>NC_141068.1:39469232-40751732 GCF_041138505.1 Cibotium barometz
CCTCTCAGTCTGCAAGACGCCATAGCCGTCCTCACTTCGCTCAGCTTCCCGTTTCTCGCCTCCCAACATGCTTTCCGTCGAAAGAGCCGCAACGCCGTTTCCCGCCCCGAGAAGGAAAATGCCGCATTGGCGGAGCCCTCTCCCCTCGCCTTATTCGCTGCCAAAGCGACAACACGCAGCGCACCTGCTCAGAGCTCAATGCCAATGGAGCCATCGTCAATCGCAATGGGCCTCTCTCTACAGAGGCCAAAATGTCCAACCTTATGCAGCTCAATGCGGCCCTTGTCAAGGAGGTCACGTCCCTTCGGGCGTCTCAGTCTGAAGCTTGCGAGAAGTTTTCACAGCTCGAGTCAAGTCTGCGTGCAGACAAACAAAAACTCGAGCTCGATCTGGCTTCTCTCAATGAGGAAGCTAGTCGCCTTGTAGAGGAGAAAACAGCAATACTTGCCTCTAACCATGGCCTGAAGTCCAGCCTCTCTGCTTTTCTCGCAAGGGAGGAAAAAACATCCCAGGAACTAAGGACACTGCAGACAGAAATGAGTCAGAAATTGGTGGTGGAAAAAAAAGCGTTGGCTGCAGCTGAAGAGCGTCTGCTCTCTGCAAACTGTGAAATTGAGAGGCTCTGTTTCAACAACAAGAAGCTGAATGAAGAGGTGGCTAATTTGAGAGATGATGCAGTTCGCCTGGCATTTCAGAAAGATGCCGTGCTTGTAGAGAAGCAGGAGATCCTAGAAAAAAAGGCAGAGTTAGATACTGCAATAGTTAAATCGTGCCAGAGGGAGGAAGCGCTTGAAGAGCTTTTAAAAGCAGAGAGACAGGCCGTCTCAGATGCCAGAGATGAGCTTTGCACCGTGAAATGCAAAATTGAAAAGATGCATGCTCAAAAAGAGAAGATGATTCTGGAACGGAATGCCTACAATGAAGAAGTGAATTCTAAGTATAGAGCAATGGAAGAGCATCTGGAAAGTAGTAACCGCAGTGCAGATGCCTTGAGAGGGCAGATGGAAACAGAAAGGGGCATGTTCCAGGCTGAAGCGACCTCTTTGAAGGAGGAAGCTGCTCGCGCTTCTGCCGAGGC
The DNA here is from genome assembly GCF_041138505.1 of Cibotium barometz. Lineage (NCBI taxonomy): Eukaryota > Viridiplantae > Streptophyta > Polypodiopsida > Cyatheales > Cibotiaceae > Cibotium > Cibotium barometz. Next base: position 39,470,311 of record NC_141068.1, read on the forward strand.
GATTGCTAAAATCAAAGCTGTGGAAGAGCTTTTGCAGACAAGCAACTCTTCCGCTGATGCTCTTAGAACGCAGATGGAGGAAGAGATTAGAAAGCACGAGTTTGAAATGAACTCTCTAAAGGAAAGGGCTTCCCGCATGGCTGCTGAAGTTAGTGCTCTCTCTGAAGAGAAACAGAAGTTAGCTGCAAAGAAGGATAGCCTGCACAAAGAGCTTTCAAGGGTGAGCCAGAAGCAGCGGGAGACGGGTGAGCTACTTGCAAGAGAGAGAAAGTCTGCTACAGAAACTCAAAAATGCCTTCGCAGCATGGAAACTGATGCCAAACAGCTTCGTCTTGACAAAGAGAAGCTTGTTAAAGAGATGGCCTTGATGAAAGAGGAGGTCGCTCAGTGTGGCATGGAGAAGAGCACCTTGCTTTATGAGAAACAAATGATGCTTGCAGAGAAAGAGAAGTTTGAAGCTGACATTTCCAACCTGAGATCAATGCAGAGTGAGCTTTTCGAGCAACTTCAATCCGAGCAAACGGCAACGGCTGCAGCTCAGGAAAGCATTATTTCTTTGACAGCAGACAAACAGGCAATGCTCACCGAGAAAAATAAGGTTGAATGTGATCTTTCTGAATTGGAAGTAAAGCAGAAGGATCTTATTGAGCAGTTGAATGCAGGGAAAAGGGCCATGGCTGCTGCTGAAGAAAACATTTCTTCCTTGGTGGCGGGAAAGCAGGCAATGCTAGCCGAGAAAATTGAATTGCAATCAGCTCTCTCTGACCTGAGTTCACAGCAGAAGGCCCTAATGGAGCAGTTGGATGCTGAGAAAAAAACCATGGTTACTGCGCAAAATAGCATCTCCTGCCTGAACGGTCAAGTTGAGAAGCTGAATCTTCTGAATGCTAATCTCCTCGAGCAGGCGGCTTCTCTGAATAACCAAGTAGCTCATTTGGAGCTTGATAAGTCCAATATGCTTGCAGAGAAACAGAACATGCATGCAGAGAAGGAAAATATGGAGATGGCAGCTTGTGTATTTGAATCAAAGCAGCAGAAACTTCAAGAGCAATTGTCTGCAGAGAAGAAAGCTGCCCGTGATAGCATTCTGTCTATGAAGTGCGAGGTTGAGCGTCTTCGACTCGATAAAGAGAAGCTCTCTGGTGATCATGCATCTGTAAAGGAGGAGGCAGCCCACATGGCAGTAGTTAAAATTAGATTAATAGCTGAAAATGAAGCTTTATCTGCCGAGATTGTTCAACTCAAAACTTCCGTCTCTTATTTAAGCGACGAGTGCCAGCAAATTACCGATCAATTAGATGCTGAGAGGAAGTCTTTCACCATAGCCCAGTGTAAACTGAACTCTGAGATTGAGCAACTTCGTGTGGAAAACAGCAAGATGACTACGAAAAACACTGATTTGATTTCTCTCACCACTGCCCTTGAGAATAATGTGAAGCATCTGCTATCAGAAGAGGAGAAGAAAGTTAAGCAGCATGCTTTGCTTAGCAAACTTTTTGCTGATCTGAAAATCTCTCACAATGCCTTGGAGAATAATTTGGCTAAAGAGAGTGCGACTTCTGAGGCACTTGAGAGAGCTACTGCAGTTTTAGAGAGCAGCATGGAGGTCAAGACACAAGCAGCAATGATGCTTGAAAAGCAGTTAGCTGAAGCCTCTCAGCAGATTCCTGTTCTTGAATGTCAGCTTGAATCAATGGCTAGAAGGCACCATGAGCTCGAAATGCAGGTGAAGGTTTTGCAGGAAGATCTGAGTGCCCAACATTCAGCTCTTCAAGCAGAGAAAGAAGCTAAGGCAACCTCTTGCAGGATGCTGGATGCTAAGAATGCAGAAATCGATAATCTCAAATCACAGCTGGGTGAAGCCTCACGGAGGATTTCTACGTTGGACAACCAATTGGCAGCCAGCATTGAGGTGCGGAACGAAAAGGAATCCAAGGTAAGTGCTCTTCAGTGTGATCTCACTGCCGTGAAAAATGCAGCTACTCAGGCCGAAAAAGAGCGCAAGGCAACGCTGGATTGTGTGGTGGGTACAAAGAATGACGAGATATCAAAATTAAAGACTCATATGCACGAAGCTTCTCAGCAGATCTTGATTCTAGAATCAGAATTGGAAATAAACAAAGAAAAGAAGAATCAGATGGAATTACAGGTCAAGGGTGTGGAGTCTGAGTTGCTTGCTGCAAGGGTAACAGCAGAAAAAGACTATAGTGCAGCAGCAAAATTTGAAGGGGACCTCAATGAAGCATCTAGAAGGGTTGCGCTACTTGAAGCCCAGCTCGCAGTCAAGGTAAGCAGGCAAAATGAACTGGAATTGCAGATTATATCCCTGCAGAATGACCTTGCTTCCCACAGTGCAGCTGCTAAAACAGAGAGAGATTATAAAGCAAACATGGATAGTATGCTGGAGAGTGCGAATTCAAGGAGCAGGGCCTTGGAAGAGCAGTTAGAGTCTGTGAAAGCTTCATTGTCTGAAATGCAAAACAATGCCAACAGAGGGCAAGAGAGCATTGCAATTCTACAGACCCAATTGTCCTGTTTGATGGAGGAGAAATCTTCCCTTGAGAAGGGAGCAGGCTCTTTGAACACCAGGTCAGTGGAGAAGGCAGAAGCTGTGGCAAATGATGGAGACAAAGGGATGGAAACAAAAATTCAGAAGGGAAAATTGTTTCTAGATGAGAAAGCAAAGCTGGTGAGATTAGCTTTTCCTGTGATCCTAATATCTGCTGCCAGCTCAATAGTATTTGCAGGCATACAGTCCTACATGCGAGGATTAGAAAACTAAACTAATTTTTGCATCAAATGTTTCCATGAGTGCGGCGAATGCATTTAGATGCCAATTTTGGGTCATTCCACTTCTCAACTGCGGTGGATTTTTAGTTGTTTTTGTTTTGGGTGGCCTTTAGAAGCTGCAGCAGGGTGAGCATTGCCTTTAGCGATCCTCTCCATCTTTTTTGGGGGGGGGGGGGGGGGGGGGGGGGGATATAGGGAAGCAATACTGTCTCCTTGTGCCAAAGGAGAGTCTCTTTTAGTACTATTTCTGTCTATGAATCTATTGTAGTGACTCAACTCAAAATTTGAGGGTTATGTCTCTATCTGTTTGCAGAGTTTTGCAGCCACTGCTTATGAGAAGCTTTTCTTGCAACCAAGTAACAGCCATCTACTTATGTGTAATGGGAATATATATTGAAATTCTCTTAGCTGCCTTCTGTTTGAGAGAGAGAGAGAGAGAGAGAGTCAAATAGTTGAACTATTCCAGCTTTACTAATTTTCTTACATTACTGCGATGTAAAAAATTTGAGCTATTTCTTCTCTTAGTAAGGCAGGCTTTTATGCTAAAGGACATTTTCACAATTATTACTAAGTAGGCAATTTATCCTCTTGGGCTAGTTACTAGTTAGGCAATTTATCCTCTTGGGCTAGTTACTAATTAGGCTAAATATCTTCCGGCCTTAGTATTACAGGATCTTTAAAGCAGAGTACCCTCAGGATTAAGTATTACAGTATCTTCAATAAAAGTGGCAAGAATAGATGCAGATACTTAAGGAGATTGAGTAATTGTTGGGCTTAACACATTCAGGACTAAGTATTATAGTATTTCTTTTTTGGGACCAATAAAAGTGGCAAGAATAGATGCAGATACTTTAGGTTTTTTGAGTAATTGGGCTAACACATTCAGGACTAAGTATTACAGTATTTCTTTTTTGGGACCAATAATATACATATATATATATATATTAAAAAAAAGACAGATTTACATAAACTTGCCAAACCCATTGTCAGACCTCATCTGCATAAGAGTCATCATTCAACATTTTACGCATCAAATCCCATCTATCATCCTTTGAAACAAAGCAAGATTCCCCCCAAGATAAGTGGTATCCCAACAAGATGCATGCCTCAATCAAAGCTTTAGATGTGCAACCTTTAGGGGTTTGTTTTTCCAAAATCTCCTCTTTTTGAAACCATATTTTAACAGTTGGTTTGGATCCCGTTGGATTATCAATCAATGCTACAAAATGTAACTAGCTTTGTTTGACCTTCTTATACCACCTCTTGTGTTCTAGGGCCATACCAGTTGTCTTGATCATCACCCTTTGCCTTCTGGTACACCTTGCACAACAATATCCCAAAAGTTAGGTATAACCCAATATGTTTGCAAATGACCCCCCATAGGAAAAGCTCAGATAATAGTAGATTGTAGAGATTGAATCAATTGAAACAATTGAGCTCCACTAATTTTGTTAATCAAACATATATACCAACACATACAAATACATTTATGCATCAATCCACCAACATCCAATCCAGTAACACAAGCTTTCTGAAATACAATGCGGTTTTTTGGAATTCTAGATTTCCCATAAACAGCAGCAATCTGATGATATTAAAGATTTTATCCACATGTTCATCATTAGATGACCATTTACCAAACAGCTAGTCCCCCCATTGACCTTGTACTCCTAAACCATTCTGGATTCATTTCCCAATTTTGACCTAAGCTCCTCTGATAGCACGGTGTGTGGACAAAAATAGAGGCTGATAGTGTGTACATACGTGTGCATGGCGTGTGTGAAGTTTTGCTTTTGAGAGCATTGTCAGGTGTACAGAGTAAATGTATTGATGTGAGCATGTACAGGCCTGTCCGGTGAGAGGTCCACTGAGGATGATATCAGCTGCTCGATGGCTTTGATTGTGGGCGCGTCAAAGAAATGAACGGGCACTCGAAGTTACATTGAAGTGTGTATGGAAGGAAGGGCAATTAATAGGTGAAGGGGCCTTTGTTGCCTTTAAATTGGTGGGTGTGAAAGGATTATGTGGCCATCACTTAGACCTTAGAGAAGAAATAAAATTTTCTTCAAAATAAATAAAACAAAATGAGGATAAACGGGTGGCCAGCTACGTGGAGCCTTGAATGGCTGCCAACGCATCTTTTGGACGCTGGCAAACACGTGAAGGTGACGGCTTGGAGAAAGACTGTCGGGCTGGTAATTCTGGGGGGCGCGTCGAATACAGAGAGAGAGAGGCAGTCTTGTTCGAGAGAGCCCCGTGTGATTTTGTGTGGCCAGCTACTACAGCCACCACCCACAGGCGCTGGAGAGAAGCGTGGGCCAAGAAGTGTTCGTGGGTGATTCTGCTGGAGACCATCGTGGGCACCGAGGAGAGAAGGACTTGTTAGAGTGGGCTGGTTGACGACTGAGGAGGCGCAACAGAGACTCTCCGAGAGTGGGAGAGCCGACTGAGAGAGCAGTCGCCTTGTGCGAAGGTGGCTCCGGCGCTGTATAGTAGACAGGCTTTGGTGAAGAAGGGGACTCTGTGTGAGCTCTCTGGCGTAGCCACAGGACAGAGTCAAGGGTCCGCCAGAGGAGTTGCCTGGCGAGAGGCTGGCTGGAGGCTAGTAGCGATAGAGGGCAGTAACCTTGAAAGAAGCCGCTTTGGTGAACTGGAGACTGGCAGTGGTGGCTGGTAGCAACGAAAGGAAGTAGCCGCCTTTGGGTTGGGCAGACTTGGAGATTTTGCTTGTTGGTGACTAACGACTGGTCAGGGGAGCCGCCTGGGAAGCAAGCGAAGGAGAGAGTAGAGCAGAGAGAACAAGAAGGTTGGCAACAACTATATGACAACTTGGAGTTCGAGCAGCAGAAAAAGTGAGAGCAGAGTAGCAATAAAGAGGAGAGCGATGACAATATTGCTGCTTGGTGGTGGGCTGATAGCATTGCAGAGCTTGGGTTTGAAGTGTAGTTGACAGAGGATCAACACAGAGAACACTCAGAGAGAGAGAGCGTGTATGGTCTTTGTGGATTTCTTCCTCTTCTGGAGACTCAGGCCAGAGTTGTAAATTCTCTTGATTTGCTGTGGCTGGTGTTTGGTGATGCTAGAGAGTTCTTTTTTGTTTTTGTGTTTGTTTGGGTACAAGTTGTGACAGCCAGATCTGAAATATAAATCTTGTTCATGCTCTTTGGTCTGGTGTTCTGGTGTGTTTTTTATGCGTGTGTGGAAGTGTGGCATCCTATAAGGGCGTAAACAGCTTTACTGCTTCCGTGCCATCACTTTTTGGTGCCTCCACAGAGGAGCAGATTTCCTCTGGTTTGTGAAAGAAGACAGGGCTGTGTGAAGAAGGTTGGGAAGATGGCTCATGATTTTCCGGAGTATTGGGGATTGCCACAGGAGAGTGCAGTCAGGTTTCTGGAGAAGATGGAATTTATAGCCTTGATGAAAGACAGGGCAACCCCGGAGATCCTTTCTCAGATTTTGGCTTATTGCTTGTAGGGTGATGCAAAAACATGGTTATAGATGTTTGTGACTACACACAGGAACATTCATCAACAGGATCCTGAGTACCGTGTAGTCTCAGAGCTGCATTCTTGGCACAGTTTGCCCGAGTGAGGAGTCCAAATGAGGTGTGGAAGGATTTGTGTAACATTCAGCAGAAGGATGGTCAGGATGTGGATCAGTATCTGATAGAGTTTGGTAGACTGTGGAGTCTATGGTATGAGGCTCTGATTCCTGAAGTACCCCCGCAGATGATAAAGAGAGACCAGTTTGTGGCTGGTCTGGAGCCAACCCTCCGTCTGAAGGTGGAGCTGAAGAACCTGGATATCTTTGAGGAGGCTGTCAGAGTAGCTCGAGAGAAGGAGTGGAAGGTGAAGCGTCTAAGGCAGATGGGAATACAAGAAGAGCCAAAGAAGTTTGTGAAAATGCCAGAGATTGAGAGTATACATCCTGAAAGGGAAGCTGCTGTTGTTCCAGAACAGGAGGACACTTTGAAGAGGGACATACATGATGCAGTGGAGCTCATGAAGTCTCTAAGTTTGAATTGGATGGAAGCAGGTGGAAAGGGAAGAAGCCGAGGTGCACCAAATAATAGAAGGGACAATATGTCAACAGGTGAAGGGAACATGGGAGGAACAGGGAGAGGACGGGGCTACTATTTGAGTAATGTCCAATGCTGGAACTGTGGGGAGCGGGGACATATCAGCCCTCAGTGTGACAAACCGCCCAGAGCAGGTGGTGGAATGTATCCTGTGATGTAGAGGATTAATGATAGATCGGGGGATCATAGTGTTGAAGTAAAAGATCCAAATCAACCCTCTACCAGTGGAGTCAAATGGGAGGATAAAGGAAAGGGACTAGCTCTCAGCTTGATAGAAGTAGAGGCTATTCCAGAAATTATGCCTGTGGCAAAGAGGACGAGAAGTACAATGGCAGAACCTGAACCATCTTCTAAGAAAGGTAAGCATGTCCAATTTGATATAAGCCCTCAACCAGAGAAGAAGAAGAGGAAGCCAAGAAGACATTATAAAACTTCAGATTTGCATAATGGTCAAGGTCAGGAGGAGTATACATTGATGGGAGATTTAAAGGGAAGGGTAGCCAATATAACTTTTGCCCAATTACTTGGATTGTGTCCGAGGCTTAAGAGAGAGTGGAAGAAGTTGGCAAATCCGAGGAAAGTAAATGAGCAGGAGCCCACACAAGGCGAAATGGAGCTGATGTCTGTGGAAGACCTTCCTGATATTTGTCCATCAGTTGATGCTTGGTGTGGAAGTGTGAGTGTTGGAGAAGCATATGTTGATGGCGGTGCACAAATCAGTGTGATGACTCAGTCCTGTATGGAGAGATTGGGGTTAAAACTGAATGCTAGTTTAGATTTTAGACTCCGTCTGGCAAATCATGCAAAAGTGAAGTGTCTGGGTGTATGTACAGAAGTGCCAGTGACTACTTTTGGTGTGGTTTGCAACATAAATTGCCATATTATGCCGGCTGGTTTGGGAGCTTATCCACTGATTTTGGGCAGACCTTGGCTCAGACAGGTGGGTGCCATCCAAAACTAGAAAAGGGGAACTATAACAGTACATAATAAGAGAGGAAGGGCCAGGAAATTCAATATGAGTAGTAAGCGGGAAATGAAGAGTGAACCTGAAGAAACAAGTGCTGATGAGTATACAGATAGTGAAACTGAAGAAGAGAGTTCTACTTCTGATGATGAGAGCCAGGTATCATTTATAATGAAGGAAGAAAATGAGCGTGTGATGCAAGCTGAAGAGGAGTTAAAGAAGGAAGAAGAGAGCAGACTTGAAGATATGGACAGTCTGATGCAGCCTCCATCACCCAGTGCAGAGAAAGAGAAGCTGTTACAGGGCATGCTGAATCCTAGATTGCAGCCAGTGGAGAAAGAAGAGTATATGAAGGTAATACATAAATTCCCTCATTTGTTCATTACTTCATATGAAGAGATCCGAGGATTCAAATGTGAACCAATGCCCATAGTGTTGAAGGAGGGTATGAGGCCCAGTGTTTCAGAAACTGAGGAGGATAAATAGAGAGCTATTGCCTGTATTAAGAGAGGAGTTGAGTAAGTTGTTAAAAGCAGGGTTAATTTATCCAGTAGATCACTCAGATTGGGCAAATCTAGTGGTCTTTACTCCGAAGCATACAGGTGGGTGGAGAGTTTGTATTGATTACAAGCCTCTGAATGCTGCAACAAAAAGCAATCACTATCCTTTGCCGTTCATTGATGATATTTTGGACAGGGTAGCTGGATATGAGAGTTTGTATTGATTACAAGCCTCTGAATGCTGCAACAAAAAGCAATCACTATCCTCTGCCGTTCATTGATGATATTTTGGACAGGGTAGCTGGATATGAGAGGTATAGTGTATGCGATGGCTTCTCTGGGTATTTTCAGATCTCAATTGCTGAGGAAGATCAAGCTAAGACCACTATCATTACACCGTGGGGTTGCTTCTGTTATCGAGTAGTACCATTTGGTTTGAAAAATGCACCCTCGTGGTATCAGAGGAACACTGATAGAGTACTCGCACCTCTTACAGATCATTTTGTGAGAGCTTTTTTGGATGATATATGTGTGTATAGTTCTCAAAAGGAGCATGGTAATAAATTGGAGCAAGTATTTTCTAAAATGGATGATGCAGGTGGACAGCTGAATCCAAAGAAGTGTCATTTAGGACATTCAAAGGTGAAGCTGTTGGGGCATATGATATCTCAGAATGGAATTGAACCTGATCCAGAGAAGATAAAAGCTCTTGTCTTATTATCTGCACCATCAACATCCAGGCAGCGCTGCAGACTTTTGTCCAGAAGGTAAAATATATGGCAAGATTTGTTCCTTTAATGTCTCAACTGCTTTACCCTCTTCAGCAGGCTATGAAGAAAGAACCATTGCAGTGGAATGAAGAATGCGAGGAAGTGTTTGAGAAAGTGAAGGAGGTATTGGGAGGTATTTCCAGTGTAAAAGCTCCGGATTTCTCTCAGGTTTTTTATGTGAATCCATCTTTTGGTCTGGATGTAGTTGGAGCAATCTTAATGCAGAAAGGAGATGAATCCAGATATATGAAGCCTGTGTATTATGCAAGTAGAGTGAAGACAGAAGCAGAGAGGAAATATACTGAAGCTGAATTGGTTTTGTCAAGTCTGGTATATGCTTGCAGGAAATTCAGGTCATATCTCCTGATGAGACCATTTGTGGTGCTGACAAACTATATTCTACTCCCTCAGCTGGTGAATGGTACTTCACTCTCAAAAGGTATGATGCGATGGTTAGTGGAGCTTCAAGAATATGATTTCTCATTTTTGATTGAAGATACTTGCAAGGCAACTCTGGCAGATCTTCTAACATACAAGGACGGTCCGATACTGGTAAAGGAAGTGGATTCAAAGATAGAAAAAGAGGAACAAATTATCATTCCTGGAGCTCATGTTTTATTCTTTGATGGTTCATATAAGAGAAGTATACATCAAGCCACCGGGGGGTATATAATCCAGGATTTAGAAGGCGTGCTGATTCTAAAGGATGGGATACTTCTGGAAGCTGAAAGTAATAATGAGGCTGAGTACACAACATTGTTTCAAGGGTTGCAGGCTGCTTTAAAACAGAAAATTCAGAAGTTAATCATAAAGGGAGATTCTCTATTAGTAGTAAAGCAGGTCTTGGGTAGCTGGCGAGCAAAGAATCCGAGATTAAAAGAATGTCTGGCTGATGTTAGAAGGCTGCTACATCAATTTATAGCATGGAGTATTCAACATGTGCGGCGGGAGGACAATCATATGGCACATGAGTTCGCTCAGGAGGCAATTAATCAGGATCCAGTAATTGCAAAAATCGAAGAGCCATTATACAGAGGGAGGGAATACCTATCCAGAGTGGTGGATTATTTACTCTCAGGTCGCTTGCCTGAAGAGCTCAAAAAAGACCAAAAGTATCATTTTATCAGGAAAAGTAAGCATTATGTCATGATTGGGGATGAATTATACATGCAGGGAGCTGATCAGGTATTAAGGAGAATTCCCTGGAGGGAAGAGATTTATTATATTCTATCTTCAAATCATGAGGGAGCATGTGGGGGTCATTATGCATTTAAGATCACCTTGCAAAAGATATTACTGGAGGGTTATGTATGGCCTTCCATCCAGAAGGATATTCAGCACTGGTGCAGATCTTGCCATGAGTGCCAGAGAATGGGAAAGAGAATCTTGAAAATGGAGCTGAGAAATATCATGCTGGTATATGACATTTTTGAAAGATGGGGAGTGGATGCAGTTGGACCATTTCCCAGGACAACCAGAGGAAAGTGTTATGTGCTTACTGCGGTGGATTACTTATCAAAATGGGCAGAAGTGAAGGCAGTGAAGAGAGTGGATGGTAAAGAGGTGGCTGATTTTGTATATGAACATATATGCTGCAGATTTGGTATTCCTCTGGAGATCTTATCAGATAATGGACCTGAATTTAGAGGAGAGGTAGTTGACCATTTATGCAGAAGATTGAATATCAACCACAAGTACTCCACTCCTTATCACCCTCAATGCAATAGCTTGAATGAAAGATTCAATGGTGAATTTAAACTGATGATAACCAAAATGACAGAAGGCCATATCAAGAATTGGGATATAGAGATGAATCGTGTATTATGGGCATACAGGGTTGCAGTAAAAGGGAGGAATCTTACATCCTATCCCACTTAAAAAACGCGAGATGTCCTCATCTCGCAAAATTAGAGGAGAACTCTTTTCCTTAAGATCCAACTGATTCTAGGGTTCCTTATAGTCTGGTGAACCCAACAGAATCCTAGGATAAAGATCCCTTATATAAAACTCATCATCGGATAATAATTCACTCAGATCGTATCATTCAAATCTTTATCATAATAATGGTCCATTAGATCGAATTTTCTATCTGAACAATCCTTCATGGAAATTTTCAATTATACAGATTTTTAATTTGACATCCCTTAACTTGATCCACTGGGTCAAGTGTTAACAGTAGCAATCTTCCCAGCACAATCCACTAATCTCATAGTGATTTGCTGAAGTCATTAACGTCATTCCAGCTAATACGAACATCATCACATAGGGACTCGTCCCATTCATCCTCATTGTGGTTTTGCTTAGTTTATTACATTTCAACCAAAATTCAGGAATCTTCATTTTTCAATGAGAATCCAAATCAATTCATCAGTTCTCAACCAGAATTTAAAATCATATCAACCACATTCAAATTCATCATCTGGATAGTATTTATGCTTATAATTTCAAGTCTTAAATTTACTTGTATATACTACCTGCAGTTATACCCTCGGTGTATACGGGTAGTCACGGTCCTTGGAACTATAAGGTAAATACCATCATGTCTAGGCCTCAAGCAAGTCAGGGATTCCATACAATTGCGGTACTTCCATCTGAAGACCCAATTACCAATTTACGAATTTCAGTTTGAATATTAATTCATATGAATTTTTTCACGCAATTACAATCTTTTACTGCTTCTTCATAAATTTTTTACATTTTTCACTTCTCGATTGATCCTAATTACCCAATTCGCTTTGATACCAGCTCTGTGAGGTCCCTATCCCCACCGCGCAATGATTTCAGGGGTTCTAGCAGTAGTTGAAGTATCACTTCTTGCGCGGGGCAGGGTCTCACACTCGGGGCCTCGCCCACCACCACGGATATCCGGACAAGAGACTAATCCATTAGTTCTTCCAAAACCGATCCTGGAAAAACTTCCCTTGCCCGAAAAGCAGGAGCGATTCCTCCAGGATAACTTTTCTCTAACGTAGTCAAAAGCCTTAACTAACTGAACTGATCTGACCAAACCTGTAAGTCCCAAGTTAGATCAGGGAAAAGATTGCACTTGGATCATAGAGACCAACGCTTTTTTCCTCATTGAGAGGCACATCCATTGATTCTTTTCCATAGAACAATTTTTGTCCGGGATTTACTTCATCTATCGTGTCATAACAGAATTGAGTCTCAATTTGAGGATCCATTAGTCCATTCTAACCCCATCCAGTCCCGTGGGATAGCCACCAGCCCAACCACTGTAGTGATGGGATCCAATTAAGAATTTGGTTAGGTTTTGTCCCGGGCACCAGGGAAAAGAGTTCCAAGGCTCCCTAGCCGGACATTCATGCAAACTTAAAACTAGTCACACCACTTACACACCCAATATGAAATTACCTTTTTCTCAGCATCAGCTATCTTTAAAACAATCATTTAATGAAACCATTGTTTCACTAATCCTAATCCTCAAAATCTCGGGTTGAGGCCTCATTTCCAATCATTCCTTCATCCATGTACCTATGGCATCATTGGCAACCAGAACGCTCACCACCTGTTCACTCAGGGGCCTTTTCGATAGTTCCTAGCTCATAGTAACAGGCAATATATTCACATATCAAAATGGAGCCTCCGTTGAAGATCAGCAAGATTAACCAACGGATCCATATAAAAGAGCGATGGACTTATCTGTTGAGGACCAGCAAGGTCAACAAACCAGATCCATGCCCGAATTCAGAAAACAACTCTTACTCCTTGTATTAATATCTTCCCCGACGTACGTGTGGGTATCTTCGACGAGCCCCATATGGTTAGCACCCTCTAGGATCCTTTGCAGGTCACCTAGCGCTTCACTCATAGGCCGCTTCCTTGGTCCTCATCCACTGTACAGAAAGCTCACCATTTATCGAACCGAGGCTGGTCAAGACCTTAGCCGACCTTGCTACATGAGACGCCCTCCGTTGACTCTCCATCAGCAATTGCAACTTTAATTGATAGGTCTGCACGGCCTCATTCACAAGACGGTCAAAATGCTTCCCCACCATTCTTGACATAAAACAGTCATTTAAAAATAGATTTCACATACAAATAAAGTTCCAACAATATTTCCATGTTTTTCTCATCACTCCACATCCTTTCACATTAGTCCCCATCTTTTCTCATCTTCCCACAATTTTTTTTTTCTTCATCGATCCCTATCACATCATATCATTCCCACATCAAATCACATCCAATCCCATCATCCACGCATCAATCCACATCATCCATACATCCATCCACATCATCCACACCAATCCACATCATCCATACATCCATCCACATCAATCCAAATTATCCACACATCCATCCACATCTTCCATACATCCATCCACATCAATCCACACGTCAATCCACATCATCCATACATCCATCCACATCCATCCACATTATCCACACATCAATCCACATCATCCATACATCCATTCACGTCAATCCACATTACCCACACATCAATCCATATCATCCATACATCCATCCACATCATCCACATTATCCACTCATCCATCCACATCAATTCACACGTCAATCCACATTACCCACACATCAATCCACATCATCCATACATTCATCCACATCAATCCACATTATCCACTCATCCATCCACATCAATCCACATTATCAACACATCAATTCACATTCATTTCATAAGTATTCCCATTCTCATCTAATCACATTCATTATCAACACATCAATCCACATCAATCCACATTATCAACACATCAATTCACATCAATCCACATTATCCACTCATCCATCCACATCAATCCACATTATCAACACATTAATTCACATTCATTTCATAAGTATTCCCATTCTCATCTAATCACATTCACATCAATCCACATTATCAACACATCAATTCACATTCATTTCATAAGTATTCCCATTCTCATCTAATCACATCTTTTTCTAACTCATCACTTATTTCCTCATTTATCCTCATCAGATCACATCTATTTGCATCCACCCATACATCTCATCACTTCACATACATTAACATTTATCTAGTTTACATCGCATCTTATCACATCCATTTCACATCACATCTCATTCATTCACATCCCGATTCACATGCTAACACATTCATTCACGTACCTTATCATTCATTCAGATCCCGATTCACATGTTATCACATTCATTCACGTCCCTTATCGTTCATTCACATCCCGATTCAAATGTTATCATATTCATTCACATCCTATATCATTCATTTACATCCTGATTCACATGACATGACATCTCATCTATTCATTCACATTTATTTGATTCGCATCACATATCATCACATCTATTTACCTTTCATTCTCATCACTTCTATTCTCATCACATCCATCCATACATTCTTTCCCATCTATCTGATTCGCATTACATCTCATCATATCTATTCACCTCACATTCTTTTCTCATCCATCCATCCATTCATTCCCATCTATCTGATTCGCATCACATATCATCACATATATTTACCTCTCATTCTCATCACTTTTATTCTCAGCACATCCATCCATCCATTATTTCCCATCTATCTGATTCGCATCCCATCTCATCACATCTATTTACCTCTCATTCTCATCACATCCATCCATTCATTCATTCCCACCTATCTGATTCGCATCCCATCTCATCACATCAATTTACCTCTCATTCTCATCACTTCTATTCTCATCACATCCATCCATCCATTCATTCCCATCTATCTGATTTGCATCCCATCTCATCACATCTATCCTCTCATTCTCATCACTTCTATTCTCAACACTTCTATTCTCATCACATCCATTCTCTACTCATTCTCATCAATCTGATTCATATCACATCTTATGACATCTATTTACCTCTCATTCTCATCACATCCATCCTCTATTCATTCCCATCTGTTTGATTTGCATCCCATCTCATCACATATATTTACCTCTCATTCTCATCACTTCTATTCTCATCGTCGCATCCATCCTCTATTCATTCTCATCTATTTGATTCATATCACATCTTATCACATCTATTTACCTCTCATTCTCATCACTTCTATTCTCATCACATCCATCCTCTATTCATTCTCATCTATCTGATTCATATCACATCTTATCACATCTATTTATAGAATGTAAGAGAATTATTATTTTTGATATAAAGATTCTTTACACATCTATTTATGCATAAGAACAACTTCAGTGGGAAATAACACTTTTATAAAAATCCGTTTATGCATCTATTTATGCATAAATTTAATTTTAAGGAGAATAACACTTTCGAAATAAAAATAAATCTTTTATGCATCTTTCTATGCATAAATTCAATTTATGCATAAATAAAAATAAATCTTTTATGCATCTTTCTATGCATAAATTCAATTTTAATGAGAATAACTCTTTTGAAATAAAAATAAATTTATTTATGCATCTTTCTATGCATAAAATCAAAATTGATGAGAATAACTCTTTTGAAATAAAAATAAATTTCTTTATTCATCTTTTGTAATTAGTTCTGGCGGAAGCCCCGCCAATCAAAGGGAAAGGGGAAGAGGCTGACGAGCCAAAATCCAGTATCAAAGGGAAAGGGTCAAACAATTTAACCCAAATCACTATATTTATAACGCGAAACGATCACCTTTCACTAGGTCATGGTCACTAGGTTACCATTCTATTTACTCAATTTCCCCATAAAGGTTCGAGTCCCGGATGGTCATTTCGATTGGGCAAAGTCAACAAGGAGTCAAGATTGCCTCAATACCCCGGTCCCTTTTTCCGCTTGCAGAATTGCTTGAATAAAAAAATAAATGTGTTGAATTTCTTCAAGAGCCAAAATCCAGTATCAAAGGGAAAGGGTCAAACAATTTAACTTTCTATGCATAAAATTAAAATTGATGAGAATAACTCTTTTGAAATCAAAATAAATTTCTTTATGCATCTTTATATGCATAAAATCAAAATTGATAAGAATAACTTGTTTGAAATAAAAATAATTTTCTTTATGCATCTTTCTATGCAAAAAATCAAAATTTGATGAAAGTAACGCTTAAAAAAAAAGATCTTTTATGCATAAATTTAATTTTAATGAAAGTAGCACTTTTATAATAAAAAAAATTCTTTTGTGTATCTATTTATGCATAAAAATCAATTTTGATGAAAGTAACACTTTTATAATCAAAATATTTCCAATATGCATCTTTCTATCCATAGAAATTAATTCTAACAAAAATAACACTATTATTATAAAAATATTTCTAATATGCATTTTTCTTTGCATAGAATAAAAATAACACTTTTAGAATACACAAGCGGTGGGGATTACTCTTTTTGAATAATAAAAGATAAAACTTATTTCACAAAATTTAAGAAAATTTTACCATAACCTCCTTTGTATGGCTGACCATTTTTCAATTTTTTCATTCTCAAGTTACTTAGAATTGATCCTAAATAGCATTCTAAACTAATCAAATTCCACTTTTTAAAGAGAAACAATATGAAAAGCTTAATTCTAACAATTTGATTACACATCTAGGATAAAGAAAGGTCGATTTCAAGAATGAAGAGAGGGGGAAAGCCTTTCCAACAAGGCATAGCATCATTTTTCATTTTAAAGAAGATAAAAATTAGAAAACCATTAAATGAAATAAAGAAAAAGTAGGATTTCTAGCTTACATGAATTTTTGTGAGCTTTCCTTTGGCTTGATGGTTTGAGGGATCTACTCTTGTTTGGAACAAGAGTGGCCACCAATTTTTTTGAAGAGGAAATGGTCTAAAACTAACGAATTATCAATAAATTCACTCTTTTTGGCTCTACGAAGGAGGAGAGTAACAATGCATAAAACACTATTAACCATTTAAAAAGGGGGAGGCTTCATTTATAGGAAAAAGTGAGCCTCTAACCAAGCAAACTGATTCTAGAATTTTCCAGATCAGTTTGGTCAATTTTTGACCATTTTTAGGTCAGTTTAGCTTACTTTTTGGATCTAGTTGAAGTAGGAGAGAGGAGAGATAAAATATCTCATTATTTGTGAGTTTAAAACTCAACCACACGTGAAATAGGTGCCTCCTTCATAAGGGAAATTCCCCCACACTGAGGTGTAAAAAATGCATCATTTCTTCTAAATATCCCTTCTTTTTTAACTAATAACCTTGTCCTTAGTCAACTCTTCATTTTATGTGAGTATTTACTCATTTTTGGGGGGATTTCTTTTTATTCTTCAATTTATCTCCTCCCTACACTTGGATTAATCTGATTGGTCCATAGGAACCGTAATTCCAAAATTTCAAAAAATCTGGACCCTTAGGCTAAGGTCCTTTTTACCTGAATTCAATTTATTCCAATTGCACATTGAAAATTTCTTTTTGAATATCTGTTTCAGGGAAAACCATTTTAGACACTAGGAGGATTTTTATATTAAAAAATATCTCAATTTTAGTTACCTTCCTCTAGGCCAAAACAAGGTAAAATAGGATCTTTCTTTTATTTTACAGGGGGGAATAATTATAAGATCAAAAGGGGAGGTTTTTACACCTCCACACCTCAAAAGCCGAAGGGAGGAATCTTACATCCTACCCCACTTAAAAAATGCGAGATGTCCTCATCTCGTAAAATTAGAGGAGAACTCTTTTCCTTATCCAACTGATTCTGGGGTTCCTTATAGTCTTGTGAACCCAACAGAATCCTGGGATAAAGATCCCTTATAGAAAACTCAGCATCAGATAATAATTCACTCAGATCGTATTATTCAAATCCTTATCACAATAATAGTCTATTAGACCGAATTTTCTATCTGAACAGTCCATGGAAATTGTCAATTATACAGATTTTTAATTTGACATCCCTTAACTTGATCCACTAGGTCAAGTTTATTACATTTCAACCAAAATTCAGGAATTTCATTTTTCAATCAAAATCCAAATCAACTCATCAATTCTCAACCAGAATTTAAAATCATATCAATCACATTCGGATTCATCATCTAGATAGTATTAATGCTTATATCTTCAAGTCTTAGATTTAGTCGTATATACTGCCAGTAAAGAGTTACAGTTATACCCTCAGTATATACGCTCGGTATATACGAGTAGTCATGGTCCTTGGAACTATAAGGTAAATACCATCATGTCTAGGCCTCAAGCAAGTCAGGGATTCCATACAGTTGAGGTACTTCCATCTGAAGACCCAATTACCAATTTACGAATTTCAGTTTGAATATCAATTCGTATGAATTTTTTTTACACAATTACAACCTTTTACTGCTTTTTTATAAATTTTTTACATTTTTGGCTTCTCGGTTGATCCTCATTAGCCAATTTGCTCTGATACCAGTTGGGAGGTCCCTATCCCCACCGCGCAATGATTTCAGGGGTTCTAGCAGTAGTTGAAGTATCACTTCTCGCGCGGGCAGGGTCTCACACTCGGGGCCTCGCCCACCACGGATATCCGGACAAGAGACTAATCCATTAGTTCTTCCAAAACCGATCCTGGAAAAACTTCCCTTGCCCGAAAAGCAGGAGCGATTCCTCCAGGATAACTTTTCTCTAACGTAGTCAAAAGCCTTAACAAACTGAACTGATTTGACCAAACTCGTAAGTCCCAAGTAAGATCAGGGAAAAGATTGCACTTGGATCATAGAGACCAGTGTTTTTTTCCTCATTGAGAGGCACAGCCGCCGTTGATTCTTTTCCATAGAACAATTTTTGTCCGGGATTTACTTCATCTATCGTGCCATAACAGAATTAAGTCTCAATTTAAGGATCCATCAGTCCAGCCTAACCCCATCCATTCTCGTGGGTTAGAAAATTGCCCAACCACTGTAGTGATGGGATCCAATTAAGAATTTGGTTAGGTTCTGTCCCGGGTACCAGGGAAAAGAGTTCCAAGGCTCCCTAGCCGGATATTCATGTAAACTTAAAACTAGTCACACCACTTACCCAATATGAAATTACCTTTTTCTCAGCATCAACTATCTTTAAAACAATCATTTAATGAAACCATTGTGTCACTGGTTGAATCCTCATTTCCAATCATTCCTTCATCGGTGTACCTATGGCATCATTGGCAACCAGAACGCTCACCACCTATTCACTCAGGGGCCTTTTCGATAGTTCCTAGCTCATAGTAACCGGTAATATATTCACATATCAAAATGGAGTCTCCGTTGAAGATCAGCAAGATTAACCAACGGATCCATATAAAAGAGCCATGGATTCATCCGTTGAGGACTAGCAAGGTCAACCAACCAAATCCATGCCTGAATTTAGAAAACAACTCTTACTCCTTGTTCCAATATCTTCCCCGATGTACCTGTGAGTATCTTCGGTGACCCACAGTCCGAGCACCCTATGGTCAGCACTCTCTAGGATCCTTTGTTGCAGGTCACCTAGCGCTTCACTCATAGGCCGCTTCCTTGGTCCCTCATCCAGTATACCGGAAGCTCACTATTTAAATCAAACCGGGGCTGGTCAAGACCTTAGCCGCCCTTGCTATGCGAGACATCCTTCGTTGACTCTCAGTCCAGCAGTTTGCAACTTTAACAGATAGGTCATGACCTCATTCACAAGATGGTTAAAATGCTTCCCCACCATTCTTTACATAAAATAGTCATTAAAAAATAGATTTCATATACAAATACATTTCCAATAATATTTCCATGTTTTTCTCATCACTCCACATCCTTTCACATTAGTCCCCATCTTTTCTCATCTTCCTACAAATTTTTTTCTCTTCATCGATCCCTATCACATCATATCATTCCCACATCAAACCACATCATCCACACATCAATCCACATCATCCATACATCCATCCACATCATCCACACCAATCCACATCATCCATACATCCATCCACATCAATCCACATTATCCACACATCCATCCATATCTTTCATACATCCATCCACATCAATCAAAATGTCAATCCACATCATCCATACATCCATCCACATTAATCCACATTATCCACACATCAATCCACATCATCCATACATCCATTCATGTCAATCCACATTACCCACACATCAATCCATATCATCCATACATCCATCCACATAATCCACATCAATCCACATTATCCACTCATCCATCCACATCAATCCACACGTCGATTCACATTACCCACACATCAATCCACATCATCCATCCACATTATCCACATCATCCACATTATCTACTCATCCATCCACATCAATCCACATTATCCACACATCAATCCACATTCATTTCATAAGTATTCCCATTCTCATCTAATCACATCTTTTTCTAACTCATCACTTATTTCCTCATCTATCCTCAGATCACATCTACTTGCATCTACCCATACATCTCATAACTTCACATACATTAACATCTATGCAATTTACATCGCATCTTATCACATCCATTTCACATCACATCTCATTCATTCACATCCCGATTTCACATCACATCCATTTCACATCACATCTCATTCATTCACATCCCGATTCACATGCTAACACATTCATTCACGTCTCTTATCGTTCATTCACTTCCCGATTCACATGTTACTTCCCGATTCACATGTTACATCTTGATTCACATGACATCACATCTTATCTATTCATTCACATTTATCTGATTCGCATCACATATCATCACATCTATTTACCTTTCATTCTCATCACTTCCATTATCATCACATCTATCCATCCATCCATTCTTTTCCATCTATCTGATTCGCATTACATCTCATCACATCTATTCACCTCACATTCTCGTCACTCCTTTTCTCACAGCATCCATCCATCCATTCATTCCCATCTATCTGATTCGCATCACATATCATCACATCTATTTACCTCTCATTCTCATCTATTCACCTCTCATTCTCATCACTTCTATTCTCATCACATCCATCCATCCATTCTTTCCCACCTATCTGATTCGCATCCCATCTCATCACATCTATTTACCTCTCATTCTCATCACGTCTACTCTCATCACATCCATCCATCCATTCATTCCCATCTATCTGATTCGCATCCCATCTATTTACCTCTCATTCTCATCACTTCTATTCTCATCACATCCATCCATCCATTCATTTCCATCTATCTGATTTGCATCCCATCTTATCACATCTATTTACCTCTCATTCTCATCACTTCTATTCTCATCTATCTGATTTGCATCCCATCTTATCACATCTATTTACCTCTCATTCTGATCACTTCTATTCTCATCACATCCATCCTCTATTTATTCTCATCTATCTGATTCATATCACATCTTATCACATCTATTTACCTCTCATTCTCATCACTTCTATTCTCATCACATCCATCCTCTATTCATTCCCATCTATATGATTTGCATCCCATCTCATCACATCTATTTGCCTCTCATTTTCATCACTTCTATTCTCATCACATCCATCCTCTATTCATTCTCATCTATCTGATTCATATTACATCTTATCACATCTATTTATAGAATGTAAGAGAATTCTTATTTTTGATATAAATATTCTTTACGTATCTGTTTATGCATAAGAACAACTTTAGTGGAAAATAACACTTTTATAAAAATCTGTTTATGCATCTATTTATGCATAAAATAAATTTTAAGGAGAATAAAGCTTTCGAAATAAAAATAAATCTTTTATGCATCTTTCTATGCATAAATTCAATTTTAATGAGAATAACTCTTTTGAAATAAAAATAAATTTCTTTATGCATCTTTCTATGCATAAAATCAAAATTGATGAGAATAACTTTTTTGAAATAAAAAAAAAGCATTTTTCTATGCATAAAATCAAAATTGATGAGAATAACTCTTTTGAACTAAAAATAAATTTCTTTATGCATCTTTCTATGCATAAAATTGGAAAGCCTTTCCAACAAGGCATAGCATCATTTTTCATTTTAAAGAAAACAAAAACTAGAAAACCATTAAATGGAATAAAAAAAAGCAGGATTTCTACCTTACTTGAATTTTTGTGAGCTTTTCTTTGGCTTGATGGTTTGAGGGATCTACTCTTGTTTGCAACAAGAGTGGCCACCAATTGTTTTGAAGAATAAATGGTCTAAAACTAATGAATTATCAATAAATTCACTCTTTTTGGCTCTAGGGAGGAGTAGAGTAACAGTGCAAAAAACATTATTTATAGGAAAAAGTGAGCCTCTAACCAAGCAAACTGATTCTAGAATTTTTCAGATCAGTTTGGTCAATTTTTGACCATTTTTAGGTCAGTTTAGCTTTCTTTTTGGATCTAGTTGAAGTAGGAGAGAGGAGAGATGAAAATAACTCATTATTTGTAAGTTTAAAACTCAACCACAAATGTGAAATAGGTGCCTCCTTTATGAGGGAAATTTCCCCACACTGTCAAAAATGCATCATTTCTTCTAAATATCTCTTCTTTTTTAACTAATAACCTTGTCTTTAGTCAACTCTTCATCTTATGTGAGTATTTACTCATTTTTGGGGGGATTTTCTTTTATTCTTCAATTTATCTCCTCCCTACATTTCGATTAATCTAATTGGTCCATAGGAGCCTTAATTCAAAAAATTTAGAAAATCTGGACCCTTTGGCTAAGGTCCTTTTTACCTGAATTCAATTTATTCCAATTGCACATTGAAATTTTTTTTGAATATCTATTTCAGGGGAAACCAGTTTAGACACTAGGAGGATTTTTATATCCAAAAATATCTCAATTTTGAATTGCCTCCCTCTAGATATTTTCTCTCTCTAGGCCAAAATAGGGTATAACATGATCTTTCTTTTATTTCAGAGAGGGGAATAATTATAAGATCAGAAGGGGAGGTTTTACACCTGCACACCTCAAAAGCGGAAGGGAGGAATCTATCATCCTATCCCACTTAAAAAACGCGAGATGTCCTCATCTCGCAAAATTAGAGGAGAACTCTTTTCCTTAAGATCCAACTGATTCTGGGGTTCCTTATAGTCTGGTGAACCCAATAGAATCCTGGGATAAAGATCCCTTATAGAAAACTCATCATTAGATAATAATTCACTCTGATCATATCATTCAAATCCTTATCACAATAATGGTCCATTAGACCAAATTTTCTATTTGAACAGTCCTTCATGAAAATTTCCAATTATACAGATTTTTAATTTGACATCCCTTAACTTGATCCTCTGGGTCAAGTGTTAACAGCAGCAGTAATCTGCCAGCACAATCCAGTAATCTCATAGTGATTTGCTGAAGTCATTAACGTCATTCTAGCAATGAACATCATCACACAGGGACTCGTCCCATTCATCTTCATTGTGGTTTTGCTTAGTTTATTACATTTCAACCAAATTCAGGAATCTTCATTTTTCAATCAGAATCCAAATCAACTCATTAGTTCTCAACCAAAATTTAAAATCATATCAACCACATTCGAATTCATAATCTGGATAGTATTAATGCTTATAATTTCAAGTCTTAGATTTACTCGTATATACTGCCAGTAAAGAGCTGCAGTTATACCCTCGGTATATACAGGTAGTACGGTCCTTAGAACTATAAAGTAAATACTATCATGTCTAGGCCTCAAGCAAGTCAAGGATTCCATATAATTACAGTACTTCCATCTGAAGACCCAATTACCAGTTCATGAATTTCACTTTGAATATCAATTCGTATGAATTTTTTCACACAATTACAACCTTTTATTGCTTCTTCATAAATTTTTTACATTTTTGGCTTCTCGGTTGTTCCTCATTAGCCAATTCACTCTGATACTACCAGCTGTGAGGTCCCTATCCCCACCATGCAACGATTTCAGGGGTTTTAGTAGCGGAAGTAGCACTTCTTGCGCGGGGCAGGGTCTCACACTCGGGGCCTCGCCCACCACGGATATCCGGACAAGAGACTAATCCATCGGTTCTTCCAAAATCGGTCCCGAAAATACTTCCCTTGCCTGAAAAGCACGGGCGATTCCTTGAGGATAACTTTTCTCTAACATAGTCAAAAGCCTTAACTAACTGAACTGATCTGACCAAACCCGTAAGTCCCAAGTCAGATCAGGGAAAAGATTGCACTTGGATCATAGAGACCAACGCTTTTTTCCTTATTGAGAGGTGCAATCGTTGATTCTTTTCCATAGAACATTTTTTGTCTGGGATTTACTTCATCTATCTTGCCATAACAGAATTGAGTCTCAATTTAGGGATCCATCAGTCTAGCCTAACCCCATCCAGTCTCGTGGGTTAGCCAACCGCCCAACCACTGTAGTGATGGGATCCAATTAAGGACTTGGTTAGGTTCTGTCTCCCGGGTACCAGGGAAAAGAGTTCCAAGGCTCCCTAGCCGGATATTCATGCAAACTTAAAACTATTCACACCACTTACACACCTAATATGAAATTACCTTTTTCTCAGCATCAGCTATCTTTAAAACAATCATTTAATGAAAGCATTGTGTCATTGAGCACAATCCTTAAAATCTCCGGTTGAATCCTCATTTCCAATCATTTCTTCATCGGTGTACCTATGGCATCATTGGCAACCAGAATGCTCACCACCTGTTCACTCAGGGGCCTTTTCAATAGTTCCTAGCTCATAGTAACTGGCAATATATTCACATATCAAAATGGAGTCTCCATTCAAGATCCGCAAGATCAACTAACGGATCCATATAAAAGAGCCATGGACTCATCCGTTGAGGACCAGCAAGGTCAACCAACAACCAAATCCATGTCCGAATTCAAAAAACAACTTACTCCTTGTTCCAATATCTTTCCCGACATACGTGTGGGTATCTTTGATGACCCAGAGCGCGAGCACCGTATGGTCAGCACCCTCTAGGATCCTTCGCAGGTTACCTAGCACTTCACTCATAGGCCACTTCCTTGGTCCCTCATCCACTGTACCGGAAGCTCACCATTTAAATCAAACCGAGGCTGGTCAAGACCTCGGCCGACCTTGCTATACGAGACGTCCTCCGTTGACTCTCCGTTAGTAGTTGCAACTTTAACATATAGGTCTCCATGACCTCATTCACAAGACGGTCAAAATTCTTCCCCACCATTCTTGACATAAAATAGTCATTTAAAAAACAGATTTCACATACAAATACAGTTCCAACAATATTTCCATTTTTTTCTCATCACTCCACATCCTTTCACATTAGTCCTCATCTTTTCTCATCTTCCCATAATTTTCTTTCCCTTCATCGATCCCTATCACATCATATCATTCCCACATCAAATCACGTGCAATCGCATCCTCCACACATTAATCCACATCTATCCACATCATCCATACATCCATCCACATCATCCAGACGAATTCACATCATCCATACATCCATCTACATTATCCACACATCCATCCATATCTTCCATACATCCATCCACATCAATCCACATGTCAATCCACATCATCCATACATCCATCCACATCAATGCACATTATCCACACATCAATCCACATCATCTATACATCCATTCACGTCAATCCACATTACCCACACATCAATCCATATCATCCATACATCCATCCACATCATCCACATTATCCACTCATCCATCCACATTAATCCACATTACCCACACATCAATCCACATCATCCATACATCCATCCACATAATCCACATCAATCCACATCCACTCATCCATCCACATCAATCCACATTATCCACACATCAATCCACATTCATTTCATAAGTATTCCCATTCTCATCTAATCACATATTTTTCTAACTCATCACTTATTTCCTTATTTATCCTCATCAGATCACATATACTTGCATCTACCCATACATCTCATCACTTATTTACTTATTTATCCTCATCAGCTCACATATACTTGCATCTACCCATACATCTCATCACTTCACATACATTCACATCTATCCATACATCTCATCACTTCACATACATTAACATCTACCCATACATCTCATCACTTCACATACATTAACATCTATCCAGTCTACATCGCATCTTATCACATCCATTTCACATCACATCTCATTCATTCATATCCCGATTCACATGCTAACACATTCATTCACGTCCCTTATCGTTCATTCACATCTCGATTCACATGTTATCACATTCATTCACGTGCCTTATCGTTCATTCACATCCCGATAAACATGTTATCACATTCATTCACATCCTATATCATTCATTTACATTTTGATTCACATTACATCACATCTTATCTATTCATTCACATTTATCTGATTTGCATCACATATCATCACATCTATTTACCTTTCATTCTCATCACTTCTATTCTCATCACATCCATCCATCCATTCTTTCCCATCTATCTAATTCGCATTACATCTCATCACATTTATTCACCTCACATTCTCGTCACTCCTTTTCTCATCGCATCTATCCATCCATCCATTCCCATCTATCTGATTCGCATCACATATCATCACATCTATTTACCTCTCATTCTCATCACTTCTATTCTCATCACATCTATTTACCTCTCATTCTCATCACTTCTATTCTCCGATCACATCCATCCATCCATTCTTTCCCATCTATCTGATTCCCATCCCATCTCATCACATCTATTTACCTCTCATTCTCATCACTTCTATTCTCATCATATCCATCCATCCATTCATTCCCATCTATTTTATTTGCATCCCATCTTATCAGATCTATTTACCTCTCATTCTCATTCTCATCCATCCATCCATGCATTCCCATCTATTTACCTCTCATTCTCATCACTTTTATTCTCATCACATCCATCCTCTATTCATTCTCATCTATCTGATTCATATCACATCTTATCACATCTATTTACCTCTCATTCTCATCACTTCTATTCTCATCACATCCATCCTCTATTCATTCCCATTTATTTGCTTTGTATCCCATCTCATCACATCTATTTACCTCTCATTCTCAGCACATCCATCCTCTATTCATTCTCATCTATTCGATTCATATCACATCTATTTACCTCTCATTCTCATCACTTCTATTCTCATCACATCCATCCTCTATTCATTCTCATCTATTTGATTCATATCACATTTATTTACCTCTCATTCTCATCACTTCTATTCTCATCACATCCATCCTCTATTCATTCTCATCTATCTGATTCATATCACATCTTATCACATCTATTTATAGAATGTAAGAGAATTCTTATTTTTGATATAAAGATTCTTTACGCATCTATTTATGCATAAGAACAACTTTAGTGGAAAATAACACTTTTATAAAAATCTGTTTATGCATCTATTTATGCATAAAATAAATTTTAAGGAGAATAAAGCTTTCGAAATAAAAATAAATCTTTTATGCATCTTTCTATGCATAAATTCAATTTTAATGAGAATAACTCTTTTGAAATAAAAATAAATTTCTTTATGCATCTTTCTATGCATAAAATCAAAATTGATGAGAATAACTCTTTTGAAATCAAAATAAATTTCTTTATGCATCTTTCTATGCATAAAATCAAAATTGATGAGAATAACTCTTTTGAAATCAAAATAAATTTCTTTATGCATCTTTCTATGCATAAAATCAAAATTGATGAGAATAACTCTTTCGAAATAAAAATAATTTTCTTTGTGCATCTTTCTATGCATAAAATCAAAATTTGATGAGAGTAAAGCTTTTATAAAAAGAAATGCTTTTATGCATCTATTTATGCATAAATTCAATTTTAATGAAAAAAACACTTTTAAAAATAAAAAAAACTTTTATGAATCTATTTATGCATAAATTCATTTTTAATGAAAGTAACACTTTTATAATTAAAAAAATTCTTTTATGCATCTATTTATGCATAAAAATCAATTTTGATGAAAGTAACACTTTTATAATCAAAATATTTCCAATATGCATCTTTCTATGCATAGAAATTAATTCTAATGAAAATAACACTTTTATTATAAAAATATTTCTAATATGCATTTTTCTTTGCATAGAATAAAGATAACACTTTTAGAATACACAAGCGGTGGGGATTACTCTTTTTGAATAATAAAAGATAAAACTTATTTCACAAAATTTAAGAAAATTTTGCCATAATCTCCTTTGTATGGCTGACCATTTTTCAATTTTTTTCATTCTCAAGTTACTTAGAAATTATCCTAAATGGTTTAAAGCATTCTAAACAAATCAAATTCCACTTTTTAAAGAGAAACAATATGAAAAGTTTAATTCTAACAATTTGATTACACATCTAGGATAAAGAAAGGTTGAATTCAAGAATGAAGAGAGGGGGAAAGCCTTCCAACAAGGCATAGCATTATTTTTCATTTTAAAGAAAATAAAAGTTAGAAAACCAGTAAATGGAATCAAGAAAAAGCAGGATTTCTAGCTTACATGAATTTTTGTAAGCTTTCCTTTGGCGTGATGGTTTGAAGGATCTACTCTTGTTTGCAACAAGAGTGGCCACCAATTTTTTTGAAGAGAAAATGGTCTAAAACTAACGAATTATCAATAAATTCACTCTTTTTGGCTCTAGAGAGGAGTAGAGTAACAGTGCATAAAACACTATTAACCATTTACAAAGGGGGAGGCTTCATTTATAGGAAAAAGTGAGCCTCTAACTAAGCAAACTGGTTCTAGAATTTTCCAGATCAGTTTGGTCAATTTTTGACCATTTTTAGGTCAGTTTAGCTTACTTTTTGGATCTAGTTGAAGCAAGAGAGAGGAGAGATGAAAAGATCTCATTATTTGTGAGTTTAAAACTCAACCACACATGTGAAATAGGCACCTCCTTCATGAGGAAATTTCCCCCACACTGAGGTGTCAAAAATGCATCATTTCTTCTAAATATCTCTTCCTTTTAAACTAATAACCTTGTCCTTAGTCAACTCTTCATCTTATGTGAGTATTTACACATTTTTGGGAGGATTTTCTTTTATTCTTCAATTTATCTACTCCCTACATTTGGATTAATCTAATTGGTCCATAGGAACCTTAATTTAAAAATTTCAAAAAATCTGGACCCTTAGGCTAAGGTCCTTTTTACCTGATTTTAATTTATTCCAATTGCACATTGAAATTTTTTTTGAATATCTATTTCAAGGAAAACCATTTTAGACACTAGGAGGATTTTTATATCCAAAAATATCCCAATTTTGAATTATCTCTCTCTAGATATTTTCTCTCTCTAGGCCAAAACAGGGTAAAACAAGATCTTTCTTTTATTTCATAGAGGAGAGGAATAATTATAAGATCAGAAGGGGAGGTTTTTACACATGCACATCTCAAAAGCCGGAGGGAGGAATCTTTCATCCTACCCCACTTAAAAAACGCGAGATGTCCTCATCTCGCGAAATTAGAGGAGAACTCTTTTCCTTAAGATCCAATTGATTCTGGGGTTCCTTATAGTCTGGTGAACCCAACAGAATCCTGGGATAAAGATCCCTTACATAAAACTCTTCATTAGATAATAATTCACTCAGATCGTATCATTCAAATCCTTATCACAATAATGGTCCATTAGACCGAATTTTCTATTTGAATAGTCCTTGATGAAAATTTTTAATTTTTAATGAAACCATTGTGTCACTGATCAATCCTCAAAATCTCCGGTTGAATCCTCATTTCCAATCATTCCTTCATCCGTGTACCTATGGTATCATTGGCAACGAGAACACTCACCACCTGTTCACTTAGGGGCCTTTTCGATAGTTCCTAGCTACCGGTAATATATTCACCTATCAAAATGGAGTCTCCGTTGAAGATTAGCAAGATCAACCAACGGATACATATAAAAGAGCCATGGATTCATCCGTTGAGGACCAGCAAGGTCAACCAACCAGATCCATGCCTGAATTCAGAAAAGAACTCTTACTCCTTGTTCCAATATCTTCCCCGCCATACGTGTGCTTGAAACAGAAATTCAAAAAGAACTTTCCAATGTGAAATTGGAATTAATTGAAAATAGTTAAAAAGGACCTTAGCCTAACGGTCCAGATTTTTCAGAAATTTTTGAATTATGCTCCAATTAAGGCTCCTATGGACCAATAAGATTAATCCAAATGTAGGGAGGAGATAAATTGAAGAATAAAAGAAAATCTCCCAAAAATGAGTAAATACTCACATAAGATGAAGAGTTGACTAAGGACAAGGTTATTAGTTAAAAAAGAAGAGATATTTAGAGAAAATGATGCATTTTTGACACCTCAGTGTGGGGATTTCCTCTCATGAAGGAGGTGCCTATTTCACATGTGTGGAGGAGTTTTAAACTCATTAATAATGAGATATTTTATCTCTCCTCTCTCCTATTTCAACTAGATCCAAAAAGTAAGCTAAACTGACCTAAAATCTATCAATAATTGACCAAACTGATCTAAAAAATTCTAGAATCAGTTTGCTTGGTTAGAGGCTCATTTTTTTCCTTTAAATAGAAGCCTCCCCCTTTGTAAAGTAAAAGGTTAATAGTGTTTATGCACTGTTACTCTACTCCTCCTCCCCAGAGCCAAAAACATTGAATTCACTTGAAAATTTAATTGTTTTTGACTAAATCCTCTACAAAGAATTGGTGGCCACTCTTGATCCAAACAAGAGTAGAACCCTCAATCCCTCAAGCCAAAGGAAAGCTCACAAAACTCTCTGTAAGTTAATAATTCTACTATTTTTTAATTATAATCTATGGTTTTCTCATTTCTTGCTTTTTTTTAATGTGAATATGGATGTTATGCCTTGATGAAAAGGCCACCCCCTCCTCTTCATGAAGAATTCAGCCTTTCTTTATCCTAAAATGAGTAACAAATAAGTTAATTAAACTTTTCTTATTGTTTACTCTTTAGAAAGTGAAAATTGAGTAGATTAGAGTACTTTACTTCAAATTGGGATTAATTTTTAAATTAATGTTAGAATGTAAAAATTGAGGAATGGTCAGCCATACAAAGGAGGTTATGGCAAAATTTTCTTAAATTTTGTAGAACTAAAGTTTATCATTACGTTATTCTAAAAGAGTAATCCCCTTCCTTTGTGCATTCTAAAAGATTTATTTTTATATCCAAAGTGTTATTCTCATTAAAAATGAATTTATGCATAGAAAGATGCATAAAAGATTTATTTTTATATCAAAAGTGTTATTCTCATTAAAATTGAATTTATGCATAGAAAGACGCATAAAAGTTTTTTTTAATTTCAAAAGTGTTATTCTCATTAAAATTGAATTTATACATAGAAAGACGCATAAAGGATTTATTTCTATTTTAAAAATGTTATTCTCATTAAAATTGAATTTATGCAAAGAAAGATGCATAAAGGATTTATTTCTATTTAAAAAGTGTTATTCTCATTAAAATTGAATTTATGCATAGAAAGATGCATAAAGGATTTATTTCTATTTCAAAAGTGTTATTCTCATTAAAACTGAATTTATGCATAGAAAGATGCATAAAGGATTTAATTTTATTTCAAAAGTGTAATTCTCCTTAAATTTTAATTATGCATAAATAGATGCGTAAAGAATATTTATATAAAAAATTAGAATTCTCTTAAATTCTATGTTTAACTTCTATGAATAGAAGTGATGAGAATGTGAGGTGAATAGATGTGATGAGATAAGATGTGAATCAGATAGATGATTGGATGGATGGGTGTGATGTGATGTGAATAGAGGTGATGAGATAGATGATTGGCTGGATGGGTGTGATGTGAATAGAGGTGATGAGATGTGAGGTGAGTAGATGTGATGAGATAAGATGTGAATCAGATAGATGATGATTGGATGGATGGATGTGATGTGAATAGAAGTGATGAGAATATGAGGTGAATAGATTTTATGAGATAAGATGTGAATCAGATAGATGTGAATAAATGGATGGATGGATGTGATGTGAATAGAAGTGATGAGAATATGAGGTGAATAGATGTGATGAGATAAGATGTGAATCAGATAGATGATGATTGGATGGATGGATGTGATGTGAATAAATAGATCTGAATGAATGGATGGATGGGTGTGATGTGTATAGAGGTGATGAGAATGAGAGGCGAATAAATGTGATGTGAATAGAGGTGAAGAGAATGAGATGTAAATTAGATGTGATGAGATATGATGTGAATAGAGGTGAAGAGAATGACAGGTAAATTAGATGTGATGTGAATTAGATAGATGTGAATGAATGGATGGATGGATGTGATGTGAATAGAGGTGATGAGAATGAGAGGTGAATAGATGTGATGTGAATCAGATAGATGATGAATGGATGGATGGATGTGGTTTGAATAGAGGTGATGAGAATGTGAGGTGAATAGATGTGATGAGATAAGATGTGATTTAGTTAGATGGGAATGATTGGATGGATAGATGTGATGTGAATAGAGGTGATGAGATGTGAATTAGAGGTGATCTTATGTGAATAGAGGTGATGAGATGTTAGGTGAATAGATGTGATGAGATGTGATGTGAATCAGGATGTAAATGAATGATATGGAATGAGTGGATGAGTGGATGATATGTGATGAAAATGGATGTAAATGAATGATATGGGATGAGTGGATGATATGTGATGAAAATGGATGTAAATGTATAAGTGAAGAATGGATGTGAATGTATATGTGAAAGAATTGATGTGAATGAGGATGTGAAAGAATGAATATAGATGTGTATGTGAAAGAATGTGATGTGATGGAAAGAGATGTGATGTGTCATAAATATATATGAATGTGAATGTGATGAATATGAATGAATGTGAATGTGATGAATATGAATGAATGTGAATGTGATGGATTTGAATGAATGTGAATATGATGGATATGAATGAATTTGATGTGATGGGATATGAATCAGGATAGATATGAATGAATGAGATGTGAGATAAAATGAATGAGATGTGATGTGAGTGAATGTGATGTGGTCTGAATGGATGTGAGGTAAAATGAATGAGATGTGATGTGAGTGAATGTGATGTGAGTGAATGTGATGTGGTCTGAATGGATGAGATGTGAATGAATGTGATGTGGTCTGAATGGATGAGATGTGAATGAATGTGATGTGATGAGATGTGAATGAATGTGATGTGATGAGATGTGGATAATGGTAGGTGTGAGTGGATGAGATCTGATGAGGATAAATTGAGGAAAGATATGATGAGATGAAAATGATATGATTGGACGAGAATAGGAATGCTTATGAAATGGTTGTGGAATTAAATAATGTGGGTTGATGTGGAGCAATGTGGAAAGACGAGAGTTCGTTATAGAAACTGTACTTTTGAACTATTTTTAAATGACTGTTTTATGTCAAGAATGTTGGAGAAGCATTTTGACCATTTTGTGAATGAGGTCGTGGAGACCTAATCTGATAAAGTTGCAACAGCAGCACAGCTACTGCTGACGGAGAGTCAATGGAGGAGGTCTCGCGTAGCAAGGCCGCGGTCTTGACCAGCCTTAGTTTGATTAAAATGGTGAGCTTCTGGTATGGTGGATGAGGGACCAAGGAAGCGGCCTATGAGTGAAGTGCTAGGTCACTTGCAAAGGATCCTAGAGGGTCCTGACCATACGGTGCTCAGGCTCTGGGTTGCCCACGATATCGATGCATGCATCGGGGAAGATATTGGAACAAGGGCTAAGAGTTGTTTTTTGAATTCGGGCATGGATCTGGTTGATTGACCTTGCTGGTCCTCAATGGTTGGATGGGTCCATGGCTTTTTTATATGGATCCATTACTTGATCTTGCTGATCTTCAACTGAGATTCCATTTTTGATATGTGAATATATTGTCGGTTACTATGTGGATAGGTGGTGAGCGTTCTCGTTGCCAATGATGCCATAGATATACCGATGAAGTAATGATTGGAAATAAAGATTCAACCAGAGATTTTGAGGATTATGATCAGTGACACAATGGTTTTATTAAATGATTGTTTTTAAAGATAGCTGATTCGGTGAAAAAGGCAATTTCATATTGGGTGTGTAAGTGGTGTGACTTGTTTTAAATTTATATAAATATCCAGGTAGAGGGCCTGGGAACTCTTTGTCCTGGTACCCGGGACAAAACCTAACCAAATTCTTAATTGGATCCCATCACTACAGTGGTTGGGCGGTTGGCTAACCCACGGGGCTAGATGGGGTTAGGTTGGACTGATGGATCCCTAAATTGAGACTCAATAATAATATGGTACGATAGATGAAGTAAATCCTAGACAAAAATTGTTCTATGGAAAAGAATCAACGACTGTGCCTCTCAATAAGAAAAAAAGCGTTGGTATCTATGATCCAAGTGCAATCTTTTCCCTGATCTGACTATGGGACTTACGGGTTTGGTCAGATCAGTTCAGTTAGTTAAGGCATTTGACTACATTAGAGAAAATTTATCTTGGAGGAATCGCCCGTGCTTTTCCGGGCAAGGGAAAGCACGTGCTTTCTGGATATTCGTGGGCGAGGCCCCGAGTGTGGGACCCTACTCTGCACAAGAAGTGCTACTTCCGCTGCTAGCACCCTTGAATTCATTGTGCAGTGGAGACACAGATCTCACAGCTGCTATCAGAGCAAATTGGCTAATGTGGATCAACCGAGAAGCCAAAAATGTCAAAAATTTATGAAGAAGCATTAAAAGGTTGTAATTGTGTGATAAAATACATACAAATTGATATTCAGATTGGAATTCATAAATTAGTAATTGGGTCTTTAGATGGAAGTTCCACAATTGCATGGAATCCCTGACTTGCTTGAGACCTAGACATGGAATCCCTGACTTGCTTGAGACCTAGACATGATTGTATTTACCTTATAGTTCCAAGAACCGTGACTACCCGTATATACCGAGGGTATAACTGCAGCTCTTTACTGGTATTATATTCGAGTAAATCTAAGACTTGAAATTATAAGCATAAATGCTATCCAGATGATGAATTCGAATGTGGTTGATATAAATTCTGGTTGAGAACTGATGAGTTGATTTGGATTCTGATTGAAAAATGATGATTCCTGAATTTTGGTTGAAATGTAATAAGCTGAGCAAAACCACAATGAGGATGAATGGGACAAGTCTCTGTGATGATGTTCATAACTGGAATGACGTTAATGACTTCAGCAAATCACTATGAGATTAGTGGATCGTGCTGGCAGATTGCTGCTGTTAACACTTGACCCACAGGATCAAGTTAAGGGATGTCAAATTAAAAATCTATATAATTGAAAATTCCCATGAAGGACTATTCAGATAGAAAGTTTGGTCTAATGGACCATTATTGTGATAAGGATTTGAATGTTATCATCTAAGTGAATTGTTATCTAATGATGAGTTCTATATAAGGGATCTTTATCCCAGGATTCTTTTGGGTTCACCAGACTATAAGGAACCCCAAAATCAGTTGGATCTTAAGGAAAAGAGTTATCCTCTAATTTTGGGAGATGAGGACATCTCATGTTTTTTAAGGAACCCCAGAATCAGTTGGATCTTAAGGAAAAGAGTTATCCTCTAATTTTGGGAGATGAGGGCATCTCGCATTTTTTAAGAAAGGTAGGATGTAAGATTCCTCCCTCCAGCTTTTGAGGTGTGCAAGTGTAAGAACCTCCCCTTCTGATCTTATAATTATTCCCCTCTCTGAAATAAAAGAAAGATCATGTTTTATGCTGTTTTGGTCTAGAGAGAGAAAATATCTAGAGGGAGGTAATTTAAAATTGAGATATTTTAGGATATAAAAATCCTCCTAGTGTCTAAAATGGTTTCCCCTGAAACAGAAATTCAAAAAGAACTTTCCAATGTGCAATTGGAATTAATTGACAATAGTTAAAAAGGACCTTAGCGTAAGGGTCTAGATTTTCAGAAATTTTTGAATTATGCTCCAATTAAGGTTCCTATGGACCAATAAGATTAATCCAAATGTAGGGAGGAAATAAATTGAAGAATAAAAGAAAATCTCCCAAAAATGAGTAAATACTCACATAAGATGAAGAGTTGACTAAGGACAAGGTTATTAGTTAAAAAAGAAGAGATATTTAGAGAAAATGATGCATTTTTGACACCTCAGTGTGGGGATTTTCTCTCATGAAGGAGGCACCTATTTCACATGTGTGGAGGAGTTTTAAACTCATAAATAATGAGATATTTTATCTCTCCTCTCTCCTATTTCAACTAGATCCAAAAAGTAAGCTAAACTGACCTAAAAATGGTCAATAACTGACCAAATTGATCTGGAAAATTCTAGAATCAGTTTGCTTGGTTAGAGGCTCATTTTTTTCCTTTAAATAAAAGCCTCCCCCTTTGTAAAGTAAAAGGTTAATAGTTATTATGCACTGTTACTCTACTCCTTCTCCCAGAGCCAAAAACATTGAATTCACTTGATAATTCAATTGTTTTTGACTAAATCCTCTACAAAGAATTGGTGGCCACTCTTGATCCAAGCAAGAGTAGAACCCTCAATTCCTCAAGATAAAGGAAAGCTCACAAAACTCTCTATAAGTTAATATTTCTACTGTTTTTTAATTATAATCTATGTTTTTTTGATTTCTTACTTTTTTTAATGTGAATATGGATGTTATGCGTTGATGTTATACTTTTTTAATGTGAATATGGATGTTATGCCTTGATGAAAAGGCCACCCCCCTCCTCTTCATTAAGAATTCAGCCTTTCTTTATCCTAAAATGAGTAACAAATAAGTTAATCAAACTTTTCTTATTGTTTACTCTTTAGAAAGTGAAAATTGAGTAGATTAGAGTACTTTACTTCAAATTGGGAATAATTTTTAAATTGATGTTAGAATGTAAAAATTGAGGAATGGTCAGCCATACAAAGGAGGTTATGGCAAAATTTTCTTAAATTTTGTAGAACTAAAGTTTATCATTACGTTATTCTAAAAGAGTAATCCCCTTCGTTTGTGCATTCTAAAAGATTTATTTTTATATCAAAAGTGTTATTCTCATTAAAAATGAATTTATGCATAAAAGATTTATTTTTATTTCAAAAGTGTTATTCTCATTAAAATTGAATTTATGCATAAAAAGATGCATAAAGGATTTATTTCTATTTCAAAAGTGTTATTCTCATTAAAATTGAATTTATGCAAAGAAAGATGCATAAAGGATTTATTTCTATTTCAAAAGTGTTATTCTCATTAAAATTGAATTTATGCAAAGAAAGATCCATAAAGGATTTATTTCTATTTCAAAAGTGTTATTCTCATTAAAATTGAATTTATGCATAGAAAGATGTATAAAGGATTTATTTCTATTTCAAAAGTGTTATTCTCATTAAAATTGAATTTATGCATAGAAAGATGCATAAAGGATTTGTTTTTATTTCAAAAGTGTTATTTTTCTTAAAATAGTTAAAAATTCCCATGGAGGACTGTTCAGATAGAAAGTTCGGTCTAATGGACCATTATTGTGATAAGGATTTGAATGTTATCATATGAGTGAATTGTTATCTAATGATGAGCTCTATATAAGGGATCTTTATCCCAGGATTCTGTTGGGTTCACCAGACTATAAGGAACCCCAAAATTAGTTGGATCTTAAGGAAAAGAGTTATCCTCTAATTTTGGGAGATGAGGACATCTCGCATTTTTTAAGGAACCCCAAAATCAGTAGGATCTTAAGGAAAAGAGTTATCCTCTAATTTTGGGAGATGACATCTCGCGTTTTTTAAAAGGGGTAGGATGTAAGATTTCTCCCTCCAGATTTTGAGGTGTGCAGGTGTAAGAACCTCCCCTTTTGATCTTATAATTATTCCCCTCTCTGAAATAAAAGAAAGATCCTGTTTTACCCTGTTTTAGCCTAGAGAGAGAAAATGTCTAGAGGGAGGTAATTTAAAATTGAGGATATAAAAATCCTCCTAGTGTCTAAAATGGTTTCCCCTCAAACAAAAATTCAAAAAAAAACTTTCCAATGTGCAATTGCAATTAATTGAAAATAGTTAAAAAGGACCTTAGCCTAAGGGTCTAGATTTTCAAAAAATTTTAAATTATGCTCTAATTAAGGTTCCTATGGACCAATAAGATTAATCCAAATGTAGGGAGGAGATAAATTGAAGAATAAAAGAAAATCCCCCAAAAATGAGTAAATACTCACATAAGATGAAGAGTTGACTAAGGACAAGGTTATTAATTAAAAAAGAAGAGATATTTAGAGAAAATGATGCATTTTTGACACCTCATGTGGGGATTTTCCCTCATGAAGGAGGCACCTATTTCACATGTGTGGAGGAGTTTTAAACTAATAAATAATGAGATATTTTATCTCTCCTGTTTCAACTAGATCCAAAAAGTAAGCTAAACTAACCTAAAAATGGTCAATAATTGACCAAACTGATCTGGAAAATTCTAGAATCAGTTTGCTTGGTTAGAGGCTCATTTTTTTCCTATAAATAGAAGCCTTCCTTCTTGTAAAAGGTGATGAGAATGAGAGGTGAATAGATGTGATGTGAATCAGATAGATGATGAATGGATGGATGGATGTGAAGGAATGATTGAAAATAAAGATTTAGCCAGAGATTTTGAGGATTATGATCAGTGACACAATGGTTTCATTAAATGATTGTTTTTAAAGATAGTTGATTCTGTGAAAAAGGCAATTTTATATTGGGTGTGTAAGTGGTATGACTAGTTTTAAATTTGCATAAATATCCAGCTAGGGGGCTTGGGAACTCTTTTCCCTGGTACTTGGGACAAAACCTAACCAAATTCTTAATTGAATCCCATCACTATAGTGGTTGGGTGGTTGGCTAACCCACACGGCTGGATGGATGAGTGAATGTGGTCTGAATGGATGAGATGTGAATGGATGAGTGAATGTGATGTGGTCTGAATGGATGAGATGTGAATGTGAGTGAATGTGATGTGGTCTAAATGGATGAGATGTGAGTGAATGAGATGTGGTCTGAATGGATGAGATGTGAATGAATGTGATGTGATGAGATGTGGACATGGGTAGGTGCGAGTGGATGAGATCTGATGAGGATAAATTGAGGAAAGATGTGATGAGATGAAAATGAAATGATTGGATGAGAATAGGAATACTTATGAATGTGGAATTAAATAATGTGGGTTGATGTGGAGCAATGTGGAAAGACGAGAGTTCGTTATAGAAACTGTATTTTTGAACTATTTTTAAATGACTCTTTTATGTCAAGAATGCTGGAGAAGCGTTTTGACCGTCTTGTCAATGAGGTTGTGGAGACCTAGTTTGATAAAGTTGTAACATAAGCTGACGGAGAGTCAACGGAGGACGTCTCGCATAGCAAGGTTGGCCAAGGTCTTGACCAGCCTCGGTTTGATTAAAATGGTGAGCTTCCTGTATGGTGGATGAGGGACCAAGGAAACGGCCTATGAGTGAAGTGCTAGGTCACCTCCTGCGAAGGATCCTAGAGGGTGCTGACCATGCGGTGCTCAGGCTCTGGATCGCCAAGTGCATCGGGGAAGATATTGGAATAAGGAGTAAGAGTTGTTTTCTAAATTCGGGCATGGATCTGGTTGATTGACCTTGCTGGTCCTCATCAACGGATGAGTCCATGGCTTTTTTATATGGATCCGTTGGTTGATCTTGCTGATCTTCAATAGAGATTCTATTTTTGATATGTGAATATATTGTCGGTTACTACGAGCTAGGAACTATGGAAAAGGCCCCTGAGTGGACAGGTGGTGAGCGTTCTAGTTGCCATAATGCCATAGATATACCGATGAAGGAATGATTGGAAATAAACAGAGATTTTAAGGATTATGATCAGTGACACAATGGCTTCATTAAATGATTGTTTTTAAAGATAGCTGATTCTGTGAAAAAGGCAATTTCATATTGGTGGGTGTGTAAGTGGTGTGACTAGTTTTAAATTTGCATGAATATCTAGCTAGGGGGCCTGGGAACTCTTTTCCTGGTACCCGGGCAAAACCTAACCAAATTCTTAATTGGATCCCATCACTACAGTGGTTGGGCGGTTGGCTAACCCACGAGGCTGGATGGGCTGGACTGATGCATCCCTAAATTGAGACTCAATTCTGTTATGGTACGATAGATGAAGTAAATCCCGGACAAAAATTGCTCTATGGAAAAGAATCAACGGCTCTGCCTCTTAATGAGAAAAAAAGCGTTGGTCTCTATGATCCAAGTGCAATCTTTTCCCTAATCTGACTATGGGACTATGGAAAAGAATCAACAGCTCTGCCTCTCAATGAGAAAAAAAGCGTTGGTCTCTATGATCCAAGTGCAATCTTTTCCCTAATCTGACTATGGGACTTACGGGTTCAATCAGTTCAGTTAGTTAAGGCTTTTGACTACATTAGAGAAAATTTATCCTGGAGGAATTGCCCGTGCTTTTCGGGCAAGGAAAGTTTTTCCGGGTTCGGTTTTGGAAGAACCGATGGATTAGTCTCTTATCTAGATATCCGTGTACAAGGCCCCGAGTGTGGGACCCTGTCCCGTGCAAGAAGTGCTACTTCCGCTGCTAGCACCCTTGAAGAGAGCTTTTTCCAAAATAGGAAGGAAATATGATTGGCTTAGAATAGTCCTCTATGGTACCCATAGGTTGGTATCTCATATATTTGGGATCATAAAGCTCCGCCGATCTCATGGCCTCTTTGATAGTGCTTGGTCTTTGGGCTAAAATGTCTGCCTTGATTTTGAATGCCAAACCATGCACAAACATTTTCATCTTCATGTCCTCATTCAATCCTTCCACAAACATTGAAAGCTTCATAAACTTCTTGATGTACTCTCTCAGCAACATCCTTTTTTGAGATAGCTCATACCACTCCTTGTGGTATCTATCAAGTACCAATGGTGAAATGAATGATAAATTCATTTCTCTCTTCAAATCATCCCATGAGTGGGACATGTTCCCTTGTTTAACCATGTGTCTCCACCATTGATGAGCATAGTCCTCCATATGCAAAGATGCAAATTGAACTTTGTCTTGCCACATCCTTTGGGTAGAGGTGAAAGTATGTCTCCAATTTAGCGATCCATTCCTCCAAATCATATGGGTTTGAACCATCACCTTTGAAATTTGAGATTTTGACCTTGTCTTTAACATCCTTTGAAGTATGATTTGAGCTCAAAATGTGATGAAGGTTTGAATTTCTAAATTTTGGAGTAAGATTTCAAGAATTGAGAGAATTCCTTTTACTCCTAAGGTAGTTCCATCCACCTAGCATGTGCATGCCGTTACCTCTCTATTCTATGAAGGACATATGATCCCAATCTTGTGTGTCATGCACGACCTTTTCTTCATCCCAAACCGTCTCCTCTCCCTCCATTCTCCCTCCATCATAGATTTATTTTCCTTTTGTTGGGTAAACACCCTCTTGGCATCCCCATAAGATGTATCCATAGATTTGAATGGTACTTGTGGTGCTTTCCCATTGGATTGAGATGAACCAGCATTTGAATTTCTAAAATTTGGAGTAAGATTCCAAGAATTGAGAGAATTCCTTGTACTCCTAAGGTAGTTCCATCCACCTAGCATGTGCATGCTGTTACCTCTCTATTCTATGGACATATGATCCCAATCTTGTGTGTCATGCATGACCTCTTATTCATCCCAAAACGTCTCCTCTCCCTCCATCATAGATTTATTTTCCTTTTGTTGGGTAAACACCCTCTTGGCATCCCCATAAGATAAATCCATAGATTTGAATGGTACTTGTGGTGCTTTCCCATTCAATTGAGATGAACTGGCATGGAATGAAGTTGGTCCCATATTCTTCAAGAATGGTCTTCTAGCATCCATCATGAGTCTGGTTGAGGGAGCCTTAATGTTGAAATCACAGGTAGTCTACAAGGAAGCCTCTTGCCAAGCTTGGTTTCCTTCCCTATGGGTTTCAGGTTTGCTTGCCAATGCCAACGTGGAATGAAGTTGGTCCCATATCCTTCAAGAGTGGTCTTCTAGCATCCATCATGAGTCCCCATCATGAGTCCCCATCATGAGTCCATTTGAGGGAGTCTTAATGTTGAAATCACAAGTCTTGAAGGAATCCTCTTGCCAAGCTTGCTTTCCTTCCCTATGGGTTTCAACAAAAGTTTCTTAGAAGGTTTGCTTGCCAATGTCAACTTGATGCCCACCATGTCTCCATGATTGTCGACTTGAGGTTGAGTCATGGGTTGGGTAAACCTTTCCTGATCCATAACTCTCATCTTTGTGACCATGGTGTCAAGCTTGGAGTTCAAAGTGTAATGGATAGACTCCAACTTTTCCACCAATAGTTGTAGGAGGGCATCATTCGTGTGGGTTGCAAGGCTTGAAGATTTGGCTTTTGAGCACTCCTCCCCACATTCAACTCCTCTTCAACTTCCTTTGAAGCTCGGCCCATTATGTCTTCCATATTTTCATAGTGTCATGAACATCCATATCCCCATCATCCATTTCCTCAATGGCCAATGAGACAACTTGAACCTTGGTCTCCCTTTTGGCTTGCCAGCTAGAAAATATATTTTTTTTCAAAAGGGGATGATAGAGATGTCAAAATGAGGTGACATAAGGCTTGTTAGGAAAGCTCTAAAGATGCCCTATCCATCTATGGAAAAATAGTAGAAATTGGATGTGCCCTAGTATTCTCTATTTTAGGGTTAACAAAGATATAACTGAAAATGAAGATTTGCTCCTAAATTTCTTAAAACTTATCTGAATTGAAATATTCTTAGCTCTTGAGAATGCTCTAGGAGTATAATAAACAGTGGTTCAAAGGATTTGACCTTGGTCGATGTGCAATTATTCTCTATTTTGACTTTAAGGTCAAAGTCAACTTTAGAGATTTGACCATCTAAATGACATCAAAATTAGGTGTACTTTGGTTTGTTGGAGAGTCCTAAGGTTTTACAATCATTCCACAACGTAATATGCCCCAAACAACTTGTTGTTTCTCACTAGGCGAAATATTACCTTTCGGTAAAGTTTGGAGAGTCAAACGGTGCCCAATACATGGTGGCTACAACTTTCAAAGCTTTGCATACATGCCCGGGTGACCATGTCTCTTTTCACTTGAAGCATAAGCCTTTGACTCTTAACTCATCAATCTTTGGGTCATCCATCCTTTGAGTCTTGTTCAAGGTTTAAGGAGTCTTCTTGGTGGATGTATTATCTTTGTTTGCATCAAAACGAGCTTCACTCTTGGGATCTCCAACTCCATAAACTATAGGGAATCTTGGAATGGATGATTGGGTTGAAGGAAGAGAGCTTTTTCCAAAATAAGAAGGAGTTATGATTGGCTTAGAACAGTCCTCTATGGTACCCATAGGTTGGTATCTCATATATTTTGGTTCATAAAGCTCCGCCGATCTCATGGCCTCTTTAATAGTGCTTGGTCTTTGGGCTAAAACGTCTGCCTTGATTTTGAAAGCCAAACCATGCACAAACATTTTCATCTTCATGCCCTCA
This sequence comes from Cibotium barometz, assembly GCF_041138505.1. NCBI lineage: Eukaryota > Viridiplantae > Streptophyta > Polypodiopsida > Cyatheales > Cibotiaceae > Cibotium > Cibotium barometz. The sequence continues at coordinate 39,513,639 of NC_141068.1, forward strand.
TTCAATCCTTCCACAAACATTGAAAGCTTCATAAACTTCTTGATGTACTCTCTCACCAACATCCTTTTTTGAGATAGCTCATATCACTCCTCATGGTATCTATCAAGTACCAATGGTGAGATGAATGATTCTCTCTTCAACTCATCCCATGAGTGGGACATGTTTCCTTGTTTAACCATGTGTCTCCACCATTGATGAGCATAGTCTTCCATATGAAAATTGAACTTTGTCTTGCCACATCCTTTGGGTAGAGGTGAAAGTATGTCTCCAATTTAGCAATCCATTCCTCCAAATCATATGGGTTTGAACCATCACCTTTGAAATTTGAGATTGTGACCTTGTCTTTAACATCCTTTGAAGTATGATTTGAGCTCAAAATGTGATGAAGGTTTGAATTTCTAAATTTTGGAGTAAGATTCCAAGAATTGTGAGAATTTCTTGTACTCCTAAGGTAGTTCCATCCACCTAGCATGTGCATGCCATTACCTCTCTATTCTATGAAGGACATATGATCCCAATCTTGTGTGTCATGCACGACCTCTTCTTCATCCCAAAACATCTCCTCTCCCTCCATCATAGATTTATTTTCCTTTTGTTGGGTAAACACCCTCTTGGCATCCCCATAAGATGTATCCATAGATTTGAATGGTACTTGTGGTGCTTTGCCATTGAATTGAGATGAACTGGCATGGAATGAAGCTAGTCCCATCTTCTTCAAGAATGGTCTTCTGGCATCCATCATGAGTGTGGTTAAGGGAGCCTTAATGTTGAAATCACAGGTTGTCTTCAAGGAAGCCTCTTGCCAAGCTTGGTTTCCTTCCCTATGGGTTTCAGGTTTGCTTGCCAATGCCAACATGGAATGAAGTTGGTCCCATATCCTTCAAGAGTGGTCTTCTAGCATCCATCATGAGTCCGTTTGAGGGAGTCTTAATGTTAAAATCACAAGTAGTCTTCAAGGAAGCCTCTTGCCAAGCTTGCTTTCCTTCCCTATGGGTTTCAACAAAAGTTTCTTAGAAGGTTTGCTTGCCAATGTCAAGTTGATGCCCACCATTCCTCCATGATTGCCGACTTGAGGTTGAGTCATGGGTTGGGTCAACCTTTCCTCCATAACCCCCATCCTTGTGACCATGGTGTCAAGCTTAGAGTTCAAAGTGTAGTGGATAGACTCCAACTTTTTCACGAATAGTTGTAGGAGGGCATCATTCGATGTGGGTTGCAAGGCTTGAAGATTTGGCTTATGAGCACTCCTCCCCACATTCAACTCCTCTTCAACTTCCTTTGAAGCTCGACCCATTGTGTCTTCCATTTTTTCAATAGTGTCATGAACATTCATATCCCCATCATCCATTTCCTCAATGGCCAATGACAACTTGAACCTTGGTCTCCCTTTTGGCTTGTTGCCAGCCCCATGAAAATACATTTTTTTCCAAAAGAAGATGATAAAATAGAGTAGAGATCTCAAAATGAGGTGATGTAAGGCTTGTTAGAAAGCTTTTAAGATGCCGTATCCATCTATAGAAAAATAGTAGAAATTCGATGTGCCCTAGTATTCTCTATTTCAGGGTTAAATAGAGATATAGCTGAAAATGAAGATTTGCTCCTATATTTCTTAAGACTTATTAGAATTGAAATATTCTTGGCTCTTGAGAATGCTTTAGGAGTATAATAAACAATGGTATAAAGGATTTGACCTTGGTCGATGTGCAATTATTCTCTATTTTGACTTTTAGGTCAAAGTCAACCTTAGAGATTTGACCATCTAAATGACATCAAAATTAGGTGTACTTTGGTTTGTTGGAAAGCCCTAAGGTTATACAATCATTTCACAATGTCAACTACCCCAAACAACTTGTTGTTTTTGACTTGGCCAAATATTGCCTTCTGGTGAAGTTTGGAGAGTCAAATAGTGCCCAATACAGTGTGGCTACAACTTTCTTAGCTTTGCATACATGCCCGGGTGACCATGTCTCTTTTCACTTGAAGCATAAGCCTTTGATTCTTAACTCATCAATCTTTGGGTCATCCATCCTTTGAGTCTTGTTCAAGGTTTAAGGAGGCTTCTTGGTGGAAGTATTATCCTTCTTTGCATCAAAACAAGCTTCACTCTTGGGATCTCCACCTCCATAAACTATAGGGAATCTTGGAATAGATGATTGGGTTGAAGGAAGAGAGCTTTTTCCAAAATAGGAAGGAGTTATGATTGGCTTAGAATAGTCCTCTATGGTACCCATAGGTTGGTATCTCATATATTTGGGTTCATAAAGCTCCGCCGATCTCATGGCCTCTTTGATAGTGCTTGGTCTTTGGGCTAAAACGTCTGCCTTGACTTTGAAAGCCAAACCATGCACAAACATTTTCATCTTCATGCCCTCATTCAATCCTTCCACAAACATTGAAAGCTTCATAAACTTCTAGATGTACTCTCTCACCAACATCCTTTTTTTGACATAGCTCAAACTACTCCTAATGGTATGTATCAAGTACCAAAGGTGAAATGAATGACAAATTCATTTCTCTCTTCAACTCATCCCATGAGTGGGACATGTTCCCTTGTTTAACCATGTGTCTCCACCATTGATGAGCATATTCCTCCATATACGAATTGAACTTTGTCTTGCCACATCCTTTGGGTAGAGGTGAAAGTATGTCTCCAATTTAGCAATCCATTCCTCCAAATCATATGCGTTTGAACCATCACCTTTGAAATTTGAGGTTGTGAGCTTGTCTTTAACATCCTTTGGAGTATGATTTGAGCTCAAAATGTGATGAAGGTTTCTTAATTTTGGAGTAAGATTCCAAGAATTATTGAGAGAATTTCTTGTACTCCTAAGGTAGTTCCATCCACCTAGCATGTGCATGCCGTTACCTCTCTATTCTATGAAGGACATATGATCCCAATCTTGTGTGTCATGCACGACCTCTTCTTCATCCCAAAACGTCTCCTCTCCCTCCATCATAGTTTTTTTTTCCTTTTGTTGGGTAAACACCCTCTTGGCATCCCCATAAGATGTATACATAGATTTGAATGGTACTCGTGGTGCTTTCCCATTGAAATGAGATGAACCGGCATGGAATGAAGCTGGTCCCATATTCTCAAGAATGGTCTTCTAGCATCCATCATGAGTCTGGTTGAGGGAGCCTTAATGTTGAAATCACAGGTAGTCTTCAAGGAAGCCTCTTGCCTAGCTTGGTTTCCTTCCCTATGGGTTTCAGGTTTGCTTGCCAATGCCAACATGGAATGAAGTTAGTCCCATATCCTTCAAGAGTGGTCTTCTAGCATTCATCATGAGTCTGTTTGAGGGAGTCTTAATGTTGAAATCACAAGTAGTCTTCAAGGAAGCCTCTTGCCAAGCTTGCTTTCCTTCCCTATGGGTTTCAACACAAGTTTCTTAGAAGGTTTGCTTGCCAATGTCAACTTGATGCCCACCATTCCTCCATGATTGCCGACTTGAGGTTGAGTCATGGGTTGGGTCAACCTTTCCTCCATAACTCCCATCTTTGTGACCATGGTGTCAAGCTTGGAGTTCAAAGTGTAGTGGATAGACTCCAACTTTTCCACCAATAGTTGTAGGAGGGCATCATTCGATGTGGGTTGCAAGGCTTGAAGATTTGGCTTATGAGCACTCCTCCCCACATTCAACTCCTCTTCAACTTCCTTTGAAGCTCAGCCCATTGTGTCTTCCATATTTTCCATAGTGTCATGAACATCCATATCCCCATCATCCATTTCCTCAATGGCCAATGACAACTTGAACCTTGGTCTCCCTTTTGGTTTGCCAGCCCATGAAAATACATTTTTTTCCAAAAGGGGATGATAAAATAGAGTAGATATGTCAAAATGAGGTGATGTAAGGCTTGTTAGAAATCTCTTAAGATGCCCTATCCATCTATGGAAAAATAGTAGAAATTGGATGTGCCCTAGTATTCTCTATTTTAGGGTAAAATAGAGATATAGCTGAAAATGAAGATTTCCTCCTAAATTTCTTAAAACTTATCAGAATTGAAATATTCTTGGCTCTTGAGAATGCTCTAGGAGTATAATAAACAATGGTATAAAGGATTTGACCTTGGTCGATGTGCAATTATTCTCTATTTTGACTTTTAGGTCAAAGTCAACCTTAGAGATTTGACCATCTAAATGACATTAAAATCAGGTGTACTTTGGTTTGTTGGAGAGCCCTAAGGTTTTACAATCATTCCACAACATCAAATGCCCCAAACAACTTGTTGTTTTTAACTAGGCGAAATATTGCCTTTCGGTGAAGTTTGGAGAGTCAAACGGTGCCCAATACATGGTGGCTACAACTTTCTTAGCTTTGCATACATGCCCAGGTGACCATGTCTCTTTTCACTTGAAGCATAAGCCTTTCATTTTGTAACATTCCCATCTTCACTAATAAAGAAATGTCTATGTAATATAGTTTTTATGGTATAAAAATCAATCATTTTATCAAATGAGTCATTTCTACTTAGAATCTTCAAATTTTGAGCCCAAATTTGGAATTTGCGCGTGATTTTACCCTAGTATAGGATTTTACAGTATCCAAAACAGATATCGAATCAAACTTATACGCAAATTTCTGTCATTTTTAGTTAAAAAGCGATGACTTTTAAACCTGAATAAATGCACGATCGGGCGTCCAATTGACGAATGGTCTGAACCCCAACGACCAAGAGAACCTCTTGAACAAAAAAAAATTTCGCCCCCAGGGCGGTCCGACGCGCAAATCGAGGTCGGCGTCCCAAATTTGGGGATCCTGTCCCAAAATTTGGATTGTACACACTTACTAGGGTGCCCATTCCATGGCCGGACAAGAACCAAAGGACGACCACCCACTTTGTGGGTCCACATGTACGGCTACGTGGATACCCATGCTGCCCCTGACCAGATAAGGTACATGCGTGCCACTCCTTTCCCTGTTAACCGACACCGTACCTTTCACCTAGACCCATGCAAGCCACTGATCTACAACCTTTGTTGGTACATCGTCCTTTCGTCCTTCCTTTGCGCAATGCCCGTACCCGTACCCCCCAGTTATTTAAACCCTCAGGGTGCTCCATGGGCAACACGCATTTCTGTGTAGCTTATGCTCTGCTGTGCCATCGTCCGTCCCTGCGCAGTGTACTTGGTGTAGTACACCCGCCCCTTGTAGCCACCCCTCTCACACCCCCTCATTTGCCACTTTTCATATAAGGCAATTTTCCTTTATCCCCCTCTTACTAGGAGGTAGTGTCCTCAACTCTTCTCCCCCCCTCCCCCATTTGCGTGGACTTTAGTAAGAGGTTTTAGCCTTAAGAGAGGCAATTTTCCTCTATCCCCCTCTTGCTAGGAGGTAGTGTCCTCAACTCATACGATGAGCAAACGATGAGTTGAGGTTCGTGCACTGTGGTCTTTTGCTCATACGATGAGAAAACGATCTCAAACTTGAGATCCGACTGAAGCGTTTCGACCGCGTGACAGCGAGCCCTACAAGACGACATCCAAGATGGCCCCTTCTCGAAAACGTCAGAACATTGCCTCGGGAGGAGCGCGCAACAACGAGATTAGAGAAGATGCTCCCGATGCAGCTCCAACCCTCCCTTTACAAGATCCTTGCTTGAGGTAGATTCCTTATTAATAGGTGGAACTCTATTAAGTGATGGTCATTTGAGGTATGCTTTGATACACTATAGTTGACTGGATTGTCATTTCCAATAATCAATCCGAATTCGGGTTGCATCAAAGATGGTTTCTCTCTCTGTGAATTGTTTCTATAGTGTTTCTTGAAGCAGGTTTCAAAATGAATTCAAGCATCTGTTCTCCTCAAGAAAAACAAATAAATAAATAAATAGTTTTTTGAATTTTTTTTTGCTAAGCTCACATATGTAGGCTCATGCCTCTAGACTCATGTTTTGTGGACTCACGCCTTTTGACTCACGTCTTGTGAACTCATATATTTTTTGTATGAAATATGATCATGTAGGTTTGGTGAGCCAGACTCACGTCATACTTGTTAGGCTCATGGGCTCATGTCTCTAGGCTCTCATAGTGCATGTTGGCTCAAATCTGTGGGCTCACACCTCTAGACTCACAGTTCACATCTAGCTAGGCTCATAGATTATTTTTTTAAAATAGGCCCATGATTTGTTTGAGCCTACTTGGGAACATATTCCAAGTAATGCATGGGGCTTCAAGAAATTATTGATAGGGTTAGTGAGTAATTATTTATAATAATTACACTTAAAGCCCTAATAATTACACTTAATGCCCAAATGATTACAAAGGACAAGATTTTTCTTAGAATTTGTACTAGTACACATTGTATGATAAGAGAAACTTTATAGGTCATGAGTAGCTATGTCCTTATTACAAGTCTTCAAGGTAGTTTTAATATTAGTGTAGGAATATACACCTAATAAATATGCCTATGCACTAAGGTTATTAGGGGCTCTCAACCTTTGGTATTTACTCATGTAAAAATTCAAAAAATCACCATAAGAAGATGCCTTGGATGTGGAGAGGATTCCTCAACATTCAATGCACACCATTATGTTGACTTTAAGCTCACATGGGCCTAGATTCAAGGAGCAACATGTGGAGGTGTTTTTTGTTCATCAATGATGGCATCTACCTTATAATCTCAAGCCTATATAAATGGCATATTTTAATGAAGAATTGTGTGGGATTATACAATATTATTTTACCTCTACATTATGCTTTGATTAATATGTCATTAACTCTAATCTCTTTAGCTCCATACTAATCATGTTATAATGGTTTCTTTTATGCTCTTTTGTCCTCCTTAATCTCACCAACTCCTCTCTCTAAATGTAACATTTTGTATTAGAATTAGCATGCTAAATTAGAGTCTACTTTAATATTTAGTCATGATAAGAGGTTATCCCTTTCTGTTTATTAGTGACTAGCCTTTATTTTGCATTCCTTCTCTATGCTCCCATTGAAGTAAAAACAGGAAGACACGGTGCTCGGGTCCCTAGCACATCTTCATGGTAGCTCATTCTCCTTCCTCATGTAGTTGAATACAAGGAGTCCTTATAAACACCCTAGAGATGATTGAGAGTAAGGAGTAGGCTCACAAAACACATAGTTGTCTCCATTGCTAATACAAAAGAAGACCTTATTGAAAAGATGCAGGGGAGAAGAGAGGTTGAGCTCTTGCAAGCACACACACACTCCCAAAACCCTAAAAGAGAACACACAAGGTGAGAGGCAAAAAATCTTCTTCTTCTTTACACAACACTCAACACCATATACAAGGATAAGGGTACACCCAATATGAAAAGGTACTCAACTAAATACATACTAGGGTTCTCTATAGTGTGAACCCAACTAAATGAGCTGGCGCTATAACTATGCAAGAGTCTATAGAATGGCTGTCACACAGCCTATCATCCCACTGGCCGCATATCACCCATGATCTCACCAACCATGCGAGTGGTGTAAGTGTGGGGCCTATCCCCCAGGCGGGTCATCAGTGTCCACCGCCTCACTAGATGAGCTCGATATCTCAACACTCCCCCTCGAGCTCAACTCCATCTCATGTACACCAACAAGCGAAGCCCTGAATCTTTGGAGCTTCTCTGTACCCAATGCTTTGGTGAAGATGTCAACGACCTGATCCTATGTGCTAACATAAACAAGATCAACGTCTCTTGTGCCAAAACCTTCTCTCTCACAAAATGGTAGTGGACCTCTACATGCTTCGTGCGAGCATGAAAAACTGGGTTCTTGGCCAACTGTATACTGCTAATGTTGTCACAGAAAATGACAACTCTGATAGACCCAAATCTACAAGTAGCTTTCTCAACCAAGCTACCTCACATGCTGCCACCATAGGCACCTCTGTACTCGGCCTCTGTACTGGATAGAGCAACCGTAGGCTGCTTCTTGCTACTCCAAGTCATAGCACCACTCCCCAAAGAAAACATGAAGCCACTAGTAGATCTTCTATCTGAGATACTACCAGCCCAATCAGCATCTGTGTACCCATGTATACATATCTCTATCCCAGTTTCATAAAATAGTCCACAATGCAAAGTAGACCTCACATACCTCAGTATGCATCTCAATGCATCTAAATGTGGCTTCTGAGGAACCTGCATAAACTGACTCACCAACCCAACAGCATAGCTCAAATCTAGCCTGGTGATCGTCATGTAGATCAAGCTTCCTACTATGCACCTATACATAGTAGGATCCTTCAAAATCTCTCCTAAATCTGCACTCAACTTGCCATTCTGATCCAATGGCACTGAGATAGGCTTATAGCCTGTCATACCATACTTGGACAACATGTCCAAGCTATATTGTCTCTACAGTAATCCAATACCATGTGGTGACCTAGTCACCTCAATGCCCAAGAAATATCTGAGCTCCCCCAAATCCTTCATCTCAAACTTCTGTTTAAGAAAGATCTTTACATCAAAGATCTCTACATCATGATCCCCCGTAATGATTAGGTCATCTACATAGATGACAACAAGCACAACCCCTCTATCATTGTGTCTCACATACAGCGAGAAATCTACATTGGCTACATGAAAGCCAATAGTGACAAGATATTCAAAAATCTTGTCAGACCATGCTCTTGGTGCTTGTTTTAAGCCATACAAGGCTTTCTTCAACCTACAAACATGCTCGGGGTTACTCACATCCTCATAACCAAGTGGCTGTAACATATACACCTCTTCATGCAAATCCCCATGCAAGAATGCATTCTTTACATCCATCTGACGTAAAGACCATTGCTTTGACGTAGCCACTACTATCACAACTCTCACTGTTGCCATCTTGGCAACTGGGCTGAAAGTTTCCTCATAATCAATGCCATATATTTGTGCATATCCTTTGGCTACCAATCTAGCCTTGTACCTGCTTATGCTTCCATCACTGTTATGTTTTACTTTGTACACCCACTTGCATCCAATGGCTTTCTTGCCTTCAAGCAATTGCACTAAATCCCAAGTCTCATTTCCATATAGTGCATCCATCTCCTCATCCATAGCTTTCTCCCAACACACATTTCCAACAGCCTCATCAATGCATGTGGGCTCTACAACCTGTACAACTTTTGCCATGTATGCATAGTGATGTGCCACATAACCATCATAGGTAAACCTTTGCACAGGATTTTTTACTCTCCCAGATCTTCGTAGCTTTACATTCATGGCTTCCATAGCCTTCTTTACACTAGGTGTTCTCATAGTTGGTATCCCAAGATCCTCATCAAGGCTCATCTCTGAGCCACTAGACTCTCCATCAACATGAGAATGCCCTATAGAAATGTCAGGCATACTAAGGGGCTCAACCACTTTCTCTTTACCTTTATGTGATGTACTAATCACATTTGCAAGACTGGTATTATGACGCAGCCTGTCACTCCATGGTCTACTGAACCACTAGATGAGGACTCTCTTGGTCCACTCAAAGACTGTGATTTGCTGACTTGCATTCTGTGCAACCACATTTCCACTCACATCAACCCCAATAGCTTCTTTTTCAACAGCATACCAGTTGCTCATCTCATCAAAAACAACATCCCTACTTACCCTCAACTCATGTGTAGCAGGGTTATAACACCTATATCCCTTTTGCTCAAGGGAATACCCAATAAACACACATTTTTCAGCTTTTGGATCCAGCTTAGTTCTCAGCTCATCTGGCACATGCACATTTTTCAGCTTTTGGATCCAGCTTTTGGATCCAGCTTAGTTCTCAGCTCATCTGGCACATATGCAATGCATCCAAAGACTTTCAGATGAGACAAATGAGGTTTTCTGCCAGTAAACCTCTCCTCTAGAGAGTTACATCATGTATGGCTGCAGTTGGAGTCCTGTTCATGATGTAAACTTCTGTAGAAATAGCCTCAGCCCAATAGCTATGCGGCATATTCTTCTCTCCCATGAATGCTTGTGCAATCTCAGCAATGTGCCTGTTTTTTTGCTCAGCAACTCCATTTTGCTATGGAGTGTATCTACATGTAAACTATCTCCGAATACCATTCTTTTTCAAAAATTTAGAGAACTCATTGGAGAAGTACTCTCCTCCTCCATCTAACCTTAGACACTTTACATATTTCCCTGTTTGCTTTTCAACCATAACTCTGAAATTCTGAAGATGAGTGAACACCTCTTCCTTCTCCTTCATGAAGTATACCCACACTTTCCTTGTGTGGATCATCAATAACTGTCACATAATACTGCTGCTCCAGCCTCCCATAGACATGGTCTTCGTAGGACCCCATACATCTGAATGCACAACATCTAGTGCATTTCTGCTCACATTTCTATCAAGTGGAAATACATGTTTGCTTTCCAAATTGGCATGCTTCACATATTTTTTGCATACCTTCAACTTTAAACTTTGGCAGCCCTGTCACAATTCCTTTAGTTTGCATAGACTTCATTCTTTGCACATTCACATGTCCAATTCTTTTATGCCAAATGTCGGTGTCTGCAACAATTCCTGAACCATTTACAAACATCGCAGCACTCACTTCAGGCATGTTTACATTCAATGTAAACATTCTGCCCACTCTATTGCCTTTTGCAACTAACCTGCACTTATCTTTAAAGTCTTCAAAATAACAACCATTAGGGTTAAACCAAACCTGCAAACCTTGCTCAATCATCTGGCCAATTGAAACCAGATTCTTTGTTATGTTCGAAACATGAAGTACATCTACAAGGTACTTCACTTTGCCATCCTACATAGACAATGGCACATCTCCAACATGAGCAATTGGATGAGTAGTGTCATCCCCTGTTTCCACAAAACCTGGTCTTTCAAGGTTTTTCATCTCCTTGAACCACTCCCCATGACTTGTCATGTGGTTTAAAGCACCTGAATCAACATACCATACATCATCTTTATGTGCTGTTTTGACAGCATAGCATTTGAATTGCTAGTGGCTGTCCTGAATGTGTCCCAACTCTCTGGCAAAGTGCATAAGAGAAAGGTGGCTTTGAATAACATGCCGCATAACAAACAACCTTTCATTATCCTCATTGTTTCTGCTCGAGGATGCATAGTTGTTTTGCTACAATTTTCCATTTTGCATGTCAGCTTGCTTTTTATAATAATCTGCCTCCTGCACATGTCTAGGCTTACCATAATAAAAGCATCCACGTGTATCATTATACTGCCTTTGCCAATTTTCACGACCTCTTTGACTCCCCCTGCCTCTGAATTGGCCACTTCCACATGCGTGTTGTTGTTGTTATGAATTCTGGGACTGTTGTTGTTGCTACTCTGCTGGCCATAATTCTGATTACCTATTCGGCCACCTCCTTGGCTGCGTCCACCCACGGCCTCCTCTACCTCATCCTCTTCCTGAACTTGTGTAGAAGGCCTGTTGCTCTAAACTGTTTTTGTTTTGTGAAGGCTGTTGGTCTTCACCCAAGCTCTTCTCTTCTATAGTCAACATAGACACCAAATCTGTGAAATTGGGAATGTTTTCCCGAGTCTGAATAGACGTCTTGATGAATGCCTTGTATTGTGGCCTAAGACCACGTAGACGGACTTCCACCTTATCATCATCATCTACTAAAACACCAATAGATGCAAGGGATTCCACAATACCCTTGATCTTCAATGCATAGTCATTCACAGACATACTCTTTTTCTCCACAGTATGAAGTTCATTCTTCAAGTGTATCTTTTGTGCCTTGGTATTCATTTCATAGAGCTTTACCAAGGTATTCTCACACCTCCTTGGTGGACTTGGCATCCTGTATGTGCCCAATCATGGTGTCCTGTATACTGATAGAGAGCCAATACATAACTTTTCTGGCTCCTTGGTTCCAATCCTTGAACTCTTTCACATCTACAGCAATCGAATTGATCTTCGGTATCTCCGGTGCCTCTTCATGCTCACCTTATATATAGTCCTAGTAACCCTTTCACATATGCAGCAGTCGGATTGATCTCTAGTATCTCCGGTGCCTCTTCATGCTCACCTTCTATATAGTCCCAGTAACCCTTTCCCATCAGGAAATTTATCAATCTGAACCTCCAAGCATGGAAGTTGTTCTTATCAAGCTTCTCAGCAACAATCTGGTTTATGCCATCATTTGACATCTTGCCAAACACACAAACTTACCAGAAACAGCACTCTAGTGGTTTGTCCTGCGCACAAACCGCTGTATTTTCTATAGCGGTACTGTACTACACTCAAATGTCACAACTAGTGACCTCAATGTGCATACATACACCCAATGGCAACTGTTAACCTCCTTGCTACACAACCAATCTGTCTTCCTGCATAGAGTTCTGCAGAGAATCGATGACTTACTACCCGCAGTGCTCGAAATCGCTTACTTTCTGAAAAGAGACTTTTGAAGGAGAAGTTTGAGATGAAGGATCTGTGTGAGTTGTGGTATTTGTTGGGCATAGAGGTGGTGAGATCACCTCATGGCATTTTGTTATTAGGTAGTATGACTTGGACATGTTGTCCCCCAAGAATGGTATGACCGGCTGCAAGCCTATTTCAATGTCATAGGGTAGAACAGAAAGCATTTTGCAGATATAAGTGAGCTTTTGGGGGACCCCACTACGTACACCTCATGACATTTTGTTATTAGGTAGTATGACTTGGACATGTTGTCCCCCAAGAATGGTATAACAGGCTGCAAGCCTATTTTAGTGTCATTAGGAAAGAATACAAAGCGTTTTGCAAATATAAGTGAGCTTTTGGGGGACCCCACTACATACATGCGCATAGTGGGTAGCTTAATCTATGTGACCATTACTAGGATAGACTTGAGTTATGCTGTTAGACTTGTTATAGTTAGCTTATGAAGGCCCTTAGGAAGCCACACTTGGATACAGCTAGACATATTCTCATGTACATACAGTCCATAGTTGATTATGTACTTTTCTATGAGGCTGATATAGAGATACAACTACATGAGTACACAGATGCTAGTTGGGTTGGACATGAGATCTATCAATGGTTTTTATGTTTTCATTTGGGAATGTTGCTGTGAGCTGGAGAAGTAAGAAGAGAGTACAAAGGTAGAGTATAGGGGTGCTGGCAGCTTGTGAGGTAGCTTGGTTTTAGAAGCAACTTGGTGATATGGGTGAGCCCGTGGGGATAAGAAAGTTTTCATTTATTGTGACAACATGAGTAGCATACCATTGGCCAATAACCTAATATAGCATGCTGGAACGAAGCACATTGAGGTGCATAATCACTTTGTGAGGGAGAAGGTTTTAGTAGGTGATGTAGATCTAGTATATGTCAACACACAGAGGATCAAGTGGCTAACATCTTCACGAAGGCATTGGGCCTAAAGAAGCCCCACAGGTTTAGGAGCTTACTTGGAGTGCAGTGTGCAGAGTTGAGATCGAGGGGGAGTGTTGAGATATTGAGCTCAGCTAGTGCTACGAGTGGAAATTGATGACTCGCCTGGGTGATAGCTTCTACACTTATGCCACTAGCATGGTTGGTGAGATTATGGTTGATATGCTGCCAGTGGATGGCAGGCTGTGTGATAGCCACTTTGGAGTACTAGAGTTATAGCATAGTTATAGCACCAGCTCATATAGTTAGATTCACATTATGGACCGCCCATTGTATGTTATTGTAGGAGAGTACTTTCCCTTTATATATGTATTCTTATCTTTTAGTTATATGGTTGTAGAGAGGAGAAGAAGATTAAAAAAAATTCAGCCATCCATATCTCTCTTGTGTCTTGCTCTCTCTTATGTGTGTGTGTGTGTGGCATTCTTTTTAGAGAAGAGAATGCCTCACCATTATTGGGGTGAAGTAGTTATGAGCCCACAATTTACATTATGAACATGACCTCCATGGTGGCAGTGCATGGTGTGACTTTAGAGGAGAAGTATACAAGCATAAATCTAGATTTGTCACACTTGAAAGTGTTTGGGTATATTGCATATGCACACATTCCTTATGAGCTATGCAATAAGTTGGATCTAAAGGCTGGAAAATGTGTTTTCATTGGTTACTCCCTTGAGCAAAAGGGCTATAGATGTTATAACCCTATTACATGTGAGATGAGGGTGAGAAGGAATACTGTCTTTGATGAGATGAGCACTTGGTATGGTACTATAAAAGATTTGATTTGGGAATAACACAGGAGAAGATGGTTGTTAATCTGTAGTTACCCTTAGTTATCCATATCAATAGTCATCTGACACAAGTAGTTATGCATTTATCCTTATTTAGTTATTCAATTAGCATACTGGAAGTGTGTGTCGCTTTGTATCACAACTGTTAACATCTTATGGTGCAAAGCGTAGTCACTTGGAAGCATATGTGTATTTAGAGATGGATACCCCAAATCTTTCTGGCATTCTTGAACTCTCCCAGAGTCAGGATATGATAGCCTTTGCATTCGAGCACCTCATTAACTCTGCTACAACCCGAGTAAGCAAAGTGAGACTCGCACATCATTTTGAGAGACTTTACTTTCCTGATCCTCTTGAGCAACGTCGGTATATGTGTTCTGTGGAGGATGATGTATTAATGTCAGTACCAGTCTAGCGTCAGAGGCTCAAGCAGAATATTTCCTTAGCCATGATTCTGTAAGGCTAGGGCTTGTTCAGCATGTGCAACTCTTTAATCATTCACCCAGGAACTTCTGAACTTCATGCCGAGTTTTTAGGCTTCTTAGCCACTTTATCCCTAGAGATAGAATTACAGCACCTTTTTCTGTAATGAATCGTGTGTACCATGGTATGTCTCCTTCACAGTTTTGCTTCTTTATGTGAATACGATTGAGGCAGTGATTTTTGGGAGCCGTGATGCTCTATGTATATATTGAAAACTTTTGATAATAAATGATGTTTTGCAAAAGAAAATTTCCAAATTGTTTTCATGATTGTGAATGTGGTTAATCTTCTTTCATGAAGTATGATGAAATAATTATCTGTTTAAAGAATAAATCGTAAAAATTAAATAATCATAAATCTGTTGTCAAAGTTAAGTTGACGAAAATCTCGATTTGTCAGAATCATGAGGCACGCGGCCCGTGCAAGGCAACCGGATCCTCTAATCAATGACGAAGAGTTAGATCTGGATGTTCGAAAAGCACTGCACAGATCCCAACCTGGTCCCTTCAAGGGTGAAGGGGAGCAGTTAGGTGAAGTAGTGAAAAAGTGGATTGAAGCAATGGAGGAATACTTTGATGTAACTGGCTACAATGAGAGAAGCAAGATGGCTCTGGCCAGGTTAAAGATTGTGGAAATGGCCAGGGTCACTTGGAGGAATCACTGCGAGACTAACCGTTTCGACCGGCATACCTAGACCTGGCCCGATCTTAAAGCTTACCTCAGAAAGAGGTTTTGTCCTCCGGGCTTCCTTGAAACTAAAATGAATGAATTCTTGGAATTAAAGCAAGATAGCCAGACAATTGAAGAGTACCATCAAGCTTTTGCCCTTCTTCTCAAAATTTCCCCTCAGTTGGATGAAGAGCAGCTGATGGCCAGGTTCATTCGAGGAATGAACAAGCCATTGGACACCTTAGTAAAGAATGCCAAACCTGTCTCAATGGCCGAAGTAGTAAGAATGGCAAAGGACTTTGCCAAAGCCTTTGTTATTAAGGTCCCATCAAAACCTGCACCCTCTCACTTTAAAAGATTCCAAACCTCGGGAAGTACTTCAAACTTTCCTCCCCCAAAGAGGCAGCAAGGCCCAAATCAAAGTCAGGATGTGAAAAGATTCAAAAGTGAAGGAAGACCCTTCCCCAGAACACTTTCTCTCAAGAGCCCCACCTATTTCAAGGATTCAAAGGGATGAGCTCAGAAGTGAGAACCGGTGTTTTGGATGTCAGGGTTTTGGTCACCAGCTGAAAGACTGCCCAACTCCTGCCATGTCAAGGGCCATGTCAAGGGGACACAGAAGTCAAGGACTGAGAATGCAAAGACCAACCCCTTCCTATCAGTCAAATCAAGGTCCATCTCGCCCAAATCAGGGAAATCCCAGGAGAACTCCAACTCAGCCCGCTGCCTCTGCCTCTGTCCATAATAGTAGCCTCAGAACTCCTTTACAAAACTGGGGCAACCAAAGAGAAAGAGTTCAGCATCAGACTGCAGCAATGAGAGCAGTCACAATTGCAGAAGTAGTGGAAGAGAAAAGAGGACAGATTTATGCTGCAATTGAAAACCAAGAGCCAAACCTTCAATTCTCCATGATTCATACTCCAGCTGAGTTATCTGGGTAAGCCTTTTAAGCTTTTGATTGATTCACGCAGTACTCATTCTTTCATTTCCCCTGGATGCTTGCGTAAGCTAGTCTTAGATCAGAAATCAGGGAAACCTATGCAAGTTGAATTGGCAAGTGGGAAGATTCTTTTCACTCACCTTGAGACAGATCGTATTCAGTTCAATCTAGATGGGAATTTAACTGACTGTCAGTTCAAAGTTATACCTTTGGGAGTTTTCACGGGATCCTTGGAATGGATTGGCTCCACAAAAATCAAGCTGACATTCACTGTCATAATGGAACCATCTCCTTATATGACCTTCACGGTAGTAGAAGCTTCTAAGTTACTAAAAGGACTTAGAAAGAAGCAACGCATTTATCTTGTCCAAATGAATCCGGTAGACTCAAAGTTAAAAGCTAAAGAACCTGAATGGTTAAGTGAATATGATGATTTATTCCCATCAGAATTATCACAGATGCCCCCAATTCAGGAAGTAGATCATGTCATAGAATTGACCCCTAGAGCTCAACCCAATAGCCTTCGCACGTACAAAATGCCAGCTCCTGAAGCCATCGAACTCAAGGAACAGCTTAGACACTATTGGAACAAGGGTTTGTAAGACCCAGTGTTTCACCTTGGGGTGTGCCAGTTCTCTTTTAGAAAAAGAAAGATGGAACGCTAAGACTCTGTGTGGACTACAGAGGTCAATCAGCTAACAGTTAAGAAAAAGTATCCTATCCCCAAAATTGATGAGCTTCTGGACAGGCTAAGTGGAGCCTAGATCTTCACAAAGATAGATCTAAAATCACGATATTATCAGATCAGGATTAATGAGCAAGATATCCCAAAAACAACCATCAATACTCGTTATGGGCATTATGAATTCACTGTCATGCCGTTTGGATTGACAAATGCCCCAGCTACATTCAATCGCTTAATGTAGGACATTCTCAGAGAATACTTAGATGATTTCGTTCTTGTTTTCTTTGATGATATTCTAATCTACTCAAAGAATGCAGCTGACCATGAAGCTCATGTCAGAAAAGTTTTTGAGATTCTTAGGAAGCACCAACTCTTTTCAAAAAAGAGCAAATGCACTTTCTCTGCCAACCATGTTGAATACTTGGGCTTTTGGGCATCCAAAGATGGAATTTCTCCAGACTCTGAGAAAGTCCAAGCAGTCATAGATTGGCCTGAACCAAAGACAGTGAAAGAAGTTAGAGGATTCTTGGGATAACTGGTTGGTATAGAATTTTTATACCAAAGTATGCTCTCAAGAAGAATATCCTGTTTCAATGGTCAGCCAGGTGTGCCAGAGTGCTTTTGATAAGCTGAAGACCGCCTTGGTAACCAATCCCATTTTGAAGCTGCTAGATTTCTCTCTATCCTTTGAGGTAGTAACTGATGCCAGCGGTTTTGCTCTGGGAGGTGCCCTCATGCAAGAAGGTCATGCAGTGGCCTATGAATCCCGAAAACTCAGAACGGATGAGAGGAATTATGCTGTCCACGACTTGGAACTACTTTCAGTAGTATATGCCCTAAAGTTGTGGAGACATTACCTATTGGGTCAAAGATTCACTTTGATGAGATAGATCATCAGAGCTTAAAGTGGATCTTCACTCAGAAGGATCTCAACATGCGCCAGAGAAGGTGGATGCAAACCCTATAGGAATTTGATTTTGAAATCAAGTACCGCCCGGGCAAAGAAAATGTGGTAGCAGATGCCCTCAGCAGAAAAGCCTCCTTGCTTGCAATTACTGTAGTGTCAAATCCTTTGATTATTGAAGCAAGAGAGAAGATCATGCAAGATAGATTCTTTGGCCCTATTGCTACCCTACTTATGCAGGAAAGCAAAACTCCACAGGAGTTGAACCGAGTTCAAGGGTACAGCAGCCTGGATGATAGAATTATGTATTATAATCGCAGGCTATTCATTCCCAATGATGAGGGAACTAAGGGTCAAATTTTGAATGAAGCCCATGACAGCCTTATTGTAGGACATCCAGGTTTCATCAAAACCTACATGTCTATGAAGAAAAGCTTCTTTTGGCGTGGTCTAAAAAAAGATGTGCTTAATCATGTACATCAATGTCTGACCTGTCAGAAAGTCAAGGTCGAGAGAGTAAAAATGCCTGGGAAATTACATCCATTAGAAATCCCCCAGATGAAGTGGAAATGCATCAGTATGGATTTTATTACTGGATTACTTTCAGTGCAATCAGGTTACAACTCCATCTTTGTGGTAGTTGATAGACTAACCAAAGTTGCCCATTTGATTCCAGTAAAAGAAACCTACACTGCCAACGGGTGTGGCCAGAGTGTTCCTCAAGGAAATCTTTCGATTGCATGGCCTACCCAGAAGAATAGTAAGCGATCGAGATCCCAAATTCATGTCTAGATTCTGGACTACATTTTTTAAAGCAGTAGGAACTTTCTTGGATCTCAGCACAGCTTACCACCCTGAGACCGATGGACAAACAAAAAGGGTAAACCAAGTAATCGAAGATATACTTCGGTCATGCTATGGCAGGGAACCCAAGAAGAAGTGACGAAGCTATCTGCACCTAGTCGAGTTTGCCTACAATGCTTCTTATCACAGAAGTATTAGGATGAGCCCTTTTAAAGCTTTGTATGTACAAGCTATGGCAGGGAACCCAAGAAGAAGTGGCTAAGCTATCTGCACCTAGTTGAGTTCGCCTACAATGCTTCTTATCACAGAAGTATTAGGATGAGCCCTTTCAAAGCTTTGTATGGACAAGATTGTATCTGCACCTAGTCGAGTTCGCCTACAATGCTTCTTATCACAGAAGTATTAGGATGAGCCCTTTCAAAGCTTTGTATGGACAAGATTGTTTAACTCCATTAACTTGGTCTGACCCATTGATTAGGGTCAAGATGTCCAGACAGATGCTTGATGACATGGAGCAGCAGATGCAAGCAATTCGCAAAGATATAAAAGCTGCCCAGGATAGACAGATGCAATATGCAAAAAAGAAGAGGACAGACAGAGAATTTGAAGAAGCAGATATGGTCTTCATTCGAGTACGCTCCAAAAGAAGTTCTCTATCTCTTGGGAAGTACAAGAAGTTATCCCCCAAACATTGTGGGCCATATCTGATTACAAAGAAAGTAGGTGACTTAGTCTATGTTAAAGGCATAGTTCTCTTAGGTTGAATGTTGCTAAGTCGGATATTTGCTGAGTCAGATATTTAGTAAGTCGGATATGTGCTAAGTCGGATATGAGTCAGATATTTAGTAAGTCGAAATTATAAGGTGGTAGGAATGTATGATGAATTTCTTGGGATCTTGGAAGTTACGATATGTAACGATTATTCAAGAATAACGTTTTAGGAAAAGAGTAACGTTTTTTGAGCAAGGTAGAAAAGAAGGGGAAGCAATGTAATGAAAAAAGAAGAAGAAAGAGAGAAAGAGAGGAGAATGAAGCAGATTTTTAGGGTTTATCTCTCTTGTGTGATTTTGCTCTGTCAAAGTTCTATCTGTGCATTACGTTTTTGCTGTGTCTGAATCTCTGTTTTCACCTAATCAACATGTTTCTTGTGGAGAAGTTGTAACTGCTTAACTGCTTGGCTGTGTAACCACTAAACACTGGCGATTCATGGTGGTTTCAACCACAATGGTTGATTAGGATGGAGCCTACAATAGGAGCATGCAGAGCAAGTGCTACAGATTCAGAAGGCAAAATCAAATTCAAAAGGTGAAATCAGATTCAGAAGGCGAAGAAATCAGATTCAGGAGGCGAAATCAGATTCAGTTTAAGCCATTCTAGAAATCAGAGTTCCACCTCTGATTTGAACATGCAAACTGCTTTGAACCCGTTTGCAAACTGCTCTGATTTTGCAGACTGCTCTGATCTTGCAGCAACAGACTACTCAGAACCTGCAGAGCAGGTGGAGCAGAATCAAAAGATGCAAGTGCAGCAGAATCAGAATCTGCATATCCTTGGATGGGATGGTGGAATTCCTCATTCAAAGAGCTACTTCACATTGGAGCTTGACGTGTTCTGATCTTGCAGCAACAGACTACTCAGAACCTGCAGAGCAGGTGGAGCAGAATCAAAAGATGCAAGTGCAGCAGAATCAGAATCTGCATATCCTTGGATGGGATGGTGGAATTCCTCATTCAAAGAGCTACTTCACATTGGAGCTTGACGTGTTCCAAGTAAGCCATCATTCAGATTTTGCATAAAATAATACCTAAAATTATGATTTTAGAAAGTTTTTAGCAATGTTTGAGCACCTATTTGTCATGAGTGGGGTGGATCTTGGTATAGCACCGCAGCTCTCCATTCCAAGCATACATATGGGCTCTATTTGGTGTGGTGCATTGAATATGAGAGCTCACATAGCTATCTAATTTCTAACTTCAAATATGGGTAAAAAGAAGAAAAAGAAGTGTTTGATTTGCATGAGTCATAACCATGCAACAAATGAATGCTCATACATGTGTGAGCCATGTTCAAAAGGAGATCAATGCATGAAATTTTGCATAGTTGAGTTGAGCACAAAACTTCATAACATAATTCAAAAATTTCATTATGCATCCAAAAATGGGTCTTGTGAGAAGATGGAGAGAGCTAGAGAGAAGCTAGAAGCCTTTGAAGAGGTTCTTGATGATGCATATGTATATTGTGAAAAGCATGAGGATAGGAAGAAGAGAACTTGTTCAAGCCTTAAGCAGGTAGCTAGATTGCAAAAAACATGTGAAGCATTGCATGAGAGTTATGAAGATGAGTTTCAGAGTGAATCACGTGATGACGATGATGAGTGGGGATACCCAATGGGAGTGTCGATGATTGAGGGAAAGGGAGTACAAGTGGGAGTGAGCCAAAGATGCCACCAAGAACCCATAGATACCCCTAAGCCAACATCAGGCATTCAACCAAATGGGAAAATTCTTCACCACACGCATCCCAACAACCAAGATGATGATGAAATCATGTGCATGAGCAATGTTTTTGCATCACAAAACTCCAACTCTGAATTTTCAAAAATGGAATCAAATTAGATTTTAGTTCAACGCTCTCAAAGAGAATACTTTGAATTTGAGAAGTCCATGTTTTCTGCAAGTTTCCTTCACCTAGTGCTCCAAGGTGAAGGGCGGGTCTCAAATGATGCCCAAGATCATGAAGATGGGGCTGAAATGCATCAAAGTTCAAATCAGAGAAGTAACTCTGACTGTCCTAGAATTCAAATTTTATGCAAATCAGCAGATCATGACAAGGTGGATGTGCATGTTGATGAAGTGTTTGATGTTGTTTTTGATGTTCATGATGATGAAGATGAAGTGTTTGATGTTGTTTTTGATGTTCATTGATGATGAAGATGATGTCATACATAGTTTTCTTCATTTTTGTGTGATGATGTTGATACCAGAAGTGGGTATCTTGTTCATGATGATAATCATATGCATCAAATGCATGATTGTGATGAGCATGATGACATTGAGAAGTTTTTACTGTCAATTGATGAGGAATGTTGTGAGGAGAAGCAGATCATACATAGCAATGATGTTGTTCATGTCATTCAAAGCGCAATTGAAGATGCAGATACCAAGATGAATGAAGAGGAGGATGTGATTCAATTGTTTTTAGGTTCCATGGATGATGTGTGTGGAATTATAGATAAAGAATCAACTCAGGAGGAATTCCCTGAAATCAGATTTGCTGAAGAGGAAGTCAGATCCGACTCACCAGAAGTGAACACATCACAGAGATCGATGTTTGTAAGGCAGAACATAGACGTTGAGATGATGGCAAGAAGCTTAATTGATGGCACAGGGTGTTTTGATCAGTTGTTGCAGAGCTTGAAATTTGCTAAAGCTTTTGTCAGGGTCTGTTTGACTGAATTTTGCTGTGTTGGAAGTTGCTTAATCAGACTTTACTGGCTCGGAGTTTTTAAGTTGGGGACTGCATGCCCCCTAAGAGTGATGATTACTTTATGGAGAGCACCTTCAGTGCAAAAAGTGCAGGACTTGGAGAAACACCAAAGTTTCAAGACACAAGTTGTAGGTTGCTGAGCAGTTCTTCAAGGAACTAGTTTTGGATGTAGCAGCCAACAGACAAGGATGTTCAGGTTGCTGAACCTGATGTTATGAAGGAGGTGAACCATACTATTTGATGAAGCAGCATGATTTTACTTTTGTCTGACATTTTGATCTGATCAAGGGATATGTGGATCTGAGTCAAATTTCTTTGAAATCTACCACCGGGACGTGCCATGTGTTGAAGGCATAGTTCTCTTAGGTTGAATGTTGCTAAGTCAGATATTTAGTAGGTCGAATATGTGCTAAGTCGGATATTTGCTGAGTCAAATATTTAGTAAGTCGGAATTATAAGAGGTGGTAGGAATGTATGATGAATTTCTTGGGATCTTGGAAGTTACGATATGTAACGGTTATTCAAGAATAACGTTTTGGGGAAAGAGTAACGTTTTTTGAGGAAGGTAGAAAAGAAGGGGAAGCAATGTAATGAAAAAAGAAGAAGAAAGAGAGAAAGAGAGGAGAATGAAGCAAATTTTTAGGGTTTATCTCTCTTGTGTGATTTTGCTCTATCAAAGTTCTGTCTGTGCATTATGTTTCTGCTGTGTCTGAATCTATGGTTTTGCCTAATCAACATGTTTCTTGTGGAGAAGTTATAATTGCTTAACTGCTTGCTGTGTAACCATTAATAAACAGCCTACGAGCTTCTTCTGCCTCCTCATCTCAAAGTACATAATGTATTTCATGTCAGTCTTCTCAAAAAGTATGTACCAAGCCCGAATCATGTGCTTGATGATGAAATCTTAACTTATTCAACCCAAGGGCAGATGGAACTCCAACCTGAAGAAATCCTTGATGTTCGAGAAAAGGTTCTCGGGAATAGAATTCTAAAAGAATTATTGGTCAAATGGAAGTTCTATCCTTTCGAACATGCCACTTGGGAGGAAAGAAGCCAAACTGTTGCGAGATTACCCCCAGTTTGGGAGATGAGGATATCTCCCATTTTTCAAGTGGGAGAGAATGTAAGATTCCTCCCCAGCCTCTCAAGATGTCCAGCATCTTCCCATGTAATCAAATCCCTCTTCAGAAATATAAAAGATATTGTTTCTACCTGTTATAGCCTAGAGAGAGAAAATGTTTTAGAGAGAGGTTATTCAGATTTTGAATCTTTTTGGATGGAAAAATATCTCTTCTTATTAAAATGAGTTCCCCCGAAACAGAAGTTCAAAAAGATTTTCAGAAGGTGCATTAGAAATCAAGTATAATCTGTTCAAGAGGACTTACCCTTCCAGATTTTTCGATTTTTAAATTAAGGTTTTGAGGGGCCAATCAGATTCATCCAAATGTGTGGAGAAAAAAATAGAAAAAATAAAGAAAATCCCCCCCAAAATGCGTAAATACTCACATAAGATGAAGAGTGGACTAAGGACCAACAAAGGAATTACTAAAAAAAATGGATTTTTGACACCTCACAATAGGGATTCTCCCCTCATGAATGAGGCGCCTACTTCACATGTGTGGTGGAGTTTTAAATCATCAAAAATTGAGATATTTCATCTCTTCTCTCTCCTAATTTAAGTCTAGTTCCAAAGTAAGCTAAAATGACCTAAAAATGGTCAAAATTTGACCAAACCGATCTGGAAAATTCTAGAATCAGTTTGCTTGGTTAGGAGCTCACTTTTTCCTACAAATACAAGTCTCCCCCTTTGTTGAAGCTTAATAGTGTTTTATGCACTGTTACTCTACTCCTCCCCAAGAGCCAAGAACTGTGAATTTCTTAATAATTCACTAGTTTTTGACCATTCCCTCTTCTAAAGAATTGGTGGCCACTCTTGTTGCAAACAAGAGTAGAACCCTCAAACCATCAAGCCAAAGGAAAGCTCCCAGAATTCATGTAAGTTAGAAATCTTATATTTTTCTTCATTCTCTTAATGGTTTTCTAAATTATTTGTTATCTTAAAATGTTAAATAGATGCTATGTCTTCTTGGAAAGGCTTTCCCCCTCTCTCATTCTTAAAATCAGCCCTTCTTTATCCTAGTTAAGTGATCTAATTGTTGGAATTAATCTTTTCATATTGTTTCTCTCTTAAAAGTGAAAATTGATTAATTTAGAATGCTTTAAACCAATTGGGGATAATTCTTAAGTAGATTAAGGTTAGAAAATTTAAAAAATGGTCAGCCATACAAAGGAGGTTATGGTAAAATTTTCTAAAATTTTGTGAAATAATTTTCATCTTTTATTAAACAAAAAGAGTAATCCCCATCGTTTGTGTATTCTAAAAGTGTCATTTGCATTCATACATAGAAAGATGTATATTGATTATTATTTTTATTATAAAAGAGGGATTTTTAATAGAAGTAAATTCTATGCATAGAAAGATGCATATTGATTATTTTTTTATTATAAAAGAGTGATTTTAAATAGAATTAAATTCTATGCATAGAAAGATGCATATTGATTTTTTTATTATAAAAGAATGATTTTTAATAGAATTAAATTTTATGTATATTGATTATTTTTTTATTATAAAAGTGTTACTTTCATCATTATTGATTTTTATGCATAAAATGATGTATAAAAGAATATTTTTTATTATTATAAAAGTGTTACTTTCATCATTATTGATTTTTATGCATAAAATGATGTATAAAAGAATATATATTTTTTAAAAAATATCAGTTTCATCATTATTGATTTTTATGCATAAATAGATGCATAAAAGAATAATTTTTTTACTATAAAAGTGTTACTTTCATCATTATTGATTTTTATGCACAAATAGATGCATCAAAGAATAATTTTTTTATTATAAAAGTGTTACTTTCATCATTATTGATTTTTATTATAAAAGTGTTACTTTCATCATTATTGATTTTTATGCCTAAAATGATGCATAAAAGAAATTTTTTATTTTAAAAGTGTTACTTTCATCATTATTGATTTTTATGCATAAATAAATGCATAAAAGAATAAATTTTTAATTATAAAAGTGTTACTTTCACTAATATTATTTTTTATACATAAAAGATTTTTTTTAATTACAAAAGTGATGCTTTCACCAATATTGATTTTTATGCATAAAATGATGCATAAAAGATTTTTTTTAATCAAAATAAGAGTTCACGTTAATCCTATGTTTAAATCCCATGAATATTGGAAAAATGAATAAGTAAATAATCAATGAAGGAAAATTATACCATTTCATATTCTCTAGGATGGTAATGAGAAAATTCAAAAAAAAAACTATCGAAGTCAGAATTTTTGATAAATGACTAATTTATTCCTTATAGGAATTCGTGTTTAGTTTTGAATTCAGTAAAGTAGTAATTGAAATATTACCTTCAAGAAAGATAGTTCAGGGAGAACCTTTCCAGACTCTAATCCTGAATCAGACTATGACCAAGATGTAACTCCTTCGTCAGTTTCAAGAAATGACGATGTGACCAGTTCAGTAATCTACACTCAAATCACCCACCAAATCTGAAACTAAGTTGAGACCTTTGATTTTGATCTGAGGATCAAGAATTCAGAATTCAAGGAATTCTACTTGGGAATCCAGACCTATGATCTAGAAGTCTTGGGATACGGAATTAAGATACACTCATTATATTCAAAAGAAAATCAAAACTGAAAACTTGCATAGAAACCCTGTTTTCTTAAAGGACTGTCTTATGCCAAAATGCTGGAGGGAGCATTTGGTATATGTGTGTTCTAAGGGAAGTTCCGTTGCAACAGCTGGCGCAGAGTGTTCAAAGGATGACTCACACAGTGGCAAAGCTTGCCCAGGTCTTGACCAGCCTCGGTATGGTTAAAATGGTACGCTTCCGGTACGATGGACGAGGGCCGACGAAGCGGTCCCTGAGTGAAGTGCCAAGACACCTAAGGAGGATCCTGGAGGGTTCTAACCAGGCGATGCACGGGCTCGCGGTGCCGAGGACATCCATGCATATATCGTGGAAGATATATATGTATGATGACAAGAAACTTATTGTTGGATCTCGTTTTGCTGACCTGCTGGTCTCAACGGGGAGTCCAGAGTGATACTGTTTTGTGAGAACAAGGATTGAATGGAAATTTTGAGTTATGACATCTGTACCCAGGTAATTGTTTGTCAATGGATTGTTTTATAGATTAAAGTTTAAAGAGGAGTGTGTGAGTATCTGTATTCTAAAGCAAAAGTTAAGAAAGGCTTTCAATTATGGGTGGGTGAGTACTTGTCTGGTTCTACTATTCCAGTGGTTGGGCGGTGGCTAATAACCCGGTAGGCTGGAATCAGTAGAGTTTTAATAATAAAATTGATTAATAGGATTACGCTTAGAACTCGAGTAGTTAATTAAAAGCCTGAAGGCTTCTCAAACGAATAGATCAACGACTGTGTCTAATTCAATTAGGAAAAAAGCGTTGATTCCTTCAAGTTAAGTATGTTATAGTTTCCCTTCTATCTGGTTTATTCAGATGAACGTTAGATCAGTCTTGACTTCGTTAGAAAAATTCGTTAAGAAATTCAAAATGGTGGAATCATTCCCGCTTTTCGGGCATGGGAAATTTTCCCAATTTCAGTTTTTGGAATGGCAAGGTGCTTGCCCAATTAGGAATCACAGTTAGTATTACAACGCTGTTATAAATTTTGTAACAGCATAGCAGAAATTGTATAAAAATTTTAAAGTAAATATGGAAAAATAATGTTTTTGCTTGTTAATATTATGTTGAAGGAACTTCAAAAATTGAAAACTCATAAATTGAATTGGAATTTATAGATGGATACCCCGAATCTTTATGGCATTCTTGAACTCTCCCAGAGTCAGGATATGATAGCCTTTCCATTCGAGCACCTCATTAACTCTGCTAGGACCTAAGTAAGTAGAGTGAGACTCGCACGTCATTTTGAGAGTCTTTACTTTCTTGATCCTCTTGAGCGACGTCGGTATATGTTCCTTAGCCATGATTCTGATAAGGCTAGGGCTTGTGTGCAACTCTTTGATCATTCACCCAAGAACTTCAGAACTTCATGCCGAGTTTTTAGGCTTCTTAGCCGCCTAGAGATATAATTACAGCACCTTTTTCTGTAATGAATCGTGTGTACCATGGTATGTCTCCTTCACATTTTCGCTCTTTATGCGAATATGATTGAGGCAGCGATTTTTGGGAGCCATGATGCTCTATGTATATATCGAAAACTTTTGATAATAAATGATGTTTTGCAAAAAAAAAAATTCCAAATTGTTTTCATGATTGTGAATGTGGTTAATCTTGTTTCATGAAGTATGATGAAATAATTATTTGTTTAAAGAATAAATCACAAAAATTAAATAATCATAAATCTGTTGTCAAAGTTAAGTTGACGAAAATCTCATTTTGTCAGAATCATGAGGCGCGCACGGCCCGTGCGGCAAGGCAACCGGATCATAAATCTGTTGTCAAAGTTAAGTTGACGAAAATCTCGTTTTGTCAGAATCATGAGGCGCGCGGCCCGTGCATGGCAACCGAATCCTCTAACCGATGATGAAGAATTAGATCCGGATGTTCGTAAAGCACTGCACAGATCCCAACCTGGTCCCTTCAAGGGTGAAGGGGAGCAGAGAGGGTTAGTGGAAAAGTGGATTGAAGCAATGGAGGAATACTTTGATGTAACTGGCTACAATGAGAGAAGCAAGATGGCTCTCGCCAGGTTAAAGATTGTGGAAACGGCCAGGGTCGCCTGGAGGAATCACTACGAGACTAACCATCTCGACCGGAATACCCAGACCTGGCCCGATCCTAAAGCTTACCTCAGAAAGAGCTCTTGTCCTCCGGGCTTCCTTGAAACTAAAATGAATGAATTCTTGGAATTAAAGCAAGATAGCCGGACAATTGAAGAGTACCATCAAGCTTTTGCCCTTCTTCTCAAATTTTTCCCTCACTTGGATGAAGAGCAGCTGATGGCCAGGTTCATTCGAGGAATGAACGAGCCATTGGACACCTTAGTAAAGAATGCCAAACCTGTCTCGATGGCCGAAGCAGTAAGAATGGCAAACCTGTCTCAATGGCCGAAGCAATAAGAATGGTAAAGGACTTTGCCAAAGCCTTTGTTTTGTTAAGGTCCCATCAAAGCCTGCACCCTCTCACTTTAAAAGATTCCAAACCCCGGGAAGTACTTCAAACTTTCCTCCCCCAAAGAGGCAGCAAGGCACAAATCAGAATCAGG
This sequence comes from Cibotium barometz, assembly GCF_041138505.1. Lineage (NCBI taxonomy): Eukaryota > Viridiplantae > Streptophyta > Polypodiopsida > Cyatheales > Cibotiaceae > Cibotium > Cibotium barometz. The sequence goes on from NC_141068.1 coordinate 39,541,991, forward strand.
ATGCGAAAAGATTCAGAAGTGAAGAACACCATATTGGGGAATATGGGAATTTCCCACAAGTTTGGGACACGTGGTCAAAAGTTTGGATTAACCATAACTTGAACACCACTAATCCAAAATGAGCGCTTTATAGCTCTTTAGATTCTATTTTTCAAGTGCTTTCCAATGATAGGTCATATGATAGGGTTTTGAGAAACTTACAAACATGTTATCCATGTCCCCCTTTTTTAAGTATTCAAAAATGGGAATTGGGAAATTCCCAAATTCACTAATATGGTGTTGAAGGAAGACCCTTCCCCTAGAACACTTTCTCAGGAGCCCCACCTATTTCAAGGATTCATAGGGAGGAGCTCAGAAGTGAGAACCGGTGTTTTGGATGTCAGGGTTTTGGTCACCAGCTGAAAGACTGCCCGACTCCTGCCATGTCAAGGGGGGGACAGGGAAGTCAAGGACCGAGAATGCAAAGACCAACCCCTTCCTATCAGTCAAATCAAGGTCCATCTCGCCCAAATCAAGGAAATCCAAGGAGAACTCCAGCTCAGTCGTCTGCCTCTGTCCATAGTAGCCTCAGAACTTCTTCCCAAAACTGGGGCAACCAAAGAGAAAGAGTTCAGCCTCAGACTACAGCAGCCAGAGCAGTCACAATTACAGAAGTAGTGGAAGAGGAAACAGGACAGAGTTATGCCGCAATTGAAAACCAAGGGCCAAACCGTCAATTCTCCATCATTCATACTCCAGCTCAGTTATCAGGGTAAGCCTTTTAAGCTTTTGATTGATTCAGGCAGTACTCATTCTTTCATTTCCCCTGGATGCTTGCGTAAGCTAGTCTTAGATCAAAAATCAGGGAAACCTATGCAAGTTGAATTGGCAAGTGGGAAGATTATTTTCACTCACCTTGAGACAGATTGTATTCAGTTCAATCTAGATGGGAATTTAACTGACTGTCAGTTCAGAGTTATACCTTTGGGAGTTTTTGATGGGATCCTTAGAATGGATTGGCTCCACAAAAATCAAGCTGACATTCACTGTCATAATAATGGAACCATCTGTTGAAATTGGAGCAATGTGATGAGCTATGGTGGATCACATACTAGAATCAACATCATTAACAAATGGATTAGCAAATAACTAAGATGTAATTAGTGAGTAATTAACAAATAATTAGTGAGTAATTAGTAAATAATTAGTGATGTAATTAGTGATATTGTTGGAATTAGGGTTGCAGGAATGCACACACAACTTCAAGAAGATGAGGAAGCTTGAGCACAACACAGTAGTGTATTATGAGTGCCAAAAAATGAAAGATAACAAGCCCTAGAAGATAATGGGCGTATATACAATGCACGGGGGAAAAAACCTCCTAGTGAGGGAAAAAGTGCCCCGGCGGTCCTAAGTGTGTTCACACACATCACTACTATAATATGGTAACAAATCCCCCCTGGAGTGATGCGGTGAACAAGAGCTAGCACTCATGTATAGGGAAGTGTCTAGCTATGTGGACGAATCCACAAAAGGGAGTAAGCCCAAAGCTTTGCGAAAAGCTTCGAACTTCTCACGAGGCAGAGCCTTTGTGAAAAGGTCTGCAAGGTTATCCTGTGTTGGCACATAAGCCAAACTGATCTCTCCTGCAGAGAGTCTCTCCCTGACATAATGGTAGTGCACCTCAATGTGCTTCGTACGAGCATGGAACACTGGGTTCCGCGCAACTGCCAATGCGCTCTGACTGTCAGTGAAGATGGTGGTGGCAGATGGCTGCCCAACACCCAAATCAGCCATAAGGCGTCTGAGCCACACACACTCAACCGTAGCTGTGAAAGCTGCCCTGTACTCAGCTTCACAACTAGAAGTGGCCACAGTAGGCTGCTTCTTGCTCAACCATGATATGCATGAGCTTCCAAGCATGAAGCAAAAACCACTCGTGGACACGCGTGTGTCATAACAACCAGCCTAGTCAGAATCTGAAAAAGCATGTAAATCTGGCGGCAATGATCCCCCCTTGGGATAAAACAACCCAAGATGCCGAGTACCACTCAAATAGCGAAAGATACGCTTCACTGCCTGCCAATGCTTAATGCCTGGGCTATGCATAAATCTGCTCACCTGTGAGACTGCAAACTGAATGTCTGGCCTCGTAATGCATACATAAATGAGGCAACCAACAGCTGTCTGATAGAGTGTGACATCAAAGTGATCTCCAGCATCATGAAGACTCAACTTCAAACCTGTCTCCATTGGAGTAGCAATAGGCTTGCAGTCTTCAAGGCCAAATCTCCGCAACAATGTTTCAATATACTTTGTCTGACACAAAGCAATACCTCCATCACACTGCTTAAATTGTATCCCCAAATAATGATGCAAATGCCCCAAATCTGACATCTCAAAAGAGGCATTCAAATCAGCCTTAAAATCAGCAATATGACTCTCATTTGGTCCTGTGAGCAGCATGTCATCGACATAGAGAGCAATGATTAGATGTACACCATCCACACGTTTAACATACAAAGTGCTTTCTGTTGGACTATTCTGAAACCCATGTGCAGTCAAATATGCATGTATTTTTTCATACCAAGCTCGTGGAGCTTGCTTTAAACCATATAAAGCCTTTTTTAACCTGCACACTTTGTTTTCCTGCCCTCTTTGAACAAAACCACGAGGCTGCGATACATACACCTCCTCATGCAAATCTCCATTTAAGAACGCAGTCTTTATGTCCAGCTGATGTACATTCCAACCATTATGAGCTGCTAATGCACAGATGCTACGAACAGTGGTCATACGACATGTGGGAGCAAAAGTCTCATCAAAATCAATGCCCTTCTCTTGAGCATAACCTTTTGCAACAAGCCTAGCCTTATGGCGATCCACTGTGCCATCAGGCTTACGCTTCAATTTGTATACCCACTTAGTGCCAATGGCCTTCTTGCCAGGGGGCAAGTCATATAAAGACCATGTACCATTCTTCATAATAGCATCGTATTCTGCTTGCATAGCAGCCATCCAATTTTCTGAACTTTGTGCCTCATCAAATGAAACAGGCTCGAAGCAAATTGACTAGAATAGTTATTGGCTCTAGAGGAGAAGCGGTTGCAGAGCATCTAGGGATCAGATATCATCTAGCGCTGGAGGAAGTTGTGGATTGATCAAAATACAAAAATCCAATTTTTGATGTTAATGATCCGATTTTATTGTTTACTTGCGTAATGGGTCCACATCCGAGTAAACTTAAGTTACGGTGGACGGGCCCATATCGGATATTTTCCAAAACTCGGCACCGGCACATTCAAATTAGTGACACTAGATGGTGTGAAATTGCCAAAGCCCGTGAATGGTTTCTAATTAAAGCCTTATTTTGGACAATTACCAGAACTGGTGTCTGTTCTAGTATACACTATTTTTGTCATGCACATACCTACCAGGTGTATTTTGCCATGTTGTTATCATGCATTGGCTTGTGTATATCCAAATTGGGCTATTATTACCATAATGTGGAATGGCCTTTCTTTTACTTCCCTTCACTCACTTTTTCACCTTGTCCTTTTGAGTGTTTTGTGTCTTCATTATAACCATCATCATGAAATCGTGTTTGTGCAGATCTTTTGGCTGTTTGGAATATCACTATTCCATTTTAATGTTCTCATCACCTGCTTTTCATTTTTTGTTTGCACTCTTTTACCGTCGTCTGTTTCATTGTTCTCACTACTTTCTTTGCTTTCACTGCTTTTGTTGCTTGTAGAATTCATTAGCAGCCATGTGAGTTCAAGAAACTCACTGCAATTCTTGATGTCAATCTCAACCTCAATAGAGTTTGGTTGGAGAAGGTGGGTTGTCTGCAATTTTCTTTGTTGCTGTGAACCTGTAGGTGATTGGCCCAAATGTTTTGGAGCAGTTGGCTGCTGGAGGTGGGTTGTCTGCAATTTTCTTTGTTGCTATGAACCCGTAGGTGCTTGGCCCAAATGTTTTGAGCAATTGGTTGCTGGAGGTGCAGAAGAATAACATCATCAAAATAACACAGGGCAACACCACATTCACTGCAAAGTATGTATCTCAAATATTTGGGTTACCTTTGGAAGGGGTAGTGGAGGTGCCACCAACCTGTAGTAAAGATATGGAGTTCTACTTCAGCTCCAAGGGTGCCGAAAAGTAATACAAATTAAAAAACCACAGAGGCATCGAACATGCTACATTTCAGGCTCTTAATTGAAATGAGCATTTTAACACATAAAGTCACATAGATGTCTAGAAGGGCCATGGGCCTATATCTATATCCCTCTGTAGGAAAACTAGATGCATGGGAAAGAATTTTTTTTCATCAACAATTAAAGGCAGAACTCTGTAGTATTAAGCCAAATTCAAAGACCAAGATTGGTCTGTACATTCAGCTCATGCATCAAGAAGTTTTGGAGGGCACGTACTGCTGCCCCAGGTGCCTTTAGATTTTTCCATATAGACAAAGGGAATAAGAAGAATCAAGTGCATGAAGAAACTGATGCTCTGCAAAAGTTTCCCGAGAGGAGCAACCAACCAAGGAAAGAATCCGATGAAGGAACTACCCTTCTAGATCCAACTTGTACATGGAGGAGCTCCATCTAGGTTTCTTTTCTAGATAATGTGGAAGAAATAAATCCAGTGACATGCGAGCTGCCTGTAGGCACTTATCTCAGTGGAGCTCCATCTAGGTTTCTTTTCTAGATAATGTTATATATAGTGGTAGGTATATGGATACACTGATGCAGATTGGGTTGGTATCATCTTGGACACATAAGATCTACTAGCAGGGGTTTATGTTTTCCTATAGGAGTGGTCTTGTTACATGGAGCAGTAAGAAGCAGCTCCAACAAATGCCTTGAGTAGAGAGGCAAAGTACACTGAGGATGTTGATAGCTTGTGAGGTAGCTTGGCGCTATGCAAGCTACTTGGAGATTTGGGGCTGCATATGGACAAGTAGGCTATCATCTATTGTGACATCCTTAGTAGCATACAATTAGTTAGGAACCCAATGTTTCATGCATGAACAAAACACATAGATGTCCATTATCAATTTATAAGAGAGAAGGTCTTTGCAGGAGATATTGATCTCATGTATGCCAGCATAGAGGAGCAAGTGACTAAAATTTTCACCAAGGCCTTGGAGCAGAGAAGCTTCACAGATTTTACACTATGCTTGGAGTCTTGGGAGATGGAGTTGAGCTTGAGGGGGAGTGTTGAGATGTCAAGATTAACATGAGCTATCGGTGACGTGCTTGGGTGACCATTCCACCTTTACACCATTGGTGTGTTTGGTAGCCCTGACACCATGGATCTTTGCCAGTGATTCTATAGTTGCCCTAGTGATTCAATAGCTAGACTACACCTACCTAGTCTAACCGAGCTACGGCATACTTATCTCGCCAGCTCACCTACTTAGCGTGTTCACATTATGGACCATTTGTACATAGTACTCTAGTATTTATGTTGGTTTTCACTTATCTTTTAAGAGCAACAAGTAGAAGAAGATTTCAACCTTCCATTTCTGTTTGTGTCTTCTCCATTGTTGTGAGAGTGTGTGTGTGTGCTTACAAGAGCTCAAGCTCTCTTTCCTCCCCCAATCTTTTCACTCTCATTAACTCGACACCCATGTCCCATGCCTTGATATGACTGTGCCTCTCACATCTTTCCGTGAACGTGCATCCCATGTGTCATGTGTACCTTCATGCAATCAACATCGCCTACATCTTGCCATGTGTACCTTCATGTGTCATGTGTACCTTCATGCAATCAACATCGCCTACATCTTGCCATCGTCTAGTCTTGCATCATGCCATCTACACTGGCTCCACACACAACACCATTTTAGCTCCACTCCCACATACCCATCTCCCCATGCCCCTCTGCTCACCCATCCCCTTTGTTTCCGTGTGTCTTGCTATCATGACCATTCTCCTATGATATGCTCCTTCTTGCTGTATTATATGTATGCCCTCGAGCCCTGCTACTCTACAAAAAACATTACCTTTAGTGTTTAAGAGAACCACAAAAGATAAATAGAGGGAGAGAGAGAAAGTATTATGGAAATGGAAATCATTAAAATTATTGAAATGATATGTTTGTGGTATGTTTCATTTACCATGGATATTTATTTTTGATAATTTACCACATGGTCAGTGAATTACAATAAGTTACTAGTCAAACCGTGTTGGGTAGATTGTCACTGGATATAATATCTAGAATGTGTTTTTGATAACAGATCAGTGGGCAGGGCTAGTACAGGCGATTTGACAAGGGTTACACATGTGTACACATTTTTTTGGCAACATTATATTTTTATAGAAGTCTTATTGGTCGTCATTATTTTGTAGCCATATGGTGGCCACGTAAATTTGTTCATATGGTTTATTTACTTTTAGTAATAGGTTCATGGACCAATTTATTTAAAGTTATAGTAAGGTTCATACATAAAAGCTTAGACTTTTCTATTTTTAAGAGAAAGGCCCCAAAGTGGAGTGTAAAAACTATTTTTGGCTCACAAGTAATGCAAACCGATATCTAACTACACTTTCTTGAAAGCATGAATTGTCAAGTAAGTGGGGAAGATTTTAGTTACATGCATGTTCTTCTTCTTCTTCTTCTTCTTCTTCTTCTTTGTGTATTATAGTAAGTAGGATATATTTTTTTCTATGGTTTTGAACAAGAAATTAGAAAGAGAGACTTCGAGATTATTTTAATTATTTTTGTGGAAGAAAATAATCACCCTCTTGCGAGAGAGAGAGAGAGAGAGAGAGAGAGAGAGAGAGAGAGAGAGAGAGAGAGAGAGAGAGAGGAGAGGAGAGAGAGAGAGAGAGGTTTCCCCATTCTTTCTTTCCCTAAGCCAAAGAGAGAGCATCCCTAGTTTATTTATAAAGAGAGTAGGAGGAGCAATTTATTTTTTTGCTTCAAGGAAGAAAGAGAGTGTCATCTTTTGTACTTCAAGAGAGCAAGCATGATAGCAAGGCTTCAACTTTTTTACACAGAGAGGGAGAGGGATAGACTTTCATAATTTCAAATTGAAGAAAGTAGAGAGAAGAGAGACAACAAAGAATAAAACCATATAATAAAACAATATCTAAAACTCAGACAAAAAGAGAAAAATAAGAGAAAACAAAGGCAAAAAGCAAGAATAAAATCAAAATAAAAAGAGAGAAAACAAAGAAAAAATCAAGAAGAAAATCAAAATTAGGAAGCTATTGACACCTTAAGTCTTCTACCACAAATGTTTTTGCACGATATCAAGGATCTCCTCATCAATAAATGACAATACCCCCATCCATGGGCTCACCTATCTCTACAAGTAGCTTGTTCAACCAAGCTATTCACATAATACTACCATAGCAGTGCATTAGTTGAGCTCGATATCTCAACAAGGTGAATAGATGTGATGAGATGTGATGTGAATCAGATAGATGATGAATGGATAGATGGATGTGATGTAAATAGAGGTGATGAGAATGTGAGGTGAAAAGATGTGACGAGATGTGATGTGAATTAGATAAATGTGAATGAATGGATGGATGGATGTTATGTGAATAGAAGTGATGAGAATGTGAGGTGAATAGATGTGATGAGATGTGATGTGAATCAGATAGATGATGAATGTATGGATGGATGGATGTGATGTGAATAGAGGTGATGAGATGTGAGGTGAATAGACTCAATTATGTTATGGTACGATAGATGAAATAAATCTCGGATAAAAATTATTCTATGGAAAAGAATCAACGGCTGTGCCTCTCAATGAGGAAAAAAGCGTTAGTCTCTATGTTCCAAGTGTAATCTTTTCCTTGATCTAACTTTGATACTTACGGGTTCGGTCAGATCAGTTTAATTAGTTAAGGCTTTTGACTACATTAGCGTAAAATTTATCCTGGAGGAATCACCCGTGCTTTCCAAGCGAGGGAAGTTTTTTCCGGGTTCAGTTTTGGAAGAGCCGAGGGATTAGTCTCTTGTCCAGATATCCATGGGCGAGGCCCCGAGTGAGGGACCCTACCCCGTGCAAGAAGTGCTACTTTCGCTGCTAGTACCCCTGAATTTGTTGCACGGTGGAAACAAGGATCTCACAAACATGCATTACAAAAGGTTGACTGACCCTCCTCTGTTTTCCCTTATGTGGTACATGTGAATTTACTAAAACTTTAACACCTGTAGGACTGCAACAAATGGTGTGTCATAATTCTTAGCATTCCACCTTAAGCTTTATAATCAATGTCTAATAATAGACCCACTTCTAGAGGACTCTCTTGGTCCACTAAGTACATGTGATTGCTACTCTAGACCCACTTCTAGAGGACTCTCCATTTTCTTAACGACCACATTGTTTAGAATCCTTCACTGGCATACACCAACTACTGATCTCATCAAACAACACATCCCTACTCACTTGCTCACATATACTAGACTTATAACAACTATAACCTTGTTTTTGTATCCAATAAAGATAATATTTTCTACCTTGGAATCCAGTTTGCTTCTTATCTCATCTAGTGCATGCACATAGGTAGTGCACATAAACACTTTCAAGTGTGCTAAGAATCTAGTTTTTTGCCAGAATTTTGCCAGAGACTTCTCTTTAGGCATCATGCTACCATGAACTATGGGGGTTCTATTCATAGTGTAATTTTTAGCTACTACCCCTTTAACCCAAAATAATGAGGCATTTCTTCCTCATTCATCAATGAACGAGAAACTTTTATAATATACTCATTCTTTATTTTTGTATCCCCATTTTGCTATGTGGGGTGTTACCTACATATGTAAACTACCTTTGCATCCCATGCTCTCTTAGATAATCAATGCATTGGTTAGAGAAATATTCTCCCCCACCATTCAATCTTAGGCATTTTATGTGCATGATGCCTTTATCTTTCTTAACCATATCCTTTTGCAGCTTTGAAAGTGTGTAAACACTACACTTTTTCCTTTCATGAAGTATACCCACACATTCCTAGTGTAAACATTAATGAAAAGATACATAATAGTGGTATCCTTTGATCGATGCCTTATTTTTTGGTCCCCAAACAAAATTCACCACATCCAAAGATATTGGCTGGCATGCTTCAAATAGCTTGTACATTGCGTTCACTTTAAACTTTGGCAAACCTATAATAATACTTTGGGCCTACAACAATACTTTCAACCCTGCATATTCTTCAACTGGTTAAACATTAACATGACCAATGCATTTATACCAAATGTCAATATATACAATCATGCATGTATAATGTGTAATCATTGTAACTCACTTTAGACATGTTTACATCCAACAATGTAAACATTATACCCATTCTATTCCCCTTTACAACTACATAGCAATAGTTATTAAAATCTTCTACATGCTATCCCATGAGGATTAAACCTCACTTATAGACTATGCCCAACCATTTGTCCACTAGAAACTAGGTTCTTTGTAATATTTGAAATATGTAGTAAATCAGCCAAGTCGTCATTTTGTATAGCCAATGGCACCTTAACAAACATGTGCAATAGGATGCACATTATTATTAATTGTTTCCACATACCTTGGTTTTTTCATTTTTTTACATATCTGTAAACTACTCACTAGAACTAAGAATATGATGCTCACTTCTATCTTTAGCCTGCTTGCTTGAAGATGTATAGTTCCCTTGTAACTTTCCACTTTTAATTTCATTCTTATTTTTATAGAGTAGTTCTTTTCTAAGCATATGTATATGTTGCATCATATAAAGTTTCTTACTTCTATCTTCAGCATGCTTTCTTGAAGATGTATAGTTTCCTTGGTTGTAACTTTCACTTTGAATATCATTCTTTTTTTATAGCAGTCCTTTTCTATATACCCTAGTAGTCCATGCTATTTTCACTCTAATTTCTTTGCCATCCACCATGACCTCTCCAGCTCCCCCTGTCTCTAGAGTGGCATCTTCTACCTATTTCTACATTAGATGACCATGATTTGTGTTTCCAAAATGACATGTACCTTGGCCTCTTGATAAGGTCCACTTCGGTCTCTCTGGATCTTCTTGTCTCTAGAGTTGACTCTTCCACCTATTTCTATATTATATTCCAATTATTGACCATGATTTGCATTTTTAAAGTAGTCTAAACCTTGGCCTCTAGATGAAGATTTGCCTTTGCCTCACTTGAATCCATGTGTAGAAGGAGACCTAAAACATATTTCCAAGATGATTTACTCTCGAGATTCATCTCTTGAACGATCATAAGGGTTATAAGGTTCTCAAAGTTTGAGAAGTTTTCTTGACTTCAAATAGATGTTTGAAATAGATCAATCTTTACCAAGCCCATTCTACTGACACAAATTTATCATTATTAATTAAATCTCTAATAGAGGTGAGGGCATCTGCAAGCCCTTTCACTTTTAGTGAGTAATCTGCAAGCCCTTTCACTTTTAGTGAGTAATCTCACTGAAACTCATCTATTCTTATGCACATTATGTAGATCTTACTTTAACTAAATCTTTCTTGCCTTGATACTTGTGCTATTTAACTTAACCAAGGTATCCCATGTGTCCTTAGGTGTCGATGCATCCTATTTATGATTGATCGTAGCATCCGACATCATAATAATAGACTTTGAATGCATCACTTGTTGGCTTTCTCATGCCTTGCCTTAAAGGTTTGCACCTCTTGAGTAGTGACATTTTGTTCCAAAAGCTTTGGCTCCTTCTCGTCTTGGGGGGTTCACTATATGAATGTTGAAATATACAAGTGAATAGGGTGTGTGCGGGAACAAGCCCTTGGTTAGAGGCTGTAAAAGAGGATGTGTAAATGTGAAAGAACTTGTGAAAAGGTGAGAAGAATCTAGTGGGAGAGAATAAAGGGTAGCATGAGAAGATTTAAGAAGTGTGGAGATATTCTGGGAGATATTTTGGGAAAAGTGAAGAGGTGGAGAGAATCAAGCAAAAGAGGTGGAGTGAATCAAGGAGAAATCAATGGGATTAGATGCAATCTCTCTCATGCCAAAGGATCAAAGCTGAAAGGGTCAAGATGCCTGGGAAACTTCAACCCTTGGATATTCCCCAAATGAAGTGGGAGTGCATTAGTATGGATTTTGTCACAATTCTCCCCACTGTTCAAGGAGGATATGACTCCATTCTGGTAGTAGTGGACTTACTTACCAAAGTAGCTCACCTTATACCAGCAAAGAAGACCTTCAAAGCTTTTGATGTTGCGTGAATATTCATCAAGGAAGTCCTCAAACTTCATGGTCTCCCAAAAAGGATAGTAAGTGACCGGGATTCTGAATTCACTTCAAAGTTCTGGCAGTCCTTATTTCAAGCCCTGGGAACTCAACTTTGCTTTAGCACAACTTATCATCCAGAGAGACCGATGGCCAGACTGAGAGAGTTAATCAAGTAATTGAAGACATTCTCAAATCATATTGTGGACAGGGACCAAGAAGGTGGATTCAATACCTTCCTCTGGTAGAATTTGCCTACAATGCATCTTATCATCAGAGCATAGGAATGTCACCATTCAAAGCACTCTATGGGCAAGAATGCTTGTCTCCTCTAAATTTCTCTGATCTGACCATAAGAGTTGAGGCATCTAGGAAAATGCTCGAAGAGATGGAGGAACAAACCAAGGCAATCCAAAAGGATATTAAAGCTACCCAAGATCGACAAAAGCATTATGATGACACGTTGAGGTCTGAAAGGATCTTCAAGGAAGGAGACAAAGTTCTTCTACGAGTGCGACCCAAATGAAGTTCTCTATCACTTGGGAAATATAAGAAGCTCAGTCCTAGGTATTGTGGTCCCTATACAGTTATCAAGTGTCTAGGTAAAAGTGCCTATAAACTCCAACTCCCAGCCCATATCAAAGTCCACAATGTATTTCATGTAAGTTTGTTCAAACCTTATGTACCTAGTCTCGATCATATTCTTGATGATGAACAAGTTGTAATCCCTACTCAAGGAGTCCTTGAATTACAGCCCAGTAGCATCATAGATTCTAGGGAAAGGCAACTCCAAAATAGAACTCTTGTAGAACATCTAGTACAGTGGAAAGATTACCCTGAAGAGGATGCAACTTAGGAAGATGAAGCTACACTCTTAAAGGATTATCCCCAATTCATGACGAGATGAGGATATCTCGATTTCTTTAAGGGAGGAAGGATGTAACATACCCATCTTCACTAATAAAGAAATGTCCATGTAATAGATAAATGTATGAGTTTTATTGGTATAAAAATCAATGATTTTATTAAATGAGTCATTTCTACTTAGAATCTTCAAATTTTGAGCTCAAATTTAGAATCTATGTGTGCGATTTTATCCTAGTATAGGATTTTACAGCATCCAAAATGGACATCGGATCAAGCTTATACACAAATTTCAGTCATTTTTGGATAAAAAACGACGACCTTTAAACCTTAATAGATGCATGACCGGGCGTCCGATTGACGAACGGTTTGCACCCCAACAACCAGGAGAACATCCCGAACAAAAATAATTTTCACCCCCCCCGGGGCGGTCCGGCACGCAAATCGAGGTCGGTGCCCCTAATTTGGGAACTCCACCCCAAAATTTGGACCGTACACACTTACCAGGGTGCCCATACGATGGCCGCACAAGAACCAAAGGACGACCGCCCACTGTATGGTCCACATGTACCGCTACGTGGACACCCATGCTGCCCCTGACCAGATAAGGTACATGCATACCACTCCTTTCCCTGTTAACCGACACCATACCTTTTCCCCTGAGCCATGTAGGCCACTGATCTACAGCCTTTGCTGGTCTTTTGTCCTTGCTTTGCGCAATGCCCATACCTGTATCCCACACTTATATAAACCCCCGAGGTGCTCCATGGGTAACACGCATTTTTGCAGAGCTTATGCTCTGCTGTGCTGCCGTCCGTACCGCCGTCTGTCCCAGTGCAGTGTGCTTTTGCTGTAGTACAGCCGCCCCTTACATCCACCCCCTCATTTGCCACTTTTCAGATAAGGTAATTTTCCAGTTTTTCCTCTTGCTCTAGGAGGCAATTTTTCCTCTATCCCCCTCTTGCTCTAGGAGGCAGTTTTTCCTCTTGCTAGAAGGAGGCAGTTTTCCTCTATCCCCCTCTTGCTAGGAGGCCGTTTTTCCTCTTGCTAGGAGGAGGCAGTGTCCTTAACTCTTCTCCCCCCCATGAAGAGACTTATAGCAGCCCTTCTCCCCTTCAGCAAAACGTTTTTGTGTTAAGGACATCTCACAATCCCCCCTCTCCCATTTGCGTGGACTTTAGTAAGACGTTTTAGCCGTAGAGAGGGTTCATGCACTGTGGTCTTTTGCTCATATGGTGAGCAAACGATCTCAGAATTGAGATTTGACTAGAGCGTTTCGACCGCGACAGCGAGCCCTATAAGATGACGTCCAAGATGGCCCCTTCCTTGAAACGTCAGAATATTGCCTCTCGGGAGGAGTGCGCAACCAACGAGATTAGAGAAGATGCTCCCGATGCGGCTCCAACCCCCCTTTACAAGCTCCTCAAGGAAATGGTGGCCAGGTTAGCTTGGTTATCTTTTAAAGAAGAGTTTTTTTTAATATTAGTGTTAATAAATGTGTATCTTTTCCTTTTAAAATAATGACATAAAATTGTATGAAGTTACGAATTAAGTGATGATGTATTCAATGAATTGCATTGAAATTGTTATCTTTAAAGAGTGCAAGTTTTTCCTGGCTTCGACGAGAACTCCGTTCTGTGCTTGTGTAGCCAGGCGGCATCGTTAGCAAAGCTCGGGAATGGCCCAAGGTATCCCTCTCATACCATTGGGAGAATAAGGTTCGCCAATTGAGGCAAGAGATTATGATGCTGTCTAGTTCTAGGGCCCAGGCTAGTGCGGTGAATAAGCCCACCCTAGTGTGCAGACATCCTTCTGAGGGACGGGAGGATCGAGCGATGAAGCCTGAGAGGGCGATAGGCCCGGCTTGAGTCCTCGCCAGGGCCGACGATGAGGTGTATGGTCCCGTAGGGTTTTTCCCAACATGTAGAGGCTAGAAGGCTGAATTCTAGATCATCAACAGTATAAAGGAAAAGAATAAGAGAGCCGGTTTGGCTTGTATGGAATTGATTCATGTATACTTTTTTTTAAAAATCTTGTCTTTGGCATTATTGTATTGTGGAAAAAGACTGTTTTAACAAACCTTGTGAAAAGGGCCTTAATTAAGGAACATGTTTATTTATGTCAAACAGTGTGGTATGATTAATTAGGAAACAAATTGATGCATGAGTAGGGTAGAAAGTGGGAGGATGGAATGCTCCGACGGCACCATGCTACGGACGGGTGGACCGATTAGTCGGGTAGCTTTCCAATAGATTAAGTGAAAGCCCTACGCTAGATAAATAGGTTCTTGGGCAACTCTATTCTAGAAGACTAGGCTAGCGGCTGTGCCTTGCATGGATGAGGAAAAAAGCATTGCCTCTAGAAATCAAGTCTAGTAGTTACCCAATTTATGATCGATTACCCTATGGGTGATTTGATTTTTAGAAGAGCACGCTCCTCCTATGGGATAGGACTAGGTCTTACCTATGAATCGTATCCTTGAATCTCTACATGGTCAAGGTGTCGATGAATATGAAATTTTCTCCAAGTTAAGACTTAGTGGACTATCTTAAGTGTTTCCCCTATTTTAGAAGGGGGGAACCTTACACTAACCCCTGCCCCACCATCTAGGATAGCCAATGCCTGGTACCCTTGCAAACACATTAAAACCATGTATTGGTTTGGATACAAATGGATGCTAAAAAGTGGTGTATCAAACACACACAACTTCCTACTATTTTAGACACTCTCAATTGAATTTTATTTCATGTGAAACTTGGCAAAATCTTTGACACAAATATGAAATAATTACTTGGAATTTTTCACGGGGCTTAGTGATTTTTTTCTCTAAGCTTATAAGGCGGTTTTCTCAAACCTGAGTTGCAGTCTCATGCAAGTCCTATTTATGGGTGTAATTCCTTATCGTGCCAGCATCCAAATTGCAAGGTTACATTTTTTAAATACACACTAGGTCACATATTCAAACTCCTTAAGAGGGATTTTGAATATGTCTTTCCTAGCGCGCAAGTAGCATTTTATTTGCATTTTCCGAAAAAGGACACTTAAGTGTCCTTTTTTGGTACCAAACTAGTGTTAAAGAGGGCAACCAGGTGCTTTTGTTTGGGAGTAATAAATGAGAAAAGCTAAAACACTAGAGAATGGGAGGCCTTGATGGAATATAGAATTGAGGCCTATCACTTCACAAGGGTCTATCAAAATTGAGGCCTTGATGGCATACAGACCAACGGGTACATCAATGGGAGTAAGCTGCATAATTATTATGGACCCTTAACCCAAGACATGCTTGGGACAAAGATCCATATGATACAATCATGAGCAAACAAATGGGAGTATCCACACATTATTTTTCTCAAAAAGTCAAGTTTTTCACATCCCAAAAAAGTCAAGTTTTTCCATATGATACAATCATGAGCAAACAAGTGGGAGTATCCACACATTATTTCCCTCAAAAAGTCAAGTTTTTCACATCCCAAAAAGTCAAGTTTTTCCATATGATACAATCATGAGCAAACAAGTGGGAGTATCCACACATTATTTTCCTCAAAAAGTTAAGTTTTTCACATCCCAAAAAAGTTACTCGAAAAGGGTCATAAATCAATCTTTAACACTTCATAATGATCAGGAGAACTATAAAAGAAGCTCAAAAGTGGCTCAAAAGATTAGTTGACATGAAAAACTAGTGGTGTACATATTTAGGGCATGAAAAACTCCTATTTTTCATGCCTAAAAAGATGTTCCAAAGGCATTGAAAATCATACACCATGTCCAAGGGATCACATGAATCATAACATCACCTCAAAAAAAGAAGGAAAATCACTAGGCCATTTAATGTGAAAACCAATAAAGGTTCACACACATGAATTTCTAAAGTTTTTCAACGGCCAAAATAATTGTTTCAAAAGTAACATAAATCATGCCAAGGTCTTCAAAGTGATCAGATAACTCCACATGGAGATACACTAGGGAATACAAATCCCTGGTCCAGAGGTTCTTTAGCTGATCCTCCAATCTTATTGCTTCAAACACATATATTTTATAGGATGTCTTTGATATTGGACTAGTAATTGGTTGGGAACTGGTTCAAGCCGAATCTCATG
Organism: Cibotium barometz; assembly: GCF_041138505.1. Lineage (NCBI taxonomy): Eukaryota > Viridiplantae > Streptophyta > Polypodiopsida > Cyatheales > Cibotiaceae > Cibotium > Cibotium barometz. The sequence goes on from NC_141068.1 coordinate 39,558,136, forward strand.
GTCTAATTACTGCAATGCCTCTTCTATGCTTGTATGTTTCATGCTTGTGTGGGAGAGTGAGAGAGAGTGATTACCTTATGCGACGGTGCGGATGACTCTACGGTGACAGCGTGGAGGTGGAGCTTGGAGGTTTGGAGCTAAACAAGTGAGCTTGGAGGCCTCAAGGGACTCAAGTTTGAAGCATTGGTAAGTTCCCTACTACGACAGTTGTGTTCTATTGCTCATCCTTTAGGTGAATGCATTGAGTTCCCTCTTGGAGGTGTGGTAGCCCATTACCATTTTGGTGTTGCTGTTGTCAAGGAAACACCTTTGTTTCTTCCTTCCTCTTGGAGTTTCAGCTCCCATTGCATAAGATTCACAATTGCCTTTGCACTTTGGTAGTGCATTGTGTAGGAAATGAATGGATAAGATTTGTGTGAAAGTGAAAAAATCGTGAGAAATTGGTTGTGTTTGTTATGTATTTATGTGGTGGAGTGGTCTTGGAAGAGAGCTTCACTGCTTCCTCCAGTTAATTTTGATGTTTGCATCACTGGAATCATCAACGTGAATGCGCAGGTTGGTGTTCTGTTTTTTCTTCTTTTCAAAAATTCACAAAAATCGAAAAAAATAAGGAGCCATTGATTGTGCCTTGGACTTGTATTACACTCCTTAGGCGTGGCACAATCATTTTGGAAATAATTGGATAAGTATTTTGCACCCAGAATCACATTAGTCGACGCGGGAAGTTCCCACGTGAAACAACAGGAAAATTGTTCACGATGAGAACCGTTTTCTACAACTTCACGTCGTGAACCCCTCTCGAAATCAACAACATGATTAATGCAATAATTCACGGGATTACCTTGCCAAAAATAGGTAGCCTTATCCTCACACCTCTGACACCATGAGGTCGAACATAATTTAGAATTGTGAACGTGTAGAAAATCATTCACGACGTGAATTATTTCAGAACACTTCACGACGTGAACCACTTTTTGTTCACGACGTGAACCACTTTTTGTTCACGACGTGAATCATTTTAGAACCCTTCACGGCGTGAACTATTTTTAGTTCACGACGTGAACCAGTTACCTTTCACGACGTGAAACCTTATCTCTTCACGGCGTGAACTATTTTTAGTTCACGACGTGAACCAGTTACCTTTCACGACATGAAATCTTATCTCTTCACGGCGTGAACGTTTTCTACAATTTTGTGCCTTATTCAAATCAAACTTATGAACTTGGTATAGTCAGATTAAGACTAAGGAAGTCTTGAAAAAAATGAAAATCATAACAAGGTAACGTGGAATTCTGATTCCAAAAGAAAAAAATTTAAACATGTGAAAGTGTATAAAATCATTCACGACGTGAACCGTTCTCTGCAATCTTATGGCCTCAGAAACAAGTCAACAGAATCTGATCAAAACTTAATTAGGACAGCAAAATAGCTTATCAAATCATACATACATGTACTTAGGTCTCGAAAGCTCATCCCCAGAGACGACCTTACACCTAACGATAGTGCATCAAATCACCCAGGATCTTCCTATCAAAAAAGTATGGGTTCAGGCCACTCAGTAAGCACTCAATTGAGTGTCTTAAGGATTCTAACCACTGTTGAAACTAGTAGCGAAGAATCCATGGAAGAAGGGCTGCGATACTCTAGGTTTGGAGAAGAGGAGAAACCACTCTCCCCAACCAGATCCAACGGTATAATTGATATCGCGCGGGGATTTTTTGGTCTCCAAATCATCCATGATGACGAAGAAGCACAATCTGCAGGCATGGGTCTGTCAACCACCATTGTACTTGGTCTAAGGCAAGAAGTGCCTATCCAACCATCAAATTCGAGGCTGTCAAACACTGGCACCCCCCAAATGAGAAGAGACATGGAAAGTGTGGGGCCAGGATGGGTCAAGTATTCTTCCCAACCTCACAGGAAGTAGAGTTAGGTCTAAAAAGGATCGAGGTGGAACAATAGCTATGAGAGTTAGGTTTAAAAAGGATCGAGGTGGAACAATAGCTATGAGAGTTGAGCTTAAGGAAATAAGAGCTTGACACTCAAAGGGAGAGAGCCAAACAAAAGGAGATGGGAAGTGTAAACTTACTCCAATCACGGGGTAAAGAGCCGGAAATATTCATGGGAAGAAGTGACGGAGAAATTCCAAACTTAGAACCCATAAATGAAGAGCCTAGAGTGGAGGAAGGGTTTGTAACCCTAGAAGAAGAGGATAACCTATCAAGAGCGGAAGTGGAAGACCGCTTGTACACCAAAAAGGACATCAATCAGATGATCAATCATCCTATGTTCCTTGCAGGACATGGAACTCTTAATTCAGCAAAGGCGTATAGAGGCGACTAATGAGATGAGAAATTCCCAAGTGAAGTGGTAGGACCATCCCATAGACATGAGATACCTAGAAGAGCCAACATCGGAAGAGGACGAGGTCTAGGTAGGGGGGAGCAATTCCTCAAAGACCAAGGGTGGATCCAACCCTCGATCTTAATGCAACCACAAGAACAGATCTGTTGAATATGGCCACAGAAATGGGCCGAGGAATGGTCAGGGAACTAGGCACTGCTCTAGAATCCCGACTCTCCCAAATGAAGCCACACATCATTTCCAAGCTTGTTTAAAAATTCTCTAGGGATGGGGATCCTATTCAACATGTAGAGATTTTTGAATCCACATGTGAAACCTGTGGGTTAGTCTCAGTGATGTAACAATGATTCATGCTTTCTCTCATCACTGACCCTAGAAGGGAAAGCACGTCAGTGGTTCTAAACCCTCAAACCCAAGGATAAGGTTAACTTCACATGAATCAAGAATGTGTTTGTGCCTAGCTTTGCCAGGACTGGCGACAGATGGAGTCCTGTGGCACAGCTACACAATATCAAACGAAAGGAAATGAAGTTGATGAGAGACTATTTGTCTCAACTAAAGCACTTAAATTCAAGGTGCAAACTACGGGAAAGGCTAACTAGTTATTGCCTTGCTTCCGGAGAGCACAAGATGCATGATTATCTAGTACTAGACCGACCGACCACTCTAGATGCCTGTTTTGCAAACTGGCAACAATTGAATATGAAGATAATATGCTGGAATTGCCACGACCAGAAGATGTCAGAATATCTTCGGTAACAAAAACTTCGTGTGTTTTGAGTCACCAAGGTATTGGAACTCGGAGTTGGAAACATGACTGTGGACGAGCTCAGTAACGCAATAATGGAGAAATTGAAGGTAAAGGAGGGAAGAAAAACATATGAGCATGGGCATACCTAGCTATACCCCCGTAGGGAATTGGTGTGGTGCTCTATGTCCAGATTGAATCACACTATCACTGAATGTCCACAGTTAAGAGTAAGGCCACTACTCTATTGTGTACACACTATGTCAAACTAGGGAATTATGACACTTCCATGTGTAGATATCCAAGGCTCCAAACAATTGCACAACTACTGGGTGCCATTGACCTTACTAGCACCACCTATGCAAATCATTGCAACTACAGGACAACCCAACTCTTCCTATTTACCTAGGGGGATGTTTCAGGTGTAGGATACTTCACCTCTACCACCACCAATTCTACCACCACAACCACCATAGGCTAAAATCAACCAAGTATTGATTGAAGAGCCATCAAAAGATATTGATATGGTGCGTGAAGTAGAACTTACTAGAGAGTACTATGAGGAAGATACGGAGATTGCACTAGATTTCTATGTCCTACAAAATAACATGCCAGTACCTGTGTTTCAAACCACACTACAGTGGAAGGGAAAGGACATAAACTCAAACATGAGGAGAGGACCACTACAATGTTTTGGTTGCACGGTGGGCTGCATCGAATCACTGAGTGTTCAAACAAGAATGTGGTTCATACACACCAACCCCAACAATTGACTGCTCCACCCATTGACATGCCAGTACTTACTTGTACTAAATGTGGCATTGATCATTTGATCAAGGATTTTCCATACCACGCAAGTGATTTGACTTCCGCTTCTAACCACCAAACCATTAGTGTGTAGCCTGGAAGTATCACGCCACTCAATGTCCTAACACGAGCCCAGACCCAACTGGGGGACAAGGGGAAGAACCGAGCAAATGCGACCACTTCCATAACTGGCTAGAGAAGAAGAGTGAAAAAAGTGGGTAAGGCTAACACCAGGGTAGTCACAATCTAAGATGGATCCGATGAAGATATGATTGACATTGGATCCACCCAATCGAGAGAAGAAGGGGATTGAGCAGTCAATCAAAAGAGCCTGACCTGGAGGTGCAAGGGGAAAGACCATTAACCCCTAAAGAAGTCAGAGAGTACCCAAATGCCGAAGAGGAGATAAGGAAGCTCGAAGATGCCAGGGCCTTAGTGGAAGAATGTCAACGACTTCATGAAGCCACTAACCGGGTGAGGGATACAATGTATCCAAGAAACAAGCCAACAAGGGAAAGAGAATTGGATGTACCTACTCCAATTCCTAAAGAGACGGAAGAGGAATCTCAAGGGAATAAAATGTCAAGAATGTTTGAGGAAAATGTGTAGGATGAGTCCATTCATTCCTTCCCTGGGGATGGATATGAGTCACACCCATGGAAGGAACCCTCAATTGCCAGAGAACCCAGAGTCATAGGAAGCCTCGCGACTGTACTGTCCACATCTATGCAAATGCCATTGGGACAATTGCTACGCAGAGTTCACCAACACTATGGGCAGACATAAAGGAATGGGTAGAAGGCAGATTAAGGCTAGCCAGCACTATAAAGAATGTTTTGTCACCTCTGGCAGAAAGAACCCTAAAACACACAAGGGGAAGACCAACCAGAGTCATCAAGATACCAATTAATCAATTGGGACGTTATTACAAAATTGATGACACTAATGATACAATGCTTACGTGCTTACTCTATCCATTGAGATCTTAAAGTTATATGTAAAAGCCCCTTAGTAAGCTACAAATATTAATTTTGTCTCAAAATGTCAAAACTGCACACAACAAAAATTATGGATTTAGATTCTTGAGTCATACCCATTACATTCCTTAGTAAACTTGCAACATTTTGTCTGTATAGAATAATTCCCCTAAGGTACATTGTACAAACATAATTTGGGCACCTAAAACCTTTGTTTCATGGTTGTTGAGAGAGAATTTAGAAATTTTGAAAAATGTAGCACAATTGAAAAACTCAGATAGCGCTCAAGCAGCAAGATTTACTTGAGCTTGGGACCCCAAAAAATATGTATTAACTTGGTTTTGAACTATGTAATCATTTTCGATTGCCAATTTGCACTAACATAACCCTAGTTTTATGGAAGTACCTTTGGAAGGCCGAATTTTTTCTCTTTTTCAGCATCTTGGTAATTATGAGATTTTTGTTATAGTTCACAAGTAGCTTAGGAACTAGGACCTAAAGGAGATTGTGTTGTTTTGAAACCCCAAGTTCTACCAATTGACTTTTACAAACATGAAAAACATGATTTATTCAAAAAGTTATAGGCATTTTATGGGATTTTTGACAAAACAGCTTCAAATTTCAATGAAAATTTCAAGTTAGAGTTTTTTTGGTCAAATTTCTAATATAGCTTGTGTTTTGACATCATGAAAAATCCCCTTTATTTTTTGACTTTTAACCGACCTATGGTTGAAACAAGGTGTAGAAATATTGTTTCTAGGTTCCCCAAAAAATTCCAAAGTTTTGGTGAGAAACAGGACACTAAAGTGTCCTCAGAACACTTTAGTGTCCAATTACAGAACTAGTGTTAAGCTCTTTGTCTAACATTTTAGCCCAACCATTACTTTTCATCAACCCATGTATGGCCAAAAGTCACTTTGAGTTTTTCAAGGTCAATCAGTCTTGGTCAGTTAGTCATTTAGCCATAGTGTTTTCAGCCAACCTTCGGTTGACTATGACTCTCAAGTTGGGTACTATATATTCTGTAGGTATCATTACAACATCAACCCCATAGGTCAACCAAAATGGTGTATACCTAGTTTCCACTTTGTAAGATGCTCGGTACACCCAAAGCGCAACTATAAGCTTATGCTCCTAATGCATTCTACTGGCTTAAACGATTTTTGTTAAGATGCCATAAGATTTTATTTGTGCTTTATTGGATTGTAGGTAGTACGGTGAAGACTTGCAATACACTATCATGAAGTCTTTCTTGAGGCAATCATGTTAACAATCCTAATATGGGATTGATCATGGTGATAGACACAAGATTAAGCATATGATTAAGGTGGGTTATACCACTCTAAAAACTCCTTGCCTAGAGAGAGAGAGAGATTACACACTCAACACTAGATCTCTATTGCATATCACCAATGAACCATACAATGACGTAGGCCTTCTAGCCTTATCCCACGTTACACATCATCATCCATGTGGCACTCCCTTTTCCACTCTTTTGGTTAACACTCACACACCATACAATATCACATGTGGCATTCTTATCTTACCACCACAATATCTTGCACCTCTAGAGTGCTTTCCCACATACACACAACACCGCAATTACATCTCTCAATGCCCCCTCATTATTGTAGTATTCCACAACTCATACATCACCCATATCAATGTAGCATTGCACAACTACAATCGCTACCTCTCAACACTCCCCATCAATGATACATTAGAGCGTCCATCAAATGCGGCTAGACGCATCTAGACCCGCTCCTACATGTGTCAACGTGCATGTGTAATATCTACCCAATGTAGACACCAAGTTCATTTGAGCACCACTTGATCAGGCGAATCCACCCTTGTCCTTTTGAACCACCGTAGTTTTCTGAAAAGGCACCAACCCCCATACACACTACCACTTGCGAGAGCCAGCTACTCTCACAACCATCTCGAACTGTATTTCTCTTCAAAACGTTTTTGGTTGCAAGCTGATTCCAAGGTTTTTAATCCTATTTCATTCCTCATCTCATACCAGTTCTTAAGAACTTTCCATGCTTCAAAAGTTGTGATAGTGTGTTGAATCAGGGTCATCATCGAATCAGTGATGTTGGTGATGATAGCACATAACTCTTCTACATTTCTTCACATTTATGCTAAATCGAGAGCATGATTTGAGAGGTGTAATGAAGTGATTTTAGGTACACAAGAACATGGGGGGATGGGCCTAGGCATATGGGGGGATAGGGTCATTTATACATATGGGCACATGGGCCTTGTTGTTGGGACTATAATAGCACCAGGCCTAGGATCATTGCTCAATCCACCAGCCATACAACACCTCAATTGGTACCCTCGTATAGTGCGACACCTCAATCGATACCCTCGCACTTCTCATTGGCTATACTCATAGATATTGTTCACGTTAGTTAAACAATTAATTGAACACATCAATTAATCCCAACATCATCTTGAGATATAGAAAACCCATAAGTATTCAAATCATATCCACACACATGTTTGCTAGGCGTAAGTAACCCGGGAATCACCCCTCCATACAAACTATGATGAAGCTCGAGGAACAACAGTAAGATGTAGGTAGTCTAGGGAATTCAAAGAAAAAGAGAACGAAGGAGGAGGTGCAGAGGCTGGACAAACACAAATAGCGAACTAAAGAAAAAAAAGGACACGAGAGGGAAATGGACCAGCTAGCGAGCTTTGAGTGACTGGGCTACGAAAAAAGGCAGTGGGTGAGCATGAGGGGGAGGAGGGAAAAAAAAGGTACTAGAGGATCACATGAGGTCGCAAAAAGAAAAAAGGGGTGTTAGCCGTTGAGGGGGTACTATAGCGCAACGGAACGAAGGAGGGGGGACAAACAATGAAGGCCCATAAGTATGCCATATACGGGCATCCCCGATATACAGCTACGTAAATGCATGAGAGGATGGCTTCATGATTGGTGTGGAAAACTAGATCTACACATAATGCATATGCATGTCTAAGTGTCCCATACCACATAGGCACATTGCACATATACACATAGGACGGTAAAAAGATAGAAGATATAAATGTGTATGGAGTAAGTATATGAAACCAATCTGATGTCCCATACCACCAGATTAGTTCCATGCAACACTTCCTTTAAAATAGAAGTTTGAGGCGGAGTGGCTAGTTCCCTCGAAAACTTAAATTCCGACATAAATTTTCTCTATCTTAAAATTTTATTTAAGTTACTCTCAGGGGTTCACCTCAAAAAATGTTAGTGTACCATGTGAGTTCAACAAGAGGGGGGTTTTAATTAGATACATTGAGAAAAATTAACACGATTACATTAACACGAGGGGTTTTTTAATTCAACTTTAGAAAAAAATCATTTAGTTCATAAGTAAATAGGGGTTGTTTTACTGGGGGGAACTTTTTAGTTAAGGGGTTTTTTTAAATACCTCTTGAACGTACGTGATACCTAGGGTTTTCTAGTAGTGCACCCCCCCCCCCCCCCCCCCCCCCGAGAAGTTACTGAATTTCAACTAATCTTAATGTTGAATTTGTGGGTTAATTAGGTTTTTAGGTTATAAAAATATTATAGAAATACTTATGAAAAAGTTTTATAAAAGGAAGTGAATATATACATACCTCCATCATTGTGGTGTAATTGAAACAATCTGTCAAAAACAATATTAACACTCGAAAAAGAGATGTGAATCGTTATTGCTTCTATGGATAGAATATATAAAGTTATTAAATAAAATCTCATGAGAAACTTAACATCATAAGAATAAAAGATAAATTGATTAAGGATATAAGGGTAGAAAATATTAACCTTGAGTTGAAAAGCTGTTTGAGAGGGTGTGAGATTGTAAATAAAAAATGGATAGAATTAATTATAATTAAACAAGTCTAGATGATGTAAAGATTAAGTTGCATTTGAAGTTGAAATAAACTTGAATAATAAATATAAAACTTAGCAATCATATTTGAAGTTAAAATAAACTTATAGAGGCTAGTCACTTACTTATAAGTGTCAAATAGCTTTGCTACAAAATACATCATTAAAAGGACACAAATATCACAAGCATATGTGAAGTTTTAATTTGTTGATGATTAAAATTATGGAAATTGGAGAAACTTACTTGGGTTGGACTCCAAAATATCAGTTAGAAAAAAATGAATCGACAGGTAACAATTTTTATTTTATGCAAGTAATCAAATTACACAATGCGAATACTTAACTAGTAAATGATCGAAGATTTTGCATATACTAATCTGCAGGTTAGTTTCAATATAATATTAGACTTGAATTATAAAATTATAAAATTTAGAAAGTGTAGTTATTACTTAGCTTGAACTATAAAAATATGCACTTGTAACAAAATACAACATGTATTAAGCATTATAACCGAAATTATATATAGAGATATTTGCAATACTTATATTATGCGAAGCTTGTTGGCTTGAGCTATAAAATAAATGGTTAGATAAGGCACAAAATATTCATACAATAATTTGCTGGTGTTGATACTTAGCTTGGAAAGTGTCGAGTTGAACTCATGGTCCGTAGAGCTTGAAAAACTTCCAATGTCGAAGAAGAATCCTTGAGAATTTTCTCTAATTTTTTGAAAGCTATCTGATTTTATTTTATTTTATTTTTAAATTACATTGCAAAACTTATGAGGTTTACTATTAATAATGGCTTTTTAAACTAATATATATGTATATATATATATATATATATATATATGTATATATATATATATATGTATATATATATATATATATGTATATATATATATATGTATATATATATATATATGTATATGTATATATATATATATATATGTATATTTATATATGTATGTATATACATACATACATATATATATATATATATATATATATATACAATGTAAGAAGTTTGTTTCATAAGCTTAATAATATAAGCTTTAAATTAAGGCTTTATATTACAAAGCTCTCTTTTTTTTTGAAATAGAAGGCTTTGAAGTTTGTGCTTGAGTGGTATGGTTCTTTTTTTCAAAAAATAAAATTAAAACTGAAACATTAAAGCCTAAGCTTTATAATATGTGTTTTAGAGCTTATATTATAAAGCTTTAAGGCTTTGATATATATATATATATAATTTAGTTTTAAGCTTTAACCAAAGCTTAATCTAAAGCCTTTAAGTAACAAGTCTCCCACTGACTAAAGTTAGGGCTATTCCACCATCGCAGAATAGAGGGAATAGAGAGGGGAAAATTATTAAGCTTATATAATAATAAGCTTTTTTAATAAAGCTTTAGTAAAGGCTTTTTTTAATATAAGCATTAAAGCTTATCCACTAAGCTTTTAAATGAAAGGAAAGCTTATTCATGCCAGCTCATTAAAAAAAAGTTTTTTTAATATTTTAAACCCCATAAAATTGAAGCTTTGATCAAAGCCTATAACAAGCTTTTGACATGAAGCTTATCCGCGGAGCGCTCGGAAAAAAAAAAAAAAAAAAAAGAGGAGGAAATGGCCGTCTCGCTAAATCCTCGCCCTCGCAGAGTTGAAGTGGCCGGCCAGGGATAAGAGTTTGAATTGGAGAAGTGAGGGAGATGGTGCGTTTGAAGGTGGCGAGTAGAGCGAATAGCATATGCTTTTTTTATTTTTTTAAAGCCTTAAAGCTTAGGCTTAAGAAGGGCTCTTTTATATATATATATATATATATATATATATATATATATATATATATATATCATGTTATCCGCCCACACCCCCGCTATTGGATCAGGATGGCCAGAGAAAGAGAGAGAAAAAATTAAACAGGCCATAGAGGATTAATATATACTTCCAATTAATCCAATTATGGCTGTGAGAAAAAGGATTTGATTTTTAAACCACTTTCAGAAGCTCCTAGATCCATCCATTATAGAAATCACACACTTCCATTCGCTTAGCAATCTTGCTATGGTTCTCCATGCTTCTTCTCTTGTTGATTCAATCTCTATAGACGGATTATGAAGAGGATTAATGAGATTAAAGGTGGTTTTATGGTTTTCACAAACCCACTATGGTTTTAGACCTTGCTTTACATTTTGGGCAAAAGATTGATAGGGATTTGTTATCCAATCCATTAAAAACAAGCCTTCTTTCAACCATACATAAACATAAACCTATTCTTCTTCAAATTGACAAATTACCAAAATCATAAATTACCATACATAAATATAAACCTATTCTTCTTCAAATTAAATTGAGAAATTACCAAAATCAAAAATTACCAAAATCACCTGTGCCTTTGTCTCTTTTACCTCTTTGTCCACAAGTCTTTGACCGGCTTCAAGAAGCTTAAATTAATCCAAAGCTCTGATACCACTGTCATGGGATCCTTTTATACTTCTTGAAGAAATAATTAAAAACTCACAAAATACACCAAAAATTAAAACAAAGACTTGAATTAAATTGATATCAAAGAACATACCATAGCATAAGACAAGAGAAATAAAATAACATCACCATTAAGACAAGATTGGGTGTAATCTCCCCCCCATGCATGTAGCTCCACTTCCATGATATGAGTATTTAAAGAATTGTATTCATAAAAACAACCCAAGGAGCTAATAATAGATGTGCGTACAATTTGGGTTTGCTCTTCCCACTTTTGGGTATTGCTTTACATATTATTAACCATATGAAAGTTTCTAAGGTTTGTACATGTAAAAGCCTTTTCCCAAATATAAATGCTATTCTTTACACATGAAATAACTTTGTGCACACTCGCACATATATAATAACCTTGTGCACATTCGCACATTCCATTAAGTCGATTCCTGCACATATTAAATCAAGCACATTTTTCTACGATTATTAATCCATAAAAAATATGATAAAATATATACATGTAATGATCAGAGCTTTACTCAGATCCCTTTCTTGCATTGGTATCAGAGCTTTGCCTAGATCCTTTCTTGCATTGGTATCAAAGCTTCGCTTAGATCCTTGCTTAAAGAGTGATTAGTGTTTAATCATTTTTAAATTTTTTTCGATCTTTATTAAGAGTGAATTAGTAATGGGTTTAATGTTAATCATTTTTTGATACATACTAGTCATAATTTTAAAAACTCTAATCTAAACTGTTTCTTGATTATCTTCATGATTAGAGTTCCTTTTATCTTAATCTTTGATTAAACCTTAATTTTATCACTTTATAAGCCCTAGTTTTTACATAGTATTATAACAAACACTAGTATCAACATTTTCTTAAAAATCTTGAGAGATTTCTTGTTTTAGTGAAGTCTTTGAAAGAGACCTTGGAGTGCTCATTGGAAATATTGATCAAGAAAGTGTGAGAGGTGAAATCTTGATCAAGAAAGTGTGAGAGGTGAAATCTTTAGCAAATCAAGTTTTTAACAAAGATTTGAAGTGTAATACATTGTCATAAGTGCTTAATCTTTCAACCTTTTCAGTTCTTAGATGATTTTCTTGCAAAGAATCATTACTACATAAAGAAAGGCTACAAGAAGGGTTGAAAGGGAAAAAAACAAGTAGATAGCAAGCACATTTATTGGATTATATATAGAGATTAAGTAAGTTTAGGACTTAATCAATGTGATTAAGTAATAAATATGACACCACGTGGAGATTAAGAGCAATTTGGATAGTTCTTGATAAAAAAGAAATTAATAGCATGAGATTACTGCTAATCTTATAAAGATTCACTCAAACTATACTAAGAAGGTGTAATAAGACGATGAAGACTTAATTTAAAAAAAATAAGATTAACAAGATGACTTGGCTAATCTCCTTGCACAGAAGTGATTAAAAGTGATTGAAACCTTCTTATAGTGGTGGCAAGATTATCATAAATGACCTGCACAAAAGTGATTGGTCGTTGCACACATAGATCGAGCTCATAGAGCGCGCTATGTACAAGGGGAGCATGACTGGTTTTGTTAGGGAGAGATTTGGTAGAAATAGCTATAGATTTCTCAAATCGCAGCATGTGATCCGATGGTCCGACGAACCAACGATCCAACAAATTGATATGACCCGACCCAACGAGCCAACGATCCGCTCTGATGATCTCACAATTAGCTCTCAGATCGCAGATGATCAACAATTGTTTCATGAATGGTTCATGAACATACATGTAGTAATTATGAATGAATGGTTCATGAAGTAATTATGAATGAATGGTTCATGAAGTAATTATGAATGCTATCATGAACATATATGAATGGTTATCATGAACATACATGTTACAATAATTATGAATGGTATGATCATGAACATATATGTAATAATGCAATAGTTGTGAAGGTGTGTACTGGGCAACAAATATGAACATGCATGGATCAATATCCTTCATGCATGAAAAGGACATGAAATGTGTGTTCAATAGGGTAGCTCATGGGTAACGTGGAAGATGGCATTCCACATGTGGAAGAGTCGCTCCACATATGTAGATGATATGTGTGGGCTTCCAATTGGGCCGCCTTGGTAGCTATACAACTTGAATATGTGTGGGCTTCCAATTGGGATGCCTTGATAGCTATACAACTAGAATGTGATCCATACTTATGAAATAATAATAATAATAAATGGTATGAAGGCTAGCCACATAAGTTATGAGATGATGAACTTGCATGGAGGACTCTTACAAGTATGTAGAAAGATTCCTCTCGAGATGCGAAGGAACATAGATGCAAGATTTTGGTTAATTTTGAAAGTTATGACTACATTAATGTTGATTTCATGCCTTTTTTGTTTTCTGAATTCATCTAGCCTACTGTACTCCTTCTAAGTTATCGAATGAATACTGGAAATGCATTATTTGAGGGAAGATTACTCCTACAAGGTTTAAGTTTCCTATAATATAAAAACAAAGAATGGAAGAAGAAGCAAACTAGTATTAAAACATTTAATGGAAGAAGAAGAAAAATAGTATTAAAACATTTAATGGAACTTACTTGCTAATAGCTCATATATTCCCATTGCACTTGATTCTTTATTCTAATGCTTCAATATTTAACCCAAAAATAAAAAGCAAAACAATATGATCCACATGCAAGCCCAATTGTGGTGAATTTTAAACAAGAGTCAAGCCCATTTTACCATACCTCTAGCAAACATCAACAGTTACTCCATTACAGCTCCATTTTGAGCAAGAGTCAAGCTGTGTCATCGTACACATCTAGCAAACACCAACAGTTACTCCACTACATTTAACATACATGTCCATGTATGTTAAGGGAACACACGAATAATTATAGACCATTTTTGTACGCTTTAGTTTGGCATATTGATATGTAAGCTAGTTCATCAAGTAGAAGTAGCCTTCATAATAGCTCACGACTTTTACTTGTTACGGTAGAGTCATTGTAAGATTTCTCATATGTCTATTTTTTTTTGTTATTTGATGAGGTAAAGACTTGAAGATTTTATGGGATGCCATGAATACTCTAAAATGCAAAATGGGCAGTACAATCCAAGATTGGCTTAGTGAAAGAGGAATGATGTGTTAGAAGTTTCTCGCCTTATAAGCGAGAGATGCAAGGTAGTAAGGGCAAAAATTTGCCAATTAGAGGATTTGGACGTAGCCCAATAGGCTATGATGGTCTGTTGTTGCTGGTTCGATTTGATGAGAACCCTGATTAATTAATGCTTGTTTGGTTCGATTTGTTTAATTGTTGTTTAGTTGCTGGTTCGATTTGATGAGAACCTTGCTAATATTGTTTAATGCTTGATTAATGTAAGGTTTATAAGGCTAAATGGGTGTTAGGAACGATTTAGCATGTGTGAAATTTTTGGGACACTGTGCATGCATTGGGAATGGGTGGTAATTAAGGGGATGCTGCTCCTTTCTTCATGCGGGGGTGCTCGCTCCTACGTTGCATGGGTGTCCTCTGCTCCTTTCTTCATGCGTGCTGGTCCTTTCGTTCTAGAGGGGCGCCTTGCTCCTGCGTTGCATTTGGGCGTCTCCTGTGCACCTCCTCTGCTGTGTTGAGGTGAGATGTGGGTCGCTCCTTTCTTCCTGCGTGTTGCTCAGAGTGTCCACGTCTGTGATGGTCTGTGATGGTCTTTGATTAATTTTTGCTGGTTCGATTTGTTTAGTTGCTAATTAGTGCTTGTTTTGATGAGAACCTTGATTTGATGAGAACGCTACTAATCTTGATTAAGCTTATTCTTTCTGTAGATTATTTTATAATTTCTGTACGTGTCAGCCTCGTGAGGTCGCGTACAGCTTAGGTACGGTTGTGGGTGCGATGCGATGTTGGCTAGGGCAATAACAGGTCACCTGTGCAGGGGGCTCTAGGCTTGGGAACTCACTGTTGGGTCGTAGGCTCTGTGTTGTGGGCTGGGGTTGTGCTAGGTCTATCTGACTGTCATAGGCTCTGTGCTGTGGGGTGGGGTGGGGTTGGGTCTGAGTGTTGGGTTTTGGTCATTGGCTCTGTGTTGTGTGCCATGGCACCTCGCCGTCCTTAAGGGCTTACAGACATCACAAATGTAGGTAAAGACACAACAGGCTCTTTTGTGCATCCACGGGATAAAGGGAAAGTCTTGGAGGCTACTGCATGGATGCCCATGACTATTCTCACACCCTATGAAGGAAATAAAGTGGTTAGAAATCTACATATGGTGAAGATTAGGGCAAGGTCTATAGGTTCTGACCCGAGCATTAACAATAAAAAGTGCCACTTGTTAGGTTGACCAGGCTGCTTGAGGTTTCTGTGACTATAGGTGTTGGGAATGATGACATAGATATTGCATTTTGGGAACCACTAGAAGACTTTGTCGGTCTGAATGTATTAGTGGTTTGTTTGCTCTTGAGAAGGGTGGAACATTAATGCGCTGTACCGATAATGATGCCTCGATCAATTAGAGGCTCTACATGATGATTACGGATTATGCTTGATGTTTGATCAATCACTTCCAAATGGTCATTAAAATAATGGCAATTTCCTTGATCTCTGTAGGCAACCTTATCAAAAAATATCTTGCATGGGATGTATCAAAACTAGCTAGGGGCATTGTCATGTGCAAGGGTTTGAAACAAGTTCTCTTGCACACATTCGAAGTTGGGTTATTGCATGAAAGATATGTTTAAACCTCATTTTTAAGTTTTTTTGTCACAATGTAATGGCAAAAGAAATTACAAGGGGGCGGGAGAAATATGCATTGTATGGAGCTGGAAATTTAAAGAACAAAGTCTCTCTGTCTCGCCAGTGAATGTATTTGACCGAGCATATGTGTACATGGATAACTACATTCCTAATAGGCTTGGGGCAATATTGGAGTCAACATTTTTGCGCATGCTGCGCACGAGGAAGTACTTCCCCTCTACCCATTGGCTAATCCCTAAAACTGGAAATGGGATGGACAAAAAAAGAGTGGCTGCAGCATGGAAAGTGATGAAGATACTGCGTCTCACTCAACTGATTGATGTTGATAAAATTTTCTTTTTGGATTCTCCTCATTTTACAGGTATTATCCGGATGTGGATGCTGGCAATGAAGCAAATGAAGAAGATGATGGGAAGCCCGATTCGAGAAAAGCAACCCCATCAATCTTGAAAGTGACGAAGATGTGTTGTTTTCTGGAGAAGATGGTTCGTTTTCTGAAGAAGGGAATCATGGATCTTTTCTAGATGGCTCTGACTATGTGCCTTTGTTCCATGCTTGCAAGACAACCAAAGATGCTGTTTTCATATGACTTTCAAGAAAGAAATTGTTTGATGCAACGTAAATAGTACTTCAGCCTTGTACATACCCGAAGCAATAACCTTGTACATACCTTGATGAATATATGCAACAACTTTTCGAAAAATGTCTATCTTTTCAATTTTTGTGCAACAGATAGAATTTTTTATTGCAAACTATTGAATTTAAAATATTTATTGCAAACCAAGGTCTAAACCTAATGAAAAAATTACTAAGGTAAGAACCTTAGTAAATTAAGGCGAAATTTTTTTTTCGCCCTTAATTAATGCGAATTCTTTTTTGAGTGAATAGGTATGCGAATTTTTTATATATGAGTGAACATATATTGGTAACCTTTTAATGTGGCTACTTTATTGAATGCCTTGGTGTAAACATGGCGACCGCGAGCACGGTAATCACACGGATGGTCGTGTGACCGCGCCCTAAAATGTCAAAAAAACATTTAATGAGAATTCTTTTTTGAGTGAATAGGTATGCGAATTTTTTATATATGAGTGAATATATATTGGTAACCTTTTAATGTGGCTACTTTAGTGAATGCCTTGGTGTGAACATGGCGACCGCGAGCACGGTAATCACGTGTGACCGCGCCCTAAAATGTCAAAAATTTTTAGAAATAGCTTTGGAATGATAGCCCGGTGGTGGCCCCTCTTATTTGTGTACTACATCGTTGGAGCCTCCCCACTTCATCGTTTATCCCTCCCAATTCTGCACTATGAAACACGCAGCATGGCCAACTTCTTCTTCATTCATCTTCTTCTTCTTGCCCTCTAGGTACCTTCAAAGTTGGCTCTACAGTCTTCAATGCTCATCGCCGTTGTTTCTACGCCCACGGAAGCTGCTGTATCCACCAGAGTATTCTCAATCTGACGGCTAATCCAGGTCAGTTTTCTCATTTCCTGTAGACCTCAGGAAATTGAAGTTCAGGATTTACATCCTAAATAAATAAGGGTAGGGTTTCACTTCTTGGAGCTTTAATTTCTGAACCGCGCTTAGGGTTTCGCTTCTAAATCGTACTTCCGAAATATAGTTGTAGGGCTTCATTTCTGAATCAGATATTTGTAGGGTTAGGGTTTTTTACCTTTGCAATAGGTTCAGGGTTTTCAAAATGGGTTTAGGGTTCTGCTACTGAAGTAATTTTCCTTCTGTGGAATTTCCTTTGTACGACCAGCCATTATTTCGAAGCATTTCTACCATCTCTCTACAGAAATGGTGATTTTGGAAGGATAGAACACAATCTAAGAAGCGGGTTACATACAACTTCATCGAAGAGAAGGAAACGGCAAGCATGGTGTATGGCGGCGAACATAGATCTGAGGGTCTTCCTGTCAGCCATGGCAATGGCATCCCTCACAACTACAGGGATCAGACAGGGCAAGAGCTAAGAGCTCTGCAGACTTTGCTTACCTTAGATGAGCAGATGGGGAAGAAGTCTGTGAGGATTGTGGCCCCTGAGGAGCAGCAATCCTACTCTATTGCAGCTGGCTATAGCCCTGGAGGCCTGGAGTTTCAAGATCTCACTTACACAGTCACAAAGAGAATCAAGAAGGATGGCAAACGGATATCCAAGGATATAGACCTCCTCCATGAGGTCACGGGTGTCGCCCCCAAAGGTATGATCACAGCAGTCATGGGGCCCAGCGGTGCTGGAAAGTCAACGTTCCTGGATGCCCTGGCCGGCCGAATCGCGACAGGAAGTCTTGGTGGCATGGTGAAACTTGATGGGCAACGAGTTAGTCCTAGCCTCATCAAGAGAGCATCCGCCTATGTCATGCAAGATGACCAGCTGTTTCCTATGCTTACTGTGTGGGAAACCCTCATGTTTGCAGCAGAGGTCCGGCTCGGCAACAAAGTAAGCCGTGATGAGAAACACAAGCGTGTCGTCAAGCTCATAGACCAGCTTGGGCTCAATGTGAGTTTCAATCTGTTTTGCTTTAGACTTGGAAGGAGGTTTTTAATTGACAACATGCCTTATATTTGATTAGATCCTATTGCATTGCAGAGCGCTCAGAATACATTTATTGGAGACGAGGGCCATCGTGGAGTGTCTGGTGGCGAACGACGGCGAGTCTCGATTGGAGTTGACATCATTCATGGCCCATCCCTGCTCTTTTTAGATGAACCCACTTCAGGATTGGACTCAACCAGTGCTTTTAGTGTGATTGAGAAGGTGCATGCAATAGCTGAAAGTGGAAGCACAGTGATCCTGACCATTCATCAGCCCTCATTTCGCATTCTGCAGCTCCTCAATCATCTCATAGTCTTGGCAAGGTGGGTCGATTCGAGTCTTGTCTGCAAGACTTCTTCTTGCTTGAGAGATATTGGTCATCATACAACATCAATTGAAGTATAAACGTGACCAATAGTAGCTATTTGCATTGCATGTCTGTGCAGGGGCAAGCTTGTCTATCAAGGACCACCTTCAAGTGTGGCTGCTCACTTGGCAGGAATGGGCAGGAAACTTCCCAAGGGTGAGAACAGCATTGAGTTTCTCTTGGACGTCATTCAAGAGTATGACCGCTCAGCATTTGGAGTTGATCCACTTATGATCTATGCGAGGGATGGCCTTCCGCCCCCACACAAGGGGCGGCTACCAGAGAGAACTCCACTAACGCAGATGGTAGGCAAGTCCCTGCATGCAGGATTAGTCTCACCAGCAAAAGCTGCTTTCTCTCCGGGAGTGGCCTTGAAGCCGGTAGGCTCGGAATCACGGGGGGTGGAGGCCCCGGTGAACCCTTTTTTGCAAAGCTTTGATGAAGACATGGGAGCCTTTGATGATTATGATCACTCAGTAAAGAGCCCATGGGTTGGGTCTGCACAAGGAACTCCTACCAGTGCAGCATCCACATACTACAAGGGACTGGCAGACACGTTCCGACTGACACCAAGGTTGACACCAAGGGTGCGAACACCAGCAAAGAGGTCGGATTCGTCGACCAATTTAATGGTAATGGCGGTAGAGGGATCTGGTGGGCATCGAGGCCAACCCGGAAGTCATGGTGGCATGAGCAGGTCTCTCTATCTACATGCATACACATTGTATCATGTGTGTTTTACTTCTTCATAAAGGTTGGCAACTTTGCTGGAAAGAACTGTGTTCTTTGACCAGAAAAGGAGGGAAGTTAGAATCGTGTATATTTCAACAAAGATATCTAGATTGTAAAATCTCAATGCTGCATGGAGGACCTTTTTTTTTTTTGAGTTGGCTGGAATTTTGAAAGAAGAACACACACACACACATGCCATCGCTTGCACAGGGAGGACTCGACCCATTATCTTGGGACTCTCGAGTGCTTTCCTTACCACTGCACTAACATGCAATTGGTGAGCATGGAGGGCTTCATTATGATTGCCTTCACAAACGTCCTCCTTGTCGGGACCCACTTGGAGATTGGGCCGACTCTTGGAGGCAGCCCTTTTTTTAGGTGGGTCCGGATGCAATTGCTGCCGTGGATTTTGGTGGTGAAAGGGAGGATGGGCAGCCTTTGTGAAGTGGCCTTTATGATTGCCTTCACAAATTTTCAGCATGGATAGACTCTCACAGTTTTTTTGTGGACCATTTTTCTTGACTTCAACTTGATGCGCTGTGCAGAAACTCCCCTGCAAGAGCTGCATATTACGCTCATTCTGGTATTGAAATTGGCCCTGCAACACCCACTCGTCGGAGCCATGACTACCCTGAATTTGATCCCGAGGAGATGGAGGAGGTGTCAGAGGATGATTACGACCCACCTGACTATGGCCCCAAATATGCAAACTCGTGGATGGCGGAGCTCATCGTGCTTGTGAAACGCAACTTCCTCAACATCCGGCGGACACCTGAGCTTTTCCTCTCCCGCCAAATGGTTCTCACCGTGATGGCCGCAGTTCTGGCCACCCTATTCAAGAAGACACATCATGACCCCCAAGGTGTAACCAACCTCCTTGCCTTTTTCATATTCACTGTGTGCCTCTTTTTCTTCTCATCCAATGATGCTGTTCCTGCCTTTATCCAAGAGCGGTTCATCTTTATCCGGGAGGCCTCTCACAACTCTTACCGATCCTCTTCCTACGTGCTTGCTGGGCTCATAACTTACCTCCCCTTTCTTGCCCTCCAAGCCATCACTTATTGTATCATTGTGTGGTGGACTTTGGCCTTGGGCAACGACGGCCACCGCCTCACTGAGTTTGTTTTCTTTTGGCTTGTCCTCTTCAGCTCCCTCCTTACCACGAACTCATTTGTCATGTTTGTCAGCTCTGTTGTGCCTAACTACATCCTTGGCTATGCTGCTGTCATTGCCTTCACTGCACTCTTCTTTCTCACTTGTGGGTACTTTCTCAAGCGGAGTGATATCCCATGGTACTGGCGCTGGCTGCACTTCATGTCCACGATAAAGTATCCATACGAGGCTCTCCTTTTCAACCAGTTCAGTGACTCGTGCTACCTCCAACTTCAAAATGGACAGTGTGGACTATCCGGCCCTGAAATTTTACATGATCTTTCAATCGACCAGCCGAGCAGCAAGTGGTATGATTTGGCAGTTTTGCTTGGCTGGGGAGTTGTCTACCGTGTCTTATTCTATGGTGTACTACGATATGGATCGAAGAACCAGAGGAAATGATGAAGATCAAGCATTTGTGTCACACTTTCCATTTGAATCATGAGTTTGCAGACATTGCTCAAGTCTACTGCTGTACAATGTCCTTGTTACATGCTTAACTGTGTTTTTCGTCGTGTGGATGCTGACTATATCATATCGCAGATGGGGCAATTACGTCTCTTGGACAATGTGATTGATCAAAGCAGAGAGATCAATGGCTTCTACATTTGCTTTCTTGGGCTCCGTCTGTATTAATCATGATCAATTGGCATTTCTATATTCTCAGGCTTCTTGAGTACGAGTTCTTTGGGTGATGCACTCCTTATTGTGGTATAGACTAACCCCTAGCAGGATCTTACTGGCACAAAACCTTGGCAATTCCCAACATTATTAGTAGAGTGAGCACTGGCTACGTTAGTGGGGATGTCATAGTTTTAGTCGATACTATGCATGATGGAGTTGATGGTTTATTGTCTTGTGGATGACTATCATGAGGTTATAAATTGCACTTTCTTATAAGGTGAATTTGGGCATGTTCCTAGATTCATCTAGGTATATTTTTATGCTGTATTAGCGGACATGCAAATTTCACATTGTGAAGTTTTCGACCAAGTTGCAACCATTTGATATTGTGTTATTTCTTTCTATCTTTAGTGGTGCATATTGCCCTATCAACTACCTTTTTGTTGTAATAATTCTTTCTATTTGTTATGATCCTTGGTGCTAGGCTTCATTATGGCTGAGTATGCCATGTATCTCTGGAGCTCTAACAGAAACTTAGTACACATACCTTTGTGTGAATATTGTTGTGTGTGTGTGCGTGGGGGGTGTGTGTGGGAGCATATATTGATACTAAGTTCTACACCCACTATTGGGCACTGATGACGGTGATGGAAAGTAATAGTATCTAGTCCATACTATGCATGATGGAGTTGATGGTTTATTGTCTTGTGGATGATTGCCATGAGGTTATAAATTGCAATTTCTTATAAGGTGAATTTGGGCATGTTCTTGGATTCATCTAGGTATGTTTTGATGCTGTATTAGCAAACATGCAAATTTCACATTGTGAAGTTTTCGTCCAAGTTGCAGAGACTTGATACTGTGTTAATTCTTACTATCTTTAGTGGTGCATATACCCTATCAACTATCCTTTTGTTGCAATAATTCTCTCTATTTGTGGTTCTAGGCTTCATTATGGCTGAGTCTGCCTTGTATCTCCGGAGTTCTGATGTGTACATAGACCTTTGTATGAATGTATGATGTGTGTGTGCGTGGGGGGTGTGTGTGGGAGCATATATTGATACCAAGTTCTACACCCACTATTGGGCACTGATGACATTAGTGGGGATGTCATAGTATCTAGTCCATACTATGCATGATGGAGTTGATGGTTTATTGTCTTGTGGATGACTACTATGAGGTTATAAATTGTACTTTCTTATAAGGTGAATTTTGGCATGTTCCTAGATATATATATATATATATATATATGAACCTTGTTTGGTCCACATTACACTCATGCGACCATTCTCCATCTGGTCCCTCATGGTACACACACTTAGTCTGTTGGAGCATAGATTAAACCCCTCTCTCATACAAATGAAATTAACATAATGCAAAAATAAAGAGAGAAGAGATGCAATTTTCCACAAAAAAAACTTCCCACAAAGCTTTTGATAGAATTAAAGGTGATCAAGCAAAGGTTTTAAACCTTAGTGTAAGAAGAAGAATAATATCTTGCAATGGTTGTAAACCTTAGTGTAAGAAGAAGAATAATATCTTGTAAAGTCTTTAGTGAGAAAAACCTTAAAAAGTTGAGATAGGCATCTTGTGTAGACATGTGTGGATAGCATTAGCAAGTGATCTTGAGTAAGTTAAGTTGTTATTTTGAGTAGTAACTTGGTGGCAATTGAGTTGTTGCATTATGGGTGATCATACCATGTGCAAAGGTGGTGTAAGCTCTATTTTTAAAGAGCGGAACCTTTTGTATTAATTTAATCCTTAGTGTTAATAATAATGAGTTTTTGCTTTATGGCAATATCTGTGCATCTCTACTTCATCCTCATCCTCTGAGAGAGAGAGAGAGAGAGAGAGAGAGAGAGAGAGCTTGCATGCCTCCTCTTCTAACATAGTACCTACCCTTTCGAGAAGTCAATCTTTCCAAACAAGCATCTATACTTATAGCTATAAGTGGTGATGTGGAAGGTTCTTCTTGAGTCTATGGTTAATTTGATCAACCTCTTGCAAAGAAATTTAACTTTAAACTAAGTGATCACCCTTGAAAATTTAAGCCAAAGCACCAACACTAATTCTTCATTGGTGAATAGGAGTTAGCAGGGGGTTGTAGTGAAGTCAAATCCAATCATTTCTTGTGGTTATTATCATAGGCACGTGTCACAATTGTTGGTAGGAAGTCTCTAGAATGGCCGTCAAGCCACTAATATGCATAGGGTTCATTTCTTGATCGCACACAACTAGGGGATATATGAGAATGATATGAGACATTCACTCTTCATTTCTCCTGAATACAATTGTAAGACTCTTAATCAATACACTGGAATGGCAGTAATTCATTCTATGTTTTTAATACAATGTCATTATGCATAATGTTATCACTGTGGTATGTGTACTCGAGTCCAGGGTCGCCCTGACCGACCCTCCCCAGGGCCATTCCCTTCACCATCTTGAACCCCATACACTATCCTTTAGAATTCAAGCCACTACTTCTTAGGAGAAAGATAACCACAAGACCAAGACAAGAGCTAGAGCTAGCTAGCTAAAAGCAGTACAAAGATGGATCCCAAAACGGGCAGAGCTTGAAGATGCAAACTAAGGAATGAAGTGCGAAATAGGAGAGGATTGCCCACCGACAATGAGACCAGGTAAAAAGGGTTTTGAAAATCTTTCCGAGAAGAGATGATGGAAGCCGAGAAGAAGATGAGTTGCACGAGGCAAAGACCCAAGTCCATAGATTGTTCCTAGTGCGAGAACATGAAGGCCATAAGCAATTGTAAGAGCAGAGAGACTGCTCCCAGAAGAGGCTAGACAATCAAGGGGAAGAACGTCCATGGTTTCCAGGATATACATTCAATTCTTATCGTCCTCGACTTTGGAAGCGAAGCAAACTCCAAGATCTCACATTCTTCATCATACATCTTAGCAGTGTTGCTTAGCATTTTGGTAGTAAATTACTTGCAAAATTTTAAATGCCCCTCAAAAATTACACTAAAAGTATAAAAACTTGCTATATTTTACCAAACCTATCAAATTTGAAGGCAACGGTACCCATCAAAAATGCGAGACACATGTACACTTTCGTGTTCCTTGCCAAAGTTATCAGTCTGTGAAAGGGCATCTACTCATGGTGGGATGCATTTTCCATGGGCATAGATTGACTTTAAAGCAGTTAGCGCCTCTTTTGAATGTAGATACAATCAATGTCCTAGTCATGAGCAAGCCATGCTTCTTGTATATAGGGTCTGCCTGAGATGTAGTCATAAGAGTTAGGTTGATGAATAAAATTCATGACCATAAATTGAGTGGCGAAAGCTTGGGACAAAAGTTTTGATTTAACATTCTGCACAAGGCCCATGGTATTTGTGGTGGTGGCCCCGTTAGCCAGCTTCACCATTTAACTAGTTTGGTCCAACGTTTAGCTGTCCCCATTTTTGCTAGCATTTCTTCATGAGGATGCTCACCCCATTTTTCTTAGTATTGCTTGGTGAGGATGCTCACCCCAGCACCTTCGTCTAAGATTGATGTGACTTGTGACCCTTAGAATTCACTAGCAATGTGACATTCATGTTGTCACTTTTAAAGTATAGCACCTCCTTGGGATGCCACATTGGGAAGGCCTAGGATTCTCTTGATTCCCCAACAATTTCATTCTCAGATTCATCTTTGCTGAGGAGTCTCGAGTTGGTTCCTCTTCCATGCTCGCGTTATCCATCCAATACTTCAATTCTTTCCATAAGCTTGGGTTGCCTTCCATGAAGCAAGGAGAAAAATGAGTATCTAGATCTGTGATGAAAGGAAGGCATAGAGATCAGTAATGTCTTATAGAGATCGGATTCTCTCACTTATATATAGCTATCTAGGCTTGCAATGGTGTACGGGATATATGCACTGGCCCTTCAGAGTGGGGATTTCTCTAGTTAGTTTTAAATTGGACTTTTGTCCTTTTCAATTATGAGTTTATAAACCCATTACTTCAGTGCATATAGACATAGTTAATCCATGCTTGAAACACTATCAAATTCATGCCATTTAAAAATCATACTTAAGCTTAATTATGGCCATAAACAAGCCTTGATTAGTGTAAAAAGAACTACTTGATTGAGACACTCAAGAAAGCATAATGAGATACAAAATTTGATGGCTTAAGCACATTTAATGAGTGTATGAATCCATGTTGAATGAAGGCAATTAATGTATTGAGAAAGATATATATATGTAAAGTTAATTTATGTATAAAGACTATGTATAGTTGAAATATAAAGACTATATATATTTATATATAATATAAATATAGAAATATAAGTTCATTTATATATAAAGATTGTGTATAGTCGAAATATAAAGACTCTACATATATATATCTTTATATATAATCACTTACTAATAATAACATATACTTATTAACTAAATATAGTATATAGTCTCTATATATCAATTGTGCTATTAAAATTTATATATAAAGACTGTGTATAGTTGAAATATAAAGACTATATACATCTTTACATATAATCACTTACGATATCATATACTTTTTAACTAAATATGGTCTTTCCAATGAGTAGTGCTATTAAAATTTAAATTTTTGACATGATCAATAGATTGTTGGACTATTTTAATCATTTTAACTATAAGCATGACCATATTTTGATAAATCTTTTGAAAGTGATGTGGCTAAAATTGTGGGCTTCTTAAAATTTTTATAAATATTCTAAAAGTGATGGTTAAAACCATGGGCTTCTCAAATCTTAAATTGGATCATATATAGTGAATTTTATACATAACATACTTAGGGTCTAATATGAATTTTAAATAAAAAATATTTTGAAGTTTGGGATGACAAACCATTAGGCTCAATTCCAATCGTTATTATGACTATAAACATAATCCTATTTTGAACAATATTGAGAAAGTCATGGCTAAAATAAGAAACTTACTAGAGCATCAATTAAGGGAACTATGGACTACAAAAAGGGCCCTTTAGGATTAATTTTGCTCAAGTTTGGACCAATGGGAGAAGGGGGGAGTGCACATTTATTTCTTTACTCTAACTTTGTCCCCCTAACCCCAATCACATCACCTTTTTTTATCTAGTAGCCCCACTAGTGCCCTTAGGAGTCAAATCAACCTTTTTCACCTCCCTTGGGCCCCACAATATTTGCTCAGCCAAAAAGTAATCTTAATAAGTAAAAATTTAGTTTCCCTCCATAAAGGCTATTTCACCTCCAAAAAGGAACTTTGATATTATTCTATGGTGAAAAAAAAGATTTTTAAAGCTCTCTAGCCCCTTTCTATGTTCTCTAACTAATTACACGTGAAAATCTTTATTTTAATCCTTCTAGATCTCTCTAATCTCTCTCTAACCTTGCTCCAGCCTTCTAACCTCTCTATAATCGTTCTACAACCTTCTAATTTCTCTCTAATCTTGTTGCAAGCTTCTAACCTCTCTCCTTGATCTTGATTCAAGTTTCTAACGCAATTGCAGGCTTCCATGTCTTTATAAACTCTCTAATCACTCTCTAACTACTTCTAAGTCAATCTATAGGCTTTCTGAGCTCCTCTCTAATCCTCTTATATCTAAGATCCTTATTCCTCCTCTACATCTAGGGATGAGCAAGGGGTTTAAGGTTAATGATACAACCAAATTTAAGAGGGCTACATAAGGTTAAAAGCTTGTTGTGTTTTGGACCTTCATTGGAAGGGAAGATTGCTAACTTTTAAAGAAAATCAAGAATAAAGGTATGGTGGCAATGGATTAACATGCATACATGGTTTCAGACATTCACCTTCCTCCCCAAATGGCAAGAATCAGGTTTCCTTGCAATTGTAAGTATTTTGTTAATAATCAGGTTATGTTCAAAGCATTTTGTTATACCCAAGTTGTTCACTACTTTTGTTTGGTGGCTTAAGTATTTTGTTAATAATGTGGTTGTGTTCAAAGTATTTTGTGATACCCAATTCATTCACTACTTTTTTTTGGTGGCTTTCTTTATGAAAACATAACCCCATATAGTCAAATAGGAGAACAACCATTGAAGACATTAGGGACTTCCCAAGCTTTACATGCCATCATAGGTGAGGCTTTGTTTCCTAGCAAGAATCTTAGAACACTTCTTGGTAATAGAATATTGTTTTAACATACTCTTACATAGTTCCATCTAGGTCTAAGGACTATGGAAGGCTTGGAAAGCTTCCTTTGCGTATATTAGATAGTATAGAGTCACTCCAACATAGGGAATGGGGGTCTAGCAACATTGGCTTATTGACAAAACTTATGGGTGTCACTATGTGACACATGTAACATCTCAACTCACTAAAAGTATACCCCTAAGACCTTTTGTCACACTTGCACCACTATCTATACCAAGTTTAGTATGACCTTCTACCACATCACCTCCTGTTACACCCACACCACCACCCATGGCATAGTAGACCTCGATCCCCAACCACCACACTTCCCATGTCCACATACACATCTTGCCTACAAGGCAACCACACACCATTGGCAAACCAACACTTGTGATGCGGCAGACCTCAATTCACATCCACCACACTTCCCATGCCTACATACACATCATGTTGATGTGTTGGGGAGACCTGCCTCTATAGCCCATCCGAACACAGCACCGTAAGGAGGGAACTACCACCTAGCACTACAATGCAGCACAAACACCAAATGAAGGTACCAATCCACTCAGATGATGTCTCCTGATCTTCAACTGACAGAAGCGGATACATGAGCATAATCCAAACCCCTCAAACTGTACAACTGGCTCTAGCAGACATCCTCCCACGTCCGTCCTAATCTCCAATGGCCTTGATCTTCCCTCAGAACCCTTCAGTTGACTTTAGCTGACCACAAACTCTCCCAGTTTCTAAGTGGATTCTGATTCAGATTCCTGCTACTACCCCCCAGTCAGAAAACTATCCGTCAAGCTTCCTCAGAGTTCCTCCAATATCAGCTATCTTCAAAAACTTGCTTCTAGACTTTATTAAGCATGTTAGTACTCCTTTAATGACCTCTTGTGTATATATAAAACTAAGCCAATCTCAACAACCCTAAGATTTGGGGATTGAACACAAAAGAGAGAACATCATAGAACCAAGGGACCTCCACAACGATTATCCCCAACAAAAATCCTATATTTTCAACTCCACAAAGACCAACAACAACAAAAGGAACTGCAGCTACACTCAGCAAGGCTTCCACCAACAAATACCATAGAGAGTTGTTGAGCAAGGCTTTGAGCTGGTCCATGTTCCAACAGAGTTGCAGCTTTAGAGGTCCTAGGGCTTTGAGCTGGTCCATGTTCCAACAGAGTTGCAGCTTTAGAGGTCCTAGGGCACCAACCTCCTACAAGACCCTCTATCACCTTCCCAAGCTCTGCTCTAGGTAGAGCCAAATCTCCTTAAACAAACCTGCATCACCTTTTTCCCAAAATAAAACAGAATTCAATAGTAAGCTATCACAGAGATGCTTCACCAAAACACCTTGGCTCTCTCACGACTCTCTTCTTTGCAACCAAGCTCACGCACAATACCACTCTTCTCCAAATAGCTTCCCGCAACTATCCCCTACTCTCCGCAATCTTTCCTCCTCTATATTGCGCATGCAAGAGTTCTTTCTTCTTTTAGCTGGGGTGATAACGGCTAGCTCTATAATAGAAGGTGGCCACACAATAACCCCTCTTTCCTAAGGTTTCTACACATGCTCGACAATTTATTTCATCATCCTGGGGTTGGAGTGGACACATCTATTGGACATAATCCTTGGGCACAAAAAAAACCTATCATAGTTTGCCCAACCCCCCTAGTTAGAGCATTGATTGTCAACCACATGCTGCTGGCTCACCAAAACAATCTTCAAAGAAAAGTACATTCAAATCCCAACAAGAATCTATTGTGAGCTGGAACAGTTGCACAAGCTTGTATCCAACATTTTTGAATCCTTCTGAATTGTCATAATTCTGCACAAATATGGCTTTAACATGTCAATATACGCAAGAGACTTGTAAGATAGAGGGAAGGGTATATAGAAAGCGGGTACGAGTAAAGCGTTAACTACTCAAATAAAATCTTTCTCTATTTCTCTCTCTCTCTCTCTCTCTCTCTCTCTCTCTCTCTCTCTCTCTCTCTTCTTTTACCGAATGAGAGAGACTTAGCTTTGGTAGGGGGGTGACTGAGTGGTACATCTCGAAAATCCCAGTCTCAAGTAACCATTAACTCTTTTTGAATCCAAATGATTATCCAAGTCAGCTAGCTAATAAGTACCATTCTCATATATATGTACAACCTTGAAGGGACCCTCCCACTTGATCTGGAACTTGGTCTAGAAGGTGTTTTCTACTCTATTGTTGTATTTGAGCACCAGATCTCCTTCTTTGATTCCTTTGTCCTTGATAGTGTCATTGAAATGCTCAGCTCTCCCCGATTGCTTAACTGAATATAATGGTCCAAGGATTCCTCTCTAGCTAACTGCAACTCTTGAAGACCTAGCAACTCGTGAAGATCCGGCAACCTCTCTTCATATTCATCTAAGCCCCTTTCTTGATGCTTTAGAAGAAATTGTAAACTTGGAATCTCAACCTCAATAGGCATCATGGCCTCTTTCCCAAAAACAAGATGATAAGGTGAAAAATCAGTAGCTGTTTTGAGAGCTGTCTTGTAAGCCCACAGAGCTAAGGAAAAATGCAAAACCCACTGCTTGGGATGTTCTTCTAGAAACTTAGTCAACATAGTGCATAACTCTCCATTGAAGCTCTCTACTAGCCTGTTGCATTGTGGATGATATGGAGTGGAGTACCTATGTGTGATATGTAATTTTTGCATGAGCTCTTGTTCAACCTCTCCACTGAATCCAGGCCTCTGATCTGTCAATAGCTCTAAAGGCATGCCAAATCTCGGACGTATGTCTTCAAATACAAATTTGGACACCTCTTTAGTAGTTACATTCTTCACACATATAGCTTTAGCCCATCTTGCTAGATAGTCTACTACTCAAGTCAAAATATAGGTCTTACCCCTAGTAGTAGTGGGCAGAGGACCGATTGCATCCAATCCCCACTTTTCAAAAGCCCCATATGATACAATACTCTTCCTTAACTCATATTGTAAAACCTTTCTGTTGTGTTTCTGATAGGGCTCACAGCTCCTGCACTAGTGATAAACATCTCTTCTCAAACTAGGTCAAACATACCCAGCCGTCAAAATCTTCCTCAATGTCAACTTCAGGGCAAACTGCCCTCCACATACTGCTTCATGGAAGGAGGCCATAATGGTAAAGATATCCTCCCTGTTTTAAACCCTCCTTAAAATCAAGTCCTTGCCTTTCATATAGAGTTGATCATTCCAAATAGTGTACTGTAAAGCTTTCCTTATAAAACCATATTTCTACCTTTTGGATAGATTTGCATGTATAAGACATGTGTAAAAAATATTCAATTTCCTATAAATTCTCTCTTCCAAACATAGCTAGGATGGGAAACACTGATGACATGCACTTCGAGATCCTTGCCCAACCCCCTTTTACTAATGCATCTATAGCTTGATTTAGCTCTCTCTTCACATGTTGTATCTGTACTTCATAGAATTTGTGTAACATCCTCTTTATTTAAAAATTCCATTCTTTAAATTTAGGGTTTTTAGCTTTCCAAATAGCTGGAAGATTTCTAATGACCAACAAGCTATCTCCTTTGATAATAAGTTTTATGATTCCCCTCTTAATACACTATTGAAGCCCATATTCCAAGGTAGCATAGTCAGCTTCATTACTGGCCTACACCTGCCATTTAATCCCTTCTTGAAATACTTACTTACTCTATGGATCCAATAAGACTATTCCTCCACTAGCCACTCATGAGTTCCTCTTGAAAGCCCCATCAAAGAATATAGTGAAAGCATATGACAGCCGTATTTCAGGTGTTGAAATATACAAGTGAATAGGGTGTGTGCGGGAACAAGCCCTTGGTTAGAGGCTATAAAAGAGGATGTGTAAATGTGAAAGAACCTGTGAAAAGGTGAGAAGAATCTACTGGGAGAGAATAAAGGGTAGCATGAGAAGATTTAGGAAGTGTGGAGATATTCTGGGAGATATTCTGGGAAAAGTGAAGAGGTGGAGAGAATCAAGCAAAAGAGGTGGAGATATTCTGGGAGAGGTGGAGTGAATCAAGGAGAAATCAGTGGGATTAGATGCTTTGATGTAAACTCTATTAATTTAGGCATTGGCCTAATGAGAATTTGCTGGTTTTTGATTATCCATGCCTACATTAAGCTATTTCTTAATTACTCACTAAATCTTAATTATTTACTAATCACTTTATTAATGATGTTGATTCTAGTATTTGATCCACCATAGCTCATCACATTGCTCTAATTTCAACATGGTATCAGAGCCATGCCTAGAATCCATCAGGTTTATGAGCCCATCATCTAATTAATTAAGATTAGTAGATAATTAGAAATTAATCAAAATTTTAGTTAGTTTTCAACTCACCTCTGTACCCCCAGCTAGTGGAGGAGCTCTAGCTCTTTGCACACTCAACCATTGCCCAAACCCTTCTAGCCCAAGTTAGCTAACCCATTGCTACTCCAGCTAGTCGAATCAGATGCGCAAACCGCCACATAGAACTTCCGATTTTTGCTGATTAGTGGGCGTTGTTTTTCTGGGGAGATTTTGACATTGCAACTGCTCCAAATCAAATTGGTCTAATTCCTCATAGCCCCGGGGGTTTTCAAGCATGCTCTACAAGCTGGTGAAGACAGAGTTCAATTTGATCAAGTCTACAATGAGATCCAAGCTCTTCATCAAATCTGCAGGTGACTTTGGTAAAACAGAGATTAAGCTTTCAATATTTGGTCAAATCTTATGTTTCTTGGCTTAATCCTCTACTAGACTCATTGCTATTGATGGCCTTGAAAGCATTTGAGCTCATTTGAAGTCTAAGGCACCAGATTTGGACTCCCCGTATACTCTATTTTTTGCACACAAAATAGTAGATTAATTTGCTAATTAGTGCTAATCACTATATTTTGGTACAATTGAGGGTTCAAATTAACCATTAGGTATCTAATACAGATCCCTATAACTTCAGATTGCAATTCAGAGTTGGTTTGATACTCCAACCATTCCGTACAAATTGGTTACCCTTGATTTAATGTAATTTCTGGTAAAATTGTGCTGATAAATTTGTGATAATCATCATTTTGCATTTAACCCTTGGTTAATGCCTGTAAATCTCACTCAAAATCAAGATTATTCACAGCCAGAGTTGCATTTGGGAATGTGCATAAGAATGAATGCTATACGCATTATGTATTGGGCACATTACATCAGTGTAAATATGGGATCAGACACACTGCCCTTGTCCAGAATAAGGCAAGAGGTAAGACCTCCCGCATAAATTTGGGTTTGCATTGCATAATGATACAAGATAAACATCAAAAACCCAAAGGAACTATCAGGAAAACATTTGAACATGTTGCTCACATGGAGCAAGAAGACCTGATGAACAAGCTCATGGCCCCAGCCATGAAAGAAGAAGAACATCTCCTTCCAAGAGGAAGATCCACACCAAGAAGAAAAGCTGAAGGAAGACATGGACATGAGAAGAGAAGCTACCCCAAGAAGACTGAAAGAAGAGATGGACGCGTGAAGAGAAGCTGCCACGACAAGAAGACTGAAGACAAGAGAAGATGTGAGGCTCCAAAGAGTGAGGAGCCATGTGAAAATCTCTGAGAGAGAGAGAGAGAGACCCCACAACCCAATGTAACTTGCCCCAACAAAGTAAAACCACCTCTGAGGCCACCGATGATGTAGGCCACGTGGTAGATGTATGTGTGAGCACTTTAGTCAAGGTCGCGGGCAACTATAGTAAGCCTTGGACACATAGAGAGAGAGAGTGTCAAGGACTATGAGTTTAGGGACTTGAGGCACTGGTCGTGGGCTATCAAGTAAGAAAGAAACTTTAGTATAGGGTCCAGGTGTGCTAAGATAACTTGAGGGGAGGTGTGCTAGACACTAGTCGCTCCGCAGACTATCAAGTAAGAGGGAAACTTGGCCCTAGGGTCTAGGTGTGCTAGGAAGTATTCACTTGAGGGGAGGTGTTGAAATATACAAGTGAATAGGGTGTGTGCGGGAACAAGCCCTTGGTTAGAGGCTGTAAAAGAGGATGTGTAAATGTGAAAGAACCTGTGAAAAGGTGAGAAGAATCTACTAGGAGAGAATAAAGGGTAACATGAGAAGATTTAAGAAGTGTGGAGATATTCTGGGAAAAGTGAAGAGGTGGAGAGAATCAAGCAAAAGAGGTGGAGATATTCTGGGAGAGGTGGAGTGAATCAAGGAAATCAGTGGGATTAGATGCTTTGATGTAAACTCTATAAATTGAGGCATTGGCCTAATGAGAATTTGCTGGTTTTTTATTATCCATGCCTACATTAAGCTATTTGTCACTAATTACATCTTAATCACTATGTTGATGATGTTGATTCTAGTATTTGATCCACCATAGCTCATCACATTGCTCTAATTTCAACATCAGGGTCCTTCCATCTAGGCATCTTCTTCTTTGCCATTGTTTCCTCCAACACCACAAGATTCTGCCTATATATCAGAATACCAGGTAGTGTAGCCCTCTGTGAAAACAATATTTTTCCCAACCCTAAAAGGGAAATTTCTAGGTATTTTTGGATTTATTTGGGGTTTTTTTGTCTTGGTTGCTGGCCTACAACCTTTAGGCTGACTGACCAGCACTCCCCCCCCCCCCCTTAGTATATATATAGCCTTGCCTCATCATTCACTACAGTGTACCACTTCATAGATGTGGAATGATGTGGAATGATATGAAATAATGTGGAATGAAATGAAATAATGTGGAATGATAATGTGAAATATTCACATTGTTTTCTCAATTTTTCTAAAATAAAATATGCTCAATATTCCTCTTTTTGAATAAAAGATTTATGCATACATCCTTATGGGATTTACCAAATCAATTATACCCATAATTCCTCTTTCAGCATAAAATATTTATGCACACATACTAATTAATTTTTATCTAAATGAGTTATATTAACAATCCCATTTGAAAATTAGAGAAGAATTGTATATAACCTTCTCGTAATTTCTAAAATATAATATACTCCATCAAAAGTCCACTTTTGATGAAAGGAAAAATTTATGTGAATCCTTCCATAATTCCCATAAATTGAATGAATCTAGAAAAATTTGTGCATAACCTTCTTTATTTTTCTGGCAAATGAATAATGCTCAAAACTCCACTTTTAGCATAAAATTTATTATGCATAAATTTAAATTCGTTTTCTAATGATAAAATTTTTACCATAGCTTCCTCGCATTTTCTATGAAATGAGACTCTGCTCAAATTTTTGTTTTTAATATTAAAATTAATTTATGCATAAACATAAACATAAACATAAATGCATCTAAACATCTTGTTTATTCAATAAAAATATTCAAATATAACTTCCATATGAAAATAGATTTATAAATGTTATCATAAGCTCTCTTTCATCATAAAATGAATAAATACAAGATTTCTTATCATAAAAATAAGCTTAACTAAATTAACCTCATTCTAAGTAGATTAATAAACATAAAAATATTTAATCTTCATCTCTAGCTTGATAAGTTTAGAGTTTAGGGTAGAAAATGAGATTAGAATTAAGGTTTGACCTTCCAAGAAGGATTTAACCATAAGAAGTGAGTATTCCTTCATAAATAGTGAATATAAATCATAAAAAATACACTTAAGCATAGCAAATTAACATTACTTCATGTAAACAACATAAATCAAGAAGGGCATGGTTTTAAGAAGAAGCCATGAGATAGAATGCTTCCCAAGCACGTAGAGGAGAAGAAGAAGTATAAACATCATTGTTTAATTAAGCTTACCCTTGATTTGGGCTTGATTCTTTATCTTGCAAAAGGAGATGTGTAGCCCTCAAGGAGGAGGCTTGGCCACCAAGAGAAGCGGGTAGTCTTCAAGAGAAGAGGAGGTTTAGTGAAGCACCAATGCGTCACAATGGAGAGGCAAGGAAGAGGGAGAAAATACACTAAAATGAAAATTACACTAGCATGGAAATACACTAAGATGAAAATACAAAGGAATGGGGTTCTATTTATAGGTGAGGGAGGCCATCAACCAAGCC
This sequence comes from Cibotium barometz, assembly GCF_041138505.1. Taxonomy (NCBI): domain Eukaryota; kingdom Viridiplantae; phylum Streptophyta; class Polypodiopsida; order Cyatheales; family Cibotiaceae; genus Cibotium; species Cibotium barometz. The sequence continues at coordinate 39,593,696 of NC_141068.1, forward strand.
CAACTGGGATCTAGAGGCTTCCCGCTTCAGTTTGGGCCAATTTGGACAAGATTTAGACTAGTTATGTCCACTTTTTGATCTAGTTTGGAAGAGGAGAGATGGGAGATAAAATATCTAGCCACCTCATGTGTTTTTTGAATAAAAAATGACTCCTTTGATGTGATTTCTAGGCGCTTTCTTGAAGTGGGATTCTCTCTCCATATAGGTGTTAAAATTCACATTTTTTTAAGACTAGTACTAGTCAACTCTTCATCTTATGTGAAAATTTACTCATTTTTTGTGGATTTTCTTTTCTTCTTGCATTTTTCTTATCGAAACACTTGTATTAATCCCATATGCCTATTAGAACACTCTTTGGACCTTAATTCAAAATTTTCTGAAAACATGGTACCCCTAGGTTAAGGTGTCCAATGCAGATATCAATTAATTTCTAATGCACGTTGGAAAACTCTTTTTGAACTTTTGTTTCAGGGGAATTCATCTTAAAATCAAGGGGTAACTTTGTATCTAAAAATATCTCAAAATGTATTACCTCTCTCTAGAACATTTTCTCTCTCTAAGTCAATTTAAGAGAAAATGAACTATTTCAAAGATTAAAGTCAGGGGAAAGTGTACAGTGATGTCTTAACCTTCTAGATACTGAAGAGGAAGAATATTACATCTAGCATGTTGTCATCTGAACGTATTGCTTCTTTGTAACATTGATCAAATGTTTCCGGATTGGATACAATGATCAAGTTGTGTAAGTTGTTATTCTTCATCATGAAACATCTCTTCAATTGAACGCCATTTAATTTTTCCCATGACTCACAACGTGAGTCCAAGAGTTTTATCCGAAGGATAAAATCTCTAATGGATTCATTTGGTTGACACTTAAGAGTTCTGTTGTTGCACTCCACCGATCACCTTGTCTGGAAAAGCTTAGAAGCCAAAAGAACATATCTCAAGGTTGGCATCATGCGAGGATAAGAGTGAACCAATGTCGTCATCCCATGTAGCATCACCCAAAAAGTCAAAGACATGATCCACTACATCAATAGGTATATGGACATGAGTAAAACCATGAACTACCTCCTCATATGCAAAATCCTCTATGTGTGTATGATGATCCAGGATATCAATATAATCATGTGCATTATCATAGTCACAGTAAAAAATGAAGAGGTATCCTCACATGAAAGATAAATGGTATCATCATAGTTACACTAAAAAATGAAGAGGTATCCTCACATGAAAGATAAATGGTATCATCTCCTAAATCATCATCTATGGCTGAGGTCTCCAAGGTCATCCTCATAAACATGGTCTATCTCCATCAATGATTCCCCTATGTGTCCTACATCCCATGATAAATCTATCTCCAATAATATAGGATCTAAGGAGATGTCTAGATCAAATGAAAATCTCTCAAGATCTATGCCATATGATCTAGAATGGATATGATCAATATGCATAATCCTACTATGATGTCTCACATCAATGAAGTCATCACTACTCTCATGCACTATCCCTGACTGCTCAAATACATGAATTCTATTCACATGAACGCATGAATTCTATTCACATGAACGCTGCCAGGAATGGTATGAATACTAGAAGTAGTGGTCATATCAGTGATATCTTCACAAATAGAAATCCTAGAAGAATAGCCTCATGCATCTAACACTAGGAACTCAGGTCTATGCTCATAGGTGTCTCTATCACTCATATGCAAAGTATTACGAATCTCAAGTGTGCTAATGGATACATCACTAATCAAATGCACACTATCCTTTATAATGTCACCACAATCAACTAGAGTATCCACATGATCCGTAGGAAAGATGATAGTAGGCATAGAAATGTCGATGCTTGATATGCTCACTTTCATCTCTATCCTCAAGATCATTCCCACATGATTTGACTCACACATCACTATCACATACATCATCATCATGTGCATATGTGTTAGTGGCATCTGTTAGGGCTCACCCTAACCCTCCTTGAAACACATCCAAAAAGAGATTACTTGGTGAATCGTAACTGTGGTGAGGATCTTTCCAATGGCCGAGCTCGTAACCCTTGAGGTCTCCAAGCTCTACAACTCCTTCAGAAGCAATTCAACCGCGTCTCCTGCGAGCGTTGACACACCGCCGTGTTGCACTACAAGTCCTCGTCCCTGCTCTTTCACTCACACACACGCACTAGTATGCATTAGGGAGAGAGATTAGCAAGAGGATTAGCAAGAGCAAGACTCAATTGCACAATGGAAGAGTATAATGTATTATAAGAGAAATTCACTTATATACATGGCCATAAGTGTTGACACTCACTTAAACTGTGGCTGGCCGGGCACTTTAGGCTCATAAGAGACCTAATGCTATTACAATGACTACTTTCATAATATATCCATGAAGTACATCACTTAGGACTTCATCCTAACTTGCTACCACATGCTCTTGAAGTGGGAATTGCCATAAATACTCCATCACACCATTACGGGCACCCATCCAAGTTGTAGCTTTGGACACTATTGCTTCATATCTTGAATGGATGACCCTTTGGTGTATCTACCATGACTCCTTGATATAAGATAATGGCGGTAGCTCTTGTTAATCCTAGAATTGGATTAACAGCATCATGTGCATGCATATCACTATAATCATGTGCATATGTGTGTGATACATCAATGTCATCATATGTGTGTGTGTGTACAATACAACATCATCCCCATCATAATACAATGAATGAGTTGGCCTATGTAAATGAGAATCAATGATATGATGGCTAGTCGATGTCATGGGTAAGTCATAGAAGCTATCGAGGCCCATACAAACACCACTCTAATAGCAGCAGCCAAAGTGTAGTTATGATCAATATGCGTCTTACAAGGATCCAATCCTGTTATGCCATAACTCACTAGATATATCCCATGAATGATGACCATAATCATCATCACCCATATAATCATCTATGGCCATATCACAAACATCATCATCATCCTCAGAAGTATCCATGTAAGTGTAGTCCACACTCTCATCAGAAACATAATCACGATAAAGCGAGAGTGTGGGAAACTCAATCAATTCATCAAAAGAAGAATCATCCCATATGCAAACAAGACTGAACCATCCGTGCCAATGTAACTAAGCAATGAAGTGATGAAATCATCATGTGTAGACCACCTAGACCATCTACACATATCTCCTCCTTCGAACAAATACCGAAATTGACTAGGCATCAAACTGCGAAGCTCGAACATATCCAATACTAGTACGAATATGTTGCCTTCATGATAGCAAGAAGTTGATGAGTGAAGATGTAGAGGTTTAAGCCTCCAAATGCCGAAGGCATGTGCGAATGCAGTAAAAGATATGCAACACGACACAAGAAGGCAAATCACAATAGCAATCGTAGAGCCATGATGATAGTGTATGAGTGGCTCTCCTACCACCATCGTAATCAGAAAGACTATCAAAATGATGTCGATGATGATGTGAATCTGCACCATGGCAATCAAATGAAGGATAAAAGTAATAGGAACAACCCATGGTTGCATGTGATCAACCACTAATAACGCCTAAGGTGAGTAAACAACTCAGAAAATCCCCAAATGGCGTGACACAAGCCCAAAATGGGCTAGCACGTGTAAACATGACCCATAAAAAAACTTAAGCATGTGAACAAGCCCAAACAAACCCAAAAGCGTGTGAAAAGACTCCGCAAATGCTAAGTGTATGAATCGCACCTCACACATGTGAAAAAACATCAATGAAGTCCAAGGTGTCCGAATAAGCCTAAATGTATGAAGTCACGTGAAACACGACATGCAAACAATCCCAAAAAGTAATGTGTGAACAACGCGTATAATCATGGCCGCTAGCCAACGCAAAAGGTAGGTCAATGGTCCCTTGAAGTGGGAAGATGGGTTTCAGGAAAAGATGTGTAAAGTGGGAAATGGGAAAAAGGAATGTTGAGTGTAAAAAGGGGCAAAGAAAAAAAAACCCAGCCATGGCTTCTGCATTCACTGGCAGCTAATTGCTGAGGAGGAGCTGAGGTTGATGATGTCTTTCTTGCCCAAGTGAACCTAGAGCCTTTGGACTCTATGATGACAATGAAGCAAAAGGCTCTTCGAGGTCACAGTAGCCAAGGACTACCCCCCATGCTTGAGCGCTTCTACACGCTCAGTAGATCCTCATTTGCTAGCGAAATGAGATGACGAGGATGACCACCCCATGTTTCAGCTCTTTTACATGTTCAAAAGAACGCTCCGTTACTGGCGAAGTGAGTTGAACGCTTGAGTGCTTCACGGTGATCTTTTCTAGTCACAGGCGCTGCTAAGTACAGTACTGAAGGCAAAACGAAGAATTTCTTAGACAAAATGAAGCAACTTAGAGTGGCTGCTACGCATCAGAACTGTGAAGATTGCCGATGATTCTCTGCTAGCTTACGCGACTGAGGTGAAACAGAGAGTTGGTGAGACAAAACAAAGAGAGATGTAGCACAAAACGCTGTATGTGTTGGTTGGTTGCTCTGATCGTCGTAATCTCCCTCTGAGAGCTATACAGCTCGATGATAATCTTTCATGCCTGTTCGCTCAAGCTCTGAGTTGTTTGCTCTCGTATATCCGGTAGTCGTCTACGCATGAGACCCTACTGTGCGCTAACATGCAATACCAAGCAAAAGAGAACGACGCCAAAATAAGAACGATGCTTGTCTGCTTGCAGTAAAGCTATAATTGAGCGATGTGCTTTTGCTTGCCATGACCAAGTCGTAGTGTCGGGCAGCTCAAAGTTCGTATGTGCTACTGTTAGCCGACACTGGGTTGTAGTAGATCCGGCACTGTAGGCTTCTTCTCTACCTAGTTGATCATGCTATTTACAATGATAGTTGCTATAGATAGGGCAAGTTGAAGAGCTTGTTAGCTCAGTGATGACTTCTCACAGACAAGCTAGGATGTAAGTACGATAATGGCTGCAACACTGAGCTTGTTAGCTCAGTGAAGACTTCTCACAGACAAGCTAGGATGTAAGTACGATAATGGCTGCATCACTGAGCTTGTTAGCTCAGTGATGATCACTGAGCTTGTTAGCTCAGTGATGACTTCTCACAGACAAGCTAGGATGTAAGTACGATAATGGCTGCATCACTGAGCTTGTTAGCTCAGTGATGACTTCTCACAGACAAGCTAGGATATAACTACGATAATGGCTGTCATTTACTACTACTTGAAAGACATCATCCACTGTTGCCACCCAATAGCTTGTGCTTGTCTATCGCTCGAAAAAATGACCATCCTATACAAGCTCAAACACGGCGAGCTCAACACCCTCCATAACCACTGAAAGTGCCCACAACCACTGCATTCAACTTTATCTTCAATGCTTTCTTCTACCACATACAAAGGTATCTCTCGATCATGTCTTCATGTATGTGTGCTCCCTATACAAAATTGTAGCTAACCTTACTGATGTCGCGTGGTATAGCCTGCATTGTAAATGATTTCTCACAATCAATACTGCCTCTCCACCATGTCTTGATATCTTCTTCAAATATCGAATGTCTCCCACTACAACATAAAGCAAGCGTAGACGCGCTGCATAGACGCGCAAGTTACGGGGGCGTCTATACTCGCATCTATAAGCATGTCTAGTTCCTTTGAAATTAGACGCTCTTATAGACGCATAAGTTACGGTTGCATCTATACTAGCGTCTATAAACGTGTCTATAAGCGCGTCTAGTTTCTTTGAAATTAGATGCGAGTATAGATGCGCTTATAGACGCAGTCTGCAACAATTTTCTATGCAGTTGCAATTGTGGACCTTGCAAAGAAAAACAGAATCTTCAATCCCCAAAAATATCATTTGCTAAACTATATGCACAAGATTTTGATAATATGCATGATTTTTTGGTGCATTTATATACAAATGAATCTCTAGAAAGCATATTTGCAAGGAAAAATATGCTAAGGAAAGAGAAAAGAAATAGATATAAATCGAGTAATGTGATGAAAGGGATGGATACATGCAAAGGCTTAGGTATATCAAGTAATGCCATAATCCAAAGAACAATGATTCAATCCCCATATCTTTTCATCAAAGTGAAGCTTTTAAAAAAAAACTTGAACCTTTATGAAAAGCAGTCCAAAGGTGAATGATTAAGTTATGCCACAAAAAGCAACATATCACAATAAATCTATACATATAATCTCAAAAAGACATGAATCTATACATGTAATCTCAATCAATCAATCACCAATAACAAACAACCAAAGGAAGACCATAGCCATAATAAAAGTTCAATGAAAGAACTAGAGTTCAACCTCATCTTCAATGAGGTCAACCCTTGCTAAAGTATCTATCTCAATGTCCATGCCTATATCCATATCTACAAAGAGATCCATCCCACTACTAGAATCATCACTATGAGAGGGAATATCATCATCTCCAATAGCACAATCATCATCTCCAATGGCATAATCATCATACCCTCTTTTATGAAAAAGTGATCCTCATGTGACTCTTCAACTTGTGCTCCTTCATGGCAAACTCCTTGCATCCTCTCCTCCATCCATGAGATACATGGTGGCTACAACTTTCTTAGCTTTGCATACATGCCCGGGTGACCATGTCTCTTCACTTGAAGCATAAGCCTTTGCTTCTTAACTTATCAATCTTTGGGTCATCCATTCTTTGAGTCTTGTTCAAGGTTTAAGGAGGCTTCTTGGTGGAAGTAATATCTTTCTTTGCATCAAAACGAGCTTCACTCTTGGGATCTCCACCTCCATAAACTATAGGGAATCTTGGAATGGATGATTCGATTGAAGGAAAAGAGCTTTTTCCAAAATAGGAAGGAGTTATGATTGGCTTAGAATAGTCCTCTATGGTACCCATAGGTTGGTATCTCATATATTTGGGTTCATAAAGCTCCGCCAATCTCATGGCCTCTTTGATAGTGCTTGGTCTTTGGGCTAAAACGTTTACCTTGATTTTGAAAGCCAAACCATGAACAAACATTTTCATCTTCATGTCCTCATTCAATCCTTCCACAAACATTGAAAGCTTCATATACTTCTTAATGTACTCTCTCACTAACATCCTTTTTTGAGATAGCTCATACCACTCCTCATGGTATCTATCAAGTACCAATGGTGAAATGAATGACAAATTCATTTCCCTCTTCAACTCATCCCATGAGTGGGACATGTTACCTTGTTTAGCCATGTGTCTCCACCATTGATGAGCAAAGTCCTCCATATGCAATGATGCAAATTAAACTTTGTCTTGCCACATCCTTTGGGTAGAGGTGAAATTATGTCTCCAATTTAGCAATCCATTCCTCCAAATCATATGGGTTTGAACCATCACCTTTCAAATTTGATATTGTGACCTTGTCTTTAACATCCTTTGAAGTATGATTTGAGTTCAAAATGTGATGAAGGTTTGAATTTCTAAATTTTGGAGTAAGATTCCAAGAATTGAGAGAATTCCTTGTACTCCTAAGGTAGTTCCATCCACCTAGCATGTGCATGCCATTACCTCTCTATTCTATGAAGGACATATGATCCCAATCTTGTGTGTCATGCACGACCTCTTCTTCATCCCAAAACGTCTCCTCTCCCTCCATCATATATTTATTTTCCTTTGTTTGGTAAACACCCTCTTGGCATCCCCATAAGATGTATCCATAGATTTGAATGGTACTTGTGGTGCTTTCCCATTCAATTGAGATGAACCGGCATGGAATGAAGCTGGTCCCATATTCTTCAAGAATGGTCTTCTAGCATCCATCATGAGTCTGGTTGAGGGAGCCTTAATGTTGAAATCACAAGTTGTCTTCAAGGAAGCCTCTTGCCAAGCTTGGTTTCCTTCCCTATGGGTTTCAGGTTTGCTTGACAATGCCAGCATGGAATGAAGTTGGTCGCATCTCCTTCAAGAGTGGTCGAGTCCGTTTAAGGGAGTCTTAATGTTGAAATCACAAGTAGTCTTCAAGGAAGCCTCTTGCCAAGCTTGCTTTCCTTCCCTATGGGTTTCAACAAAAGTTTCTTAGAAGGTTTGCTTGCCAATGTCAACTCGATGCCCACCATTCCTCCATGATTGCCGACTTGAGGTTGAGTCATGGGTTGGGTCAACCTTTCCTCCATAACTCCCATCTTTGTGACCATGGTGTCAAGATTGGAGTTCAAAGTGTAGTGGATAGACTCCAACTTTTCCACCAATAGTTGTAGGAGGGCATCATTCGGTGTGGGTTACAAGGCTTGAAGATTTGGCTTATGAGCACTCCTCCCCACATTCAACTCCTCTTCAACTTCCTTTGAAGCTCGACCATATTTTCCGTAGTGTCATGAACATCCATATCCCCATCATCCATTTCCTCAATGGCCAATTACAACTTGAACCTTGGTCTCCCTTTTTTGGCTTGCCAGCCAAAAAACATGAAAATATATTTTTTTCCAAAAGGGGATGATAAAATAGAGTAGAGATGTCAAAATGAGGTGATCTAAGGCTTGTTAGAAAGCTCTTAAGATGCCCTATCCATCTATGGAAAAATAGTAGAAATTGGATGTGCCCTAGTATTCTCTATTTGGTTAACAGAGATATAGCTAAAAATGAAGATTTGCTCCTAAATTTCTTAAAACTTATCAGAATTGAAATATTCTTAGCTCTTGAGAATGATCTAGGAGTATAATAAACAATAGTATAAAGGATTTGACCTTGGTCGATGTGCAATTATTCTCTATTTTGACTTTTAGGTCAAAGTCAACCTTAGAGATTTGACCATCTAAATGACATCAAAATTAGTTGTACTTTGGTTTGTTGGAGAGCCCTAAGGTTTTATGATCATTCCACAATGTCTCAGATGCCCCAAACAACTTGTTTTTTCTGACTAGGCCAAATATTGCCTTCCGGTGAAGTTTGGAGAGTCAAATGGTGCCCAATACATGGTGGCTACAACTTTATTAGCTTTGCATACATGCCCACGTAACCATGTCTCTTTTCACTTGAAGCATAAGCCTTTGCTTCTTAACTCATCAATCTTTGGGTCATCCATCCTTTGAGTCTTGTTCAAGGTTTAAGGAGGCTTCTTAGTGGAAGTATTATCTTTCTTTGCATCAAAACGAGCTTCACTCTTGGGATCTCCACCTCCATAAACTATAGGGAATCTTGGAATAGATGATTCAGTTGAAGAAAGAGAGCTTTTTCCAAAATAGGAAGGAGTTATGATTGGCTTAGAATAGTCCTCTATGGTACCCATAGGTTGGTATCTCATATATTTGGGTTCATAAAGCTCCGCCAATCTCATGGCCTCTTTGATAGTGCTTGGTCTTTGGGCTAAAACGTCTACCTTGATTTTGAAAGCCAAACCATGCACAAACATTTTCATCTTCATGTCCTCATTCAATCCTTCCACAAACATTGAAAGCTTCATAAACTTCTTGGTGTATTCTCTCACCAACATCCTTTTTTGAGATATCTCATACCACTCCTCATGGTATCTATCAAGTACCAATGGTGAAATGAATGACAAATTCATTTCCCTCTTCAACTCATCCCATGAGTGGGACATGTTCCCTTGTTTAACCATGTGTCTCCACACCATTGATGAGCATAGTCCTCCATATGCAATAAAGAAAATTGAACTTTGTATTGCCACATCCTTTGGGTAGAGGTGAAAGTATGTCTCCAATTTAGCAATCCATTCCTCCAAATCATATGTGGTGTTTGAACCAGCACCTTTCAAATTTGAGATTGTGACCTTGTCTTTAACATCCTTTGCAGTATGATTTGAGTTCAAAATGTGATGAAGGTTCGAATTTCTAAATTTTGGAGTAAGATTCCAAGAATTGAGAGAATTCCTTGTACTACTAAGCCTGTAGTTCCATTCACCTAGCATGTGCATGCTGTTACCTCTCTATTCTATGGACATATGATCCCAATATTGTGTGTCATGCACAACCTCTTCTTCATCTCAAAACGGATACATTGGGTGGCAAGGCTAGTAGCAGTAAGGCTGTGGGTGTGCCGGCCGATGGCTAGATGCCACCAACATTATTGCTCTTAGATTACCACTATTTTTAAAAGTCTTGGGCTCTACAAGGTGAAGACAATCAAAAAAATGAGAGATAGATAACTTTTAACAGGAGAATGAGAATGAGAAATGTTACTACAACATCTAGAGAACCATCACAAGGAGATGGTAGGAATTAATTTTGAAAATTCTAAATTAGAGTGTAGTTGACCACAACAAGGAGATATGCGATACCATAAGATAAGAGGTTACGGTATTTGACTTGAACTGTAGATTTAAATAGGATTAAGAAGCTATTTTGACATGGTGATTCTCTAATTTAAATCAAAGAAGAGTTCCCTATCCTTCGAGAATTCCAAAATATCTCTCCTAATAAGTATTGTGGTCCATGTGTGATCTTAATACAAATTGACAATCCAGTCTATGAGTTACTTCTACCTCCTCATCTTTGGATTCATAACATCTTTAATGTCAGACTCCTTAAGAGGTATATGGCTTACCTATATCATATATTAAGGACAATTTGAGATATAGCCTAGGCACATATTAGATTTTAGAGAGAAACCTCTTTGCAAACAAATTACTTCAAGAGATTTTGAAAAGTGAAAACATTAATCTCTCTAAAATATGCTTTTGGGAAAAGGTTGATGATATCCACCATCATGTCTATGTGCCTTCTAATGCTTAGTGCTTGGCCAATGCTTGAACTTTGAAAGTTGTAACACACCATACCGTATGTCTAATAGTGAGTTGCACAAATAGATCAGGCATCCCCAACAACTTGATCATAAGTTGTTATGTTGAATGGTTCATTGGCATTCTCCAAACTAAGTTCTATTCTAGGTCCCATTAGTGTAGAAATTAGTTTGTAACATTTCTTATTGAGTGCCTTGATGTACTTGGACTACTTAATAATTATACTATCATCTTGTTGTATAAACTGCATACCCAAATAGTAGCGTAAAAGACTAAATATCAAAAGTTGAGGCAAGGTCAACATTGAAAGCTATAATGAAATCCTCATTGGTGTGTGATATCATCACTAGCATGTCATTTTGATGACATGTGCAATATGACAACACAAGGATGTCTAGATCCATATAATGTAAAAGACCTCTCACCATGTCTAGTCATATTATTTGATGCACCTAATTTTTGTACCAAACATTCAACATATCCTCTTCTTTCCTTGCATCTCTTTGTGATATGCATACTTTTACTGAGGAGATTTGCTAATCTTGATGTCATTTTACTTCATCCCACACTCCTAGTTACCATTTCTTTGTCTTTGCTATCATCCCGCTATTGCCAAATCCTCTACGTATTTGGCCGTGACAAATCCTCTACCTTTCTGGCTTGTTGGCTATATTGCTTTGACGACCAATTTGACCATGTTGGCCAAATTGGTTTGACGACCATGTTGGCCAACCCTTTATGGTTTTTTTATCAAACTCTCCACTTCCTTTGTCTCTTGCATTTTGACTATCTTACTAGTTTAACCAACCTTGGTGTTGTTAATCAAATTGGCCACCTCTATTTTGCATTCCTACCACCTTCCTCTCCCATCTCTATATAAGGTTTTACTCACATGATACATTTTTTTGCTACACCTTTTCCTCAAGATCCTTGGAACAAAATGTAAGTGCATGTGTATCCTTGTCTCCTTGTTGATCTCATCTTTGGGCATCAGCATAACCATAATTTCAAGCCTGGGGTAAGGATAGCTCATTAATATTGTGTTAACCCATTCCTAGGGTTAACAAGAACTACCATCATTATCTTACATCAGGGAGTCAAGGTAGATACACAAAAAGGTCATACATTCAAGTCATGAAGTAATGGTGTCCAAAGCTTCAACTTGGGGACGGGGACCCGTAATGGTCCGATGGAATACTTAAGGCGATTCCCACTTCAAGTGTGGTAGCAATTAGGATGAAGTCCTAAGTGATGTACTTTATGGATATATTATGAGAGTAGTCATTGTAATAGCAATTAGGATGAAGTCCCAAGTGATGTACTTTATGGATATATTATGAGAGTAGTCATTGTAATAGCATTAGGTCTCTTATGAGCCTAAAGTGCTCGGCCAGCCATAGTTTAAGTGTGTGAATATTTATGGCCATGTATATAAGTGAATTTCTCTCATAATATAATATACTCTCCCATTGTGCAATAGAGTCTTGCTCTTACTGATCCTCTTGCTAATCTCTCTCTAATGCATGCTAGTGAGTGTGTGTGAGTGATGTAAGGTGAGAGGAGGGACGAGTACACATAGTGCAATGTGGCGATGTGGCAATGCTCGCGGGAGGTGTGGTAGAATTTCTTCTCAAGGAGTTGTAGAGCTTGGAGGCCTCAAGGAGGGTTATGAGGTTGGCCATTGGAAATATCCTCACAACAGTTGTGGTTCACCATGTAATCTCTTGTTGGATGTGTTTCAAAAGGTGTTAGGGTGAGTCATAATATTTTTGGCGCCGCTCTGTCGAGACGGGGAGCCATCCCTTGGCTTTTTCCATCGTTGTTCCTCTAATCTATGCATTAACCATTGTCAATTATCTTAGTTAATGGCTTCCCATGAAAAATATGTGGATTTGATGGTGGTGATTTGTGTGTGATTTGGTGTAGAATAGCTCTCTTTTTTGTTTTTGTAATAAAGAATGCTTTTTGCTTAATTTATTTTTTTGTTAACATGGTTTTTCATGTTCTTAGGACTTGCACATAGAGTGTATTAGGTATAGTTTGCATCCATTGCATCAAACAATGCAATAAAATGTATTTTTAGTGAATGTTAACTCTCTTTAGTGTTAAAATAATTAATTTTAGCTTGACTTGTGTGTTTTTTGTTGAAATTGTTTGCATTAGAGTGTTAGCAAACATTAAGAGTAGCTTCATCTTTCAAAAAAATTATCAAAACCATCAATGGACTAATTTTTGTCATTAAGGGTGATTAATCTTATTCAAGAGGTAAAAATTTTAGAAAATGTATTGATTGGGGTCCAAATTGATCATATAAGTAGTTGAAATTAATGTTTTTAAGTGTTTTGAGAGCATCTACATGCTTCAAAACACCTAATTACATTAATTTCTTCTTCAATTGGAGGAATTTAACTCTCTTTACTTAATTTTACCTTAAAAGAAGAGACCAAAATTAAGAGTCTAATTAATCTCCTATTTTAGATTACTTTACACATTTGTTGATGAACATAGCTTAGCGTTTCCTTTCTCTATCCAATGATGTGCTCAATTGTGTGAATTAATTAGAGATTAGTGGTTAATTAGAGTCCTTGATTAGTATAAAAGAGGAAAAGATTAATGAAACGATTAATTTTTAATCACTTTTTTTATATAACTCATTAAGGCTAATGAGCATTCAATGAGTAGATGCCCATGAGTTGTCAAATTGTCCATTTTGGGGCTCATTTATAAAGGGTGTAAGGGGGTGTCATAAAAAGGTTGACTTTTTTGACTCCCACTTTGGGAAAATGCCCATATCTCCTTAATTTAAAATTCAAAAATATCCCCCCCAAACGAGGAAATTTGAATTTCCCACTAGACTCCAAAAAAAAAAAATTCAAAAATCAAAAAAGTATGAACCATTTTCTGCACTCACGCCCTAGGCACGTGGAACCATTTTCTGCACTTTCATGCCCTAGAGGTCCACACTAAAAAAAATAATCTTGTGAGCCAGATGGCTCATGCCATGAACCATTTTCTACACTCATGCCTTAAGGGTTTACGTCCTAAGAGTCCGCACCCCCAAAAATAAAATCATGTGAGCCACATGGCTCACACCATGAACCATTTTCTACAATCTCACGCCTTAAGGGTTCATGTCCTAGGAGTCCGCGCCCAAAAAATAATCGTGTGAGCGATGTGGCTCACGTCGTGATCCATTTTCTACACTCACGCCTTAAGGGTTCACGTCCTAGAAGTCCACATGAAAAAAAAAAAAGAAAACCGCGTGACATCTCACGGCCTAAGGGTCTCAGCCTAAGCGTCTCACAGCCTAAGGGTATCACGACCTAAGCATTTCATGCCTTAAGACCTCACGCAAAAAAAATAAAATTCAAATTTGATAAAATCTGTCAAGTCCGCTTCACACCGTAAACTGCACCCTGCTAGTTCACGACGTGAAAGGGGGTCCGTCTCGGTAAAAAAAACAAAAGCACCCTTGTTTGGAGGCTCGTATCTCCTAAATCATGAATCCAAGGAAAGCGCTCTAATGCTCATTGGAAAGCTGACATCGAGCACTTCAAATTTGGTCTCGACTGTCCGAAGTCAAAATCAATCGTTTTGGCCTCCAACCAGCAGCCTTAAAATTTGACTCAAAAATCAAGGCAAAAAACTGCCCGAAAAGCACTAAAAATCGTAACGCGAAAACGACTTCGAACCATATAAAGGCTACTTTTTGAGGGTCTGAAATGACAAAACCACGAACGACTCAGAGAGACAAAGTTGTAGTACTCCAAAAATACTACAACTCTATCATATAGAGTTTTTTCGAATTCCTTTTGGAACACCCTCAAAAATGTGCTGCAAAACAGAAAAATTTCCAGTAAAAATTTTCATATTGAGACAGTGATAGAAAATAGGTTTTAGGACCTCCTCTTCCATCTGGGAAGTTACTAGCATACACTTTTTCTGAAAAATATCTCGTTCACGTGCATGTAACATCAGCTAATTAAGGCAAACGGACACTCATTTGACCCAACAAAGAGTACCAGGCTTCTAGGCTGTAAAGTGATGTGAGAAAATATAAAACGCACCCCAAAAAAAAAACAAGTGTGCTTGCTCATTAAGGAGCAATTGACAAAGTCAGACATGGCAATGATAGAGAGACTACGTTGGCCGACAACCTCACTGAACCCAATGGCTGACATCTTCGAGCCATTGAGATCTATGCCCAAAATGCACCTCCCAATACTATTGGCCATGCCTACAACAAGCATGTCATCAGGTTTTACACCCCCTATTACTTCAATCTCACCAGGCTTTGATCCTTTACCTAACATTCCCACCAATCTTATAGGTACCAACCCTTTTCAACCCCTGGATACCCACACCTTAGATATGTTGGCTAGTCTAGGGAAAGGGGGGTTGCCCAAGGACTAAGTGAGTCTCTACCCACAAGAGCACTCACATACAGCCTCAGTGACTCGTACAAAAATACCGTCGTACAGATTTTCAAAATTATGGGCAAATACGACGGAACAACTGATCCTATTCAATTCATTCAAATGTTTAAACAGAGATGTGAAGCCTTTGGAAATCCAAACTGCCCCACCAAAGTAAATGCATTGAACCTATGCTTAGAAGAAAAAGCTAGTCGATGGTTCATCACGTTGATGCTGCGGCAACCAAGACCAACTTCAGAACCTTAAAGTGGAGTGCAGCGAAAGAACTCTATTCAATTGAGCGTAAACCAAACGAAACCATTAGAGACTTTATCCTTCGGATAAAACTCTTGATGGACTCACGATGTGTCATAGGACAAATTAAATAATTCTCAATTGAAGAGATGTTTCATGATGGGCCTAAAGAAAAACAACTTACATAACTTGATCATTGTATCCAACTCGGAAACATTCGATCAATGTTGTAAAGAAGTAGTACATTTAAATGACAACATGCTGGAAGATGATCATACTACGAGATGTTCCTCAACTAAACCAAATGAAGAATGAATGATCTCGAAATTATCATTCCCTGAATCCTATACAGCCTTGCTTAAAACCTCCCTACACTTGGATTAATCTGATTGGTCCATAGGAACCGTAATTCCAAAATTTCAGAAAATCTGGACCCTTAGGAAAAGGAGCCTATGGAGGACATAAACCTAAAAGAGCCAAAGAGCTTACTTGATGCAGAAGCATCCACCTCAAAAGCCACCATACAAACCACAAGATCCATATGTGCAACACATGATACAAAAGCCCAAAAGAAAATTCGATCTCGTTGCATGGGCAAACATAATAAAAACCTAACGATCCAAAGAAATTCAAAAGATGAAACATGTTATAATATATCACTTAGTGGATGAAGCAAGTTCTCATTCATCACCACTAAGTGCACTTAACAAACCAACCAAGAAACTAGAACCCGCCCAACCACCCCAAATTGAAAATCATGATCATATGACATGCGGAATGCAAAAAGCAAGCTCAGGAGAGCATGCTTAGCATGGTTGAGTGTCTTATAGGATCACTAGTTGTGTTTGAACCTAATAATTCCAACCCTAAAAACACAACCAAAATACAAAACCCAGAGGAGTATCGCTTCCCCTTTCAAGAGGAAGATATACTCTCCACAGAAAAGTCATTAGAGATAGATTGCACAAATTATGCGTTGAGAAATCACGTGAGGAATTCGATGAATCCCTTACAAAATTAAAGTAGTCTCTCAAAACCTCATTTGGAGGAATGCCCATCTCTCATGGTGAAGCCAACATAAAATCAGCACTTACATCTTTAAGGGCTCAACATGAGTTAAAACCCAGTTGGACAAAAGTTCCCATGGCATAAGTGCATGACCTCATGGCTAGTACTACCAAATCACTAACAAACCCTCATAGTACAAATGTGAGGTTTATAGAGATTTCAAACCAATCCTCTCTGGAAGGGAAGAGGTGAAAAGATTTGTGGTAGAAGGCCTCAAACTTTTCATGTGATCACACTTTAGTGAAAAGATCTATCACATTGTCATGTGTATTGTAGTATATCAAATTGATCTCTTCAGCATCATGGAGTCTCTCTCTGACATAGTGATAATACACTTCAATGTACTTACTTACAGCTCTGAATCACCCCTCTTGGCATAGAACCATCCAAGGTCTTGAGTACCTTGTAAGTATCGAAATATATATTTAACTACATGTTGTCAATATGCTTAGTGCTTGGGCAATGCGTGAACTTTAAAAGTTGTGTCACACCATACTGGCCGTGAGTTGTACAAATCAATTAGGCATGCAACAGCTTAATCATAAGTGGTTCTGTTTAATGGTTCATCGGCATCCTGTGGACTAACTTTTACACCAGATTTCATTGGTGTAGAAATCAGTTTATAACTTTCCATATTAAACCTCTGCATTGATGTACTTTGACTGATTAATGATATACCATTATATTGCTATATAAACTGAGTATAAACTGCATTCCCAAATAGTAGTGCCTTAATGTACTTTGACTGCTTAATGACTATACCATTATCTTGCTATATAAAGTGCATACCCAAATAGTAGCGCAAAAGACCAAGATCTAACATCTCAAAACTTGAGGCAAGGTAAGCCTTGAAGGCTATAATGAAATCCCCATTAGTACCTAGTATGTCACTAGCATGTCATCTACATAAAGAATAACAACAAGAAAATATTTCTTATCCTTCTTTACATATAAATATGACTATTTTAAAATTCTTGTCCAATCAAATAAGTATAAATGTTCTCGTACACGAAGCCTTGAGTCCCTGTTTCAAACCATGTAAAACTTTATTAGGCTTGCATACCTTCTGTTCTTGACCTAAGTGGGCAAATCTAGCTAGTTGGCTCACATAAGCTTCTTCCTATAAGTCGCCATTCAAGAACGATGTTTTAATGTCTAATTGGTGCACTTTCTATCCATGATGGGCTGCCAAAGCAATAGCAAGTGGACATATGGGAAGTGGGAGCAAAATTTCTCTTGACTTTGAAAACCCACTTAGTACCAATAGCTTTCTTGCCAAGTGCTAGATCCACTAAATCCCAAGTACCATTTTTTTTAATGGAATGAATTTCATCTTACATGACTTTCACCTAATTTGGATCTTCTTGAGCCTCTTTAAAAGATTCAGGTTCATCTAAATCATGTGGAGAACTAACAAATACAAACTCAATAATATCTGCTAAAGAATTGGTTCAAGCATCACCGGATCTGGTTATACTCTGCAAAGGAGTAGACAATTTTCTATCATCCAAGGTGCTTCTAACCCATCTAGGTATAACCCTAGATTCATTACATTTGCTACATCTTCCAATAGCTAATCTGAAGTTGGTGCATCAATTCCTTGAGCATTCCCCTAAGACAACAAGCAAGGATCAATAGAGGCAAAATTTGTTGAGAACTGGCACAAGCAATATAGGCATGCTTATTGAATTCCATCATTGGATAGATAGGATCCTCAACAAAAATTACGACCCTTCTAACAATGATCTTCTTAGTGAGAGCATTGTAGAGATGATAGCATCATTGGATAGATAGGATCCTCAACAAAAATTACGACCCTTCTAACAATGATCTTCTTAGTGAGAGGATTGTAGAGATGATAGCCTTTGCTTTTAACACTATAAGTAATAAAAATACTTTCACTACCTTGTCATTGAGCTTAGTTCTCCTTTATGCTAGCACATGTGTATATGCCAAATAACTAAACACATGTGTTCAACCTAAGTTTTTCGATTAAACCAAGCCTCATAAGAAGTGATAGTCTTCACCTATTCAATACATAGATAGCACAAAGAATTGTTTCCATCCTAAAGCTTGTGTGAAAGCTAATGGCCTTTAACCATACATTTAACCATCTCCATGAGAGTCTTGTTTGTCTCTCAACGATACTATTTTGCTATAGTGTATAAGGAGTTGTACACTAATACTTTATGCCTTTTATGCCAAAAAAATCTTTGAAGGCATTGGATATATATTCCCCCCCTTTATCGGAAATGGAGAGTTTTAATTTTTAAGCTAGTTTCTTTCAACCATAGCAAAAAAGTGTTGAAAATGCGAAATACCTCTGATTTACTTGTAATCACATCAATAAATTTAACAAAATAAAATTTTCCTCCCAAAGAAGTAATTAAAGAGAATGCGAAGAGGGAGAGCTTGAGTTCCTTATAAGGACACACACGCGCGCGCGCACGCACAATAGAGCAAGACCTAAGAGGGATGGATGGCTAAATTTTCTTCTATCTTCTTCTCTTCTCTACAACCATTAACATAAAGAGATAAGAGTACACACTATAAGGGAAAGTACTCTCCTACTATAACAACAATAGTCGGTCCATTGTGTGAACTCAACTATATGAGTTGGCGCTATAATTATAGCATACTCTAGTAACCCAAAAATGGTTTGTCACATAGCCTATCATCCACCGTGTGGCAAATAAACCATAATCTCACTAACCATGCTAGTGACATAATCAACCATTAGGTGGTAACCAACCGCCTTAGAAGAAGGAAAGAACAACACCTCAGAGGTGAGATTTTGTTCCTATTCCAACCAGAGGAACAAAAGGAGCTATATGCTTTTCGATGAAAAACATGATCACTTGCCAGTTCGAGGGTTTTTGCATTCAGTCAATCTATGTAGAGTGAATCAGTCCCTAAGGAACCCCGAAAGGGTAATGTCTGATCGGTACATGAAAGCGACAAAGTTGCTTTGACTACTAAACCATGCATAAGTGTGGAAGCTATCATTAGGTAGGTCATCAATGTCTATAGCAGTTGAATGTGATATCTTAACACTCCTCCTCGAGCTCAACTCAACACACAATGTACTCCAAGTAAGCTCCTAAACATATGGAGCTTCTCTGTACTACCAAGTGACTTTGTGAAGATGACAACCACCTGATCCTCTATGCTGACATATACCAGTAGATCTACATCACCTACTCTAGAACCTTCTTCCTCATTAAATGATAATGAACCTCAATGTTCTTCATCCTAGCATGGTATACTAGATTACTGGCCAGTTGTATGCTACTCATATTATCATAATAAATGATAATAGCCCTATCCATGGGCTCATCCATATCACCAAACAAGTAGCTTTTAAAACCAAGTCACAAGCTATTATAGCAGTACCCCTATACTCTACCTATGTACTCAATAAAGTAATTATTGATTATTTCTTGCTACTCCAACTCATAGTAGTAGATCTTATGTATGCAACACTACCAACCCAATCAATATCCATGTACCCATGTAGTTGTATCTCTATACCAGCCTCATAGAAAAGTCCACAATCAACTTTGGACTTTATGTACCTATGAGAATCCGTCTAGCCACATTCAAGTGTGGCTTCCTAGGGACCTACATAAACTGACTCACAAGTCCAATAGCATAGCTCAAGTCTAGCCTGATAATGGTCATGTAGATTAAGTTGTCCACTATGCGCTTGTACATGGTGGGGTCCTCCACCGCCTATATCTACAAAACAAAATGCCCTAAGGTGATCTCACCACCTTTATACCTAAGAAATACCGTAACTCACTCAAATCCTTCATCTTAAACTTTTGATTCAAAAGTCTCCTGACATCATGCATGTCAGCATCACTATCACTAGTGATAATCAAGTCATCCACATTAATGACTAATAGTATGATCCCTCTATCTATCTTTTTCACATAAAATGAAAAATTTGAATTGGATATCTAAAATACAATGGTAACAAGTTACTCTCAATCTTGTTTGACCATGCTCTGGGTGCTTGCTTCAAGGCATATAAGGCTTTGCGTAACCTCTACACAAAATCTTGTTTGACCATGCTCTGGGTGCTTGCTTCAAGCCATATAAGGATTTGCATAACCTCTACACAAAATCTAGGTATGCATCATTCTCATAACTCGGTGGTGGTTGCATCATGTATACTTTTTCTTGCAAATCACCATTCAAGAAAGCATTCTTAACATCCATCTGATGCATACTATCATTGTAGCCATAGCAATGACAGCTCTCACGATTTTATCATTCTTATAACCATGATGAATGTCTCCTTATAGTAAATGCATAGGTATGCACCACATAACCCTTGGTAATCAATCTTACCTTATACCTGCTCCACTGATTCATCTAAGTTATGCTTAACCTTATACCCTCACTTACATCCAATTGCCTTCTTCTTTACCAACAACCCGCATTTGTTGCAGTCTTGGTCCATCCCCATACATCCGAATGTACAACATAGCCTTACATTGATGTGCTTTTCATGCGAGAAAGCATCTTTTTCCTACTTACCAAGCTATCATGCTTCACATACTTTGTACATACCATTAACTTTAAACTTTAGCAAGCCTGCAACAATAATATTTTAGGCCTATATAGCTTATGTATATTCACATGACCAATGTGCTTGTGCTATATTTCTACAATGACACATATTCCATGTGTAAACATGGTTTCTTTCACCTCATGCATGTTAACATCCAAAGTAAACATCTTACCATTTCTATTACCCTCTGCAAATCAAGCACAAATCAAGCAGCATTGATTTTTGACGTCTTTCAAAAAACACCCTTAAGGATTGAATCTCAGTTATAGACCTTGTTAAAAACTTTCTAACGTGAAGTATATCTACCAACATCCTATTAAACAATGGTGTTTTACCAACATGCATAATGGGATGTGCAGTATCATCACATGTTTCCACATATCCTAGGCTTTCTATTTTTTGCATATCTCTAAACCACTCACCATGATTGGTCATGTGGTTAGAGGCACCAGAATCAACATATCAAATATTTCTTGATCTTGACACATCTTTTATCGTATATGTTGCATCATCACAAATAATTGCTCACTTTTGACTTGATGATGCATAGTTGTCTCACTGTAACTTTCCACTTTTGACATTATTCTTCTTTTTATTACAGCAGTCCTTTGCCATGTGCCCTAGGTTGCCACAATCATAGCATTCTATGCTATTTATGATTTCTTTGCCAACCACATCAGCTTCTCAAGCTCCCCTCTAGTTGGTAAACTTTGAAAGTTGTGACACACAATATTGGATGTTTGGCTTGGAGACACGAATAGATTAGGCATCTAACAGCTTGATAATAAGTGGTTACGTGGAATGGTTCACTGGCATACTCTAGACTAAGTTTTATACCACGTTCCATTGGTATAGAAATCAATTTGCAACTTTCCATATTGAACCTCTTGAGCGCAATGCCTTGATGTACTTTGACTACTTAATATCTATACCATTATCTTGCTGTGCATGTCCAAATAGTAGTGCAAAAGACCAAGATCTAACATCTCAAAATTTGAGGCAATGTCAACCTTGAAGACTGTAATGAAATCCTCATTGGTGCGCATGTTACTAGCATGTCATCTATAAGAAAATCTTGCTTGTCCTTTTTTACACATAAATAAGACTGTTTTAAAATCCATGTCTAGTCAAATAGGCATGAATCTTCTGGTACCAAAGCTTGGTACTATATATAAAGATTTTTTAAGCTTGTTTCAAACCATATAAAGCTTGCATACCTTGTGTTCTTGACCCTGTTAGGCAAATCCAACTAATTAACCTACATAAACTTCTTCTTGCAAGTCACCATTCTAGAACACTATTTTAATGTCCAATTGACACAATTTTCATCTATGATGAGACTACCAAAGCAATAGCAAATTACATAATATGTCACAACTGATCTATTTGCCTTTATTTTGACTTTGAAAACCCACTTGATCCACCTGCCTTTCTCTTGACTTTGAAAACCACCTTAGTACTAATAGCTTTCTTGCCAAGTGGTAGACCAAGTACCATTTTTTTGAATGGAGTGTATTTTATCTTGTATGGATTTCACCCAATTTGGATCTTCTTGAGCCCCTTCAGGTTCATTTACATCATGTGGAGAACTAAGAAATGCAAATTTCCATCACCGGATTTGGTTCTACTCTACAAAGGAGTAAACAATTTGCTATCCTGCAAGGTGCTTTTAACCCATCTTAAAATAGCCCTAGATTCATTGATTGCTAATCAAACAAGGATCCAATAGGCAAAATCTGCTAAGAATCAACAGAAACTGGCATAGGTAATAAACCATCAAATATATGTGGAGAATTGACATAAGCATGCTTATTGAATTCCATCATTGGATAGAAATAATCCTCTCCAAAAATGGCATCCCTACTAACAATGATCTTCTTATTGAGAGGATTTTAGAGATGATAACCTTTTTTGTTAGCACTATAACCAATAAAAATGCATTTCACTGCTTTGTCATTGAGGTTACTGGCATATGTACATATGCCAAACAACCAAAAGCACACAAGTGTTCAACCTTAGGTTTTCGATTGAACCAAGCCTCATAAGGAGTGATAATCTTCACCTATTCAGCACATAGGTAGCACAAAGAACTACTTCCATCCAAAACTTGTGTGGTTAGCCATACATTTAACCTTCTCCATGCGAGTCATGTTTCGTCTCTCAACAATACCATTTTGTTGTGGTGTATAAGGAGTTGTACATTGATGCTTAATGCCTTTTTGTGCCATGAAGGCATTGGACATATATTCCCCTCCTCTATTTGTACCGAGAGTTTTGAATTTTTAAGCTAGTTTCATTTTCAACCATAGCAACAAAGTGTTAAAAATAAGAAAATACCTTTAATTTTTTGTTTATAGCATAAGACTAGTCGTACTTATTGTAATCTTCAATGAATGCAATAAAATATAAGTTTCCTCCCAACAAAGTAGTCCTCATTAGACCACACACATCACTGTGTATGAGATTAAGTTTTGATTAGCTCTATTTGCTGCATTCTTTGGGAAAGGTTGGTGAGCAAGTTTGTCGAGGATGCATCCTTCACAAACATTTCTTGGTGGTGGATCAAGTTAAGGAAGACCCTCTAACGTCATTTGTTACTGTAAAAGCATCAAACCACCAAATAGAAGTGTGGCCAAACCTAGCATGCCTTAACTGGGCATCCTTTATTGCATTAGAAGTGTCTGCTAGACAAGCAACATCACACTTATTATACATGTCCTGCCAATTTGTATAAACCATTGGTGGTTAAAGATGGTTAAAGATCTAGTAAGCACAATCTATTTGTCATGTTCTCTATCACCAACAATGCATTCATCATTTGTAAATTCAACATTAAGTCCCAACTTGCTAAAGTGGGCACATAAATCAAATTCTTTTTAATTCCTAAAACAAAATTACATTTTCAAGATAAAGATCCTCACCACTTATAGGAGAGCCAAACGATTGGATTGTCTGCAATTGCTCAGTCGAGTGATTGAAGAAACACACGAATGATTGCAGACCTACACACGATCGAAGAGGTACGTGATTGTAAAACTTGTGATTATACTATCAAGCGATCGAAGGAGTGGGTCTAGTGTAAACTGTTATCTTATTTGACACATGACACATCATGGTGAAGCAGGGGGGGCGACAAATGGAACTAGCTAGACATCGACGGAAATTGACATCGATCGTGAATTAATTGACATCGACCGTGAATTAATTGACTAAAATATCGACGTTAGCACGATTACCTAAATAGCTACCGCTTGTAGATAGAGTTGAATTAAGCATCCTATAGATAGGCTGCCTCCTCCACATGACTACACCCAATTGTGTGCAGGATTGGACTTTAGTCCTTGAAAAACTTACTGCCTTAGAGTGTGTTTACACAATTGTATGTAGTACAATTTACATCTAAATGGAAACCACCTACAATGAAAGCGTGGAATAAAAACCAAAACTATAGTCTACACCCAAATGGAAACCACTTGCAAGCTTAGACTATATACTATAGAGTGTATGTTACAGTCCACCTAAATGGAAACCACCTGTAATGAAAGCTTAGAATAGAAACCAAAGCTATAAAAGCGTGGTCACAGTGTGTAGATAAAAATACCAGAAGCAAGCTACAGAAAAGCTTTACTTTGATACAATTGTTAGCTTTTAATGTAAGCAAAGCTGCAAACACTCACTCACTCAATGTTCAAATATCAAAGAGAACACATGGGGGAGAGAGAGAGAGAGAGAGAGTGTAAAAGGCTAGTTTACTAGGAGCAAAAGCTCAAGGTATAAAACGAAGTACAAAATGAACATCCTCAACTATAGATGGGGTTGCTTATATACTAGCTAGCCCTAAGGTGCCCGTTCACACTTGGATGGCCATGGGAAAAAACCTAGTGGGACAAAAGTGCCCATGGCATAAGTGTTAACAATCCTAAAATGGGATTGATCATGGTGAAGGACATAGATTAAGCAACATAATTAAGGTGGATTAAACCACACTAAAAACTCCATGAGAGAGAGAGAGATTGCACACTCAACACTCAATTCTATTCACTTGCATATCATAATGAACCATACAATGATATAGGCTTTCTAGCCTTATCCCACTTTACACATCATCATCCATGTGTGGCAACTCCTTTTCCACTCTTTTGGTCAACACTCACACACCATACAATATTACATGTGGCATTCCTATCTCACCACAATATCTTGCACCTCTAGGGTGCTTTCCCACATACATAACACCACGATTACATCTCTCAACACCCCCTCTTAATCAAGGTGTTCCTCAACTCACCCATCACCCATCACCCATATCAATGTAGCATTGCACAAATGCAATCGCTACCTCTCTCAACACTCCCCCTCAATGATACATTGGAGTGTCCATTAAGCAAACATGTGTGCTCGTGTCTACCATCTTAGACACCTAGGCCATTTTGAGCCGACTCGCTCACAGCGGAACCACTGAGTCCGATTTGAACATGGAAGTTCGGGTGGGAACCAACCCATTCTCATGCACCTCACACGTGCATTGCTCATGCACACATCACTCAACAACCATTTCGATCTTCTAGGTGAGCTCGGGCAGGCAACCCTCATAATACCATGGGTGATTACAAAAAAAATCCTCGTTTTGAGCATGCAAGCTCAAGCACGTTTACCCTTCCCAGATGAGTGATAATGCAATTACATTTTTGGCCAAAGCTAGGAACATCTTCGCCAACAAAAAAAACTTTAGAAATTGGTTGTGTGTGAATGTGTTCTCATAAAATACCTTTTAAAGGCATGTGAACAAGGCTTATGCTTTTCATATAATGCCTTTTAAAATAAATGATATGATGTTGTGTGAATGACCCTTATTGCCAATAAGGGTTAAATTAAAATTTTTTTAAATAAAAAATCTTTGAAATTCTAATTCTCTGCATGCACGTTGAATGCGCCTCTATGCGCCGACGAGTCCATTTCTGCAGTCCTCATCAGATTCCCTGACACCCAGATGGTCTTCTTCTCCTTCCTCTCGACTGCTTCTACACAGCAATTATGGCGGTCTCCTTCCTCTCAACTGCTTCTCTCCTCGGCTGCCTCTGCTCAGTTCTCTACTCCATACGCTGCTGATCTCCTCCAGAGGGTGTCACAGCTGCATCTGTTGCTTCTGCAACTTTCGCCGTCCTCATTGCCCAACTTGCAAGTCCTTGACTTGTCTGATTATAATTCCATGGGCACCATACCGGCGGAGAGCTTCCATGCTGCCCCGACTCTATTGACGCTAGCTCTTAACGGCCTGCTCATTTCGATTCTTTAGCTCTCTGTTACGACCACCACCATGGCTTCCAAGACTTCACTCCTTTTTCGCCTATTATCTGCCTAGTGCAGCTTCTTTTCTTTCTCATCATTGGCTGCCTAGCTCTACTCTGCGCTATACAATCAATGGTTTTTGCCTCTCTCTACTACTTTGTTGCACTGCTCTAAGCTTGTAGGCTGTGCTGCTGTCCAGTTTGTGCTTCATCTTTATGCTGCCGGTTTTCTAAAACTCATCCTA
Source organism: Cibotium barometz (assembly GCF_041138505.1). Taxonomy (NCBI): domain Eukaryota; kingdom Viridiplantae; phylum Streptophyta; class Polypodiopsida; order Cyatheales; family Cibotiaceae; genus Cibotium; species Cibotium barometz. The sequence goes on from NC_141068.1 coordinate 39,620,250, forward strand.
GCCATAGCTGTCCGTCTGTTGCTACTACAGCTGTTTTGCCGCCATCAACTCCTCTACTAATGGCGCTTGCAATTTACCAAGATTGCAAGCTTGCATGTGCTTTTCTCAAAGCTTCCATTGGAAGCTTGCTTCAACTTTCCTAATAGCCTGCGTAACTTTTCATCAGGCTGGATTCTAATAGCCATCAATATAGCCATTGTGAGCTCCCATTTGAGCTCCATATGCATGCATCCATTCAAGTTTCAGTCTCTTTGTCTCTTCTAAGCCTCTCTCATTGAGGTTTCTCCCATAGCCATCAACATGGCCTTTCATGAGCTCCAATATGAACTCCATATATATATAGCATGCTCTTCCATATGCATGCCAACATCTTCAAGGTTGCCTCTTCACAAGTTTCTCAAATGAAACCATAGGTGCATAACCAGAGAATGAATGCTTCAATAGCATCCACAACCAGCTCATCTTTCATGAGCAAACTCCATGAGCAATGCCCTTCAAGCATGCTCCATTATGAGCTACAAATCAGCCCATCACAGCTTGCCATCACTTGACAAGCATGCACCTCCTCCACTCTTTGCTTGGAAGAAGCAAAGAACCTTGGGATTCTTCCATCCCATCAAGCAATCCTTATACATTAAGCATTTTCCATGCTCAAAACCAAAACTTTGAGGCAAAAACTTCACAAAACCAACCTTCCTAAGGCATAATCAGCAGCATATCTTCTCTTGGCAGCTTCTCCTTGACGATGATGAAGACTCCATAGCCTTCATAATGCTGAAATCTCCATTTTCAGCTTCCTTGATAGAGCAAGCTCTCCATGTTGCAAAACTCCATTTGCAACTCTCTTGGGCAGCTTCTATGCAACCTCCTTCTTGCAAATCTCCTCTCAAATCCTCACAATGCAAATCCAAATGATAATATGAGTGTGCATAATTTGTTTTCATAATAAACTGAAAATAATGCTTAATCAAAGAAACACACAAACAAGCTAATATACATAATAATCACCATGACCAAGAGCCCACCCAAGCTCTGATACCATGTTAACAATCCTAAAATGGGATTGATCATGGTGAAGGACATAGATTAAGCAACATAATTAAGGTGGATTAAACCACACTTAAAACTCCATGAGAGAGAGAGAGATTGCACACTCAACGCTCAATTCTATTCACTTGCATATCACAATGAAACATACAATGATATAGGCTTTCTAGCCTTATCCCACTTTACACATCATCATCCATGTGGCAACTCCTTTTCCACTCTTTTGGTCAACACTCACACACCATACAATATTATATGTGGCATTCCTATCTCACCACAATATCTTGCACCTCTAGGGTGCTTTCCCACGTACACAACACCGCGATTACATCTCTCAACACCCCTCTTAATCGAGGTGTTCCTCAACTCACCCATCACCCATATCAATGTGGCATTGCACAAACGCAATCGCTACCTCTCAACAATAAGTGTATGACCTCACATGTAGTACTTTCGAATATCTAACATGGATTACAAGAGTTTTGGCTAGATCAAGCAAGTGATTGGAGTCAATTTTTGGTTGGGGTTTGAGATGCCTAAATAGCCTAAGAATCAAGAATTTAGTACTTGGCATGGAAAAGAGAGAGAGAGAGAGTGTGTTACAGGACCATGGTACATGGAGGTTAAATTATTCCACAAATTCAATAATAAAAGAAATTAAACCATAACATCATAGCATAAATCAAGAGCATGAATCAAAAACATGAAAGATCAAGAACACAAGACTGGGTGCAATCTCCCCCCCCCCCCCCCCGACGTGTCACGGGAGTGAGATTTTTCAAAATATTTTATCATGGGAGAGTGAATCCAATTAATTATGTATGATGCATGGTTCATGTGTGAAGTATGGTAATGAACGATTTTCATTTATTATAGTTATTTTTGTAAAAGTGTTTGAATTCCATAATCAAGGGTGGAGGTTATTAATTTTTCTTATTTATTATAGTTATTTTTGTAAAAGTGTTTGAATTCCATAATCAAGGGTGGAGGTTATTCATTTTTCTTATTTGCTTTCAATTAATAAAAGCGTGAAGCCTGCATACTCAAATCAAAAATCCATATCTACATATATATATATATATATATATATATATATATATATATATATATATATATATATATATATATATATCTATCTATCTATCTATCTATCTAATTCCAATTGGTATTTTTCTTTTATCCTCTCTCTCTCTCTCTCTCTCTCTCTCTCTCTCTCTCTCTCTCTCTCTCTCTCTCTCTCTCTCTCTCTCTCTCTCTCTCTCTCTCTCTCTCTCAATTAAACTAACGACGGGCAGTGGCGGCGAAAATTCTCGACAGATTTTCTTTCCAATTGCGCAGTAGCGCTCTTCGTTGGCTGGACGTTGGGCGGGTTGAAGCTTAGTAGCAAAGCTTTGATAAGCTTTTTAATAAAGCTTATTTAAGCTCAATATAATTTAAACCTTATAAAAGCTTTGAATAAAGCTTAATTGTGGGAGTAGTGCATATATAAATATATATATATATTCACGGCGGTCTGCAAACCCATCCCAACTTTATCTAAACTGTGGCCAAAGTTTGAAAGATTATTTAATATTATATGGTGATAGATATCAATGCCCAATTTGCAATTTAAAAAATTTTGGCAAAATTTAATTGTATTCTAGGGTAATGTTTGGCACAAATTTTCAATTGTTTAATTTCAAGACTTCTATCAAGCCTTATGGTATTCCATGTTCAAGTCTCCATAGCTTTCTTATTAAAGGTTTATTTTCAGTTTTGAAAATTTCAGTGGATTCAAAGTTTTCAAGACGACTCGAGGGATCAAGCTTATGGAAGACATCTTGGAGATTGTCTGCGAGGACGACCGAGCACATGGCGACCAATCCACAAAAATTTTATGCATATTTGGCTCAACAGATTTTAATAACCCTATTGAACAAATTTTTAAATGGCCGGTATGCTGGAGCGACAACGACGACGAAAAACGTTGCTTCGTCATTGTTGAGACTAATATCCTCTTTTTCAACCCGACAAATTATGAGATAAGTCTTTTCTCATGCCTTGAACAGTTTATAAAATAATTTTCTATATTTTCCAAACATTTTGATTTTTTGTAGCTTGACTTCGACAAGTTTTAAGTTAAGTTTCCATATCCGCATTCTAGATTAATTGTAAGATTAATTAATTATGACATGCATATTTTGTGTCGTCTCCAAATCAATTATTTTTGCAACTCGGCGAATCAAATTCATGCGAGCTAAGTCCTTCACTACTCTCTCTATTTATCTTTATAATTTTGAATATTTAATTTGATGATCATAATAATTAAATCTCAATTTATTGTTTCTTCAAATTATTAATTCGTTAAAAATTATTACATCGTATCCTTTTAAATCCAATTTCATTAGTCATTTTTCAGATTATCACTTTTTCTTTGGATGATTAATTCATTTGCATGTGCAAAATTAATTATCTCAATGTTTATTTTCTAGTTTTTAATTAAAAATTGTTTGAAAAACTATAGTTGCATACTAGAAAAATTCATAAAAATCAAATTTTAGTTTCTTAATATTCTAAATTAATTTTTAGATTTTAAAGGTATTTTTCAATTAATTTTTATAATTTATATCATTGTATAATGAATTAGTATATTAAAATGATTATAAAACTAGTAAAAATAGTAAAAAAAACTCCAAGGAAAATTTCCAGTAAATGTTTCAATGTTTTTAGATTTTTATAAAAATTTAGAAATTAATTTCTATAAATTTAGTTATTTAAATTAATTACTTAGTGATTTTTCTTTAGAATTGTATGAAAATTCATTTTTACTACTAGAAAATTACAAAAAAATCATATAAGTTATAATTTTAATCTCTTTAACCCTCTTTAATTTTAAAATTAGTTGTTGATTAATTTTTAATATTTCAAATTAATTATTTGATTCAAGTTTCATTATAAATGGTTGAAATTTCATTTTCAAGGTTAGGAAAATTTGTCAGCATTTATTTTATTATTTTTAATATGTTTAAGTTTTAGGAATTAATCATTAATCATTTTTAAAGTCAAATTAATTATTTATTTCATTTCTTTCGAATAATTCTCTTTATTATGAAATGATTATGAAAATTTAAAAATTAAGTATTCATTTGCTTTTGTATTATTAGCCATTCATTGAGACCTAGGAAGAAAACTTTAGAGCACCCTAGTTTCTAGAAATCAATTCCAGATGACAAGAAAACACTCAATTCATAATATCAAGAATAAGGAAAACTTTTACTAGTAGATCACTTGGATTGATTATTATGAGACTAAGAGACGATATGCTAAACTTAATGACAAAGCTAGTTGGTCTCGAACCAAGTATTAATTCAAGTGACGAGTAATTGTTAGTACATAAAGACAAGTTCTCCATTAAGTTGTTGGAAAAGTACTATGAAAATCAAGTTTTATATCATTCGATCGTATCATGGATGGTAAGGTAAGATTAAAAGTAACCATCAAGTCAAGATTACGAATCAAAGTATTAATCACAAGAGAGTATAGTCTTAATATTTCACAAGATACAAGTACAAGATCTATTCAAGCTCAAGAGGAAGTTTTATTTTAGTACAAGAGACTTTCAAACCAAAACTTTAATCAAGTACAAGATTCCTAAAGATTACAGATTTCTTATTCAACAGCAGAGATTTGTTCAAGTCTACAAACATCAATTGTAAACAAGACCTCTTTCAAGATTGAAAATCCATGAAAACCATATTAGACCGAGGAGTTTAGTATGTTATGTGTAGAAAATCTAAGTTTAATACAGTATCATACCAAGATCAGTAATAATTATTAAACTTTCATCTTTTTCTTACAGACAAGTTAGCAATAATTTGTTGACCCAGGTGGCTTTCACGACACCATCTTCAAGACTGAACAGGAAACCGAGATTCCTACCTTAAACACATGCTTATTAAAATCATCATTGGAATAAGATGGCAGATGTGAGGGTACCGAATGAGGTGCCGCACCAGTGAAAGATTGTGTGAGGGTACCGAACGAGGTGTCACACGAGAGAGATGCATGCAAGGGTACCGAATGAGGTGACGCACCAGTGAAAGATTGTGTGAGGGTACCGAACGAGGTGTCACACGAGAGAGATGTGCGAGGATACCAAATGAGGCGTTGCACAGTTGAGGATTAGTGTGAAGGTCACCGAACGAGGTATCACAATATGCAAGGATCACCGAGACGGAGGTGTCGCACCATACGAGGGTACTGAATGAGGTGTCGTATGGGTCCTCACCCTCACGAGTCATACCATACTAGTGATTGCGTATCGTGGGTGACTCCACAGTAAATACTAATCATCTAGTGTTATTGATGCATGTGTATTGCCAGGGAATGGTGATTGAACTATGTTTAATTATTTGAGTTAACCTTGTTAGGTTGTTGATCATTTGACGCAATTGAGGAAAATTGCTTCCCCAAACGGGAGGATTGTCACAGGAGTGAGATTTTTCAGAATATTTTATCATGGGAGTGAATCCAATTAATTATGTGTGATGCATGGTTCATGTGTGAAGCATGGTAATGAATGATTTTCATTTGTTATAATTATTTTTGTGAGTGATTCCAAAGTAATTGTGATCTAACATTGTGGATTATGTTGAGTATAGATCATGAGTTCGAGACGACCAAGGTGGACATTGGACGAGATTATCTAGCCAAGCACATGTGTGCTAAATATTTAATTTTGTATGGTTTGGTCCATTATACATATATTAGGCAAGGATTATTTTTGATGAGATGCTTTAAAAGCATTGGACTAAGGCGGCTCAATTTTGTAAAAATCCCAATTTTGGAAAAGCTATGCTATTTATGGCTCCAAAGGCTAAATTTATTAATATGATTTAAATACCGCGTGTGGGAGTGGAGCCACACACGTCGGGGGGGAGATTGCACCCAGTCTCGTGTTCTTGATCTTTCATGCTTTTGATTCATGCTATGATGTTATGGTTTAATTTCTTTTATTATTGAATTTGTGGAATAATTTAATATCCATGTACCATGGTCCTGTTAACAGAGAGCGAGAGAGAGAGAGAGAGGTCCAAAGTAAGTGTTACTGTTTCAAAAAACATATACCTCTTTACTAAGGTTTCGAATCACACGCTTTGATGCACTATTTACATTTTATACATGGTTTCAAATCCCACACAATGATTGTTTGGCCAAGAGAGAGAGAGAGAGTGTTAATGTTTGGCCAAGAGAGAGAGAGTGTTAATGTTTCAAAAAACATATACCTCTTAACCAAGGTTTCAAATCACCACTTTAATGCACTATTTACATTTTCCTTATGGGAAACTATTAGATTGAAACCTTTACACAACGATTGTTTGGCAAAGGGGTTTTAATCTCTTTGTAAATGTGCTTACTTCAATACATTTTTGTGTGCTTGAAGCTACTAGGAATACTCATGGGTTTCGATATTTACACATGTTGTTATATGTGCTTTTGAGTTTAACATATGCTTCCAACAAAGTTTAATATTTGAAGATTGAGAGTGTTAGACCAACAAGCATGCTATGAGCATTAACTTCTATGAGTCTATTGCTATGAATGCTTGCTTGTATATACCTAACAAGGTGCAAGGCTAAGGTAAGATGATAAAAATATGGGTCCCAAATTCTTTTTTGCTATTAATTAATTAGTGAGAGGGTGCGTACCTTTGAGTGGAAGCTTTAGATTATTATTATTTTTTTAAAAAAGAAACGTTATGGTGCTTTCATCAAAGGCGGTGGGATTTTTCTAGATTTTTTCAACTTGATCGTCAACCGCCTCTCCAGGTGCCTATAAAAAAAGGCAGTGAAATTCGCCTATCTACTGAGGCAAATGCCTCCTTATAAAATTTTCGTGAGAGAGAGTTACACTGAAACCCCAGGCAATGCGTGTTGTTTAAAATGAAAAAAAAAGTTAAAAAATAAAACAAAACTACGCTGAGAGACCTGTTGTTTGAGAGAGCTACGCTGAAACGAATATGAATGTGGAGAGACGTAGCGAAGGTGAACGAAGAGAGACAAGGATGCTAATGTTTAAACCTTAGAATGCTAAGGTTTAAACCTTACACACTAATTAATTAATTGAAGGCGTGCCCGAGTAGGGAGTATTAAGCACAAAGAACGTCTGTTGAGGTGGCAACAAGCAGGTGTTGACGTGGAATTAACTTCGTGAGAAAGTATCGCAACTGTATGAACCACTCTCTTTCCGCTTATCCCAAAAATTAATAACTTATATATGTATTAAAAATCATTCTTTAGATATAGATGTTATAAATACGATTTATCTCTCAAGCGTTATACTGATGTCGTATTAGTATAATAGATGGTATTATTTTTTTCTTAACATCAAGCGCTTGTTCTAGTGGTTGATGGGGGTGGCTTGTAACCTCTCGAGGTACCAGGTTAGATCCTCGGTTGGACTCCCGATAGTTACATTGCCCTCGCTTTGTAGAGGATATGAGGGGTCCTCACGGAGTACTTTACTCCCTTCTAGTAGTCGCCAGATTTTTTAAGAAAAAAATAATTTTTCTTGTATAAAGCATTCAATATATTTTAAAATTTAAATTGAATGTTATCAAAATAAAAGTGGTTAATGACAATAAAAATGCTCATATATAAACATAAAATATATATTATATGTATGTATACAACTCAGCGTAGTAGATACAATAGATAGTGTAGGATATATATAGATAACTTATAAACATAAATTTGCACTAAATATTATTAACTAATTATACATAACTAAATATTTACAACCGGTTAGTTTGCTGACGTGTCTCCGGCCTGGAAGGACGACGGCGGCAGGAAGCGGCGAGTGCCGGCAAAGATGACGGCGAGGTATGCGAAAGGATGGGTCATCATGGGATATCGACGGCATGATGGGGGGTTCTTTTACACGCACATGCCACATACACGCGCGCGCACACACACATTCATGACGACCTTCCAGAGGCTTTTCTATTCTGTACATTTTTCCCTCACTTGTATTTTCGGATCTTCGTCTTCGCTTTCGTCTCCCCCCGCCCCCGGCCTGCTACTCCCGCTGCACTTTTACTTCTGCGAGCGAGCAGCTACGGGTACACAGACGGCCTGATCGCGATGACCTAGATCGAGCTCCCCTCTTCCACAAAACAAGGTAATCCTTACCCCTCCTCAATTCCGGCCCCAACCTCCGCTGCAAGCCCTAATTTCCACTGTCTGTAACACTCCTTTCCACCGTCTTCCCAAAATCTTTACCCGTTTTGCCCTGGTCCAAGCTTCCTCTCTCCCATAGTCTCTCTCTTTCTTTCTCGCTATAGCCAACTGACCTCTACCCTTGCCTCTTGACCTATCATGCGCAGCGAGTTCTTGATTCTCGTGGCCTTTTTCTGTGCGCGACCGATGCTCATGCCCCTTCGGACCTGCCAGTCTGTCCCGCATGAGTGCCTCCGGAAACACAACAAATTTTCGCAGAGGACAATTGCACCGCTACAGTGCCGATTCTAGAGCTCCATGGGTGATGGAGGATGCGCCGTCTTGTCATCCCGGCATCCCTTAGCTGAATTTCGTAACTCGGAACCGTGCCACAGGGAGCAACTGAAAGGCAGGCTTAGCAATTGGGGAGTTGAATTAGGTCAGGTTAAGGAACGCAGTGCTAATGTATCACCTCATGATGACAAAATCTCGACATGGCCTTCCGTGCCAGTAAGTGACATGGAGCCTGGTAGTTCTTTCCATGTAGGGGACACCACAGGAGAAGGACATGACAAGCAGACTAGGAGGCCGAATTCTAGGTGGGACATACGCGCAGAGAGTTTTTCACTAGTAGATGCAGAATGTAATGCCACACCCGAAGGTTCTGCTTGCGAGCTCAAAACAGCCCCTAAGCACGTGGCAGGCCCAATTGGCACTCATGAAAGATCACAAGCAGAGCGGCAACAGCAGGCTGGGACAGAGAAAGGAGGACTTGGGGAAGAAGACTGGAAGGACAGCCAGCAGACTTCTTGTTGCAATGTTGCCAGGGTGACAAATGATGATCCCAGTGGTTGTCAAGTAAATCTTGGAAGAGAACAATGGCAGGTGAAAGGAATTACAGATAACAGTGATCAACACCAGAAAACTTATGCCAGGGATCAACATTATCCGAATGAGCAGTCATCTGGGAACAGTGAAGGTGTTTGCATTCACTCCAGCAAAGCTGGAAATGCTGAGAGCATGTCTCATTTGACCACTCAGGAGACAGTCTCTGGAAGCTCGATGAGTGGGCAGGATGGAGGCTGTTGCCTCTTTGCCAGTAAGGAAGATAGGAAATATAATTGCGAGATTATGTCTGAGTCAGACAAAAGAGAATCAGTCTTAGAACCTTTAGCAACCGAGTATAGAAGCGGTGGTCATCTTCTCTACAGCAGGAATGAAAACATGCTGCATACTTGTGACCATTCTACTGGATATGATCTCCATGGATCAAAGCGAGAAGCAAAGGACAGAAGGAGCAGTAGCGATAATGATCTGCATTATAGCATGCTGCATGCTCGGGAGCACTCTACTGACCACGATTACCATGGATCAAAGAGAGAGTCGAAGGAAAAAAGGAGTGATCGAAGTGATCATGAATTGCATTATTCTTCGTCAAGGACTGGTTGCATAGGAAAGGAAAACGGAGATGGTTCTAGTGGCAGCATTGCTGCGTCTGACAGCCGTGTGACCAGAGATGAAATGCTACATCATTATGTGGAGAGTGACTCACATGGCTGTAGACTGCACCACAAAACAAGAGAGAGGTTGCATGAGAGTAGACCAAGCTCTGAGCATGAAGATTCTTTTAAACATAGAAAGGATTCTGACAGGTACACAGCTAGAAATTCGTTTTCTGACAAGAGTGGACAGAGCAGTCATAAAAGAGATTATCATAGCAGAAGCGGGAATCATACAGAGAGAAATGGCTTTTATGAGAACCCTCTAAATGGAAGGAGTCAGTCTGTGAGAACAGAAGGTAAGCATCACAGAGAGCAGAGAAACTTGGATGGAAAAGAGATGAACAGTGACTCTCAAGACTATTCAGCCCATCATCATGGCCCATCTGCCACTGCACAGAAGGATGATTTTTGGCCTGTGGAGATGGATGTTCCAATGGACCTGTCGCCTGCCCCTGCAGAAGATAATACAGCAAGTTCGAGTGTGGCATGGATTGAAACTGTTGATCCAGGTCAGAATGAGCACATTGTCACTGCCCCTCACAACTTCAATGTAGAGCCTAATTGCAGAGGCTGGATTTATTTAGATTCTGAGGGTGTCATGCAAGGCCCGCTAGAGCTAAGTGTGTTGAAAAGTTTACTGGACGACGGAAAGTTGCAGTCAGATCACATGGTCAAACTTGATGGAAGTAATGAGTGGTTTACACTTGAACATGCTGGATCAACACCAGGAAGCTGTGGAAAAGCTGTCATGCTCCAACCGGCTCAGCCTCTTGAAGGCGAGAGTAATGCTGAACAATGCTTGCCGTCCATGGTTGTGGAAAGCATGCTTGATGAGAAGCTGACAATTGGAAGCCTTACTTTTGATCTTTCAGAAGACCATGAAATTGATAAGCGTGTGGAACAACTTATGCAGGGTTTTACCCTGGTTCCAGGGAGAGAGAAGGAGACAATTTTGGGTAGGTCCTCTCATTCTAGCCAATTTCTTTTATCAATACTCAAGCATTTTCACTGATTATGTGCTTATTTGTGTTTCTAAAAACCAATCGCGGGTGGAAATGCAGAAGCTTTAAACAATGCAGCCAGACATGAGTGCCCAGAGAATGAGCAGGAATTGGACAATGAAGGTGTTTCTAACTGTCTCTACTTGAGTGCCATTTTTCTCTCAAATCTAAGGATTGTTTTTCTACTGTTGTAGGGTTGTGAATAGTCATGCCAATTCTTGTTTCCTCTGGACTCATTTTTGATTTTAAGTGGGTTACTAAAGTTTAACTACTTTTAAGTGCAGAGTCTCTGCAGTCTCATGGTGGTGTTGCTGCTCATTGGAATGGAGACCAGCTAAATTGTGATGGGCATTGTTTTCAAGGCTTTGCTTTGAAGCCTCAAATATCAAGAGAGTCCATCACTAGCATTGGCATCGACAATGATGTGGACATGGTTGGACTCAGCATCAGCGGTTTTCAAAGCGCATTTCAAAGTTCACGGAAGTGGACTACAAGGGGTGGTGACTGGAAATTGATGTGCCAGATGGAGAATGCCATGAATGCAAAAGGTCCAGTGAGTCTGGGAAGACCTGAGAAAATGGTGTTAAATCAGGGTATTCCTCTTTGTGAAAGAAGGCACCGCAGCTTACCAGACCCTCGAAGAGGATCTTCCCTTTATGAAGTTTCGAAGTGTGGGACTCTTGAATTGCCACCTTGGGCATATCGCTATTGGGAGGCTAAGGGAGAGTGCTTCAATACAACTCTTGAGAATGTGAATGCAATCTCAACATCCCTTTCATGTACTCCCAAGTCTCAAGCTTCAACACCTAGAGATGGAATACATTTTGAGGGGTCAAAGAAGTTCAAAGCTAACAAATTTATTTCTCTGTCTGAGCAGAATTTGGAGACTCCTACTGTAAATTCAGTTGGAGTTGCTTTGACATCTGGCCATTTGCCTTCTGTCTCGTCAGTGGGCTGTGAAAAAGATTGTTCTTGTGAAGCTCCTTCTACAAGCTTGGCCTATCAAGAATCGGAATGCTCAAATCTTCAGCTGGGGAGGCATGATATTGGTTTGACAGTGGTGGATGAAGTGACTGAGGATTGCATCAAGCCAGTGCAACAGGTACCTAGAAAAGAGGACCTAAGGTTAGAGACAGGGGAGTGGTTTTACCGAGATGGAACTGGCCAGGAAATTGGCCCATTTACGTATATGCAGCTGCAATCAAAAGCTCGGGGCAGTTTGCTTTATGAAGGCAGATCTGTCTATAGAAAAAGTGATGAGACTTGGGTTCCATTATGTATGGATGGATTTTCAAAAATACCTCACTCTGATCCAAAGTTAAGCTGTCCATCCAAACATGTGGAAGAAGGGGACACTAAGGAAGAACTTGTTACTCAGGGACAAGAGGCATTGTGGAACTTTCATCAGTTTTACCCTCAGTTTATTGGCTATATGTGTGGAAAACTGCATGAACATGTTATGAAGTCATACAAAAGTCGGGACTTTGCTGCCATGTTGCATGAAGGCTCAAGGAATTGTTTTGGTGACAATAAATCCAAGAAAGTCGGTACAACAGACATACCTGCTGCTGCAGTCTCTGCCCAATCTGAAAACTCCAGCACGAGGTCTACCAATGGGCTTCTAGAGCTAAAGGTGGAGCGAGATAGATTCGATTTGAAACAAAGAGAGTTTGACGCGTTCGACCACGTGCCATCAGCAGTGAACACAAGCTCAGGTTTGCAACAATGTCATTGTTCTTTTTGTGGTGAGTTTTTCTTAATCTAAGGTGCTAGGGTTTGAGCCTGGGACCTGCCTTTCAACAGGCTCAGTGGCAACCATTTGAGCTTGAGCCTGGTGGCGGCATGTCGTTGTCCTTCATTAGCTTTTCTGTGCAGTAGTCCTTTTGTTTGATGACTGGGGTCTTCTTGTTTTACTTTTTGTGCCCCATCAGCTCTTGTTGCTCCAGCATATGATGTAGATAGCCACGTGGGCAAAACAAGGAGCTTACTAGACATAGAAGATGGGAGGATGCTGTCAGTGGCCATGGGGGCAGAGAAGGAAGGTAGCAGTTGGGGCATGATGGACCCTCGCCTACTGATGAGAGTTTTCAGTTTTTTGGAGACAGATATAAGATCACTTGTTCTTGCGTCAACAACTTGCAAATCTTGGAAGGCCGCTTTGGTTCAATTCAAGAAAGAGATCACACAGATTGATTTATCCTCTTTGGGAAGTCTCTGTTCTGATGATATATTCCGTTCCTTTACTGTAAGTTTTTCACTTTTCCTGTTATAAACCTCATCTTTTTTCTATTCCACCATCCATTCTGTCCCTTAAGACCTTTTTCTGGCTGATTTTATGTTTCAGGAGCATGCTCATAATGTCTCACGAATCGTTTTGAGGGGCTGTACCACCTTGAGTCCATCAGTTGTAAAGGCATTTTTACAGGGGCCCCATTCAATTGAGTCGGTAGATGCAAAAGGATGTGATCAATTGAAAGAGCTTATTCATATGTTTCCTCAGATCAGCTTGTCCAGGTATCAGTCTGGAGGCCCTGATTCACACCACAAATTAAAAAATGCAAAGGTTCTGGGGGAGAGAAAAAGTTCATTGATGTTGAAACACCCCAAAGGTCTGGATGCACTCTCTTCAGATGACTGGAAAGCGAGAAGGTTGAGTTTTACTGGTGTGCATTCAGATGGGGTGACAGAACCTATGGATTGTGATACCCCCCACTCTTTACAGCGAAATTTGGAGACCAGTCAGGTAGCCAGGTCCAATGAATCGGCCAAGCGAGTGAAATTACAAAGTACTGGAAAGCTCATGAAAGTAGGATCAGATAACTCCCATTTTAAGGTGATTTCAAGGGAATGTGTTGTCATGGGTTCTCATGCAAGGGATAAAGAGCAGTTTGACCTTAAGCACAAACAAAATTCGGTGTATTCATTTGGCAGTGAAGTCAATACTCATTCCTCGACCAAGGGAGATTCTTCTCCTGGCGTTGACAGAAAGCTAGAAAAGGACATGGCTCATGTTCTCCAAAATTTGAAAGAATTGAAGGTAAATACTTTCTCTTCCTGTCAGGTACTGGGGTCACCCTCTCATTTGTATGTGTGCTTTGTTTTGTTGTAAAGTGAACAAGGTAGGAACTCCATAGTTACTTTTTCATTACCAACATAAGTACTCCATGTAGCGCGTTTGGATGACTTCTGCTCAACATGAACCGTCTAGATCATTGTATCTGGCACAGAGAGTTTTGCAGCATGTGGGTTTCTTGTCCTAAGTCATTTAATCACGCTAGGGCAGTGTTGTTTTGACATGTTGGCATTCAGGTTCCAGATAGTAAGAAAGTATCATCTGCGCGATGTCGGGCATCGGCATATCTAGATATAGAGGAGAAGATGCGGCGTGGGTCATATCCAGCGAATATGCAGGGGTTCCGCTCATTCAAAAATGACTTGTTTGCCATAGCCAGGATGCTTTTCCGGTATAATTCATGACTTGAAATTTACTTGCATTACCTTGTTTATTTGGCAACTTGCCTAATTAACATTTTTTGATGGCAGAATTAAGGATAAAGAGGCTGGTGTAACTGTATTTGCAAATACTTTTCGCCTGATCGAGCAACTTAAAGAGGACTTGAAATGTAGAGACATCTCACATTCCAAGTCTTATAAAAGAAAATACCACGAGTATAAGTCCAGTGCTTCTTTGGCTGGTAGGAAGAGGAGGATTGGAAATGCAATGAGAAAGCAGCGTATGGGAAAGAGGAGAAAGGGCCATGATGAAAGCAGTGAAGATGATGAGCGTGATTTTAACTTTACATACAAAACTGAAACTTCTGGAACAGATGAAGAGGATGATTATTTCTCTCAAGATGACGAGGATGAAGATACAGATAAAACTGATTCTGAAGTTGAGAGTGAGTCTGAAGGAGAAGGTAAAGTGGATGGTGAAAAGGAGACTTTGTCTGAGGATGAGACTGATAGTCGAATCTGGGGGGCTCGAATGACAAAAGCGTCTATGGTTCCTCCAGCTACCCGCAAGTATGAGCTGATCGAAGAGTACGTGATAGTTGCAGATGCAGATGAAGTGGAAAAACGCATGGGAGTAAACCTGCCAAAAGATTATGACAAGATGGTTCGGGCTCAGGAGGATAAAGGAATCGAATATTCTCACCTTGAAATGCCTGAGCTTAGAGAGTATAAACCACGGAAACGTGTTCATGATGAGGTGCTGGAGCAGGAAGTTTATGGGATTGATCCTTATACCCATAACTTGTTGATGGATTCTATGTCTACTAACAGACTGGATTTTCCAGACGCTAAAAGACATCAGCTTATCGAGGAGGTATGCATGCTGATATCGAGGCTTAGCTGTTGTTGAAAGGCATATGGCAGATCTTAATTGTCTGACTGCAATCTTATAAACTGCAGGATCTTCTGAAAGCATTGAATCAAGAGGTTAGACAGTTCACAGGAATTGGGAAAGCACCTACCAAGTACCCTCTAGAACTTGTTGTGAATAGAGCATTGGAAGAATGCAAGGATATCGCAAAAAGAAGTCTCATTCTGGCTCTGTCAAAAAACATGCGGAGTAGGAAGGATAGCCACACAAAGGATAACTATGTTGCCTACAGGAAGGTAAATCCTTTCGTAAAGTTAACAAGTCAGAAATTTGTAGAGGGGTGGGACTTATTGGAACAGAAAAATAGATTTTGCTGTTTCAATAAGTCAACCTTGTTTTTGGATTGAAGCTTCAAGTTTGCATAATAAATCATAAACAACATTTCACCCCCCCCCCCCCTCCTTTTTTTTTTCTCCTCCCTTCCTCCTTGACACTTGCATCAACCGACCTTTTGCAAGCATGGGCATTAGAAGTATGCATATGCACTTGTGTGTGCTCATTTTCCTTGTGCTTTAGACAAGTTTACTTAATCTCTCATAATGTTATCACTCTCATGTTTGTTAGATATTTTTTTTTGGGTTTTTTAGTTCACATCTAAGTTTATTTATTTATTTATTTTTTTGGGGGGGGGGGTGTGGGCGGACGGACGGGCACGCCCATGTGTGTGTGCAGGGGCTTGGTGTGGTATGCAATCATCCGGCTGGTTTTGATAAAGATGAGTTTATTGTGGAGTTCTTTGGGGAGGTACAATTTTATAACCCATCTTAATGCATAACGTTTTATGAAACATTTTATGTTCATGCTTATCTCAATATGTTTGTACTAAAGAAGCAAAAGGTTTTGGTCTTGTCATGTGCTTGCTTTGTGGACATACTGCACAGTCAAGTGCAAGGACCTAATGCCAGACACCATGCAATAATCCCTCACTGACTTCTTAAGAAAGACTGTGAATCCCAAAAAGGCTGAAGTTGCCTCACAGTCTGAAGAATCGAGCAATCTAAAACCTTTTGTATCCGCTCAAGATCTATGCTCGTCCCATCTTGAGAAATCCGATGTCCTAGATATATGAATTCTCTTACACTTCGTATACTTGGCATACGACTTCTCCCATCTCAAAATCTTGAAGATGATGTGGAAATGTTCGATGTGCTCCTCTAGTGTCCGATTGTATATCAAGATATCATCTAGAAACATATCCACGAATCTCCTTAAATAATCTCTAAAGAGATCATTCATCATCTGCTGGAAAGTAGCAGGAGCATCGTGAGCCCAAAAGGTAACACGAGAAACTCGTAATGGCCATACTGCGTGGGGAATCTCCTCTTAAAGATGTCTTTCTCAGCTATCCGTATTTGTATCTCGTAACCAATACGAAGGTCAGTCTTCGAGAAATAGGAAGCTCCTTGCAACCTATCAATCAAATCATCCGCTCTTGGAAGGGGATATCTATTCTTGAACATAACTTTCAACTTTTTATAGTTGACAGACATTCTCCAACTTGGTCTTTGTGCTTTTGAAGTATCGGTGCCCCTCAAGGAGATTTACTCTTACGAATTTGTCCCATACTACCATATTCCGCCGACAATTGTCGAGCAGTCTCATCCTCTTCCAGCTTGTTCATCTTGTAAGGCACAATGCTCACATGCTAAGACCCTGGAACTAAATCAATCTTATGAACCGACCAACTATGTGGTGGCATTGGCATATGTGGTGGCATCATACTTAGAATATGTGGTGGAATCGTATTTAGCATATGTAGTGGCATCACATGTAGCATATGCTTCGAATATGTAATGAGGTCTCTCCTATAAAAAGGACCTAGTTCTATAATGAATTTATGCTTTCCATTATATCTTGTACTTCCTCAATCCCCTTAATCTTGTGCTGATTATCTTGTTGATTATCATCTCCCTTCTTCCCACTATTGTGTGGTTGCACTCTAGGCATTCGCTAACATTGTGGTATCAGAGCTGGACGGCCTCCATGCGCAGTTGCCGCCACCGTCTCAGAGCCAGGCGTTGAGAGCCAGCCCGCCAATCTAGAGCCAGCCGTCGCTAAAAATCCAGGCAGCGCTAGTGCTCAGCCAACCACCGCCGACAGTGGTTGTCACCAGCCTGGACATATCCCAGTATGAAAGGGGTCTGGTGGACTCCAGGATGTTTGAATATTTGGAAAGTACAAGCTTTGGGAATGGGGGATTATCCTAGAATACAAAGGACCACACTCCTAAAATTTAGGAGAGTTGCTATTTTTGGCTCGACTCCGATGGAAATTCTATTTGTGTCATTACATCTGGAATTGAGCAGATACCAAGAGTTGGCAAAGTGCCTATGACAGAATGTCTACCAGTTGGGATATTTTTAGAGATAAAGTTTATGGAAGGACCCATCTCTTAGATTGGGACATGTGGCAAGAAAGTGGACTAATCCGGCATCTCCCGTGGGGAGAGTAAGGCCCTTAAAGCTTGTACATGATATTATTCTTCTTGGGTAATAAAATACTCCAAGGGGGGGGGGTTGGCCTCTATGCGGTGTCACACGTGCAAGCTCCATTTTCAGCATTTGTGGATGTTTTATCGCTTTTATGTTTTATGCAAAGTGATGATGGATATGTGTTAAGGTTGTGGCTATGTTTAAATGCTTTAATATGCATTGATGGTATCAACAAGTGTGTCAAAGGCCCTAGTCCCCCGGGCACCCGTCCCGAGTTACATTGGTATCAGAGCATAGGCTTTCTTGGAAGCGGAGGCTTCCTTCTATCAATAAGGAATAGAAAAGATCTCAAGTGGGGACCACACTTACCATCATTGCTATTAAGCATGGCCAGCCACTTCAGAGCCTATGAAGCAAGAGCATGAGCAATAGACAGCTTGGTCTAAGGATTTATGAATTCACAAAATTTATCTTGGAAGTATGGAGTTGGCTTTATGTGCACACGTTTAGCACTCTTTCCTTATGGATATTGTGGATTATATTATCAAGCTTATAGGCAAGCTATATGGAGATATATCTCAGGATATCTTAAGGATATCTTAAGGATATGGTGACGAGATATTTCTTTTGGCTTCATGACCAACCTGGCAAAGAAAAGCTAAGTATACTTTGAGTTTGCAAAGTTAGTGCTTTTGCTATGAAGTGTTTTTTGATGTTCACTAACCCTTGTATAGCTATGCAAGGAGAAAGGTGTTGTTGTTTGCCTTGAGATGGTTTCAGGGAAACATTGTTTATGGCTCCCTTTATTGGGATGGATTATATCTATGGGGATTTCTTTCTTGGACGAGATTTATATAGATATTGGGCTTCACAAGCAATTTCTATGGACGAATCTGTCCGAGTTTATAGAGAAGAAATCTTTGGATATCTCATGGATATGATGCTTTTATGGATAAAGTCCACCTCTACTCCAAGGTGTGTGGTTAGCACGGGGTATGTGGTAAGAGTTATGGTATACAGGTCTATGGATTTCTGGTCTTCTTTTATAGGGATTTGGATCCATCCTCAGGTTTATGGATTATGTTTATGACTTCCTTTTACTGGGATGGATTATTCTTTATGGCTCCCTTTATTTGGGATGCATTGGACTTATGAAACTCATGGTTCACATACCTTGTGTAGTGTTCTCTTGTCCTACGTGCTCTCTTGAAGATTGTTTCTACCATGTGTGGGTGGAACAATAGAGAGCAGATGGAAGGGAACACGGGCACTTCAAAGGGTAGTGACAAGCACAACATACCCTGTGTAGTGTTCTCTTGTCTTACGTGCTCTCTTGAAGATTGTTTCTACCATGTGGGTAGAACAATGGAGAGCTGATGGAAGGGAACATGGGCACTTGAGAGGGTAGTGTGAGTTGGTGGTCGAAATGCCTATAAACTATGTGTAGTAGAAATACTTATGGAACACCAGGTTATCTATGCCTGCGGCGAGTGATTGTTTTATCTTGTTACTTGAGCCCACCTCTCATCCAAGGTGTATGGTCAGAGTACCAACACGGAGTGCAAGTGGTAAAGTGGACATGACGCCTGTTTGGCACGGGACTTATGTCTATGCCAAGGGTCATGTGGACCGATGCCTTGTTGGCAGGAGACTTATTTTGTCTTGCCCATTTACTTGGGACATGGATTATGATATCTCGACTTATGGGACTGATTTGTCTCGCCCATTTACTTGGGACATGATTATGATATCTTGACTTATGGGACTGTTTTGTTTCGCCCATTTATTTGGGACATGGATTTATTTATCTTTATGCCATATTAGAATCACTATCTCCCCATACAGAGGCCAAGAGGTTCATTGTTCATCTCACCATGCATGTGGATTCATGTTGGGATTGTGAGAGGGCAATTCAATGAACACTCCACTATACACATGGATTCGTGTTGCGATTGTGGAGTGAGTGTTTCATTGTTTCCACACCATGCTTGTTGATCAGAGTTGGGATTGTATGGGAGAACATGGGAACTGTTGGGATTGGGAGAAAGGATTGCTAGAACTATGGAGAACGAGCTTTTCTGTCACCATGGTTTGTACTCTTGAATGGCATGAGTTTGTGTGCATAGCACATGTTTCTGTGCGAGGCACTAGTTTTTTGTGCATGGCACTTATTTAAGTGTCTTAGCACCTGGTTCGTGATTTTCATTGGTATATGAATATCTCATTGATACTGGTGATTGAGACACAATTGGCTCTTGTGCCTGTGTCTAGCATATCTTCCATGGAATTCTCGCCCATTTATTTTGGGACATGATTTTGATATTGGTATTATGGAGACGTATTTAGTCTCACCAATTTCTTTGGGACATGGATTCTTCAGTTATATTGGAGTTTTGAGACGGTCTCGTCTCGCCCACTTAATGGGACATCATTATATCTTGAATATATGGCTTCAAGCTTAAAGTTGCGGACAACTTTTAAGAAGCTGGGGAGGATGTCACCAGCCTGGATATTTCCCAGTATGAAAGGGGTCTGGTGGACTCCAGGATGTCTGAATATTTGGAAAGTACAAGCTTTGGGAATGGGGGATTATCCTAGAATACAAAGGACCACACTCCTAAAATTTAGGAGAGTAGCTATTTTTGGCCCGACTCCGATGGAAATTCTGTTCGCGTCATTACATCTGGAATTGAGCAGATACCAAGAGTTGGCAAAGTGCCTATGACAGAATGTCTACCAGTTGGGATATTTTTAAAGATAAAGTTTATGGAAGGACCCATCTCTTAGATTTGTTGGCTCGGCATTTCTACAGCTTGTGTTCCGGCTCGGTTGCCTCGTGTTGGGCTGTGTTATGGCATTTGTATATGGATAATCTGGCATCTCCTATGGGGAGAGTAACGCCCTCAAAGCTTGTACAGGATATTATTCTCCTTGGGTAATAAAATACTCCAAGGGGAGGGGGGGTCGGCCCATTCCGGCCTCTATGCGGTGTCACACGTGCAAGCTCCATTTTCAGCATTTGTGGATGTTTTATCGCTTTTATGTTTTATGCAAAGTGATGATGGATATGTGTTAAGGCTGTGGCTATGTTTAAATGTTTTAATATGCATTGATGGTATCAACAAGTGTGTCAAAGGCCCTAGTCCCCCGGGCATTGGTATCAAAGCATAGGCTTTCTTGGAAGCGGAGGCTTACTTCTCTGAATCTCTCTCTATGAGAGGAGGAGGCAATCCTATATCCTTTGAGGAGTTGGTTGGATTACTTCTCCAAGAGGAGAAGACAAGGAAGAATAGATCCAGGGGTGATGCTAGCAAAGGAGACCAAGCCTACTTCTCTAGGGAGAAAGGCAAAGTGGACTCGTCACAGGGAGACACCAAGAAGAAGAAAGGAAAGTGTCACTATTGCCACAAGCCAGGGCACTACATTGAAGAGTGTTGGAAGAGGCTTGCAAAGCTGAAAGCTGATGAAGACTTTGCAAATTCTGCTTCTTCTACCTCCGATGACAAGGAGCAATAGCAAGAAGATAAAGTAAACCTAGTCCAAGATGACTGGGCTTTCTAGCCACATTATCACTATGGGGGGAAATGCTAAATATTAATAGTGATTAATGTGGGAATAAACAAGTGCTAGGTGGTTGAGTAAACTTGCACTGAATGTAAGCCTTAAATAAAGTGGTTCTAATGTGTGTGAACAACCGCTAGTATGTACAAGTCTCTTGTGTAGGAATAGCCTCTTAAAAGGCATATGTGGTGGCATCATATTGTCAGAATACAGAGCGGAGATGATGACCAAATCTGGGAACACGAGCAAACACAGTGCAGAAAAACAGCACAAGAGAAGGAGAGAGATAGAGGCGTGTAACTCTGCTCTATATACACAAAGAAGATCCCGAATAATGATACAATGTGGCAAGGGGCTGTGGGGCCATTTTATATGGCCCCCAAACAGCAGTCGGCCTGTTCATAGGCAGACGACAAGACCAAATACTCCATGACCTGCTGATGTGTACAGTCGGCCAGCAGCAGGGGTGTCGGCCGACATCAAGAAGGTCCACGACCTGTGCACGATAGTCGGCCACCTCCAGCATATACACAGATGAAGTCGGCCAAGATCAAGGTCCTCCTGCCACCACAGGATTGCCACCCATGCCACAGAAAAAATAGGAAAAATGGGAGAAAAATACGGGGAGTGAGGAAAAATGAGAACAACACCTACAAGGGCGGGCACACCCACAACAAAGGCCCTGGTGTCTACATAAAGACAGGAGATGACTTCTAACACCCCCTCTCAGCTCCTGGCTGTGAAACCAACCACAGGGAGCTGGGGTGCCGCCTGAGCAAATCCTGAGATAGCGACTTTGTGAAGAGGTTCACCGTACTGTCCTCCGTCAAACAGAACCCTAGCAAGACGTCATCAGAACGATCTGTTCACGAATAAAGTGCCTCTGGAGGACCGTGGGTTTCTCCAGTGGAAGCCCAATCTTGCCATGCAACCTCTGCAACCTTAAAACTGCTCCTGGGCCTGAAGTAGATCTCCTCGTGTCTGGATCTCCTCCCTGATCTGAGTCACTCCAACCGTGGAGTCGGACTCCATCCATCAATCATGTGTAAAAGAGTCCATGATCCTTTGCATGCTGCAGAAACCATAAGATATGCAATCCTGCCTCCCAAAGAGTCATTTGCAACCATGAGCTCAACTGCCTCATCAGGAAGCTCACGTCCAATCTGGTGTCCATCAACCAAATCAATGAACCATTTTGCTTCCGAGTCAAAGAGGCATCACGCTGCTCACAAGGATCAACACATGTTACGGTGGAAAGCCAAGTCTTGGAAACTTGTTGAAGACCACGCAAGGCCTTCTTAAACCTGTTAACCACCCCCTCTGAATCCGGAACCACAAAGCGTGGAGATTGTGCAACAACCACCTCCTTCTGCAAGTAATCAACTGCCACCTGCCTAGCCTTCCGAGAGGTCCCTGTGGAAAGAACATCCTCATCTACAGGAGTTTCTTTGTCCCGAATGCTACGAGACATCAGAGCATAGGTTACCTGTAAAGTTTCCTCTGACTGACGAACACAAGAACTACCAACATCAGTACTGGAAAGCTCCTGCCAACTGCTGCCATCAATTGGCAAGCTATCCTCCATCTGGTCCCGGAAAGCTTGCACCTGCAGCGTATCCACACTTAAGTGGCCACTACTAGACTCCCACTCATTACAAAACTGAGGACTTGGGAGAGAGAGAGTGCTGAAAGCTTGCAAACTCCATTCTCCACTCCGCCTTCCCAAACTACCTGGCCTGTTGCCTTGTCCTGGAGAGCAACAAAATGCTCATCAAACTCCACCCGTACGCCAGTCTTGCAAACCTGATGCATTGACAACATATGAAAACCAAGTGTGGGAACATACAACACTTGGGAGGAATGCTTCCCCCCTCTGCCATCAGGAACTATCTCCAACCTGCCCTCACTGTGAACTGGAATAGTGGCTGTATCCCCAGTAAGAATGTGACCAGAATACCTGTAGAGATCCTGTAAATCTGAACGGCAAGGAGTCATGTGCCTGGAAGCACCACTATCTAGAATCCACTCCCGAGTATCCATTGCGCGGCGAGTCCTCCAACCTCCTCCTTGCCTGAAGAAAATGAAATGTCGGTGTCCATCACCTCCAAGTGCACAAAAGCCGGAGTCTTGATGATTGCTGCTGAGGAATCTTCACCCTTCTCGGTCTTCCGCTTGGGACACTGCCTCCAATAGTGGCCTTTCTCGCCACAATCATTACAAGTTCTCTTTGCCTTTAGTTTCTCGCGGTCAGCGTCAGACTTCTTCTCAGAAGACTTCTCCGATGAAGCCTTCCCTTTGCCCGTGTTACGGCCTTTCGACCGTTGGCCAGTTAAGGCCTCCGAACCTCCGCCCTGTGGAGGGTTCGTGAATCGTTCCTCTTGGTCCAAGACCATGGGCACAAGCTCCTCCCACGTGATGGCTGAGCCTGCCACACTGGTAATTAAAGATGAGTAAAATACTGAGTACTGAGAGGGCAAATGCGACAGCAACGTTATGGCCATGTCCTCTGACGATATCTCCTTCCCTGCCTAGAGAACTTCCGGCTGAAGAGCCTGTAGCTTGTTAATATGCTCCGGCATCGTCGACGACTTTGCAGGGTTTATAACCCGCATCTGTACTTTCAAGGAAATCCTCTTCATGGGCGATACCTTGTTATAAAGAGAAGCCAAATGCTGCCATATACCTCTGGTCAGCGACATATGCTTTACATGATTGAGTACCTGCGGTGTGCGGTTGAGGAAGATAAATGAACGGACCCTGGCGTTGACACGATCCCACAACTGTGCCTGTGTCTACCGGTCCTTTCGGATCGACGGTAACTCCCCTTCCTCTACTTCCGGCCGTGGAACCCCAACAACGATGAAATCAGCAAGGTCGTAAGACTCCAGAACAGATTCCATCATAACCTTCCATATGCTGTAGTTGTTCTCGTCCAACTAACGGTCCACCGGAAACGTGGGGAGTGTTGGGATCTTCACATGCCTCTCAGCCATCTCTAACAAATCTGCCATTGCGGGGATGTAATCTGAAAAAGGGTTGGTGGGTGGGAACAAGGAAGAACTTACACCTGCAAGTGGCTGTCCAACAAATCGTCGTCCTCTTGCTTCTCCTCTTCCCGAACAGTCCCGAATAGTCCACCAATCAGCAACACAACAGTCCCCCTCTTGCTCACACAAATCCCAAGAACTATTAAGAGCCTAGGGCTCTGATACCATGTCAGAATATGCAGCGGAGATGATGACCAAATTTGGGAACACAAGAGCAAACACATTGCAGAAAAAGAGCACAAGAGGAGGAGAGAGATAGAGGCGTGTAACTCTGCTCTATATACACAAAGAAGATCCCGAATAAGAAGAAAATGTACTTTAAGATAAGGTTTATTAACTCTTTAAGGTTTATTTAATCTACATTTTTGAAAGATAAAAAGCTAGATTTATAATTTGAAAGATGGCTTCTTTCAAGGAAATATTTATAACAAACTACAAAAGTAGAAGAGGAGAAAAATAACACAAATTGATTGTTTTGAAAAAAATTTAAGCTGTTTGTCTATTTTCTTTAAATATTTCAAGGTCTTTAAAATGTTATAATATATGCCACTTTTTTCACCCACAATAACTGTGACATGTGAGGGATGAAGACCGTAGTAATCACAACCTTAGTCTGACTAAACTACACTTAATGATGTTTAAGAGACAAACAGATATGTGTCAATGCAATGCAGCTATATTAGATGAATGAAAGATGTTACAATGATGATCCAAATGGATCTGTAATGCTGAATATGCTGCCTATATGCTGTAAATGCGGGCTGAACTGCTGTCCACTCTTTCCCTTGTCTCCTGGAAGGAAACGCTGAAGGGAAGCTTAGGGAACAGATGCTGAATGCTGATGATATGCTGAAACGCTGACCTGTTGGGCTGAACTGGCTGCGTTTGCTGATTATGATGGCTGATGATGATGCGTTTGCTGTGGATGCTGCTGAGGATGATGCGTTAACTGTAGATGATGCTGAGAGTGATGCGTTAACTTATCTGCTGCTGATGCTGAAACGCCAGATGATCCAAAGGATGATGCGCTTCACTACTGACCTTTCTGATGACTGAATGGATGGGCTGCCATATTGAATGGAGAGGCACCTGTATTTATATGGGTGAGAGGCTGCTGGTCGGCCAGATGGGCTGCAGTCGGCCAGTGCATAACTCCCATAAAATACCATAAAATACCATAAATGTTAGTCGGCTGTCCCAATAAATGCCTAAAAATGCCTGTAAAATGCTGATTAAATGCCTGATAATATCTATGATGCTAATGATGCCATATGATGATGCCATGTCACTGTACACCTGACTGGTGTGCACGTTTAGGCATTTATTGGGACAGCCGACTAACATTTATGGTATTTTATGGTATTTTATGGGAGTTATGCACTGGCCGACTGCAGCCCATCTGGCCGACCAGCAGCCTCTCACCCATATAAATACAGGTGCCTCTCCATTCAGTATGGCAGCCCATCCATTCAGTCATCAGCAAGCTCAGTAGTGAAGCGCATCATCCTTTGGATCATCTGGCGTTTCAGCATCAGCAGCAGATAAGTTAACGCATCACTCTCAGCATCATCTACAGTTAATGCATCATCCTCAGCAGCATCCACAGCAAACGCATCATCATCAGCCATCATAATCAGCAAACGCAGCCAGTTCAGCCCAACAGGTCAGCGTTTCAGCATATCATCAGCATTCAGCATCTGTTCCCTAACCGTTCGGGAAGAGGAGAAGCAAGAGGAAGGCGGGCTGATTTGCTGGACAGCCATGTGCAGGTTTAGTTCTTCATTTTTCCCACCCACCCACCCTTTTCAGTTACACCCCCGCAATGGCAGATTTCTTGAGATGGCTGAGAAGCATGTGAAGATCCCGACACTCCCCACGTTCCCAGTGGACTGTCAATTGGACGGGAACAACTACGGCATATGGAAGGTAATGATGGAATTTGTTTTGGAGTCTTACGACCTTGCTGATTTCATTGTTGTCGGGGTTCCACGGCCGGAGTTAGAGGAAGGGGAGTTAACCCTCGATTCGGAAGGAACGCGAGGCACATGCATAGTTGTATGATTCCTAGTCTATTGTTCCAGCTGGACAACCATAGTCAGTTGAGGAGGTTGAAACTTGAGCCCGCAGCTGGAGTTGAGCCCCTCGCAGCAGCAGGAGGCTCGGTGTTCTATTCGGTTAGTGGACATCCTTCGGGAGTCAGGTGTCATGGAGCTTCCCTCCGAATGGACCACAAAGGACGGACCTCGAAGATCGCACAGAGTCCGTGATAAAAAATCATTCAGTAGAGCTTTTACAGGTAAACTATGCTTTGATGTCTTGTATCATGCGGGACAAAGAGCCCACTTCCGTCAAGGAAGCCCTTGCAAGGAGGAAAGCCATGCAGGCGGAATTGGATGCCATTGAGAAGAACAATACTTGGGAGTTGGTACCGAGGCCGTCAAAACGGTCAGTCATTTGGTGTCAAATGGGTCTTTAAGACCAAATATGCGTCAGATGGGTTGGTGGACAAACACAAAGCCAGACTTGTGGCTAAGGGTTATGCTCAGTGGCCAGGCATCGACTATGAGGATACCTTTGCATCGACAGCGAGGATGACCACGATTTGGACCGTTCTTGCCCTTTCTTTTTCTCAGAGGTGACCCGTGTATTAGATGGATGTCAAATCTTCGTTCCTTAATGGTGACCTGCAGGAGGAGGTGTATGTTGAGCAGCCTCCAGGCTCTGTGGTTCCAGGATCAGAAGGGATGGTTTACAGGCTAAGGAAGGCCTTGTATGGTCTTAAACATGCTCCCAGGGCTTGGAATCAGAAGATTGATTCCTTCTTTCTCCGGACTGGATTTTAGAGATTGGTTGCAGATCCCAACATGTATCTCTTTCGGGAACACGGCATGGCTACGTTAATCATCCTTTATGTGGATGATCTCATTCTCACCGGCGGTCATGTGGAGCACATTGGAGTGACGAAGGCTGCAAAGGAGTTTGAGATGACCGACTTAGGCTTACTCCACTTCTTCTTGGGATTGGTGAACCGTGAAACCGGTCTTCAGAAATTTGATGGGCGGTGGAACAAACACTCGCACACAAAACACTTCAATACCTTTGAGGACTTGGAAAAGGAAAACAAACAGGGGGAGCTAGAGTGCTCCTGCAAAAAGTACACGGACACCGATTGGCCCTAAAACGCAGTGGCGCCCCTTGCGGTATTTCTTTACTTGATCAAATTTGAGTACAAAGTACAACTTGTAGAATCCACCACCAATAGGATCCCCTATAGTTTCACCTAGGTCTTCCATACGAGCGCTTAGCAAGCCTTACCCCATGTCTTCTTCGTCAAGAGCCATTCGCAAAGCCTTAACCCTTGATCTTTGTCTTCAAAAAGCCTTCAAGCTAAGTGTTCGAGGACCTCGTACACATTCAAGGCTCAAGATTTGCTAGCCAGCACCTCTCATGGCGCCCTTGCTCTCTTGTAAGTCTACCTTAGATGTGTCCCATGATCCAAGTCCTTTCACTTGCTAGCCAAGACACTTTTCATAGCACCCTTGCTCTCTTTGTAAGGAGATGAAATCGGCTTTCAAAACAGCTTCCATCGTGGCCTCCCATGGAGTGTTTTTTGAACCAAACATTGTAGCACTTTAGACGAACAGATTTTTGTCTCCATAAAGGCTCATGCTGT
The DNA here is from genome assembly GCF_041138505.1 of Cibotium barometz. NCBI lineage: Eukaryota > Viridiplantae > Streptophyta > Polypodiopsida > Cyatheales > Cibotiaceae > Cibotium > Cibotium barometz. The sequence goes on from NC_141068.1 coordinate 39,648,093, forward strand.
AGTCCTCTGTGCGTCTGGCCATGAAAGGACTGCAGGCTGCCTCTTAGCCACATCTCGCCTTCTCAATCACAGTCCCGAGAGCATAGATCCAGAGAGCGCCAAGCAGCCTCTCAAGCTCACGAGGCCCGGTGCAACTCTAGCACAAGGTAGATGAAAGCGCATGTGAAAAGGGGGGAGCGAAGGTGATGATGACGATGCCGGCTTGTTCCACGCTGCAGAAAGCTGCCCGCCTGGCTGCTTCCACACACGCAACCGCCACCAGCGGCCTGCTCCACGTCCGCCAGCACCCGGCTGGTTTGCTGCTGCTGTGTGCCCATCCCTTGCACCGCCTTCCCAAAACTGAGATACGCCTGCTTTGACTTGCTTTTTGGCGACTGGCTACTGCGGTGCACCCCCACCCGCGATGCCTTCTCTCAGCCCTTGTGACTGGCTGTTGTCGTGCACCCCCAGCCAACACCTTGCTTTTTACCATGCCACCTCTCTTCTCGCCGGCGCCAACACCAAGGACATGGCCTTGTCTTGCCTACAACGGTGCCTCGGTTGCTGTGTGCCAACGACCATGTTTGCTTGTGCTCTCTGGCGACCAGCTATCCAAGGAGAAGCAACCACACGCCTCATCGAATTCCGCAACCCTTCTTTTTAAGGAGGCACCTTAGCCTGCTTTTCTCCAAAAACTAAGAGAAATAGCTAAAAAAGACGCATCCTTTATTATTTTAAATCATCCAAGGTTTTTAAAACCTTATAAACTTTAAATCCTTTTGTCCTCTTCACAGTTGGGCTGGCCACACATGGGTTTCTTCTCAATTCCAAGCTGATGCCATTCACACTATCCATCCCGTGCCCGTGCCCATGCCCACCTGCTTATTGTCCAGAGAAAAACACAGGGTCGTAACAATTGGAGATATGACAGGCCCAGAGGGGTTTTTTTGTCTCTCAGTAGCGGTATGTTCATGAGTTGCTTGAGGCCTTTGGGATGGAGAACTGCAAGCCTATTACATCGCCGATGGACCCGAACACAAAGCTGACAGTGAATGATCCTTGTGAGCCAGTTGCCTTTTATGCTGGCCGACTAGTTCATAGGGGCCATATAAAATGGCCTCTTGCCCCCACACAGCTTGTATTCCAGATTTCGGGATTTTCTTGTGTATATAGCAGAGTTCCGCGCCTCTCTCTCTCTCTCTCTCTCTCTCTCTCTCTCTCTCTCGTTCTCTATTGCTGTGTTTTTTTGCGGTGCACTTGCTCTTGAGTTTTCAGATTTTGTCTTCATCTCCGCTGCATATTCTGACAGCTACAATCCTTGCAAGAAATTTGATGGGAAACAATAGTATGTATGAAAGTAATCTTACCTTTAGCCTTGGTCGCATGGGTTGCCTTCGACTTTGACTTGCCCTTCACCTGTGGGCACCCTCTTTTACTCCAGAGCCCTATATGCGGGGAGCGGAAACAGAAGACTCAAGCAGTAGCTGATTCTTGGCTTCAAAGATGGGATACGCACTTTGAGTTCCACCCTTTCCTTGAGGACAAAAGGATACAGATGGTACAAGGACAAAAAGATATAGATGGTACAGGGATTCTTGACTAGAAAAGCCCTTACCTGGTGGAAAGAGTTACGAGTGAAACCCACGACGTGGATAGATTTTGAGCGGGTTTTCTGGGATGAGTTCCTGCACACCGAGGATGAGTATGACAATGCCTCCAAGTTTAAAAACTTGAAAATGAAGAATAAGCCTTTTGACACACATTTGCAATCGAGATTTGCAGGCCGAGGTGACTCACATGGATCCTATCACTATTTTGGGATTCTTTGTGGACGGATTGCCTGATGGATATCAGCTCCAAATATTGGATGATGCTATTTGATATGCGAAGAATTTTTATGAGACTGTGGCAAAGAAGCAGTCGAAGAAACCCTCACAACCCTTAGTAATAGACGAGGGAGGATCCCAGCATAAACGAAAGTTTAAGCATGGGAAGCTTTCTCCTGCAGAGACCCAGAGTCACAGACTACGGGTGACCGCAATTCGAAGAAATCAAAGAAAGCGGAGCAGGCACTTCAATTCATTACACATATTTGCAAAAGTTTCGAGATTTGTAGGCTCGGGTAACTCACATGGATCCTATCACTATTTTGGGATTCTTTGTGGACGGATTGCCTGATGGATATCAGCTCCAAATACTGGATGATGCTATTCGATATGCGAAGAGTTTTTATGAGACTGTGGCGAAGAAGTAGTCGAAGAAACCCCCACAACCCTTAGTAACAGACGAGGGAGGATCCCAGCATAAACGAAAGTTTAAACATGGGAAGATTTCTCCTGCAGAGACCCAGAGTCACAGACTACGGGTGACCGCAATTCGAAGAAAGCGGAGCAGACACTTCAATTCATTAAGGAGAGTCGGTGCTTCACTTGTGGTTAGCAAGGACACATGAGGACAAACTCGCCAAAGTTGCTCACGTAACAACCATGGTGTTAGTCAGGTTCGCAATCTGCCGCTCCAGCAAGGTCATCCTTGCGCCTTAGTGACTAGGTCATCGACTGTCACATCATCATTCTAATGGTGGTTGTCAGATTGAACATTCTCGTCCATCCACGATCGTTCTGCACTTCATCAGCCATGACAAACTCAAGATAATTTGCTGCTGCTCAAGGAAAACTTGCGTGTCGAGATGAAGTGTTTTCCAAAAACCCGCTTGTTGACGATGAAAAATACAAATCCCGCTTTTGGAAGCAGGCCTTGTACACTCAGCCCTCTTAACCAAGGAGATTTTTTGTTGAATGTGGAGAACTTCTAAGCATGCCTTAATTTTTATACAAAAAAATCAAGAGGTTCACTTGCTTTTTGAGTTTTTTTGGCAAAAACTAAAGTGATTTTCAGCTTTAAAAAACTCTCATGTGCTTTTATTGACTTAAGCATTCCCCCCCTTTTTTGGAAAAAGCCATCGCCTAAGTTTAATGAAAAAAACTATCTTGCTTTTCCCAAAAAAAAAAACGATGCTATTTTTTTATAAACCTACTGGCCTGTTTTTTCATGTGCGCCAGCTTTTTTTAATGATGCTTTTGCGCTGGTTTTTGCTTGCGCTTTTGTCTGCTGGTCGCTCTCCTCTATGCGCCTTCTGCTAGCTGCACTACAAGATGCCTGCAGAACCTGCTAAATGCTGCACAGGCCATGCTGTTGCACAAACTGCGCAGGCTGGCCTGGTTGGTCTTGGCCGACTGGCTGCCCAGGCTACGTTGGCCTGGCTGCTCCCCAACACAGAGGCCTGGGGTAGCCAGTCTTGGCTGCCCTCAGGCTGGTAGGCCTCATGCCTTGCAAACCTCAGCCGCCTACAGCCCTGACAGGGGGGCCCTTGCTACAGTCATGCACACGGATATCAAATCAGTGAACTTCCTTTGCATCCCCTCTGATACACGACTATACTTGCAACCTTGATGCCAACAAAGACCTTGTACAACTTCTGTAGAGCTTTGATTTGATAGAAAGAGAAACGATGAGAGGCATACCTGGGAAATGCAACATCAACAACGCGCCTAGACATGCATACCTCTTCAGCATTTACGTTAGGGTTTCTTTGATACCAACTAGAAAGTCCTTCCTTGAAGCTCCCTAAACACAGCTGAAAACCAAGGTTAATCATTAACCAAATCATGAGGTAACAGGCTAGCTCACATCCCAACCGCGATCGGCATCCACCGATCTCCCCCGAGCCAAGGCTAGGGCTTCTGGCACAATCCCGTAGGCCCGTGTCTAACTCCGGCGTCCTATACCACTGAAGCCTGCCCGTAAGCCTTTGACATGCCAACCTACGTACTCGCCATGTGCGTGGCGTGAGTATGTTTGCTCTCTTGGTCCAAGACCGCCAGTGGTGCATCCGCACAACCATGTCTCATAATAACCCAAGCTCTCACTTATAATATAGTGATAACTATGCCATAAATAGCCCGTGTCTAACTCCGGCGTCCTATACCACTGAAGCTTGCCCGTAAGCCTTTGACATGCCAACCTACGTACTTGCCATGTGCGTGGCATGAGCATGTCTGCTCTCTTGGTCTGCTAGTGGTGCATCCACGCAACTATGTCTCATAAAAACTCAAGCTCTCACTTATATCATGATAACTACGCCATAAATAGCTAACTCGCTATAAAAAGGCCATCAAGCTTGTTTTATCAATCCAAGAATCGTAGCCAAGTATCAGCTTGTTAATCCCTAATGCCGGGGTCCCCTAACCCCATTGGATTGGTCCCTAATCCATAGTTTAGTGACCAGGTACATAACAAAAACCATAAGGCTTTTATAGCCATAGGCATCTAGCTAATCTTAGCTTTCTTAAAAAGCTTAAAAAAACGCTTCCCAAGCTTGCTCCCCAAGCAAGACTACACACAGCTTTAAAAGAAAAAACTAACCCTTAGCCTTCTATAGGACTTAATCCCACATAACATTTACTAAAAAAACAATGAGGGCATTCAATGTAGAAACCGGGAAAAAAGATCGCCCAATGGGAGTCCGTCGAGATCCAAAAAAATCTGATACCCAACCCAATGTTGACATGATGATTTCAAACAGAAAAGAGCGAAGCCGATGTACAGGAATAGGGGCATGCATACATGTTTCCGGCCAAACATGCATCAAAAACCAGAGCAAAAAATTCCCATCACAGCGGTGGCAAAGAGGATGCCATCTTCTCAACTTTAATGGATAGATCCATAGCAGATTTGGCGTAAGTATTAAGCATGTAATGCTAAGTCATTAGTCCATCTTGTGGAATTCATGCATGATTTTATAGTCACACTCTCAATATGTGCAGATGTGATTTTAGGCATGAGGTGGTTTCACAAGTTTCAATCCGTATTTGATTGGAACAGACAATTGTGAGAATCTTACATAAATGTGGCCTAAAAAGTGTGGCGACTCCTCTTAAACCCTGTACTCCTCCAGATGTCCTTATCTCCCCCTCTTACACTAACTCCCCACTCTTATCCCGCTCCCTGTGGTAGCCCTCTTGTAGGGCTTTGATGTGTCGCTGAATACAAACCCAGTGAAAGTCTCTGCAAAACCCCCAGGGTCTGATGATAATGTGCCATTACAATTCCAAGTGGCCATCTTAATTCTTGTGGTGGTCTCATAGACCTTGTGCCACTTTTTCAAACGGTGCTTTGTGATGGTCATCTTTGTAAGCAGCCCATTTACTGGCTTTGAGAGAGAGAGAAATAAAGAAAGAACTACAAAAGACCCAATACGTCTATGAGAAGAAGGTGTGAACGAGAGAGAGAGAGAGAGAGAGAGAGAGAGAGAGAGAGAGAGAGAATGTTTCTTCTTTTTAATAGGTGTATCCCGCTTGGAGATGGTTCGAAAAGCAAGATGCAATAAGGTCATTCCAAAAAAAGGACCAGGATCCTGCCCCGGAGTTTTACAACATTTTTTTAGAGAGACCAAAGGTTTCTAGTGTGTCATCTTTGTATTGTTAAATGGTGCTTAAGGTTGCGATTTCATTACAAGGTTATGCATGCTTTTATCCACACAATATTGCAGATAATTTCCTTGCCGGACTTTTCACTAGCTGAAGTGTGCAGGGGGATGCTTCAGGCTATGATTTGGTGGTTGTTGATGCTATGCATAAAGCCAACTATGCAAGTAGAATATGCCATTCATGTCGACCAAATTGTGAGGCTAGGTACATAACCATTTCCTTTTTTTATTTAAAAGTGATGGTCTGGGATTTAGAGCAATGAGGCTTTTTAAGCCCAGAATTTCTCACTTCCAGAGGTAAAATGTGTCAAACGTCATTCTTTATTTCACTGATTGATGTGCATTGTATTTGGGAAACAGGGTCACAGCTGTGAATGGGCGGTATCAAATTGGTGTTTATACCCTTCGTTCTGTAGAGTATGGGGAGGAGCTCACCTTCGATTACAACTCAATCACTGAGGTTTTTTGACCATGTCATTGTACATTTTTGCTGTTATATTGCAATCACAGTCTCCAGACCAAGTGATCCTTGTTTTTATTTTTCCAGAGCAAAGAGGAGCACGAGACATCAGTATGCTTATGTGGTAGCCATGTATGCAGAGGAAGCTACTTAAATTTTGCAGGTCCTGAAACCTTCCAAGAGGTACCAATATGGCCTACCATGTTTCATGTTGACTATCCCAACCCTCGAGCACCAGGGAGGGGTCAGCCCCCTTACTGTTTATATGGTAGATTGTTTGTCTATGCAAAGCTTCTATTGTCTCAATGCATTGTTTTGTTTTGGATGTGGTAGATCATGAAAGAGGACCATGGTGTGCTACATCGACATGATTTGTTGCTAGAAGCTTGTATATCAGGTCTTGCAACGACAGAGGATTGGGCTGTTCTTCAGCAAGCAGGCTTAGGTTCTTGCCTGCTTGATGGATTGCCTGGATGGACCATAAATTATGCTGCGGGAGTGGTATGTATGGTTCAATCATGGAATGATGAACCAGTTTTTTTTTAAAAATTCGAAGGAGCTTCTGAAACTTCCAGCATTATTTTGAACTGCAGGTGAGGTTTGTAAATGAAGAACGGCAGTGCCTACCAAGAGAAATCCTGAAGACTATCCTTAATGAAAGAAACATGGAAAGAGCTGGTGAATCCGAGGCTTTTGAAGCAGAGATCCAAGTAAAAGTTTTTCTTGAATGGCCAAATGTAATCTAAAATGATTAATCGGTACCTTTTTCAAGAAGTTAAGCTGTTTTTGGTGAACAGGCGGATGGTGTCTTCAACACAAGGCTTCAGAATCTAGCCATCACTCTTGACAAGGTACTGGGTGACTGAGATCATGTACATGTTAAGAGGGATATGTAGTAGCTCAAGTTGTTCTTGTTGCATTATGAGTCTGGTAACCTTTGTGTATCAATCACAGGTAAGGTATGTATTCAAGAAATTATATGGTGACCCGAAGACTGCTCCTCCCCCTTTGAGGAAGCTGGAGCCTGCAGAGGTGGTTGCCTTGATATGGAAGCACGAGAATTCAGTTGTGGCAGACCTACTTCATAGTATGGCTCACCACAGCTCAAAGGAGGAGTTGTTGGAATTCAAGCGCAAAGTGCGTGAACACGAACCATCACAAATAGGGAATGTGGAAAAGAATCTGCGGCAGTCCCTTCTATGGTAAGATCCTATTAACTTATATGGCCCCTGGTGTTGTGCTGTTGGTGGTTGCTGCTTTTCTTTGGTCTATAACCGAATATGAATCTTGAACCAGGCTAAGGGATGAGCTGTGCAAAGCACCCATAGCATGTGTGAGTCGTCATGATGCAGCTGCCGACCTCATTCACATGTATGCTTATACAAAGCTGTTCTTTACAAGTCAGGTATTGAAAAAGTTGTCTTAATTTATAGCTCTTTGATCTTCACCATCAACAATTCTTGTAACACCCACACAATTTGAATATTTGATACCTGGTGCTATGCAGGACTATCCTACTTTTGAGTCTCCTTCCTTAACAATAAGCCCTTTAGATTTGGGTCCAAAGCATGCTCATAAACTTGGTGCAGCATCCTCTAAGGAGTGGACAAAAACTTACAGCAAAGATTATGTGCTTGGGCAGCTTATTTTTTGGTATAAACCCAATGTTGCTGAGCCTGGGGCTAGCGTAGCAAAAGCCTCAAGGGGCTGCCTCATCCTTCCTGATCCAACATCTTGCTATGCAAAGTCTAGCCAACAGCGGATTGTATATGGCAGCATGGATCGTTTGAAGATGTTTAGAAGAATGGTTAGTATTGCTCCTTTACTTCATTTACTTTTTCAGCTGTGCAGTCTAGTGCAATGTAGTAAATATGTCCATACATAGATCCTGCTGTTAATGCAATAGTTTTGCTATCTTTTATTTAAAATTTTGATGCTTTCATGTAAAGGCAATGTTATCATCACGACAGAAAAATATAATAACCTTCAACATCATTGACCCCTAATGTTTTTTGAAAAGGCGCTGTCAGCATCTAAAATTCAATCTTATCGGTGCCCATGCTTTGTGTGGAAAAAAGGGGTCATGTGGCCAGCATGGCAGCCCATGTGGCTGCCATGCTGTTTTTTGCTAATGACATGTTTTTGCCAATGACATGCAGTCCATGTGAGCTGCCACACTGGTCATGTGGTTCCTTGCATAACAATGCATCAAAGTAAAGTGGACCCTAGGTAGTGTAAGATATTTGTCTTGCTTTACATATAATATAGAATTATTTTTTTATTATATTATAGACATGGGGGTTCGATCCTGGATCTGCGTGTCTGCAGGCCAGGGCAGTACCCACTCGGATTATAGTCTGCCAGGTACATGTAATATGGCATTTTATGACCATTGTTCTACCTCAGTACGTGGGGCCTTCACTGATAGGAATAAGACACTCAATCATGCAAACAAGCTTTATAGTTTTGTGTTTTTTAAAGCAATTTATCAATTTCTGATCTGGCTCACCAACATAAGCTTGTCGAGGATGGTTCCACAAAGCAAAAGTTCTCAATATGAGAGCGCTAATGCTTTTTGTGCTCCAGTGAGACCTAATACTTCTTATCAGGACTGCTGAATTTCAAATAACCCTCTTTGCATTCTTCCCATATGAAACCCTTTTGAAGGGTTTTGACCAATTGAAACATGTTTCATTGAACTTTGCTTCTAGGGTCTCTAGTACAGTTTGTCTTCAGATTGTTTAGTTGTGCGTGTAGTGTTTCACCTTTGGAACACCACCTGTTTTGAAACAAAATTTCTGTAACCTTGTATTTTTTCTTGCAACTACTTCATTGCACACTTTAAAGGTTTTCAAATGGGCAAGAAGCATACAGCTCTACATGCACGCGCGCATGCACGCGTGCGCACATACACACACACACACACCACTGTTGCATGTGCGGAAGCCTTCCATAGCCCTAAGCATGATTAAGAACATTGATGTTAATTAACATATAATTAAGACACAGAGGAGAGAGAAGAAGAGAGAGATTAGGTGTCAGGTTTCCTTGTATTACTATGGTACAAAAAGGTGACTTGATGCTTTTACATGATGTAGGGCTATGCTACTACATGATGCTTACTGATTCTAGATGATGTAATGCTCAACTAAATGACTTGCTGAATTGTGATTTATGAATTATGCTTATATATGTGGGTTAGGCTGCAGTTGGCCAGCTGTCCACCAGTCAGCCTATTTGTCTCAGACAAATGATCAATATTTCTTTGCTTAAATGCTGCACTTGGCTCCACATGCTCCCCAACACCCGCTGGCCCCTGTAGAAACCTCAGCCGACTGCTGTATGGGCCCTGCTGCCAGCCGACAGGCCCCATACCTTACCTAATAGTGCTGCTGTTGATGTAGATGCTGTAGAACATGCTGTGGTGCTGATGAAGATGATGATGCTGATGATAAAGTTGATGGTTGTGATGCTTAGCTACTGATGATGTTAATGCTGATGTGAGGCCACTGATGAGACAACTGATGCTTCTGATACTGACTTAAATGCTGACTAATCAGGGATTAAGACTGTTCCTGCACAGGGTTAGCCATGGCACGGGCGTGCACGTGACACACACACACTCTCTCTCTTTGCTCTCTTTCTCTCTCTCTTTCGTTTTCGCTTCCGCTTTCTCTCTCTCTCTCTCTCTCTCTCTCACACACACACACACACACACACACTATGTATGCATCATTTTGGCCTCATGGACCCTTTGGTCTTTTGAAGACGTTAATATAACTTTCTTTCTTTCTTTCCCACACATCCCATTTGATGAGCTTACCACACAGCTTATAGCCTCCCTTCACAACCACCTTTCCACACACCAGAGCCACTCCGTGACCATCAGATGGGAATGTTCCACATAACAGTTGGTATGATGAGGAATGCCGAAATACCCATGCCTGCCTGCAGCAGCAAGAGATTGCTCTGAGCTCCACCACGCACCAGCAAGCATGAGTGATGTTTTGACGCCTTACGTGGAGGAAGAAGTGTGCCTATCTAGCCACACTTGAGCAGGAGTTATACCAGCTGTTTTAGGGACGGGACTGCAAGGAGGCTTGGAGGCTCTTCCAAGATTGTCGCACACTTGACTCCGATTACCTTGCCCGACACTTGGCATACCTATGCCGCTTCCCTTTACCACGTCCCCGGACAGCTACCTCTCCCTCACCCACTTGAGCCTCACCCCCCTTGTTCCTCCTCCTTCCACTTGAGTATTGTTAGAGATGCCATTGACAGGATGCAGAATGGGAGAGCACATGATCATGATGGGCTGCTTGCCGAGCATATCTCCCATGCTAGGGATGTGTTGGCTCCACTTTTGGTTCATATGTTCAACAGAGTAGTATGCGAGGGTTTTCCCCACAGTTGGTCCTCGAATACTATTGTGCCCATTCTGAAGGCGAGTGACCCTATGGACCCTGGCAACTACAGGACTATTATGATTGGTCACACATCCGTCAAGATTTATGGATGGAGCTTGGAGCATGAGCTTAGTAGATGGGCCGAGGAGCAGAGACTCAGAGCACCAGGGTAGGCAGGTTTTCAGAGAAAGAAAGAAAGAAAGATATATTAAGCGTCTACTAAAGACCCAATGGGCCTATGAGACCAAAGTGATACAATAATGTCCATGGCATATCTCATCATGGAATGGAAAATAAAACTGAAAGAAAACATAAACATAGCTATCTCACTGGGGTGATACAAAACTGTCCATGGAAACTCATCATGGAATACTAAAAAAATAGAAACATGAGAGCAACATCAGCTCCGAGTAGATGGTATACCGCTCTCCAAAATATCAAGCATGGGGCTAATGAGTATGGCCGAGAGGTCTCCCTCAGCTATGTCACGTGGAAAGGTAGCTCGATGGCGGTGGAGCATGTCCTAGATCTGGAGTTGATGAGGTGATCGTGGCCGACGGGGGGGTCAAGGGCGTCGGGCACGCTGGAGTGCAGAGGCTCGGTCCGAGGTAACTCCTCTCGGGTGAGGTAGGTCTAGAGCAGCTTGTGTCGGTGTCCTCCACCTCCTGGGTCTGGAAGAAATTGGTGATGGTTGGCTGGCGAGGGAGGGGACGGGGTGGCTGGGGCTGATGCTCTCTCAAGAAGGTGTCCCTGTGTCTGTGGAGCTCAAGCAGGAAGAGGCCCAGGCAACGCTGGTCTCGGAAGTCAATGATCCTGGAGAGTGGACCGAATCCCTTTCGAAATAGACAGTGAAACCTCTCGTGGATCTCATAGTATACTTGGCAGCGGCATATGTAATGCTCCTCCATCTCAACCTCTGTGTGGCATAGTCGGCGGATCCTCTCCTCTCTGGGTCTCCGTATGAGCTTCCCGGCTTTGCAGATGCGCTCAGCTCTACTTGTCTCCACTTTGAGGCGGTGGGAAGAAACCCGTATCTGGCCAATCGCAATCCGCATGGCATGGGACATGTGAAGACTCAAGTAGCCCGGCTGTTGGATAAATCCATCCTCAGTGAGTGTGAGGAAGTGATCTCTGTAGAAGTGCATCTTCGTGGGGAGCTCCGGAGGTGTGATCCATGTGCAATGTGTGTAGAGGCTGAGAAGATCTAACCGGATAACCCGGTTGGTATCCTTGTGAGACAGTTGGAGAAAAGGGGAGTCCAAACTGTACTGAAGTGGGGGTAGGCGGTCCATGCAGAGCCCATATACTAAGAACCAAGTGGAAACTAGTGCATACCATACTTCAGAGTGCCCCTCAAGTGCTAGTTGTTTGGAGGACTCTAGGGCAAGCCTCAGGTACCTATGGGGCTCCATGTGACTGATGCAATGGAGGTATGTGACCGTCTGGAAGAGTGCATCTACTACCATCGGGGTTGCAGCAAACTCTGCCGGGATAATCTGGTGTGGGACTGATGGTTTTTGCGGATCATACGGGAGAACATCATGACTTGGGGCCTCTCAACTTGCTGCCAATCCTCATCCGATAAATCTGGCCCCCAGAAGGCTGCTCCATACATCAAGGTTGTCAAAAAGCCAGCCCTTCGTCCTGGGCTCTTGGAAATGTGCTTGGAAGCATTGCCGCTCAAGTCAGCTCAAGGCTGCATATCCCCGCGTCTCTCTGGCATGTGCTGCGGGAACCATGGTAAAGCGTGGGCCACTGAAAGTGACACAAAGGTAGACATAGGATGAGACAATCTCCACAGGATCCCCTTTATATGTGAAGCTCAATCTGGATGTGAAGGGACGAGAGGTATTGAAGACCATTATCTTGGTTTTACCAAGGTTAACAGAGAGATCCCACTGAGTGCAAAAGTCATGTAAGGCATTCAATTGTCTCTGAAGCCCTTCGGTTGAGTCTGAGAGGAGGACGATGTCATCTGCATAAAGTAGTATGGGGATCAATATGCTTGCCAGTGTGGGACCAGCCCCGCCTAATCCATCAATGAAGCTCGAGATCTCATCAATGTAGAGGCCGAAAAGAGTGGATGATAGAGGGCAGCCCTGTTTCACCCCAATAGTGTTGGAAATCTCGTGATGTACCTCCTGGGGCTCTCACTCGTCCGGTGACGGACTCATACAGGGCGATGATACTCCAAACCATGTCAGATGGGACTCCGATCTCCTGTAGACGGTGTAGGAGGCGGGCTCGGGGTACAGTATCAAAAGCTTTGCGGAAATCCACAAAGCAACAATAAATCCTCTGATGTCGTGCTCTACCCTCCTCGATGATGGCACAGAGGGTGAAGATGTGGTCAAGGGTAGAGTAGCTCCTCAGAAAGCTAGCTTGTCTCGAGGCTGTGCATCCCTGGCTCTCTGCAAATGAACTAAGCTCCGCCTCTAGCACTGATCCATAGAGTTTGGCCAATGTGTGGCCAATCATGATCGTCCTGTAGTTATTAGGATCAAGTGGATCTCTGGCTTTGAGGATGGGGGTGATGGTGTTGGTGGACCAAGAGGGTGGAAATCCTTCACGAAGGGCTCTATTGAACATGTAGGCTAGTAGGGGCGCCAGGGTATAGTACTCCTATTCAACTAGACGGGCTCGCTGAAGCTGCGCTCCCCCCCCCCCCCCCTGCTCGCGCTTGACTGCACGCCTTCCCCCTCTCCCGCCATCGCGTCTGCTCACCCCCCCCCCCCCCCCCCCCCCCGCCTGCACTCGCGCTTGCCCCCCCCTCCCCCGCCTGGTTGTCCTGCACGCCCCAGAGCTGCAGCGCCCGCCCCCTGCTGCTCCTCCTCTCCTTCGCGCCCTCCCGTTTTTCTTCAGCGCCCCGCCCCTCCTTTTTCGCCGCCGTCGCCTTACCTTCCCCCCCGCCCCCTATTGCGCGCTGTTTTCGCCTCTCCCCTTGGGGGTTTTTTTTGTCTTCGTCGCCTTACCTCCCCTTTTTTTTCTGATTTTTCTGTCCCCTGGTTTTGCCTTCCGCCTTCCCCCTCCGTTCTTTGTGTGCAGCTCGGCTCTTGCACGACTCTTCGCTTTCGCTCCGCCTTCGACTTAGCTTCAGACATTGATGGAGGCTCCTCCCGCCCCACCTCAGAGGGACTCTCCCGCAGCCCCCTCGCCTGCCCCTGAGGATACCCCCGTCAGGCTTTCTCTTTCGCCAGAAGAGGAAGCGAGCCTCGCCGCAGAGGTGGAACGCCTCCAGGCACACTCCACCATCTGCCGTATAGTCGGCACTCGTCCCAGCAGAGGGGAGATCCGGGATCTTCTCCAGGCCCGCCTTCTTGCAGATGTGGGCAAGATCCTGGACGTTCAGCTACTGGGCCGTGGTCACTACCAGATCGAGTTCGAGACTACCCAGAGCGTGGCCAAGGTCCTAGCCATGAGTCCCCTAGACATCAGGGGTGCTCGGGCATTCTTCAGACCTTGGCAGCATGGCTTTGACCCAGCAGCGGCCGAGCAGGGAGAGCGTCTTTTCCATGTTACACTTTGCTTCCCTGGACTCCGCCGTGAGTACCTGCCGCTCCTTTCTAGGCTAGGAGCATTGGTGGGTTCGGTGCTAGAGACTGGCCCCACAGCAGCTTCAGTGGTGGCCAGAGCAGCTGGGCTACCTTCAGTCAGAGTTTTGGTTCCTGACATCTCCTCCCTTCCGAAGGTCATTCAGCTACCTAGGATAGAGGGGGGATGGATTGATCAGAGAGTGGAGTTCTTGGGGCTCCCGAACCAGTGCTTTATTTGCAGGCAGGTCGGCCATCTGGCCAAGGCTTGTCCTCGCAGGAGACCCCGACCCTCACCGCAGCAGCAGGCCCCTGGTGGCCCGCCCACAGCAGATGCGGCTCGGCAGGCAGCCTCCGGGACACCTGCTCAGGCCACGGAGACCTTGGAGTGGCAGCCTGGACAGGGGCGCCGTCGAGGGAGACAGCCACAGCAGCACGCCCCGAGACCGATGCAGCAGCAGCCACAGTCTCAGCATCACTGGGTTCCCGTGAGGAACAGCTTTGCTCCCCTACAGGAGGAGACCCCTGCGACGACTGAGGACCAGGAGATACCAGCACCCCCTCCTTCACCCCCCCACCCCCATCCCCCCCTATCGCCTCGCTTCCACCTTCGCCGCTTCCCGTCCCCGCTCCGGTTTCGGCAGCGGCTCCTTCTCCACCTCCCTCGCCCCCCCCTCCTCCCCCCCCCCGCCCACCTCAGCTCCCCGGGAGGCCCTGGCAGTCCCCTGGCGTTCACCTGCAGTCAGGAGGGCTCTGAGCACCGATCTTGATCGAGCACCGCAGAGGAGACTTACCATGCCGATTCGGGCTTCACGGATATCATCTATCCGCAGTTGGCTGAGTCGCCTCGGCACTAGACAGCGCTCGGAGGCTTTTGATTACTCCTTCACACGGCTTTTTGGAGCAGAGGGCCCCCATGAGCCAGCACCCATCCGAGTTCATGTAGTGATACCTCCGGCCCGCGGGGAGGAGGCACTTGATTCAGCGGTGGCCTTCTCGTTCCCTCTCTGTGGCCCATGTGACCGGGAGTGGACTCTGGAGCTCGCTCTTAGCACCTTGAAGACTCACGCAGTTGAGTTTTCTCACCATGTGAGCGATCTGGAGGTGACAGATGTGATAGGCCGACTATGGGAGTTGGCTCATTTTTTCTTGGATCCCGGGAGTGTGGATGCCTCAGGGATTCGTCATTTGGTCATTTGCATAGTGGCAGACTTAGCACGCGACCCTGGATATGTATGTATACACGAGGTTGCTCTGTCTGAGGGGGAGGCAGTCGCCATGGGTCACAGCCACACTGGCGCCTGATCTGTGATTCTTGCAGTACACCGGGTGGGTAGATTCGCAGCCGCTCGGATGGGGACTACTCTCCATCCAAGCCGCTTGCGAAGGCCCGCCGTACGGCTGAGACAGCATCCACCTCAGCAGGTCATCCATATCATGGAATGTACAGGGCCTTGGCGGAGCATATGCTATCGTGGTTGCTTGAGGCAGGAGCTTCAGAGATGCCTGGTTGGTGGTAGCATTGATATTTTGATGATGCAGGAGCACCACTTGGGTGAGAGCAGGATCCGGAGATTTGGTTCGGTGATGCCTGGTAGATGGGACACCTTTTGGTCTACAGGGTTTGGTCCTTTGGGTGGACAGGGAGGAGTATGCATGGTCATTGCAGATGTATGGCGGCAGGCCATTGTGGATCGAGGGATCATTGTGCTTGGTAGAGCACAGTATGTCATTCTGAGGATGCATGATGAGCTATTGGGCGTGCTCAACGTCTATGCGCCCAACCATGCTAGTGCCAGAGCAGAGTTCTGGACCCAGGTTACGGATGCATTGCCAGAGGCCGCACATTGGTGTGTCGGGGGAGACTTCAACATGCTTGAGGACCCGGCCAATAGCGTGGGAGGCAGTCATGTTACAGTGCACGGCACGGAGCTTGCAGCTTGGGAGTGGTTTTGCATGTCACTGAGGATCACTGATGCATGGCAGCATGGGGCCTTCTCCCGCTCTCAGGATAGTCTTAGTTTCTCTCGGTCGGATCGCCGGCAGGGAGGGACTAATCTATCATGGATTGATCGCTTTTATGTGGGCGACTGGTTAGGGAAGCGAGGGGGCTCCGTCGGCATTCTCGCTGGCACCTCATTTTCAGATCATGCGCCAGTTATCTTGACATTTGAGGAGAGGACACGAGAGCCCAGCTTGCAGTTGAGGATCCCAGAGAGGGTACTTACAGATCCTAGTCTCGCTGAGGACATTGAGAGGATCTGGCATGATAGTCAGTGCTCTGACCAGGATGCAGCAGGCCAGTGTGCCCAGGGACTCATCGAGCTTAGCTCTTTTCTGCACGCTGCAGCTTTGACACGGTTGGGAGAGATTCGCGAGCGGGAGCATCGGTTGAGACGCAGCCTTGCTTCGCTTCAGCGCCTTCAGGACCAGCAGCCTACATGTGAGTGGGTGGCGTCCCAGCTGAGCCAGGCACGCCAGGAGGTTAGAGAGGCAGAGGAGCAGAGACATGAGTTTTACTATCGTCGCCAGGCCTCTCAGTGGACGCAGCTTGGTGATAGAGTGACTGGGGAGTTTTTTGAGATTACTGGACCCCGCCATGCTCGAGCAGGATCAGAGTAGAGCCTTATTGGGGAAGCTTATTGTTCGGGGGCTGCTTCCAGGCGGTGAGCCTTGGAAAGAGCTTCTCTTGCAGCGGCTGCAGGCTCGGGCTCCCCCAGCAGGGGGCACTTGGGCACCAGAGATTCGATGGATCTTCATAGAGATGAGGAGGACAGGCCTCAGTAGAGGATGGGAGGACAGATTTGCTTTGAGCATCCTGAGAGCTTGGGAGCTGCTGAGACCGGGGCTCTCTCAGCGACCTCCTTCTTGTGTTGAGGAGCGGGCCAGATAGCCGCTCATCTGGAGCCCAGCGGTTCGCACAGAGCAGGGTCATATGCTGGGTTCTCGGCCTCGTCTAGCCTGGGGACCTTTGGCGGCAGGCCCAGCACGTAGTTTTGGAGACTGGCAGGCCTTCTGCAGTCTCCCAGAGGAGATCCAGGTGGAGAGGCTGAGTTACTTCAGAGGGGGGTTGATTATGAGGGATGACATTCAGGAGGCACTCACAGAGGAGTGGTTCACGCCTATCGAGCTAGTGGCCCCATGGTGGATGGGAGCCTTTACACAGTTGGAGATCCTGATTGTTGTCAGAGCTTGCACTGAGGATGGCAGATGCCTCTACTATGAGATTCAGGATGAGGGCAGACTTCAGAGAGTGGAGGTGGAGTCGCCTTTGGTTGCAGAGTGCACCTTACAGAGGATACGGGTAGTGGCCGCCGCTTCTCGGAAGTGGCATATTGACCCAGACCCTGCAGATGTGCTCCCGGATTGGCGCATATGGCGCCCCTTGGCCCGGCTACAGTGGGACCCTGGGGAGTACGAGTGGCATGATCCTTATGCATCCCTTGAGGCCACAGAGATCACCTTTTTCCAGTATACTGTTCGACTGGGGCGGCATATTTTGACGGCGAGGAGGATGGTCTCTCCAGCTGCAGCGGGGCACTGGTGGCTACAGGGACTCTCACAGGAGTTCCTGGAGGATTTTTGGGCCCGGCTCTGGGCTAGTCGACAGGCCCGCAGGATCTGGACTTTCCAGTGGTTGGTCGCCCACAGGGGCTCAGCAGTTGGCACTTGGCTTGTCTATAGCGGTCTTCCGGTGGCCTGCGTCCGATGCGGCCACCCTATGGAGACACAGAGACATTGCCTATGGGATTGCCCTCAGGCGCAGCAGATTTGGCTACGGATGCTGCGTATTCTGGCCCCCCTCTCTCCAGAGGGTATGTTTACGTGGGGTGCCGCTGCTTGGTCAACTTCGTCAGGGCCTGCTATGGGCTATGAGATGGAGCAGGACAGTCAGGCCATCAGATTCATTAGGGGCCAGCCTCGCCTTGTTCCGTCACCGGATTTCTCGTCCGCCAGCTGGACACAGGAGAGGGATTTACGATGGGAGCTCCTCAGCAGCCTCACCATCTGGTTCACTTGGAGGGCCCGGTGTTTGAGGGCCTTTGAGGGGAGACTGGAGCCACCAGCAGAGACTGTACGGGGGATTTGGCAGGAGTTGATCCACACCCTGCGAGAACAGTATGACCGCATCCGGGGCGACTCGGATGAGGCGATCTTGCGGCGCCAGGCCTTTCATACCACCTGGCGCAGCGGCCCCTTCTATACCCTACACGCGGGATCCCCCCGTTGGCATTACAGGCCACCTGTTTGGCTTTCCCCCCCTCCTATTGTATGATTTAGCCCCTCAGTTCTTTGTACTGATGCTTGTACTTTTCAGCACCTAGGGAGAGTCTCTCGGGCTGCATTGCTTTGTTCACTGCTCTGTTTTTCTTGTGAGCAGGAGAGGATCTTTTGTAGCCCTACGGGCGTTTTTATATAACTAATGAAAGGATCTTTTCTCAGAAAAAAAAAAGAAAAAAGAAAAAAGAAAAGGGGCGCCAGGGTATCATCGGCATGCGAGATGTACTCGGCAGTGAGTCCCTCATGATCCTGGGCTCGCCCATTGCGTAGTCTACCAATGGCCTTGAGGACCATGCCCTTTGTGAAGAAGGTGGAGGTGGTGGGACGGGGATCTGGTGGTGGGGGTAGGGGTGGCTGATGGGGGATATGATAGAGGGAGCATGCATAGGAGTGCTGTGTGTCCGGGAAGGTGATAGGTGTGGGAGGGCGATGTTCTCGGAGTTTCCTCCAGGCCTCTTTGTAGTTCGGCCCTAAGAAAAGTCGGTATAACTCATCCTCTTTCCGAGCATAGAACTCTCGTTTGTTGCGTTGGGTGAGCCGTTGAGAAATCCGTTGCGCTTGGCGTTTCGTGATTTGCCCAATCCGTACCTCATGTTTAAGACGGGAGCGTGTGGCCCGGCATTCGTCATCATACCAACAGTTCTGGGGCATGGAACCGCAAGGTAGCTTGGCGGTAGACCACCACGTGCAGATGAAAGAAGCAGTGGCGGATGTGTGGAGTATGGTGGTGAGTTGTGCTGTGAGGGTGGATAGGGGGACATTAGGTTCCACATCCTGGAGTTGGCGGTAGATGTGGTTGGAGTAAACAAGGTCAAGCTAAGGACCCGAGTGTAATGTGAGATGGGGGGTGGTGGTGGGGGGACCGGTGGTGTGTGGGTAAGAGTGAAAGAGAGGTAGGCATGGTCAGCTTCAAAAGGGGGTGGCGGAATGGAGAAGTCGGGGAGAAGGTGTGCCAAAGCCGGAGATCCATAACGTAGTCCACAATGCTAGTACCTCCTGAGTGAGGGAAGGAGGTGAGGGCGCCGGAGGAGGGCCATCGGGACATCCCGTTATAGATAACAAGACCATGTGCAGCTCCGAGCTCTAAGAAATATCTCCCATACAATGTGACCTCCTCACGGTCCTGTGATGATCGCTGCAGCCCTGTGTCAGTGATGTCCAGCTCATGTAGTCTGATAGGGTCGTCTAGATCGAGTAGTGGGACCTGCTGACTTCCCGTCCTGGCGTTGAAATCCCCGAGTAGGAGGACTTCCCCCAGCTCTGAGAACTCCATGATATCCCCATGTAATGGTAAGTACGGTGACTGGCCATGCTGACGGCGTAAGGGGAGTGGCATGGTGCAAAATAACACACAGCAATGTGGATGACTCTGTCACTGCTAAGCTGTAGCCGCACCCTGAATGAGAGAGTTAATTAGGGTTAGAGTTCATGTGTGGGAGACATACACAGAGAAGCAAGGGAGAGAGAGAGAGAGTTGTGGGGATAAGTCAACTCATGAGAGATGAGTGTGTGACTCCCCTATCACACATGTATATTGCACTAGTACACATAGTGCACTTAGTACATTAAAAGTACTAAGTGTACTATGTACTATAACTTATGGGCTTGTACACACTATAAGGGTGGGCATTATGCCTTTATCCCAACAACCTCCCACTTAAAGGCAAAGTGCCCTTAAGTAAAGGAAAAGAAAAATCAGCATGTACATGATAATATACAAGGCCATATCAAGGCTGAAACTGGCCTCATCCAATGCCCATCAAGTGTCTGCAATGAGCAAACCGCTCCGGAGGCAAACTCTTTGTCAACAGATCAGTCGGGTTGTCATCCGTATGAATCTTAACAAGCTGAATTTGCTTGTTCTCTATCACGGTTCACCTCTCTGATGAAGTGATACTTCACATCCACATGCTTCGTCTTTGCATGAAAGACAGGGTTCTTTGCAACTGGATGGCACTCTGACTGTCACAATGGAACAGTGGAATATCCCCTGTATAGCCCAAATCAACCACTAACCGAGATAGCCATAATGCCTCCTTGCAAGCCTCTGTGGCTGCAATATACTCGGCCTCTGTAGTAGATAAGGCTGTGCACTTCTGCATCCTGGATATCCATGACACAGCACCTCCTGTGAATGTAAACACATAACCGGTAGTAGACTTCCGGTTATCTGGATGACCGGCATAATCCGAATCCGTGTAACCATGCACTAATGCATCCTGTTTGCCAAAGCAAATGCACATATCCTGTGTGCCCTTCAGGTATCTCATGACACCTTTCACTGCTTCCCAATGCTTCTTGCCAGGGTTGGCCATGTATCTAGAAACCACTCCCACTGCAAATGCAATGTCCGGCCTAGTAGCAACCATGGCATACATGAGACTGCCACAAGCTGAAGCATACGGAATCTTGGCCATATCAGCCCTGCCACTATCTGACTGTGGGCTGTCCATAGCACTGAGTTTCACATATGGAGGCAAAGGAGTACTAGTCTTCTTCCCCCCCATCCATATTGAACCTCTGCAA
Organism: Cibotium barometz; assembly: GCF_041138505.1. NCBI lineage: Eukaryota > Viridiplantae > Streptophyta > Polypodiopsida > Cyatheales > Cibotiaceae > Cibotium > Cibotium barometz. The sequence continues at coordinate 39,668,763 of NC_141068.1, forward strand.
AACTTTGCCAATGTATTCCTTCTGAGACAAATACAACACATGCTGATTTCTGTCCCGAAGTATCCGATCACCCAAATCCTTCATATCAAAGGTTTGATGCAGCCTCTTTTTCAAGGCATCCATCTCTTTACGAGATTTTCCAGCAATCAACATATCATCAACATACAAGATGAGGATCAATAGACTGCCATCCAAAGCTTTCTTGGTGTATAAGCAGTGATCTATGTCACTTCTCCTGAATTTCTGTGATTTCATGAATGTATCAAATTTATGATACCATTTCCTTGGTGCTTGTTTGAGCCCATAAAGACTCTTTTTCAGCTTGCATACAAGCTTCTCCTTCCCACTTACTGCATAACCCTCTGGCTGTTGCATATATATCTCCTCATGGAGATCACCGTGAAGAAAAGCAGTCTTCACATCCATCTGAATCAAGTCCAGATCATCATGAGCAACCAAAGCTAATACAGCTCTAAGTGTGGTCATTTTGACCACTGGAGAGAAGATCTCCTCAAAGTCAACACCATATTCCTGCTTGAAGCCCTTAGCCACTAACCTGGCTTTGTATCTTGGCTTTGCATCTAGTGCAACTTTGAGCTTGTAAACCCATTTGCATGGCAAAACCTTCTTGCCTGCAGGCAAATGCACCAACTTCCATGTTCCATTTTTGTGCAGAGAATCCATCTCTGACTTCATGGCACGCTCCCATAGAGCCTTGTCTACCCTCTGTAAAGCCTCCTTATAACATGAGGGCTCCCCACAGTCAGTAAGCATCAAGTAGTCAACCCTTGGAACAAACCTGTCAAGGGCTCTGGAGGGTCTTGTGGACCTCCGTACCCAATGACCATCATTTGCAGGTTGCTGTCCAGCCTGCATATCACCTATTGGTGGCTCTTGTTCCGTCTTGTTCCATGCCATAAGGTTGAAAAATCATGCCCGGTATCTCCTCCAACTGTGGTATATCCATAGGGATATTTTCTGCCATCTCTGGCTGTCCATTTGGACCATTTTCAGCACCATTTAAGGGCTGGTTTTGCTGCTGTAATGGCTGATTTACAGCCCTTGGTTGTTGTCCATGATGTCCATCATCATCAAAGATGACTCTGCCAGGCTCCTGTTGCCTTGCAGGCTCCTTACACATGCATGTTTCATCAAAAATGACATCATTGCTGCGTATAATCTTTCTATTCACGGGATCCCAAAGTCTATACCCCATTTCACCTTTGTCACCATATCCTAGGAATATGCATTTGTGAGACTTAGGATCAAGTTTGGTGCGCATTTCCCTGCGTATGTGCACGTACGCAACGCAACCAAACACTCTCAAGTGCTTGTATGACGGAGGCTTCCCTGTCCATACTTCCTCTGGCACTTTCCCACCAAGCCTCGTGTTAGGTGACCTGTTTATAAGGTGAACGGCTGTCATAACAGCTTCAGCCCAAAAACCATGAGGTAATGCAGCATGTGACAACATAGAACGGACCTTCTCCTGAATGGTCCTGTTTATCCTCTCTGCTGTCCCGTTTTGTGGAGGATCATAAGGAGTAGAGAGCTCCCTCTTGATGCCTTTAGCATCACAAAAGTCCTAAAACTGTTTGGACATATACTCTCCACCATTGTCGGAATGCAAAGCCTTTAGTGTTTTGCCAGTTTGATTCTCAACAAGAGCAACAAACTTCTCAAACACTGAGAATGTATCACTCTTCAAACGAAGAGGATAGACCCACACCTTGTGTGTGGCATCATCAATAAAAGACAATATTTTGTCCCTCCCAAAGAAAGCTGAGGCATCTCACATACATCTGTATGCACAAGCTCTAACTGAGCATCTTTCTGTCCAAGAGCTTTCTTGTGGGGGCACTGGAGTTGCCTGCCATAAATACAATGCTCACAAAACTGAAAACTTGAAAAGTTTAGAGAAGGCAAGTAACCCAAACGAGACAATTGCTCCATTCCTTTGACACTCGTGTGTCCCAACCGGCTATGCCACATAGAGATTTCCGGCAGCTCGGTTGCATTTACATTAGCATGGTGACAAACACCTGCATGCATGAAGTAAAGAGTGTCCACCTTAGAGCCTCTGGCAACAACCATTGAGCCCTTACTAATTTTCCACTTTTCACGACCAAATGTGGTAACATAATCAGCATCATCAAGCTGTCCAGTAGAAAGCAGGTTCTTCTTGATCTCAGGCACATGCCTGACATCATGGAGCATAAGCTATGAGCCATCTGAAAACACAAGCCTCACATCACCTCTGCCAAGAATCTTGCATGGATGGTTATCACCCAAATAAACTACTCCTTCATTGCCAGCAGTATACCTGACAAACAAGTCTCTGCAACCTGTGACATGAAAGGAGGCACCTGAATCAATGATCCATGAGTGCATACCATGACCATCTCCTATAAGAAGTGAATGGGCATCAAGTGAAGACGTGAATAGGACCTCATCCTCACTGTCACCTGCATGTGACACATTGATTTCTTCAATCTTGACTCCACTTTTGCCCTTTGGCTTTACATCTTTGGCTTCATCTTTGTCTTTGTCTTTGCCTTTTCCCTTTTCCTTTTGATCATTTTTCCATTTGTAGCATTGCTTTTTGATGTGTCCCTTCTTGCCACAATAATGGCATTCCAAGTCCTTTTTGGAGCGAGACTTGCTTCTTCCCTATTCTTGGCTTTTATCCCTTTGCTGGGATCTCCCACGTGCATTCATTGCATTGGACTTTCCAACAGAGTTGTTTTTCCTGTTCATCTCTAATTGAAGAAGAGCACCCTCAACATCTGCATATGACAGCATAGCATTCGAATTGCTAGTGGCTGTCCTGAATGTGTCCCAACTCTCTGGCAAAGTGCATAAGAGAAAAGTGGCTTTGAACTCATCGTCCATTGCTAACTTTTGATTTATAACTTGGCTGACAATACCATTAAACTCATTTAAATGGGCTGTCATAGACGCCCCTTCCTTCATCTGAAGACCTATGAGTTTCTTCAACCAATACACTTTGCTTGAGGCACTTTGCTGGGCATACAAGTCCTGCAATCTCTGCCACATTCCCCAAGCTGTCTTCTCTTCACGAATGCTGAAAAGTAAAGAGTCTGACACGGACAACATGATAGTAGATCTTGCCAGCTCATCCATATCTTCCCACTCTTCAGCAGTAAGAGAAGCGGGCTTTACACCCCTTTCTTTGATAGGCTTGTGCTGCTTCTTCTGCAGCAACACATTATAGCACTGGGTTTGCCAAATATCATAGTTATGTGAGCCTTCAAGCTTCTTGATGTGAAGCAATGAAGAGCTCTCACCTGTGGTTGCCATAGCAATATGCAACCTGTCAATGCCTGACTCCCTGCAAAATGTGCAAACACTGCACCAAAAGCACACAAAGTGCTCACAGTTATTCTCCCAAGCTTTATCTCCCACTGCGGAAGCACAAATGCAACTTTTCTCCCACTGTATGTGATGAAATCACCAAAATCTGGTTGCTGCAGATTTAGGACAGCACCTTAAATGTGCTCTGTTACCCTTCCAAAGTACTGTACAACAGTACTAAGTGCTTACCAATGATGTACCAAACCTGTACCGGCAAGTACAGCAGCTGAAATTGAACCTTTTGCTCACTCAAATCAATGTGCAGCCATGCCAAAACTTGTACAAAGCTGTACCAAATCTGTACCAATAGGTACAGTAGCAATAAATGCTCTCCTGGCTGTCCAAATGAGTGAAAATCAGACTTTTACAGTCCCGAACACTGCATACAACAGTCCCGAACAGAAATTGGGCAAAAGCCCCTTGACTGCAAGCTGATTTCTGAGGATTCAAGGCATAAAACTCTTGCCTGCTGCTTTGCCAAGCTCAACAAGCATAAAATCTTGAAAAGCCCCTTGATTTAAGATCAATTGCTGATCATACATGGTACATTGACGCACATGAAGGCATCCAGAGTCTTCACGACGCTTCCCCCTGGCCACATATACATCCTGTACATAAAAGCCCCTTGATTTACAGGCACATTGAGTGCTTGTCAGGCATCAACACATTGCTTAAAGCATCAAATGCGATTGCCTGCATGCAAATCAATCCGATCGGCACAAAAGCCCCTTGCTTTGCACTGTAATTTGCTGCAATTTTGCCCGAATGTGCGATTTCTCACATCATACAGCATGTATGAATGCTTAATTGCACAATTACATCAAAAACCCCAAATTTCGACATCCAATTTCCTGCAAATTGATCCTGATTGTGACCAATGTCACCCAAAATTGCCAATTTTGCTCAAAATTGAGCAATTCGGCACATGTACCTGCTCAATTGATTATTGTACCTGCTCAATTGCAAATCCCCAAAAAAAAAAATTGAAGCATGTACCTCTGAATTTCTGATTTTTTGTTGCAGAAAATTATTGCTGCCTATTGAGGGTGGTCCAGCGAGGTTCTCATGACCCGAAGATGACAGCGTTCCACAGCATGATGTTGTTGTCCTATGGTGCACCGCTGATGCCAGCAGGAGGATCTTGCTGCAGCCGCTTGAAGTTGCGAATTAGGGCAGTGTTGTGTTAGTGGCAATGGAGGAGGGGAGGCTGCGTTCTTGTCTTTCGAAGGAGATGGTGTAGCGGCGGTTGTGGATCTTCTCGTTTGCATGCGGTGCTGAAGATCACCGGTGTGGAGAGAGAGAGAGGGCTGCAATGTCTACGCCTTCTCGTAAACGCCTGATGCGATGCCGCCTCCGCCTAGTGGCCGTCTCGCAACACTCCAACGCCAGTTGCCGCCGCCTTCGCCTGCGTGTGCTGACTCATAGACGTGTTCGCCTGGTTGCTGCGACTGTTTCCACGCCTGAGTATGGACACCCGCCACCTGCTCTTTCCGTCAGGCCTCTATTCGGCTGTGGTCATCCGCGCCCTTCTTGGGCAGCTCTGCTAGCTTGGCTATGGCGAACAACAGAGAGCTCGGGAGTGCCCTCCGTCCTTCTCCGTTCTCCCTTCAGGGACCCTCTTCCCGCCCCTTAAAGGCTCTCACCCGTCGTCCTAACACTTAGTCGACCTGCTTCAGCTGCAGCCCCTTCAACACTTAGTCGACCTGCTTCAGCTACGCGTTTCTGAAGAAACTCAGCTACAGAGGTGAAACCGGTGGCCCTTGCAGTTGGCGTCAAAATGCCTGTGGACACGCACCCCTAGCTCTGATACCAGTTGAATGGGAGAGTTAATTAGGGTTAGAGTTCATGTGTGGGAGACATACACAGAGAAGCAAGGGAGAGAGAGAGAGTTGTGGGGATAAGTCAACTCATGAGAGATGAGTGTGTGACTCCCCTATCACACATGTATATTGCACTAGTACACATAGTGCACTTAGTACATTAAAAGTACTAAGTGTACTATGTACTATAACTTATGGGCTTGTACACACTATAAGGGTGGGCATTATGCCTTTATCCCAACACACCCAAAGAAACCATGCGTCCTCGTCCTTCCGGATGATGCTGAGAATCTGTCGGATATGGGATCTAAAAAGGACAGCTACCCCCCCCCCCAAAGCCATGTACTCCTCCTGATGTGCGGGTCTTGCCTTGAAAAGCTGACTCCCACTCATACTTGGCTATGTATGGTAAGCCCCTCTCAGGGCTGTGATGAGTCTCTGTATAAAAAATGACATCCCTGCCTGTGAGAATCTTGCTCAAGCCTCTTGGATTCGACCATAGCATGCCATTGCAGTTTCATACTGCCAACCTCAGGTGTTTGGTCTCATAGACCCCGCGTCCCTACTTGGGACTGCGCTCAGTGATAATGACTCTACCATCTCTGTAGATAGCCCACTCGCCTGCTTTGCGGGCCTCATGAACAGTCACCATCGCCTCACGCCGGTGTGCATAATCTCCCATGTACACCTGTGTGCCCTTGAGGGCAGCCCGCGTGTCTAAGAAGGCCTGTCTGCTGGTGGCAGTAGGGAATCTAATGATGAGGGGCCGCTCTCGTGTCATATCCTTGCCTGCCCTCCATGTATCTGGAAAGGGTTTGGGGCGATCCCGTCCACTCCTAGCATCTGGCAAAGCGTCATGGCATCCTCCTTGGGGAATCCCCCGCCTGTAGCCCCCGTACTCGCACATGGAGGGCCCTATCCTTCCTGCGTTTGTCCTCCTCGAGAGTCTCATGTATGATGCTCTGCGGGGGTTTATGCTTCTTCACCACCTCCACCCAATCTTTCTTAGTGGTCTGCAATTCTTCCCGCAGCTTATCACTCGCAGCTTTCAACTGCTCCAAGTCAGTCCTTAAACCCTCCTGAATATTCATTTCCCCTTCCTCCACCGTATGGTCCTTGACCGTAGCCTTTAGGGCTTCCATTTCTGCCCGGAGTTCCCCGGGGAAATAGCCACAATGAACCTACAGGAGCTGGAGGCATACATCAAGACAGTGGAGGACAACACCAAGAAGTTATTGGGCGAACAAAAGAAGGTGCTGGACAGGGTTCTGAACCAACATGAAAAACAGTTGGAAGGCCTCCGCAAGGAGATACAGGGAAAGAACTGACAGCCCAGGTAAACCACCAGGAAGAGGTGATTCAGATGTTGAAAGAGACCCAGCTGCAACAAACAGGAATGCCAGAGGCTGCCCCAATAATGCTAGTTTCTGCCTTGGGGGCCTGAGCAAGGGTGGCTGGGAAAAGGAAGGCGAGCACACAGTACACCACACAGTGCACTCAAGGGAGGCGGCGCGCACAGGCACAGCAAGGGTGGGTGGGTGGGAAAAGGGAGGCGGAGGGGCACAGTAGCGCGGGCGCAGTACAGCAAGGGCACAGCAGCGCAGGTGCAAACAGGCGCAGCACAGCAAGGCACAGCAGCGTGGGTGGGTGGGTACGAACAGGTGCAGCACCAGAAGGGCGGAGGGGGCCGCCAGCGTGCAGCGCGAACAGAGGGGGGTGCGAAGAGAGTGACCACCAGCACGCAGCGCGAGCGGGGAGGGGGGCTTTCGCAACGTCATGCCAGAGAGAGAGAGAGAGAGAGAGAGAGAGAGAGAGAGCAAACAAGAGAGATTTCAAAACACAAATGAGAGAACACTCCACACTTGAGATCACATTTTCACATTACAGGGCATCATTGAGGAGGGGAGAGCTCATGGGCATCACATATGCTGTTGCTTTGTGGATTTCCGCGAGGCTTTTGACACCGTCCCACGGGCCAGAGACTGCAGGATATGGGAGTACCAGCAGATATGCTTTGGGGGATCCTCACACTGTACGAGTCCATCACTGGCAGAGTACGGGCTGCAAGGGGGATTCAGATATCATACTCAGCACTATCGGAGTGAAACAGGGCTGTCCCCTGTCTCCTACTCTCTTTGGGCTATACATTGATGAGATATTTGTCTACATCGATAGACAGGGAGGACCACGAGCACAGTTGGCAGGAGTCTTGATACCTGTAACCTATCTTATTGTATGCATTGACATTGTCCTCTGGTTTACCAGAGGGGCTGCAGAGGCACTTGGATGCATTACGGGCTTTTTACACATCCCCACCATGGGTAGGCAGATCTGCACCTCAGTTTTCATATAGTGGGCAGCCCGTGGAGTATGTGGCCTCTTATGTATACCTTGGGATCACTTTTGCCCGCCTTAGTTCTCTATGTTGGAGGCAGCCGAAACCAGATTGATGTGAGGGTATGTAGCTCTGGGCTCACTTGAGAGGCATTGCTCACAGATACAGTTTTACGAGCCGAGGATGAAGCTCTGGCTGTTTGACACATTAGTCACGCCTGCATTATTGTATGGAGCTCCCATTTGGGGTCCTGGTTTATACCACAGGAGGAGACGGAGAAGGGAGTCGGCTGTGACAGATACTAGAGGTATATGATGGGTGGAAGCCGATGGAGAGGCCACTAGTGATGATGATCTCGCACATGATTAGGAGTAAGCCTTTAGTGCCACATGAGATTGTGCGAGCGGAGATGGGGGCTGCCCCTATCATGACAGAGGCTCTTTTCTAGAAAGTGATATACTGGCATAGACCCACTAGATAGATATCCCCGGCTTGCCCTAGAGTCCTCGAGATAGCTGGCACATGATGGAGACACGCAGTGTTGGTATGCACAGGTGAGCACTTGGTTTGGTATGCACGGCATGCAGATGGGGGCACTCCCACCATTTCAATACATCATAGAGGCCCCTTCCTTTGCTCTCAGCTGCACAGAACTGAAAAGGGTGATTAGGAAGGACATTGTGAGAACCCCTCCAACCCTTAGGGACGAAGATGGCTTTCCACAGAGACCATCTTAAGACTTCACATGATGGAGGATGGCTTCATCATACGCCTGCACTACATGGATACACATCTCTCATTTGAGGTGCGGTGTGCAATTGGACAGATCCGCATCTCATCCCCACTAGTTGAGGGTGGAGACAGTTAGATATGGGCCGAGAGCAGTTGCACAAAAGGACAAGACATGCCAGCTTTGCCATATAGAGGCTGAGACAGAGGCTCATTATATATGTAGATGCCTAGTATACTATGAGATCAAGGGGAGGTTCCATTGCCTCTTCCGAGAGGGATTTGGACCACTCTCTAGGATCATGAATTTTCTAGACCAGAGATGCTTGGGGTTCTTTCTTCTGGAGCTCCGCAGACACAGGTAATCCCTATTGCGGCCCAGATCAGCTCCACCTGCTTGAGGACCAGCACAGAGAGCTCTCAGTGACTTCTTCCAGACTAAAGCCCCGAGAGCTGATCCACCCACTGCCCCCGACCTCCAGGCTGATGTAGGAGCTAGCCGAGAGGTGACATTATACAGAGCTACTGAGCTATGCAAAGCCCGATGGCCCCGACATAGTGGCCGCTGCCCACGCTCACATCACCTCAAGAGGATTAGAGCCAACATCCAATCAATATTATTAGGTCAATAAAATGCATCATCGAGCTCCACAGTTTTGGTTTTGAGGCATCAGTACCAGTAGCATAGACTGATATAATCACCAGTTTGAAGTTGTTCTCTTCAAAATGAACAGCTACCCATCTGTTTGACGGGTCACCTCATGGTGTTTTACTAGCGGCCTCCATTGCTCTCCTACTCCTATTGCAGTCTCCCTCCCTCCCAGGGAATGGTCCAAAAATGTTTCTTGGAGATTCCCTCAAGGTTTCTCATGAGAGTTTGACCTGCTGTTTTGACTTCTTGTAGGCATATAATATCCTGTTGTGTATTCATTTGATACATCCAATCTTTAACAATTCTAGCCCTATTGAGGTCGGTAAGCCCTTTGGTATTGTAGGAGATAAGGGTCATGTCTCTCATGTTCTTTAATTTTTAGGAGGGGGTTTAGCAGTTTTAGGTTCTCCTCTGTGGGGAGGGGGGTGTTCATCCCACCTACCTGGGATTGTCTCCTTTTAAGAGCAAGGGATTCAGCTTTCTTCCGCCTTGTCAGCCTCATTACATTGGGTACCATGTTGTAGCGCCCTATGCGAGGTATTCTTGTCTGATGCGCATTGCGAGAGCTTGAGGCTCTCTGTGTTTTTTTTTGTGGATATTTTCTTTCAGTTGTATTTTCAGTACCATGATGATGTTATTTTGAAGACGTTAATAGAACTTTCTTTGTTTCTCTCTCTCTCTCTCTCTCTCTCACGCACGCACGCACGCGCGCGCACACACACACACACACTTTATTGAGGTCTGCTGTGGATGTGATGACACTCCCATTAAGATTCGAAGTGCGTTTGTGTAACTTGTGGCGGCAGTGCCCGGGGGACAAGGGCCTTTGACACACTTGTTGATACCATCAATGCATATTAAAACATTTAAACATGGCCACAGCCTTAACACATTTCCATCATCACTTTGCATAAAACATAAAGCTGGACCAAACATCCACGAATGCTGAAAATGGAGCTTGCACATGTGACACCACATAGAGGCCGGAATGGGCCGACCCCCCCCCCCCTTGGAGTATTTTATTACCCAAGGAGAATAATATCATGTACAAGCTTTGAGGGCCTTACTCTCCCCATGGGAGATGCCGGATTATGCATATACAAATGCCATAACACAGCCCAACACGAGGCAACCGAGCCGGAACACAGGTTGTAGAAATGCCGAACCAACAATATAATCCATATATCTCCGTGTGGGTACTGATTCTTCCCCAAAAACCACGGGTCTTCATGCAATAGAGTTGGTACATCAAGTACAACTCTCCATTCAGCCGGTATAGCAGGTACAATGGCTGGTACAGTAGGTATAGTGGTTGGTACAACCAGTACAGTGGTTGGTACATCAAGTACAAAAGTTGGTATAGCCGGTACAATGGTTGGTACAGTAGGTACAACAAGTACAAGGACTGATACAACGAGCACAGTGGCTGGTACAACAGGTACAAGGGCTGGTACAACAAGTACAATGGCTAGAAATCATAATAAATGATTAAATACCCTTGCCTTCAGTATTTCTTTGCGATGGAAGCCTCCAAAACAGTCCCCAACAGCCGGTATTCTTCATGGGCAGCCTTCAAGAGAGAGAGATAGAGAGTAGCCATCATTAGGGCAGCCTGTAACGGTGGTAGAGGCTAGTGTGCAGCAAGAGAGCCTCCATTAATGAAGAGAGAGGGCTCCAATTTATAGATTTGGGACTCCCATGAGTGAAAATGGAAAGAGAAGGCTATGATGACAAGTGGAGAGCCACACAAAAGCTGAAGTGACGAGTGTGAGGCCACTTGTCTCACTTTGATCCACTTTCTAACAAGTGTCGGGCCACTTGTCTCACTTTGGTCCACTTTCTTGCCACATGTAACAATCTAAGAGATGGGTCTTTCCATAAACCTTACCTCTAAAAATATCCCAACTAGTAGACATTCTGTCATAGGCACTTTGCGAACTCTTGGTATCTGCTCAATTCCAGATGTAATGACGTGAACAGAATTTCCATCGGAGTCGGGGCAAAAATAGCAACTCTCCTAAATTTTAGGAGTGGGGTCCTTTGTATTCTAGGATAATCCCCCATTCCCAAAGCTTGTACTTTCCAAATATTTAGACATCCTGGAGTCCACCAGACCCCTTTCATACTGGGAAATATCCAGGTTGGTGACAGTTTGGGTTCCCGAGTATCTTGTGAATTTGAGAAACCCATTTTCCGTGTGCATAGGGAACCGATCTTCGTATAGGCTCATTCTAATGGTGGGGTTTCTTGGTGTATCTATGTCGGAAAATGTATGTGTCAGATGTTATCTGATAACTCTCATGGATAAACCCTCTGCAGTTCCTGGCTGCATAGTGCATGTGGGCTGCTCTTGGTACTGAAATGGTGGTAACATGTCTATGGAGATGGATGCCATGTGTTGTCATCCATCTCGATGCTTTGGCCATGAATGAATACAAAGCGAAAGTAGGTTCAAATGAGTAGGGAGAGGTTCAGATCAAGGGTGAGGCCGGACTATGTGCACAGGGAGTGCATAAAATGACCATGATGAAATCAGGGTTGCGTCGACATAAATCAGAGGAGAAAGGAGGATGGACATGGGTGTGGTGTGCTGTGGGATGAGAAGTTATTAGGGTTTCAACACAACACGTACAGAGGTTCTACGCATACAACGTGCTCCTTACGTAGTTGGTGGGTTGGACCAATGAGTCGAATAGGAGGGATTCTCTTTGAGCCTGCTGGAAATACACATGGAAGAGATGCATATTCCTTCAGCAACATTGCCTTTGGGACTGCCCAAAGGTTTCAGCCTATGGAGCAAGAGAGATCATCAGCATATTCAACATATTGTTAGTAGACAACATTGGAGTCATCTCCTGCCTCCTACATAGAGGAAAGCCAACATTCCAAGCGTGGACCTCAGCATTGGAGACATCATCATCATCATTCAGCATATCTCTCTCATCCCGAGAAGGATATTTATCTAGGACAGGCATAGATCTATTTATAGATCTTCGTTGTAACCATTGCATTTAATATAGCTGCATTGCATTGCATTGACACCATTGTCTATCTCTTAAGTATAATGAAGTGAAATTTAGTTAAGCCTAAGGCTGTTTTACTACATCAATCCCTTGCATGTCACACTGCTGCTGCTAAGTGAAGGCCACGTGTAGGTGCTGTAAACGCTGCCTTGATGATAGAAACGCACAGCCGAGTCCCTTTGGTTGATGCTGCGTTTGGTGCTGAAACGCACATGCTCTGTGGACTGTATGGGCTGGAGCTGCTTGTCGGCCAGCTCTACAGAGGACAAATCTGAAGTTGTCCAATAAATGTCCAAAACTATGCATAAAATACTTTATATTTTGGGCATTTCAAATATAAAGTATTTTATTCTCCTTTACCTTGTTTTGGCCTAGAGAGAGAAAAAAAATCTAGAGAGAGATAATCCAAAATTAAGATATCTTTGGATATAAAAATACTTCTAGTGTCTAAAATGGATTCCCCTAAAATAGAAGTTCAAAATGAACTTTCCAATGTGCATTAGGAATTAATTGAAAATGGTATAAGGGACCTTAGCCTAAGTGTCTACATTTTCAGAAATTTTTGGATTATGGTCCAATTAAGGTTCTTATGGGCCAATAGGATTAATCCAAGTGTGGGGATGAGATAAATCCAAAGAATAAAAGAAAATATCTAAAAATGAGTAAATGCTCACATAAGATGAAGAGTTGACTAAGTACAAGATTTATTAGTTAAAAACTATGAGATATTACTAAAAAAATGAGATATTTGGGAATAATGATGCATTTTTGACACCTTGGTAAGGAGAGGGGGACTCTTGAGGTAGGCGCCTATTTCACACATGTGGAAGGTTTTTAATTCAAAAAAATTGTGATATTTTTATCTCTCCTCTCTCTTGGATCGAACCAAATAAAAAAGGAAGCCAAACTGGTCCAAATCTTGTCCAAATTGAGTCAAACTGAACCTGGAAAATTCTAGAATCTAGTTGGACTTGGTTACTGGCCTCCTTCACCTATAAATAGATCCTTAGTCTTTTGTAAAAAAATTTGTGAACTATACCATGTCAGTAGCCAAAGGGGCTTGGCTGTGCGTTTCTATCATTGGAGGTTCTGCGGCAGTAGATCTTCATCATCCGCATCAAGGCAGGGTTTACAGCACCTACGCGTGGCCTTGAGTTAGCATCATCAGCATTCATCATCAGAACGCATCTCCATCGCATGGCAGATAGTCTACATCAGCCGCATCATCATAATCAGCAGGCATATCAGATTTGTGCATAGATCTCATTGAGATCTCAGTTGTACTTCTACATTCGTTTAATTTAGCTGCATTGGCATATAGGGTTGCTTCAGCATCTTTCATATTAGCCCGCAGCAAAGTCTAGAAATGAGTTCTGCATTTAAGTCTAGAAGTCAACCATGCATAAGCATCAATTATCAGGCATTTGCATTTTGCTCTTGCAACACCAAGCAAACATGACCAACAGTGATATGTCTCGAGAAGGCCGACATCCATCATCAAAGGGAAAAATGGAGTTTTGTGTTTTCTATGGCCAACAGAGTTCTCTTCAGCATTCGCAATCATTAAGTATATGGCATAGGAAGTGGCTCCACATCCGCCCTTAAGGGTGCAGAGATTCATGATTCTCAGAGATGGTGTGTGAAGGTTTTCGTCAGATAGACTCATTGGAAGTTGCATTTGTAAGTGGTTTTGAGGCAGTTCTCGCCAGTCAATTTCCCACAATATCCGCAGTCTTGGAGCCGGTATCATTATCCTCAGTGCTTCCTCCATAAGCCTCAGAAGTAGCAGTGGCTCAATGGAGTGGGATCAGTCGCTTGGAGCAAAGCGTTGCAAGGTTACAACCCTAGTAACAAGTTCAGCAGAAGGGAATGTCACGTGCACCAATGCCTAGTGACACGCTAGCATCATTAAAGCATCATTAGCAAGTATCTTTAGTAGATATGTGGCAACATTTTCAGGGGCCAAAAAGGCACCAGTTTCAGCCAGAGAATTATATTCTGGTCATTCCAAATATAATTTGCTGGCTGAAACTGGTGCCTTTTTGGGCCCTGAAATCATGCCCTGAATGTTGCCACATATCTACTAAAGATGCTTGCTAATGATGCTTTAATGATGCTAGTGTGTCATTGGGCACTGGTGCACATGACACCCAATTGCACATTTCCCATGCAGACCTCCAACTCCTAGCCTCTTCAGTCTAGTCTTTGGAAGCAACCGCTCTTGTCTGCAAAGTGGGGTGGGCAACTCCGAGATCTTCTGCAACAGGTAGCCCTCATTGGGGACCAAGGAAGGATCACCAACATCCGTTTCATGATAGCGTTCTACTCGACAGTCTTGGTAGACAACACTCTGTTGCTTGGAGCTTGATATTGATTGGAGAGGCACATGATTCTTTGACAGATGGGACCACTACTTTTTTGTTGATGCAGATCCTTTAGGTGCCCGTCGTCATCGGCTTCTTGGTCACCGCGTGCTTCCTTGGGCTACTACCGGAGGAGCATAGTTGCCAGGAAACGCGTTTCCTTCAGGGTAGGAAACTTGGAAACGTTTCCTTGTAGGAAACACGTTTCTTTCATGCATTTTTAAACTTGTTTTTTATGCCCCAAATCCAATGTCTAAAAATTGCGACTATTTTGATAAAGACGTTACTCTCTTTGTAAATTGTTACAGCTAACTTGTAGGCTATTGTTTCTGAAACGTTTTAGAAAACTTGTTTCTTTCATGCATTTTTTTTTGCCCAACGTTTCCTTTGTAGGAAACACTTTTCTTTCATGCATTTTTTAAACTTGTTTTTTTTGCCCCAAATCCAAAGTCTAAAAATTGCGACTATTTTGATAAAGACATTACTCTTTGTAAATTGTTAAGGCTAACATGTAGGCTATTGTTTCTGAAACGTTTTCGTGTTTCTTTCATGCATTTTTTCCCCAAATCCAACGTTTGAAGATTGCGACTATTTTGATAAAGATGTTACTCTCTTTGTAAATTGTTACAACTAACATATAGGCTTTAAATTGATGTTTCCATGTATTCTATGCATTGAGTGTTATTTTTAAGTATTTTATATAGTATATATTTGAAATTTTATACATGCAAAAACCTGTAGGTAGGAAACTTGTAGGAAACTTTGGGTTGATTTTACGAAACCCGTTTGAAACGTGTTTGAAACTTTTAGGAAAGTTGTTTCAAGCAACCCCCTAACTACTATGCGGAGGAGTGCTTGGTGCTCTTGTCGTTGATTCGGAGCACCTTGGGTGAGGTTCTTGAGAGCCCCCTCCCCCCTTCGCATGGCGGGTTCCGTCCGACATATTTGCTCGAGCGGTCGAACCTCCTTTGATCCGGATCCGTGTTGCTTCTTTGGAGAATTACCACATTACTTGGTGATACCCTACCTTAGTGGTACATATTTTCTTCGGTTGGTGGAGTTCTCTAGGCTTCCGGGCCAATGCTTCATTTGTCACGAGATGGGACACCTTGCTTGTTCTTGCCCCCGTTGCCACATTGAGGCAACTACGGCATCCTAGCCCTAGTGGGGCTACAGCTTCACGTGCGGAGCCCGTGCCTTGTCCTTGCCATTGACAACCCTCCCCTTTTGCCTCGCTCCTCCCTACACCCGACTGGGCGTGGCTCGGGAGTGGCAAACTGTTGGTGACCGCACCGCCCGTGTGCCTAAGCCCAACGTCAACGCCAACGCTCACACCCCCTCCACCTCCCTCCCCCCTCCCCCCCGCCCACCCCCTTTCTTCCCCTCGACAGAGGGCTCTCACCCTAACGGTGCGGTCACGTCACTTCAAAGAACCGTTTCAAGCTATCAGCCTCGGGAGTCGGAGATCCCTCTAGACTCAACTCAGGATCCGCTTCCATAGGATATCACCCGTTGTCTCCATTTGTCTCTGAACCCACCCCGCATTAGGTAATGGGCCGGCTCCTATTCCCATACCTCACCCGCCTGCTCCGGAGCCAGACCAACTTCACTCCGCTCCGGAGCCATCTGAACCTCTCTCCCCAAAGGACACAAATTTCTTCAAGTCTGCCTTGCGGAATTCATCCTCGCAAGAAATGGAATGGTGCCTAAGATGGTGTTTCCACCATAAGATAGCAATACCTGCCAAAGCTGTACACACCAAATGCAACGGAACATGCGCCCATGGATGGTACACCTTCGGGGCATGGTTTGGTCACAAAATATGACTTTTTTGTGGGCTGAAAAGGGGAAACCAACCTGCATATGACTGCCCCAATTCGAGCCTATAAAAGGAGGCATTAGGCTTTAGTAATCATCATCAAACAAAGATCAAAGAGGATCCATATGCCATAGACCGCAAGGCAGCAAGGGGAATGGCGGTGGATTAGGAGCTTCTCTTGTGCAATAGCAAGTAGAGGACTGCAAGGATATTCAGTATGCATCATAGAATGACATGCATGATCAAGATCTAGGTTAAGATATTCATTGTATATACTCATGTTTTGCAATATATAGTAGATTAGGTCTCTATCTTTTCTTTTGTGCGTTTGCATGATGAGTATGATTAGCATCAATCTTGTGTGCTTAATGTTAACCACTGCCCGTCAAAGTCCAAAACTTGAACTAACGTAGATCTCTCCATATCCCATTTGGAGGAGGATGAGGTCAACTCGATAGATTTCAAGGAGGTGGATCTTTTTGAATCTTGTCTTGGAGGAGGATGAGGTCATCCCGATAGTTCTCGAGGAACTACAGAAGAGTCTCTCCGAGTCCTATGAGAAGAAGGATGAGGCTACATGCGATTCATCAGATTAGGTAGATATGGAGCCAAGTCTACGGATGGGGACCGAAGCGGAATTGGAGCAAAGGTGTATGGTGTAGAATACTTGAGTCTATGTGCTAGGGTTTTCTAGAGATAGAAAGAAGAGTGTGGCGGAATCACACATATAACACACACGAGAGTCCTAAACTATTGCTGTGTATTATGTACAAGAAAGAAGTAATACAATTGAAATTCAAGTGCAAGATGTGGTTGAGAATGAAATTTCAAATCATAGCCTTGTGACCTACTGCACACTCTTGGCTAGCACTTCGCCCACAAAGAAATGCTATGTGAAGTCCAACAATGAGGAAAGCAGGTGACCTACTGTACACTCTTGGCTAGCACTTCGCCTACACAGAGAAACGCTCTATGAAGTCCAACACTAAGAAAAACAGGCGAATATGGTGATTTGGCTACCCTGTATATGCACCAATGCTCCTAGTTGACCAATGGTATTGTTGTCAGCCACTTGTACCCGATTGCCATTTCATCAATGCCACACCATCATTGCTGGAGGTGGCAATTCTCGTAGCTACTCTTAGGTTCCTGCATGACTGGAAGTGGTGGATTATCCCATATGCAAGAGCATGGGAAGTCTAGGTGCCATATATAGGGTGTGGTGGCACCTTGTCATAGATATCTCCTCTGGCTGGGTTTTTTGGGGGAGCAACAGTTGGGAGATGGGAGCCGAGCCACCGACGTTGCTCAGTGCCTTGGGGTGGTGTGTGTGCTGATGTGTGTGATGTTGACATGGTATCAGAGCTCGGCGTGTGTGGTCCTTGGTGATCCTAGACTCTGTTGTTCGAGGTGCTCAAATTGGAGGGTGTTGGAGGTGGCAATTCTCATAGCCACTCTTGGATTGTCACATGATTGGAAGTGGTGGATTATCCCATATGCAAGAGCATGGGAAGTCAAAGAGCCATATATAGGGTGTGGTGGCACCTTGTCATAGATATCTCCTCCGGCCCGGTTTTTGGGAGGAGCAACGGCTGGGAGATGGGAGCCTAGCCACCAATGTTGCTTTGTGCCCTGGGGTGGTGTGCGCGCTGCTACTACATGACTTTGACAATCATAGCCACATGGCAGTGCCACGCTGTTTGACTTTGCTTGTCGGCTTCTATCTGATGTCTGACCATGCTCTGCGTACTTGTAGGTGTGTCACATTCTCCCCTACTCGCATCGCAATTGTCCTCAGCTACATGGCCTCTTGATAAGCTCTCAACAATGGGCAAGATTCGTCCGTGAACTGATTTACAGTCCGTTCCCATTAACCACTCGAATCTTCATCAAACTAGATTGCCTGCTGGATTGGGTAGCCCTTGAACTCGAGGAGATATTGGAGTTGCTTTCGACGGGAACCCGGCTTGTACTGTGCAAAACGACATGCTCTGGTACTAAGACCTCTTGTAATCCTTCGTCATCCACCAACTTGGGTTCATCCTCATCTTGCTGAGTGCTCAACTCTGGCCCATGATACTCTACAAGGTTGCTCGAATGAAACACTGGACGCATCCTCTAATGGCTCGTTAACTCCAACTTGAAGGCTACATCATTGAGCTTCTTCATAATCTTGAATGGTAGCCATGGGAGTCTTGTCTTCCCTTTGTTGTTGTCCTCGAGACAAAATGATATGATACAGGATGGAGGATCTGCTATATTTGAGGCATGGGAACATCATGATTCATGACCTGTAACCTTTCAAGAGATGTAAGATGGACTGCCCAAAACGGTGCCCTGTACATAGCTACTGGTCTGACTAATGAATCAAAGAGAAGGTACTTTGTTTTTATCTGCTGTTGGAAATGTGTGTGGAAGCATTGCCTCTCTAGACATGCTCAAGTTACATATCTCCTGGCCCATCTTGCCCTTGCTGCAGGTTTCATTTAGAAATTTAGGCCTGAGAATATTATGCCTAAATCATTATCCCCATTGGCTGGTTGTCAAGTGCAAAAATGTCTTTTTGCAGCCCCCTGTAAGTTGTGTGGAAGACCATGACCTTGGTCTTTCCATGACCAAGGAGATGTTGGGAATCAAGGTCTCACATGTGTGTTATGAGTGTGGCAGTGTGTGTGTGTGTGTGAACCACCTCTCAAAGGGGCAAGAATAATATCTAGATATTTGTGTGTGCTTTGACATAAGCAATGATGTCAACCTTTGTACTTATAAAGGTCTTGTTTGAAGGCAAAAAACACTCACATCATTCAGTCGTGTACTTCACTCTATCTCTAGCCTTGTCTTCTCTCTCTAATTCTCTGTACACACAGGCGCCTTACAGCTTGCAGCCCATAAGTGCCACAGTGCGCCTCAGCATCTGCCCGCCATAAGCTGCTGTTGGCCACCTATACCTGCTGAGCTGTGCTATTGTACCAGCCATCCCTCTGCTGGCTGACTACACCTCAGCACTGCCCCCACGCTGCTGCCCATCCGAACGTCCACCTGCCTGTGCATAGCCAAAGGCAGCCAACCAACACACTTCAGAAGAAGAGCAAGCATTTCTTTTAAAAAAGGCCACGACAAATCCCAGCAAGCTCAACAAATTCAACTACTCAAAGAGCTTCAATCAACAAAGCAAATTTGGGAAATTTTTTGGGGCTTTTTAATTTTCTGCAAAATCCTGCTCAATCAGGCAATTAATCATAATTTCTCCATCATTTTTCAAAATTGAGGGTGCATTACCAGCATTAAGATTTTGCTTTAGCATGCAAAAGCATCATGCCCCCTTGATTAGAAATCCTAATTTTTGGAAACCCTAATTTTTGGGGGCATGAAGTGAATTCTTTATTTTCTTGTAACTATGAGCTCACATGTTCATAGACAAGTTTAATGGCCAAGGTTTCCACACTTGGCAAATGAAGATAAAGTTTCACTTAATGAAAGAAAATCTGTGGGGATTGGTGAAGAGCACTACCAATACAGGCTCTTCCTCCGATGATGGTACAAGCATTATAGAAGGAGCCAGAACTCAACAAGAACTCCTTAGAGCAGAAAGGGCGTATGCCTTCATCGCTCTTGGCTTGGGTGATGACTATTTGCATCACATTTTTGATCTAGAGTCACCAGTTGAGGCTTGGGAAAAACTTGATTTGCTTTTCAGTGCCAGTGCTAAAAACTCAAAGCTATCCTTGAAAATCACTTTCTTTGAGTTTCACAACTGAAGACCGGAGAATCTCTTGTTGCACATGTCAAGAAAATGAGGAGTCTCATGACTCAACTAACTGGCTGCAGTCAAATCTTCAGTCAACCGATGATCATCCCATGGCTGTGCTTCTCAAAAGCAGGCCTGAGGCGTACGACAACTTAGTCACTACCTTGAAGAATATATCTAATCCAAGCCTGGAGGGAATCATCAGTGCCTTACAGGAAGAAGAAAGAAAGAAGAATCAAAGGTCATTAGAAGTTGTCATAGAACGAGGTTTTGTTGTAAACACTAAGGGCTCATACAAAGGACAAGACAAAGGAAAGCCTTACAGATTGTGTGGAAAAACAAATCACTTAGAAAAGGATTGTTTTAGCCTAAATCCTTGTGGTATTTGTGGGAAAAACAATCCTCTTGAAAAAGATTGTTATCCCAAGAACACTTGCTAATGTTGTTGAAGAGTCTTCCACACGAGGCAAACTATTGTATGGATGATTGGGCTTTTTAAAAGTCCAAGATATGTGTTGCTTTCTGTGTGTTGTTTTTTGTTGTGTGTGTGTGACCTAAAATCCTTGATTTGTCTCTACCCTTGGGACCCCATAATGAGCATGTGAAACTAGAGCCATGTGATTTATCCTTCACAGGAAATCTGGCATGAAAAACCATGAGCCTAGATTTATCCTAGACACAGTATGAGGCAATCCCTTGAGGGGGTTTGTTGGGAATCAAGGTCTTACTTGTGTGTGAACCTACTCTTATGAGTGTGGTAGTGTGTTTGTGTGTGAACCACCTCTTAGAGGGGTAAGAATGATATCTAGATATTTGTGTGTGCTTTGACATAAGCAATGATGTCAACCTTTGTACCTATAAAGAAAGGCCTTGTACTTGTTTGAAGGAAAAAAACAGTCCCTTCACTCGCCCTCTAGCTTTGTCTTCTCTCTCTAACTTTCTCTTTCAGTGTCAGTTGTTTACACTCCATAGCCATGGCTCTGCTCTTCCACCCTCCATAGCTGCAGCATTACTATCCTTGGTCTTTCTGAGGACAGTAATGCATTACTCTCCTTGCTCTTTCCGAGGACAGTAATGCATTCAAGTGTTTTCTCTATGTGCCAATAGAGCCATGTCATCTCCTATTAAAGAGGATGGAGACCACTGTCTTAGCTTGGGTCACCAGTCAATGTGTCAATGATCTGCGAGCTCATCTATATAGATTCCAAAGAGTGTGGGAGGGAGGAGGCAGCCCAGTTTCACCTTGATGCTGCTGTAGGTTGGCTCTTAAAGCTTTTTCTCTATGCATACTCGGTCAGTTACCTACTCTCATAGACTGTGAGAGGGAGGAGGCAGCCCAGTTTCACCTTGATGCTACTGTAGGTTGGCTCTTAAAGCTCTTGCTCTATGCATACTCGGTCAGTTACCTACTCATAGATTTTGACTGTAGCCCATATAACCTCTTCCTCCACCCCTTTGTCTCAGCCTGCTAAACAATTGAACTGTGTCAAAGGCCTTGCAAATATTCATGAAGCAACAATATAAAGCTTTTGTCCCCTATGATTGGCTTTCTCAAAGAGTGCTGTGCTGTGTCACTTGCACCTCGCACTTGGGTGCCGCATGGACATATCTATTTCTTGTTTTGTAGTATTGTGCTTGCGCTGTTATAACTGTATGTTTAATTGCATTAATGATATCAGAGTGGCCGTCCCAAGACTGCATCCCTGTGCCTTTGAAGTATCTTGCGGATCTGAAGTTGCTGGGTGGAGGTTGCTGTGGCCGTGGAGCTCACTGCAACTGCACTCGCATAATAGCAAAGAAACACATTTCCTACCTTCTGTAGGAGACGAAATGTTTCCAATGTTGAAACATTTTTTTAATCAGACATGGAATTTTGGGCCTTATCTGCATGACATTTTCAGACTTATGGTTTCTTTAACAGTGTTTTGTTATTTATATACTGAGCTTTGCTGGGTCTCAGCCATTCCTCAGAATTTTGGTTTCTTGTTAAGTTCTTCAGTGTTTTTGACAAACTGGCAGGTTGTCGGCAACAGGCTGTGTGTGCACTATGCATGCTTAGGCCTACAGCCTGCTGCCTGCAGGCTAACAACTTGTAACTTTATCTATTTTAGGTTTTGTCTTGAAGTCAATTGTTTCATACCTTCCATGCTTTGTACAGCCTTCTGGCATAAAATAGGGAGCATACATGTGTTTTTTTTGACCTGGTACGCCCCTGCCCCCCTCCCTCTCCCTCTTCCCACGCACTGCCTGTTTCTTTTCTCCTTTTTCTTTCCCTTTAGGAAACTTGTGGCATTTGTAGGCAACGTTTAGGAAACACGTTTTCAGAAACACCTGATAACTATATATATATATATATATATATATATATATAGAGAGAGAGAGAGAGAGAGAGAGAGAGAGAGAGAGAGAGAGAGAGAGAGAGAGAGAGATCACATGTGGTATTGTATTCAGGAACAAAAGCCACAAAGGCAATGGAACTGGAAGGGTCAATTTTTTTGGGAGTTCAAAAACAACCGGCGGCTTCTTGGGAGTCCTATGATGGACTCAATACATCAGCACACCAGTGTAAATAAGGAGATGATGGATTGGTTAAAAAAACGGACGAGAACATTTGAAGGCCCATGGGACAGTCAATAGAGGTGTGAGACTTTGTTTTAAGATGATTATGAGCTTTTGACACTTAGTTCCGTGAAGGGTTTACCTCACTGAAAGCTAGCAATCATCTAAAAACAATGGTGTCCACTTGAGGCATCGTGTATGGTGCTCATTGTACATGTTGTACTTTGGTTGTATTCTTTGTGAAGCTCCAGTCTTCTCTTTGGTCAGATTTACATTTGACCACTCTCCTGGGGAATGATGTAACATTATTCTTTGCAATATACTGAACTGTTGCAATCCTGTTACCAAAAGTTGCACTGAATTGGCTGATTTCGTCAAGATGTGGATATTTACTCCAAGAAGTGTGAAGTTATCCATGAGGTAAGATCTCTTTCTTACATCTTCTATCCCCCCTCTCTTCTGCGATGTTCATAATGATGGTCAGTGTCTTTTTCAGGTTTGTCACGGCGCTGCAGTCTTCACGTATCAAAGAGGTTGACATTCAATTTGCAAGCCTAAAATCTGGTGGTTTTGTTCTCTCATATCGATGATATATATTCACATTTTTCTTTTCCTTTTCTAGCATCATGGCTGCCTAGTTGTATGTATAATTTGTATCTTTTTGTAGAACCCTGCTGTAAAGCAGTCTTCGACTGTATACACATTTTGCCATGAAAGAAGCAAGAGCTACATCAGACTTGGTCAAACTTTACTGAATATGGAAAAATTAATGCCATTGGTTAAGTGCTGTAATGAGGTTACCTTTTTTATTTGTTTAGCTATCAGGTATGTAACACATGGGGCATGCATGCATGATTTTAAACTACATTCACTCTCTTTAGATTCTAAATATAACTCTTTACATATACTACATATAGAATATTTGAAGGACATTGTTTAAATTGATGCATTTATACCTAGGTAAAGTAAATATTCTTTAATTACAAGGACAGCGACGAACCAATACAAGATTCTTTGCAACCATACAATCCAAGTGGCTAGATCTAGGCCTTTGTTCAGAAAGGCAAGCAACATTACATGGCCTGTCAACCAAATACAGAAGTGCCTTTTGATCCACACTTTTGTATTTGTTTAACAAGCCTTGTCCTAGTGATGGGGGTATCCCTCCTTTTAGCTCCATGCAAAGCAATCCTGCAATTTGGAGGGATTTAAGTTTTGCAAGCTTTTCGTCTTGGAAGTCTTCTCCCACAGACATTGGCTTGGTATCCTCCCCTAGTAATGCTTGATTGACTTCCTTGGTTTTGGCATGACCATCAAAGACACCCCCCTTTGTACCGTTGGGGGTTGTCTTCACCGCAAGGACTATTATCATATCGCCCTTAGTAAAGTTCTTGAAATGTTTTGGGACATGTATTTTTGTCATCTTTGCATCCCCAATGGGAGTTGTATGACTTAGTTGAAGATGCCCCCGATGATTCCATTGTGTGGGCAATTAGTTCCTTGACTTAGCTTTCACGTGGTCTACCAACCTTCGATGTGCGCGTAGCTACATGGTCTAGCTCCTTAGGGGCCATAGTGTGTGTACGAAAATACACTAAGTGGATTTGATCACAAGACAAAGTGCTTGAACCAAGAGATATGGAGAGTAATGTTGAATTATTTTTGCAAACCAAAGTTACAACTTGATGGTGTCTACCCACCCGTGTGCTCTAGTCAAGAGGATGGTGGTCTAAGTAGACTCTGGACATAGGATGTCTTGCACATACAAGTTGTACTATTGCAATGAAGGTACTATATTGAATGATGCTGATATGAAATGAGGACTGAGGAACTAGTTTATATATAGTATCCACGGCTGGTTGTATTGTAGGTGAACCAATGTTAGCCACGTTATGATTGGATCAAATGGACTGAATTGACTATAATATTCGATTGGAACTACATGAAACCATAACAAAGACCTACTATGTTCTCTAAGGGAGGATTTCACACTTGGGCCACATAAATAATCCTCTCATGCACAAGAAGTTATGGAAATTAATTAAGGAGAATGTACTCCTTAATCCAACTGAAGATTGAAAAAAAGATGAACAAGCATTTTCATTAATTGGATTGCACTTGGGTAGTACCAAACTTATTCAGTACATTGATTCTAAAACCATGGCAAAACAAGCATGGGATGAGTTAAATTTAATATTTGGTTCCAAGGCCAAGAATCAAGAAATCTATTTGAAAATAGAATTTTATGTCTTAGAGATGAAATTTTATGAGTCACTAGCACAATTTATAAGCAAAATGAAAAGCGCCGTGACCCGGCTAGATGGCATTGATGTAAAGATAGGTGAAAATGATGTACTTGCCATACTTCTAAAAAGCAAAGATAGACAAATGAATAAAGGAGTTGGCAAAAGAGAAGATCAATGTTATCATTAGAAGAGCTAAGAAAATGGTTGGATGAAGAAAGGCTAAAAGAAAAATTCAGCATCAAACCCATGAGAGTGCAAGAAGACAAGCTCGTGGATGTAAACTTGGGCTGAAGAAAGGCTAAAATGGTTGCACAAAGAAAGGCTAAAAGAGAAATTTAGCAGCGAACTTATCAGAGTGCAAGGAGACGAGATTGTGGAGGTAAACCTAGGCTTACAAGATGAGCTCATGGAGGTAAACCCATGAGAGTGCAAGAAGACAAGCTCGTGGATGTAAACTTGGGCTGAAGAAAGGCTAAAATGGTTGCACAAAGAAAGGCTAAAAGAGAAATTTAGCAGCGAACTTATCAGAGTGCAAGGAGACGAGATTGTGGAGGTAAACCTAGGCTTACAAGATGAGCTCATGGAGGTAAACCTCGGCCCACAAGATGGTACATGTCAAAATCTGTGCATAGCTGGAGGAAAAACTCAAAGATCTCATCTCAACATTGTTGAATGAGTACAAGGATGCCTTTGCATGGAGTTATACTGACGCGCAAGGTGTCGATCTTAGTTTTTACTAGCACTGGATCAATCTCAAGGAAAATGTAATGTCGATCCATCAGTAGAGACATAGAACGAGCCCCAACCATACAAAGTAAGTAAAGGAGAAAATTGATAAATTACTTGAAGTCAGATTCATCTATCCAATTGAGAAAGCCACATGGATATATCACTAATAGTAATAGTGCCAAAGAAAAATTTGAAGATCACGGTAAGTAGAGTTAAAGCTTTGGAGGAGGAGAACACAAAGCTCAAAGAGGAACTGTTGCAGCAAAGTCTCAAGTTGGATGCAGATTCGAGAAAAGGAGTAGTGGCAGCGCAAAGCCTGGCGGAATCAAAAACTGTGGTTTTCACCACAAAGGAAGTGAAGGATGCACAGGTTGTAGATCAAGCTGAAGAGTAGAACAAAGAGGAGGAAGCTCAAGAGAAAATGCAGATTTCCTCTTCAGAGGATAGGGAACTTAATCCGTATGAGCCGGTACGAGTGCAGGACGGCAAAGTGCAGAACGCAGAAGCTATAATGTCTGCAACCTTTCAATCTTTCCTATATAATTACAAGGATTAAGCACTGGTTGATTAAGATCAATTTTTTGGTTTTTGAGGTCAATAAAGTCGGATCAAGGGATTGTGGGAACCGAATCAGCCTGTGGTGGCTCAAGCCACCAAGCTGTGCCAGGTGTTAGGGGCTGACTTAGGGTACTCACTAGTTATTTACTTTTCACTATTTATCTGAATAGTCATCTCGGAAGTTCAGAAGGTTCTTTAGTTCATCGGACTTTCAGTTAGAAAGTAGTTCTTGGTCTTTCCTCTAATGGTCATGAAGCCTATTTGGGCGAAAGCTTTTGTAATATTTTCAAATGAATGAAAGACAGTGGTGTGTTTTCGAGTCTGTGTTGTTTCCATGTTTGATATTCAAAGTCATGCCGTGATACCTCTCTTCAAGTACTCCTGTGTAGTGTTTGCTATTATGATGCTTGTTAATTGTTGTTATAGTGTGGCTTAACAATTTACTAAGGCATAATCCTCATCCCTATAACCCTCGTAGAGGTCAAAATCATAGACTCTTCACTCATCTCTCAAGAAAGGGTCATAGATTGGGTTCCCATAGATCCTCTATGAGGTACCCAATAGTTGCTCACTGCTAAATACATGAGTAGCCTCATCATTGATGTCATCCATATCATCAATGTCGTCCACATGCTCACTAGCACCATAGAACTCATACGTAGCATGTGTATGCACACTACGATCATCCACATCAACATAGATGCTCTCCTCATCACTAGTAATGATGGTAGATGAGTCATCAAAACCTACATGAGCATCATCATCAAGATGCCTAATGTCACCATGACCAACAAATCACGTGTCTCCACCATGTGTGTAATCCTCATGTGCAAGACCTATGTCAAATGAATCCTCATAGGCATGTACATCATCACATGAGTCATCATTCCTTGTGTCAACAACACTTGCATGCACATCTACATTTTTTCTTAGCTCAAATTTGAGTATGAATCTCTTATCCTTAGGTTTTAAGGAAACTTTATAAAGATGGTTGTGGCTCTAGATAAGAGAGTAGTATTGTACCTGGTTTCTCCCTCTCTCTCATCTTTAGGTTTTAAGGAAACTTTATAAAGATGTCCATGGCCCTTGATAGAGAGTATTGTAACTTCAAGTGTACTATGAGAGTCCAAGCATAAGCCATTTTTCTTAAATTGAATGTATATTGCTTGGATGCCACATCCCCACTCTCTTGTCCTTAGGTTTAAGGAAAATTAATAATAAATAATTATGTGGCATAAAGGCCACACATAAGCCATTTGATGCCACATAACCATTTTTCTTAATTGAATGTATATTGCTTTGATTCCACATCCCCACTCGCTCATCCTTAGGTTTAAGGAAATAATAATAAATAATGTCGTGGTCTTTTAATAGAGATTTCTTTTCTTTTCTTAAAGATATTCAGTGTACTATGAGAAGCCACACATAAGCCATTTTATGCCACATAACTAGCCTTGATTGAATGTATATTGCTTTGATTCCACATCCCCACTCGCTCATCCTTAGGTTTAAGGAAAGTTACTAATAATAAATAATGTCGTGGTCTTTTAATAGAGATTTCTTTTCTTTTCTTAAAGATATTCAGTGTACTATGAGAAGCCACACATAAGCCATTTTATGCCACATAACTAGCCTTGTTTTCACTTTTCTTTGAATAATGTGATAGAGGTTTAAGATAGCTACTTAAAAGCATGTTCCATTTTGTACCTACTAAAGTTAGGATGCTAGATTCATGCTTGTGATGTTTGCTAAATTGATCACTTGGGGGTTCCATCTAAGGGTTGCATGCATAATGGGGACTGACGTAAGGGAAAATCTCTCTCCTCCCACGTGTACCATTTTCCTTAGTCCAAATTTGAGTTCACTCTCCTTAGTCCAAATTTGAGTTCACTCTCTCATCCTTTGGTTTTAAGGAGATTGTATAAAGATAATCAAGCGCCTTCTCCTCACTCTCTCATTATTTGGTTTTAAGGAGATTGTATAAAGATAATCAAGCGCCTTCTCCTCATTCTCTCATTATTTGGTTTTAAGGAGATTGCATAAAGATAGTCGTGGCACTTGATAGAGAGTATTATGTTTCTTTAAAGATTGATAGAGAGTATTAGCTCTCTCATCATTTGGTTTTAAGGAGCTTGTATAAAGATAATCATGGCACTTGACAGAGAGTAATATATTTCTTTAAAGATATTAAGTATACTATGAGAGGCCAAGCATAAGTGATCTTTCTTCAAAGATTTCCCTCATCCTTAGGTTTAAGGCCACTTTATAAACATGGTCGTAACCTTAAGGCCACTTTATAAACATGGTTGTGACCCTTAATAGAGAGTATTTAAAAAGAGTTATATTTTTTTAGATCTAGTGTATTATGAGAGGTCAAAGAATGTAAGAGGCTAAGGAATTGATCTTATTTTGACTTTTCATTTCCCTAATCCTTTGTCTACTCAACCATGTTTAATATTCTTAAATTAGATTCAATCACTTGGTAACCATTTTCTAGGTGAGCTCTACTTGTCTTGGAAGAGGGCTAAATCAATTTGTCTAGGCCATGCTTTTCAAGGAGGGATCTAGTCATTTTCTCTCTTAAACATGGATAATACCTAACTATCAATACTTGAGTGACTGATGGGAACTTTGCCATTTCCAAGCATGTGACATATGCAATACAACATTTTTGCTTCAATACAAAAGGAAAATTTGCATAAGCATGAGATGTTAGATAGAAATACACTTAATAATTAGGCACGTTTAATTCCAATGATTGAATTAATATCAAACTTAATCTTTATAACAATATTGAAAGACATAATCATTCTCAGTTTGAAAGTCTTCTTTAAGCATGAGACTAGATGAACTCCATGGATCCATGCAATTTGATTTAAACATGCTTTGTAAATAAACTACTAAGAACTTGAATATTAGTAAACTAACCTTAACCAATAACTCTTAAGACAAAAGTGATAATCATACACCTATGATAAGAAAAGAAATGCATTCCAAGTGAAGTCATAAACAAGGGTTGAATTCCATATGCCTATGTATATATATAACAAGAAAGATTCATGCATCAAGGGTTAGATTTGACATGCTAGAATCTATGATAAAATAGACATTACCTCTATGTTAATCACTTTAGTTCTACGTTCGTCAACTTGATCCAATAAACTAGATTCTGCAAGTTCTCCACACTGGGAAGTCTACCGCTACATGTTCACTTCCTAGGTTGTGTACTAATGTGAAGTCAAACTCTTACAAGAGCAACATCCATCTAGCCAACTTTCCCATTAAGTCCTGATTGTTTACAAGATACAACAATGCTCGATGATCCACATGGAACATAAATTTGTTCCCTATGTAGGTAGCGTATGAATTTGTTAATTGAGTAGATCAATTTGAGAGCTTCCCTTTCGTGTTATAGTTGTGTTTTGATTTGGAGAGCATTTTGCTTGCATAGTAAATTGGTTGATATTAGCCTTCCTTTTATTTATGCATTAAGACATTGCGTATTACCACATCTCATGCATCAATGAATACATGAAATTTTTCATTTCAATCTAGAGCGATCGGTACGGGTGTTGTAGGTTAGCATTTTCTTTAGCCAACCAAATGCGCTATCACTTTCCTTTGACATTTGTATATTGCATTATTTTGTGTGAGTCAATACATGGGATATACCACATGAGCCAAATATCTCAAGAATCTATTGTATGCCATTTCAACTTTCCTACGAACCTTTCTAATTCCTTTAGAGTGCGGATCGCCTTTAATTTTTGTGGATCTATGGCCAGTACTTTTGACACAAGCTTTTTACACAATATGGCCCAATAGTTACTACAAAGGTGCACTTGGTCGGATTTAGCTTGAGCATGGTCTCTCTGCATCTTTGTAGGCATAGCCTCAAATGGTGAGAGGTGTGTTCTTCTTTTGCCAACACACCAAAGTCATCCACAAATACCTCCATGAAATTTGTTAGATATTTATATAAGATTTCTTGGACCATTCTTTAGAATGTTACAGGTGCATTCTTTAGACCAAATGTCATCATGTTGGAAGCAAATACTCCCCATTCTGTGATGAATGTATTCTTCTCCCTATCTTCATGCCATTCGAAATTTATTATGACCACTAACCATCCACGAATGAATACATTTCATGACCTATAACTTCATCAAAAAATATATCTATGAAGGGTAAAGGAAACGAAAAATATATCTATGAAGGAATGAATGCATTTCATGACCTACAACTACATCTGAAAATATATCTATGAAGGGTAAAGGATTTTATTTATTTTGCTGCTTTACCAAATCCACCTCGTGTTCCACCACGAAGTTCTACACAGACATCAAAGTTGAAACTACATCCTCCACATCCTCTAGCTTCCTGACCTGCTTCAGACCTTAGACACCAACTTTGGTTGAACTCTGAGGAACCACAGTAGGTGTCCCCACATTCTGTTCTGAGACTTTCATCAGCACCTTCTTTGAAAACAACCTCCTTGTCCAACTTCTTCCTTTTAATTTGCAATTTTTGTCCCACCTTATTCTCGGAGACTCCAATTTTTGTTCCTGCTCCTCCTCTTTGACATTCTTGACTTCCACTATGTCATCCTTTTCCCAGGTTAACTTGCGTTTTCTACTACTCTCTTCAACCACTAGGAGCTTACCTTCCCATACCTGTGCAGAACCCACAGGAGTACTTTTGCAGCTACCAACCACCTTAGGATTCGGCTGACACGCAAAGAGTGCTGCCACATACACTGCTAGCTTGTTGATTGATTGTCTTCTGCGTTTGTCCTTCACCTCCTAAACCACCTGAATTCTATCATCATGCAGCCAACTAGCCCAGTCAATAGCGACTCCCCTCTCTGCGCTCTATAGCAGGGCATCCTTACTCAGTTGGTTTTTACTAATAACAAACACAGTTTCTCCAGATACCACTTGAAGTGGCTCCTGCGTTTCTCCTCCACATTTCTAACCAGAAATAACCCCTTGTTCCCTCAGGCATCCTGAACTCAAATTTCATGATAGGGACTGTGAATCTGACCAACCTCTGATCTAACACCCTAGGTAATTTAAATACCGAGGCTACAAAATTAGGTGTTACGTGTATCTGAGGAGATACATAACCACCACTGCTCTGCAAAATTTCACACTGCTCTTGTGCGTTCTCCTTCGACGACTGCCATTCCTTCCAGGGCAAATTGGCAAATTCCCATAGACCCACTCGCTGCAGCCATACCTTCGTAAGTATCTTTGTCTTCAATGTCAATCTCTGCACTTTGAGACTCTATGATAGCCTCTTGCTCTGCTTCCTCCGCAATAGGGCTCATATGAGACTCATCTTCTGACTGTGAATCCACGAGCATCTTTTCACGGTCCTTCCGTGCACACTCCTTTGCGCGCTTCTGTGAATTGCTTGTAGAGATGACCCTGCCGCCGTTCGTGTCTTCATCACTCCCATAACAACGAGCTCTTGCCTTAATTCGTTGAGCTTTTTCATGTGCTCACTGCCCTACATGATGAGACCAGAACTACAACAAATGCTACCTTGAGTTTGCTCCAAATGTCATGTCTTAGGAGAGGACTGCTATGTCAGCCCCTAATTTATAATGATGAGTTTGTGAGCCAACTTTGGCTGACCTTTTGCACACACCAGCCGAGATTCGACAGGACATCACAAAATTTGAATTTGAATCCGATCTCAGAATTTTCCCATCAGACCCCTCCGAGGTATGTGGCCTACATGATACATATAACAAATGATACGTGATACAATGTTGTTCTTGACAATATGGTTTCATGTATCATTTTGGGTTTTATAATTTTGTCAAGAACATGCAGATACACATAAAATATGATACATGATAAATATCACCAAGGACCTACTGGCTTCTTACAGTTTTAAAGTTGAGTGATATATGTAAACATCAAATAAATGTATTAAAATTTTGTTAGTATCATGGGAGATAGTAACTTTTCTTAAAAGTGCACAAAAGGCGTCCCTAGTCTTTTGTCTCATATAGCTCTCCTCATATAAATGCCACTGAAATGTTATCTTCATGAAATTCAAGAATTATAAAATTGCCCTTCTTCAACATGGAATTTTTAACTTCTACATTCGAATCAAATCGAAGGTCTGAAGTTTATATAATCAAAGATAAAAGCTAATGAATGCAAAACTCAAACAATTACTAAAAAACTAAACTATTTAGAAAATTTTAATTACCTACTAACACCCACAAAAAAGTTAGGATAAAATATTCACTTTAAAATCCACAAAAAAGTCTAGATAAAATATTCAATTTAACACCCTCAAAAAGGTAAGATAAATATTCAAAATCCAATAGGATGTAGTAGTCTAAACAAAAGGGAGAATAGTCATAACCTTCTTTTTGCAAACCCTTAAGAATTCGCACCACCGAGTCATTGTGTGTGATGAAGAGGATAAATTTATAGTATTCATGAAGTTGGTACAAGCAAAGTACTAATAACAAAGGTGAGAAAATTTAACCCCTTTCCTTGTATTCCTTAATTCACTTATTGGTTGATCCATGTCTTCCATTTGCATGCTTGAAAACACAAGAAAATTGAACTCCTTTCCTTCTATTCCTTGATTCAATTTTGGGTTGGGGTCCATGTCTTCCATTTGTATGCCTGAACTCACAAGAACCCATAAAAAGGAATCAAGAGAGACACAGTAAATATTTAGGAAGTAGAATGAATTAATAAGTACAAAATATCAATAATTAGAGTGGAATCATGTAGAGTAATTCATAGCATAGATAGGAAAGAAATTTGGGAGGGAGAAACCCAAAACTAATCCCTTAAAAACCCAAAAATGAAAATGTGAAATAGTAAGAAATTTGTTAAAGTAGAGTGATAGTGTGTGATTATCGGGAAATGAAAAGTGAGATAATGCTTTATATATATTGGGTAAATGTATCACTCCATACATGAACATAGTAAAAAGCTCAGACATTCACACAATGATCCATGCAAGTATGCCTCGTAGAAGGAGGTTTTGATGCTACTCGTCTAATCTATATATATTCTATGTCTCGAAACCCCTCCAAATCTCTTCGCGCTCTTCAATAAGTGGTTGACACATTCATGTTTGATCCTTGGTGCTTTCCTAACATTTCATGAATATAGATAAGTTAATCTAGCAACGTTATACATCTTGATAAAAAAAGAAAGAAGAGATACACAAGAATAATTACCAATCAAGAATCAAAAGACTAAGAATCAAGTGTTCCTTTCTTTAGATACACAAGAATATGTCATAAATATAGATAAGTTAATCTTGCACCAATATATATCTTGATTAAAAAATAAAGAACAGATACACAAGAATAACTACCAATAATCAGGAATCAGAAGACTAAGAATTAAGTGCTCCTTTTATATCGCCATGAAAGGTGGAATATTGTAGTTATAACTGATACAACAAGCAAGGTTGACCATCTGGATAATTGTATAGAGAAAGGGTTTATGCAAAACTCTCAAGGATCTCCGCTTGCAAAGCCTCCTCATTCTAAATGTACAAAATCAACATGGATGGACTAGTAACTAAGTGACAACACTACTAAAGTACGCCTTCCTTTCTCTTCTTCAAAATTATTGAATATAAGAGTATACTTTATATTACCTTCTTTATGAAAAATCATTTAAATGTAAAAGTTAAGTGTCCTTTTTACAGATTCCTATGGACTAAATTATTGCAAGAAAACAAGTCATGATCCGAGGCAAAGTCTATGCTATTTGAATCGAGCATGGATTACAAGCATATTTATGTCTACGTCAATGATTGTATCATGTATAGAGGAGAATATATGAAAATCACGCATTGTCCTAAACACAATGAGCCATGGTTTGAAGAGGAGTTCATAAAGGGCAATGTACGAAGAAAAGTCCTACGACATTTCCATCTTAAACCTCATCTAACCTATATGTTCGGAAAATGTCCATCGCTTGTAGAACACATGGATTGGCATGCAAAAAATTGAAGCACTGATGGGAAGCTATGAACCCGTGCAGATTATGAAGCATTTCAACATGTTGAATGATAATGACTAGTCTTCAAAGAGGAACCCCGTAATGTAAAACTTGGACTAGCACTTGATATACAATTAATATAGTCATCGAAATGGTCAACCTGGCTTGTTGTATTGGTGGTTAACTACAATATTCCACATTTCATGGTGATAAAAAAGGGGCACTTGATTCTTAGTCTGACGATTCCCAATTGCTAATTATTCTTGTGTATCTCTTCTTTGTTTTTTATCAAGATGTATAATGGTGTAAGATTAACTAACCTATATTCATGACATGTTAGGAAAAGCACCAAGTATCGAACATGAACGTGTAAACTGCTTATCAAAGAGCTCCAAGAGATTTGGTAGGGTTTTAAGATGCATGATAGATCTAGATTAGACGAGTAGTATCAAAAATTACTTCCACAAGGCGTACTCACATGAACCATCATGACTATATCCTGGCTTTTCACTATGTTCATGTATGGACTGTAGCATTTACTCGACATATATAAAGCATTGTCTCACTTTTCATTGCTTGATAATCACACAATATCACTCTACTTGTTTGGAAAAGTACAATGTTATAGTGGAATGTGGGCTTATGGTTGACATCCAGATCGCGAGAGTTGACAATCTTATGAAGATATTGGCCTACGTAGAGGACTATGTGACATTGAGGATGACTTACCAGAAGTCGATGAAGATACTGGCCTACTACAGGGACATAATACTACATGTAAGATATGAAAATCACCTTTTTGATGGGCCTTGAGCATGCTTTGAACCCTAGTCCAAGGACACGTTACTAGGTTCCATCTAGGTCTAGGGTCCATGTAACCATATTTGCAAGTTGTATTTTATGTCGAGTCAAATGTGTCAAGTGCGTCAAGGCATGGATAGTCAATAAGATAATCAATGTGTCAAGTGCGTCAAATGTGTCAAGTGCATCAAGGCATGGATAGTCAATAAGATAATCAATGTACGTTAAATTACATCTTGCAATAAATGTCAAGAAAATATACCAAAAATCGTGGGGGGCCTTCAAAGCGTTATTGGGACCTAATTTGGTGTTGTGATTCTCCCTCTACCCCCAATCACTCTACAACTCTCTCTTAAGCTTTCCCATATCTAAAGGCTTTGATATAACTTAAGAACCTTGTAAATTGTAACACTACAATAATATGTCATATTATTAAACTTTAATTTTTGATGCAAAGCTATACACACACACATATTTCTACTATAAAAGAAAAACAATTGTTGTATTGGTGTTCTGACACATTTTTCTAACTAACTCATGCATCTCTTTGTTTATCATCATTTTCTACCAGCCACCTCCAAACTTGGCCTCCAACTACACTACTACTTTCGTTTTTTCCCCTACAGCTTGTTTCTTGCATTTGAAAGTAATCATTTTGTTAGATTAAGTGAGAACACTAGATTATGAATTAAAGAATCCTACATCTAAAATTTAAACTATACTTACGCCCATGATATATGCATGTTCAGTAGGCAAAGTGACACCAATTCTCATGGTCATGCCCAAAATGCTTAGCATACAACATTGTAAGTGACCCGCCCTTCTGTAGTAGGCATGATGTGTATGGAAAGTGTGGTGGTGGATGGGGATCGAGGTCTACTCACCAAGAGTTGTGGTGTGGGTATAATAGGTGGCGATGTGGTGGTAATGGGTGTGACAAAAGGTCATACTAGATTTGCTACTATGGATGATGGTGCAGGTGTGACTGGTATGAGAGTGGAACCGATAGTGGGTCTACTATTGGATCCTGACCTTGGTGTTGAGATGTACCTAAAGCAACATGAACATCGAACAAATAATATAACTCAGAATTAGATCATATAAAATATCTCGCTCTCCCTTTGCATAGATTATCCAATCAACCTCTTGTGAATGAATTCTACAATATAAAGACCACATATTTAAGTGGGAAAGTGGACATGCAAAGAAGAATACTTTTAGACAAGTTAACTTGCAAAATTACAGGCTTGCAAGCAAGAAAACTATTAGGAAGCTAGCAAACAAGAAGGACAAATGGACTTACAGAATTTTAGACTATGTGGGCGAGAAAACTTGCACATCTTATAGGAAAGTAGACTCTTAGCTCATTAATGCACAATGTAGAAGGTCTTTTAGGTTGTTAATGTAGCCATTATATAGAGTAGGTCAAGTAGGTTAATGGAGACACCTTATTGACAAGGATGCTTGTGGGCTAGCTAGTTGCCTTGCAGGCTTGTGGGTCTGCAAGCTAAACAACCTGCAAAGATTGAAAGCTTGTAGCCCATAACCTTGCTTGCTAGTTATTTTGTAAGCATACCTTGGAACTTTCTAGTTTGTTCTGAGTGACGTAGGACAAGGGTAGGAAACACCACTACTACAAGACAAGCAAATATCGACGTTTTTTTCAACAAAAAAGAATTCCTTACAAAATTTAAGATCGTCTCTATGTATGTTGAAAAAAGCATCGATATAAATTGTCGGAATGATCGTCGAAAAAATGGTCAAAATATACGTTGCAACAAACGTCTAAATATTCATCCGAGAAAAAGATAGGTATGCCTATGTTTTTAGATGCTTATTTCGACGGATATACCTATGTTTAGTCCAACATATATACCCACGGATGCAGGGATTTACTATCGCCAGTTCCGATGGATGCATAGAATTACCAACGTGCCAGCTCCGACGATGGACGCATGGATTTACCGATGGACAGCTTTTTTCGATGGATATAAGGTTAATTTCTTTTTGGCATAATGGTGCATCCAGGTACAATTCTGTACCTGGATGCACCACTATGCCAAATATGTAAATATTGTGGAACATTTGTATTCAACTAATGGTTTACACAAACTTAAAGAATTGAGGCAAACAAAGATACATTGATACAAAATTAAGTTTCATTACTGGATATCAAACCACAAAGATACATTGTTACTAATATCAATCCTTATACGATAAATGCTGTATACAAAAAAGTGCTCGCATATAGGAGCGAACTATACATGCCCAAAAGGGGTGCAAAAAAGATTTATATAATTCCAAAAATATCTACACAATTCCAAAACTATGCGATCTAAAGTGGTGTCCAATCTGGGAGCTAGCCTCAACATGGAGGCTCAAGTACTGCGCTGTGCAAAAACAATCCAATAGCCACAAATTAGCATATACAATCTTATCGAAATCTCAAATTGGCGTATGGTATGAAGCACTTACCGAAACCACAACTGTCCAATCTACATTTCTGCAATCTTGCTCAATGCACTCAAGAAAGGCATGAGTGCCATACTTGAATTCTTAATGCTCCTTTAGCTCGGTAGCCTGGCGTCTAACCACCCTCCTGCATACATGAAAACAAAACATAAATAAATACAACTAGACACTAGTTGACATACAAATGAGAGGCTACAGAAATCATGGATACTTAAAAAATACTAATAAAAGGAGTGCCATCCACAACTCTCCCCAGGTGCAAGCTCCCCATGCTCTCTAGTCGCCTTGCTGGTGCTTTCTCTTGTTGCGCGTATCGTCAAGGGTTTGCTTCGTGCTTCTTCTTGATCCCATTTCTCTTGGTCACAAAACCAAGGCTTTTCTCCCCCTATTTTTACCACTTGGTTGACATCGGACCTCTTCTATTTCATAAAATCTCTCATGAGATCGTAGATCCACTTGGTTAGGGACTTCCTCGGTCGCTACTTGGGACATGCTTTTTTTTTTCGAGAAAAGATCCTTTCATTAGGTATATAAAAACGCCCGTAGGGCTACAAAATATCTCTCCTGCTCATAAGAGAAACAGAGCGGTGAATACAGCAAGGCAGCCTAGGAGACTCTCCCTAGGTGCTGCAAAATACAAGTATCAGTACAAAGGACTGAGGGGATAAATCATGCAATAGGGGGGGGGAAAAGCCAAACAGGTGGCCTATAATGCCAACGGGGGGATCCCGTGTGTAAGGTATAGAAGGGGCCGCTGCGCCAAGTGGTGTGAAAGGCCTGGCGCCGCAAGATCGCCTCATCCGAGTCGCCCCAGATGACGTCATACTATTCTCGTAGGGTGTGGATCAACTCTTGCCAAATCCCCCGTATAGTCTCTGCTGGTGGCTCCAGTCTCCCCTCAAAGGCCGTGAACCAGATGGTGAGGCTGCTGTGAGAAGCTCCCATCGTAAATCCCTCTCCTGTGTCTAACTGGCGGTCTAGTGCCAGAACCAAGCGAGGCTAGCTCCTAATGAATCTGATGGCCTGACTGTCCTTCTCCATCTCATAGCCCATAGCAGGCCCTGACGAAGTCGACCAAGCAGCGGCACCCCACGTAAACATACCCTTTTGAGAGAGGGGGGCCAGAATATGCAGCATCCGCAGCCAAATCTGCTGCGCCTGAGGGAAATTCCAAAGGTAATGTCTCTTTGTCTCCATAGGGTGGCCGCATCGGCGGACGCAGGCCGCCGGAAGACCGCTATAAACAAGCCAGGTGCCAACTGCTGCTGCTGAGCCCTTGTGGGCGACCAGCCACCACCCACTGGAAAGTCGAGATCCTACGGGCCTGTCGACCAGCCTAGAGACGAGCCCAAAAATCCTCCAGGAACTTCTGTGAGAGTCCCTGTAGTAGCCGCCAATGCCCCGCTCTGCAGCTAGAGAGACCATCCTCCTCA
This sequence comes from Cibotium barometz, assembly GCF_041138505.1. Lineage (NCBI taxonomy): Eukaryota > Viridiplantae > Streptophyta > Polypodiopsida > Cyatheales > Cibotiaceae > Cibotium > Cibotium barometz. Next base: position 39,707,419 of record NC_141068.1, read on the forward strand.
CCGCCAAAATATGCCGCCCCAGCCAAACAGTATACTGGAAAAAGGTGATCTCTGTGGCCTCAAGGGATGCATAAGGATCATGCCACTCGTACTCCCCAGGGTCCCACTGTAGCCGGGCAAGGGACGCGCTGCATATGCCCATATGCGCCAATCCGGGAGCACATCTGTAGGGTTGGGGTCAATATGCCACTTCCGAGAAGTGGTGGCCACACTACCCGTATCCTCTGAAAGGTGCACTTTGCAACCAAAGGCGACTCCACCTCCACTCTCTGAAGTCTGCCCTCATCCTGAATCTCATAGTAGAGGCATCTGCCATCCTCAGCGCAAGCTCTGATAGCAATCAGGATCTCCAACTGTGTAAAGGCTCCCATCCACCGTGGGGCCACTAGCTCGAAAGACGTGAGCCACTCCTCTGTGAGTGCCTCCTGAATATCATCCCTCTCATAATCAACCCCCCTCTGAAGTGACTCAGCGTCTCCACTTGAATCTCCTCTGGTGGTAGGCTGCAGAAGGCCTGCCAGTCTCCAAAACTACGTGCTGGGCCTGCCGCCGCTAAAGGTCCCCAGGCTAGACGAGGTCGAGAACCCAGCATGTGACCCTGCTCTGTGCGAACCGCTTGGCTCTAGATGAGCGGCTGTCTGGCCCACTCCTCAACATAAGAAGGAGGTCGCAGAGAGAGCCCCGGTCTCAGCAGCTCCTAAGCTCTCAGGATGCTCAAAGCAAATCTGTCCTCCCATCCTCTATTGAGGCCTATTCTCCTCATCTCTATGAAGATCCAGCTACTCTCTGGTGCCCAAGTGCCCCCTGCTAGGGGAGCCCGAGCCTGCAGAGCCGTTGCAAGAGAAGCTCTTTCCAAGGCTCAGCGCCTGGAAGAAGCAGCCCCCGAACAATAAGCTTCCCCAATAAGGCTCTACTCTGATATCGACTGGATCTATAATGCCCAAGCCTCCCTGAGCCAGCGGAAGTGTAATAACTGCCCATGCAACCTTTGCCCGTGCTGGCTGACCATCCCGCCCAGACCAAAGAAAGTTCCTGATCAGCCTCTGACCTGGCTGATGCAAGAGCTTGAGAAGATCCAGCAAGACGTAATGTACCACATGGTCACTAACAGCACCTGATTTGCCACCACCACCCTCCCAGCCAAGGATAATCGAGCTGTACTCCAATACAAAAGCTTCTTCCGAATACTCAGAAGAAGCGAGGCAATCTGCTGCTCAGGTGACAAATCTAGTCCAATCTGGCATCCCGAATACCGCACTGCTGTGCCAAGAGGAATCCATCTAAAACCGGGGTTCGGGCTCCATGCCGGAGTGGGAGCACTACTGATCCAAAAGGCCACTGGCTTGCGCCAATTGATCAATGCTCCCGAAGCTGCACTAAAAACCTGGAGCGACTGCTCTATCCAAAGAAGATTGGCCTCTTGACCATGCAAAAATAAGCCCGTGTCGTCTGCAAACTCAGCATCAAGCAGGTCCACCCCCTAGACTAGGAGCTAGAGTCCTCTCAAACCAACCTCCTTTGCCGTCAAATACATGCTCATAGCCTCCACAAAGAAGAGAAAAAGAAAAGGGGCAAGGGGACACCCCTGAGACGGACTGATCTGGTCAGCTCAAAACTCGGCCCTCGTCCTCCTGCAGTCAACACCTGGCTACGAGCTGTGGAATACAGAGCCGCCACCCCTCTGATCCATCCTGGCTCAAAGCCCAGGCAAAGCATAGTGCCCTCTAAGAAACCCCAATCAACTCTATCGTATGCCTTCTCAAAATCGAGAAGCATCACGACCAAGTCCTCGCTAAGAAATCTAGCTCGGGCCGTCGCCTCCCAGAAAGTAAAGATGTTGTCAAGGATACTGCGCTCCTTAACGAATCCTGTCTAGGTGGCATGAATCAACTCCCCTGGATCCTCAAACTCAAGGCCTTTGCTAAGACCTTGTAGATAGTATTGAGGATCGTAATAGGCCTCCAATGCCGAATATCATCTGATACTCCCTCCCCCTAAGGGATAAGAAAGATCAAGCCCTCTAAAAAGCTCTGTGGCATCACCCCAGTATCCAAAACATACTGAAAGCCCCTGCGGAGGCCTCGCCCCCCCAAAAGGTCCCAATAGCGCATAAAAAAGGCCAGCGTCGTCAGTCCGTCCTCCGGCAACTATGTCACGGTGGCGGCAGGACCCTCAAGGCCTCGGCAAGCTCAAGCTCTGAAAGAGGTGCACCAAGAACTGTACGCATACGATCTGTGACCCTCCTCTGCACATGGGCCCACACAGTCTGCCTGCAAGCATCTCGATCCTCAGTGGTGGCTGGCTCCGCTGAAAGCAGGTCTCTATAGAATGCCGTGGCAATGGCTTTGATCTCCCTGGGCTTAGTAGTAGATACCGATCCATCCGGTCTACCAAGTTGACGGACTCCTGCTCAAGCATGGCGGGGTCCAGTGATCTCAAAAAACTCCCCAGTCACTCTATCACCAAGCTGCGTCCACTGAGAGGCCTGACGACGATAGTAAAACTCATGTCTCTGCTCCTCTGCCTCTCTAACCTCCTGGCGTGCCTGGCTCAGCTCTGACGCCACCCACTCACATGCAGGCTACTGCTCCTGAAAAGGTGCTGTAGCGAAGCAAGGCTGCGTCTCAGCTGATGCTCCCGCTCGCGAATCTCTCCCAATCGTGTCAAAGCTGCAGCGTGCAAAAAAGAGCTAAGCTCGATGAGACCCTGGGGACATTGGCCTGTTGCATCCTGGTCAGAGCACTGACTATCATGCAAGATCCTCTCAATGTCTTCAGCAAGACTGGGATCTGTAAGTACCCTCTTTGGGATCCTCAACTGCAAGTTGGGCTCCCGTGTCCTCTCCTCCAATGTCAAGATAACTGGCGCATGATTTGAAAATGAGGTGCCAGCGAGAATGTCGACAGAGCCCCCTCGCTCCCCTAGCCAGTCGCCCACATAAAAGCGATCAATCCGTGATAGATTAGTCCCTCCCTGTCGGCGATCCGACCGAGAGAAACTAAGACTGTCCTGAGAACGAGAGAATGCCCCATGCTGCCATACATCAGTGATCCTTATTAGTGACATGCAAAACCGGTCCCAAGCTGCAAGCTCCGTGCCATGCACTGTAACATGACTGCCTCCCACCCTATCGGCCGGGTCCTCAAGCATGTTGAAGTCTCCCTTGACACACCAATGTGCGGCCTCTGGCAATGCATCCGTAACCTGAGTCCAGAACTCTGCTCTGGCACTAGCATGATTGGGCGCATAGACGTTGAGCACGCCCAATAGCTTGTCATGCATCCTCAGAATGACATACTGTGCTCTACCCCAGGCACAATGATCGCTCGATCCACAATGGCCTGCCGCCATACATCTGCAATGACCATGCATACTCCTCCCTGTCCACCCAAAGGACCAAACCCTGCAGACCAAAAGGTGTCCCATCTACCAGGCATCACCAAACCATATCTCCAGATTCTGCTCTCACCCAAGTGGTGCTCCTGCATCATCAAAATATCAATGCTGCCACCAACCAGGCATCTTTGAAGCTCCTGCCTCAAGCAACCACGATAGCGTATAAAATGTGCTCCGCCAAGGCCCTGTACATTCCATGAGATGATCCTCATGGATGACCTGCTGAGGTGGATGCTGTCTCAGTCGTACGGCGGGCCTTCACAAGCGGCTTGGATGGAGAGTAGTCCCCATCCGAGCGGCTGCGAATCTGCCCACCCGGTGTACTGCAAGAATCACGGATCAGGTGCCAGTGGTGGGTGGTTGTGGCCCATGGGGACTGCCTCCCGCTCTGTTAGAGCAACCTCGTGTATACATATATATCCAGGGTTGCGTGCTAAATCTGCCACTATGCGAATGACCAAATGACGAATCCCTGCGGCATCCACACTCCCGTGATCCAAGAAAAAATGAGCCAACTCCCATAGTCGGCCTATCACAGCTGTCACCTCCATATCGCTCACATGATGAGAAAACTCAACTGCCTGAGTCTTCAAAGTGCTAAGAGCGAGCTCTAGATTCCACTCTCGGTCGCAAGGGCCACAAAGAGGGAACGAGAAGGCCACTGCTGAATCTAGTGCCTCCTCCCCGCGGGCCGGAGGTATCACTACATGAACTCAGATGGGTGCTGGTTCATGGGGGCCCTCTACTCCAAAAAGCCGTGTGAAGGCGTAATCAAAAGCCTCCGAGTGCTGTCTAATGCCGAGGTGACTCAGCCGACTGCGGATAGATGATATCTGTGAAGCCCGAATCGGCATGGTAGGCCTCCTCTGAGGTGCTCGAGCGAGGTCGGTGCTCAGCGCCCTCCAGACTGCAGGTGAACGCCAGGGGACTGCCAGGGCCTCCCGGGAAGGTGAGGCGGGCGGGGGAAAGGAGGGGGGGCCAGGGGGGTGGAGAGGGAGCTGCTACCAAAACTGGAGCGGGGACGGGAGGAGGCAAGGGTGGAAGAGAGGCGGTGGGAGGGGACGGGGGTGGGGGGGGTGAAGGAGGGGGTGCTGGCATCTCCTGGTCCTCATCAGTTGTCACCATAGGGGTCTCCTCCTGGAGGGGAGCAAAGTTGTTCCTCACGGGAACCCAATGAGGCTGAGACTGTGGCTGCTGCTGCAGCGGTCTCTGGGCATGCTACTGTGGCTGTCTCCCTTGGCAGCGCCCCTGTCCAGGCTGCCACTCCGAGGTCTCTGTGGTCTGAGCAAGTGTCTCGGAGGCAGCCTATCGAGCCGCATCTGTGGGCGGCGGGCCATCAGGGGCCTGCTGTTGTGGTGAGGGTCAAGGTCTCTTGCGAGGGCAGGCCTTGGCCAGATGACGGACCTGCCTGCAAATGAAGCACTGGTTCGAGAGCCCCGAGAAATCCACTCTATGATCAATCCATCCCCCCCTATCCTAGGTAGTTGAATGACCTTAGGAAGGGAGGAGATGTGAGACACCAAAACTCTGACCGAAGGTAGCCCAGTTGCTCTGGCCACCACTAAAGGTGTTGTGGGGCCAGTCTCTAGTACCGAGCCCACCAATGCTCCTAGCCTAGAGAGGAGCGGAAGATACTCCCGACGGAGTCCAGGGAAGCAAACTGTAACATGAAAAAGGTGCTCTCCCTGCTCAGCCCGCTGCTAGGTCAAAGCCATGCTGCCAAGGTCTGAAGAAAGCACGAGCACCCCTGATGTCAAGGGGACTCATGGCAAGGACCTTGGCCACGCTCTCGGCGGTCTCGAACTCGATCTGGTAATGTCCATGGCCCAGTAGCTGTACGTCTAGGATCTTGCCCACATGTGCAACAATGCGGGCCTGGAGAAGATCCCGGATCTCCCCTCTGCTGGGGCGAGTGCCGGCATGCTTGAACTTGTTCTTGATTTGATAACATATTTTTGTTTTCTTCTCTGATTTGGTCAGAGTCTCATAGGCAAACACTATGCCACATAGCTCGCTCACATGATTTCGCATCATATAACCTACATCATCAAGAATGATCTTCCCTTTCCGCACTGTGTAAAGATGCTGATATGCATTGGGGATAGGTCTAGTACCACCAAAACGCTGACCAGATCGACACAATAAGATGGGGGTGTCGGCCACACTATGTATGGGTGGACACTCTCGTGAGGGGGTAGATGCATCCATGGCACTACCACCACAACGACCACCACTACCCCTATGACACGAACCGTGATTGTGGTTGGAGGAACAGCCCGAGGTGGGGGGGGTTGAGTAGGGGATGGTATGGATGTCGGTGTGACCATGGTTGTGGTTTTGCAGATGGGCCTCCACCTGGTTTGCCATGGGTAAAATAGGCTCTAGTGATGGCTGCTCGATTGAGGATGGCTTGTGCAATGAAGGAAAACAAGTGAGCAGGGATCATGACACGTGGAGTAGGTGGGAAAGTTGGTTCGGGGGGGGTAATGCCGGGGGTGATTCCGGTCTATATATGTGGTCCTCCATCTGCATATGCGCATGGATATGGTTATGCAAGTTATGCAGGAGCATATGAACATGTGACAAATATATTAAAAAAAGCATAAGACCAGAGGGCTTACCTCTGAGATTAGTTGTTAGAGTTCCTACATCACAAAAGCATAAAATTCACACTAATTAGATACATTTTAAAAGCATAAAATCAAATAAATATGGAGAGAGAAAATGGGCTTACCTTTGAGAGATTAGGGATAGATTGTAGAGATATGCAACCTGCAAAAAAAAAGGGAGATTAGAACACTATGTAGGTGTAAGAAAACATGAAAGAAAGATAGTGATGTAAGAGAGTGCAGGGATGTAGGAGAGAGAGAGAGAGGACAACCAAAAGGTCATGTGGGGGGGGGGGAGATATGCAAAGCAAGCAAGATGGTGGTTTAGGAGAGTGTACCCTGGATGTAGGAGAGAGAGAGAGAGAGGACATGCAATAGGTCATGTGTGGGGGGGGGGTGTGGGAGATGAACTTACCGGCACCACAAATGAAAGCTTTCAAAATGACGAAAATAGAGTCCGTGGTTCGGTGTTGTAATTTTTTTCCAGTTTTGGAATGAGTGTCGGAGGACATTGGAAAAAGTGCCCAAAAAAACATCGGGAACAGTGTCAAATTTTTCTTTTCGACGTTCTTTTCGACCTATTTTTTGGCAAAATTTTTGACGTGATTTTCAGCATTCTTTTCGATGAAATTTTCAGTGTCAATTTCGACGATGTGCAATATTATATACCAAAAATATATGCGACCTTTGAAATTTCCCGCCCCGCCACCTTTCCCATTAGAATTTAAACTTTGGCCGCCTAGACTATGGGCAAATATATAAAGGGCCATTCCCTTCTCCCCAAAAAATACAAATTTACGATCATGGATGGTGTGAAAACTACAAACATCTAAACGTAGAGGAGAAAACTACAAACACATCTAAACGCCCGGACGTAAAGGAGAAATGCTTGTGCCCTTGCGATCGGTGTGCAAGCACCAAATCTCTCGACGCGACGAAGAATTTGCAACTATGTAAAGAAAAACGGTATATTTCTAGTTGAGTATCTAAATGCCTTACTTGGTGTTGCAAACGTGTGTCCTCAAAATGATGAACATATCGATTGCTTGAACCTTCAACCCGAGCGGAGTACCAGATGGATAACGACACAGGCAAGTACTACTCATACTCATGTTGAAGAAGAAACTATGGTGGACTCTACAACGTATTTGGAGAAAGACATGGATGACATGATAGACGCCCTACATGATGCAGGGGATATTGAGCGAGAAATAACACAGGAAATGGTAGTGTCTATCAACGCATGGAGCAAGCCTTGAGAGAAGAGCAAGAGTTGTATAGGTTGGCGCACACACCTTTGTATCATGGTGCACGTATATTTGTTTTGCGTACCGTTGCCTCACAATGCTAAACTTGCAAAATCAATATTTGGATGGTCCGATACTAGCGTATCAAAACTTTTTGCGTGAGTATTTATCACCCTTTCCAATTTTTATCTCTTTCTTTTACCTTTTTTAAATCATCGTTGGTCAATATGATAGGTCATTAAGAGATCAAATATTTCTAGAAGAAGGCAACGAGATGCCTACAGATCATATGCGTGAAAATTCCATATTATAATCCATTGGTATGGACTACAATTCTTACCATGCTTGTCTAAATGATTGTGTTCTCTATCGGCAAGAGCATGTAGTTATTGCACAATGTCCTTAGTGTGGAGAATCTAGATATAGGAAAGATGTCAAGGAGAAAGGGTTCCTATAAAAGTACTCAGTCATTTCACGGATTTAAACCATGTTTAAGTGTAAATCCATGGCGTCTATGATGTCTTGGCAAATTGAACCACTAGATCCACGGGATGATGTTATGCGCATGCCCGTTGATTGCCCTACATGGAGACACATTGAAGAGAAGTGGCTAGACTTTAATGAAGGAACCTCTTAATATTCACCTCGGGCTAGCTATGGATGATGTGAGCCTGTTTGGTTTTAAAAGTTCAACATGGAGCACATGGCTAGTTTGTCTTGTGAACTACAATATTCCACCATGGTTAGCAATAAAGAAGGGACATATTTTTCTCTCATTAATAGTCCCTGGGAAGTACAAGGTAGCTAACATGGATGTGTATTACAAGGAATACTAATGTGGACTATGCATGATTGGCTAGGATACAGACAATGTAGTGGTAAGCTATTTTGTTATTATGTAACTATTGATATATATGTGGATGGTTGTATAATATTATTTGTTTTAATACATGACTATCAAACTCTGGATATAATGCATGCCCTTTATGTGGACCTACACTAGATTCTCATCATTCAAGAGGCTTGAGAAAGATGGTGTATGAGGGTCACACAAGAAGTATCTACTAGAGGACAATGAGCTACGTGAGGGCTATTTGGGTCAGCCTCCTCCTACACTAAAGGCAAGAGATTGGAAGAGATCATGGAAAGGCAACGAAGGATCTCCACCCCTTGGAATGAAGCGGCTATCCATATTCTACCAACTACCATATTGGGAAGGTCTTCTAACTAACCATTTGCTTGACCCTATGCATATTTTTAATAATATAGCCGTAGTTCTTTGGAAAACTATTAATGCAATCACAGAGAGCAAGGGACAAAGGGACGATTTACAAATAAGTGATCGCATGCAACACTTATGGCCACAAATGAAAGCTAATGGTAAGTTGCTACTACGTAAAGCTCCTTGGGTATTGATAGAAGAAGATAAAGCTCAAGTTAAGAAGTGCATTTTGGAGTTTCATCCTTCGAGACTAGATGTATGCACTGCCTAGAGGGGAGGGGGTCTTTCCAAAGGATAATGAGCTCTCCGGCTTGAAATCCAAACACGATTGGCACAAGTTTTTGCAATTTGTCTTGCATGTGGCCATAAAGGGTTGCCTCACTGACAACATGGGATACAATATACAATATTGGCACGGTGGTGTGTTGGATTTCATTGAAGGAGATAAGAAAAGAAACATTGGAAGTAGCCTGCTTAAATGCCATAGAAGAAATTACATTGGTGGAGAAGTTTCTACCAAACCAACATATTACCCATACAGATGCATCTCCTAGTTCATGTTGTGGATGAGGTGGTTGTAGTGGTAGGGGTCATCCATTCATGTTGGATGTTCTTTTTGGAGAAGTTCATGAAGACGCTAAAAGGGTTCTTCTGTCAAAGAGCTTGCCCAGAGGGAAGTATGGCAATGGGATGGCTTGTGTAAGAATCCCTGGTGTACATCATAGAGTTTCTTACTACCGTAGACACTCAAATGCCTAAACTATGGTCAACAGAAGAGAATGATAGGGTAGTTGGAGAAGAGCCACAAGGACATGGGATGATTGAGAGAAGGATGGATGTGACCTTATGAGACAAGATCAATAAATTTTGCATCTTAAACTCAAAGATTATGCAAAAGTTGATTGAGAGGTATGGAGAGGCCAAGAACGAAAGGAATCAAGCTCGTCAAGCTTTTCAAAGGAGTCCGGACTACAACTCGCCAAACCATACCCTTCATCATTTTCTATACTTCTAGACTTTTCGTCAAGTAGATGGGTCCAACAAACCTTACAAGAAGAAAAACTTCATGATGGAGTTATTACAGATGAGGAAGAGGATCTTGCATATGGTTGTGACTTGTAATGTGTAGGTGATTTCATTCATTCTAAGCCTTAATATGTTCACATGTTCTCTAAATATTATTTACAACTTTTCCATAAACTAATGATGTGTTATTTTCTTTTAGTACCAAACATTTGCAACACTATGGTCACATGGACGCCATTTTTGAGTGGAGGGGATCGATAAGAAGAGAACAACATTTGATTGTGGTGTTAAAGAAAATTTCATATACAGGAAATCAGGACTAGTGCAAGTGATTCAAATATGGATGTGAACATGCTAGATTACTTAGGAACCATCCAAGATATCATCAAGGTTGGCTTTAGAAAGTTTCATATGTTTATCTTTGATGTTAAGTGATTTACGATAGTCACAACAGGAGCACATGTGCAACCGTACGAAGAGACAAATCCGGATTAGTTTAAGTGGACTCCACAAAGATATGCATAGACCAAAAAGACACATTTGTACTACCAAAGTATTATGAGCAAATAATCTTTAAGGAGGATCCACGAGATCTAAGATGGTGGAGTGTAATCCAAGTGGCACCATGTAGTAAACAAATATATGAAGACATGGAAATAGTAGAACTAGATGAAGTAGAGATTGGTGTGGGCCAACAAGATCACACTCTACTATATGTCGAAGTACAGCAAGAGCAAGGGCTAGATGAAGGTATAGAGATCGAACAATTAGACATGGGAGATGTCTCAAACATAGTAGATGGTGATATTGACGAAGAGCCATTAATAAAAGAGGAACCAGAGCCAAAGCTAGAAGATTTAGAGGCCGACATAGATGCATATTCTATTCCTAAACGATTCGAAGATGGAGGGATTTTCCTTGAAATATATCTTTTTGGAGCTAAAAATCTTTTTGAAGATAAGAGAGTTGATAATGAAGAACTATGATTTTGTAAACATGCGAATATTCTCACATGCTATGATTTGATGGTAATGTCTTGGTGTATATGGAAAGAGGTGTGCAAGGACCATGAATCACCTCGACGTGATAGACTTTTCTTTTTGTTGCTTTCATTTACTTTTACAAGTATTTGTATATACCAAAAGTGAGAAAAAAACATATATATTGGTTAAGATATAAATAAGCTAAAAATAAAAAAAATTAAAAAAGAATTTTGACATTTATTTTAATGGCATTTCTGATGCTTTGATGGATGGCATTTCAGATGCTGTTTACCCACATTAATATAAAAGATATTTCTGACACGCTGAAGGAATCATTGGAACTCACCGTCAAAATATAAGAACCGTTTAGTAGTGCACGTGGAATAACTAGGATTATGGTTAGGGTTAACCTAAGATTATGGTGGTTAAGACTTAGCACAAGCATGGGGATGTGGAGGGTTCACACATGGGCAAAACACAATAAGAGAAGGGGAGCAAAGGCATGCAAGATAGCCATGCGAAGAGGAGAGAGAGTAGTGAGAGGAGACCCGACACAATGGCTACCTAAAGGGTGTGCAGCTCCAATGTGTAGCTATGTCCGCAACATGACACACGTAGGGTACAAAAGGAGGCATTTTGATCCTTTTCTCTCCTATCCTCTTTTTTTTGTCAAGATTTAAGGTGCTTTAGGTAAAATTAACTTCCCATTCTCTTGAACTATTGGCCAAGTTGTGGGGAGGCATTCAATCAATCTCAACTCCTCAAAGAATATCTCTTGCCAATTATGTGGTTCCAAATATTTGATGCTACATTTTTAATGATGTGCATTGGATTTAGAAGATGATTGATTCTTAGCTTTGTCCATTAATATAGAAGACAAAATAAGATTGAGTACCTTGTCATTCTTGGCGGTGGCAGATAATGGGATGATCCTCTCCATAATAGTTTCCAATCACCTACTCTTAGAGGATTTGGGGGGACTCTCTAGATGGAATAAAACTCTCATGATCAAATGCAAAATATCAATGATGGTCTTCATACATGACCTTCTTGAGATGCTTTGGCCATGGTGTAACAAGCGATGGTCCACAAATTAGACAAGCATTGTGAGCAGATGTTGCGAGTCCTAATTATGTACAATGCACAAATAATTTTTATTTAGATCGAGACAACTCATATTTGATAATTCAAATCATAAGAAGGTGATTGAGCATAGAAAACATACCAAATCACTCTCTATATCTTGAAACGTCATGCACTATCCACACTGAAATTACCTTTACCTCTATGCTACGTTGTGTAAGCAGTCATGAAACATCATGCACTTGGATGCATGCACTTGGATGCCATGTCAGAGTGCCTCAACTCCTTGATGAAAGGTTCAAGGTACACATCCATGTTCTTGACCTTATTCTTTCTAGGAAAACGAGTAGAGCTAATGTCACATGACCCTTCTTTATTGAATCCAAGGAGGGAGATTGTAGTTCACTACTATCACTGGCCATGTACTCCATGATGTCGATTTGAGATCAAATGACTTGAATCCATCCATACCCATTCCTGTTCGTAAGTTACGTTTCTTGTCCTTGAATTCCAAACACTACTCTTCTATGTGTTTCCATGCCAGTGAGTCCATAGGGACCCTCATCGTGCCATCGATGGAGCGATCGTGTGCATGCCATGTCATGAGTTTCTAGATGTGCACAAATTACCAAGAAAGAAACAGTTTCTAGATGTGGACTGTTGTGTATCATAATCACCTATCCAATCAGAATCACGAAAGGCTTACGGCTCTAAATCACCTCCCTTCACATAGAACCATCCAAGGTCTCGAGTGCCTTGCAAGTATCGAAATATACGTTTAACTACTTGTTGCCAATATGCTTAGTGCTTGGGCAATGCGTGAAACTTTAAAAGTTGTGTCACACCATACTGGCCGCCGTGAGTTGTACAAAAAAATTGATTAGACATGCAACAACTTAATCATAAGTGGTAATGCTGAATGGTTCATCGACATCCTGTGGACTAACTTTTACACCAGATTTCATTAGTGTAGAAATCGGTTTATAACTTTCCATATTAAACCTCTACATTGATTTACTTTGACTGATTAATGACTATACCATGATATATTGCTATATAAACTGCATTTCCAAATAGTAGTGCTTGTACTTTGACTACTTAATGACTATACCATTATCTTGCTATATAAACTGCATACCAAAATAGTAGTGCAAAAAACACCAAGATCGTACATCTCAAAATTTGAGGCAATGTAAGTCTTGAAGGCTATAATGAAATCCCCATTAGTGCCTGTATCACTAGCATGTCACCTACATAAAGAATAACAACAAAAAATTCTTGCTCATCCTTTTTTACATATAAATATGACTATTTTAAAATTGTTATCCAATCAAATAGGTATGAATGTTCTCGTATACCAAGCCTTGGGTGACCGTTTCAAACCATATAAAGGTTTATTAGGCTTGCATACCTTCTGTTCTTGACCTAGTTGGGCAAATCTAGGTGGTTGACTCACTTAAGCTTCTTCCTATAAAGTCACCATTCAAGAACGATGTTTTAATATCTAATTGGTGCACTTTCTATCCATGATGGGTTGCCAAAGCAATAGCAAATGGACATATGGGAAGTGGGAGCAAAACTTTCATCATAATCAATCCCTTTTTATTGGGCATAACCTTTTGCAAACAAGTGTGGCATTGAATCTGTCAACTAATTCATGTGCCTTTGAAAACCCACTTGATCTATCTGCCTTTGAAAACCCATTTGTCTTTCTCTTGACTTTGAAAACCCACTTAGTACCAATAGCTGTCCGGCCAAGTGCTAGTACATCCACTAAATCCCAAGTACCATTTTGTCTGAATAAATCAGGACTAGTGCAAGTGATTCAAATATGGATGTGAACATGCTAGATTACTTTGGAACCATCCAAGATATCATCAAGGTTGGCTTTAGAAAGTTTCATATGTTTATCTTTGATGTTAAGTGATTTACGATATAGTCACAACAGGAGCACATGCAACTGTACGAAGAGACAAATCTGGATTAGTTTAAGTGGACTCCACAAAGATATGGACAGACCAAAAAGACACATTTGTACTACCAGAGTATTATGAGCAAATAATCTTTTAGGAAGATCCACGAGATCTAAGATGGTGGTCTATAATCCAAGTGGCACCATGTAGTAAAGAAATATATGAAAACATGGAAATAGTAGAACTAGATGAAGTAGAGATTGGTGTGGGCCAACAAGATCACACTCTACTACATGTCGAAGTTGTGAGATCCCTGTTTCCCACCGATCAACGGATTCGGGGTACTAGCAGCGGAAGTAGCACATCATGCGTGGGTAGGGGTCTCACACTCGGGGCCTCGCCCACGGATATCCGGACAAGAGACTAATCCGTCGGTTTGTCCAAAACCGAAACTGGAAAAACTTCCTTTACTCGGAAAGCATGGGCGATTCCACCAGGATAACTCTTTACTCTAACGTAGTCAAGATCATTACGGATCAACTGATCTGACTGCACCTTTAACGGTACTTGGTCAATTCAAGGTAGAAACTTGCACTTGGATCATTGGGATCAACGCTTTTTTCCCCATCAAGAGGCACAGCCGTTGATTCCTATCCATAGAACAATTTCTATCCGGGATTTACTTTATCTATCGTAAAAACAAAGTTGAGTCTCGATTTATGGATCCATCAGTCCAGCCTAACCCCATCCGATCCCATGGGTTAGCCAACCGCCCAACCACTGTAGTGATGGGATCCAATTTGGAATTTGGTTAGGTTTTGTCCCGGGTACCAAGGAAAAGAGTTCCAAGGCCCCCTAGCCGGAAGTTCATGCAAACATAAAACTAGCCACACCACTTACACACCCAATATGAAAATTGCCTTTTTTCTTAGCATCAGCTAACTTTAAAACAATCCTTTAATGAAACCATAGTACCACTGATCACAATCTTCCAATTTATCCAGTTGATTCATAATTTCCCATCATTCCTTCATCAGAGTATCTATGGCATCATTGGCAACTAGAACGCTCACCACCTGTCCACACAGGGGCCGTTTCAATAGTTCCTAGCCCATAATACTCAACAATATAATCACTTATCAAGATGGACTCTCGTTGAAGATCAGCAAGATCAACCAACAGATCCATATAAAGAGCCATGGACTCATCCATTGAAGACCAGCAAGGTCAATCAACCAGATCCATGCCCGGTTTCACAAAACAACTCTTACTCCTTGTTCCAATATCTTCCTCGACGCACGCGTGGGTATCCTGGGCGACCCAGAGCCCGAGCACCGTATGGTCAGCACCCTCTAGGATCCTTCGCAGGTGACCTAGCGCTTCACTCATAGGCCGCTTCCTTGGTCCCTCATCCACCATACCGGAAGCTCACCATTTTAATCGAACCGAGGCTGGTCAAGACCTCGGCCGACCTTGCTACGCGAGACGTCCTCCATTGACTCTCCGTCAGCAGTTGCAACTTTATCAGTTAGGTCTCCACGACCTTAATCACAAGACGGTCAAAATGCTTTCCGAGCATTCTTGACATAAAACAGCCATTTACAAACAGTTTACAAATACAATTTCTATATTAACTCTCATTTTTCCACATTATCCCTCATATAATCCACATTACTTATTCCACATTCCATTTATATGTGTACTCATCCAATCACATCATTTTCCATCTCTTCACTTCAGATTCCTTCACATCACATATCATATATTCACATCCATACATCCACATCCACATCCACATCCACATTCACATCCATACATCCATATCTACATGCTTACCTCCATTTTCACATCCTCATTTATACATCCACATCCCATATCCACATTCATACATACACATCCATATCCACATCCATACATCCACATCCACATCCATACATCCACATGCATACATCCACTATCACGTCCTCATTCATACATCCACATCCACATACATACATACATCCACATCTACATCCACATTCACATACATCCACATCCACATTCCCATTCACATCTATACATCACATCTACATCCACATACATACATACATCCACATCCACGTTCCACATTCACATCTATACAACCACATCTACATCCACATTCACATACATCCACATCTACATTCACATTCACATCTATATCCACATCTATATTCCCATTCACATCTATACATCCACATCCACATCCACATACATACATACATCCATATCCACATTCCACATTCACTTCTATACAACCACGTCCACATCCACATTCACATCTATGCATATACATCTTCATGCATACATCCATTTTCACATGCATACATCCACACTCCCATCTCCACATCCACACATCCACATACATACATCCATTTCCACATTCCCATTCATATAACCCCATATGCCTTCATATCTAATCTTTTATATCACATCCATTCTCACCCTATCACAACCCATATACATCTTATCTCATCTCATACACTTCTTATCTCATCCCATACACATCTTATCACATCTTAACTCATCTTATATGCATCTTATCATATCTTATCACTTCCCATATCTTTTATGCATACTTCTATGCATGAAATTCAATTATGCTAAAAGTTACACTTTTATAATAAAATAATCATCTCTTATGCATACTTCTATGCATGAAAATTAAAAATGATAAAAGTAACACTTTTGATATAAAAATTTATCATTATGCATACTCTTATGCATGAAAATAGAAATGATAAAAGTAACACTTTTGATATAAAAATTTATCATTATGTATATTCCTATGCATGAAAATAAAAATGATAAAAGTAACACTTTTGATATAAAAATTTATCATTATGCATACTCTTATGCATGAAAATAAAAATGATAAAAGTAACACTTTTGATATAAAAGTTTATCATTATGCATACTCTTATGCATGAAAATAAAAATGATAAAAGTAACACTTTTGATATAAAAATTTATCATTATGCATATTCCTATGCATGAAAATAAAAATGATAAAAGTAACACTTTTGATATAAAAATTTATCATTATGCATACTCTTATGCATGAAAATAAAAATGATAAAAGTAACACTTTTGATATAAAAATTTATCATTATGCATATTCCTATGCATGAAAATAGAAATGATAAAAGTAACACTTTTGATATAAAAATTTATCATTATGCATACTCTTATGCATGAAAATAAAAATGATAAAAGTAACACTTTTGATATAAAAATTTATCATTATGCATATTCCTATGCATGAAAATAAAAATGATAAAAGTAACACTTTTGATATAAAAATTTATCATTATGCATATTCCTATGCATGAAAATAGAAATGATAAAAGTAACACTTTTGATATAAAAATTTATCATTATGCATACTCTTATGCATGAAAATAAAAATGATAAAAGTAACACTTTTGATATAAAAATTTATCATTATGCATATTCCTATGCATGAAAATAAAAATGATAAAAATAACACTTTTGATATAAAAACTTATCCTTTATGCATGATATTAAAATTCAATTTCTCCATGATTGTAATGAAATTCTTTCAATTAATCTAGGATGATAATTTTTAGAATATGGTAGGAAGTCCTCTTTTTATGCTTTGAATGAGATTATTTTATGCATAATTTTTATAAAAATTTTGCCATAGCTCCGCTGCTATGACTGATAAATCTCAATTTTTCTAAGGGATAATGCTTATCATTAAGAAAATAATTAAAATAATCTCTAATTGGATTATTAATCCATAATGGATTGAATCATTAATATACATAAACTAAAAGCATAGAAAAAAGCCATTAATTTGGCCTCAAGCATAGCTTAATCTTGGGTTAAGGAAAAGCTTTATGAAAATCTTGATTTGGATTGAGAATGGGTCATGAGTATGACCATTTCTTGAGTGAGAGAGAGAATTTACATAAAAATCATTAGAATTTAACATAAATGAAAATTAACTTCAATAGCATTATGTAACTCTTCACTACTATTCAAACTTCAATAGCATTTTAAAAAAAAACCATACCAATTAAACTTCTCAAGCTTGAGAGGGGTTGAGAAGAGAGAAACATTGAGAAATTATAGAAAGATCAATATTCACTAATTACCTTACAACTTGCTTGATTCTTTGTTCACGGTAGAGGCCCCCAACCAATCAATTGGTTAAGTATGTTGATGGAGCCACTAATGGGGATTGAAGAAAGAGGGAAGCTCCAAAAACTAGTGAATTATTAAATGATTTCACAGTTCTTGGCTTAGGTGGAGTAGAGTAACGATGCATAAACACTATCTATTTTTCAACAAGGGGGAGGCTTCTATTTATAGGAAAAATTGAGCTCCTAACCAAACAAACTGATTCTAGAATTTTCTAAATCAGTTTGGTCAATATTTGACCATTTTTAGGTCAGTTAAGCTAACTTTTTGGAACTAGACTTAAATGAGGAGAGAGGAGAGATGAAATATCTCAATTTTTATGAGTTTAAAACTCATTCAAGCATGTGAAATATGCACCTCCTTTAAAGAACTCCCCTTCCTTACATATGTGTCATAATGGAATCATTTTAATATTGCTCATAGTTTTTTACTAATAAACCTTGTACATTTTCAACTCTTCATCTTATGTGAGCATTTAAGGGACTCCCCTTCCTTACATATGTGTCATAATAAAATCATTATTCCCAAAATATCTCATATTTTTAATATTGCTCATAGTTTTTTTACTAATAAACCTTGTACATTTTCAACTCTTCACCTTATGTGAGCATTTACTCATTTTTGGGTATCTTCTTTTTTACAAATTGGATTTATCTACTCCCTACACATGGATTGATGCTATTGGCCCATAGGAACCTTAATTGGACCATAGTCTAAAGATTTCTGAAAATCTAGACCCTTAGACTAAGGTTCTTTATACCTATTTCCAATTAATTCCAATTGCACATTGGAAAATTCTTTTTGAATTCCTGTTTCAGGGGAACTCATCTGAATTATAAGAGATATTTTTCTATCCAAAAATATTCAAAATCTGAATATTCTCTCTCTAGAATATTTTTCTCTCTCTAGGCTAAAACAGATAGAAACAAGGTCTTTATATTTCTGAAGAGGGATTGATTACAGGGAAAGATACTAGACATCAAAAAGGGGGTGGGGGAGGAATCTTACATTCTACCCCACTTAAAAAAATGCGAGATGTCCTCATCTCGCAAACTGGGATAATTTCGCAAGATGCACGAATATGAGACTTAGAGAAAAATTTTAATCAAGATTAACCACCAAGATAAGTCTTAAAGAGAGCAAGATTCAATATACGAACAAGATTTAAACTTTATTCATTCTCGGAACTTATACAGTAAAGATAGAGGAACTCTTTACACTTCCATAAGCCCGTCCATCATATGGTCACAAAAGCAGTCCTCACAAGCTGCACAAGTATAAGGTAACTCATCTATGGGAATGATTCTGTGGGTTATTGCTGCGCCTATCTGAGTGGTATGAGGTGTTCTAACAAAAGGACCTCTGAGAGGCAAGCCAAAAACGGGGTAAAGGCATATCTTCTCATGAGGAAGAAAACACGCCAGTAAGAAGACCCGCTCAGAAAACCCAGGATGCCTTGATCTCATGACGCAGTAGTATCGGGGACCCAAACCCAAAGCTTCAATAACCATGGCCAAGCGGACATTGTTACGAAAGTGCTGCTGACCCCAGGGTGTTACCCTAGTTATGTCTTGATAGGTCCGCCATTTTGTCTGCGCTACAGAAGTTCCCAAGTGAGGGAAAAGTGAGCGCTCATACTGCTCTATAAAATCTTTCTTCACAGACTCCCTTGCGTCTTGAAGGTGAGAAATCATCATGGATAAAACTAATTCTTGTTGCCAAGCCATGAAGGAGATTAAGAAAGAAAGGAGATCGATGGGAGTAAGATTACTGTGAACGACAAGTAAAAGTTACGACTTATATAAAGGAAGGAGCTAGCGTAACTTAGAAGCCAACGGTAACTTGCCACTGAAGTTTTACCGTCTTTCCATGATTTGGGTTTGGCATATTTTTCTATAGAAGGCATTTAGAACTTTGAGATGAGGAGATAAAAGAAGTTCGTAAGCTAAATCACCTACTTTCTTTGGTCCACAATATCTGGGAGATAACTTCTTATACTTCCCAAGAGATAAAGAACTTCTTTTGGGCCGTAATCGAATGAAGACCAAAACCTTGATATCCAAAACATCGATTCTCACTTCTGAACTCATTGTTCTGAATCTTAAAACAGGTGGGACTCTTGAGAAGTATTCAGGGAAAAGGTTCTTCCTTTTTTAAATAGAATCTTTCTTTTATTTTAGAGAGAGAATAATTATAAGATCAGAAAGGGAGATTCTTACTCCTGTATACCTTGAAGGCTGGGGGAGGATCTTACATTCTACCCCACTTGAAAAGTGCGAGATGTCCTCATCTCGCAAGGTAGAGGACAACTCTTTTCTTAAGATCCAATTTATTCTGGGGTTCCTTATATTCTGGTCAACCCAACAGAATACGGGGATAATTATCCCTTATATAGAACTCATCATTAAATAACAATTCATTCAGATCATATCATTCATATCTTTAACACGATAATGGTCCATTAGTCTGAAAATTTTCCTTCTGAACATTCCTCCACAGGAATTTTAGTTAAGCAAGTTCTCAATTTGTCATCCCTTAACTTAATCTACCGTCTCAAGTGTTAAAAGTAGCAATCTGACAGCACAATCCACTAATCTCATAGTGATTTGCTGAAATCATTATCATCATTCCAGTTATGAATATCATCACTGGGACTCGTCCCATTCATCCTCATTGTGGTTTCGCTCAGCTTATTACATTTCAACTAAATTTTGGAAATCGTCATTTTTCAATCAGAATCCAATTCAATTCATCAATTCTCAAACAGAATTAAAAATCATATCAACCACATTCGAAATCATCATCTGGATAGTATTAACGCTTATAATTTCAAGTCTTAGATTTACTCGTATATACTGTCGGTAAAGAGCTGCAGTTATACCCTCGGTATATACGGATAGTCATGATACTCGAAACTATAAGGTAAATACCATCATGTCTAGGTCTCAAGCAAGTCAGGGTTCCATACAATTGCGGTACTTCCAATTGAAGACCCAATTACTAATTTACGAATTTCAATTTGAATTAACAATTTGTATGAATTATCTCAAACAATTACAACCTTTTTGTGCATCTTGATAAACTTTTGACATAATTTGCTCCTCAGTTGATCTCAAACAATTACAACCTTTTTGTGCATCTTGATAAACTTTTGACATAATTTGCTCTGATACCAACTGTGAGATCCCTCCGCCCCCTCCGCGCGCCGGGCTCTCGGTAGCCGAACAGCGGAAGCAGCCCCCACATGCGCGGGGCGGGTTTTCTCACTCGGGGTCTTGCTCTCGAATGTCCGGGCACGAGACTAGGCTGGTGGTCACTCCAAAAACCGAAACCGGGAAAAATTCCCATGCCCGGAAAGCGGGGGCGATTCCGCCATTATGAAATTTTTTTTTTAAACGAATTTTTCTAACGTGATCAATTCTAAGTTATCCTTTAACTGGATAAACCAGATAGAAGGAAACTATCACTGATATAATTTGATCATTTTAGTAAATTCAACGCTTTTTTCCTGATCCAGGTCAGGCACAGCCGTTGATCTACTTATTGAAAAATTTATCAGGAGATTATTTAACTACTCGAATCTTAGCGTAATCCTAAGATTTTGCAATTTGATTATTAAAACTCCACTGATTCTAGCCTAACCCCATCCGGCCCATGGGTTAGCCACCACCCTACCACTGGAATCGGTGGAACCAAATAAGTACTCACCCACCCATAATTGAATTGCCTTTCTTAACTTTAGCTTTAGAAAACAGATACGCACGCACTCCTCTTTATTAAAACTTTAATAAAAACAATCCTTGATAAACAATTTACGATTTATACATGTCATACTTCAAAATTTTCATTGAGTCCTTGTTTCTCAACAAAATAGTATCACTCTGGACTCTCCGTTGAGACCAGCAAGTCAACAACGAGATCCAGTGATAGATTATAAAAAAAAACATAGGTCCATCATATAATATCTTCCTCGACATACGCATGGATGTCCTCGGCACCGCGAGCCCGTGCATCGCCTGGTCAGAACCCTCCAGGATCCTCCTTAGGTGTCCTGGCACTTCACTCAGGGACCGCTTCGTCGGCCCTCGTCCATCGTACCGGAAGCGTACCATTTTAACCATACCGAGGCTGGTCAAGACCTCGGCAAGCCTTGCCGCGTGAGCTGTCCCTCGAACACTCCCCGCCAGCTGTTGCAACCGAACTTCCCTTAGATAAACATATATGCCAAATACTCCCTCCAGCATTCTGGCGTAAGACAATCTTTTAAGAAGGCAGGGTTTCTATGCAAGTTTACAGTTTTGATTTTTGTTTGAATACCATGAGTATATCATAAATCCAATTTTCAATTCCAAACAGAATTCTTCAAATTCTGTTAACTTGATTCTTAGATCAAGTCACAAGTCTTAACTTAGTTTTTGATTCGATGGGTGATTGAATACATTTTCCCCGAACTGGGCACATCATCATTGATTGAAACTCACGAAGGAATTAGGTCTTGATCAATAATCTGAGTCCGAGTTTAGGTCCGAAAGGTTCTCTCTAAATTTATCTTCTCGAAAGGTACTATCTTAGTTTCTCTTTTTCTAAAATTTCCTACGATGAATATTTGTTTACAATTTCAAAACATGGATTTCTCGAGGAATATTCATTTACGTCGATCTCCGATTAAAATTTATCTTTTTTTAAAAAAAATACCTCTATACATTAAAATCAATTTTTATATCAAAAGTGTTATTTTTAGCAAAATTCATTTTCATGCATAGAAGTATAGCAAAATTCATTTTCATGCATAGGAATATGCATAATGATAAATTTTTATATCAAAAGTGTTACTTTTATCATTTTTATTTTCATGCATAAGAGTATGCATAATGATAAATTTTTATATCAAAAGTGTTACTTTTATCATTTCTATTTTCATGCATAGGAATATGCATAATGATAATTTTTAGAATATGGTAGGAAGTCCTCTTTTTATGCTTTGAATGAGATTATTTTATGCATAATTTTTATAAAAATTTTGCCATAGCTCCGCTGCTATGACTGATAAATCTCAATTTTTCTAAGGGATAATGCTTATCATTAAGAAAATAATTAAAATAATCTCTAATTGGATTATTAATCCATAATGGATTGAATCATTAATATACATAAACTAAAAGCATAGAAAAAAGCCATTAATTTGGCCTCAAGCATAGCTTAATCTTGGGTTAAGGAAAAGCTTTATGAAAATCTTGATTTGGATTGAGAATGGGTCATGAGTATGACCATTTCTTGAGTGAGAGAGAGAATTTACATAAAAATCATTAGAATTTAACATAAATGAAAATTAACTTCAATAGCATTATGTAACTCTTCACTACTATTCAAACTTCAATAGCATTTTAAAAAAAAACCATACCAATTAAACTTCTCAAGCTTGAGAGGGGTTGAGAAGAGAGAAACATTGAGAAATTATAGAAAGATCAATATTCACTAATTACCTTACAACTTGCTTGATTCTTTGTTCACGGTAGAGGCCCCCAACCAATCAATTGGTTAAGTATGTTGATGGAGCCACTAATGGGGATTGAAGAAAGAGGGAAGCTCCAAAAACTAGTGAATTATTAAATGATTTCACAGTTCTTGGCTTAGGTGGAGTAGAGTAACGATGCATAAACACTATCTATTTTTCAACAAGGGGGAGGCTTCTATTTATAGGAAAAATTGAGCTCCTAACCAAACAAACTGATTCTAGAATTTTCTAAATCAGTTTGGTCAATATTTGACCATTTTTAGGTCAGTTAAGCTAACTTTTTGGAACTAGACTTAAATGAGGAGAGAGGAGAGATGAAATATCTCAATTTTTATGAGTTTAAAACTCATTCAAGCATGTGAAATATGCACCTCCTTTAAAGAACTCCCCTTCCTTACATATGTGTCATAATGGAATCATTTTAATATTGCTCATAGTTTTTTACTAATAAACCTTGTACATTTTCAACTCTTCATCTTATGTGAGCATTTAAGGGACTCCCCTTCCTTACATATGTGTCATAATAAAATCATTATTCCCAAAATATCTCATATTTTTAATATTGCTCATAGTTTTTTTACTAATAAACCTTGTACATTTTCAACTCTTCACCTTATGTGAGCATTTACTCATTTTTGGGTATCTTCTTTTTTACAAATTGGATTTATCTACTCCCTACACATGGATTGATGCTATTGGCCCATAGGAACCTTAATTGGACCATAGTCTAAAGATTTCTGAAAATCTAGACCCTTAGACTAAGGTTCTTTATACCTATTTCCAATTAATTCCAATTGCACATTGGAAAATTCTTTTTGAATTCCTGTTTCAGGGGAACTCATCTGAATTATAAGAGATATTTTTCTATCCAAAAATATTCAAAATCTGAATATTCTCTCTCTAGAATATTTTTCTCTCTCTAGGCTAAAACAGATAGAAACAAGGTCTTTATATTTCTGAAGAGGGATTGATTACAGGGAAAGATACTAGACATCAAAAAGGGGGTGGGGGAGGAATCTTACATTCTACCCCACTTAAAAAAATGCGAGATGTCCTCATCTCGCAAACTGGGATAATTTCGCAAGATGCACGAATATGAGACTTAGAGAAAAATTTTAATCAAGATTAACCACCAAGATAAGTCTTAAAGAGAGCAAGATTCAATATACGAACAAGATTTAAACTTTATTCATTCTCGGAACTTATACAGTAAAGATAGAGGAACTCTTTACACTTCCATAAGCCCGTCCATCATATGGTCACAAAAGCAGTCCTCACAAGCTGCACAAGTATAAGGTAACTCATCTATGGGAATGATTCTGTGGGTTATTGCTGCGCCTATCTGAGTGGTATGAGGTGTTCTAACAAAAGGACCTCTGAGAGGCAAGCCAAAAACGGGGTAAAGGCATATCTTCTCATGAGGAAGAAAACACGCCAGTAAGAAGACCCGCTCAGAAAACCCAGGATGCCTTGATCTCATGACGCAGTAGTATCGGGGACCCAAACCCAAAGCTTCAATAACCATGGCCAAGCGGACATTGTTACGAAAGTGCTGCTGACCCCAGGGTGTTACCCTAGTTATGTCTTGATAGGTCCGCCATTTTGTCTGCGCTACAGAAGTTCCCAAGTGAGGGAAAAGTGAGCGCTCATACTGCTCTATAAAATCTTTCTTCACAGACTCCCTTGCGTCTTGAAGGTGAGAAATCATCATGGATAAAACTAATTCTTGTTGCCAAGCCATGAAGGAGATTAAGAAAGAAAGGAGATCGATGGGAGTAAGATTACTGTGAACGACAAGTAAAAGTTACGACTTATATAAAGGAAGGAGCTAGCGTAACTTAGAAGCCAACGGTAACTTGCCACTGAAGTTTTACCGTCTTTCCATGATTTGGGTTTGGCATATTTTTCTATAGAAGGCATTTAGAACTTTGAGATGAGGAGATAAAAGAAGTTCGTAAGCTAAATCACCTACTTTCTTTGGTCCACAATATCTGGGAGATAACTTCTTATACTTCCCAAGAGATAAAGAACTTCTTTTGGGCCGTAATCGAATGAAGACCAAAACCTTGATATCCAAAACATCGATTCTCACTTCTGAACTCATTGTTCTGAATCTTAAAACAGGTGGGACTCTTGAGAAGTATTCAGGGAAAAGGTTCTTCCTT
Source organism: Cibotium barometz (assembly GCF_041138505.1). Lineage (NCBI taxonomy): Eukaryota > Viridiplantae > Streptophyta > Polypodiopsida > Cyatheales > Cibotiaceae > Cibotium > Cibotium barometz. Next base: position 39,732,763 of record NC_141068.1, read on the forward strand.
TTTTAAATAGAATCTTTCTTTTATTTTAGAGAGAGAATAATTATAAGATCAGAAAGGGAGATTCTTACTCCTGTATACCTTGAAGGCTGGGGGAGGATCTTACATTCTACCCCACTTGAAAAGTGCGAGATGTCCTCATCTCGCAAGGTAGAGGACAACTCTTTTCTTAAGATCCAATTTATTCTGGGGTTCCTTATATTCTGGTCAACCCAACAGAATACGGGGATAATTATCCCTTATATAGAACTCATCATTAAATAACAATTCATTCAGATCATATCATTCATATCTTTAACACGATAATGGTCCATTAGTCTGAAAATTTTCCTTCTGAACATTCCTCCACAGGAATTTTAGTTAAGCAAGTTCTCAATTTGTCATCCCTTAACTTAATCTACCGTCTCAAGTGTTAAAAGTAGCAATCTGACAGCACAATCCACTAATCTCATAGTGATTTGCTGAAATCATTATCATCATTCCAGTTATGAATATCATCACTGGGACTCGTCCCATTCATCCTCATTGTGGTTTCGCTCAGCTTATTACATTTCAACTAAATTTTGGAAATCGTCATTTTTCAATCAGAATCCAATTCAATTCATCAATTCTCAAACAGAATTAAAAATCATATCAACCACATTCGAAATCATCATCTGGATAGTATTAACGCTTATAATTTCAAGTCTTAGATTTACTCGTATATACTGTCGGTAAAGAGCTGCAGTTATACCCTCGGTATATACGGATAGTCATGATACTCGAAACTATAAGGTAAATACCATCATGTCTAGGTCTCAAGCAAGTCAGGGTTCCATACAATTGCGGTACTTCCAATTGAAGACCCAATTACTAATTTACGAATTTCAATTTGAATTAACAATTTGTATGAATTATCTCAAACAATTACAACCTTTTTGTGCATCTTGATAAACTTTTGACATAATTTGCTCCTCAGTTGATCTTATTGGAGATCTATGACTTAAGTCTGATAAATAGATTTTTCTTTATCCGATCGTCCGTAAAAAAAACATTTTTATATTTATATACAAGTTGCAATAATTACATAGAGTGGTTCGGCTCCAAAATTCAAAATCTCTTCGAGAGATGTATAAGACGACGGTACTGGGCCATAGTCATGCCCTGTTACATAAGTTCTCTAACTGCAAAGGAAATTATTATTTTCTCCTTAGGGATAAATCGAGTAAGGAGTCTATAAATTTGACATGAAAGTCTGAAATTTCGAGGTGTCGAATGATATAGAATGACACCACGCACCATTTTCAGCTTTAACAGGATCATAGTCAATGAGAGATTCTGCCACAGCATTGTACGGCGGTTGCAATGAGCGTGGACATATTGCCCTGCAACCCACTTATGTTGTATTCTCTCCACTGGGGTAGGAAAATATAAATCCTTGAAATGGCGTGCAAGTCTTACTCGGCTTGTTTGAGTTGAAGCGGAAGAGATGAGATGCTCGAAGGCAAATGCAATCATATCTTGAGACTGGGTGAGGTCGGGAATACCAGATAAATGTGGAACTTCCATCTATAAAAACAATTTCTTTGATTAAAATTTCTTCATTAAAGAAGCTTACGGGATGAAAATACATTATGAAAATGCTGTTTCTGAATTCTTATTACCAATTTCAGATAAGAATTTAATTATCTTTATTAGCTTTCAAAAGCGGCTCTGATACCAACTGTGAGATCCCTGTTTCCCACCGATCAACGGATTCGGGGTACTAGCAGCGGAAGTAGCACATCATGCGTGGGTAGGGGTCTCACACTCGGGGCCTCGCCCACGGATATCCGGACAAGAGACTAATCCGTCGGTTTGTCCAAAACCGAAACTGGAAAAACTTCCTTTACTCGGAAAGCATGGGCGATTCCACCAGGATAACTCTTTACTCTAACGTAGTCAAGATCATTACGGATCAACTGATCTGACTGCACCTTTAACGGTACTTGGTCAATTCAAGGTAGAAACTTGCACTTGGATCATTGGGATCAACGCTTTTTTCCCCATCAAGAGGCACAGCCGTTGATTCCTATCCATAGAACAATTTCTATCCGGGATTTACTTTATCTATCGTAAAAACAAAGTTGAGTCTCGATTTATGGATCCATCAGTCCAGCCTAGCCCCATCCGATCCCATGGGTTAGCCAACCGCCCAACCACTGTAGTGATGGGATCCAATTTGGAATTTGGTTAGGTTTTGTCCCGGGTACCAAGGAAAAGAGTTCCAAGGCCCCCTAGCCGGAAGTTCATGCAAACATAAAACTAGCCACACCACTTACACACCCAATATGAAAATTGCCTTTTTTCTTAGCATCAGCTAACTTTAAAACAATCCTTTAATGAAACCATAGTACCACTGATCACAATCTTCCAATTTATCCAGTTGATTCATAATTTCCCATCATTCCTTCATCAGAGTATCTATGGCATCATTGGCAACTAGAACGCTCACCACCTGTCCACACAGGGGCCGTTTCAATAGTTCCTAGCCCATAATACTCAACAATATAATCACTTATCAAGATGGACTCTCGTTGAAGATCAGCAAGATCAACCAACAGATCCATATAAAGAGCCATGGACTCATCCATTGAAGACCAGCAAGGTCAATCAACCAGATCCATGCCCGGTTTCACAAAACAACTCTTACTCCTTGTTCCAATATCTTCCTCGACGCACGCGTGGGTATCCTGGGCGACCTAGAGCCCGAGCACCGTATGGTCAGCACCCTCTAGGATCCTTCGCAGGTGACCTAGCGCTTCACTCATAGGCCGCTTCCTTGGTCCCTCATCCACCGTACCGGAAGCTCACCATTTTAATCGAACCGAGGCTGGTCAAGACCTCGGCCGACCTTGCTACGCGAGACGTCCTCCATTGACTCTCCGTCAGCAGTTGCAACTTTATCAGTTAGGTCTCCACGACCTTAATCACAAGACGGTCAAAATGCTTTCCGAGCATTCTTGACATAAAACAGCCATTTACAAACAGTATTTACAAACAGTTTACAAATACAATTTCTATATTAACTCTCATTTTTCCACATTATCCCTCATATAATCCACATTACTTATTCCACATTCCATTTATATGTGTACTCATCCAATCACATCATTTTCCATCTCTTCACTTCAGATTCCTTCACATCACATATCATATATTCACATCCATACATCCACATCCACATCCACATCCACATTCACATCCATACATCCATATCTACATGCTTACCTCCATTTTCACATCCTCATTTATACATCCACATCCCATATCCACATTCATACATACACATCCATATCCACATCCATACATCCACATCCACATCCATACATCCACATGCATACATCCACTATCACGTCCTCATTCATACATCCACATCCACATACATACATACATCCACATCTACATCCACATTCACATACATCCACATCCACATTCCCATTCACATCTATACATCACATCTACATCCACATACATACATACATCCACATCCACGTTCCACATTCACATCTATACAACCACATCTACATCCACATTCACATACATCCACATCTACATTCACATTCACATCTATATCCACATCTATATTCCCATTCACATCTATACATCCACATCCACATCCACATACATACATACATCCATATCCACATTCCACATTCACTTCTATACAACCACGTCCACATCCACATTCACATCTATGCATATACATCTTCATGCATACATCCATTTTCACATGCATACATCCACACTCCCATCTCCACATCCACACATCCACATACATACATCCATTTCCACATTCCCATTCATATAACCCCATATGCCTTCATATCTAATCTTTTATATCACATCCATTCTCACCCTATCACAACCCATATACATCTTATCTCATCTCATACACTTCTTATCTCATCCCATACACATCTTATCACATCTTAACTCATCTTATATGCATCTTATCATATCTTATCACTTCCCATATCTTTTATGCATACTTCTATGCATGAAATTCAATTATGCTAAAAGTTACACTTTTATAATAAAATAATCATCTCTTATGCATACTTCTATGCATGAAAATTAAAAATGATAAAAGTAACACTTTTGATATAAAAATTTATCATTATGCATACTCTTATGCATGAAAATAGAAATGATAAAAGTAACACTTTTGATATAAAAATTTATCATTATGTATATTCCTATGCATGAAAATAAAAATGATAAAAGTAACACTTTTGATATAAAAATTTATCATTATGCATACTCTTATGCATGAAAATAAAAATGATAAAAGTAACACTTTTGATATAAAAGTTTATCATTATGCATACTCTTATGCATGAAAATAAAAATGATAAAAGTAACACTTTTGATATAAAAATTTATCATTATGCATATTCCTATGCATGAAAATAAAAATGATAAAAGTAACACTTTTGATATAAAAATTTATCATTATGCATACTCTTATGCATGAAAATAAAAATGATAAAAGTAACACTTTTGATATAAAAATTTATCATTATGCATATTCCTATGCATGAAAATAGAAATGATAAAAGTAACACTTTTGATATAAAAATTTATCATTATGCATACTCTTATGCATGAAAATAAAAATGATAAAAGTAACACTTTTGATATAAAAATTTATCATTATGCATATTCCTATGCATGAAAATAAAAATGATAAAAGTAACACTTTTGATATAAAAATTTATCATTATGCATATTCCTATGCATGAAAATAGAAATGATAAAAGTAACACTTTTGATATAAAAATTTATCATTATGCATACTCTTATGCATGAAAATAAAAATGATAAAAGTAACACTTTTGATATAAAAATTTATCATTATGCATATTCCTATGCATGAAAATAAAAATGATAAAAATAACACTTTTGATATAAAAACTTATCCTTTATGCATGATATTAAAATTCAATTTCTCCATGATTGTAATGAAATTCTTTCAATTAATCTAGGATGATAATTTTTAGAATATGGTAGGAAGTCCTCTTTTTATGCTTTGAATGAGATTATTTTATGCATAATTTTTATAAAAATTTTGCCATAGCTCCGCTGCTATGACTGATAAATCTCAATTTTTCTAAGGGATAATGCTTATCATTAAGAAAATAATTAAAATAATCTCTAATTGGATTATTAATCCATAATGGATTGAATCATTAATATACATAAACTAAAAGCATAGAAAAAAGCCATTAATTTGGCCTCAAGCATAGCTTAATCTTGGGTTAAGGAAAAGCTTTATGAAAATCTTGATTTGGATTGAGAATGGGTCATGAGTATGACCATTTCTTGAGTGAGAGAGAGAATTTACATAAAAATCATTAGAATTTAACATAAATGAAAATTAACTTCAATAGCATTATGTAACTCTTCACTACTATTCAAACTTCAATAGCATTTTAAAAAAAAACCATACCAATTAAACTTCTCAAGCTTGAGAGGGGTTGAGAAGAGAGAAACATTGAGAAATTATAGAAAGATCAATATTCACTAATTACCTTACAACTTGCTTGATTCTTTGTTCACGGTAGAGGCCCCCAACCAATCAATTGGTTAAGTATGTTGATGGAGCCACTAATGGGGATTGAAGAAAGAGGGAAGCTCCAAAAACTAGTGAATTATTAAATGATTTCACAGTTCTTGGCTTAGGTGGAGTAGAGTAACGATGCATAAACACTATCTATTTTTCAACAAGGGGGAGGCTTCTATTTATAGGAAAAATTGAGCTCCTAACCAAACAAACTGATTCTAGAATTTTCTAAATCAGTTTGGTCAATATTTGACCATTTTTAGGTCAGTTAAGCTAACTTTTTGGAACTAGACTTAAATGAGGAGAGAGGAGAGATGAAATATCTCAATTTTTATGAGTTTAAAACTCATTCAAGCATGTGAAATATGCACCTCCTTTAAAGAACTCCCCTTCCTTACATATGTGTCATAATGGAATCATTTTAATATTGCTCATAGTTTTTTACTAATAAACCTTGTACATTTTCAACTCTTCATCTTATGTGAGCATTTAAGGGACTCCCCTTCCTTACATATGTGTCATAATAAAATCATTATTCCCAAAATATCTCATATTTTTAATATTGCTCATAGTTTTTTTACTAATAAACCTTGTACATTTTCAACTCTTCACCTTATGTGAGCATTTACTCATTTTTGGGTATCTTCTTTTTTACAAATTGGATTTATCTACTCCCTACACATGGATTGATGCTATTGGCCCATAGGAACCTTAATTGGACCATAGTCTAAAGATTTCTGAAAATCTAGACCCTTAGACTAAGGTTCTTTATACCTATTTCCAATTAATTCCAATTGCACATTGGAAAATTCTTTTTGAATTCCTGTTTCAGGGGAACTCATCTGAATTATAAGAGATATTTTTCTATCCAAAAATATTCAAAATCTGAATATTCTCTCTCTAAAATATTTTTCTCTCTCTAGGCTAAAACAGATAGAAACAAGGTCTTTATATTTCTGAAGAGGGATTGATTACAGGGAAAGATACTAGACATCAAAAAGGGGGTGGGGGAGGAATCTTACAGAAGTACAGCAAGAGAAACGGCTAGATGAAGGTATAGAGATCGAACAATTCGACACGGGAGATGTCTCAAACATAGTAGATGGTGATATTTACAAAGAGACATTAACAAAAGAGGAACTAGAGCCAAAGCTAGAAGATTTAGAGGCTGACATAGATGCATATTCTATTCCTAAATGATTCGAAGATGGAGGGATTTTCCTTGAAATATATCTTTTTGGAGCCAAAAATCTTGTTGAAGATAAGAGAGTTGATAATGATCAACTATGATTTTGTAAACATGCAAATATTCTCACATGCTATGATTTGATGGTAATGTCTTTGTGTATGTGGAAAGAGGTGTGCAAGGACCATGAATCACCTCGACGTGATAGACTTTTCTTTTTGTTGCTTTTATTTACTTTTACAAGTACTTGTATATACCAAAAGTGAGAGAAAAACATATATATTAGTTAAGACATAAATAAAAGTGAGAAAAAAACATATATATTGGTTAAGATATAAATAAGCTGAAAATAAAAGAATTTGAAAAAGAATTTTGACGTTTATTTTGATGACATTTTCGATGCTTTTATGGATGGCATTTCAGATGCTATTACCCACATTAATATAAAAATTATTTTCGACACACTGAAGGAATCATTGGAACTCGTCGTCGAAACATAAGAAACGTTTAGTAGTGCACGTGGAATAACCTAGGATTATGGTTAGGGTTAGCCTAAGATTATGGTGGTTAAGACTTAGCACAAGCATGGAGACGTGGAGGGTTCACACATGGGCTAAACACAATAAGAGAAGGGGAGCAAAGGCATGCAGGATAGCCATGCGAAGAGGAGAGAGAGTAGTGAGAGGAGACCTGACATAATGGCTACCTGAAGGGTGTGTTGTTAAAATGTGTAGCTACGCTCGTAGCTATAGCTTCGCACAACTATGCACGTAGCTATACAGGAGGATCTAGTTGCATGTATATTCGCATACAATGGAAAAAGAATCCAAAATTCCAGAAAGAGCTCACAATATCTCCTTGACAAGGTTTTTTTATAATACAATATCAGTAGAAAAAGCATAAAATGTAATACAATCAAACATGGACTTTATCAAGATTGGCAAATTGAGAAATTGATTAATGTATTAGGGTAAGCCTGGCTTAACATTGGCGGCATCTTCCATCAAATCCACACATGCTAATTGTTCTATCTCAAGATCATGTCCCATTGCAAGACAAAAAAAAAGACCTATCCCATTCCTAGTAGACTCGATGTCATCATCATCATCATCATTATGCTTGGATTCAATCACTTTCTCATCATCTTGGATAGGAACACCTTCACCTTAATTAGTCGATGGTATCTCGCATGCTTCATCTTGTACTTGACCTTCTACATGTTCATTTTTGATTGCCACTTTGTCCATGAACTCTTCAACATCCTATCTTGAAAAATGAGGAGCGACTTGTGTGGCATGCGAACATTTCTTGTCAATTATATTCACGTGAAACATAACCTTATAAGAACAAACATAGAGTGTAAATTAAACATGCATAAGTATGATATAGTATAAGATTGTGATTAGAATTTACTTGTTCACAATAGTGAGGTAGCACAAATGTGTCTCAAAGAAGAACAACCATCGAGCATACATAACACCACACACCAATACTTCATCTATGAAGTGTACTGCAAGATATAATTGACTAGTGTTGAGGATAGTTCTTGGGAAGTTTTCCTCTATCATGCACACTTCCTTTGTTACCATTACTTGGGCTACATCAATAGTGGATGGATGGATCTCCTTAGAATGTATGTACCTTAGATGGAGTTAAGTCCATTTAATTAGTACAACTAATCTTATAAACTAGCGCAACAATAAAATATAGCCATGTTGGAATTTTACTTTTTCATACCTCACCACTGCTCCCATTTTGTACACGGCCTTGTGTACTTTTTGATCTCCACACCCACTAATGACTATGTAAAGAATGAATTATGTAGCACAAAAAATTGAAATAAATGTTATGTAATTATAATTCAAGGCCATCATGAAGTTTACATAAGAAAATTGAACATATCTATAACATCTTGTGCCAATCATCTGATTTTAGACCATATAATTGAGTTACTCCTTTATTCTTTGATTTTGTGAATGCCCTCTTTAAAGAACGCATGACACACGTAGGGTATAAAAGGAGGCATTTTGATCCTTTTCTCTCATATCCTCTTTCTTTGTCAAGATTTAAGGTGCTTTAGGTAAAATTAACTTCCCATTCTCTTGAACTATTGGCGAAGTTGTGGGGAGGCATTCAATCAATCTCAACTCCTCCCGAACCACTAAAGAATATCTGTTGCCAATTATGTGGTCCCAAATATTTGATGCTACATTTTTAATGATGTGCATTGGATTTAGAAGATGATTAATTCTTAGCTTTGTCCATTAATATAGGAGGCAAAATAAGATTGAGTACCTTGTCATTCTTGGTGACGGAAGATAATGGGATGATCCTCTCCATAATAGTTTCCAATCACCTACTCTTAGAGGATTTGGGGGGACTCCCTAGATGGAATAAAATTCTCATGTTCAAATGCAAAATATCAATGATGGTCTTCATACATGACCTTCTTGAGATGCTTTGGCCATTGTGTAGCAAGCGATGGTACACAAATTAGACAAGCATTGTGAGCAGATGTTGCGAGTCCTAATTATGTACAATGCACAAATAATTTTTATTTAGATCGAGACAACTCATATTTGATAATTCAAATCATAAGAAGGTGATTGAGCATAGAAAACATACCAAAGCACTCTCTATATCTCGAAACGTCATGCACTGTCCACACTGAAATTGCCTTTACCTCTATGCTACGTTGTGTAAGCGGTCATGACACATCACGCACTTGGATGCCATGTCATAGTGTCTCAAGCTCCGTGATCAAAGATTCAAGGTACACATCCATGTTCTTGACCTTATTTTTTCTAGGAACGAGCAGAGCTAACGTCACATGACCCTTCTTTATTGAATCCCAACAAGGAGGGAGATTGTAGTTCACTACTATCACTTGCCGTGTACTCCATGATGTCGATTTGAGACCAAATGAATTGAATCCATCCATACCCAATCCAATTCGTAAGTTACGTTTCTCATCCTTGAATTCTAAACACTACTCTTCTAAGTGTTTCCATGCTAGTGAGTACATAGGGACCCTCATCGTGCCATCGATGGAGCGATTGTGTGCATGCCATGTCATGAGTTTCTAGATGTGCACAAATTACCAAGAAAGAAACAGCTTCTAGTAATGTGGATTGTTGTGTATCATAATCACTAAAGGCTTACGGCTTTAAATCACCTCCCTTCACATAGAACCATCCAAGGTATCGAGTGCCTTGCAAGTATCAAAATATATGTTTAACTACCTGTTGCCAATATGATTAGTGCTTGGGCAATGCGTGAACTTTAAAAGTTGTGTCACATCATACTAGTCGTGAGTTGTACAAATTGATTAGACATGCAACAACTTAATCATAAGTGGTAATGCTGAATGGTTCATCGACATCCTGTGTACTAACTTTTACACCATACTTCATTGGTGTAAAAATCGGTTTATAACTTTCCATATTAAACCTCTGCATTGATTTACTTTGATTGATTAATGACTATACCATTATATTGCTATATAAACTGCATTTCCAAATAGTAGTGCCTTAATGTACTTTGACTACTTAATGACTATACCATTATCTTGCTATATAAACTGCATACCCAAATAGTAGTGCAAAACACCAAGATCGTACATCTCAAAATTTGAGGCAATGTATGTCTTGAAGGCTATAATGAAATCCCCATTAGTGCCTATATCACTAACATGTCACCTACATAAAGAATAACAACAAAAAAGTCTTGCTCATCCTTTTTTACATATAAATATGACTTTTAAAATTGTTATCCAATCAAATAGGTATGAATGTTCTCGTACCAAGCCTTGGGTGACTGTTTCAAACCATATAAAGGTTTATTAAGCTTGCATACCTTCTGTTCTTGACCCAATTGGGCAAATGTAGGTGGTTGACTCAAATAAGCTTCTTCCTATAAAGTCACCATTCAAGAACGATGTTTTAATGTCTAAATGGTTGTGATGGGCTGCCAAAGCAATAGCAAATGGACATATGGGGAGCAAAACTTTCATCAATCCCTTTTTACTGGGCATAACCTTTTGCAACAAGTATGGCATTGAATCTGTCAACTGGTCCAACTATAGAATTAATGGCCAAGATCCATCATGTTCGCATCCTCCCAAACATGTCAGTGATTAAGTGTAACATATACTTAAATTATGGTTGGGCAGGCGCCCAAAGCTTCTATTTGGTCTATTTCTTGTACATTGCTTCATCTCATAATACATTAATGTATTGCAACACTAGAGAACACATCCTATCTAACTACAACATGCTTTTGGACCAAAAAACACCATTAATTATCCATCAGACCTTATGGGTGCCCATCCGAGTTTGTGATTCAGACACCATTGCTTTATGGCTTGTTTGTACATGAGTTTCGTATGTCCATCCTTGAAATTTGATGTAGATTACTAATTCTCTGGCATATAATTGGTTGTGGCAAACCTTGTTGACCCTAAAATGGGTTAACATCCCCACCTTCATAATGTCAATTGTGTCCTAGTGGTCAGATTGAAAACGTTGTCGAGGGGTAGACGTATACATGGTGCTAATAAGTAGTCATTGTATGTCTCTGATTCTCCAGAGGGATAATGAAGAAGCTAGTTAGTAAAGGAAAAAGTTAATAGTAGATGGGATCCTAATGGGGGTGGGGGACATTACATGTGATTGCTCTCTTTCTTTTTTCTCTTTTACTTTTTTTGTTGCAATCACGTGCAAGGTTTAAATATTTATGGAGGTTAGTGGGGATTCTATGGCTGTATTAGTAAATGGAAGACGAGAGGTGGAGGTCTGAAAGAGCATTGACAAGCAACACAAACAAGCACATCTCTTTGGTTAAATGTGTCCTTTTGTAGATTCTTAAAGGATTTTGTAGTGACTTGACTTGACTTTTATCCCATGTGCTTTTTTATATGTTAAGAATAATTAGGTTCTCTTTGACCATTGGTCAGGCTAATTTACCACCATGAATTTATAAAAAGTGATTCCATAAACTTTTTTTAAAGCTTGGAGTTAAAACATTCCTCTGTTACTACCTGGCTGATGCAAGAGCTTGAGAAGATCCAGCAAGACGTAATGTACCACATGGTCGCTAACAGCACCACCACCACCCTCCCAGCCAAGGATAGTCGAGCTGTACTCCAATACAAAAGCTTCTTTCGAATACTCAGAAGAAGCGGGGCAATCTGCTGCTCAGGTGACAAATCTAGTCCAATCTGGCATCCCACATACCGCACTGCTGTGCCAGGAGGAATCCATCTAAAACCGGGGTCTGGGCTCCATGCCGGAGTAGGAGCACTACTGATCCAAAAGGCCACTGGCTTGCGCCAATTGATCAATGCTCCCAAAGCTGCACTAAAAACCTGGAGCGACTGCTCTATCCAAAGAAGATTGGCCTCTTGGCCATGCAAAAATAAGCCCGTGTCGTCTGCAAACTCAGCATCAAGCAGGTCCTCCCCCTGGACTGGGAGCTGGAGTCCTCTCAAACCAACCTCCTTTGCTGTCAAATACATGCTCACAGCCTCCGCAAAAAGAAGAGAAAAAGAAAAGGGGCGAGAGGACACCCCTGTGACGGAGTGATCTGGTCAGCTTAAAACTTGGCCCTCGTCCTCCTGCAATCAACACCTGGCTACGAGCTGTGGAATACAGAGCCGCCACCCCTCTGATCCATCCTGGCTCAAAGCCCAGGCAAAGCATAGTGCCCTCTAAGAAACCCCAAACAACTTTATCGTATGCCTTCTCAAAATCGAGAAGCATCACGACCAAGTCCTCGCTAAGAAATGTAGCTCGGGCCGTCGTCTCCCAGAAAGTAAAGATGTTGTCAAGGATACTGCGCTTCTTAACGAATCCTGTCTAGGTGGCATGAATCAACTCCCCCAGGAAGGGCTGGATCCTTAAACTCAAGGCCTTTGCTAAGACCTTGTAGACAGTATTGAGGATCGTAATCCCGTGTCCTCTCCTCCAATGTCAAGATAACTGGCGCATGATTTGAAAATGAGGTGCCAGCGAGAATGTCGACAGAGCCCCCTCGCTCCCCTAGCCAGTCGCCCACATAAAAGCGATCAATCCGTGATAGATTAGTCCCTCCCTGTCGGCGATCCGACCGAGAGAAACTAAGACTGTCCTGAGAACGGGAGAATGCCCCATGCTGCCATACATCAGTGATCCTCAGTGAAATGCAAAACCGGTCCCAAGCTGCAAGCTCCGTGCCATGCACTGTAACATGACTGCCTCCCACCCTATCGGCCGGGTCCTCAAGCATGTTGAAGTCTCCCCCGACACACCAATGTGCGGCCTCTGGCAATGCATCTGTAACATGAGTCCAGAACTCTGCTCTGGCACTAGCATGATTGGGCGCATAGACATTGAGCACGCCCAATAGCTCGTCATGCATCCTCAGAATGACATACTGTGCTCTACCCCAGGCACAATGATCCCTCGATCCACAATGGCCTGCCGCCATACATCTACAATGACCATGCATACTCCTCCCTGTCCACCCAAAGGACCAAACCCTGCAGACCAAAAGGTGTCCCATCTACCAGGCATCACCAAACCATACCTCCGAATCCTACTCTCACCCAAGTGGTGCTCCTGCATCATCAAAATATCAATGCTGCCACCACCAATCAGGCATCTCTGAAGCTCCTGCCTCAAGCAACCACGATAGCATATAAAATGTGCTCCGCTAGGCCCTGTACATTCCATGAGATGATCCTCATGGATGACCTGCTGAGGTGGATGCTGTCTCAGCCATACGATGGGCCTTCGCAAGCGGCTTGGATGGAGAGTAGTCCCCATCTGAGTGGCTGCGAATCTGCCCACCCGGTGTACTGCAAGAATCATGGATCAGGTGCCAGTGGGTGGCTGTGGCCCATGGGGACTGCCTCCCGCTCTGATAGAGCAACCTCGTGTATACATACATATCCAGGGTCGCGTGCTAAATCTGCCACTATGCGAACGACCAAATGACGAATCCCTGAGGCATCCACACTCCTGTGATCTAAAAAAAATGAGCCAACTCCCATAGTCGGCCTATCACAGCTGTCACCTCCATATCGCTCACATGATGAGAAAACTCAACTACCCGAGTCTTCAAAGTGATAAGAGCGAGCACTAGATTCCACTCCCGGTCGCAAGGGCCACAAAGAGGGAACGAGAAGGCCATCGCTGAATCTAGTGCCTCCTCCCCGCGAAACGGAGGTATCACTACATGAACTCGGATGGGTGCTGGCTCATGGGGGCCCTCTACTCCAAAAAGCCGTGTGAAGGCGTAATCAAAAGCCTCCGAGCGCTGTCTAATGCCGAGGTGACTCAGCCGACTGTGGATAGATGATATCTGTGAAGCCCGAATCGGCATGGTCGGCCTCCTCTGAGGTGCTCAAGCGAGGTCGGTGCTCAGCGCCCTCCAGACTGGAAGTGAATGCCAGGGGACTGCCAGGGCCTCCCGGGAAGGTGAGGCGGGCGGGGGGGAGGAGGGGGGGCCAGGGGGGTGGAGAGGGAGCTGCTGCCAAAACCGGAGCGGGGACGGGAGGAGGCAAGGGTGGAAGAGAGGCGGTGGGAGGGGACGGGGGTGGGGGGGTGAAGGAGGGGGTGCTGGCATCTCCTGGTCCTCAGTCGTCACCGTAGGGGTCTCCTCCTGGAGGGGAGCAAAGCTGTTCCTCACGGGAACCTAGTGAGGCTGAGACTGTGGCTACTGCCTGCAGCGGTCTCTGGGCATGCTACTGTGGCTGTCTCCCTCGGCGGCGCCCCTGTCCAGGCTGCCACTCCGAGGTCTTTGTGGCCTGAGCAAGTGTCTCGGAGGCAGCCTATCGAGCCGCATCTGTGGGCGGGCCATCAGGGGCCTGCTGCTGTGGTGAGGGTCGGGGTCTCCTGCGAGGGCAGGCCTTGGCCAGATGATCGACCTGCCTGCAAATGAAGCACTGGTTTGGGAGCCCCGAGAACTCCACTCTATGATCAATCCATCCCCCCCCTATCCTAGGTAGCTGAATGACCTTAGGAAGGGAGGAGATGTCAGACACCAAAACTCTGACCGAAGGTAGCCCAGTTGCTCTGGCCACCACTGAAGGTGCTGTGGGGCCAATCTCTAGTACCAAGCCCACCAATGCTCCTAGCCTAGAGAGGAGCGAAAGATACTCCCGACGGAGTCCAGGGAAGCAAACTGTAACATGAAAAAGCTGCTCTCCCTGCTCAGCCCGCTGTTGGGTCAAAGCCATGCTGCCAAGGTCTGAAGAAAGCACGAGCACCCCTGATGTCAAGGGGACTCATGGCAAGGACCTTGGCCATGCTCTGGGTGGTCTCAAACTCGATCTGATAATGTCCACGGCCCAGTAGCTGTACGTCTAGGATTTTGCCCACATGTGCAAGAAGGCGGGCCTGGAGAAGATCCTGGATCTCCCCTCTGCTGGGGCGAGTGCCGACTATATGGCAGATGGTGGAGTGAGCCTGGAGGTGTTCCACCTCTGCGGTAAGGCTCGCTTCCTCTTCTGGCGAAAGAGAAAGCCTGATGGGGGTGTCCTTAGGCGGGCGAGGGGGCTGCGCGGGGGAGTCCCTCTGAGGAGGCGGGGCGGGGGAGGAGCCTCCATCAGAGTCTGAAGCCATGGCAAAGGCGAGGCGAAAGCAGAGATTCTGCAAGATACGAGCTGCACAGGGAGAGGCGAAAGACGAAGGCCGGAGAAAAAAAAAGCAAAACCCCCCTGGGGGCGGAAGTCAACAAGAAAAAGGGAGGGGGGGTGAAGCGGCGAAGGAGAAGCCCAAGGGGGGGGGGGGCGGGAGCTGCGCTCAAGAGGGGTGGGGTGGAGAAAGAGCTGGCGGAGGGGGGGGTTGGGTGCTGCAGAGGGGAGGAGGGCGCGAAAGAAGGGGGGGCGCGAAGGAGAGGATGGGTGGCGGGTAGAGTAGCGAGTGAGGGGAACGCAGCAGTGAAGGCAGGCGGGGGGGGCAAATGGCAGGCAGCACAGCAAGGGAGGGGGGCGCAGAAGTGAAAGCAGGTGGGGGAGGCAAATGGCGGGCAGTGCAGCAAGGGAGGGGGCGCAGAAGTGAAAGCAGG
Organism: Cibotium barometz; assembly: GCF_041138505.1. NCBI lineage: Eukaryota > Viridiplantae > Streptophyta > Polypodiopsida > Cyatheales > Cibotiaceae > Cibotium > Cibotium barometz. Next base: position 39,748,578 of record NC_141068.1, read on the forward strand.
CGGGGGGGCAAGGGGAGGCATGAGGACCGAAGGGGGCACGAGGGGACGAACAGGCAGGAAGGCGGAGGGCGCAGGTGTGCAGGAAGCGCGAGCAGGGAGGGGTGGTAGCTTCAGCGAGCGCTATGGTCACCACATGGTATTGGATTACTTACTTGGGACATGCTTGAACTTGTTCTTGATTTGATAACATATTTTTGTTTTCTTCTCTGATGGGACATGGAGGAATTTGGTCAGAGTCTCATGGGCAAACACTATGCCACATAGCTCGCTCACATGATTTCGCATCATATAACCTACATCATCAAGAATGATCTTCCCTTTCCGCACTGTGTAAAGATGCTGATATGCATTGGCTAGTACCACCAAAACGTTGACCAGATCGACACAATAAGATGGGGGTGTCGGCCACACTATGTATGGGTGGACGCTCTCGTGAGGGGGTAGATGCATCCATGGCACTACCACCACAACAACCACCACTACCCTTATGACACGAACCATGACTGTGGTTGGAGGAACGGCCCGAGGTGGGGGGGGCTTGAGTAGGGGATGGTATGGATGTCGGTGTGACCATGGTTGTGGTTTTGCAGATGGGCCTCCACCTGGTTTGCCATGGGTAAAATAGGCTCTAGTGATGGCTGCTTGATCGAGGATGGCTTGTGCAATGAAGGAAAACAACTGAGCAAGGATCATGACACGTGGAGTAGGAGAGGGAAAGTTGGTTCGGGGGGGGTAATGCTGGGGGTGATTCCGGGCTATATATGTGGTCCTTCATCTGCATATGTGCATGGATATGGTTATGCAAGTTATGCAGGAGCATATGAACATGTGACAAATATATTAAAAAAAGCATAAGACCAGATGGCTTACCTTTGAGATTAGTTGTTAGAGTTCCTACATCACAAAAGCATAAAATTCACACTAATTAGATACATTTTAAAAGCATAAAATCAAATAAATATGGAGAGAGAAAATGGGCTTACCTTTGAGAGATTAGGGATAGATTGTAGAGATATGCAACCTGCAAAAAAAAAAGAGAGATTAGAACACTATGTAGGTGTAAGAAAACATGAAAGAAAGAAAGATAGTGGTGTAAGAGAGTGCAGGGATGTAGGAGAGAGAGAGAGAGAGGACAACCAAAAGGTCATGTGGGGGGGGGAGATATGCAAACTATAAAAAAAACCCAAAAGAAGAAGATCAAAATACTATGCATTTGTGAGAAATCATGAAATCAAGCAAGATGGTGGTTTAGGAGAGTGTACCCTGGTGGATGTAGGAGAGAGAGAGAGAGAGGACATGCAATAGGTCATGTGTGGGGGGGGTGTGGGAGATGAACTTACCAGCACCACAAATGAAAGCTTTCAAAATGACAAAAATAGAGTCCGTGGTTCGGTGTTGTAATTTTTTTCCAGTTTTGGAATGAGTGTCGGAGGACATTGGAAAAAGTGCCCAAAAAACATCGGGAACAGTGTCAAATTTTTCTTTTCGACCTATTTTTTGACAAAATTTTTGACGTGATTTTCAGCATTCTTTTCGATGAAATTTTCAGTGTCAATTTCGACGATTTGCAATATTATATACCAAAAATATATGCGACCTTTGAAATTTCCCGCCCCGCCACCTTTCCCATTAGAATTTAAACTTTGGCCGCCTAGACTATGGGCTAATATATAAAGGGCCATTCCCTCCTCCCCAAAAAATACAAATTTACGATCATGGATGGTGTGAAAACTACAAACATCAAAACGTGGAGGAGAAAACTACAAACACATCTAAACGCCCGGACGTAAAGGAGAAATGCTTGTGCCCTTGCGATCGGTGTGCAAGCACCAAATCTCTTGACGCGACAAAGAACTTGCGACTATGTAAAGAAAAACGGTATATTTCTAGTTGAGTATCTAAATGCCTTACTTGGTGTTGCAAACGTGTGTCCTCAAAATGATGAACATATCGATTGCTTGAACCTTCAACCCGAGCGGAGTACTAGATGGATAATGACACATGCACGTACTACTCATACTCATGTTGAAGAAGAAACTATGGTGGACTCTACAACGTATTTGGAGAAAGACATGGATGACATGATAGACGCCCTACATGATGCAGGGGATATTGAGCGAGAAATAACACAAGAAATGGGTAGTGTCTATCAACGCATGGAGCAAGCCTTGAGAGAAGAGCAAGAGTTGTATAGGTTGGCTCACACACCTTTGTATCATGGTGCACGTATATCTGTTTTGCGTACCGTTGCCTCACAATGCTAAACTTGCAAAATCAATATTTAGATGGTCCGATACTAGCGTATCAAAACTTTTTGCGTGAGTATTTATCACCCTTTCCAATTTTTATCTCTTTCTTTTACCTTTTTTAAATCATCGTTGGTCAATATGATAGGTCATTAAGAGATCAAATATTTCTAGAAGAAGGCAACGAGATGCCTACAGATCATATGCGTGAAAATTCCATATTATAATCCATTGGTATGGACTACAATTCTTACCATGCTTGTCTAAATGATTGTGTTCTCTATCGGCAAGAGCATGTAGTTATTGCACAATGTCCTTAGTGTGGAGAATCTAGATATAGGAAAGATGTCAAGGAGAAAGGGTTCCTATAAAAGTACTCAGTCATTTCACGGATTCAAACCATGTTTAAGTGTAAATCCATGGCGTCTATGATGTCTTGGCAAATTGAACCACTAGATCCACGGATGATGTTATGCGCATGCCCGTTGATTGCCCTACATGGAGACACATTGAAGAGAAGTGGCTAGACTTTAATGAAGGAACCTCTTAATATTCACCTCGGGCTAGCTATGGATGATGTGAGCCTGTTTGGTTTTAAAAGTTCAACATGGAGCACATGGCTAGTTTGTCTTGTGAACTACAATATTCCACCATGGTTAGCAATAAAGAAGGGACATATTTTTCTCTCATTAATAGTCCCTGGGAAGTACAAGGTAGCTAACATGGATGTGTATTACAAGGAATACTAATGTGGACTATGCATGATTGGCTAGGATACAGACAATGCAGTGGTAAGCTATTTTGTTATTATGTAACTATTGATATATATGTGGATGGTTGTATAATATTATTTGTTTTAATACATGACTATCAAACTCTGGATATAATGCATGCCCTTTATGTGGACCTACACTAGATTCTCATCATTCAAGAGGCTTGAGAAAGATGGTGTATGAGGGTCACACAAGAAGTATCTACTAGAGGACAATGAGCTACGTGAGGGCTATTTGGGTCAGCCTCCTCCTACACTAAAGGCAAGAGATTGGAAGAGAGCATGGAAAGGCAACGAAGGGTCTCCACCCCTTGGAATGAAGCGGCTATCCATATTCTACCAACTACCATATCGGGAAGGTCTTCTAACTAACCATTTGCTTGACCCTATGCATATTTTTAATAATATAGCCGTAGTTCTTTGGAAAACTATTAATGCAATCACAGAGAGCAAGGGACAAAGGGACGATTTACAAATAAGTGATCGCATGCAACACTTATGGCCACAAATGAAAGCTTTCTTATCCAAGAGCTTCACCCATTTTAGGAGAAGGCCCCGTAGGAGGTGTTGCAGGCTTCTATTCTTCATCATCCACCTCTTGTGGAGTTGGTACAGTCATTGGTGGTTGTGTTTACTAGGATATGTATTTGTTGAAGGATAGTGTGGATGGATCCCTCTCCTCCACCTCAGGTTGTTCCTCGTAGATCACTGAGAGTTATCTTCTTTGCCTTAGGGTCATATAGTCGATAACCCTTTGAATCCATACTTTACCCCAAGAAGATACACTTTATGCTCTTGGAGTCCCACTTGGTTTTGGATGAGTCTGGAACATACCCAAAACAATCACACCCAAATGTCCTGAAATATGCAACGGAGGTGTCATGCCCTTCACTGCCTTTGTGTAATTCCTGTTAAGGATACACTTCAGTGTTAATTAGCTGGAGCCAAAAAGAATTCTATAATCCTTTGCCTTGGAGTATACTCCATGCCATCTCCACCACTCTATGATTCTTGTGCTCTGCAACACCATTTTGTTGTGGAGTATGAGAAATTATTAAATATCTCCTTGCAGTAGGCATTAAACTCAATCAATCTATTTGGAATTTCTTCAATCTCTTTATTGTCTAATTCTCTATCAAGTTATTGCATACTTTAAACTTTCCAAAAGCTTCAGTCGTATCCCAAAGAAAATACACCCACATTGCACACCTACATGTTCAATGGGGTCACCAAACTTTCATATTTTGGAGGCAACACTCTAATGTAGCTATGTGTTTGAGCTCCTTCCTGACCTTAGTGGTTGCCATTTAATCTCGTGGATTATGTATCCACGATATAAATTGCTCTGCTACTTCTCCATCAAAATTCCTTTCTACTATAAAGTTGATTCTCACAAGTTTTGAATCCTTATCTGATTCCTTGTCTCATTCGGGTTCTGTAGGGCTTACCATGCTTTAGAAGCTATGGTAGTATGTTGAATCAGGGTTATCATCGAATCAGTGAAATTAATGATGATGGCACATACCATATTTGCATTCCTTTGCCTCCATGCCAAAGCAAGAATAGGATTTGGCAGTATGGTCGGTAGATCCGAAGTAGGACACCGCGCTTTGCATCAACCCCTATTGTAGTTTTCCACAACTCATAGAAATCAAGAATGGACCTAGTCTTGAACTTCCAAAGAATATTTTTTCCCATCCAACTTCCCATCACCAAATGTGGAGGGTGGGCATGAGCAGCTATGTTGTTTGTAGGTTGGGCCAGCTCTCCAAATCTACCTTCACATAGCAAACTGCCAAAAACAAGCTTTGCCAAGATGCTCTGATACCATGTAAGAATACACAGCAGCACTGAAACTTGTATTAACACAATATACAAAGCATTATATTGCAAAAATAACTGGATAGTAAATAATATTACTGCTTGCAAAAATTTGATTACAAACTCATGGCGTCCGACCACCCATGTGCTCAAGGTAAGGAGCTTTGATAAGTGATACTATCCCATTATTGTGGACCTTGTAATTTTTTTTCTTTTTATCATGAGAGTTGTTTCCAATAGTATATATGCTAGCAACATAAGTGGAATATTCTTGAACTCGAATGTAAAACTTATCGTAGCTCTTGGTTCTCATTTTTTATCCCCTTGTAAAATCATATGCTAGCAACCTAAATGGCATATTCTTGAATGCACATGAGTGTAAAACTTATCTTTGCTCTTGGTTCTCTTTTTGTATAAATTGTAAAATCATATGAAATGATTTCACCTTGTACCATCCATAAGTGACACTATCCCCCCTTTTTGTGGGGCACATAAGTGTAAAACTTATTGTAGTCCTTGTTTCTCATTTTGTATCCTTTGTAAAATCATTTAAAACAAATTCATCTTGTACCATCCATAAGTGATACTATCCCATTATTGTGGACCTTGTAATTTTTATTCTTTTTATCACATGAGATTTGTTTCCAATAGTATATATGCTAGAAACATAAATGGAATATTCTTGAATGCACACGAATGTAAAACTTATCATAGCTCTTGCTTCTCATTTGTATCCCTTGTAAAGTCATATGCTAGCAATCTAAATGGCATATTCTCAAATGCACATGAGTGTAAAACTTATCATATGAATGCAAATGAGTGTAAAACTTATCATATGAATGCAAATTCTTGGTTCTTATTTTTTATCCCTTGTAAAATCATATGAATGCAAATTCTTGGTTCTTATTTTTTATCCCTTGTAAAATCATATGAAATGACTTCACCTTATACCTATAAGAATGTGGCACAACAAACAAAGATACAACAAGAGAAAGTACACTAGACAATGCAATAGAGATAATGGAGATTATTTTGAAATTTTGATTATACCAAGTAAGAGATAGGTACAATATGATGGTGTTTTTCACCTAGGCACTCTGGTGTAGAGCTTAGATGGTCATCTGGATGGAGGACATATTGGGAGTATAGGGAATATATGCTCTCACAAGCATTGGATGCCTTAGCTTGTGCCAACTATGTCCATTTATAGTGCTGCAAGTAGTGTGGTGGACGCGTCCAAGATGTGGGTGACTACATTGCATTGATGCGGCTCACTGCCCACGTATTCATAATGCGTCCCAATCGACCACCGCCACTAATGATGAAATGAGTATCTGACAAAATATTCCAAGGAATATTACCTATACCTTTTCGGGCTAAGACCCTTTCCAACATCTAAGCTGGGATTCCCACTAAAGATATATGCACCAATGGCTTCTCCTCATAATGGGGGTTTTACAAATGTGCACCATACATTAATGTGAGATACATGCTGAGAGGCAGGGAGCATTGAAAATATACTAACAATATCATCCATAAGCGACATTATCCTCCATTGTTGTGGGCCCTATGAGTGTAAAACTTATTTTGGCCCTTGGTTCTCATTTTGTATCCTTTGTAAAAATAGATGACACAATTTAACCTTGTACCAATGTCCATAAGTGACATTATCCCATTGCTGTGGACCTTGTAATTTTTATTCATTTTACCCATGAGATTTTGGACATTGTAATTTTTATTCATTTTACCATGAGATTTTTTCTCTCATTTTCTATTAAAAAAAGAAACATAATTCATCACTCACAAATTGTTAGTAGTAAGACTTTTATCTCTAAGACTCTCTTAACTCCAATAGCAAGTTTCCACCTTAATGCCATAGCCTATTTGCACACTGATATCTTGATGTTTCCCAATGGAATTTGTCACAAACTTGTGGGTATTTCAATGAATAGCATTATTTTTATATTTGTAAAGGAGAAGTGAGAGAACATGCACACTCACACAGACAAACACTATTCAAACTTAAAAGTAGAAAAATAGAGAAGAGTAAGAATATTAATTTAATCTTTTGATCTTAAGATTTTCATGATTGTTTAAACTAAAAGGGTTTACATTCATTATATTAACGTTCTTAAGGTCATCCACATTTGAACACACTACTAGTTACTAGACTCTACTACTAGTGTGATGTGTGAACTGTATACATAATTCAATTTACAAAAGAGATAAAGGTTAATATTTCTGAATACATGAAGCTATTTAACATTTTGGAGCTTTATTTTCTAGTATTAAAATAAAGATGATAAGGAACCATTTGTCTTAAAAAAATGACTTCTTCATGCAGAATTCTTCATGCAACCCTTATTTAAAAAAATCAAAACTTGAATTGATACACCTCTGAAATAATAGAGTGGTGGCAATGCATATCTTTTGTAAAAAATCAAAAGTTGAATGCATCAAGAAGATCATGTATCTATTAAGTCTCATTATTTCCTTGAAATTGTTTTAGATCTATGTAAAAACATGACCTTAGAAAGTGTCGATTCTAGTTTTGAGACTCACTCCATGCATAGAAGAAGAATTGTATCACTAGCCCATTTGTCATTTCTTGATTACTCCTTTGTTTAGTTTTAATCTCATATGCATCATGAAACAATATTCACATGATATCGCAGTCACTTGAATCCATTGATCTACATAAAAAATCCAATGTTATTGACATGGATAATTTAAATAAGAGAAATAAAACTAGTTTTAGTTTTGATTTCTTGTACCATTGACAATTTTGATTTGTGTGGGAGACCGATGCCTTATTTTCAATTTCATGGTCCTTCACATACAAAAAGCACTTGATATGTATAAACACACACACACACACACACACACATTTACTATGCCAATCTATTGGTAGATGGGTGGCATACACATGATCACATGTGGTATAAAAATTATATATATATATTTTTGGGTTAAAAAAATAGATGGGGGTTTTGTCCTAGCCAATGTGAACTGGTAATCAATTGTAGTTTGACTGCCTTAAATTACTCTTGTTTCTGGAATATGCCTTTGATGTTTTCTCCTTCTTCTATAAAGGGGTTGCGCTACTATTAAGTTTGGGCAATGACCTAAATCATAGCTTGGATGTTCTCTAACTGATTCTGGCGCGCACCACATATGGACATTTTTTGGTTCATGGAACGCCTGTAGTGGATGGTGGCTGATGCGGTGCATTAAACTCTAGTTTGGGTTTTTGACAACTTTGATGATCCTGGTCATTAGTTCTTGTGTACTGTTGATTGATGAAATCTATGATTCTTGTACTTACTCTTATCATCTCTACAATTTATTGGACTACTGTCTAGACCGGTTGCAAGTCTTGGCTGAGGAGCTTCCCATTTTTTCTTTCCTGGGTATTTGGAGAATGCTCTGGTTTGAAGCATTGCTTCTGGTTTCTTAGCTTAATGTTTTTAACTCACTGATGATTACTATTATTGGATATACAATATTTTCCTTCTAGGTTTGCTTCAATTTGTGTTATTTTTCTCATCTTCTACTTTTGTATCTTTTGTAGTTTGTTATAAATATTTCCCTGAAAGACACCATCTTTGAAATTATAAATATAGCTTTTTATCTTAAAAACATATAGATTAAATAAACCTTAAAGAGTTAATAAACCTTATTTTAAAGTACATTTTCTTCAAAGTCAGGTTCACTAGTTTTTTTAATTCATCTTCTCTCGCTAAACATGTACACTATTTTCTTCATTTCTAGATATGTTTCTACAATATATTCTGATGGTCTTTATCATTCTTGCGAAGCACCCATCAGCCATAGCTACAAATGTGATGATTGGTCATGCTGTGAATAAGTTAGAGTTCATGTGGGCGAATTTTACAGCAAGCTCCTGCCCAAGCAATCAGACATAGCTGCGGACTATAATGTGTTTAAAGGTAGATATCTGAGATGTGGGCAAGGTTTTCACTATAGAAAAACATCCACCAGTAATGGCTAAAGTGGATACATTCTTCAGTCTGCAGGCTCTTCTTCAACATGGAATTTTTAACTTCTACATTCGAATCAAATCGAAGGTCTGAAGTTTATATAATCAAATATAAAAGCTAATGAATGCAAAACTCAAACAATTAAAAACTAAACTATCTGGCAAATTTTAATTACCTAACACCCACAAAAAAGGTCGCATAAAATACACTTTAAAATCCACAAAAAAGGCTAGATAAAATATCCAATTTAACACCCACAAAAAGGTAAGATAAATATTCAAAATCCAATAGGATGTAGTAGTCTAAACAAAAGGGAGAATAGCCATAAGCTTCTTTTTGGAAACCCTTAAGAATTTGCACCACTGAGTCATTGTGTGTGATGAAGAGTAGATAAATTTATAGTATTCATGAAGTACTAATAACATAGGTGAGAAAATTTAACCCCTTTCCTTGTATTCCTTAATTCACTTATTGGTTTATCCATGTCTTCCATTTGTATGCTTGAAAACACAAGAAAACTGAACTCCTTTCCTTCTATTCCTTGATTCACTTTTTGGTTGGTCCATGTCTTCCATTTGTATGCTTAAACTCACAAGAACCCATAAAAAGGAATCAAGAGAGATACGGTAAATATTTAGGAAGTAGAATTAATTAATAAGTACAAAATATCAATAATTAGAGTGGAATCATGTAGAGTAATTCATAGCATAGATAGGAAAGAAATTTGGGAGGGAGAAACCCAAAACTAATCCCTTAAAAACCCAAAAATGAAAATGTGAAGTAGTAAGAAATTTGTTAAAATTTGTTAAAGTAGAGTGATAGTGTGTGATTATCGGGCAATGAAAAGTGAGATAATGCTTTATATATATTGGGTAAATGTATCACTCCATACATGAACATAGTATAAAAGCTCAGACATTCACAATGATCCATGCGAGTATGCCTCGTAGAAGGAGGTTTTGATGCTACTCGTCTAATCTAGATATATTCTATGTCTCAAAACCCCTCCAAATCTCTTGGAGCTCTTCAATAAGCGGTTGACACATTCATGTTTGATCCTTGGTGCTTTCCTAACATTTCATGAATATAGATAAGTTAATCTAGCAATGTTATACATCTTGATAAAAAAAGAAAGAAGAGATACACAAGAATAATTACCAATCAAGAATCAGAAGACTAAGAATCAAGTGTTCCTTTCTTTAGATACACAAGAATATGTCATAAATATAGATAAGTTAATCTTGCACAACAATATATATCTTGATTAAAAAATAAAGAATAGATACACAAGAATAACTACCAATCAACAATTAGAAGACTAAGAATTAAGTGCTTCTTTTATATCACCATGAAAGGCGGAATATTGTAGTTATAACCAATACAACAAGTAAGGTTGACCATCTAGATAACTGTATAGAGAAAGGGTTTATGCAAAACTCTTGAGGATTTCCACTCGCAAGCCTCCTCATTCTAAATCTACAAAATCAACATGGATGGACTAGTAACTAAGTGACCACACTACTAAAGTACGCCTTCCTTTCTCTTCTTCACAATTATTGAATATGAGAGTATACTTTATATTACCTTCTTTATGAAAAAATCATTTAAATGTAAAAATTGAGTGTCCTTTTTATAGATTCCTATGGACTAGATTATTGCAAGAAAACAAGTCATGAATCGAGGCAAAGTCTATGCTATCTGGATTGAGCATGGATTACAAGCATATTTATGTCTACGTCAATGATTATATTGTGTATAGAGGAGAATATACAAAAATTGCACATTGTCCTAAACACAATGAGCCATGGTTTGAAGAGGAGTTCGTAAAGGGCAATGTACAAAGAAAAGTCCTATGACATTTCCATCTTAAACCTCGTCTAACCTATATGTTCAGAAAATGTCCATCGCTTGTAGAATACATGGATTGGCACGCAAAAAATTGAAGCATTGATGGGAAGCTATGAACCCCTTCAGTTTGTGAAGCATATCAACATGTTGAACGATAATGACTAGTCTTCAAAGAGGAACCCCGTAATGTACAACTTGGACTAGCACTTGATGCAATTAATATAGTCATTGAAATGGTCAACCTGGCTTGTTGTATTGGTTAACTACAATATTCCACATTTCATGGTGATAAAAAAGGAGCAATTGATTCTTAGTCAGACGATTCCCAATTGCTAATTATTCTTGTGTATCTCTTCTTTGTTTTTTCATTAAGATGTATAACGCTGTAAGATTAACTAACCTATATTCATGACATGTTAGGAAAGCACCAAGTATCGAACATGAACGTGTAAACTGCTTATCAAAGAGCTCCAAGAGATTTGGCAGGGTTTTAAGATGCATGATAGATCTAGATTAGATGAGTAGCATCAAAAATTCCTTCCACAAGGCATACTCACATGAACCATCATGACTGTATCTTGGCTTTTCACTATGTTCATGTATGGAGTGTAGCATTTACCTGACATATATAAAGCATTGTCTCACTTTTCATTTCTTGATAATCACACAATATCACTCTACTTGTTTGGAAAAGTATGATGTTATAGTAGAATGTGGGCTTATGGTCGACATCTAGATCGCAAGAGCTAAGAATGGCAATAAAGAGAGGAACTCAGCTTGGATGTGGAATAAGGACCAAGACTTCTCAATGGAAACAAAGAATTACTGAACGCTTACAAAGATATAGCCCTACCTATGACATTGAGGATGACTTACCAAAAGTCGATAAACATAGTGGCCTGATGAAGGTGATAGTTTTGGCTTGCATGTTCTTCTTCCCATTAAGGCATATGTGAAGCTTCATGTGACGAGAAGGAGGAATTTTAGAGTGATTACGTGCCTTATTCATTGGATACATGTGCATACTAGGGTGCCTACATGGACATAATACTACATGGAAGATAAGAAAATCACCTTTTTGATGGGTCTTGAGCATGCTTTGAACCCTAGTCCAAGGACACGTTACTAGGTTCCATCTAGGTCTAGGGTCCATGTAACCATATTTGCAAGTTGTATTTTGTGTCAAGTCAAGTGTGTCAAGGCATGGATAGTCAATAAGATAATCAATGTACTTTAAATTACATCTTGCAATAAATGTCAAGCAAATATACCAAAAATCGTGGGGGGCCTTCAAAGCATTATTGGGACCCAATTTGGTGCTGTGATTCTTCCTCTACCCCCAATCACTCTTCAACTCTCTCTCAAGCTTTCCCATATCTAAAGGCTTTGATATAACTTATGAACCTTGTAAATTGCAACACTACAACAATATGTCATATTATTAAACTTTGAATATTGATGCAAAGCTATACACACATACATATTTCTACTATTTAAAAAAAACAATTGTTGTATTGGTGTTCTGACACATTTTTTTGACTAACTCATGCATCTCTTTGTTTATCATCGTTTTTTACCAGCCACCTCCAAACTTGTTGGCCTCCAACTACACTACTACTTCCGTTTTTTCCCCTACAGCTTGTTTCTTGCATTTGAAAGTAATCATTTTGTTAGATTAAGTGAGAACACTAGATTATGAATTAAAGAATCCTACATCTAAATTTTAAACTTTACTTATGCCCATGATATATGCATATTCTGTAGGCAAAGCGACACCAATTCTCATGGTCATGCCCAAAATGCTTAGCATACAACATTTAGTGACCCGCCATCTGTAGGCATGTTGTGTATGGAAAGTGTGGTGGTGGATGGGGATCGAGGTCTACTCACCCCAAGAGTTGTGGTGTGGGTATAATAGGTAGCGATGTGGTGGGTAATGGGTGTGACCAGGGATTTTATATTCACGTGATCACAAGATTTTTTTTGTTAATAACACTTGTGAACATGTTATTCACATGTTCACATGTTTTCATGTTCTCAAAATAGCAGGTTACCAGTGACCTGGTAACCTGCCGAAGCCCGCCGGGCTTTTTGTTTTCCCGCCGGGAAAATCCATTTTTACGGCGGGAAAAAAAGTTAAAAAAAATGGTCAAAATATATTCATGTTCACAGTCATTCCTACCATTTTTGGGCCTTCTGGACTCATTTATGATGTCAAAAGTTCAAAATTCTTTGTACAAAAAAAGTTACCTCTAAATTTATCACCTTAAGCTCGATTACCATCAATTAGATCTTATTATACTTCCAATTGAGTCTAATTGACATCAATTAATATCCAATTGAGTCCAATTGGTATCAATTAAGTCTAATTGGGTGTCAATTGGGCTCAATTGACATCAATTGACACCCCATTGGACTCAATTGGGCTTAATTAGACTTAATTGGATTCAATCAATTGACACCCAATTGGACACAACTGGGCTTAATTGGACTCAATTGACATCGATTAACACCCAATTGATGTCAATTGAGCTCAATTGACATCAATCCTAGTCAATTGATATCCAATTGATGCCAATTGAGCCGAATTGACACCAATTGCACTCAATTGGTACCCAATTGATGTCAATTGAGTCCTCAATTAACATCAATTAACACCCAATTGAGTCCAATTGACATCAACTAATACCCAATTGAGTCAAATTGATATCAATTAAGTATAATTGGGTGTCAATTAATCAATTCGACTCAACTGATATCAATTGACATCCAATTGGACTCAATTGATATTAATTGGGTGCCAATTGAGTCCAAGTGACACCCAATTGATATCAATTGCATCCAATTGGGCTTAATTGACATCAATTCACACCTAATTGATGTCAATTGAGTCCAATCCAGTTCAATTCACACCCAATTGATGTCAATTGGGCTCAATTGACATCCAATTGATGTTAATTGGACTCAATTGACATCAATTAACACCCAATTGATGTCAATTGAGCTCAATTGACATCAATCGTAGTCAATTGACACCCAATTGATGCCAATTGAGCCGAATTGAGCTTAATTGATATTAATTACACTCAATTGGCACCCAATTGATATCAATTGAGTCCGATTAGACTCAATTAACATCAATTAATATCTAATTAAGTCTAATTGATATCAATTAATACCTAATTGAGTCAAATTGATATCAATTAAGTTTAATTGGATGTCAATTGATCAATTGGGCTCAATTGGTACCAATTGACATCCAATTGGACTCAATTGACATCAATTGGGTGCCAATTGAGTCCAAGTGACACCCAATTGATATCCATTGCATCCAATTGGGCTCAATTGACATCAATTCACACCTAATTAATGTCAATTGAGTCCAATCACGTTCATACACACCCAATTGATGTCAATTGGGCTCAATTGACACCCAATTAACTCAGCCCAATTGATATCAATTGAGTCTAATTCAAACCCAATTGAGTCTAATTACATCTAATTGGACTCAAAGTGACATCAATTAACACCCAATTGATGTCAATTAAACTCAATTAACATCAATTAACACCCAATTGATGTCAATTCAGCTCAATTGACATCAATCGTAGTTAATTGACACCCAATTGATGTTAATTGAGCCAAATTGGGCTTAATTGACATCAATTGCACTCAATTGGCACCCAATTGATGTCAATTGAGACTCAATTAACATCAATTAACATCCAATTGAGTTCAATTGACATCAATTAATACCCAATTGAGTCAAATTGATATCAATTAAGTCTAATTGGGTGTCAATTGATCAATTGGGCTCAATTGATATCAATTGACATCCAAGTGGACTCAATTGACATCAATTGGGTGCCAATTGACTCCAATTGACACCAAATTGATATCAATTGCATCCAAGTGGGGTCAATTGACATCAATTCACACCTAATTGATGTTAATTGAGTCCAATTAGGTTCAATTTACACCCAATTGATGTGAATTGGGCTCAATTGGTTGACACCCAATTGATATCAATTTGGCTTAATTGATACCTAATTGATATTAATTGGACTCGATTGACATTAATTAACACCCAATTGATGTCAATTAAGCTCAATTGACATCAATTATAGTCAATTGATACCCAATTGATGTCAATTAAGCTAAATTAGGCTTAATGGACATCAATTACACTCAATTAATACCTAATTGATGTCAATTGAGTCTAATTGAGCTCAATTAATATCAATTAGCACCCAATTGAGTCTAATTGATATCAATTAATACCTAATTGAGTCAAATTGATATCAATTAAGTCTAATTAGATATCAATTGATCAATTTGGCTCAATTGATATCAATTGACATCCACTTGGACTCAATTGACATCAATTGGGTGCCAATTGAGTCTAATTGACACCCAAGTGATATCAATTGCATTGAATTGGGCTCAATTGACATCAATTCACACCTAATTGATATCAAATGAGCCCAATTGATATTAATTAAGTCTAATTCACACCCAATTGAGTCCAATTGCATCTAATTGGACTCGATTGACATCAATAAACACCCAATTGATGTCAATTAAACTCAATTAATATCAATAAACACCCAATTGATATCAATTGACTCCAATTGGGTTTAATTGATACCCAATTGATGTCAATTGACTCCAATTGCGTTTAATTGACACCCAATTGATGTCAATTAAGTCCAAATAGATACAATTAAGCTCAATCGACACCTAACTGATGTCAATTGAGTCCAATTGGATTCAATTGAGTCCAATTGGATTAAATTAGATGTAATTAGGCTTAATTGATGTCAATTGAATTAAATTGGATGCAATTTGTCCAATTGATGTCAATTGAGTTCAATTGGATGCAATTAGGCTCAATTGACACCTAATTGATGTCAATTGAGTTCAATTCATACCCAATTATTATTAATTGTGTCCAATTGAGCTCAATTAACACCCAATTGATGTCAATTGGGCTCAATTAACATCAGTTAACACCCTTTTGAGTCCAATTGATGTCAATTGAGTCCAATTGGGTGTCAATTGATATCAATTGAGCCCACTTGATCAATTAATACCCAATTAGACTTAATTGATGTCAATTGGACTCAATTCATTCAATTTAGCATCAATTATAATCAATTGACACCCAATTGATATTAATTGATATCAATTAGGTGTTAATTGATGTCAATTGAGCCCATGTGACATCAATTGTGTGTCAATTGAATCCAATTGATGTCAATTGAGCCCAATTGTCATCAATTGTGTGTCAATTGATACACAATTAGCTTCAATTGGGCTCAATTGACATCAATTGACACCCAATTGATGTCAATTAGGCTCCATTGACACCCAATTAGACTCAATTTGGCTCAATTAACATCAATTGATACCCAATTAGACTCAATTTGGCTTAATTAAGTCTAATTGGACTCAATTAGACTCAATTTGGCTCAATTGATATCAATTGACACCCAATTATACTCAATTTGACTCAATTGACACCCAATTAGACTCAATTTTACTCAATTGACATCAATTGACACCCAATTGATATGAACTGATGTGAATTGAGCTCAATTGCATCGAATTAGGCTCAATTGACATCGATTGACACCCAATTAATATCAATTGAGAGCAATTGATGTGAATTGATGTCAATTGAGCTCAATTGCATGGAATTAAGTTTAACTGACACCTAATTAATATCAATTGAGTGTAATTGAGCCCAATTCAGCTCAGTTGTAATCAATTGACACCCAATTGATGTCAGTTGCATCCAATTTGGCTCAATTGAAACCCAACTGATGTCAATTGAGTCCAATTGATGTTAATTGGCACCCAATTGATGTCAATAAGGTTCAATTGATGTTAATTGACCCCCAATTGATGTCATTTACGTCCAATTGAGCTCAATTGACACCCAAATTATCCAATTGAAGTCAATTAGACTTAATTGACTTCAATTGTGTTAATTGGATATTAATTGATATCAATTAACACCCAATTGCTATCAATTGAGTCTAATTTGGCTCAATTGACACTCAATTTACATCCAATTGGGCGTGAATTGAGCTCAATTGTATCATATTAGGCTCAATTGACATCAATTGACACACAATCGATCACACAATTGAGTGCAATTGAGCCCAATTGTGATCAATTGACACCCGATTGATGTTAATTGCATCCTATTGGGCTCAATTGAGCACAATAGGATGCAATTAACACCCAATTGAGTGTCAATTGAGTGCAATTGACACCCAATTGATGTCAACTGAGCTCAATTGAGCTTAATTGATGTCAACTGAGCTCAATTGAGCTTAATTGATATCAATTGACACCCAATTGATGTCAACTGAGCTCAATTGACACCCAATTGATGTCAACTGAGCTCAATTGAGCTTAATTGACATTAATTGTAATAAATTAACACCCAATTGAAGTCAATTGGGCTTAATTAATATCAATTAACATCCAATTATTATCAATTGAGTCCAATTCGACTCAATTGATACTTAGTTTACACCCAATTTATGCAAATTGTGGGTGTAAATTGGGCTCAATTACGTCGAATTAGGCACAATTGACATCAATTGACACCTAGTTAATATCAATTGAGTGTAAATCAAGTGTAATTGAGTCCAATTGGGCTCAATTGAGTGCAATGATGTCATGGACAATTGAGTCAATTGATGTAAGTATAGTTAGATTTAATTGGTGTGTCAATTGAACTTAAGGCCAGCAAATTATACAAAACTTTTTTTGTGCCAAGAATTTTGAACTTTTGACATCATAAATGAGTCCAGAAGGCCCAAAAATGGTAAGAATGACTGTGAACATGATTTTTTTTATTTTTTTTATTTTTTTTATTTATTTTTATTTTTTTTATTTGTCCGCCGGGAAAATGGGTTTTCCCGGCGGGCCCGCCAGGAAATGTACATTTTTCCGGCGGGATTACTGGCAGAGAAGGTTTTTGCAGGTCATAAAAAATGCCCGTGAATATACATTGTGATCACAAGAATTTTTATGTTAACAACAGGTTTTGTTAACGTGATCACGAAATTGTGAAGACGTTAATGAAATCCCTGGGTGTGACAAACGGTCATACTAGATTTGGTATGGATAATGGTGCAGGTGTGACTCGTATGAGAGTGGAACCCATAGTGGGTCTACTATTGGATCCTGACCTTGGTGCCGAGGTGTACCTAAAGCAACATGAACATAGAACGAATAATATAACTCAGTATTAGATCATATAAAATATCTCGCTCTGCCTTTGCATAGATTATCCAATCAACCTCTTGTGAATGAAGTCTAGAAAATAAAGCCCACATATTTAAGTGGGCAAGTGGACACGCAAAGAAGAATGCTTGTAGACAAGTTAACTTGCAAACTTACACGCTTGCAAGCAAGAAAGCTATTAGGCAGCTGGCAAACAAGAAGGACAAGTGGAGTTACATACTTTTAGACTATGTGGGCAAGAAAACTTGTGGATTTCACATCTTATAGGAAAGTAGACTCTTAGCCCATTAATGCACAATGTAGAAGGTCTTTTAGGTTGTTAATGTAGCCATTATATAGAGTAGGTCAAGTAGGTTAATGCAAACACCTTATCGACAAGGATGCTTGTGGGCTAGCTAGTTGCAAGCTTGTGGGTCTGCAAGCTAAACAACCTGCAAAGATTGAAAGCTTGCTAACTCATAACCTTGCTTGTTAGTCTGTACGCATACTTTGGAACTTTCTATTTTGTTCCGATTGACCTAGGACTAGGGTAGAAAACACCACTACTCTAAGACAAGCAAATATCGACGTTTTTTTTCAACGAAAAAGAATTGCTTACAAAATTTAAGATCATCTCTATGCATGTTGAAAAAAGCATCGATATAAATCATCGGAATGATCATCGAAAAAATGGTCAAAATATACGTTGCAACAGACGTCTAGATATTCATCCGAGAAAAAACATAGGTATCCCTATGTTTTTAGATGCTTATTTCGACAGATATACCTATGTTTATTCCAACATATATACCCATAGGTGCAGGGATTTACTACTGCCAGTTCCGATGGATGCATGTAATTACCGACGCCAACTCCGACAGACGCATGGAATTACCGACGGACATTCCTATGCTTTTTTCGATGGATATAAGTTTAATTTATTTTTGGCATAATGGTGCATCTAGGTACAATTCTGTACCTGGATGCTCCACTGCCAAATATGTAAATATTGTGGAACATTTGTATTCAACTGATGTTTTACATATTTGGCAGTGGAGCATACAACTAGACACTAGTTGACATACAAATGAGAGGCTACAGAAAGCATGGATACTTAAAAAATACTGATAAAAGGAGTGCCATCCACCTCTCCCGAGGTGCAACCTCCCCATGCTCTCTAGTCACCTTGCCGATGCTTTCTCTTGTTGCGTGTATCGTCAAGGGTTTTCTTCGTGCTTCTTCATCTCCTGATCCCATTTCTCTTAGTCACAAAACCAAGGCTTTTCTCCCCCTATTTTTACCACTTATCTCTTCTATTTCATAAAATCTCTCATGAGATCGTAAATCCACTTGTTAGGTACTTCCTTGCTACCTAGGATAGGCTTGAACTTGTTCCTGATTTGATAACATATTGAGGAATTTGGTCAAAGTCTCATGGGCAAACACTATGCCACATAGCTCGCTCACATGATTTCGCATCATATAACCTACATCATCAAGAATGATCTTCCGTTTCCGCACTGTGTAAAGATGATGATATGCATTGGGGATAGGTCTACTACCAAAACGCTGACTAGATCGACACAATAAGATGGGGGTGTCGGCCACACTATGTATGGGTGGACACTCTCGTGAAGGGGTAGATGCAGCCGTGGCACTACCACACCACAACAACCACCACTACCCCTATGAAACGAACCATGACTGTGGTTGGAAGAATGACCCGAGGGTGGGGGGGCTTGAGTAGGGGATGGTATGGATGTCGGTGTGACCATGGTTGTGGTTTTGCAGATGGGCCTGTCGCCATGGGTAAAATAGGCTCTAGTGATGGCTACTTGATCGAGGATGGCTTGTGCAATGAAGGAAAAAAACTGATTAGGGATCATAACACGTGGAGTAGGTGGAAAAGTTGGTTTGGGGGTAATGCTGGGGGTGATTCTGGGCTATATATGTGGTCCTCCATCTGCATATGTGCATGGATATGGTTATGTAGGTTATGCAGGAGCATATGAACATGTGACAAATATATTAAAAAAAGCATAAGACCAGAGGGCTTACCTCTGAGATTAGTTGTTAGAGTTCCTACATCACAAAAGCATAAAATTCACACTAATTAGCTACATTTTAAAAGCATAAAATCAAATAAATATGGAGAGAGAAAAGGGGCTTACCTTTGAGAGATTAGGGATAGATTGTAGAGATATGCAACTTGCAAAAAAGAAAAGAAAAAAAGATTAGAACAGTATGTAGGTGTAAGAAAACATGAAAGAAAGAAAGATAGTGGTGTAAGAGAGTGCAGGGATGTAGGAGAGAGAGAGAGAGGACAACTAAAAGGTCATGTTGGGGGGGGGGGTGTGGAGATATGCAACATGTAAAAAAAACCCAGAAGAAGAAGATCAAAATACTATGAATTTGTAAAAAATCATGAAAGCAAGCAAGATGGTGGTTTAGGAGAGTGTACCCCTGGATGTAGGAGAGAGCGAGAGGACATGCAATAGGTCATGTGTGGGGGGGGTGTGGGAGATGAACTTACTGGCACCACAATTGAAAGCTTTCAAAATGACAAAAACAGAGTCCGTGGTTCGGTGCTGTAATTTTTTTCCAGTTTTGGAATGAGTGTCAGAAAGTGTGTCGGTGGAAAAAGTGTCAAAAAAAACATCAGTATGTGATGATAATCAGCCTCTACCTCTACACGTGTCTGAGTAGAAGTCCCACTCATGTGAATTTCTAGAGTATGAAACTACCCAAATATTCATCTCCTCACGGATGAGGACACTAATCAATTCTCAAAAATCAAGAAATTTCTCTTCAACTATAATGGAGGTCTAAAATCGGTTGTATTTGTTGTTGCCAAGACTATTCAAGGTCATTGACAATATATCATTTGGTGATCCAATAGAAGGAAGGGAATCTACAAACCCTTTAACCTTTACACTGAGTAATCATTTACACTTAGCTTCCCTCTGGTCACGTTTGTATACACAATCATAGAGTCTATTACATCGATAAAAACACTACATCACCTTTCTAGCTCTTTTATGCCATGCTTTATATTCATACCTGTTGTGGGGTGGGACATTTTTACTTGCAACAACTTACCAAATAGTGCTTGCAAAAACTTTTACACTTATAATAAACTTATAATCTCACATCTTTTATACTGTAATTACACATAACACAATCACACAAGCATCATCCCATCAATAACCTATAAATTCTAGATTCTTTGTACAGACTCTTTTATAACCAATTTTTTGTTACAACTTTACACATCAAACTAAAAATTGGGCATACAGCATCAAAATCATTACTATTATCACATGTCTTGTGAAGAACGTGTAGAGCCAAATAGGGCTCGAAACATGCTCGATTGCACCAAGATACACAAAATTATAGTTGACATAGTTAATTGTACACAACAAGGACTTCTTTCTTCACCCAAGATGATGCCTCAATCTGAGATAGTGACTTCCATGTTTGCCTATAGCTCTCATGCTAGCAAAGGTGTTCCTCCAAAATCAAAGAGGGAAAGAGATGAAAATACCCTTATTCATGTATATCTTCCTTGCTTGCCTTGATCTTGCCTCTTACTTACCTCCTCAGCTCTCACCCAAACTAGAGCTCTAATACCATAACGAGAATATCAGGGAGAGAGAGAGAGAGAGCTTGAGTTCCTTGGCACGCAAACACACACACACACATAAGAGAGTAGGACACAAGAGACATGGATGGCTGCATTTTGTTCTATATTCTTCTTCTCTCAATCTAGTATATCATAAAGATAAGAGTACACATTATAAGGGAAAGTACTCTCCTACTAAAATATATAAGGTCGGTCCATAGTGTGAACTATATGAGCCAGCACCATAACTATGCCATACTCTAACAATCCAAATGTGATTGTCAAATAGCTTGTCATCCAGTATTGGAATATCAACCATAATCTCACATACATGCCATTGGAGGGAATAGGTGAGAGAGCTATCACCAGATGGATCATTAATGTTTGGAGCACTAGCTAAGCTCGATATCTCAACATAAGCAAACCTTCACAAGGTTCTCACACTAAAAAGAGCTAAAGAGATGCCTTATTTATTATCTTCCAAGGAATCAAAGGCTAAGAACTAAAACAGATGGAGCACAAGTGACTCCAAATAGCCTAAAGCAAGAGACTCTCATGCTAAAACAAGCCTAAGAGATGCCAAGTTTCTCATCCTCCAAGGAATTTGAGAGTGAGAACGTAACTCTGAAAGCCTAAAACTAAAGGCTCTCCCCTAAGCTTATCGCACACCTCAGAGCCTGAACCACCCCTTAGCCTCAAGTAGCCTTAACCACCCCTTTAGCCTCATCTATCCGCTCCTTAACTTCAAGTAGCCTTTGAATGACCCGTTAACAAGATGATGGATGGTGAAGATGAGGACCTAGAATATCGGCCCCTCCTCCAAGAGCTTGACCACTTCGAGGATTGGGTTCATACCTTGGACACTCTTCCACGGTATCTTGGGATAAGATTTGCATGAATGGACAACACCAAAATCACATCTACGTTCCTACTAGATGAGTTTAAAATAGAACCCACTATTGGAACATTCTCGCCTTGAACCAGTGTTCCTAAAAAATACTACTTAGTTGTGTGGCCATCCGTGGTTTGACATCGGGGCTAGTCCTAATGTATTATCTTACGAGAGGTGGATCTCTTTAGGCCATCCACCCCCCTCACACCATTCGCAAAGCTACCATCCTTGGTTTGACATTGGGGCTAATCCCAATGTCTTACCTTCTCTCTAGCCCCCCCCACCACCCCCCCCCCCTTCACACCATTGTCACAGAGCTACCATCATTGTGGTAAATAATTTGCAATCATAATTGTTATCAATTATTTTAAAGAATTTATTTACATTTACATTAAGCTTGCATATTGCAAGTTTTAGGTGACCCCTTTATAGGTATAATGAAAGAGAGCATCATCCTCATGAGGGAATGGATTATTGTAGTTAATTGGTAAAAAGGAACTACAACACTTATGCTTCCCCATGGGATGGTTATTATATCCTAGATGAGATGTGGACACCCCAAACCTATCAACATCTCAAGGTCTTGCTGCCATTTTTGAGGTGCATTTAGTGGCATATTGAGTGCCAACTTTAATATTCATTTTCATGCATCAATAAGGGGATTTCAGAGGATTTTTAAAGCTTGTAGATGCTATGATATTTTGTAAAATAATAATAAAAACTTATTTATAAAAAAATGTGTGAAAAAAGAAGGGATTTTGAAGCATAAAGTGACACTACTTTTATGTATAGTTGAGAAGTTAGTTTTTCCTATTCTAGCCCAATATTTGCATTGCGAAGAATAAAATGACACTATTTTTATGCATAAATGGGAAGGATAGTTTCTCTTGGTTTACCTAATATTTACATTGAATCTATAAGACACCTTTTGGTCCAGAAACCACATGAATGTGTTGGTGGCCAATTAGCCCATTTGACCACCACGAGATCGCCACCTGGACTGACCATTGTGCAACAAACTGAGCCTTCTTGGTTTGTAACAAACTTTTAATAGTTTCTTGAAGAACGTATTAGTCGTAAAGGGAAAAAGGGGGGATTTATCAGATAGGGATATTAGAGATAGGAAAGACTTGGTCTACCCGGCTGAGATGGTAGCAAGAATGTGTTTCACTTGGATAGTTTGAGAATCATATGGGCCAATTTGGGCCTGAAGGAGAGGAACAATACTGAATAGGAAGATGGGATATTTGAGTGAGCAGAGATCTTACTAAGGCATTGTACTATATGATTAAAACTATTACTTAAGAATGACACATAGGATGGTTTTTATCTTAATTCTGTTTCATTCTACATATCCTTGTCTATTCTACATTCATTCTTGTGTTAAGTGTAATCCTTTCTGGATGTGGACTCTCGTCAAGATTCAGGACATACTCTGGAACTAACCTGCTTGTAGTTGTGATCAACTCCCCGAGCTTAGGTAGGCAGGTAGATCAACGACCTAGTATTGACTTATCACATTAGGCATAGTTGCATTAGTCGCTACCACGTAAGTGCCGGGTCTTGACCGAACATTAACACTTGGCAATCCTTCTGGGGAATGATATGCCAAGTAGGGGAGCAGGAACATAGAGGCTAGTTCTAAGGTCAGTCATGCATAGTGAGTCAGTAGAGTTAAGCCAGTTGAAATAGATCTAGAAAGGACGTGCACACACACTGGTGTCAGGAATGTTTATGAGAAAGTTATAGGAGTACAATGGAGAATGCAAGGGAGCTCAAATAGAGTAATGCGGTACCACCATAGATAGGCCAAAGCTACATAAAATGCAAGACAATGGCATCGTCTAAGAAGATATCTAGAAGGGATTTTGTGCCAGCAAGAATGACAGATTCAGGAACCATTGAAGGAGACCACCAAGAGCTTCAAAACAGGAGGCAAGAAGCTCAAGGAGAAGAAGAACGTGCAGTTTTGGAAAGAATGTACCCGAAGTTCAAGAATGAGAGTGAGGAGGAACCAGATGCCCATATCTTTGCCTTTGAAACCACATTCTTGGCCACCCAAGCTCCATTGCCGCAAAAGATAGAGTATTTTGTGGCAACTTTGGGTGGCAAGGCCACCAACTAGTATGCATAATATGGTTTGGAGTACTTTCAGACATTTGAAGAATTTAACAAAGCCTTCCTAAAAAGATTTAGGAAAGACAAGACCATAACATAAGTATTGGAAAAGCTATAGCGGCTAACTTAGAAGAAGAGACCAATGGAGGATTATGCAGCTGAATTCTAAGCATTCTTAATGCATCTGGA
Organism: Cibotium barometz; assembly: GCF_041138505.1. Lineage (NCBI taxonomy): Eukaryota > Viridiplantae > Streptophyta > Polypodiopsida > Cyatheales > Cibotiaceae > Cibotium > Cibotium barometz. The sequence goes on from NC_141068.1 coordinate 39,773,329, forward strand.
TCAGCCCAACAGACATGCTCTAGCCACAGGAAGTCACTGATTCATGAGAGGACCAAGGAAAAAGCTCTAGATAGCGGTGGCATCATATGATTTGGATACCCTCACCTTTGTGAACAAGTGGTGGTGGGAGCAAGCAGAGCTAAGGGTATCTTGAAGCAAACAAGCAAAGGGCCCCAAGAAGAAAAAGAAGGATAAAAGAAAGGAGAAGGGAGAAGAAACTTCTGATTTGGATTTCAAAGAAGAAGACACCTCAAAAGCAGAATCCAATTAGGAATTGGATGTCGAAGAGCGAAAGCCTCAGAAAAACAAGAGCAAGAAGTAGGCAACAGATGTTCAAGAAGAACTGAGGGCCGAACTGAGGGCTGCCCTAGCCAAGATTGCGAGAGGACATGTAGAATCCAGACTCAAATAGGACGTCTAGTGCACAAGGTGTAAAAATCAAGGTCATACAAAGGAGGAGTGCTAATTGAAAATCACGTAGCTGTTATGCACTATCTGTGAAAGGTACAACCACACCGTAGACACGTGTTTTTATAATACTTGGAATAGGAATCCAAGAGTGATGGAAAGGCAGCAAGTTCTAGCTGCGTCAACCAAACCACCACGAGGCCGAAAAATAGCACACCATATGGAAGTGGAGGTGGAAGATTTGGGTAGAGGGGAGCTTGCTTCTACTACAATGGTCTAGGGCATAGACAAAGTGACTGCCCCATATTCCAGTCCCATATTCCAGTGCCATTAGTAGGAATTGCAAGAGGAAAGGATGTAGAGGGAGGCAAACCTAGCAAGAGTTGATGCAGTTGTAAAGATGGTAAAAGTGGACCAAGGTGCAGGAAAAGAATAAGAAAAGCCACAAGAAGTGATGTGGCCATGAGACAAGATCACAAGGGCTTATCAAGGTGTTGACATGAAAGAATACCAAGCCGAAACAGAAGCAAAAGCCATAACAATGGGTAGGACAACAGAGAGTCCCTGAGCAAATCACCAAGTTGGTGCATAGTGCACAAGGGATGGTGTAAAAAATGCAAGGAAAAGCCCGCTCTTGGGAGAAAATTCTAATGAGGTTCTGGACAGGACAGGCCTGGTCAAGAAGAGGGAAGTAATTACATTAGGAAAGAAGTTGGTGTGTAATGATAGAGAAACCGAAGAAAGGATGCTAAGGTGCCAACTAGAGTCAATTACAACCTAAAGCAGCAAAGTATATTGAGGAAGGAATAGGAAAGGAATTCTAAAGAAGTTTGGATAAGAAAGCTGACAAGAGAATGTCAGGAAAAAGAAATGAAAGCAAAGGAGGAAGAAGGAAGAATGTATAAAGGCCAGAGTATGCCGACTCACAAGAAGAAAAGCAGCAACTCCATAATAAAGGAATATGACATGTGGGATGATCTTAGCAAGATGAAACTAATATCACATTGGAACAAATGATGAATCTAGTTCCCAACTACAGGAAAAAGCTTCATGCCATAATACCAAATGAAATATTGGTGTGTAGATGCGCCTATGCAAAAAACGAAGAATCCAAGAGAATGTAGTAATGTGAAAACAATCCAAGATTGTGACACATTTGTTCTGGAGGTGACCATAAAGATCAGAGGAGAGATAGTGGCGAGGTTCATCCTGGATGAAGGATCATGAGTGAACATAATATCATACAACCTAGCTAAAAAGCTAGGAATCTCATGGACATGCAACTGGCTCCATTCTAGATCCGCATGGTGACCAACCAATTGGAATAATTAGGGCAAAACAAATCAAAGTGGTAGGGTGCACTTTTATTGCCGTGTTCATAGTCCTCAAAATGACTGAGTGAAACCCCTCGGATCATGGGGAGACACTCCATCCAACCAAATACCATCCGGTTCATCACTTCAATCATATTAGCACATAACCAAAAAATTAATAAACAATCATAAAAGCATAGTACAGCATAAAAACACAAAAGAGAACTATTGGGTGCAATCTATTCCCCCTCAAGAAGTGTCGGCCTCCTTCCACCTCTTGAGTATTTATGCTTTATTAATAAAAATGGCCCATAAGCCAAAAAATAGATGCACGCTTATGCATGGACTTGCCTTTACAAAAATGGGGTTTGCTTTAACGCAAGCTTAGGTAAAGTTTTCCTATCTAACCACTAAAGGAGAATTACAAAAAGAACCCCAAGGGCTAATTCACATGCAAATAAATAAGTCCATGCCCAATACAACAAAAGTGGGTGGCTTAATAGGTCCACGCCCGAATACATCAAAATGGGGCAACCAACAACAATACAAAATCTTGTAGCAGATAATATGGCAAAAATACCAAAGTGAGAACCACCCGGTAATAGCTCACACCATATCGCTGCCATCACATCCCAGACATTCCAGCTTACGAAGCACAAATCTCGTTAATCTCACCAACCTACAAGGTTGTCCATTCAAACACACTACAAGTTAGCAACACATGCTAAAAGTCCAAGACAACACAAGTAATAAATCCAACACTTAGTTCCAACCATCCCTAATTTCATATGTCCTACACATGGAATATTTGGAATCACCCAAGTGCCATGCTATTTGGAATCACCCAAGTGCCATGCTATGAACATAGTGGTAATTAGGCATCCCCAATTTACCACAAAAAGATGGATGAAAAAACCATGACATCCCTCTTGCCCAGGATAGCAACTGTCCTCAGTCACATCATATCATCTGGCCCATGTTTGAAAGTAAGATTGGATGATGTCAGGATAGGTAGCACTGAAAAAATACTCAGGCATCCATTTAGCATTTTTGTGAGGATGATTTTTGAAGGTCAAAAGATATCTATTATATACAGTACCTATGCGAGTAGTAGTGGCCTCATGGTCAATAATAGCCTCAGGTTGAAGTTATTCTACTTGGTCAACAAGATTAGGTGCTTCCTCATATATAGGGTGTGTAGGGATTGGTTCCCTATAAGGTATTAAAAGATTGATATGAAAGAATTATGAGTTCTCCAATGAGAAGGAAGTGAAAGCCTATATGCTAGGTCATTAATCTTATGAGAGTAATTTGAAAAGGACCATTAAAAAAAAATTGAGGAGCTAACTTAACAACTGGGTTAGTCTCAACACTTTTAAGATGTCTCTTTTCAATACGAAGCAAAACATATTGACCTTCTTGAAACCATGTGCTTTCTTTTCTTATTAGCTTGTTTAGTGTATTTCTCTTGTGCATTAGAAATAGCCTTATGAACATGATCATGAATGGAAGTGAAATCAATGGTGAATTGATATGCAGCTTCAATAGTGTGTGATAAATGAGTGATAGGAGTAGGTACAAATTTGCCATACATAATTGTAAAAGGTGCTTTTCGTGTGTTGTTATATGCAAATTGTAAAATATGGATATACTTATCCCATTGTTTAAGTTATGATGAAACATATGCACGAAGTAAATCCAATACTGTGCTATTTGTCACTTTTGTTTGACCATTAGATTCAGGATGAAATGTAGTGGAAAAATCTAATTTAGTGTTTAGATTATCAAACAATGTAGTTTAGAAATCACTGCAAAACTTAGAATCTCTATAAAAAACAATCACTTGTGGTAAACCATGATGTGTGAAAATGTGTTTAATAAACAAGTATGCAGCTTGACGTGCAGTAAGAGTCTTTTTATTACAAGGAAGAAAATATGCTTGTTTGCTAAACCTATCAACAATGGTCTAAATCATATCATTATGGCTCATAGTCAAGGGAAAACCAATGAATAAAATCCATAGAAATCTGTTCCAAGGAGCCTTAAGAATAGGAAGAGGCATAAGTAAACCAAGTTTCTTACCCTTATAACTTTTCACTTTTTGACAAACATCACATTCAGAAACAAACTTAGCTACATCATATTTCATTTTAGGCCAATAAAAGTCATTAGAGATAGTCTGGATTGTAGATGAAACACCTCGATGTCCCGCATAAGGTGGCTCATGTAATTCCTCTAAAATAGAATGTCTAAAGGGTCGAGTAATGCATAATCTTTTTTGGAAGAAAAGATATCCATCATCGTAGAGGAATACTCAACAAAAGGGGTCCAATGATTTTCTCTCAATCTAGACCAAATGTCAGTAAAGTCACGGTCTTGGTCATAAGTCTCACGCATAGAGTCAAAAGATGTATCCTCGATCACATAAATATTTTGAATGGAAGGCCTTCTACTCAAAGCATCAGCACAACTACATTTTCTTTACCAGGTTGGTATTGAATAATAGGCTGAAAACTTTGAATAAAAGCTACCCATTTAATATGTCTATCCGAAATAAGTGGTTGAGGAAGCAAGTGTTTGATACTCTACTAATCAGTTTTTATAAGAAACTCTGAGTCCATCAAATAATGTTTCTAAATTTTTAATGCATGGACTAAACCTGATAACTCCTTGTCATAGGTGCTATACTTACTTTCAGCAGGATAAAATTTTCTACTCTCGAAAGCAATAGGATGACCATCTGGCTTAATACAACACTAATGTCCTTACCACTAGCATCGGTTACAACCACAAAGAAAGCACGTGAAAAATCAGGTAATTGTAACACAGGTGCATGAGTAAGTGCATATTTTAATGCAAGAAAAAATTTCTTTTGAAGTTCAATCCATTCATAAGGTTTGGTTTTCCTGAGAAGTTCAGTGAGTGAAGATTCTTGGGTCTCCGCCATTTTGTAATAGTTTCTATTTTATTGGGACCAAATACTCAATCTCACTTTGGAAGAAACTACTCTTTTCAGGATTAAGGTAAAGTTCATTTTCCTTGAGCAAATTAAATACAATTTCCAAGTGTTTTTCATGCTCTTCTTTAGATTTACTAAAAACTAAGATATCATCAAAAAAGAAAACCACAAAGTTTTGATGGTCAAGAAAGATCCTATTCATTATACGACTAAAAGTCACAGGAGTATTAGTAAGACCGAATGGTATCACTAAAAACTCCAAGTTTTAAAAACAGTTTTATAGATATCTTGCTCGGTCATTCTTACTTGATGATATCTAGATTTTAGATTAATTTTTCTAAAGAGACATTAGCTCCCCTTAATTTATCAAGTATATCATCAACTCTCGGAATTGGAAATCTATTCTTGATAGTGTTTTTGTTGAGATCCCTGTAGTCTACACACATATGATAAGTATCATTTTTTATTTTTTTACAAGAAGGACCGGTGCTCCATATGGTGAACTACTTGGTCTAATAAATCCTCGAGAAAGAAATTCCTCAATTATTTGAGTATGAATTTCTATTTGCTCAGTGACTCTTTTAACAAGGGTCAAGATCAAAGAAGCCAGCAATTCAACAACAATAAAGCAAAGATTGGCAACAATAATAATGGGGCGAGTAAAGAACCAAAGAAGACAGATGTTTCAGATTTAGTGACTCGAGATGAAAAAGCAAAGAATGTTCGATGTTCCAGCCATCCCGAATTTCATATGTTCTACACATGGAAAATTCAGAATCACCCAAGTGCCATGCTACAAACATAGTGGTAATTAGGTGTCCCCAATTAACCACAGAAAGATGGATGGACAAACCGTGACATTGAGATAGCGGGTGCATATCCCATGCTGTTGGGAAGACTGTGGCTTAGAAGTTGAAGGATAAAGCACAATTGGGATATGGACAGGATCACAATGCAGAGGGGAAAAAAAGACCTGCATCTCGGTCTCGCTACATGCAAAAGGCTTAAATTATATGGAAGGGGTAGAAGATGATGAAGAAGAGCATATCCTGAAAGAAATCGAGATCTGTTGTCACTATTTGAGGCAGATATTGAGAAGATTTGAGAGAGACCCAATCCCGAAGCTCTGGTTACCCCCATCTTGAAGTGATACTGAAGTGAAGAGAATGTAAAAGAAGATGAGGAAGGCACTCAGGATAGTATGGTTGAAATGCAGGCCAAGTAGGAAAAGGCCATGATGGCTCTCTCAAGTAAGAGGAAGCCCAACTGAGGAAGCAGAACATCAAAGTCTAGGAAGAAGAGCTCAAAGAAGTGAACCTGGGAGACAAGCAAGAGCCCAAAATAGTCAGATTCAATACTAAATTGAATCAAGAATTTAGAGGAAGACTCCTGGAATTGTAAAAATCCTACAAGGATGTGTTTGCATAGAACTACTCCGATATGAAGGGGATTGATCCTAGCTTCTACCAACACAAGATCAACCTAAAAGAGGATGCAATTCCTATCAAGTAGAGCAGGTATAGGATGAACCCCAACTATGCCAAACAAGTGAAGGATAAGATTGATAAGCTGCTAAGAGTAGGGTTTATCTATCCAGTGGACAGAGCGGAATGGCTTTCACCAATAGTCATTGTCCCGAAGAAGAATGGGAAGATGAGAGTCTACATAGACTACCGCAAACTGAATGCCTCCATCACATATGATCCATTCCCACTACCACTTATAGATTCCCTATTGGATGCGGTTGGGCATGAGACATACTCCTTCCTGGACGGGTTTAGTGGGTACAACGAGTTACAGATGGCTCCGTCACTCAAGATTGGAGTCAGGAGAAAATCCCGAAGGGGTGGAAGATGATTTCTTGGGTGCTTATCTCTTCATCATAGAGATGAGATGGTGTAGTTCTTGTCCAACTTGTCCTTTCTGGAGTATATGTCCAAAGATCAAGTATCTATGGAAATTTGATCAACCTCCTATACTCCCCCACCAGTGTAGAATCCTTCCCCAATCCTACTACATGGGAACCTTTGGCACAATTGAGTAAGTCATCCTCATCCACAAAGAGCTGTAACACAATGTTGACAATGAAATGAGTAAATGTTGAATAAATATTGTGATGAAATGAGTAAGTACTTGATAATTTAGCATCATCTGCCTTGGTATACTCATTTCCTAAAAGGACTCTTCGTCATAAATTTGCTGTTGTGGATTGGGCATCTTTTCTTTGACCTCCTTGTCTTATTTGAAAGCCTTCGGAGGTCTCTTTTAAGCCTTGATTCCATGGAGGAAGTCACTTTGATGTCATTTTTTGATGTGTACAAATCGGTCAATCCCACCAAAAGAGATAACACGCCCTAATGCATGTGCGTAGAACTCCTCATATTGCTAAAGAACAAAAGAGTGCACTAATAGAATGATGTCTTGTGTGGAGAACTTAGTGCCAAACATTCTCATGATCTTAGGTTGGATGTGATGTTGCTTGGCTTTATAGGAAGTCAAATAACTTAACCTCTAGTGTAATTACAGAGACATCACCAATGATCTCAAATAGATAGGGGTCCATCTACAAGAGAAAAAAACCTTTGTGAAGTAATCAACACAAGAAATGGAAGGTTCACTAGAATTCAAAGAGGCACATCAAACACCACCAACGTCTCACAACCCAATATTGCCTCGAGCCATTCCAGAAGTGCAGTGTCGGCCCATTCAAGTGAGCAGGTCAATGATGAGAACAAGAAATAAGTACATTCTAGTGGGGCTACGGATTACTACACAAAATGGGTAGAAGCCAAGGCTCTGAGAGACTGTAAGGCATCATAAAATTATCATGACAAAATTTTCTTTAAGAAATTATCATGACAAAATTTGTATGCCCAATAGAGATAGTCAGCGACCAAGGAAACCACTTCCTCAATGAAGCTGACAAAGCAACATATAATCATACATAAGAAGTCAATAGTCCTCCAGGAAAATGGGAAAGCAGAATCCACAAATAAAATCCTTAATGGAATTCTTGTCAAGATGCTGAACCAAAAAAGGACCAACTGGGACACTAAGCCTCAGGATAGTAGTAGCAGAAAGGCTCTCTCCAGAAGAATCAAAAGTGCACATGATTGAGCAACTCCTTAAGCTAAATGAAAGGATACTGCATAGTGCATGGACAACCAAAATTGTATAGAAGAGGAGAAAGCTCTAGGTGGACAGAAACACAAAATTTAAAATCTTCGAAGAATGAGATGCACTCCTAGTCAAGAATGGGACACCACCCACGAAAGTTGAAGATGAGATGGATGAGCCCATTCAAAATTGTCAGAAAAATGGGGACATGAACCTTCAAGATAGCGATCTTGGATGGTGAAAAGCTAAGGAAACTAGTGAATGGGTGAAGGCTGAAGCCTTATCATGGACGGATGCCAAAACAAGAAGGAAAAAAGTGTCCAAATTCAGATCCGTCGAGGAATGTCCGACAAGAAAAATCCAAGTCAAGTCAGGATCAAGAATCGGAAACTAGATAGGATTCGAGAGAAAATGAAAATAGAAAATAATAAATCCAAAATTAGGCATTACATATGTAAACATGATTGCAGTGTGCACAAATAAGGTTGGAGGAAAACTTAAGGTGGCCGCCCTGAAAAGGGTGCATGTATGGAAAGGGAAACGTGTGACATCACCATCATCTCTCCTCAACTTGGCCATTAATGACCTCATGACTAGTGTGGTAGGCACTCATGGTCAACTTTGAAAGGGATTTGGGAAAATCATGGAGATGTTGAGCAGTTATGGTCGTACCTAGGGGAGTTGTGCATCATGACAATGGCTAAATACCTCTCCATTGAAGGCCTAATTTGCATGTCACTATTGTTGAAATTTGAGCTAAATGATGAGCTATGGTGGATCAAACACTAGAATCAGCATAATTAACAAAGTGATTAGCAAGTGATTAAGATGTAATTAGTGAATAATTAGCACATAGATTAATGTAGGCATGGATACTCAAAAACCAGCAAATTCTCATTAGGGCTATGCCTCAATTTATAGTGTTTACATCAAGCATCAAATCCCAGTGATTTCTCCATGATTCACTCCCAGAATATCTCCACCTTTTGCCTGATTCTCTCCACCTCTTCTCTTTTCCCTGAATATCTCCCAGAATAACTCCACACTCCTAAATTCCCTCATGCTACCCATTATTCTCTCCCAGTAGATTCTTCTCACCTTTTCACAGGTTCTTTCACAATTACATCTCCTCTTTTACAGCCTCTATCCAAGAGCTTGTTCCCACACACACCCTATTCACTTGTATATTTCAACACCTCCCCTCAAGTGAATAATCCTAGCACACCTGGACCCTGTATCAAGTTTCCCTCTTACTTGATAGCCCGCGACCAGTGCCTCAAGTCCCTAAACTCCATAGTCCTTGACACTCTCTCTCTCTATGTGTCCAAGGCTACTATAAGTGCCCGCGACCTTGACTAAAGTGCTCATACATACATCTACCACTTGGCCTACATCATCGGTGGCTCAGAGGTGGTTTTACTTTATTGGGGCAGGTTACATTGGGTTGTGGGTTCTCTCTCTCTCTCTCTCTCAGAAAAGATGATCCGACTCCACTTCTCTTGGAGCCTCCATGAAGTTTGCCGATGTCGTTCCTTCTTCACTGGGTTTGCTGTAGCAGTCTCTCGCCATGTGTCCTGGCTTTCCACATTTGTGGCAAGTGAAGGTCCTCCCTCCTACTCTGCCTCTTCCTCGTCCTCGTCCTCGAGAGAATCCTCCTCGGGTGAAGAATGCTTTTTCCTCTCCTGCTGTTGAGTCGAGCTCTTTCTTCTCTTTGCCTCTGCTTTCTTGCTCTAGTAGAGCTGCTTCTATCTCGTGTATCTTCAGTTCAGGTACATTCTTTAGTGTTGCTACAATGTTTTCATAATCTCCTTTGTCCACACTCTTCAAAAGTACAGCTAATGCTTCATCATCTTCTACCTTTTTGCCAATAGCTACCAGCTGTTGCTTAATGCTTTTATATTTGTTCAAGTGTGTGATTAAGGGTTCACTTTCCTTCATGTCCAGTTTGTAGAATTGCATTAACAAATTTATCTTGGAATTTTTTGCTTGTGTACCAAATAATTTATTGAGTTCATCCCATGCATCTTTTGCCCACTGTATCCCTGTGATATGATGAATGATCTCATCATTTAAACTGAGTGCAATAAGCCCCAATGCTTTTTCATTCCTACTCTTCCACTCATTTTCCCCTCTCTCTGGGCATTCATCTCTCCCTTCAACTAATCCCCACAGATTTTTCCTCATCAGCAAATACATGGTTTTTGTTTGCCATGTATAAAACTGTTCTCTATTAAATTTGGCTATTTCCTGTGCTGAATTCATGGTGATGTGAAGGGGGTCTTACCTCTTGATCCAAATTCAAGATTCAAGGGCAGTGTCTACCCTTTTACAACTCAATCTGGTGTTTAATAGATGATTACAACAATTTTATCAGCATAAAATCACCAGAAATTACATTAAATTGAGAGTAACCAATTTGTACGGGATGGTTGGAGTATCAAACCAACTCCGATTTGCAATCTGAAGCTTTAGGGATCTGTATCAGATACCTAATGGTTAATTTGAACCCTCAATTGCACCAAAGTATAGTGATTAGCACTGATTAATCACTGATTAGCAAATTAATGCTCTGGTTTGTGTGCAGAAAACAGAGTATGCGGGGAGCCCAGATCTGGTGCCTTCCACTTCAAATGAGCTCAAATGCTTTCAAAGGCATCAATAGCAATGAGTCTAGTAGAGGATTAAGCCAAGAAACACAAGATTTGACCAAATAATGAAAGCTTAATCTCTGTTTTACCAAAGTCACCTCTAGATTTGATGAAGAGCTTTGATCTCTCTGTAGACTTGATGAAATTGATTTCTGTCTTCACCAGCTTGTAGAGCATGCTTGAAAACCCCCAGGGCTAAGAGGAATTGAAGCAATTTGATTGGATGAGCACAAGATCTGCAATTTCATCAGAGAATTCTGCGCTGGAAAAAACACGAAAATCTCCTGAACCCGCCGACGGTTTGCTGCGTTTTCTTGATGGGCTTGAAGCCAAGGACCTTAGCTAGCTTGTGTTAGAAGCACAAGACCTAATTTTAACTGTGCTAAATGCTAGAGACCCTCCACTGGCTGGGGGTGAAGGGGAAGAGTGAAAGCTTACTAAAAAATTGATTTTTTGCTAATTATTTTACTAATCCTAATTAATTCACTAATGGGCTCATAAATCTGGTTGATTCTAGGCATGGCTCTGATACCATGTTGAAATTTGAGCTAAATGATGAGCTATGGTGGATCAAACACTAGAATCAGCATAATTAACAAAGTGATTAGCAAGTGATTAAGATGTAATTAGTGAATAATTAGCACATAGATTAATGTAGGCATGGATACTCAAAAACCAGCAAATTCTCATTAGGGCTATGCCTCAATTTATAGTGTTTACATCAAGCATCAAATCCCAGTGATTTCTCCATGATTCACTCCCAGAATATCTCCACCTTTTGCCTGATTCTCTCCACCTCTTCTCTTTTCCCTGAATATCTCCCAGAATAACTCCACACTCCTAAATTCCCTCATGCTACCCATTATTCTCTCCCAGTAGATTCTTCTCACCTTTTCACAGGTTCTTTCACAATTACATCTCCTCTTTTACAGCCTCTATCCAAGAGCTTGTTCCCACACACACCCTATTCACTTGTATATTTCAACAACTATTGTGCAAAACTTCTACGCTCTCTCAAACCTTTTGCTTGCTAAACTTTAATTTCACCCCCGCCTTTTGTCCCTCAAACCTTCCACTCTAGAAGCTAAAATGATTGTGGAATTCAAGTACCTCTCGTCCACCCTATACAAGTAGGCAGACAAGCATGCTGAATGGCTAGACATGATGGGATTAAAACAATTCACAAAGCTACCTAAGAGGAGCTCCATCACAACTTCAAAGATGTGGAGTAGTTGTAGTAGCTACTACACAGAAGTGTAATATCATCACGCCCCCATCAGGTGAGAAGAAAGTATTCAACTCTCTGTATGTTACTGAAGTATTCAAATTTCCATTGAGGGGGAGGCTGAAATCAAGTCAGCCCGATGACAAAGACCTCATTAAGGAGTTTGGCCTATTGGCGCGAGCAAGGCTAAGGAGTTTAAAATCACAGGCATAACAAATGAAGATCAATAAAAGTAAATGTGTTTTGTGGTGGAGATGGTCAATCTCACCCACAAACCATATTGCATGTCAAGAAATACCTTTGAGATAGTGAAGGCTATTATGGCTGGAACGAAGGTTGCATGGGCAAAGGTCTTGTATCACAACCTGAAGAACTAGTTAGGGAAACTCAACCGCCCAAACACAAAAACAAAAATTGCCTCATATCTAGCAGCCCTACTGTTTAAGGTAAAAGTAGGAGTCAGAAAAGATAAGGAGGAAGGCCTCAAGGAGGATGCAAGACTCAAGGAAGATGTAGTAGAAGAAGCATAGGAACACGCACATTCTGGATAGGGAAAAGACGGCGGCGTCGAGGAATAAAAGAGTCTTTGAATTCAGGGAGAAAATGCCAGGAAACAAGAAGGGGGGATTTCCAAGGAGGGAACCTACAGGGCAACAGAGGAAATGGGTAGTTGATAGCTTAAGAAGGACTTGTCCAACACTGGCAAGTCTACCCTATCATAGAAACTGGAGCAACAGTATAGCAGAAGGCTGCAATCACCCCTGAGAGCTTGCATCTTGAACACGCACAATCAAATCTCTCTGTAATTATGATCAACTCCCTAAGCTTAGGTAGACAAGTAGCTCAACGACCTAGCATTGACTTCTGGCATTGGGAATAGTTTCATTAGTTGTTGCTCTTTTGGACCCAACTAGGTGGTCCAATCTAAAACCACGTAAGTGCCAGGTCTTGAGTGACCAAACACTAACAGCGTGATTTGCATATCCCTCCACAACATTATAAACCAAGTGAAAGCTCAAAGAACTAGATCATCTTTATTAAAGATAATTAAGAAAGGGAGCTTTCTGGCAAGTATAATATTAAAGGAGTAGTCATCATCCAACACTCGCGTGTACTTGGTAGGAAAGGTCAAGGTTTGATGTGTAGATGAGGTTCACCATGCTTCTTATTAGTTCTTAGGATTACTTGGATGCTATCAAAAGGGAGCCTTCCTCTATAAACACAGAAATGAAGACATAATAAAAATTCCTTTTATGTCTCAACCTTATTAAGATGTAGTCTCTTACGATTGTTGCTCTCTCTCTCTCTTCACACTTATCTATCTCTTACAATTGTTGCTCCTTGTATGTCTCTTCCAAGTTCTTTCTGCTCGATCCCAACAGTTGTATCTAAGCTACATCTTTTTCCTAGCTCATCTTTGCTTTGCTCAATGATTGGAAACTTGAACTAAGTGCATTTGTGAGGTCCAAAGCCTTCACATTTCTACTCACCCATTAGTAAGAGAGAGGATGTATGTAGTAAGTAACACAACAAACTAGCTAAGTCAGTGCATTATCAAGGTGGCCAATTTTCAAAGATTAAGGCTTATTTAGCCTTAACTTACCACAACACCAAGCATGGTTCCACTAAACAACAGGTGGACTTTGCAGCATGTTGCCCTTCATGAGAGGAATAAAACACTTTTATATTAAGGCCAAAGGTCATACAGTTTTTTCTATATTTTTATTTCTTAAAAAAAACATATTTCTTATTTTTCATCTAAACTCTTATCACATCCTTTCTTCATTCTAATTTTATTTTCCATCATACGCCACGTTGAAAGCACTGGGAGTAAAGTTTCAAATGTGGTGCATAATCTTTTTAACAAGCATCTACTATTGGCCACTGGTCCAACTACTAGCCTAGCATTAGTTGGGTTATTAGCTAGCCAGATTAGTAGCCCAACTAATAGCCCATTGTTAAAAAAATTTAGAAAGCACAAATAAGACCATGATGGCTCTCAAGCAGGAGGAAGCCCAACTAAGAAAGTGGAACATCAGAGTCCAAGAAGGTGAGCTCAAAGAAGTGAACCTGCGAGATAAGAAAGAGCCCAAAACAGTCAGATTCAATGCTAAATTGAATCAATATTTAAAGAAAGAATCGTGGAATTGTTAAAATCCTACGAGGATGTGTTTGCATATAGAACTACTTCAACATAAAGGGGATTGATCCTAGCTTCTACCAACACAAATCAACCTAAAAGAGGATGCAATTCCTATCAGGCTGAGTAGGTATAGGATGAACCCCAACTACACTAAATAGGTGAAGGAGAGGATTGATAAGCTGCTAAGAGTAGGGTTTATCTATCTAGTGGATAGAGTGGAATGGCTTTCACCAAAAGTCATTGTCTTGAAGAAGAATGGGAGGTTGAGAGTCTACATAGACTATCGCAAACTGAATGCATCCACCATATTTGATTCATTCCTGCTACCATTCATAGATTCCTTGTTGGCTGTGGTGGTTGGGCATGAGACATACTCCTTCTTGGATGGGTTAAGTGGGTACAACAACATATGGATGGATCCCTCACTCAAGACTAGAGTGAGGAGGATCCAAAAGGGGTGGAAGATGATTTCCCGGATGCTCAGCTCTTCATCATAGATAGACAAAATCCTAGCTATGGTATGATGAGATGCTATAGTTTCTGTCTGACTTGTCCTTTTCGGAGTATGTGTCCAAAGATCAGAGGAAAAATCTAACTCTCTAGAACAAGTCGTTCATGGTGGTGGGGCAGGGCAGCTCTATAAGATGGGCATTGATCAAATACTGAGAAGATGCATCCTCGAGCATGAACAACAGGTTGTGCTAGATAAAGCACGTCAAGGAATAAGCAGAGGGTACTTGTCCGTAGAAGTCATGGGGCACAGATTGTTCGAGGTAGGATTATGGTAACCGACAGCATTTAAAGATACACACACGTTTGCTAAGGAGTGCAACATGTGAAAGAGGCTAGGGCAACCTTATCGCATTTGTAGAGAAAAGGGTGCAAATGAAATAGAAGGTCCACACGAATGCAAAGAGGGAGATCACACACATGTCTCTGATTGAATTGTAGTCAACTTGGCATTCATGCATCTAGAATTGAGGTACAAATAAGCGCAGGGTGCACCCTCCTTACTAAAACATTGTTGATAGTAAGGGGAAATGAGTAGGGAATACCTATGAGTAGATATGGGATGGGTTCGATTCAACTTTCGTAGGTGGGACGAGGTTGAAAAGAGAGCTGAAAAAGAGTTAGGGCTCCAAGTTGTGGCCTCTTGTGCTTTTTATCTTATGAAGGAGAAAGAAAGATTTCAGCAGAAAGTGCTCTCTAATTTTAAGGTCAGGCACTTCTTTGGTGGGCCTTTCCTTACCTTAATAGCAATTAAGGAGCATCCAATGGGCAATGCAATGCAATACAAGGTTATAACTTGTAGGTTGGCAGCATTGGTTGGCAGTGTAAAGGTTGCAAGAAAGTAAGAATTTCAAAAGGTTGAGCTACTCTACAAAGTGAAAGGTGTCACTATCTTATGGTGATTAGTATTCTCTCCAAATTACTGATGGAGGTGAACGACAAGGTTATGTTTTACTGTTCTCAAATTTACTCTATTTTTACGACATTTACATTAAGTTTATGCTTATAGGCTAATAATGTTAATTCATTCTGTAGCATTATCCTTTCTAGGATCCCCATTATTAATCAACAAGAGGTGTTTCTCATTGACTCTCATGTCTCCTCCATCCTGACCTCTGAACATATACATGTCGATTCTTGACATGCGTGATTGGCTAAGTACATGCAAGCACCCTGGCCAAAAGTAATCAAACATAGATATTGTAAACGAAACAAAAAAGTTAAATATAAATACAAGCTTCACAAGGTAAAACCCCTAAGATTTTAAATGAATGGAGTAGAAATCACACCAGAGCACTTGCCATACCTCAAAAAGCCATGCATCATCCACATTAGAATAGCTTTCACCTCCACATCACATTAGGCAAGTGGCCAAGACACATCACAAGCTCCGAATATGCCATGCCATAGGGTTTCAAGCTCCTTGATCAATGGTTCAAGGTACATCCATGTTCTTGACCTTATGTTTAGGGAAAGGAGTGATAGCGGTAAATGGCTTTTCTTTGTTATCTTCCATGGAGGGTGTTATAGTTCACAAGTACCATCAGCCATGGAGTCCATGAGGTTGATTTCACACCAAAAAGGTTGAATCTATATGTCCCCAATCTGAGGTGCAAGTGTTGTGACTATTCTTTGAACTCTGGCCACCTTTCTTTTATGTGTCCACAAGCTAGTGAATATACAAGAATCCTCATCTTGTCCCATTGATTGAACACGTTTTGGCATGCTAAGTCATGAGGTAAGCAATGGACTTGCTTCAAAACATGTGTTAAATGTGAGGTATGATAGAAAAGTGCCTCAAAACCTTGTGCGAGGAACCATTATACATTGCACATCTACCCAGCCAAGACTCACCACCCCACAAGTCGGAGACAATGGGTACCATCATTGTGAACACCTCGAAAGGGTACACAATCATTCACACATGCATGGATGCACTTGTAATCCATGCCAAGGGTGGTCATCTCTCCTTCTTGTTGAGATATTGAGCTCAACTAGTGCTATGGCAGACATTGATGACCTGCCTGGGTGATAGCTTCTGCACTTATGCCACTGACATGGTTGGTGAGATTATGGTTAATATACCGCCAGTGGATGACAAGCTGTGCGACATCCACTTTGGAGTACTAGAGTTATGTCATAGTTATAGTGCCAGCTCATATAATCGGGTTCACACTATAGACTGACCATTTTGTATGTTGTTGTAGGAGAGAACTTTCCCTTTATGTATGTACACTTATCTTTTAGTTATATGGTTCTAGAGAAGAGAAGAAGATAGAAAACAATTTAGCCATCCATCTATCTCTTGTGTCTTGCACTCTCTTATGTGTGTGTGTGTGTGTGTTTGCTTGTTGCAAGGAACTCAATTTCTCTCTCTCCCCCATATTCTCTTTATGGTATCAGAGCCCCGGTTTATGTGAGAGATAAGGAGGAAAGCAAGAGGCAAGAACAAGCAAGCAAGGAAGTGGTACACGGGTAAGAGCATCACTATTCTCTTTATGGTATCAGAGCCCCGGTTTATGTGAGAGATAAAGAGGAAAGCAAGAGGCAAGAACAAGCAAGCAAGGAAGTGGTACACGGGTAAGAGCATCACTATCTCTTTCCCTTCTTGGTTTAGGTACAACACCCCTTGGTAGCTCCAGAGCTACACATCTTCGATTAAGGAACTATCTTCATTACTTGGAGGTGCTTGTGTGGTACTCAGTACTTTTTACTATAGTTTTACAGCCAGATTCGCGTTTTGGGCACGTCTCGGTCTCTATTCTGTCACTTCAAGGTAATTTTGATAGTTTCGCAGAAGTTTTGGTTGAGAAATGTCTCTGGTCGAAATCTGGTTATTGTAGTGTAGTAGCGTATTTTGGGAGTGCAGACAGTGTTTGCACATGTATTGTTGGCATTGGGTGTATGTACATGTACTCTGGTTAGATCTAGTGACCTACAAGTTATGCTGAAGTACCGCGAGTACACATAGAAGATACTGCTTTATTATAGGAATGTGCATTACACCACTTGTTCAAAGACTATCCAAACTAAATAAAACAACTACTCCCAACACTTTGCAACCCCTTTGTAAGCAATGTGCATTTCACGACTTGTTCAAAGACCAAAAAAAAGAACTAAACACAGCAAAATGAGTACCACTCGACATTGTTAGTGTGCATAATGGACAGTTGAGCACCGTACCATTAAATGTGCTGGCATGGCTACTACAACCCAAGGTGCAAACCAAAATAAAATTTG
Organism: Cibotium barometz; assembly: GCF_041138505.1. NCBI lineage: Eukaryota > Viridiplantae > Streptophyta > Polypodiopsida > Cyatheales > Cibotiaceae > Cibotium > Cibotium barometz. The sequence goes on from NC_141068.1 coordinate 39,790,892, forward strand.
GCAACACTAAAAATTTAAAATGGGTGAAAATGTTATGATGTATAAGACTAGCGAGGATCCAAAGTTGAAGAATGAATCCCAAAAATCGAAACAGAAACTAAAATGAGACAAACAAGAATTGAACCAACCAAAAGCTCAACCACAAAAAAGAATTTGGAACCTCAAAAACCAAGGACAAACAAAACGTGGAGGTCGAAACAAGCTCAAATGAGGATAGGAAAATCAAAATAGCCTCAGTAAAGGACTGAAGTTAACTCAAAATGTAGGAACATCCACTATCTGAGAAACAATGGAACTTGCATGTGAAACTATGGATGTTGATGGCAAAAAGACAATTCCTTTTTTTCTAACAAACAGAGACAGTGGGAGGTAAGTGTTACATGTAAGGACACAAATGGAGATCCAAAAGAAAACTCTGCCCTCCTGTGCCACCACATGGGAAAACAAGGGATTAGGAGCACGTGCACCCTTCCAAATGAAGTAGAACTAACAATTCTAGGAATGAAACATGGGAGAGCATGGTGAGATTTGTTGATTGGTGCACCGAGTAACCTGTTGACTTCTCCTCCCTAGCAGCTTCTGAAATTTTCATGTGAGATAAACGATACCTAACAGAGGATTATCAAATTTCCTTTCAAAATGAGCCAAATTTCCAAGTGAAATTCAACACTTGAGACAAGCAAACTAGAGAGAACTTAATGCATTGTATGGAGGTGGAACAATTTCATTGTCTTATTACAATGATAAGCTAAAAGCAATGAAACCAAAGTACCCATGCAAACAAGACATAAACATCAACAAAACCAATGGGAAGGGTTAAACAATATGCATCTTTGTATGCAATTAGTGTTGTGGACCCTAGGAATGACCTTTAAAACCGTGAAAAACCCTCGCGGCATAAATGTAGATCTGAAAGTGCTCTAGGAGAATATGAGCTGAGGGATAACAATCAAATGAATGAATCTAAAAGTGAATTTGAATCATTCACCAAAACATCTATGCTACCTCTTAAGGATCTAATTAATGTTTGGCTAGATTTCCTAGTGGGAAAAAATATTCAATGAAAACAAGCAACGATTAGCCTCAACACTACTCATCACAACACTGTTTTTTGCAAGAATTTTGGCACCTTTAGGCCAACCCATGCTCATTCCTAGACAAATGAATGTGCTACATTGGCTAAGACCTCAAAATTTGGGATTATTTCTCACACACAATTCTTACTCTCGTGAGATGACAGCATCAAATTTGAATTTTAAGGTAGTCCTATAAGGAACTAGAAGAATTTATCCTTGGTGGTCAACACCTGGTACTCCATTGATGAAAGAAAGCAAATCATCTTCATGGAAACCCTTGAAATATCCTTCACATTACTCTTATGGCCAAAGGATCCCTTACTTGAAAGTGAATTCCTTAAAGTGAGACTATAGAGTCTAAAACCATCTTATCAAATTCAACACAACTAGAAGCTCAAAAACTTAATGCTTAAAAACCTAAGATTCCAGAACTTGAACCATACAATCTCAAATCTATCCTTATAGTCAACACAATCTAATGACATATGAGCTATGGCATTGTATAGGCAAACAAAGCTTGTAAGGCTTATGAATGGATTCCATGGATTGACATTCAAGGCATGCCATGTCTAGGTTCTTTTGAATGCACGGTTTATGTGGAGTCTAACCCCTTGAATGGATTCCATGGATTGACATTCAAGGCATGCCATGTCTAGGTTCTTTTGAAATGCACGGTTTATGTGTTAGACTATGTGTTCAAAGCAAATTTTATCCTAGGAAGGGATTTGGCTACCTTGGTGGTGCAAGATACACCGAACTTCATTACACATGTGCCATGAAGATTTCTAACAATGAAGTTCTATGACAAAGATTAAATAACATTGAGCTCTCTTTATAACCTTATCCAAATGCGATAAATATCATGTACATTAGAAACTACTCTTGGTGAAGACCCACCTTATCCATGGAAGATCCTTTATGATTTTTATAAAAGAAAACATGCCGCCGTGACTCCTCAGAATCATGCCAACAGATCTTCTTCAGAATGCATAAATGTATGGTATTTTAGCATTCTCTCATCATGTCTGCACTATTAAAGTCATCTTCTCTTAGTATACATGCAATATAGTCATTGTCGTGATTCTTATCTTTGTATAATCACGCTACCTTTGGTTGTCTCAAATTCATCAAAACTATCTCTAACATGTGTTTCCCCTCATTGTAAATCACATATCAACCATCATTAGGTATAAACATAGGTTTTTACCATCATGATTCTTCAAAAGTCATGACCATGATTTCTCCCACCTGCAAAATCACGGAGGCTAAAACTCACTAAATTGTGAAACCACATGGCCATAGTGTTTTCTCATCATATTTACAATCCAAGAAACCATTCTTTTATAATTTCATAAAGTTCACCATCGTGATTCACTAAATCACAAGTGTGGTTTATTCATAAGGAATAATAGTCTTCAACTGGAAAATCATCTTTGTCTACTACAATCAAAGGAAGAAGTTGCTCAATGAGTATACTTTTACTCACCCACTACTAGAAGCCTCATCATCGATACTTTCTAGGTACATCTCTGGATTGGGGGACCACGGTGGGTGAATGCCTGACACATGGTCTTGGGGGGGGGTCACTATAAGTAAACCCTCTATATCATGTGTTTTCAAGGCCTATTTTAAAAATCCCTTATCTGTGAATTTTTCATGAATAAAGCATACCCTTTCTGTAGTCTAACCCCTTTAACTAGTACCCTTTTGTATGTAAAAAATGTGTAAATCATTATTAATAAATTTATGTGAAATGGCTATTTATGACTGGATGGTTATCTATAGCAGTACTTACCACTGTATATGTGAGGTGTGAGCGATTATCATGAAGGACTCAAAATCCTTTAAGAATCTGCAAAAGGACACATTTACCCAAAGAGATGTGCTTGTTTGTGTTGCTTGTCAATGCTCCTTCAGACCTCCACCTCTCTTCTTCCATTTACTAACAACCATAGAATCCCCACTAACCTCCATCAATATTTAAACCTTGCACATGATTGCAACAAAAAAAGTAAAAGAGAAAAAATAAAGAGAGCAATCACATGTAATGTCCCCCACCCCCATTAGGATCCCATCTACTATTAACTTTTTCCTTTACTAACTAGCTTATTCCTCATCCGTCTAGAGAATTAGAGACATACAATGACTACTTATTAGCACCATGTATACGTCTACCCCTCGACAACGTTTTCAATCTGACCACGAGGACACAATTGACATTATGAAGGTGGGGATGTTAACCCATTTTAGGGTCAACAAGGTTTGCCACAATCAATTATGAGCCAATTATATGCCACAAAATTAGTAATCTACATAAATTTTTAAGGATGGACATACCAAACGCATGTAGAAACAAGCCATAAAGCAATGGTGTCCGAATCGAAAACTTGGATGGGCACCCGTAAGGTCTGATGGATAATTAATGGTGTTTTTTGGTCCAAAAGCGTGTTGTAGTTAGATAGGATGTGTTCTCTAGTGTTGCAATACATTAATGTAATATGAGATGAAGTAATGTACAAGCAACCAACCAAATAGAAGCTTTGGGTGCCTGCCCAACCATAATTTAAGTATGTGTTACACTTATGGCCATGTAGATAAGGCAATTTCTCTCATAATGCAAGAACAATATTCCATTGTGAAATTGAGCTTTCTCTCTTCATAAAACTCTCTCTAATCTTCTCTTCAATGCATGCTAGTGAGTGTGTGTGAGTTATTTGAGGTGAAAGGAGGGAGTAGTGCCTCTAGTGCAATGCCACAGTGTGACAACGCTTATGCGAGAGATATTGAATGGTAAGCTACCCATGAAAGTGTTGAGCTTGGAGACCTCAAGGGTTACGAGCTCGACCATCGCATAGATCCCCACACGACACGTTGAGGTGAGTGGTCCCCTTGAAGCTTTCTCTTAGCCTTAATACTCACAAGTGTCAGGCTTGTTTCACTATGTAGTGAAAACTATATTGTGTACAAAAATAATATTGTTACTAAACTGTACTTATAAAGGAAACTACTTAATAGTAGAAACTAAATGAAAATTATGATAGAAAATGAAATGCATGAGCATATGTATTAAGGATAGAGAAATTGGATATATGTACCTTTTCTAGCTCTAGAAAGTGGATTTGATAGGCTTCATGTTGTTTTTTGGCACCCCACTTTTCTTGCAAATGTCTCTTATTTGGAGACATCCTAGTATTGTGCTTCTAGAAATCCACCACACACTATACAACCTCAGGGCTTAGATAATCAATTCTTTGTTGTCAACAACCTCAGGCCCACTTGAAATACACGCTTTGATTGTGCACACTATGTTTCTTCAAATTCCTAGTCTATTTAAATTGTGTTACTTGTAATGTATTAGAACTATAGTGTGACTAAATATAAATGTTGTGCAAAGTGTAAATGCATTGTTAAATCCATAGAATTACCACAAAGAACAAATAACCACACATTTAAGAGTTATACCAAATAATAACCTGTAGATTTCTATTAATTTTGAAACCTTGTGCTGTGCAGTGTAAATTCATTCTTGTACCACACATTTAAGGATTAGAGCCATATAAAGATGATTTAAGTTTAGAGATTGAAAGGCTCACCTTTGATTAGGTCTCTCAAAGGTTACCTTTGATAGAAAATTACAATTCTCTCTCGAGTTTTTGTAATGTGTGGTTAAAGGAAACATGGATTGACCCAAAAGTTGTAACAAAAATATGCATCTAATTTATTGTAATGGTAACAGGTGTAATACGTGTTTATGATATTGGAGAGAGTGAGATCGAGGTTGAGAAGTGAGATGGTGATTTGGCATGTCTTGTATGGAGGCATGTAAATCTCTACAAAAATTGTAATGTTCCTGCAAAATCATATTGTATGCATTATCTTAGGATATCAAGATAGAACATTGCACTGTTTTAGAGTTGCACTTCTGATGGCATCCTTGTTTTTGTGTTTGTGAGCAATATTAGATTCTCTTTCATGTCATTATATAATTCCATAAAGATGACTACGTTTCTTTCCAACAATACTGAGAATGAACCATTGTTGACAGGTTAATGGCATGTCAACATGGATCGATAAAAAAAGTCTTTTGTGATTTTTAAATGTAATAAGATTAAACACCAAAGGAGCACAAAGCCTTAATAATCAATCTGTGATTTCATTAATTATACTAGCCATGTCCTGGGATAATAAACACACTAACGTACTCTCAGAGCTTTGCATCTCCCTGATATACATTCTAAATGTACACAACAAACCAAATTCCTAAAAGCCTTAGCATTTAAGTTGCGTCCAGTTTGGTATTTAGGATGAGACACTCCTTTTTTAGCCCTTACATATCTTAAGCACTACTTCTTTGGCCCCCTTATTGGAATCTTATTGGGATGTGTATTATTGTATACAAGACCTTCCTTTTTTAGGTGAAGTTGATCAAAGGGTCTCCATGCTCTTTAGATTCATCGAGGGTGAAGCATTCAAAAAAGAGAAGTTCTAAATCGAGAATTAAAATGCAACCAAGGAAGCCCCAATGGAATGCAACCAAGGAAAGCACCACAACCACGTGAATCGTCCCTTTGTCCCTTGCTCTCTGTGACCGCATTAATAGTTTTCCAAAGAACCACGGCTATATTATTAAAATATGCATAGGGTCAAGCAAATGGTTAATTAGAAGACCTTCCCAATATGGTAGTTGGTAAAATATGGATCGCCGCTTCATTCCAGGGGGGGTGGAGACCCTTCATTGCCTTCCCATGCTCTCTTCCAATCTCTTGCCTTTAGTGTAGGAGGAGGCTGACCCAAATAGCCCTCAAGTAGCTCATTGCCCTCTGGTAGATACTTCTTGTGACCCTCATACACCATCTTTCTCAAGCCTCTTGAATGATGAGAATCTAGTGTAGGTCCACATAAAGGGCATGCATTATATCCAGAGATTGATAGTTATGTATTAAAACAAATAATATTATACAACCATCCACATATACATCAATAGTTACATAATAAAATAAAAAAGCTTACCACTGCATTATGTCTATAGCAGCCTGGCCAATCATGCATAGTCCACATTAGTATTCCTTGTAATGATAACTCCCTTTGTCCAAACCTCTTTGACATGTCATGAACATCAATTCCTTCCCACAAACTTTGTAGCTCAGCTATTAACGGGGCTAAGTACACATCCATGTTGGCTACCTTGTACTTCCCAGGGACTATTAATGAGAGAAAAATATGTCCCTTCTTTATTTCTAACCATGGTGGAATATTGTAGTTCACAAGACAAACTAGCCATGTGCTCCATGTTGAACTTTTAAAACCAAATGGACTCACATCATCCATAGCTAGCCCGAGGTGAATATTAAGAGGTTCCTTCATTAAATTCTAGCCACTTCTCTTCAATGTGTCTCTATGTAGGGCAATCAACGGGCATGCGCATAACATCATCCATGGATCTAGTGGTTCAATTTGCAAGACATCATAGACGCCATAAATTTACACTTAAAGATGGTTTGAATCTGTGGAATGATAGGGAAGTGCCTGAGTACTTTTACAGGAACCCTTTCTCCTTGGACATCTTTCCTATATCTGGATTTTCCACCCTTGGGACATTGTGCAATAACTACATGCTCTTGCCGATAGAGAACACAATCATTTAGATAAGCATGGTAAGAATTGTAGTCCATACCAATGGATTATAATATGGAATTTTCACACGTATGATCTGCACACATCTCGTTGCCTTCTAGAAATATTTGATCTCTCAATGACCTATCATATTGACCAAGGATGATTTAAAAAAGGTAAAAGAAAGAGATAAAAAATGGAAAGGGTGATAAGTACTCATGCAAAAAGTTTTGATACGCTAGTATCGGACCATCCAAATATTGATTTTACAAGTTTAGCATTGTGAGAGGCATGTACGCAAAACAGATATACGTGCACCATGATACAAGGTGTGTGAGCCAGCCTATGCAACTCTTGCTCTTCTCTCAAGGCTTACTCCATGCGTTGATAGACACTACCCATTTCCTGTGTTATTTCTTGCTCAATATCCCCTGCATCATGTAGGGCATCTATTATGTCATCCATGTCTTACTCCAAATACATTGTAGAGTCCACCATAGTTTCTTCTTCAGCATGAGGATGAGTAGTACTTTCCTGTGTCGTTATCACTCTTTGACAGAAGAACCCTTTTAGCGTCTTCGTGAACTTCTCCAAAAAGAACATCCAATGTGAATGGATGACCCCTACCACTACAACCACCTCATCCACAACATGAACTAGGAGATGCATCTGTATGGGTAATATGTTGGTTTGGCAGAAACTTCTCCACCAATGTAATTTCTTCTATGGCATTTAAGCAGGCTACTTTTCCAATGTTTCTTTTCTTATCTCCTTCAATGAAATCCAACAGACCACGGTGCCAATATTGTATATTGTATCCCTTATGTTGTCAGTGAGGCAACCCTTTATGGCCACATGCAAGACAAATTGCAAAAACTTGTGCCAATTGTGTAATTTCAAGCCGGAGAGCTCGTTTTCCTTTGTAATGACCCCCTCCCCTCTAGGCAATGCATGCATCTAGTCAAAGGATGAAACTCCAAAATGCACTTCTTAACTTGAGCTTTATCTTCTTCTATCAATACCCAAGGAGCTTTACATAGTAGCAACTTACCATTAGCTTTCATTTGTGGCCATAAGTGTTGCATATGATCACTTATTTGTAAATCGTCCCTTTGTCCCTTGCTCTCTGTGATCGCATTAATAATTTTCCAAAGAACTACGGCTATATTATTAAAATATGCATAGGGTCAAGCAAATGGTTATTTAGAAGACCTTCCCAATATGGTAGTTGGTAGAATATGGATAGCTGCTTCATTCCAAGGGGTGCAGACCTTTCGTTGCCTTCCCATGCTCTCTTCCAATCTCTTGCCTTTAGTGTAGGAGGAGGCTGATCCAAAAGCCCTCACGTAGCTCATTGTCCTCTAGTAGATACTTCTTGTGACCCTCATACACCATCTTTCTCAAGTCTCTTGAATGATGAGAATCTCGTGTAGGTCCACATAAAGGGCACACATTATATCCAGAGATTGATAGTCATGTATTAAAACAAATAATATTATACAACCACCCACATATATATCAATAGTTACATAATAACAAAATAGCTTACCATGCATTGTCTGTATCCTAGCCAATCATGCATAGTCCACATTAGTATTGTTGAAATTTGAGCTAAATGATGAGCTATGGTGGATCATACACTAGAATCAGCATAATTATTCACTAATTACGTCTTAATCACTTGCTAATCACTTTGTTAATTATGCTGATTCTAGTGTATGATCCACCATAGCTCATCATTTAGCTCAAATTTCAACATGGTATCAGAGCCATGCCTAGAATCAACCAGATTTATGAGCCCATTAGTGAATTAATCAGGATTAGTAAGATAATTAGCAAAAAATCAATTTTTTAGTGAGTTTTCACTCTTCCCCTTCACCCCCAGCCAGTGGAGGACTCTATTCTCCATGCACACTCACTATTAGGCTATGCCCTTCTAGCTTAAGCTAGCCAACACTCCTAGCTACAAGCACATCAAACGGCGCAGCAAAACGCGCAGGCGTTTAGGAGAAATCGCTGATTTTGCAGGCGCCTTTTTTCTCTGCAGTTTCTGCCATTACTACTTGCTCAAGTCAAATTGGTTCAATTCCTCTTAGCCCCGGGGGTTTTCAAGCATGCTCTACAAGCTGGTGAAGACAAAAATCAATTTCATCAAGTCTACAGAGAGATCAAAGCTCTTCATCAAATCTGCAGGTGACTTTGGTAAAACAGAGATTAAGCTTTCATTATTTGGTCAAATCTTGTGTTTCTTGGCTTAATCCTCTACTAGACTCATTGCTATTGATGCCTTTGAAAGCATTTGAGCTCATTTGAAGTGGAAGGCACCAGATCTGAGCTCCCCGCATACTCTGTTTTTTGCACACAAACCAGAGCATTAATTTGCTAATCAGTGATTAATCAGTGCTAATCACTGTACTTTGGTGCAATTGAGGGTTCAAATTAACCATTAGGTATCTGATACAGATCCCTAAAGCTTCAGATTGCAAATCGGAGTTGGTTTGATACTCCAACCATCCCGTACAAATTGGTTACTCTCAATTTAATGTAATTTCTGGTGATTTTATGCTGATAAAATTGTTGTAATCATCTATTAAACACCAGATTGAGTTGTAAAAGGGTAGACACTGCCCTTGAATCTTGAATTTGGATCAAGAGGTAAGACCCCCTTCACATCACCATGAATTCAGCACAGGAAATAGCCAAATTTAATGGAGAACAGTTTTATACATGGCAAACAAAAACCATGTATTTGCTGATGAGGAAAAATCTGTGGGGATTAGTTGAAGGGAGAGATGAATGCCCAGAGAGAGGGAAAAATGAGTGGAAGAGTAGGAATGAAAAAGCATTGGGGCTTATTGCACTCAGTTTAAATGATGAGATCATCCATCATATCACAGGGATACAGTGGGCAAAAGATGCATGGGATGAACTCAATAAATTATTTGGTACACAAGCAAAAAATTCCAAGATAAATCTATTAATGCAATTTTACAAATTGGACATGAAGGAAAGTGAACCCTTAATCACACACTTGAACAAATATAAAAGCATTAAGCAACAGCTGGCAGCTATTGGCAAAAAGGTAGAAGATGATGAAGCATTAGCTGTACTTTTGAAGAGTGTGGACAAAGGAGATTATGAAAACATTGTAGCAACACTAAAGAATGTACCTGAACTGAAGATACATGAGATAGAAGCAGCTCTACTAGAGCAAGAGAGCAGAGGCAAAGAGAAGAAAGAGCTCGACTCAACAGCAGGAGAGGAAAAAGCATTCTTCACCCGAGGAGGATTCTCTCGAGGACGAGGACGAGGAAGAGGCAGAGTAGGAGGGAGGACCTTCACTTGCCACAAATGTGGAAAGCCAGGACACATGGCGAGAGACTGCTACAGCAAACCCAGTGAAGAAGGAACGACATCGGCAAACTTCATGGAGGCTCCAAGAAAAGTGGAGTCGGATCATCTTTTCTGAGAGAGAGAGAGAGAGAGAGAGAGAGAGAACCCACAACCCAATGTAACCTGCCCCAACAAAGTAAAACCACCTCTGAGCCACCGATGATGTAGGCCAAGTGGTAGATGTATGTGTGAGCACTTTAGTCAAGGTCGCGGGCACTTATAGTAGCCTTGGACACATAGAGAGAGAGAGTGTCAAGGACTATGGAGTTTAGGGACTTGAGGCACTGGTCGCGGGCTATCAAGTAAGAGGGAAACTTGATACAGGGTCCAGGTGTGTTAGGATTATTCACTTGAGGGGAGGTGTTGAAATATACAAGTGAAAAGGGTGTGTGTGGGAACAAGCTCTTGGATAGAGGCTGTAAAAGAGGAGATGTAATTGTGAAAGAACCTGTGAAAAGGTTAGGAGAATCTACTGGGAGAGAATAATGGGTAGCATGAGGGAATTTAGGAGTGTGGAGATATTCTGGGAGATAATCAGGGAAAAGAGAAGAGGTGGAGAGAATCTGGCAAGAGGTGGAGATATTCAGGGAGTGAATCATGGAGAAATCAATGGGATTTGATGCTTGATGTAAACACTATAAATTGAGGCATAGCCCTAATGAGAATTTGCTGGTTTTTGAGTATCCATGCCTACATTAATCTATGTGCTAATTATTCACTAATTACGTCTTAATCACTTGCTAATCACTTTGTTAATTATGCTGATTCTAGTGTATGATCCACCATAGCTCATCATTTAGCTCAAATTTCAACAAGTATTCCTTGTAATAATAACTCCCTTTGTCCAAACCTCTTTGACATGTCATGAATATCAATTCCTTCCCACAAACTTCGTAACTCCTCTATTAATGGGGCTAAGTACACATCCATGCTGGCTACCTGGGACTATTAATGAGAGAAAAATATGTCCCTTCTTTATTGCTAACCATGGTGGAATATTGTAGTTCACAAGACAAACTAGCCATGTGCTCCATGTTGAACTTTTAAAACCAAACAGGCTCACATCATCCATAGCTAGACTGAGGTGAATATCATTAAAGTCTAGCCACTTCTCTTCAATGTGTCTCCATCATGTAGGGCAATCAACAGACATGTGCATAACATCATCCGTGGATCTAGTGGTTCAATTTGCCAAGACATCATAGACGGGATGGATTTACACTTAAACATGGATTGAATCCGTGAAATGACAGGGAAGTGCCTGAGTACTTTTACAGGAACCCTTTCTCCTTGGACATCTTTCCTATATCTAGATTCTCCACACTAAGGACATTGTGCAATAACTACATGCTCTTGCCGATAGAGAACACAATCATTTAGACAAGCATGGTAAGAATTGTAGTCCATACCAATGGATTATAATATGGAATTTTCATGCGTATGGTCTATAGGCATCTCGTTGCCTTCTTCTAGAAATATTTGATCTCTCAACAATGACCTATCATATTGATCAACGATGATTTAAAAAAGGTAAAAGAAAGAGATAAAAATTGGAAAGGGTGATAAGTACTCATGCAAAAAGTTTTGATACGCTAGTATCGGACCATCCAAATATTGATTTTGCAAGTTTAGCATTGTGAGGCAACGGTACGCAAAACAAATATACGTGCACCATGATACAAAGGTGTGTGAGCCAACCTATACAACTCTTGCTCTTCTCTCAAGGCTTGCTCCATGCGTTGATAGACATTACCCATTTCATGTGTTATTTCTCGCTCAAAAGCCCCTCCATCATGTAGGGCATCTATCATGTCATCCATGTCTTTCTCCTAATACGTTGTAGAGTCCACCATAGTTTCTTCTTCAACATGAGGATGAATAGTACTTGCTTGTGTCGTTATCCATCTAGTACTCTGCTCAGGTTGAAGGTCCAAGCAATCTATATGTTCATCATTTTGAGGACACACATTTGCAACACCAAGTAAGGCATTTAGATACTCAACTAGAAATATACCGTTTTTCTTTACATAGTTGCAAATTCTTCGTCTCGGCGAAAGATTGGTGCTTGCATCGATCGCAAGGGCACAAGCATTTCTCCTCTACATCCGGGTGTTCTGATGTGTTTGTAGTTTTCTCCTCTACGTTTTGGTGTTGGTAGTTTTCACACGATCCATGATCATAAATTTGTATTTTTTGGGGAGGGGGGAATGGCCCTTTATATATTACCCCATAGTCTAGTCGGCCAAAGTTTAAATTCTAATGGGAGAGGTGGCGGGGCAGGAAATTTCAAAGGTTGCATACATTTTTGGTATATAATATTGCACGTCGTCGAAATTGACACTGAAAATTTCATCAAAAAGTTTGCTGAAAATCACGTCAAAAATTTTGTCAAAAAAGAGGTTGAAAAGAAAAATTTGACACTGTTCCCGATATTTTCTTCGACACTTTTTCCAATGTCCTTCTCCGACACACTTTTTCGACACTTTTTCCACGGACTCTTTTCATCATTTTGAAAGCTTTCATTTGTGGTGCCGGTAAGTTCATCTCCCACACCCCCCCCCACACATGACCTATTGCATGTCCTCTCTCTCTCTCTCTCCTACATCCAGGGTACACTCTCCTAAACCACCATCTTGCTTGCTTTCATGATTTCTCACAAATTCATAGTATTTTGATCTTCTTCTTTTGGGTTTTTTTTACAGGTTGCATATCTCCACCCCCCCACATGACCTTTTGGTTGTCCTCTCTCTCTCTCTCTCTCCTACATCCCTCCACTCTCTTACACCACTATCTTTCTTTCTTTCATGTTTTCTTACACCTACATAGTGTTCTAATCGCTTTTTTTTTTTGCAGGTTGCATATCTCTACAATCTATCCCTAATCTCTCAAAGGTAAGCCCATTTTATCTCTCCATATTTATTTGATTTTATGCTTTTAAAATGTAGCTAATTAGTGTGAATTTTATGCTTTTGTGATGTAGGAACTCTAACAACTAATCTCATAGGTAAGCCCTCTGATCTTATGCTTTTTTTAATATATTTGTCACATGTTCATATGCTCTTGCATAACTTGCATAACCATATCCATGCACATATGCAGATGGAGGACCACGTATATAGCCCGGAATCACCCCCAACATTACCCTCGAACCAACTTTCCCACCTACTCCACGTGTCATGATCCCTGATCAGTTGTTTTCCTTCATTGCACAAGCCATCCCTGATCAAGCAGCCATCACTAGAGCCTATTTTACCCATGGCGAACCAGGTGCAGGCCCATCTACAAAACCACAACCATGGTCACACTGACATCCATACCATCCCCTACTCAAGCCCCCCCACCCTCGGGCCGTTCCTCCAACCACAGTCATGGTTTGTGTCGTCATAGGGGTACTGGTGGTGGTTGTTGTGGTGGTAGTGCCACGGATGCATCTACCCCTTCACGAGAGCGTCCACCCATACATAGTGTGGCCGACACCCCCATCTTATCGTGTCGATCTGGTCGGTATTTTGGTAGTACTAGACCTATCCCCAATGCATATCAACATCTTTACACAGTGCGGAAAGGGAAGATCATTCTTGATGATGTAGGTTATATGATGCAAAATCATGTGAGCGAGCTATGTGGCATAGTGTTTGCCCATGAGACTCTAACCAAATTCCTCCACCTCCCATCAGAGAAGAAAACAAAAATATGTTATCAAATCAAGAACAAGTTCAAGCATGTCCCATGTAGCGAGGAAGTCCCTAACAAGTGGATCTACGAGATCTCATGAGAGATTTTATGAAATAGAAGAGGTCCGATGCCAACCAAGTGGTAAAAATAGGGGGAGAAAAGCCTTGGTATTGTGACCAAGAGAAATGGGATCAGGAGATAAAGAAGCACGAAGAAAACCCTTGACAATATGCGCAACAAGAGAAAGCACCAGCGAGGCGACTAGAGAGCATGGGGAGCTTGCACCTGGGGTGTGAGATCCCTGTCCCCACCATGCGACGGATTTGGGGTACTAGCAGCGGAAGTAGCACTTCATGCGCGGGGCAGGGACCCACACTCGGGGCCTCGTCCACGGATATCCGGACAAGAGACTAATCTGTCAGTTTTTCCAAAACCGATCCCGGAAAAAAACTTCCCTTACCCGGAAAGCACGGGCGATTCCACCAAGATAACTTTGTACTCTAACTAAGTCAAGATCATTACTGATCACGCTGATCCGACTTCACCTGTAAAGATACTCGGTCAGATCAAGGAAGAAACTTGCACTTGGATCATTGGGATCAACGCTTTTTTCCCCATCAAGAGGCACAGCCGTTGATTCCTATCCATAGAACAATTACTATCCGGGATTTACTTTATCTATCGTAATAACAGAAATTGAGTTTCAATTTACGGATCCATCAGTCCAGCCTAACCCCATCCGATCCCATGGGTTAGCCAACCGCCCAACCACTGTAGTGATGGGATCCAATTTGGAATTTGGTTAGGTTTTGTCCCGGGTACCAAGGAAAAGAGTTCCAAGGCCCCCTAGCCGAAAGTTCACGCAAACATAAAACTAGCCACACCACTTACACACCCAATATGAAATTGCCTTTTTCTTAGCGTCAGCTAACTTTAAAACAATCCTTTAATGAAACCATAGTACCACTGATCACAATCTTTCAATTTATTCGGTTGATTTTTCATAATTTCCCATCATTCCTTCATCAGAGTATCTATGGAATCATTGGCAACTAGAACGCTCACCACCTGTCCACACAGGGGCCTTTTCAATAGTTCCTAGCCTATAATACTCGGCAATATAATCACTTATAAAAATCAAGATGGACTCTCATTGAAGATCAGCAAGATCAACCAACAGATCCATATAAAGAGCCATGGACTCATCCATTGAAGACCAGCAAGGTCAATCAACCAGATCCATGCCCGGTTTCACAAAACAACTCTTACTCCTTGTTCCAATATCTTCCTCAACGCACGTGTGGGTATCCTAGGCGACCCAGAGCCCAAGCACCGTATGGTCAGCACCCTCTAGGATCCTTCGCAGGTGACCTAGCGCTTCACTCATAGGCCGCTTCCTTGGTCCCTCATCCACCGTACCGGAAGCTCACCATTTTTAATCGAACCGAGGCTGGTCAAGACCTCGGTCGACCTTGCTACGCGAGACGTCCTCCATTGACTCTCCGTCCAGTTGCAACTTTAACAGTTAGGTCTCCACGACCTTAATCACAAGACGGTCAAAATGCTTCCCCAACATTCTTGACATAAAACAGCCATTTACAAACAGCATTTACAATAATTTACAAATACAGTTTCTATATTAACTCTCATTTTTTCACATTATCCCCCATTAATCCACATTACTTATTCCACATTCCATTTATATATGTACTCAACCAATCACATCATTTTCCATCTCTTCACTTCAGATTCCTTCACATCACATATCATATATTCACATCCATATCCACATCCATACATCCACATCCACATCCACATTCACATCCATACATCCACATCTACATGCTTACCTCCATTTTCACATCCTCATTTATACATCCACATCCCGTATCCACATTCATACATACACATCCATATCCACATCCATACATCCACACCCACATGCATACATCCACTATCACGTCCTCATTCATACATCCACATCCACATACATACATACATCCACATCCACATTTCCATTCACATCTATACATCCACATCTACATCCACATACATACATCCATCCACATCCACATTCCACATTCACATCTATACATTCACATCTACATCCACATTCACATACATCCACATCCACATTCCCATTCACATCTATACATCCACATCTACATCCACATACATACATACATCCACATCCACATTCCACATTCACATCTATACATCCACATCTACATCCACATTCACATACATCCACATTCCCATTCACATCCACATTCCCATTCCCATTCACATCCACATTCACATACATCCACATCCACATTCCCATTCACATCTATACATCCACATCTACATCCACATTCACATCTATGCATATACATCCTCATGCATACATCCACATTCACATTCACATCTATACATCCACATCTACATCCACATTCACATCTATGCATATACATCTTCATGCATACATCTACATCCACATTCACATCTATGCATATACATCTTCATGCATACATCCACTTTCACATTCATCTATTTCTACATTTTCATTCATATGGCCTCATACGCCTTCACATCTATTCTTTTACATCACATCCATTCTCGCCCTATCACAACCCATATACATCTTATCTCATCTCATACACTTCTTATCTCATCCCATACACATCTTAACTCATCTTATCACATCCTAACTCATCCCATAAGTCTCTTATCACATCTTAACTCATCTTATCACATCCTAACTCATCTTATCACATCATAACTCTTCTCATATACGTCTTATCACATCCTATCCCTTTCCATATCTATTTATAGAATATAAGAGAATTCTTATATTTGATATAAAATTTCTTTACGCATCTAATTATGCATAAATTCCATTTAAGGATACTAACACTTTCGAAATAAAAATCAATCTTTTATGCATCTTCTTATGCATAAATTCAATTTAGTAGGAATTACACTTTTAGAATAAAAGAATTTCTCTTATGCATCTAATTTATGCATAAAATCTATTTATGATGAAAATCACACTTTTAGTATAAAAATATCTTTTAAGCATAACCCTATGCATCAAAACCAATTATGACAAAAGTAACATTTTTACAATATAATAATCATCTTTTATGCATACCTCTATGCAAGAATTTCAAATGTGATAAAAGCAACACTTTTACTATAAAAAAAATATCCTTTATGCATACTTCTATACATGAAAATTAAAGACGATAAAAGTAACACTTTTGATATAAAAAATTTATCCTTTATGCATACTTCTATGCATGAAAATGAAAAATGATAAAAGTAACACTTTTGGTATAAAAGAATTATCCTTTATGCATACTTCTATGCATGAAAATTAAAAATGATAAAAGTAACACTTTTGATATAAAAATTTTCTTTTATGCATACTTCTATGCATGAAAATTAAAAATGATAAAAGTAACACTTTTGATATAAAAATTTTCTTTTATGTATACTTCTATGCATTAAAATTAAAAATGATAAAAGTAACACTTTTGATATAAAATTTTTCTTTTATGCATACTTCTATGCATGAAAATTAAAAATGATAAAAGTAACACTTTTAATATCCTTTATGCATACTTCTATGCATGAAAATGAAAATTGATAAAAGTAACACTTTTGATATAAAAATTTTCTTTTATGCATACTTCTATGCATGAAAATTAAAAATGATAAAAGTAACACTTTTGATATAAAATTTTTCTTTTATGTATACTTCTATGCATGAAAATTAAAAATGATAAAAGTAACACTTTTGATATAAAATTTTTCTTTTATGCATACTTCTATGCATGAAAATTAAAAATGATAAAAGTAACACTTTTAATATCCTTTTTGCATACTTCTATGCATGAAAATGAAAATTGATAAAAGTAACACTTTTATGTTAAAATAATAATCTTTTATGCATACCTCTATGCATGAAAATCAATTATGCATAATATCAATTTCTCTATGATTACAATGAATATGTTTCAATTAATCTAGGATGATAATTCCTAGAATATGGTAGGAAGTCCTCTTTTCATGCTTTGAATAAAATTATATTATGCATAATTTTTATAAAACTTTTGCCATAGCTCCGCTGCTATGACTAATAAATCTCAATTTTTCTAAGAGATAAAGCTTATCATTAAGGAAATAACTAGAATGGTCTCTAATTGGATCATCAATCCATAATGGATTGAATCATCAATATACATAAACTAAAAACATAGAAAAAAAAACCATTAATTTGGCCTCAAGCATAGCTTAATCTTGGATTAAGGAAAAGCTTTATGAAAAGCTTCATTTGGATTGAGAATGGGTCATGAGTATGACCATTTCTTGAGTGAGAGAGAGAAATTACATAAAAACCATTAGAATTAAACATAAATGAAAATTTATGTAATTCTTAACTATCATTAATCAATTAACTTCAATAGCATTCATCAAATTATGTAACTCTTCACTAACATTCATCAATTAACTTGAATAGCATTCAAAAACAATTCCAATTAAGCTTCTCAAGCTTGAGAGGGGTTGAGAAGAGAGAAACATTGAGAAATTATAGAAAATGATCAAAATTCACTAATTACCTTATAATTTGCTTGATTCTTTGTTCACGGTAGAGGCCCCCAACCAATCAATTGGTTAAGTATGTTGATGGAGCCACTAATGGGGATTGAAGAAAGAGGGAAGCTCCAAAAACTAGTGAATTATTAAATGAATTCACAGTTTTCTTGGCTTAGGTGGAGTAGAGTAACGATGCATAAACACTATCTATTTTTCAACAAGGGGGAGGCTTCTATTTATAGGAAAAATTGAGCTCCTAACCAAAACAAACTGATTCTAGAATTTTTCAAATCAGTTTGGTCAATTTTTGACCATTTTTAGGTTAGTTAAGCTAACTTTTTGGAACTAGACTTGAATTAGGAGAGAGGAGAGATGAAATATCTCAATTTTTATGAGTTTAAAACTCATTCAAGCATGTGAAATATGCACCTCCTTTAAAGAACTCCCCTTCCTTACATATGTCATATTTTTAATATTGCTCATAGTTTTTTTACTAATAAACCTTGTACATTTTCAACTCTTCATCTTATGTGAAATATGCACCTCCTTTAAAGAACTCCCCTTCCTTACATATGTCATATTTTTAATATTGTTCATAGTTTTTTACTAATAAACCTTGTACATTTTCAACTCTTCATCTTATGTGAAATATGCACCTCCTTTAAAGAACTCCCCTTCCTTACATATGTCATATTTTTAATATTGCTCATAGTTTTTTACTAATAAACCTTGTACATTTTCAACTCTTCATCTTATGTGAAATATGCACCTATTTTAAAGAACTCCCCTTCCTTACATATCTCATATTTTTAATATTGCTCATAGTTTTTTACTAATAAACATTGTACATTTTCAACTCTTCATCTTATGTGAGCATTTACTCATTTTTTTGGGTATCTTCTTTAAAAATTGGATTTATCTCCTCCCTACACATGGATTGATGCTATTGGCCCATAGAACCTTAATTGGACCATAATCCAAATTTTTTTAAAAATCTAGACCCTTAGGCTAAGGTCCTTTATACCCATTTCTAATTAATTCCAATTGCACATTGGAAAGTTCTTTTTGAATTTCTATTTCAGGGGAACTTATTTTAATAAGATGAGATAATTTTCTATCCAAAAATATTAAAATTCTGAATATTCTCTCTCTAGAATATTTTCTCTCTCTAGGTTAAAACAGTTAGAAACAAGTCTTTTATATTTCTGAAGAGGGATTGATTACAGGAGAAGATGCTGGACATTTTGAGAGGCTGGGGAGGAATCTTACATTCTCTCCCACTTGAAAAACACGAGATGCCCTCATCTCGCAAACTGGGGGTAATTTCGCAAGATGCATAAGTATGAGACTGAGAGAAAATTTTTTAATTAAGATTAACCGCCAATTAAAAAAAGTCTCAAGAGAGCAAGATTCAAGATAAGAACAAGATTTAAACTTTATTCATTCTCGGAACTTATACAGTAAAGATAGAAGAACTCTTTACACTTCCATAAGCCCGTCCATCATATGATCACAAAAGCAGCACTGACAAGCTGCGCACGTATAAGGTAACTCACCTATGGGAATAATTCTATTGGTTATTACCGCACCTATCTCAGTGGTATGAGGTGTTCTAACAAAAGGACCTCTGAGAGACAAGCCAAAAACGGGGTAAAGACATATCTTCTGATGAGGAAGAAAACACGCCAGTAAGAAGACCCGCTCAGAAAACCCAAGATGTCTTGATCTCATGACGCAGTAGTATCGGGGACCCAAACCCAAAGCTTCAATAACCATGGCCAAGCGGACATTGTTACGAAAGTGCTGCTGACCCCAGGGTGTTACCCTAGTAATGTCTTGATAGGTCCGCCATTTTGTCTGCGCTACAGAAGTTCCCAAGTGAGGGAAAAGTGAGCGCTCATACTGTTCTATAAAATCTCTCTTGCGTCTTGAAGGTGAGAAATCATCATGGATAAAACTAATTCCTGTTGCCAAGCCATGAAGGAGATTAAGAAGAAGGAGATCGATGGAAGTAAGATTACTGTGAGCGATAAGTAAAAGTTACGACTTATATAAAGGAAGGAGTTAGCGTAACCTAGAAGCCAACGGTATCTTGCCACCCCCACTGAAGTTTTACCGTCTTTCCATGATTTGGGTTTGGCACATATTTCTATAGAAGGCGTTAAGAACTTTGAGATGAGGAGATAAAAGAAGTTCGTAGGTTAAGTCACTTACTTCCTTTGGTTCACAATATCTGGGGGATAACTACTTATACTCCCCTAGAGATAAAGAAATTCTTTTGGTCCGTATTTAATTGAAGACTATAATTGCTTCTTTGATTTCTCTGACTGTCCTCTTCTTATCTGTATATTGTCTCTATCAATCCTAGGCAGCGTTTATATCTTTATGAATTGCTTGCATCTGATGCTGTAAGTCGCCAAGCATTTGACTGGTCATCTCGACCCTAATCAATGGGTCGGACCTAGTTAATGGAGTTAAGCAATCTTGTCCGAGACGGACCCTGATTAGATTGGTATGAAGGAATTGGTTTTTGAATTTGGGTTCTAGACTTCCTTGTGCCCTTTTCATGGTAGGAGTCGGGCAATCTTTTCATAACTGATGACTAAAACCTTGGCATCCAAAATACCGGTTCTCACTTCTGAACTCATTGTTCTGAGTCCTTAAAACAAGTGGGCTCCTGAGAAGGTATTCTGGGAAAAGTGTCTTCCCTTTTTAAACAGAATCTTTCTTTTATTTTAGAGAGAGAATAATTATAAGATCAGAAAGGGAGATTCTTACTCCTGTATATCTCTAAGGCTGGGGAAGGAATCTTACATTCTACCCCACTTAAAAAAGTGCGAGATGTCCTCATCTCGCAAGGTAGAGGAGAACTCTTTTTCTTAAGATCCAATTTTATTCTGGGGTTCCTTATATTCTGGTCAACCCAACAGAATACTGGGATAAATATCCCTTAGAACTCATCATTGAATAACAATTCATTCAGATCATATCATTCATATCTTTAACATGATAAAGGTCCATTAGACCGAAAAATTTCCTTCTGAACATTCCTCCACGAGAATTTCAGTCAAGCAAGTTCTCAATTTGTCATCCCTTAACTTGATCTAACGGTCAAGTGTTAACAGTAGCAATTTGACAGCATAATCCACTAATCTCATAGTGATTTGTTGAAATCATTATCATCATTTATCATCACAGGGACTCGTCCCATTCATCCTCATTGTAGTTTTGCTCAGGTTATTATATTTTAACTAAATTTCAGAAATCATCATTTTTCAATCAGAATCCAAATCAATTCATCAGTTCTCAAACAAAATTAAAATCATATCAACCACATTCGAAATCATCATCTGGATAGCATTAACGCTTATAATTTCAAGTCTTGGATTTACTCGTATATACTGTCGGTAAAGAGCTGCAGTTATACTCTCGGTATATACGGGTCGTCATAATACTTGGAACTATAAGGTAAATACCATCATTTCTAGGCCTCAAGCAAGTCAGGGTTCCATATAATTGCGGTACTTCCATTTGAAGACCCAATTACTAATTTATGAATTTTCAGATTGAATATCAATTTGTATGAATTATATCATACAATTACAACCTTTTTGATTCTTGATAAATTTTTGATATATTTGGCTTCTCGGTTAATCCTTATTAACCAACCTGGCTCTGATACCAACTGTGAGATCCCTGTCCCCAC
Organism: Cibotium barometz; assembly: GCF_041138505.1. Classification (NCBI taxonomy): domain Eukaryota; kingdom Viridiplantae; phylum Streptophyta; class Polypodiopsida; order Cyatheales; family Cibotiaceae; genus Cibotium; species Cibotium barometz. The sequence continues at coordinate 39,812,936 of NC_141068.1, forward strand.
CATGCGACGGATTCGGGGTACTAGCAGCGGAAGTAGCACTTCATGCGCGGGGCAGGGACCCACACTCGGGGCCTCGTCCACGGATATCCGGACAAGAGACTAATCCGTCGGTTTTTCCAAAACCGATCCCGAAAAAAAACTTCCCTTACCCGGAAAGCACGGGCGATTCCACCAAGATAACTTTGTACTCTAACGTAGTCAAGATCATTACTGATCACGCTGATCCGACTGCACCTGTAAAGATACTCGGTCGGATCAAGGAAGAAACTTGCACTTGGATCATTGGGATCAACGCTTTTTTCCCCATCAAGAGGCACAGCCGTTGATTCCTATCCATAGAACAATTACTATCCGGGATTTACTTTATCTATCGTAATAACGGAAATTGAGTCTCAATTTACGGATCCATCAGTCCAGCCTAACCCCATCCGATCCCATGGGTTAGCCAACCGCCCAACCACTGTAGTGATGGGATCCAATTTGGAATTTGGTTAGGTTTTGTCCCGGGTACCAAGGAAAAGAGTTCCAAGGTCCCCTAGCCGGAAGTTCATGCAAACATAAAACTAGCCACACCACTTACACACCCAATATGAAATTGCCTTTTTCTTAGCGTCAGCTAACTTTAAAACAATCCTTTAATGAAACCATAGTACCACTGATCACAATCTTTCAATTTATTCGGTTGATTTTTCATAATTTCCCATCATTCCTTCATCAGAGTATCTATGGCATCATTGGCAACTAGAACGCTCACCACCTGTCCACACAGGGGCCTTTTCAATAGTTCCTAGCCCATAATACTTGGCAATATAATCACTTATAAAAATCAAGATGGACTCTCATTGAAGATCAGCAAGATCAACCAACAGATCCATATAAAGAGCCATGGACTCATCCATTGAAGACCAGCAAGGTCAATCAACCAGATCCATGCCCGGTTTCACAAAACAACTCTTACTCCTTGTTCCAATATCTTCCTCGACACACGTGTGGGTATCCTAGGCGACCCAGAGCCCGAGCACCGTATGGTCAGCACCCTCTAGGATCCTTCGGGTCGCAGGTGACCTAGCGCTTCACTCATAGGCCGCTTCCTTGGTCCCTCATCCACCGTACCAGAAGCTCACCATTTTTAATCGAACCGAGGCTGGTCAAGACCTCGGTTGACCTTGCTATGCGAGACGTCCTCCATTGACTCTCCGTCATCAGCAGTTGCAACTTTAACAGTTAGGTCTCCACGACCTTAATCACAAGACAGTCAAAATGCTTCCCCAGCATTCTTGACATAAAACAGCCCTTTACAAACAGCATTTACAATAATTTACAAATACAGTTTCTATATTAACTCTCATTTTTCCACATTATCCCCCATTTATCCACATTAATCCACATTACTTATTCCACATTCCATTTATATATGTACTCAACCAATCACATCATTTTCCATCTCTTCACTTCAGATTCCTTCACATCACATATCATATATTCACATCCATATCCACATCCATACATCCACATCCACATCCACATTCACATCCATACATCCACATCTACATGCTTACCTCCATTTTCACATCCTCATTTATACATCCACATCCCGTATCCACATTCATACATACACATCCATATCCACATCCGTACATCCACACCCACATGCATACATCCACTATCACGTCCTCATTCATACATCCACATCCACATACATACATACATCCACATCCACATTTCCATTCACATCTATACATCCACATCTACATCCACATACATACATCCATCCACATCCACATTCCACATTCGCATCTATACATTCACATCTACATCCACATTCACATACATCCACATCCACATTTTCATTCACATCTATACATCCACATACATACATACATCCACATCCACATCCACATCTACATCCACATTCACATACATCCACATTCCCATTCACATCCACATTCTCATTCACATCTATACATCCACATCTACATCCACATTCACATCTATGCATATACATCCTCATGCATACATCCACATTCACATTCACATCTATACATCCACATCTACATCCACATTCACATCTATGCATATACATCTTCATGCATACATCTACATCCACATTCACATCTATGCATATACATCTTCATGCATACATCCACTTTCACATTCATACATCCACATCTACATTCATCTATTTCTACATTTCCATTCATATGGCCTCATATGCCTTCACATCTATTCTTTTACATCACATCCATTCTCGCCCTATCACAACCCATATACATCTTATCTCATCTCATACACTTCTTAACTCATCCCATAAGTCTCTTATCACATCTTAACTCATCTTATCACATCTTAACTCATCTTATCACATCCTAACTCATCTTATCACATCATAACTCTTCTCATATACGTCTTATCACATCCTATCCCTTTCCATATCTATTTATAGAATATAAGAGAATTCTTATATTTGATATAAAATTTCTTTACGCATCTAATTATGCATAAATTCCATTTAAGGATACTAACACTTTCGAAATAAAAATCAATCTTTTATGCATCTTCTTATGCATAAATTCAATTTAGTAGGAATTACACTTTTAGAATAAAAGAATTTCTCTTATGCATCTAATTTATGCATAAAATCTATTTATGATGAAAATCACACTTTTAGTATAAAAATATCTTTTAAGCATAACCCTATGCATCAAAACCAATTATGACAAAAGTAACATTTTTACAATATAATAATCATCTTTTATGCATACCTCTATGCAAGAATTTCAAATGTGATAAAAGCAACACTTTTACTATAAAAAAAATATCCTTTATGCATACTTCTATACATGAAAATTAAAAACGATAAAAGTAACACTTTTGATATAAAAAATTTATCCTTTATGCATACTTCTATGCATGAAAATGAAAAATGATAAAAGTAACACTTTTGATATAAAAGAATTATCCTTTATGCATACTTCTATGCATGAAAATTAAAAATGATAAAAGTAACACTTTTGATATAAAAATTTTCTTTTATGTATACTTCTATGCATGAAAATTAAAAATTATAAAAGTAACACTTTTGATATAAAAATTTTCTTTTATGCATACTTCTATGCATGAAAATTAAAAATGATAAAAGTAACACTTTTAATATCCTTTATGCATACTTCTATGCATGAAAATGAAAATTGATAAAAGTAACACTTTTGATATAAAAATTTTCTTTTATGCATACTTCTATGCATGAAAATTAAAAATGATAAAAGTAACACTTTTGATATAAAAATTTTATTTTATGTATATTTCTTTGCATGAAAATTAAAAATGATAAAAGTAACACTTTTGATATAAAATTTTTCTTTTATGCATACTTCTATGCATGAAAATTAAAAATGATAAAAGTAACACTTTTAATATTCTTTATGCATACTTCTATGCATGAAAATGAAAATTGATAAAAGTAACACTTTTATGTTAAAATAATAATCTTTTATGCATACCTCTATGCATGAAAATCAATTATGCATAATATCAATTTCTCTATGATTACAATGAATATCTTTCAATTAATCTAGGATGATAATTCCTAGAATATGGTAGGAAGTCCTCTTTTCATGCTTTGAATAAAATTATATTATGCATAATTTTTATAAAAATTTTGCCATAGCTCCGCTGCTATGACTGATAAATCTCAATTTTTCTAAGAGATAAAGCTTATCATTAAGGAAATAACTAGAATGGTCTCTAATTGGATCATCAATCCATAATGGATTGAATCATCAATATACATAAACTAAAAACATAGAAAAAAAACCATTAATTTGGCCTCAAGCATAGCTTAATCTTGGATTAAGGAAAAGCTTTATGAAAAGCTTCATTTGGATTGAGAATGGGTCATGAGTATGACCATTTCTTGAGTGAGAGAGAGAAATTACATAAAAACCATTAGAATTAAACATAAATGGAATTTTATGTAATTCTTAACTATCATTAATCAATTAACTTCAATAGCATTCATAAAATTATGTAACTCTTCACTAACATTCATCAATCAACTTGAATAGCATTCAAAAATCATTCCAATTAAGCTTCTCAAGCTTGAGAGGGGTTGAATCAAGGAATAGAAGGAAAGGAGTTCAATTTTCTTGTGTTTTCAAGCATACAAATGGAAGACATGGATCAACCAATAAGTGAATTAAGGAATACAAGGAAAGGGGTTAAATTTTCTTACCTATGTTATTAGTACTTTGCTTGTACCAACTTCATGAATACTATAAATTTATCTCCTCTTCATCACACACAATGACTTAGAGGTGCGAATTCTTAAGGGTTTCCAAAAAGAAGCTTATGACTATTCTCCCTTTTGTTTATACTACTACATCCTATTGGATTTTGAATATTTATCTTACCTTTTTGTGGGTGTTAAATTGAATATTTTATCTAGCCTTTTTTGTGGATTTTAAGGTGAATATTTTATCCTACCTTTTACGTAATTAAAATTTTCCAGATAGTTTAGTTTTTTAGTAATTGTTTGCGTTTTGCATTCATTAGCTTTTATCTTTGACTATATAAACTTCAGACCTTCAATTTGATTCAAATGTAGAAGTTAAAAATTCCATGTTAAAGAAGAGACTGAAGAGTGTAGTCATTATAGACATTACTGGATGCTTTTGCTATAGTGAAAACCTTGCCCACATGTCAGATATCTACCTTTAAACACATTACAATCCGCAGCTATATCTGATTGCCAATTGGGCAGGAGCTTGCTGTAAAATTTGCCCATATGAACTCTAACTGATTCACAGCATGACCAATCATCACATTTGCAGCTATGGCTGATGGATGCTTCGCAAGAATGATAAAGACGATCAGAATATATTGTAGAAACATATCTTGAAATGAAGAAAAGAGTGTACATGTTTAGCGAGAGAAGATGCATTAAAAAAACTAGTGAACGTGACTTTGAAGAAAATATACTTTAAAATAAGGTTTATTAACTCTTTAAGGTTTATTTAATCTACATTTTTTAAAGATAAAAAGCTAGATTTATAACTTGAAAGATGGTGTCTTTCAGGGAAATATTTAAAACAATCTACAAAAGATACAAAAGTAGAAGAGGAGAAAAAAAACACAAATTGAAGCAAACCTAGAAGGACGAACCTATGTAGACACCACATTAGATGGGAAACTACATGGAAAATGCAAAGAGGCATTTGTACAAGGATTTTTGGTCCTTGGTTATATCACAAATGGGTATATTTGTGTCCCAAAGTATGACATGAATCTGTTAGGTTGGTCTTAAGGTAAGATTATTAAAAGCAATGTCTCTAAAAATCTAATACAAATTATTATATGTTTATGACATTTGTTTACACTACATCCATACATAGAAATCTTCTTATCAATTTTATAGTTCTTGAATCTCATGAAGAGAACATTTCAGTGGCATTTATATGAGGAGAGCTATATGAGACAAAAGACTAGGGATGTCTTTTGTGCACTTTTAAAAAAAGTTACTATCTCCCATGATACTAACAAAATTTTAATACATTTATTTGATGTTTACATATATCACTCAACTTTAGAACTGTAAGAAGCCAAGTAGGTCCTTGGTGATATTTTATCATGATACTAACAAAATTTTAATACATTTATTTGATGTTTACATATATCACTCAACTTTAAAACTGTAAGAAGCCAGGTAGGTCCTTGGTGATATTTTATGATGTATCATATTTTATGTGTATCTGCATGTTCTTGACAAAATTATAAAACCAAAAATGATACATGAAAGACTAGGGAGGCCTTTTGTGCACTTTTAAAAAAAGTTACTATCTCCCATGATACTAACAAAATTTTAATACATTTATTTGATGTTTACATATATCACTCAACTTTAAAACTATAAGAAGCCAAGTAGGTCCTTGGTGATATTTTATCATGATACTAACAAAATTTTAATACATTTATTTGATGTTTACATATATCACTCAACTTTAAAACTGTAAGAAGCCAAGTAGGTCCTTGGTGATATTTTATCATGTATCATATTTTATGTGTATTTGCATGTTCTTGACAAAATTATAAAACCAAAAATGACACATGAAACCATATTGTCAAGAACAACATCGTATCACGTATCATTTGCTATATGTATCATGTAGGTTTTTGACAATAATATATCACATATCATTTTTTTATATGTATCATGTATGATACGTGATACAATGTAGTTAAGAACCTACATGTAGGTTCTTGACAATATAGTATTACGTATCATTTTTTATATGTATCATGTAGGTTCTTGACAATATTATATCATGTATCATGTAGGCCCTTCAAAATATTGTAAAAGCTAAGGAGAAGAATGAGGACATAGAGAAACTAGATTAGCTTCATATGGCAGGAGATGAAGAAGCACAAAGAAAACCCTCGACGACACGCACAACAAGAGAAAGCATCGACAAGGCGACTAGAGAGCATGGGAAGCTCGCACACCTTGGGAGAGGTGGATGGCACTCCTTTTATCAGTATTTTTTACGTATCCATGCTTTCTGTAGCCTCTCATTTGTATGTCAACTAGTGTCTAGTTGTATGTTTTTATTTATGTTTTGTTTTCATGTATGCAGGAGAGGGTGGTTAGATGCCAGGCTACCGCGCTAAAGGAGCATTACGAATTCAAGTATGGCACTCATGCCTTTCTTGAGTGCATTGAGCAAGATTGTGAAAATGTAGATTGGACAGTTGTGGTTTCAGTAAGTGCTTCATACCATAGGCCAATTTGAGATTTTGGTAAGATTGTATATGCTAATTTGTGGCTATTGCATTGTTTTTGCAGAGAGCAGTACTTGAGCCTCCCTGTTGAGGCTAGCTCCTAGATTGGACACCACTTTAGATCGCATAGTTTTGGAATTGTGTAGATATTTTTGAAATTATATAGATCTTTTTTGCACCCCTTTTGGGCATATGTAGTTCGCTCGCATATGCGAGAACTTTTTTGTATACAACATTTATCGTATAAGGATTGATATTAGTAATAATGTATCTTTGTGGTTTGATATCTAGTAATGAAACTTGATTTTTTATCAATGTATTTTTGTTTGCCTCAATTCTTTAAGTTTGTGTAAAACATCAGTTGAATACAAATGTTCCACAATATTTATATATTTGGCATAGTGGTGCATCCAGGTACAGAATTGTACCTGGATGCACCATTATGCCAAAAACAAATTAAACCTATATCCATCAAAAAAAGCGTAGGAATGTCTGTCGGTCGTCGGTAATTCCATGTGTCCGTTCGAGCTGGCATCGATAATTCCATGCATCCATCGGAACTGGCAGTAGTAAATCCCTGCATCATCAGAACACCAATACAACAATTGTTTTTTTTTAATAGTAGAAATATGTATGTGTGTATACCTTTTCATGAATATTCAAAGTTTAATAATATGACATATTATTGTAGTGTTGCAATTTACAAGGTTCTTAAGTTATATCAAAGCCTTTAGATATGGGAAAGCTTGAGAGAGAGTTGTAGAGTGATTGGGGGTAGAGGGAGAATCACAACACAAAATTGGGTCCCAATAACGCTTTGAAGGCTCCCCCACGATTTTTGGTATATTTGCTTGACATTTATTGCAAGATGTAATTTAAAGTACATTGATTGTCTTATTGACTATCCATGCCTTGACGCACTTGACACATTTGACTCACACAAAATACAACTTGCAAATATGGTTACATGGACCCTAGACCTAGATGGAACCTAGTAACGTGTCCTTGGACTAAGGTTCGCATGCTCAAGGCCCATCAAAAAGGTGATTTTCATATCTTACATGTAGTATTATGTCCATGTAGGCACCCTAGCATGCACATGTATCCAATGAATAAGGCCCGTAATCACTCTAAAATTCTTCCTTCTCGTCATGTGAAGCTTCAGGCCACTATGTTCATCAACTTCTGGTAAGTCATCCTCAATGTCACATAGTTCTCTAGGCAGGCCTATATCTTCGTAGGCCTTACGTAATTCTTTGTTGCCATTGAGAGGTCCTGGTCCTTGCTCCACAGCCAAGCAGAGTTCCTCTCTTTGTTGCCATTGCCAACTCTCGCAATTTGGATGTCGACCATAAGCCCACATTCTACTATAACATTGTACTTTTCCAAACAAGTAGAGTGATATTGTGTGATTATCAAGCAATGAAAAGTGAGACAATGCTTTATATATGTCGGGTAAATGCTACACTCCATACATGAACATAGTGAAAAGCCAGGATATAGTCATGATGGTTCATGAAGTCAATATTAGGTAATTTGGGAAAAATCTCACATTTTGGGAATCAATCACTCCATATAGTTTTGGACATATCTTAAACATTAACTCCAAATTTGTCGGAGATCATAGATTTAGATTCTATCTTTTCGATGATATGTCACATGAGGGGGTTTTGACAAACTTTTGGACAAGTTCACCATGCTCCCATTTTTCAAATGGGAATGGGATTTTTCCCAAATTATCTAATATGGTGTTCATGTGAGTATGCCTTGTGGAAGGAATTTTTGATGCTACTCGTCTAATCTAGATCTATCATGCATCTTAAAACCCTGCCAAATCTCTTGGAGCTCTTTTATAAGCAGTTTACTGCACGTTCATGTTCGATACTTGGTGCTTTCCTAACATGTCATGAATATAGGTTAGTTAATCTTACATCGTTATACATCTTGATAAAAAAACAAAGAAGAGATACACAAGAATAATTAGCAATTGGGGCTCATAGCTTCCCATCAGTGCTTCAATTTTTTGCATGCCAATCCATGTATTCTACAGCGATGGACATTTTCCGAACATATAGGTTAGACAAGGTTTAAGATGGAAATGTCGTAGGACTTTTCTTCGTACATTGCCCTTTACGAACTCCTTTTCAAACCACGGCTCATTGTGTTTAGGACAATGCGTGATTTTTGTATATTCTCCTCTGTACATGATATAATCATTGACGTAGACATAAATATGCTTGTAATCCATGCTCGATTCAGATAGCATAGATTACCTCGGATCATGACTTGTTTTCTTACAATAATCTAGTCCATAGGAATCTATAAAAAGGACACTCAATTTTTTACATTTAAATGATTTTTTCATAAAGAAGGTAATATAAAGTATACTCTCATATTCAATAATTGTGAAGAAAAGAATGTTGAGAGACGGAGAGAGACGAGACAAGAGACACCACATACGTTCCACAAGAATGAATCATATTAGTCACAAGTCACATATATATAGGCAAGACCTAGAGTGAGTTAGGGCTAGCTATATATAGCTCGAACACCCCCACTCAAATAAAGGTCTCAAGCTACGAGTAAAAAAACCCTTGGGAGCACAAGGGAAAAACCCGAGCTCCTACATATAAATGTACAATGGCACCTTAAAGTCCATGTGCAATGTGCTTCTATATACAAAGTACAAAGAATAAATGTGCATGATGTGAAGTCATGTGTGGAGTGTCCTAAAGTCTTTAGGCTATGTACAAGTCTAGACAAAATTGACATGACGTGAGATGTGCTAATCTCCAAAAAGAGAGGCCGCCACAACTCCAAGTTCTGATTGCAAAAGTGTAAACCGAGCTTCATGGAGTCCTTTGGTGAATGTCTGTAATCATTTGATCAGTTGGACAATGTTCTACCATTATTGCTCCTTTTCTTACTTCATGTCGAACATAGTGATAATGAACTGCTGTTGCACGTAGTCCTTGGCTAGTCTAATAGCACTTTGGTTGTCACATCTAAGAGGAGTGCTTGAGGAAGGAGCATGACCAATATTAGCAAAGAAGTGTCGAAGCCAAACCAATTCACGAGCTGCTAAAGATGCAGCTACATATTCAGACTCTGTAGTAGAAACTGCGATACAACATTGTATCTTGCTAGCCCAAGGTACCAAACAGCCATTGATAAAGAAGCAATTACCACTGGTGGACCGCATGGGAGCTTGCTCAATCAGCATCTGAATAACCCAAAAGATTAAGAGAAGTTGATGAAGATATTTCTTCTTGACGGTGATATACGAGTCTGAAATCTGCAGTTCCCTTCAAGTACTTCAAAACACGTTTAGCTTAAGACCAATGTCTTGTAGATGGAGAGGACAAGTATTGTCCTAACAGATTTGCTGCAAACAGAATATCAAGACGAGTGCTCATGCCCACAAATTGAAGACAACCAACAAGATTAGCATAGGGTTGATTTAAAGCTAATGATTTAGCCTCAATATTTGTAGAAGTACTCCTAGTAGAGCTTGCAAGACAAGGAGTGTTTGCCAAATGTGCAGTAGCCAATCCAAACTTTTTGAACCATATCTTGGATAAACTTTGTTTGACGAAGAAGCAAAATACCATTGTGACGATACCTTTGAACTTGAATACCAAGGCATGAATGGATGTCGCCAACATCCACCATATCAAAGGCCGAGGATAAAACCTTTTTTACTTATTGCATGAAAGATAGATTATTAGACACAAGTAAAGTGTCATCAACATAAAGGGCCAATATCACAAAATGGTTATCCACATTGCGCTTGATATAAAGATTTGGATCAGAGAAGTAAGAAACAAACCCCTGAGATGTGAGAAATTGATCAATCTTGATGTACCATGATCGTGAAGCTTGTTTTAGTCCATACAAAGCACTGTGGAGTTGGCATACAAGATGTTCCTTTCTGGTAATTGTAAATCCTTCAGGTTGCTCCATATATATTTCCTCCTTCAAGTCTCCACTAAGAAAAGCCGTCTTAACATCCATTTGATGTATTTCCAAATCAAACTGAGTTGCAAAAGCTAGTAGTACTTGAATGCTTGTACTATGAACTACGGGTGAAAAAGTGTCATGATAGTCAATCCTTGCAATTTGTGAGTATCCCTTTGCAACTAAACGAGCTTTGAATTTATCAAAGGATCCATCTGCCTTTGTTTTAGTCTTGTAAACCCACTTACATTTGATAGGAGTACGATCAGAAGGTAGATTGGTAAGAACCCATGTACCTTTCGAGATCAAAGACTCATATTCAGCTTCCATGGCTTCCTTCCATTATTCCTTTTGTGGAGAGGACATGGCTTCTGCATAAGTTGAAGGATCTTCACAAACAGCCAATACGTGATTAAAGGTTTCAAGATCATATACATGATTTGCACCATGCTCAAGTTCAATAGGAAGATCAACATAGATATCAAGATCTGTAAGCAATCTCCTTTGAGACCGTAGGATGAACATCAATAGACTTGTCTCCAATATTCATCAAAAGAGTGTTGTCATCATGCAAATCATTGTCCAAAAGTAGAAAAGGAAAAGAAGTGAGTAATGTTTTTGTATCATCAGCTTTATCTGTGGACCACGAACCTCCCATCAATTGCTCATTGAGTATAGCATCTCGACTAATAATTGCCTTTTGAGAACTTGAATCGCAAAACTTGTAACCTTTTGAGTTGTCAGAATAACCAATAAAAATAACCTTCAAACTTGAAGGTTCTAGCTTATGTCGTGTCTCTTTTGGGACATGAATATAAGCAATACACTGAAAGACTTTGAAATGTGCAACAGAAGAAGTTTGGCCTCTCCAAGCTGTGATTGGAATCTTACGAGAAGGTGCAGTAGTTGGAAGATGATTTTGAACAAAAACGGCTATCAATACTGCTTCTGCCCAAAAAGAGCGAGATAATCCAGAATGAATAAGCATGCGTTTGATTGCATTAAAAATTGTATGATTATTTTGCTCTGTAACTCCATTCTGTTGGGGAGAATATGGAATGGTATACTCATGGTGGATGCCGTGGTTGTGATGCAATGATCATGAAATAGGTTGGAAATATATTCACCGATGAGCATAAAGTGATCGTGTAAGGAATAGAACGTGAACCAAAATTAGAACTCTAAAAGTGGAGACCCATGTCTCATGCATGTAAGCAAACTTAGAGGTCCATAAAAGACGAAAATAATAATAAGAAAAAGCACCACATTAAGAAAAAGCACCGCGTTATGATGCAACTTGCACGGTAAGTTTTGTATCTAATTGTAGCTTGTACAGCAAGCATCTGTCTCTGAAGCTTTCATGGAAAGCTTTGACGATCAAATCCTACTTACGACGACTCAAAGACAACTACCTGTTTGCTCTCACAAAGATTCTATTTTACTGTTTTGCCTGAATTATCCTAACTTTTGACTCAGAACTCCGATTGACAAACCGTTTTGATAGGTTTTGGTTTTAAGGATGCGATTAAGAAACAATTCTAATTACAACAAATGGAGCTATAAAATCATGTAGGCAATATATAATCAAAGAACCAATCAACCCTACACAAAACTGTTACCAAAGATCAATCTTGTGTAAGACATGAAATCATAATTATAAATTGAACAATAAGACGTAGATGCTTCCCTTATGATTAGAATCGCTCTGATACCATGTTGAGAGAGGGAGAGAGATGAGACAAGAGACACCACATACGCTCCACAAGAATGAATCATATTAGTCACAAGTCACATATATATAGGCAAGACCTAGAGTGAATTAGGGCTAGCTATATATAGCTCCAACAGAGCGTACTTTAGTAGTGTGGTCACTTAGTTACTAGTCCAGCCATGTTGATTTTGTAGATTTAGAATGAGGAGGCTTGCGAGTGGAAATCCTCGAGAGTTTTGCATAAACCCTTTCTCTATATAGTTATCCAGATGGTCAACCTTGCTTGTTGTATTGGTTATAACTACAATATTCCGCCTTTCATGGTGATCATTAGGAAAAAAGGGAGCTCATTTTGGGGCCTTTTACGGTTTGGAAAAATAAGCTCTCAACCAATCAACAGAGGGCCAACGTAACGTTGGAAATTCACAAAAATAAGAGAAAATAGATAAAAGAAACAATACTTTATGTAGGTACAAGCGTGCTACATTAATGTGGAGATTGGTTTTTTATTCTCACAAGATCTTTGGACATGAAGATAGAATCTAGTCTGACATTTTCTCTGACAAGGGCCTTCCCGCTTCCACCTTCCTTTGAACTTTGAAATGTTGTGCTGCCTTTCCTTCGAAAGGTCTACCATTCTACACCACTGCCTCATTGTGCAGCAGCCTCTTCTTTTCCAAAACTGCTCCCTTGATCCTGTTTGGCTTAGAGTAAGGTGTTTCTTGTCAACTGTCTGTCTGCCCACTTTCTCTTTCTTGAAACTTCACTTTGTTATCTTGTTTACATTACTTTGCTGTTGTTACAGATTCACAAGGTCTCCATGGTGAATAAAAACTATGGCCGTTCTTGTGGAAGACGCTCTGTGGATGATAATGCTATGAAGGCAGAATTATACCACACATCATTACCCCGTCGACCTGCTTCTTCTATTTCTTCGGTAGAGAATTCAAGTACAGTCAAAACGGAAGGAACTTGGGAAAGGTTTAGTGTTTCGAAAGGAGCATGGGTGCTCATGCAACCTAGCAAAAGAAAGAGACCCCAGACAAAAAACATTTTCTTGGCGTCATGAAAGGGAAGAGTACGAGATTTTAAAATCACCAGAGGGAAGATATTGGTGAAAGAAGTTTTGATTAAGCATGTGTACATGCATAAAGAACTTGTCTTGCGAGACTATCCAAATGATCTTCCGCAACATAGGCCTAATTGTATATTTTTCTATTGTGGTTTTGTTCTTTATGAGGTGTATGGATTTTTAAGATGAAGCTTTCTTTCTTTGCTTATTGACATTCTTGTGTTATTTTATTTCAGATTTATACCCTTCATCGTATGAGACATGGCAAAACATCGATTGTATTCTGGGATTTATAGATATTTTGCATGGATCGATAGGAGAACAACAATACCAAGGTCAATGTGCAACAGAGCTAGCTCAATCGAGTATATTTTTTACTGATCATTTTTATCAGTTGGCTGGACAATGCTAACACACATGGTGTGTTAAGAAAACAAGATCATCTGACTTAGCCTACTCTCATTAAGCATTGCTATTAGTTTACTTTACCCTATTGATTCATATTGCTTTTTTGCAGGTGCTCAAAAGAAGAGAGAGTTCAATAAAATGCAAAGACACTGAAAATTTGAAAATTGAGATAACACAGACTCCATAAACAAAGGTATTATATTCAATAAAGTAAAATTTTGTACAGAAGTGTTTAATTGTATATGTAGAACATATTCTTGACAACCATTTTCTATTTATCTACAGCCTGATCCAGAGGTTGCTCTACATGGTCCAAGCTCTCCGTATCATCTTTTTTTGGAGAATCTGTTTTCTGCTACTCCATCCTGTCCTATACAATCTCTTGGTGCTGCTCCATTGTCTCCTCTACTACCCCTGGAGAATCTGTTTGCTGTGCTGCTCCATCTTCTCCTCAATAACATCAGCAGCACAGCAGGTCCTTGTTCCTGTGGCTTCTCCTCATCAGCACTAGGTCCTTGTTCCTGTGGCACCACATCAGCATCATCTGTGTCATCAAGGTGTATGACATCTTCTCGGACTTTAGAGCTCTCACCCAACTCGACAGTAGCTGGTACAATAGGTTTGGGAGAGGCATACTTCAAAAACTTCCAAATTGTATCAGCTCTGAAACTATATACATAGTTCGAGCTGAAGCTATCTTCTCTCATCTGCAACAATGGCATATGATGATTTAGAACACTTTGTACCAATATCAATTATTTTGAAGCTAAATGAAAATTATTTTTTCTTACAAGGTCTGGCTATCCTATCTCAAAATAGCTTGAAAGTATATATTTGGCACTGATCAGCACTCTCTAGCAGCCCCGCAGCTACTTGAATCATCTTGTTGTGGTGTCTACACAGTTGGAAAGATATGTTAGAAAATGTTAACATCTGAACAAAACAAAATTATTCAATAGGTTCAAAGGCATAGCATGAAATAGACATCAGTAGGGGAAACGACTTTCTACCTCTAAATTTATTGACTCTATTGAATCCAAAAGATTGACATTAGGAGGACAGTGATCCAATGCATCTAGAAACCTTCTAATACAACTGCAATACATATAATTCAATTAGTGTGCATTAAACAAAATAATAAAGTTTAAAGTTAAAAATAGCACACACACCACTTACAATTTCAGCTGTGTGTGTGTGTTTTTAAGAGAGTTGAATATAAAGCATTGCTTCTGCTGGATATCAATAGAAGCAAAGCTCCAGTGGTCACTATGTAAGGAAAAAAGCATTAAGAAATCAAAGGCTACAAGATTTCTCAATCTTAAAGAAGAATCCCAAAAGAAGCAGTCACCCACATACCTGTTATGGTATGGAAGTAAGCAAAACATCGATAACATCAAAATTGCAGTGTCTGAAACAATTGAAAATATCCATGGGAGTTTCCTTTGCATCTCTTAACCTGGAGGAAATGGCAGGATCAATAATATGAACTGTATGTTGTACAGCATGGTTAAGCCAGCTTCTCATCATGCTGCATTGGACCAAACAATAATTAGGGTAGGGTGTAAAGGAGGTACAAGAAGAATTGTTTTGCAAACAAATGTAAAATAAAAGACACTTACTAGAGCATTGCAAGAATGATAGTATCTGAGCAATACTCATTCTTATGAGCCAATGCTGCCAAGCATGGTTTTGTCAAGTCAAAATTATTCACTGAAGTTTCATCCTCAATATGGACAACTATGTTAGGGCCCAGCTCCTGCAACCTTCTCTGTATCTGCAGCTCCCTCTGTACAATCTCCACATCTATAACAGATTTGGATTCTTTTATTTGCTGCTTCAGTGACTCCTCATAAGTAGCTTTCCCTCTGGTGTTCTTTGAGTGGGTTACTTCAACAACCTTAACCTCATCTACCTTCAACTTTCTTGTAGGTGGAATTAATAATATGTCTCTCATCTTGATGTCTTGCCATACATTGCATCCTCAAAATATTTCTCCAAGTAATCCTCTGCCATTTCCTGTAAGGAAAGAATGGCAGTCCTGTTCCACCTGAAACCAAGGTGCCAACTATCACATATGTCTTTCACTAGTCTCTAAAAAGGTGCCTTGGGGATTGCAAAGCCTATAGCTTTCTATTGCTTCCTGATCTCCTTTAGCACACCTGCACCATGTTTCAATCTCTTGGCCTTTTGCTGGAGCAGGCTCATTGGCTTTCCCTTCCTGCCATGTGCAACTCTTCTCTTTGGAGGCACACTAAATTCCTTGATACCTGCCCCAGCTGCTGCTGCTGCAAGCCCTGGCCCCTTGCCAGCACTCCTTGCAGTTGACTTGGTTCTAGCCATCACTCTGACAAGCTGCACACAAAGCAATGGAAACAGATTACAGCCATGGAGAACATGGAATGATACAAAAAGGCAATGATAGGGGTAGATGAAGCAACATTTATAAATTTGCAACAAAATGCGATTTCAACAGTTTGAAATTCCTAATAGCTCACTCTCGCGTTTTCCTGCAAATACTTGAAGTAACATGTTGGTACATTCCTATAGTGATTTCTCTGTCTTTACAACTAAATACAATGCATTAGGAAAAAAAGGGAGCTCATTTTGGGGCATTTTAGAAGAGAGAGAAAATAGGCTCTCAACCAATCAGAAGTGGGCCAACGTTACGTTGAAAATTCAACAAAAGAAGATGAAAATAAGAAAAATAAATAGTACTGTATGTTCATAGAAGCGTGTCACATTAATAAGGTGATCCAATTTGAATCTTTAAAAATTTTATTTTTTGTGCAGATTTTGGTGATTCTGACATTGTAAATGCGTCCGGAACGGCCCAAAACCCCAAAAACGACACTTGAAACGCTGGAATCGGACATCCAGAGGCCCGGAAACGGTCAAAAAAGGTCCAAAAGTGAGATTTGCAACAAAACGCGATTTCAGCTGTTTGAAATTTCTAAACCCTTCTCCTCGCGTTTTGCTGCAAATTTATGAGGCAGCCTGCTGGAACATGCCTTCAGTCATTTCAACCAGCCCAATTCAAAAGTCTTTCTGCTTGTGGTATTTATTCTAATATCTAAGCTACATCACATCCCAAAAGTATGTGTTATACTATTAAACAAGAAGATAAGGATATAGAGAGTCTTACTGACCTGGAAGCTATCTGTGGGTGTGCTGTGCTTGTTGATGAGTACCCTGTGCTGGGGATGAACCTGTGCTGCTGGTCAGGATGCTGATGGTGCAGAGTAGGGAGGTAGAGTAGGGAGGTAGGGAGGCAAGAGAGCTGAGGGGAGGGCCAAGACAGGAGAGATTAAATAGGAGGGAAAAGATTAGTGCAAAATACAAAAAAGGCAGCTACTAAATGATGGAGCCGTTTTTTCACACGTGTGGATGGGACCCAGATCTCTTGGAGTTTGAAACTTGGCACTGTGAATGGGACACTTTTTGCCTTGGAACTTGTGCCAATCATGATTTCATAATCAGTTCCATAACCACTCTTCCCTCCCCGTCTTTCATCCTTGCCAGTACCCTCCCATCATCCTTTTCCTTCCCTCTCTGATCCCTTCCTACTCAACACACTCCATCCAGACTGCAACCTGCCTGAAGACTACTACCACTGCCAGATCTCCAGGTTACCTAGGCTGTAGCTCAAGTTTGGGAGAGAGCAGAAGATTCACCAGTGCAACTCCAACAGCATGGAAAAGGAAAAGAAAGGTCAGAGTTCTATATCCTTTTCAATGTTTTTTGATATATATTTTTTCCATCCATAGAATTCTTGATGTCCAGATATCTGGGCAATTTCCATCCACCACATCCCATATCCCAAATTTCCACATCCTAGTTTTATATTTGCAACAAAACGCGATTTCGGCTGTTTGAAATTCCTAAAGCTTTCTCCTCGCGTTTTCCTGCAAATTCATGAGGCAGCCTGCTGGAACATGCCTTCAGTCATTAAAATCAACCCAATTCAAAAGTCTTCCTACTTGTGGTATTTATCCTAATATCTAAGCTACATCACATCCCAAAAGTATGTGTGTTATTCTATTAAACAAGAAGATAAGGATATAGAGAGTCTTACTGACCTGGAAGCTATCTATTTGATTGGAGATGGATATCAATAGAACCTAGAAGTTTGCAAAAAAATGCGAGGAGAGTGGTTAACATTTTCTAAATAGCCCTATATCGCGTTTTCCTGCAAATTCCTATATTTCTTTTGGTTTTCATTTCTTCCTCATTGTTTTGCTTTCTTTGGCCCTGGGATTTCTTCCTTGATGATGAGAAAAGTTTTTGCTTTGGAACAATTGATTCTCAGGCCCCTCCTTTCAAGAGAAAGTTGGACTTTTCTGCTGCTATACTTAGACCACAACAATTACCAGGTGAGTCATGTGTGCTCATGAAGGGAGTTGTTTGGTGATATCCTATACATTCCCTGATTGCATATGTCAGCATATAGAATTCATGATATATAAATTTTGGTTCAGGCAAAAGGAAGAGACTGGAGCAGAAAGCTGAGTCTTCCCTCTCAAAACAAAAGGAATCAGAAGAGCACAAATCTCCAGATTTGCTCCTATTTGACTTTCTTCACAAATGCAAGGCTCAGAGGAACTTCCACATATACCACAGTATTTTCAAACAGGGAGTTCACTATGAGCTCTGTACTGGAGCATCACAGAAATTTTCTTTCAAATCATTGGGATACCTTCAAACAACTGACAGAGGCAGGAAGAATTGTGGAAGGTGAAAAGGTTTTTGTGCATATAAATCATATTGTCTCCATTGACAGGCTGAGGTACCATGTGAATAGAAGATTTGACAACCTGCCTGAGAAATATAAATTCAACTGTAGCTTGCACACCAGAAAGTGTAGAGTGCTTGAGGAGACCATGGCATTCCTTATGTACATTGTCTTTAGTCAGTACTCTCTAGAAGAGCAAGGGCAGGAGGCTGAAGAACAAGACACATTTGAAGCAGAGGAAAAAGAGGATGTTCCTGTGGCAACAGAAATGGCAGAGCAAGAATTAGATATCACTCTCCAGGAAAAAGAGTCCAATCAAGATCAAAAAGAGAGTTCCGATTGGTAGGCCTTGGGAGTAATAGGATTTAGTCATCAAATATAGCACAAACATTATGTTGAAGTTGTTGAACTGATTTGTACAAAGTCTTTGATCCTCTACCTTTCCCTTTTGCATTTGTCCCATCACCGTACGACACTTTAATACTCTTCCCACACTCAGTAGCTTCTAAAAGCGTTTGACACTCAGTACATTAGTAGCTTCTAAAAGCGTTTGACACTCAGTACACACTCATCAGTACCTTATTGGTAAGGATCAATAGTGTGTCTAGCATAATTAAGTAGTATTGATTGAATTTTTTGTGTGTAGCTCATGGATGTATTGATGCTTGTTTAATATAGATCACATGTTTCACAAAAGAAATACTTTTGATGGAGTCTCAAAACATATAGGCATAAAACCAAGAGTCACTTGTTCCACAAAATAAAAATCTATTGATTGAGTTTGAAAACATGTGGACATAACACCAATAAGTTACAAACTGCTATTCATGTTTACTTGTCCATTTATGGTTTCTAAATATCTTCGAATCCCTCCATTGTCTATGTCTCTCTGCTGCCATTGAATTGTCCAAAGTTTGTCTTCATCTTTGCTTTTGGGCTAGAATAAAAGCAGGCTTGACTTTGGAGCTAGCAACTTTTCTTTTAGCATGCAGCCTCTGTAGTATGCCTCGGTAAAACCATTGGAAGACTTCCTTCAGACTATTTGCCTTTTGACTCCCTCCGTAGTGTTGTGTGTGTCTGAAAAATGCATTACGTGCCATGTAGTGAGACTTCTCCATGCCTTGGGTAGACCAAATTGCTGGGCATCCATACTTTTTGACAAAATAGGGAAGGTGGTTGTAGATGATATGCTGTTTTCACAGAGACATAAGAATGCATAGTAAGTTATAAAAAAAAGAGGATCACACTTAAGTAAAAGAAGAAGACAGAACTTTACCATGTAGTGAGTTATATTGCAGGCTGTCCATGCGTCTTTCATTGACTTCCCAAAATGTTTAATTGCCTCTTCAAAGTTCTTGTAATCACTTTTTGTCCATGTTACATTGTCACAGAACATGAAGAGTTGATCAAGAGACCTCCACACCTCTGCCTTCACATTTCGTGCTTCTCCATCTGCCTCATGATCTTTCACGGCATTATGGACTTGCTTCCACAATCCATAATTAATCCTTGAAACTGTTCTACCTTGCCTTACTTGCTTACTACTGTGTTTGGGTCGAGACAAGAATCTTCTTGCCTTAATACCACCAATAGAGGGCTTGATTGGTACCTCCTTGCCATTGGTAGACTTTTTAAAATCCTTTGTGATATGAACATCACCTCCATGCAGACCTATATCAGATAACACTTTTTCCAATGCTTGAAGAGCATCCTTTCTATTTTTTTCGGGACGAAGTTTCCAAGCAAATCCAATATACAAAAATACCAATTTCTCAATAATTCGACATAGACCATGCAATGAGCATATGTGAACATTACATAGTGGAATGTCAAGAATGGCCTTGAAGTCAGGGTCAACTTTATCTCTATTAGGTGCTCTCTTCCACCATTTGGAATCCATTACTTGAGCTGATTCTTTGCAGTAAAGACAAGGAGACTTTGAGTTGCCTCCTTTACTAACGTTATACATGCACTTAAGTGTTTTAAGATCCCCCGCCATGTGCCACTCTACTTGAAAATCACCTTTTCTTGCAACATGGAGATTCTCTCCTCGCACTTGTCTTTTATTTATTCTTGGTATTTCCGTGTGGTGAAACACCCAATCTAGTGTTTCATGGTCTTCTATCTTTACCTGTGATTATAGAAAACAAAAGTTTTACTATAAAAGATTTGAAAACAATGACTAAAATCAAGTACGAAACAAAAAAATGATCATACCTGGAACGAGCCTAACCAAATACTTCGAACTCGCTTCAGTCAATGATGTATCAAGTGCTCCATTCATCAATGTAATAGTAATCCTTTCCATTTTCTTTTCCTTTATAACCTCACACTCATCCAGTTTGATAACAAATTTCAAAATGCCTTTGCACTCCTCAAATGTTATTCCATAAAACTCGACCATTCTTCTTTGAAGTTGTTGTAGATCTACAAATATATTGTTCCAAGGGTATACACAGTGGTTCCTTTACCACCATGAAATATTTCTTCAATATGCTTGTCAATCTCATAGTCTTTTTGTAACATGAATCGTGGAAGTGTGGCAGTATCCATGTAAATATTTTGAAAAAGTGCAATCATCAAGTTCAGTGATGGATTCTTTATGAGAGGCCTGCACACGTCGTCAAAAGAGATGCGGAATCTTCGGGAAACAAAAAAAAAACTAAGGAGATATTTAATGCAAAATCGTGTTAGTTAGACAAAAGATTATCTTATTCCTTTCTGAACTGACAGTTCTGTAGTCCTTACTGACAGTTCTGAGCCACGTTTCCGTATTTTACTATTTTTGAGGTCTTTTAGGAGAGAAATAAATAAAAAAATAGTGAGTTTCTTACAGGGCCCCAAAATGAGCTCCCTTTTTCCCTAATGATTAAAGGAGCACTTAATTCTTAGTCTTCTGATTCCTGATTGGTAGTTATTCTTGTGTATTTGTTCTTTATTTTTTAATCAAGATATATATTGGTGCAAGATTAACTTATCTATATTTATGACATATTCTTGTGTATCTAAAGAAAGGAACACTTGATTCTTAGTCTTCTCATTCTTGATTGGTAATTATTATTGTGTATCTCTTCTTTCTTTTTTTATCAAGATGTATAATGTTGCTAGATTAACTTATCTATATTCATGAAATGTTAGGAAAGCACCAAGGATTAAACATGAATGTGTCAACCGCTTATTGAAGAGCTCCAAGAGATTTGGAGGGGTTTCGAGACATAGAATATATCTAGATTAGACAAGTAGCATCAAAACCTCCTTCTATATGAGGCATACTCGCATGGATCATTGTGAATGTCTGAGATTTTTACTATATTCATGTATGGAGTGAAACATTTACCCAATGTATATAAAGCATTATCTCACTTTTCATTGCCCGATAATCACACACTATCACTCTACTTTAACAAATTTTAACAAATTTCTTACTATTTCACATTTTCATTTTTGGGTTTTTAAGGGATTAGTTTTGGGTTTCTCCCTCCCAAATTTCTTTCCTATCTATGCTATAAATTACTCTACATGACTCCACTCTAATTATTGATATTTTGTACTTATTAGTTCATTCTACTTCCTAAATATTTACCGTATCTCTCTTGATTCCTCTTTATGGGTTCTTGTGAGTTCAAGCATACAAATGGAAGACATGGACCAACCAGAAAGTGAATCAAGGAATAGAAGGAAAGGAGTTCAATTTTCTTGGGTTTTCAAGCATACAAATGGAAGACATGGATCAACCAATAAGTGAATTAAGGAATACAAGGAAAGGGGTTAAATTTTCTCACCTATGTTATTAGTACTTTGCTTGTACCAACCTCATGAATACTATAAATTTATCTCCTCTTCATCACACACAATGACTCAAGTGGTGCGAATTCTTAAGGGTTTCCAAAAAGAAGCTTATGACTATTATCCCTTTTGTTTAGACTACTACATCCTATTGGATTTTGAATATTTATCTTACCTTTTTGTGGGTGTTAAATTGAATATTCTATCTAGCCTTTTTTGTGGATTTTAAAGTGAATATTTTATGCTACCTTTTTTGTGGGTGATAGGTAATTAAAATTTTCCATATAGTTTAGTTTTTTAGTAATTGTTTGAGTTTTGCATTCATTAGCTTTTATCTTTGATTATATAAACTTCAGACCTTCGATTTGATTATATAAACTTCAGACCTTCGATTTGATTTGAATGTAGAAGTTAAAAATTTCATGTTGAAGAAGAGCCTGCAGACTGAAGAGCGTAGCCATTATAGCCATTATTGGATGCTTCTACTATAGTGAAAACATTGCCCACATCTCAGATATCTACCTTTAAACACATTACAGTCTGCAGCTATGTCTGATTGCCTATTGGGCAGGAGCTTGTTGTAAAATTCGCCCACATGAACTCTAACTGATTCACAACATGACCAATCATCACATTTGCAACTATGGCTAATGGATGCTTTGCAAGAATGATAAAGACGATCAGAATATATTGTAGAAAAATATCTTGAAATGAAGAAAAGAGTGTACATGTTTAGCGAGAGAAGATGAATTAAAAAAACTAGTGAACCTGACTTTGAAGAAAATGTACTTTAAAATAAGGTTTATTAACTCTTTAAGGTTTATTTAATCTACATTTTTTTAAGATAAAAAGCTAGATTTATAACTTGAAAGATGGTGTCTTTGAGGGAAATATTTATAACAAACTACAAAAGATACAATAGTAGAAGAGGAGAAAAATAACACAAATTGAAGCAAACCTAGAAGGACGAACCTATGTAGACACCACATTAGATGAGAAACTACATGGAAAATGCAAAGAGGCATTTGTACAAGGATTTTTTTGTCCTTGGTTATATCACAAATGGGTATATTTGTGTCCCAAAGTATGATGTGAATCTGTTAGGTTGGTCTTAAGGTAAGATTATGAAAAGCAATGTCTTTTAAAATTTAATACAAATTATTATATGTTTATGACTCTTGTTTACACTTCATCCATACATAGAAATCTTCTTATCAATTTTATAGTTCTTGAATTTCATGAAGATAACATTTCAGTGGCATTTATATGAGGAGAGCTATATGAGACAAAAGACTAGGGAGGTCTTTTGTGCACTTTTAAAAAAAGTTACTATCTCCCATGATACTAACAAAATTTTAAAACATTAATTTGATGTTTACATATATCACTCAACTTTAAAACCGTAAGAAGCCAAGTAGGTCCTTGGTGATATTTTATCATGTATCATATTTTATGTATATCATGCATTTTCTTGACAAAATTATAAAACCAAAAATGATACATGAAAACATATTGTCAAGAACAACATTGCATCACGTATCATTTGTTATATGTATCATGTAGGTTTTTGACAGTAATATATCACATATAATTTTTTATATGTATCATGTATGATACGTGATACAATGTAGTTAAGAACCTACATGTAGGTTCTTGACAATATAGTATTACGTATCATTTTTTATATGTATCATGTAGGTTCTTGACAATATTGTATCATGTATCATTTTTTAATGTAACATGTAGGTCCTTTAGAATATTGTAAAAGCTAAGGAGAAGAATGAGGACATAGAGAAACCAGATTAGCTTCATGAATAATACCCTAAATCCACATGATATAGCAGGTATATAAGTAATACATGGAGAATTGATGGCTTCATGCGCATAGCCTGAATAGAAATAATAACATAAAAAATGTTTTATATTCACAAGTAGAGAATTTCAAGTTTATGGTGTTCTTCTCTAATTATAACTATAATTTAGAAATAACTATTGAAACATTCCAATTCCAATCTTTCTTCATTGGAAGTTAAAGAAACAAATACATGAAACCATGTCCTATAATAAAACATTACTTCTATGTAGGGCATACTGAATTGTACCTTGCAACTTAACTGGTAATATACAAATTTACTTTTGTTGTGCTTAGTAAATGTATGTACTCTTATGTAATAGTGATTTAACATAACACACTATTTAAAAAGCTATAAAGTTACTTCAAAATGAGAATCATCAAACTACATAGCTAATACATGCATATCGATCTATTTGTCAAACCACCATTAATCCATTTTGCTTGTTTATATTCACATAAATTAGTTCTGGATCATGAGTAAGCTTTTTTAATATTTATTATATGCAAGAAGTAGATATGCACATACTAACAATATGTCCTCCTCATTGTGTTTTGGGAACAAGGCTCTAGATTGAACACCAAGAAGTGATTAGGAATGTTAGCTGAGTTTTAAATCCATCCAAATTCGAAAGGAATTTGATGAGACTATTCAAAAGGAATGATAATAAGTTCATGGAGCTACAAAAACAAATAGAACGATTTGAGAAAATGAAAGAAGAAAAATGTTCAAAACAACAACTGCAATAAACTACACAACACATGGTATTTTTTGGTTCTGTTTATATAATAGATGTGTTTGTGTGTGTGTGTGTGTGTGTGTGTGTGTGTGTGTGTGTGTGTGTAGTGGTAGAAGAAAAACCCAAGGAATACAAATAAAATGAAATCTGTAGTGGTAGCAGAAAGTCAACTCAAATATAGGCCCTAAGTTCCATCCCATCCCATAGCACTAAATCAGGCCAGGGAGCTTTTTTGAAAATATACATATATATAAGCCAAAATTCAGTTTAAGACTACAAAAAGTCCTTAGTAAGCTACAAAGTAGAAAATATTATATTCCAATGACAGTAATCACTGGACTAGTTAAAAACATTAAGCTAAGAAACCAGAAGCAATGCTACAAACCAGAGCATTCTCCAAATACCGAGGAAAGAAAAAATGGCAAGCTCCTCAGCGCCAAGACTTGCAACCAGTCTAGACAGTAGTCCAATAAATTGTAGAGATGATAAGAGTAAGTACAAGAATCATAGATTTCATCAATCATTCTCAACAGTACACAAGAACAACCAGGATCATTAAAGTTGTCAAAAACCCAAACTCTATTCTAAACCAAAGTACTACAAGCTTTACAAAGCTTAGTAGAATACCTAGCTACATTCAAAACCAAAGACCTTCAAAAACTAAACAAAGGAGTAATCAAGAAATGACAAATGGGATAGTGATACAATTCTTCTTCTATCCATGGAGTGAGTCTCGAAACTAGAATTGACACTTTCTAAGGTCATGTTTTTACATAGATCTAAAACAATTTCAAGGAAATAATGAGACTTTATAGATACATGCTCTTCTTGATGCATTCAACTTTTGAATTTTTACAAAAGATGCATTGCCACCACTCTATTATTTCAGAGGTGTATCAATTCAAGTTTTAATTTTTTTAAATAAGGGTTGCACGAAGAATTCTGCATGAAGAAGTCATTTTTTAAAGACAAATGGTTCCTCATCTTTATTTTAATACTAGAAAATAAAGCTCCAAAATCTTTAATAGATTCTTGTATTAAGAAATATTAACCTTCATATCTTTTGTAAATTTAATTATGTATATAGTTCACACATCACACTAGTAGTAGAGTCTAGTAACTAGTAGTGTGTTCAAATGTGGATGACCTTAAGAACATTAATATAATCAATATCAACCCTTTTAGTTTAAACAATCATGAAGAGCTTAAGATCAAAAGATTAAATTAATATTCTTACTCCTCTTTTTTTTAACTTTTAAGTTTGAATAGTGTTTGTCTGTGTGAGTGTGCATGTTCTCTCACTTCTCCTTTACAAATATAAAAATAATGCTATTCATTGAAATACCCACAAGTTTGTGACAAATTCCATTGGGAAACATCAAGATATCAGTGTGCAAATAAGCTATGGCATTAAGGTGGAAACATGCTATTGGTGTTAAGAGAGTCTTAGAGATAAAAGTCTTACTACTAACAATTTGTGAGTGATGAATTATGTTCCTTTTTTCAATAGAAAATGAGAGAAAAAATCTCATGGGTAAAATGAATAAAAATTACAATGTCCAAAATCTTATGGTAAAATGAATAAAAATTACAAGGTCCACAACAATGGGATAATGTCACTTATGGACATTGGTACAAGGTTAAAATATGTCATCTATTTTTACAAAGGAAACAAAATGAGAACCAAGGGCCACAATAAGTTTTACACTCATAGGGCCCACAGCAATGGAGGATAATGTCGCTTATGGATGATATTGTTAGTATATTTTGAATGCCTACCTCTCAGCATCATGTATCTCACATTAATGTATGGTGCACATTTGTACAATCCCCATTATGGAGGAGAAGCCATTGGTGCATATATCTTTAGTGGGAATCCGAGCTTAGATGTTGGAAAGGGTCTTAGCCCGAAAAGGTATAGGTAATATTCCTTGGAATATTCTCTCGGATACTAATTTCATCATTAGTGGCGGTGGTCAATTGGGACGCATTATGAATATGTGGGCAGTGAGCCGCATCAATGCAACGTAGTCACCCACATCTTGGACGCGTCCACCACATTACCTGCAGCACTATAAATGGACATAGTTGGCACAAGCTCAGGCATCCAATCCTAGACAGAGCATATGTTCCCTATACTCTCAATACGTCCTCCATCAAGATCACCATCTAAGCTCTAAACTAGAGCGCACAAGTGGACAACACCATCATATTGTACTACCTATCTCTTGCTGGTATAATCAAAATTTTAAAATAATCTCCATTATCTCTATTGCATTGTCTAGTGTACTATATCTTTTTTCATTGTGCCACATTCTTATAGGTATAAGGTGAAGTCATTTCATATGATTTTACAAGGGATAACAAATAAGAACCAAGAATGTGCATTCATATGATAAGTTTTACACTCATGTGCATTTGAGAATATGCCATTTAGATTGCTAGCATATGATTTTACAAGGGATACAAAATGAGAACCAAGAGCTACGATAAGTTCTACATTCGTGTGCATTCAAGAATATTCCATTTATGTTTCTAGCATATATACTATTGGAAACAAATCTCATGATAAAAAGAATAAAGATTACAAGGTCCACAATAATGGGATAGTATCACTTATGGATGGTACAAGATGAAATCGTTTCATATGATTTTACAAATGATACAAAATGAGAAACAAGGACTACAATAAGTTTTACACTTATGTGCCCCACAACAAGGGGAGATAGTGTCACTTATGGATGGTACAAGGTGAAATCATTTCATATGATTTTACAATGGATACAAAAAGAGAACCAAGAGCTACGATAAGTTTTACACTCATGTGAATTTAGGATTAACCATTTAGGTTGCTAGCATATGATTTTACGTGGGATACAAAATGAGAACCAAGAGCTATGATAAGTTTTACATTCGTGTGCATTTAAGAATATTCCATTTATGTTGCTAGCATATATACTATTGGAAACAAATCTCATGATAAAAAAGAAAAAAAATTACAAGGCCCACAATAATGGGATTGTATCACTTATGGATGGTACA
Organism: Cibotium barometz; assembly: GCF_041138505.1. Taxonomy (NCBI): domain Eukaryota; kingdom Viridiplantae; phylum Streptophyta; class Polypodiopsida; order Cyatheales; family Cibotiaceae; genus Cibotium; species Cibotium barometz. Next base: position 39,841,007 of record NC_141068.1, read on the forward strand.
AGATGAATTCATTTGATATGATTTTACAAAGGATACAAAATGAGAAACAAGAACTAGAATAAGTTTTACACTTATGTGCCCCACAACAATGGGGGATAGTGTCACTTATGGATGGTACAAGGTGAAATCATTTCATATGATTTTACAATGGATACAAAAAGAGAAACAAGAGCTACAATAAGTTTTACATTCAAGAATATGCCATTTAGGTTGCTAGCATATGATTTTTCAAGGGATACAAAATGAGAACCAAGAGCTACGATAAGTTTTAAATTCGTGTGCATTTAAGAATATGCCATTTATGTTGCTAGCATATATAGTGTTGGAAAATCATTTACTCAATGCTCTATACGGTTACGAATGTGCTCTATTTTGTAAGGCGCCCTTTATGAGTAACTATTGTGGTAAACACAACAGCTCCCAGTTTAGACACTGGATGGTGGCCACATGATAAGGATATGGCTTATGTGTAGACTTAGCACTCTGCCAAGTAGGATGCACGCTTGTGCAGACTAAGTGAACGCATTATGTGGGCATTGGATCAAGGACACACTATTCTTATGTTGCAAGAAGTTCATACATCATATAGTGCATATCTCATCGGTGGGCAGATACATGTGGTCGTGGTGGATAGGGTCAAATGAACAACCTACCATATGTGGTACTATATATATGGGTAGGTCAAATGACCAACCTACCATATGTGTTACTATATATATGGGTAGGGTCGAATGACTGACCTACCATATGTGGTACTATATATGGGTAGGGTCGAATGACTGACCTACCATATGGGGTTATATATATGGGAGCAGTTGTGGAACTCTATTATCGTCAAGTTCAATGTGTTCAAGAACTCTTGTAAGAAAGGCATCCTTCGTCAAGGGTCTCTCTAGATCGCCAATCAAAGCTCCTTACCTTGAGCACATGGGTGATCAAACGCCATGAGTTTGTAATCAAATTTTTGCAAGCAATAATATTATTTACTCTCCACTTATTTTTGCAATATAATGCTTTGTATATTGTGTTGATACAGGTTTGAGTGCTGATGTGTATTCTTACATGGTATCAGAGCATCTTGGAAAATCTTGTCTTTGGTAGTTTGCATGTGAAGGTAGATTTGGAGAGCTGGCCCACAACCTACAAACAACATAGTTGCTCATGCCCACACTCCACATTTTGGTGATGAGAAGTTGGATGGGAAAAAATATTCTTTGGAAGTTCAAGACTAGGTCCATTCTCGATTTTTATGAGTTGTTGAAAACTTCAACAGGGGTTGATGCAAAGCGGTGTCCTACTCCGGATCTACCGCGACCATACTACCAAATCCTATTCTTGCTTTGGCATGGAGGCAAGGGAATGCAAATATGGTATGTGCCATCATCATTAATTTCACTGATTCGATGATAACCCTGATTCAATATACTACCATGGCTTCTAAAGCATGGTAAGCTCTACAAAACCGGAATGAGATAAGGAATCCGATAAGGATTCAAAACCTTGAGAATCAACTTTATAGTAGAAAGGCATTTTGATGGAGAAGTAGCAAAGCAATTTATATCATGAATAAATAATCTGCGAGATTAAATGGCAATGGTGGAGATCACTAAGGTCAGCAAGGAGCTCAAACACATAGCTACATCAGATTGTTGCCTCCAAAATATGAAAGTTTGGTGACCCCATTGAACATGCAGGTGTGCAACCTATCTTTTATTTTTGAGACGTTTGGCGTAATGCTAGTGGAGGAGGAGGAGAGGATGAATTTTAAAGCCAAAGATGTAGCGCAACGTCTTAATCAAGGCATGTAGATTGAAGGAAGAACATGAGAAGAGTGGCAGTTTGAAGCTTTAGGACAGGAGTCGAAGAACAATGTTGAACAGGAATTGGAGCTATCTATGGAAATATAAGAAATTTGTGTGCAAAAGGAGAAAATTTCTTGGCGTGCGATGGTTCATGGATGATCAACAATGGAGCACCCTCACATATAACGAATCAAAAGGGCTGGTATACCTTCCTCAAGCTTGTGGGAGATTCCATCCTAGTAGCAGTTGGGAAATGACACAAATGCCCAGCCTAGGTTTAGGTACCATAATAATCCATTTCTTTTGTTTCTATAGCAATAGTGATACTAAGAAGTTATCCAATGTCTTTGTATGCCAGACATCAACATGAATGTATTATCTATTTTGCAACCCATAGCTTTTCCATGACTTGAAGTTTCTCTTCAAGAAGGCTGGTGCATCTCATCATAGATGATACAAGCAATGTCATTGGAAAAGGAATCTAGCATAACAACTTGTATGAGCTATCAGCTTTTATAACATGAGCTAATGTGGGGACAAGCAAGCTATGGCATGAGAGATTTGAGTGCTTAAGCTTTGTAGCCTTAAAAGAGATGCAAAGTTCTTGGACTGTGGCACATCTACCAGTATTTTCAGAGATGTCATCTGTGTGTGAATTTCATATGATGGGCAAGTAGCATCGGCATGCATTTCCACAAGAAAGAAAGAACCATGCAAAGGCTCCTCTAGAGCTTGTACATGCACATCTCTGGTAAAATACCAACCATTGCAATGGGTGGTTCTTCCTACTCCTTGTTACACCTGATCGATGACTTTAGTAGAAAGATGTGGGTGTATTTTCTTTGGGATAAGACTGAAGCTTTTGGAAAGTTTAAAGTATGCAATAACTTGATAGAGAGTTAGACAATAAAGAGACTGAAGAAATTCCAAATAGATCGATTGAGTTTAAGGCCTACTGCAAGGAGATATTTAATAATTTCTCATACTCCACAACAAAATGGTGTTGCAAAAAGAGCACAAGAATCATAGAGTGGTGGAGATAACATTGAGTATACTCCAAGGAAAAGTATTATAGAATTCTTTTTGAGTCGAGCTAATTAACATTGAAGTGTATCCTTAACAAGAATTACACAAAGGCAGTGAAGGGCATGACACCTCCGTTGCATATTTGAGGACATTTGGGTGATTGTTTTGTGTATGTTCCAGACTCATCCAAAACCAAGTGGGACTCCAAGAGCATAAAGTGTATCTTCTTGGGATAAAGTATGGATTCAAGGGGTTATGGACTATATGACCCTAAGGCAAAGAAGATAAATCTCAATGATCTACGAGGAACAACCTGAGGTGGAGGAGAGGGCTCCATCCACACTATCCTTCAACAAATACATATCCTAGTAAACACAAACACCAAATACTATACCACCTCCACAAGAGGTGGATTAATCATGATGAAGAATAGAAGCCTGCAACACCTCCTACACGAGGCCTTCTGCTAAAATGGGTGAAGCTCTTGGATAAGAAAGTTTCGTCATCGTTAATCGTAGAAGAGCCCCTATGTAAGGAATCTGCATTACACCACTTGTTCAAAGACTATCCAAACTTAAAAAAAACAACTACTCCCAGCATTACACGACTTGTTCAAAGACTAAAAAAAAAAAACTAAACACAACAAAATCTGTCCCACTCGACATTGTTAGTGTGCATAATGGACGGTTGAGCACCGTACCATTAAATGTGCTAGCATGGCTACTACAACCCAAGGTGCAAACCAAAACAAAATTTGGCAACACTAAAAGTTCAAAATGGGTTAAAGAAAATGTTATGATGTATAAGACTAGCGAGGATCCAAAGTTGAAGAATGAATCCCAAAAATCAAAACAAAAACTAAACCGTGTCAAACAAGCCTTAAACCAACCAAAAGCTCAACCACAAAAAAGAATTTGGAACCTCAAAAACCAAATAAAACCAAGGACAAACAAAACGTGGAGGTCTAAACAAGCTCAAATGAGGATAGGAAAATCAAAACAGCCTCACCAAAGGACCAAAGTCAACTCAAAATGTAGGAACATCCACTATTTGAGAAACAATGAAACTTGCATGTGAAACTATGGATGTTGATGGCAAAAAGACAATTCCTTTTTTGCTAACAAAGAGAGACAGTGGGAGGTAAGTTTTACATGTAAGGACACAAATGGAGATCCAAAAGAAAACTCTGCCCCTGTGTGCCACCACATGGGAAAACAAGGGATTAGGAGCACGTGCACCCTTCCAACCAAATGAAGTAGAACTGACAATTCTAGGAATGAAACTTGGGAGAGCATGGTGAGATTGGTTGACTGGTGCAAAACTGACAATTCTAGGAATGAAACTTGGGAGAGCATGGTGAGATTGGTTGACTGGTGCACCAAGTAACCTGTTGACTCCTCCTCCCTATCAACTTCTGAAACTTTCATGCAAGATAAACAAGACCTAATAGAGGATTATCAAATTTCCTTTCAAAATTTTCCAAGTGAAATTCAACACTTGAGACAAGCAAACTAGAGAGAACTTAATGCATTGTATGGAGGTGGAACAATTATATTGTCTTATTACAATGATAAGCTAGAAGGAATGAAACCAAAAGTACCCATGCAAACAAGACATAAACATCAAAAAAACCAATGGGAAGGGTTAAAAAATATGCATCTTTCTATGCAACTAGTGTTGTGGACCCTGGGAATGACTTTCAAAACCTTGATAAACCCTTGAGGCATAAATGTAGATTTGAAAGTGCTCTAGGAGAATATGAGCTGAGGGATAACAATAAAATGAATAAATCTAAAAGTGAATTTGAATCATTCACCAAAACATCTATGCTACCTCTTGAGGATCCAATCAATGTTTGGCTAGATTTCCTAGTGGAAAAATAAATTCAATGAAAACAAGCAATGATTAGCCTCAACACTACTCACAACACTATTTTCGGCACGTTCATGGATCCAAAGTAATGCAAGACCTCCACCTAAGAATAGGGGAAGTCAAAGAGAGATGTTCCCAAATCGGCCGTCCACTTCCAAGGCAGTAACACTGGAAGTGATTGAAGAAGAAGAAGAAGATGAAAGAGATCATACTCCACCTGCGAGATGAGGACATCTCGCGTTTTTTAAGTGGGGTAGGATGTAAGATTCCTCCCCAGCCCCTCAAGATGTCCAGTTTCTCCCCTTGTTATCAATCCCCTTTTCAGAATAATAACTGATCTTGTTTCTATCTGTTTTGGCCTAGAGAGAGAAAATGTTCTAGAGAGGTAATTCAGAGAAAATATTATAGAGAGAGATAATTCAGTTTTTAGATATCTTTGGATGCTTTTCATATTGTTTCTCTTTTAAAAGTGAAATTTGATTAGTTTAGAGTGCTTAAAACCATTTGGGATAATTTTAAGTAATTTTAAGATAGGAAAATTTGAAAAATGGTAAGCCATACAAAGGAGGTTATGGCAAAATTTTCTAAAAATTGGTGAAGTAAGTTTTATCTTTTATTATTCAAAAAGAGTAATCCCCACCAATTGTGTATCCTAAAAGTATCATTTTGATTTTATGCATAGAAAGATGCATAAAGAAATTTATTTTTATTTCAAAAGAGTTATTCTCATCAATTTTGATTTTATGCATAGATTATTTTTTTCCACTAGGAAATCTAGCCAAACATTGATTGGATCCTCAAGATGTAGCATAGATGTTTTGGTGAATGATTTAAATTCACTTTTAGAATCATTCATTTGATTGTTATCCCTCAGCTCATATTCTCCTAGACCACTTTCAGATCTACATTTATGCCTCGAGGGTTTATCAAGGTTTTGAAGGTCATTGCTAGGGTCCACAACACTACTTGCATAGAAAGATGCATATTGTTTAACCCTTCCCATTGGTTTTGTTGATGTTTATGTCTTGTTTGCATGGGTACTATCAGTTTCATTGCTTCTAACTTATCATTGTAATAAGACAATGAAATTGTTCCACCTCCATACAACGCATTAAGTTCTCTCTAGTTTTCTTGTCTCAAGTGTTGAATTTCACTTGGAAAATTTGGCTCATTTTGAAAGGAAATTCAATAATCCTCTATTAGGTCTCGTTTATCTCGCATGAAAATTTCAGAAGTTGATAGGGAGGAGGAGTCAAGAGGTTACTCGGTGCACCAGTCAACCAATCTCACCATGCTCCCATGTTTCATTCCTAGAATTGTCAGTTCTACTTCATTTGGTTGGAAGGGTGCACTTGCTCCTAATCCCTTGTTTTCCCATGTGGTGGCACAGGGTAGAGTTTTCTTTTGGATCTCCATTTGTGTCCTTGCATATAACACTTACCTCCCACTATCTCTGTTTGTTAGCAAAAAAGGAATTGTCTTTTTGCCATCAACATCCATAGTTTCCCATGCAAGTTTCATTGTTTTTCAGATAGTGGTGTTCCTACATTTTGAGTTGACTTCGGTCATTTGGTGAGGCTGTTTTGATTTTCCTATCCTCATTTGAGCTTGTTTAGACCTCCCACGTTTTGTTTGTCCTTGGTTTTATTTGGTTTTTGAGGTTCCAAATTCTTTTTTGTGGTTGAGATTTTGGTTGGTTTAAGGCTTGTTTGTCTCGATTTAGTTTCTGTTTTCATTTTTGGGATTCATTCTTCAACTTTCGATCCTCGCTAGTCTTATACATCATAACATTTTCTTCAACCCATTTTAAATTTTTAGTGTTGCCAAATTTTATTTTGGTTTGCACCTTGGGTTGTAGTAGCCATGCTAGGACATTTAATGGAACGGTGCTCAACCGTCCATTATGCACACTAACAATGTCGAGTGGTATTGATTCTGTTGTGTTTAGTATTTTCTTTTTTTAGTCTTTGAACAAGTCGTGTAATGCACATTGCTTACATAGGGGCTCTTCTGTGAGTGATTACCAAAACGAAGCTTTCTTATCCAAGAGCTTCACCCATTTTAGGAGAAAGCCCCGTAGGAGGTGTTGCAAGATTCTATTCTTCATCATGATGAATCCACCTCTTGTGGAGTTGGTACAGTCATTGGTAGTTGTGTATACTAGGATATGTATTTGTTGAAGGATAGTGTGGATGGAGCCCTCTCCTTCACCTTAGGTTGTTCCTCGTAGATCACTAAGAGTTATCGTCTTTGCCTTAGGGTCATATAGTCGATAACCCTTTGAATCCATACTTTACCCCAAGAAGATACACTTTGTTCTCTTGGAGTCCCATTTGGTTTTGGATGAGTCTGGAACATACACAAAACAATCACACCCAAATGTCCTCAAATATGCAACGGCGGAGGTGTCATGCCCTTCACTACCTTTATGTAATTCTTGTTTAGGATACACTTCAGTGTTAATTAGCTAGACCCAAAAAAAATTCTATAATCCTTTGCCTTGGAGTATACTCCATGCCATCTCCACCACTCTGTGATTCTTGTGCTCTGCAACACCATTTTGTTGTGGAGTATGAGAAATTATTAAATATCTTCTTGCAGTAGGCATTAAACACAATCAATCTATTTGGAATTTCATCAGTCTCTTTATTGTCTAATTCTCTATCAAGTTATTGCATACTTTAAACTTTCCAAAAGCTTCAGTCGTATCTCAAAGAAAATACACCCACATCTTTCTACTAAAGTCATCGATCAGGTAACAAGGAGTAGGAAGAACCACCCAATGCAATGGTTGGTATTTTACCATAGAGATGTGCATGTACAATCTCTAGAGGAGCCTTTGCATGGTTCTTGCTTTCTTGTGGAAATGCATGCCGATGCTACTTGCCCATCATATGAAAGTCACACACAGATGACATCTATGAAAATGCTGGTAGATGTGCCACAATCCAAGAGCTTTGCATCTCTTTTAAGGCTACAAAGCTTAGGTACTCAAATCTCTCATGCCATAGCTTGCTTGTCCCCACATCAGCTCGGGCTGTAAAAGCCCGAGCTCATACAAGTTATGCTAGATTCCTTTTCCAATGACATTGCCAGTATCATCTATGATGAGATGCACCAGCCTTATTGACGAGAAACTTCAAGTCATGGAAAAGCTGTGGGTTGCAAAACAGATAATACATTCATGTTGATGTCTGGCACATAAAGACATTGGATAACTTCTTAGTATTATGGTACCTGAACCTAGGCTAGGCATTTGTGTCATTTCCCAACTGCTACTATGATGGAATCTCCCACAAGCTTGAGGAAGGTATACCAACCCTTTTGATTGGTTATATGTGAGGGTGCTCCATTGTCGATGATCCATGAACCATCGTATGCCATGGAATGTTTTCCTTTTGCACACAAATTTCTTATATTTCCATAGACATCTCCAATTCCTCTTCAACATTGTTCTTGGACTCCTCCTAAAGCTTACAAACTGCCACTCTTCTCATGTTCTTCCTTCAATCTACATGCCTTGACTATGTGGCTAGGCTTGTGGTAGTAGAAACACTTTGCCTTAGATCTATTCTTGTTTTTAGAAGCATTAGGGCCACCAGAGACCTTGCAATTGCCCTTCTTTGCATTTGCAGAGATTAAGATGTTGCACTACCATCTTTGGCTTTAAAATTCATCCTCTCCTCCTCCTCCACTAGCATTATGCCAAACGTCTTAAAAGTAAAAGACAGGTTGCACACCTGCATGTTCAATGGGGTCATCAAACTTTCATATTTTGGAGGCAACACTCTGATGTAGCTATGTGTTTGAGCTCCTTGTTGACCTTAGTGATCTCCACCATCGCCATTTAATCTCGTAGATTATTTATCCAGGATATAAATTGCTATGCTACTTCTCCATCAAAATGCCTTTCTACTATAAAGTTTATTCTCAAGGTTTTGAATCCTTATCTGATTCCTTGTCTCATTCCGGTTCTGTAGAGCTTACCATGCCTTAGAAGCTATGGTAGTATGTTGAATCAGGGTTATCATCGAATCAGTGAAATTACTGATGATGGCACATACCATATTTGCATTCCTTTGCCTCCATGCCAAAGCAAGTTTAGGATTTGGCAGTATGGCCGGTAGATCCGGAGTAGAACACCGCTTTGCATCAACCCCTGCAGTAGTTTTCCACAACTCATAAAAATCAAGAATGGACCTAGTCTTGAACTTCCAAAGAATAGTTTTTCCCATCCAACTTCCCATCACCAAATGTGGAGGGTGGGCATGAGCAACTATGTTGTTTGTAGGTTGGGCCAGCTCTCCAAATCTACCTTCACATAGCAAACTGCCAAAAACAAGCTTTGCCAAGATGCTCTAATACCATGTAAGAATACACAGCAACACTGAAACCTGTATCAACACAATATACAAAGCATTATATTGCAAAAATAACTAGAGAGTAAATAATATTACTACTTGCAAAAATTTGATTTTACAAACTCATGGCATCTAATCACCCATGTGCTCAAGGTAAGGAGCTTTGATTGGCGATCTAGAGAGACCCTTGATGAAGGATGTCTTTCTTACAAGAGTTCTTGAACACAATGAACTTGACGATAATAGAGTTCCACAACTGCTCCCATATATAGATTCCCATATGGTAGGTCAGTCATTTGACCCTACCCATATATGGTACCACATATGGTAGGTTGGTCATTTAACCCTATCCACGATGACCACATGTATCTGCCGCCGATGAGATATGCACTATATGATGTATGAACTTCTTGCAACATAATAATAGTGTGTCCTCAATCCAATGCCCACATAATGCATTCACTTAGTCTGCACAAGCATGCATCCTACTTGGCAGAGTGCCAAGTCTACATAAGCCATATCCTAACCATGTGGCCACCATCTAGTGTCTAAACTGGGAACTGTTGTGTTTACCACAACAGTTACTCATAAAGGGAGCCTTACAAAATAGAGCACATCCGTAACCGATAGAAACATCACAAGTATAGAGCATTGAGTAAATGATTTTCCAAGACTATATATGCTAGCAACATAAATGGCATATTCTTGAATGCACACAAATTTAAAACTTATCTTAGCTCTTGGTTCTCATTTTGTATCCCTTGTAAAATCATATGCTAGCAACCTAAATGGCATATTCTTGAATGCACATGAGTGTAAAACTTATCGTAGCTCTTGGTTCTCTTTTTGTATCCATTCTAAAATCATATGAAATGATTTCACCTTGTACCATCCATAAGTGACACTATCCCCCATTGTTGTGGGACACATAAGTGTAAAACTTATTCTAGTCCTTGTTTCTCATTTTGTATCCTTTGTAAAATCATATGAAATGAATTCATCTTGTACCATCCATAAGTGATACTATCCCATTATTTTGGACCTTGTAATTTTTTTCTTTTTATCATGAGATTTGTTACCAATAGTATATATGCTAGCAAAATAAATGGAATATTCTTGAATGCACACGAATGTAAGGACCTTAGCCTAAGGGTCTAGATTTTCAGAAATTTTTGGATTATGGTCCAATTAAGGTTCCTATGGACCAATAAGATCAATCCATGTGTGGGGAGGAGATAAATCCAATTTTGTAAAAGATGATACCCAAAAATGAGTAAATGCTCACATAAGATGAAGAATTGACTATGTACAAGGTTTATTAGAAAGAAACTATGAGTAATATCAAAAATATGAGATATTTTGGGTATCCAAAAATGAGTAAATGCTCACATAAGATGAAGAGTTGAAAATGTACAAGGTTTATTAGTAAAAAACTATGAGCAATATTAAAAATATGAGATATTTTGGGTGTCCAAAAATGAGTAAATGCTCACATAAGATGAAGAGTTGAAAATGTACAAGGTTTATTAGTAAAAAACTATGAGCAATTTTAAAAATATGAGATATTTTGGGTATAATGATTCTATTTTGACACATATGTAAGGAAGGGGAGTCCATTAAAGGAGGTGCATATTTCACATGCTTGAATGAGTTTTAAACTCATAAATAATGTGATATTTTATCTCTCCTCTCTCCTAATTCAAGTCTAGTTGCAAAACTTTAGCTCAACTGACCTAAAAATGGTCAAAAATTGACCAAACTGAGTTGAAAAATTCTAGAATCAGTTTGTTTGGTTAGGAGCTCACTTTTTCCTATAAATAGAGGCCTTTCCCTTTGTTGAAACTTAACAATGTCTAATGCATTGTTACTCTACTCCACCCAAGCCAAGAACTATGAATTTGTTAATAATTCATTAGTTTTTGACATTTCCCTCTTCCAAAGATTGGTGGCCACTCTTGTTCAAACAAGAGTTAAACCCACAAACCATCAAGCCAAAGGAAAGCTATCAAAGTCATTAGTAAGTTGGTGGTTCTTCTTTCTTTCAATTATTTTATGGATTTTTATGGTTTTAAAATGGTTTTTATGCTTTATGTCTTCTCTATAATGTTAGGCCTCATTACAAAAGGCATTCCCCTCTCTTCTCTAACAAAACCAACCATTCTCTATCCTAGGTGAATGGTTAAGTGATTAATATCAAATTTTTATAATGCTTATCTCAATTAAGTGAAAAAAATATTTACTTTAGGATAATTTCAATATTGGTGTACTTTTAATTAGTTTTAAAGATGTAGAAAATTGAAAAATGGTCAGCCATACAAATGAGGTTATGGCAAAATTTTTAGAAATTAGTAAAAGAAAATTCATCTTTTTTTTAATTATAAAAGAGTTACTTTTAGCATAATTGAATTTCATGCATAGAGGTATACATAAAAGATGAATATTTTATTATAAAAGTGTAACTTTTAGCTTAATTGAATTTCATGCATAGAGGTGTGCATAAAAGATGAATATTTTATTATAAAAGTGCAACTTTTAGCATAATTGAATTTCATGCATAGAGGTATGCATAAAAGATGAATTTCATGAATTTCATGCATAGAGGTATGCATAAAAGATGAATATTTTATTATAAAAGAGTTACTTTTAGCATAATTGAATTTCATGCATAGAGGTATGCATTAAATATGAATATTTTATTATAAAAGTGTTACTTTTAGCATAATTGAATTTCATGCATAGAGGTATGCATAAAAGATGAATATTTTATTATAAAAGTGTTATTTTTAGTATAATTGAATTTCATGCATAGAGATATGCATAAAAGATGATTATTTTATTGTAAAAGTGTTACTTTTAGCATAATTGAATTTCATGCATAGAGGTATGCATAAAAGATATGGGAAGTGATAAGATGTGATAAGATGCATATGAGATGAGTTAGGATGTGATAAGATGAGTTAAGAAGTGATAGGATGTGTATGGGATGAGGTAAGAAGTGTATGTGATGGGATAAGATGTATATGGGATGTGATAGGGTGAGAATATGGATGTGAATGTGGATGGGTATGTATGGATGTATGCATGTAGATGTGGATGTGTGAATGTGGATGTGGATGTATGGATAAGAATGTGGATGTGGATGTGGATGTATGGATGTGAATGTGGATGTGGATGTGGATGTGGATGTATGGATGTGAATGTGGATGTGTATGTATGGTTGTATGCATGTAGATGTGGATGTAAATGTGGATGTATGGGTGTGAATGTGGATGTGTATGTATGGATGTATGCATGTAGATGTGGATGTGGATGTATGGATGTGAATGTGGATGTGGATGTGGATATGGATGTATGGATGTGAATGTGGATGTGTATGTATGGATATATGCATGTAGATGTGGATGTATAAATGTGGATGTGGATGTATGGATGTGAATGTGGATGTGTATGTATGGATGTATGCATGTAGATGTGGATGTATGAATGAGGATGTGGATGTATGGATGTGAATGTGGATGTGGATGTGGATGTATGGATGTGAATGTTATTAAGAGACTAAGGTTATGTAGAAGGGTGAGAGAAGGGTGTGAGTGTGAATGGACTTAAGATCCACTAGCTCACCTATTTAAAGGTGAAGCCATGAGGCATTTTGTATGTGAGCAAGGCCTAGTTGTATTCATAAACAACTTAATAAGCAAGAGTTTGTTCTTGTATTTTTTGAGTCTCTCCTCTCCACACACTTGATCTATCATGAGCACCACGTTTTCTCATCATGGTATCAGAGCTTAGGTGATTTGAACCACTTGTGGTGTAGATTAGGTCAAAAATATCCATTTTTAGCTTATCTTTCTTGTGTGGAGCTCAACCCCCAGCCATTGGAGGCCTTCCACAAGCTTGTAGAGGGCACATCTCTTCCCGATTTCTTCATGAAAGATGAAAAGGAGCTGCAGGCGAACTGAAACGTACACTCAATGAGTTGATTTCTCCTCGCGCTGGCGCAGCATTGTCTGTAGAAGGAGCTGGTACAGTTTTTTGCCTGCTGCGCTGGGCGTATAGCCATTGCTTGGCTGTAGACCAAAATAAGGCAAGCAAGCTTAGGGCTTTGATAGCCCATTGAGTGTGGAAGCTCCAGCTTTGATTTGAGCTCTGATGGAGCCCTAACGCGATGGCTACATAGAAAAAACCAGTTGTCTCTTTCTTCTTCTTTCTCAAGCTTCCATTAAAGCTTGATTTTTGGAGGTTTTTCTTGCTCAATCATCACTCCCTTGCTTTAATCACTAAAATGGTGGTGTGAATGCTTAGTTGCTGAGTTCCTCTCTTTTTTTTGAAGAGTTCTCATTCGTATGAGGTAGCCATAAACCTCATGCCCATCAAGCTTCAACATCAACACCAATTTTTATGCTTTCAAAGTGATTAAAGTGTACTTCTAAGCACTAATTGTGTTGTTTAATACTAATTACTCTATTAATCCAGCAAAGAGAAAGTGTTTTTAAACACTAATAGTGTTATTAAACACTAATGGTGAGTTAATCACCAAAATAAGTGTTATTTTACACTAAAAATGTACTTTTTAGTACTAATTATGTTTTATACACACTAATGGTGATATTAATCATCAACCAAAGTGTTGCTAAACACTAAGGTGGTCTTAACCATCAAAGGAGGAGGTCATTTACATTGAGGAGGCTCTTCTTCATCAACATGGAGGCCGGGCACACACCATAAGTGCCACGTTCAAGTCTTCATCCACAAACCGCTTCTTCCAAAAAGAAATGGTGCAACCATGAACCAATTGTCTTCATCTCATAAGCTAGAGAGATTGAAGAGTTCTGGTTTTTTATCATAAAACTCAGATTTTTGAGTGTTCTTAAAGTTGGGCACATGTACATTAAGTGCTCATCTTCAATGTTTATGTGTATTACCCTTGAGGCCCTTGTTTGTAAGAGGCATAGGCATGCCATAAGCCATATGTTCTCACCTTCCAAGCCCAAGGCATGTCATTCCACTTCATATTCTACACTTTCATCATCTAAGATGAGTTGTAAGGTTAAGCATAGCATCCCTAAGTGCTTTACCTTATTGGTTGTCATGATTTTAGGCATTTTTTGGCATTACTTTTGTAAGAGGCATTGGCAACATTATGAGCCATGTCCTCTCCTTCTTGAGCCAAAGATGATAAACCTTATTTGTTTGAGTATTTACCTCAACCAATCACTCATTAAGCTTGTAACTTCAAACCCTAAAGGGTACCATTTAACCAACATGCATAAAAGCTATTGTAATTGTGGAGTAGACACTGCCCTTGACCAATGCATAAGGCAAGTGGTAAGACCCTCCCTTTCCCTTCCCTATTTAAATCTACCTCATTACTCATGGAGGAGATATATTATTCAAGGAAGCATAAAGCATGTTGGGGAGGACCATCTAAAAGCAAACCATTTAAGTAAGGGTGGCAGCCTGCTTTTGATCATTGTGTGAGAATGGTCAAGGTGGAAAGCATATGGTGGAAGCAATGGCATGTATCTCCTAAGCATGTCATATACAAGAAGTCAAGCAAATACAAAGAGTGGGGTGCACCATCATATTGAGGTGTACATCTTCATCGACCAACAAATGAAGACTTAGAAGGCAACATTGTATTAGCCTCTAAGGCTCTAGGAATATACTTGTAAAATCCTAGATAATCACACCTATATTCCAATGTATGGATGTATGCATGTAGATGTGGATGTATGAATGAGGATGTGAAAATGGATGTATGCATGGATGAGTATAAAGAATAATGAATGTGAATGGGTATGGGAAATAATGTATCGTCGATATGAGTAAAGGGATGAGAATGAATACATATGAATGTAATGTGGAATAAGTAATATGGATTGAGGAGGTATAATATGGAAAGACGGAGTTCGATATAGAAACTGTATTTTGTGACTGTTTGTAAATGATTATTTTATGTCAAAAATGCTGGGGAAGCATTTTGACCGTCTTACGGATTAAGGTCATGGAGACCTAACTGATAAAGTTACAACTGCTGTGACGGAGAGTCAATGGAGGACGTCTTGCGTAGCAAGGTGGGCCGAGGTCTTGACCAGCCTCGGTTCGATTTAAATGGTGAGCTTCCGGTACGGTGGATGAGGGACCAAAGAAGCGGCCTATGAGTGAAGCGCTAGGTCACCTGCGAAGGATCCTAGAGGGTGCTGACCATACGGTGCTCGGGCTCTGGGTCGCCGAAGATACCCACACGTGCATCGTGGAAGATATTGAAACAAGAAATAAGAGTTGTTTTCTGAAACCGGGCATGGATCTGGTTGATTGACCTTGCTAGTCAACGGATGAGTCCATGGCTCTTTTATATGGATCTATGGGTTGATCTTGCTTATCTTCCACGGAGATTCTATTCTATTATATGAATATATTGCCGGTTACTATATGAGCTAGGAACTATGGAAAAGGCCCCTGAGTGAACAGGTGTGGTAAGCGTTTTGGTTGCCAATGATGCCATAAGTATACCGATGAATGAATGACTGAAAATAAGTATTCAACCAGAGACTTTGAGGATTGTCATCAGTGACATAATGGTTTCATTAAAGGATTGTTTTAAAGTTAGTTGATGCTAAGAAAAAGGCAATTTCATATTGGGTGTGTAAGTGGTGTGGCTAGTTTTATGTTTGCATGAACTTCCGGCTAGGGGGCCTTGGAACTCTTTTCCTTGGTACCCGAGACAAAACCTAACCAAATTCTTAATTGGATCCCATCACTACAGTGGTTGGCTAACCCATGGGACTGGATGGGGTTGGCTAACCCATGGGACTGGCTGGATTGAAGGATCCGTAAACCGAGACTCAATTTCTGTTATTACGATAGATGAAGTAAATCTCGGATAGTAATTGTTCTATGGATAGGAATCAATGGCTGTGCATCTTGGTGGGAAAAAAAGCGTTGATCCCAATGATCCAAGTGCAAGTTTCTTCCTTGATCAGACCGAGTACCTTTATAGGTGCAGTCGGATCAGTTTGATCTGTAATGGTCTTGACTACATTAGAGTAAAAAGTTATCCTGATGGAATCATCCGTGCTTTCTGGGTAAAGGAAGTTTTTTTGGGTTCGGTTTTGGAAAAATAGTAATTGGGTCTTCAAATGGAAGTACTGCAATTATATGGAATCTCGGACTTGCTTGAGGCCTAGACATGATAGTATTTACCTTATAGTTCCAAGTACCATGACTACCCGTATATACCGAGGGTATAACTGCAGCTCTTTACCGGCAGTATATATGAGTAAATCTAAAACTTGAAATTATAAGCATTAATGCTATCCAGTTGATGAATTCGAATGTGGTTGATATGATTTTTAATTCTGTTTGAGAATTGATGAGTTGATTTGGATTCTGATGATTGAAAAATGTTGATCCCTGAAATTTGGTTGAAATGTAATAAGCTGAACGAATCCTCAATGAGGATGAATGGGACAAGTCCCTATGATGATATTCATAACTGGAATGATGATAATGATTTCAGCAAATCACTATGAGATTAGTGGATTGTGCTGTCAAATTGCTACTGTTAACTCTTATCACGGTAGATCAAGTTAAGGGATGACAATTTGAGAAATTGCTTAACTTAAATTTCCGTGGGTGGTGGAGGAATGTTTAGAAAGAAATTTTTCTGTCTAATGGACCATTATCGTGTTAAAAATATGGATGATATGATCTAAATGAATTGTTATTTAATGATGAGTTCTATATAAGGGATACTTATCCCTATATTTTGTTGGGCTGACCAGAATATAAGGAACCCCAAAATAAATTGGATCTAAAAAAAAAAGAGTTGTCCTCTACTTTGCGAGATGAGGACATCTCGTGCCTTTTAAGTGGGGTAGAATGTAAGATTCCTCCCCCAGCCTTCGAGGTATACAGGAGTAAGAACCTCCCTTTCTGATCTTATAATTATTCCCTCTCTAAAATAAAAGAAAGATTCCTCCCCCAGCCTTCGAGGTATACAGGAGTAAGAACCTCCCTTTCTGATCTTATAATTATTCCCTCTCTAAAATAAAAGAAAGATTCTGTTTAGAAAAAGGGAAGGCCCTTTCCCGAGAATACCTCTCAGGAGCCCCACATGTTTCAAGGATTCAGAACAATGAGTTCAAAAGTGAGAATAGGTGTTTTGGATACCAAGGTTTTGGTCTTCATTCGAGTACGGCCCAAAAGAAGTTCTTTATCTCTTGAGAAGTATAAGAAGTTATCCCCCAGATATTGTAGGCCATATCTGAATTCAAAGAAAGTAGGTGAATTAGCCTACGAGTTTCTTTTACCTCATCATCTCAAAGTTCATATTGTATCTCATCTAAACCTTCTATAGAAATATATGCCAAACCCAAATCATGAAAAGATGGTAAAACTTCTGTGGCAAGATACCCGTTGGCTTCTAGGTTACGCTAGTTCCTTCTTTTATATAAGTTGTAACTCTTACTTATCACTCGCAGTAATCTTACTTCCATCGATTCCCTTTCTTTCCTAATCTCCTTTATGGCTTGGCAACAAGAATTGGTTTTATCCATGATGATTTCTCACCTTCAAGACGCAAGCGAGTCTGTGAAGAAGGATTTTATAGCACTGTATGAGCGCTCACTTTTCCCTCACTTGGGAACTTCTGTAGCTCAGACCAAATAGCGGACCTGTCGAGACATAACTAGGGTAACACCGTGGGGGCGACAGCACTTCCGTAACAATGTCCACTTGGCTATGGTTATTGAAGCTTTGGGTTTGGGTCCCCGATACTACTGCGTGATGAGATCAAGGCATGGTGGATTTTCTGAGCGGGTCTTCTTACTAGCATGTTTTCTTCCTCACCAGAAGATATGCCTTTATCCCGTTTTTGGCTTGTCTCTTAGAGGTCCTTTTAATAGGTCACCTCATACCAATGAGATAGGTGCTGCAATAACCAGCCGAATTATTCCCATAGATGAGTTACCTTATACGTGTGCAGCTTGTGAGTGCTGCTTTTGTGACCATATGATGGACGGGCTTATGGAATTGTAAAAAGTTCTTCTATCTTGCTGTAAATGTTCCAAGAGTGAATAAAGTTCAAATCTTTGTTCTTATCTTAAGTCTTTCTCTCTTGAGACTTTTCTTGGTGGTTAATCTTAATTAAATTTTCTCTTAGTCTCATATTCGTGCATCTTGTGAAATTACCCCCAGTTTGCGAGATGAGGACATCTCGCGTTTTTCAAGTGGGAGAGAATGTAAGATTCCTCCCCAGCCTCTCAAAATGTCCAGCGTCTTCCCCCTATAATCAATTCCCTCTTCAGAAATATAAGAGATCTCGTCTCTGCCTGTTTTGACATAGAGAGAGAAAATATTCTAGAGAGAGAATATTCAGATTATGAATATTTTTTGATAGAAAAATAACTCATCTATTTAAAATAAGTTTCCCTGAAACAGAAATTCAAAAAGAACTTTCCAATGTGCAATTGGAATTAATTGGAAATGGGTATGAAGGACCTTAGCCTAAGGGTCTAGATTTTCAGAAATTTTTGGATTATGGTCCAATTAAGGTTCCTATGGACCAATAAGATCAATCCATGTGTGGGGAGGAGATAAATCCAATTTTGTAAAAGATGATACCCAAAAATGAGTAAATACTCACATAAGATGAAGAGTTGACCATGTACAAGGTTTATTAGTAAGAAACTATGAGTAATATCAAAAATATGAGATATTTTGGGTATCCAAAAATGAGTAAATGCTCACATAAGATGAAGAGTTGAAAATGTACAAGGTTTATTAGTAAAAAACTATGAGCAATATTAAAAATATGAGATATTTTGGGTGTCCAAAAATGAGTAAATGCTCACATAAGATGAAGAGTTGAAAATGTACAAGGTTTATTAGTAAAAAACTATGAGCAATATTAAAAATATGAGATATTTTGGGTATAATGATTCTATTTTGACACATATGTAAGGAAGGGGAGTCCATTAAAGGAGGTGCATATTTCACATGCTTGAATGAGTTTTAAACTCATAAATAATGTGATATTTTATCTCTCCTCTCTCCTAATTCAAGTCTAGTTGCAAAACTTTAGCTCAACTGACCTAAAAATGGTCAAAAATTGACCAAACTGAGTTGAAAAATTCTAGAATCAGTTTGTTTAGTTAGGAGCTCACTTTTTCCTATAAATAGAGGCCTTCCCCTTTGTTGAAACTTAACAATGTCTAATGCATTGTTACTCTACTCCACCCAAGCCAAGAACTATGAATTTGTTAATAATTCATTAGTTTTTGGCATTTCCCTCTTCCAAAGATTGGTGGCCACTCTTGTTCAAACAAGAGTTGAACCCTCAAACCATCAAGCCAAAGGAAAGCTATCAAAGTCATTTTAGTAAGTTGGTGGTTCTTCTTTCTTTCAATTATTTTATGGATTTTTATGGTTTTAAAATGGTTTTTATGCTTTATGTCTTCTCTATAATGTTGTATATGGGATGTGATAGGGTGAGAATATGGATCTGAATATGGATGGGTACGTATGGATGTATGCATGTAGATGTGGATGTGGATGTATGGATAAGAATGTGGATGTGGATGTATGGATGTGAATGTGGATGTGTATGTATGGTTGTATGCATGTAGATGTGGATGTGAATGTGGATGTATGGGTGTGAATGTGGATGTGGATGTAGATGTATAGATGTGAATGTGGATGTGTATGTATGGATGTATGCATGTAGATGTGGATGTGGATGTATGGATGTGAATGTGGATGTGGATATGGATGTATGGATGTGAATGTGGATGTGTATGTATGGATGTATGCATGTAGATGTGGATGTATGAATGTGGATGTGGATGTATGGATGTGAATGTGGATGTGTATGTATGGATGTATGCATGTAGATGTGGATGTATGAATGAGGATGTGGATGTATGGATGTGAATGTGGATGTGGATGTGGATGTGGATGTATGGATGTGAATGTGAATGTGGATGTGTATGTATGGATGTATGCATGTGGATGTGGATGTATGAATGTAGATGTGGATGTATAAATGTGGATGTGGATGTATGGATGTGAATGTGGATGTGTATGTATGGATGTATGCATGTAGATGTGGATGTATGAATGAGGATGTGGATGTGGATGTGGATGTGGATGTATGGATGTGAATGTGGATGTGTATGTATGGATGTATGCATGTAGATGTGGATGTATGAATGTGGATGTGGATGTATGGATGTGAATGTGCATGTAGATGTGGATATAGGAAAGAGGATGTATGAATGTGCATGTAGATGTGGATGTATGAAAAATGGATGAGTATGTATGGATGTATGCATGTAGATGTGGATGTATGAATGTGGATGTGGATGTATGGATGTGAATGTGGATGTGGATGTATGGATGTATGGATGTGGATGTGGATGTATGGATGTGAATGTGGATGTGTATGTATGGATGTATGCATGTGGATGTGGATGTATGGATGTGAATGTGGATGTGTATGTATGGATGTATGCATGTAGATGTGGATGTATGAGTGAGGATGTGAAAATGGATGTATGCATGGATGAGTAAAAAGAATAATGAATGTGAATGGGTATGGAAAATAATGTGTCGTCGATATGAGTAAAGGGATGAGAATGAATACATATGAATGTAATGTGGAATAAGTAATGTGGATTGAGGAGGTATAATATGGAAAGACGGAGTTCAATATAGAAACTGTATTTTGTGACTGTTTGTAAATGTCTGTTTTATGTCAAGAATGCTGGGGAAGCATTTTGACCGTCTACGGATTAAGGTCATGGAGACCTAATTGATAAAGTTGCAACTGCTGCTGACGGAGAGTCAATGGAGGACGTCTCCCGTAGCAAGGTCGGCCGACCAGCTTCGGTTCAATTGAAATGGTGAGCTTCCGGTACGGTGGATGAGGGACCAAAGAAGCAGCCTATGAGTGAAGCGCTAGGTCACCTGCGAAGGATCCTAGAGGGTGCTGACCATACAGTGCTCGGGCTCTGGGTCGCCGAAGATACCCACATGTGCATCGTGGAAGATATTGGAACAAGAAATAAGAGTTGTTTTCTGAAACTGGGCATGGATCTGGTTGATTGACCTTGCTGGTCATCAACGGATGAGTCCATGGCTCTTTTATATGGATCTGTGGGTTGATCTTGCTGATCTTCCACAGAGATTCCATTCTATTATATGAATATATTGTCAGTTACTATGAGCTAGGAACTATGGAAAAGGCCCCTAAGCGTTCTGGTTGCCAATGATGCTATAAGTATACCGATGAATGAATGACTCAAAATAAGTATTCAACCAGAGACTTTGAGGATTGTCATCACGGACATAATGGTTTCATTAAAGGATTGTTTTAAAGTTAGCTGATGCTAAGAAAAAGGCAATTTCATATTGGGTGTGTAAGTGGTGTGGCTAGTTTTATGTTTGCATGAACTTCCGGCTAGGGGGCCTTGGAACTCTTTTCCTTGGTACCCGAGACAAAACCTAACCAAATTCTTAATTGGATCCCATCACTACAGTGGTTGGGCGGTTGGCTAACCCATGGGACTGGATGGGGTTAGGCTGGACTGATGGATCCGTAAACCAAGACTCAATTTCTGTTATTACAATAGATGAAGTAAATCCCGGATAGTAATTGTTCTATGGATAGGAATCAACGGCTGTGCATCTTGATGGGGAAAAAAGCGTTGATCCCAATGATCCAAGTGCAAGTTTCTTCCTTGATCTGACCGAGTACCTTTATAGGTGCAGTCAGATCAGTTTGATCAGTAATGGTCTTGACTACATTAGAGTAAAAAGTTATCCTGGTGGAATCGTCCGTGCTTTCCGGGTAAAGGAAGTTTTTCCGGGTTCGGTTTTGGAAAAACCGACGGATTAGTCTCTTGTCCGGATATCCATGGACGAGGCCCCGAGTGTGGGACCCTGCCCCACGCATGATGTGCTACTTCCGCTGTTAGCATCCTGAATCCGTTGCACGGTGGGGGACAGGGATCTCACATATCCCATTCCTAGTCATTATTAGGACCTCAATGGAAGGCTTCTTGGACCCTTTTATTTGGCAGTTTAAGGAGTCAAACCTTTTCTCTTAAGAAGAAACGTTTTCTAATTAGAAGCTTCAAAACGGTTACTTTATTCGAATTTGAATTTTGGAGGAAAAATGGAATTTAAAATCTAGCGGACAAAACCATATCATGTAACATATCTATGGAAATCTCTTGATGCGTAGATCACGGATCTATAATCTCCGCTCAAATCGGAGCTTGTATGTAGAAGTTATGGAGGTCCGAAAATTGTAAAATTGCCTCCCCCCTTTTTTGGGAGAAAAAGTGCACCCTTTGACCACTCTTACACCTCTCTTACAAACCCAACATTTCAGTCCACATGGCAACCCCCCATTTGGCTATTCCTTAATCACCTTGATTAGGCTTGGGCAAATTAAAGGGCCCAAGAAGACCCCATTCACTTCCTAATGAGACTCGATGTCATCATCATCATCATCATTACGCTTGGATTCAATCACTTTCTCATCATCTTGGATAGGAACACCTTCATCTTAATTAGTCGATGGTATCTCGCATGCTTCATCTTGTACTTGACCTTCTACATGTTCATTTTTGACTGCCACTTTGTCCATGAACTCTTCAACATCCTATCTTGAAAAATGAGGAGCGACTTGTATGGCATGCGAACATTTCTTGTCAATTATATTCACGTGAAACATAACCTTATAAGAACAAACACAGAGTGTAAATTAAACATGCATAAGTATGATATAGTATAAGATTTTGATTAGAATTTACTTGTTCACAATAGTGAGGTAGCACAAATGTGTTTCAAAGAAGAACAACCATCGAGCATACATAACACCACACACCAATACTTCATCTATGAAGGGTATTGCAAGATATAATTGACTAGTGTTGAGGATAGTTCTTGGGAAGTTTTCCTCTATCATGCACACTTCCTTTGTTACCATTACTTGGGCTACATCAATAGTGGATGGATGGATCTCCTTAGAATGTATGTACCTTAGATGAAGTTAAGTCCATTTAATTACTACAACTAATCTTACAAACTAGCGCAACAATAAAATATAGCCATGTTGGAATTTTACTTTTTCATACCTCACCACTGCTCCCATTTTGTACACGACCTTGTGTACTTTTGATCTCCACACCCACTAATGACTATGGGAAGAATGAATTATGTAGCATAAAACATTGAAATAAATGTTATGTAATTATAATTCAAGGCCATCATGAAGTTTACATAAGCAAATTGAACATATCTGTAACATCTTGTGATTTTAGACCATATAATTGAGTTACTCCTTTATTCTTTGATTTTGTGAATGCCCTCTTTAAAGAACGCATGACACACGTAGGGTATAAAAGGAGGCATTTTGATCCTTTTCTCTCATATCCTCTTTCTTTGTCAAGATTTAAGGCGCTTTAGGTAAAATTAACTTCCCATTGTCTTAAACTATTGGCGAAGTTGTGGGGAGGCATTCAATAAATCTCAACTCCTCCCGAACCACTAAAGAATATCTGTTGCCAATTATGTGGTCCCAAATATTTGATGCTACATTTTTAATGATGTGCATTGGATTTAGAAGATGATTAATTCTTAGCTTTGTCCATTAATATAGGAGGCAAAATAAGATTGGGTACCTTGTCATTCTTGGTGACGGAAGATAATGGGATGATCCTCTCCATAATAGTTTCCAATCACCTACTCTTAGAGGATTTGGGGGGACTCCCTAGATGGAATAAAACTCTCATGATCAAATGCAAAATATCAATGATGGTCTTCATACATGACTTTCTTGAGATGCTTTGGCCATTGTGTAGCAAGCGATGGTACACAAATCAGACAAGCATTGTGAGCAGATGTTGCGAGTCCTAATTATGTACAATGCACAAATAATTTTTATTTAGATCGAGACAACTCATATTTGATAATTCAAATCATAAGAAGGTGATTGAGCATAGAAAACATACCAAAGCACTCTCTATATCTCGAAACGTCATGCACTGTCCACACTTAAATTGCCTTTACCTCTATGCTACGTTGTGTAAGCGGTCATGACACATCACGCACTTGGATGCCATGTCATAGTGTCTCAAGCTCCGTGATCAAAGATTCAAGGTACACATCCATGTTCTTGACCTTATTTTTTCTAGGAACGAGTAGAGCTAACGTCACATGACCCTTCTTTATTGAATCCCAAGGAGGGAGATTGTAGTTCACTACTATCACTGGCCGTGTACTCCATGATGTCGATTTGAGACCAAATGAATTGAATCCATCCATACCCAATCCAATTCGTAAGTTACATTTCTCATCCTTGAATTCCAAACACTACTCTTCTATGTGTTTCCATGCTAGTGAGTACATAGGGACCCTCATCGTGCCATCGATGGAGCGATTGTGTGCATGCCATGTCATGAGTTTCTAGATGTGCACAAATTACCAAGAAAGAAACAGCTTCTAGATGTGGATTGTTGTGTATCATAATCACTAAAGGCTTATGGCTCTAAATCACCTCCCTTCACATAGAACCATCCAAGGTCTCGAGTGCCTTGCAAGTATCAAAATATATGTTTATCTACCTGTTGCCAATATGATTAGTGCTTGGGCAATGCCTGAACTTTAAAAGTTGTGTCACATCATACTAGCCGGAGTTGTACAAATTGATTAGACATGCAACAACTTAATCATAAGTGGTAATGCTGAATGGTTCATCGACATCCTGTGTACTAACTTTTATACCATATTTCATTGGTGTAAAAATCGGTTTATAACTTTCCATATTAAACCTCTGCATTGATTTACTTTGATTGATTAATGACTATACCATTATATTGCTATATAAACTGCATTTCCAAATAGTAGTGCCTTAATGTACTTTGACTACTTAATGACTATACCATTATCTTGCTATATAAACTGCAAACCCAAATAGTAGTGCAAAACACCAAGATCGTACATCTTAAAATTTGAGGCAATGTATGTCTTGAAGGCTATAATGAAATCCCCATTAGTGCCTGTATCACTAGCATGTCACCTACATAAAGAATAACAACAAAAAATTCTTGCTCATCCTTTTTACATATAAATATGACTATTTTAAAATTGTTATCCAATCAAATAGGTATGAATGTTCTCGTACCAAGCCTTGGGTGACTGTTTCAAACCATATAAAGGTTTATTAAGCTTGCATACCTTCTGTTCTTGACCCAATTGGGCAAATCTAGGTGGTTGACTCACATAAGCTTCTTCCTACAAAGTCACCATTTAAGAACAATGTTTTAAGAACAAATTACCAAGAAAGAAATAGTTTCTAGATGTGGATTGTTGTGTATCATAATCACCTATCCAATGAGAATCACTAAATGCTTACGGCTCTAAATCACCTCCCTTCACATAGAACCATCCAAGGTCTTGAGTGCCTTGCAAGTATCGAAATATACATTTAACTACATGTTTGCCAATATGCTTAGTACTTGGGCAATGCGTGAACTTTAAAAGTTGTGTCACACCATACTGGCCGTGAGTTGTACAAATTGATTCGACATGCAACAACTTAATCATTAGTGGTAATGTTGAATGGTTCATCGACTTCCTGTGGACTAACTTTTACACCAGATTTGATTGGTGTAGAAATCGGTGTATAACTTTCCATATTAAACTTTTGCATTGATTTACTTTGACTGCTTAATGACTATACCATTATATTGCTATATATACTGCATTTCCAAATAGTAGTGCCTTAATGTACTTTGACTACTTAATGACTATACCATTATCTTGCTATAAAAGTTGCATACCAAAATAGTAGTGCAAAAAACACCAAGATCGTACATCTCAAAATTTGAGGCAATGTAAGTCTTGAAGGCTATAATGAAATCCCCATTAGTGCCTGTATCACTAGCATGTCACCTACATAGAATAACAACAAAAAATTCTTGCTCATCCTTTTTACATATAAATATGACTATTTTAAAATTGTTATCCAATCAAATAGGTATGAATGTTCTCGTATACCAAGCCTTGGGTGACTGTTTCAAACCATATAAAGGTTTATTAGGCTTGCATACCTTCTGTTCTTGACCTAGTTGGGCAAATCTAGGTGGTTGACTCACATAAGCTTCTTCCTATAAAGTCACCATTCAAGAACGATGTTTTAATGTCTAATTGGTGCACTTTCTATCCATGATGGGCTGCCAAAGCAATAGCAAATGGACATATGGGAAGTGGGAGCAAAACTTTCATCATAATCAATCCCTTTTTATTGGGCATAACCTTTTGCAAACAAGTATGGCATTGAATCTGTCAACTAATCCATCTGCCTTTGAAAACCCACTTGATCTATCTGCCTTTGAAAACCCATCTGTCTTTCTCTTAACTTTGAAAACCCACTTAGTACCAATAGCTTTCCGGTCAAGTGCTAGTAGATCCACATTTTGTCTGAATAAAACGAATTTCATGTTACGTAACTTTCACCTAATTTGGATCTTCTTGCTTATTTTAACGAGATTTCTGGCGACATTAATTCTGCAGCTACGCAACACCCGAATATTTAAAATAAAAACACTCATTTTTAGGGGCGTACTTTTAGTGACTTAAAAAAAAAAAAAACCAAATACGCAGTGAATTAATTAGAAAGCCAAAAAATACATCAGATCACCCAAGGGAAAGGTGATAAGCTAGGTGGATAATCATATACATCTAAAGAAGTAAGCATCAGGACCTTTTACACAGCTAACATAATGATTTACAAATTGTCAATTTCGGCCTGTAGCTTGGCCACAAATTCATGAGCTTTTTCAAATCTCCTTGCCAGGTCATGTATGTCATCAGCAAGCTCCTGTAACCATTCGTGTGTGGTGTTCATTGTTCCATCCTCTTCCAATGCCTGATGGGAGTCACTGTCTTGTTCACTGTAAAACTTCACTGCATCTTTAATCACCCCAATGCGCCGCCTGTAAATTCTTACCCTGTCCAACTTGAGAGTAGAATCCTGTACTACACATCCAGAAAAGAGGGTTTTCAAGCTGAGAGCCTGAAAAGCAGGAGTAAATAGAACATTATTTCTGAAGGACCATATAACCCAGAGAAATTCTGCCCTACACTTGTTCCAATATTCAGAAATCAGAGACACTGAGTCTCCTAATATCAGTTGTTTCCAAGAGGTGGGAAAACCTAATGTCCTGAACAAAGGGGCTAAAATTGGGGAGTTGGTTGGGCAATTGAGGAAAAGATGGGGAATATCCTCAACTGACTGTTTACATCTTGTACAAAATCCATCACTCTGACCCACTTCCCTGCTTTTGGAACCAGTCCATACAGCTTTGTGGAGCAAAAGCCACAGCAAAACTGAGTGTTTGGACTGAATGTTACTCTGCCAAATGCTCTGGAACTTAAAAGCCCACTGTTGTCTGTCCAGTGCTAAGTGCCATCTCCTGTTTAATGTGACATGTAAAGGAGGGACCAACTCTCTTGAGCATGAGGGAGGGTTATTAAGGGAAGCGCCTCCTTTCCAAATGACATCTTTGAGGGGTGGAGAGCTATCAGTCTCAAATATCCAATACAGATCTTTAGGGAACATAGATATTCTGTTAGCTATTAGCTGAATTTCCCACGGTTGGAAGGGAATAGAAATGAGTAACTGTTCAGAAGAATACCACCTGTTGTTGTTCACATCCCATAGATCAGACCAGGTCCTAATACCTTTCTCATGAACTCTTCTGGCTGTTCTAACCTGGGGTGGGGGAAGCAGAGGAATAGGTGGCTTGGACCACCAGATGGATTCTTCTTTTCTGATGGTTTGATCCTTTCTATTATCATTTCTGAACTGAAGCAAATGTCTCCATCTGTTCCAAGCCTGCCAGAGGGACTTGAGAAGGAGGGACCCCACAGGAGTGACTTCAGCTGGGCCAAAAAAGATGGTAACCCAAGGGAGATTGACCCACTGTTTGTGTTCTTTGAGATAAAACTGGTTCAGCTTCCTAAACAGAAGGAAAGCCCAGTCAGCAGAGGGCTGGTCCAACGCTCTGATTATAGCTTTGATAGCAAGTTTGTCTGCCCACCCTCTTAAATCTCTGACTCCTAGGCCACCTTTATTCTTAGGGAGGATGCAGATTTCCCATTTCACCTTAGCAGCACCCTTCTTGTTAGGATCTCCAGACCACAAAAAATTCCTACATATCTTAACCACTTCTTTCAAATGGCAATCTGGGGGTCTCCAACAGCTGAGAAAGAAAAGAAGGTAGGCAGAGATGAAGTGGTTGAGCACAAACACTCTGCCTGCAATATTGGCCTGATATCCCAGCCATCTGTTCAGCTTTCCTTTAAATCTCTCCAGCACCCATTCCCATCTCTGCTTCATAGAAATGCCAAAGCCCATAGGGATGCCTAGTAGCCTAAAGGGCTGTCCTTCTGGAATAATAGTGCATCCCTGACTTGCCATCCATTCAGGAATGGGGGAGATGAAGGACCTGACTCCAGTTTTATGGTGGTTGATCTTGGAGCCTGAGGCAGAGCAAAAGATATCCAATGCCTTCCAAAAGTTCTTCAGGGAGCTTTCTTCGTTTTTCAGCAGAGCATTTGTGTCATCAGCAAACTGAGATAGGCAAAGCTGTTTGGAGGAGTTGGGGAGGTTGATTCCCTTTATCAATTGTCTTTCCATACACCCTTTGATTAAGCAGTTAAAGCCATCCCCTGCTATGGCAAATAACAGTGGGGCTAGGGGGCATCCTTGCCTGACTGACCTATTCAACCTGAAGGCTTCAGAAAGCATGCCATTGATGGCAACTTTAGCATGTGCATTCCCCAGCAAGGTCTGGACAAAACCCACCAAGTTCTCCCCAAATCCCAAGTGGGAAAGGCTTTCCAAAATGAAGGACCATTCCAGTCTATCATAAGCTTTGTCATAATCCACTTTGACGAACACAAAGTCTTGTTCAGTCTCCTCAGCATGTTCAATCCCTTCCCAAAGTACAATTACTGCTTCAAGAATCCTCCTCCCTTTAATGAACCCTTTCTGCTCTTCACTAATCCACTTGGAGAGGTGGCTGGAAATTCTGTTGGCAACAGCTTTGGCAAAGATCTTGTAGCAAGTGTTCAGCATAGTAAGTGGCCTCCAGTTTCCCAGCTCATCCTTTGGACCTCTTTTATGAATCAGCTTAATGACTCCTGTGTTTATAAGGTTAGGAAGTGCCTTGTACTTCACGGATTCTTCCCACACTTTCAGCAGGCAGGGAGTTAACTCCTCTTTATACACCTGGAAAAATTCAGCAGGTAATCCATCCAACCCGGGAGTTTTATTGGGCTTCAACTGTTCAATAGCTGCATACAGGTCAACCTGACTAATAGGAGAATCAATCAGAGGAACAGCCTCAGCTGGGATGACTTTGTTCCTAACCTCCCAGATTAGCTCCCTATTGGCTCTTACTTCTGCTGTAACTTCTTCTTTTGGGCTGAAGAGTGCTTCAAAGTGTTTTTTAACAAACTCCAAATTGTGGGTGTCTGATTCAGCTGGACCAATTTCAGTCAACAATCTTGGCATGAGTTCCTTGACATTCTTCTTCCTCAAGAGTTTGAACATCTCCTTTGAGGGCCTGTCTACTTTCCCAGCCCACCACTCTTTAAAAAAGAGAGTTGAGTGCTGAAGGGCCAGCTCTTCTTCCACCCTTAGCTGACTTCTAAGGACCAGAATCTGATTTTGAATATCCACCGAAGTGGAGTGGCCAGACTCCAGCCTGCACAATTCTGAGTAGATTTGCTCTTTCTTTTCCTTTCTCATTCTAGTCACAGACTTTCTAGCAAGGATGAGAAGCTGCTGTGTTTTCCTAACAGCTGAATTCCAACACTTTGCAGGGGAACCTTTCTGGCCAAAAGAATTTGCCCATATGTCTGCAACCTCTTTCCTAACTTCAGGTCTAGTGAACAGATCTGGGTCAGTGTGAAACCAATTGTTTCTGATCTTACTAGCTTTATCATCCAGGACAGTTAGTAAGGGGTAATGGTCAGAAATGCAGGAGGTATACTTTGGTTTAGATTTCACCCTGTTGAATTGATTGGCTACTTGAAGAGAGATATAGCACCTATCGAGTCTTGCCTTTCTTGCAAGAGCATCTCTGCTGTAATTCTGCCAGGTAAACTCTCCTTCAATTCCAGCATCCCATAGGTCATGGTACTCTTTGCAAGCTTCCCAGCTGGTCTTCTCCTGACCCTGTAAGACCTGTCCCTGCCTGAGAAATCTGTCATCCAGAGATTCAACCATGTTGAAATCTCCCAGCAAGATAAGGGGTCCTGGGGTTGCAGTCAGTTCTTCCCAAATTTTTGCCCTATTACCAGAGCAACCTCCTGCATACACTGAGACAAGAGTGCAATTGAAAGGGGGAGGCAGGGGGATGGCACACCAAAACTGGGAAGTGATGGCTAGGTGTAGACATGAGGCTAGCTCCCTTTTTAGGCCTATGGCAGTGCCACCAGAGCCCCTCTCATGTGCTGAATGGATCCAGATAAAATCTGGATGAATTTCCTTTAGCCTCCTTTGGAGGTCATCACCAACCACCTTTATTTCCTGCAAAGCACAGACATCTATAGGATACTCCTTGATCCACCTGTTTAATTTTTTGGTTTTAAAGGGGTCAGTAATCCCCTTAACATTCCAAGACAGCACTCTCATCGGTTAACCTTTTTCTTTCCTTTACCCTGGTGATCTTTGGAAGGGGTTCTGGCCACTGCCGAATGGGAGCGTTTATTGTCCTTTTGGATTTCCATTGGAGCTATAGACCGGTTGGGATTCACTTCCTGCAGGGGGGGTTGAGAAGCTTGGTTAAGATCAATGGAGTTATCCCTTATAACTAGCTGTAAAGAGTTGCCCTTCTCGCTACTCCCTTCTAGCTTGTCAGGAGGAGTGGCTGCAATTTCTTCCCTATCCGACTCAGATCCTGGGACATCTGAGTCCTCTGAATCCACCCACTCTGGTAGGTCTGCCAAAAGAGCAAAGCGGTTAGGGTTCTTACCTCTTGCTTTGTTATTCTTAGATGTCTCACCCTTCTTGTCTGTGGTGCCCGCAGATTGTCCAGAGGAAGGAGGAGAAGGCTGGCGATTCTCAAAAGACTTGGTCTGGGAGTCGATAGGGGCTTGAGCTTGCTGTTGTTTCGGCTGAGCTGGGGGGAATTTTACAGGACACTCTCTGACAAAATGGCCAGCCATCCCACAATGGAAGCAGGCGTTGGGAAGGTATTTGTAAACTAAAGGTTGTTCACAGGTCTCACCATCATCTGTAGCAATGATAATCGAATCTGGCAGAGGTTTAGAGAGGTTCAGCTCTATCAGCATTTGAGGATGCCAAGAAGGATTGAAGTCTCTCTGGGGCTTGCCACCAAGGACTTTACCCAGCTGCTCTCCAATAGGCCTGAGGTGATGATGAAAATGAAGGGGCAGGTTAGGGAGTTCAACCCATACTGGGTAGTTTTCACTGGCAGACTTCTCAGGACTGAAGTCCTTACTCCACTTGAACAAGCATAGGGGGGAGGTACGAATGACCCAGTGTCCCATGCTTAGAACCTCAAAAGCCATTTCAGGGGTCTTAAACATGAAAAGGTAGTGGTTTTTAGGAAGAGCCTGAATGGCTTCTACAATACAGCCCCTACTACCCCACTGTTGTTTGACCCAGGATTTCAACATTTCCACTGGGGGCCGCGGGCCAGCAACCAGACCTAAAAGAGCTCGGGTCTCTAAGTCCTTTTCAATTTTCCTCACCTGGCTAGCAGGAAGAATTACCAGTGGTTTACCTGGATAAGGATGTCCCTGCGCTGCTCCATCAGCTTTTTGGCGGTTGCTGCAGAAAACCTCCGGGGTAGAGTCGGGCGATTTCCCTGCGAAGCCTTCTTGAGTGGGGCTCGAATGCACGCCTGGTGTCTGAATGAAAGGGTTCGCTGGAAAGGCATTATCTGCAGCCTTGCTTTCCAGCGCTTCCTGTACTTGAGAGGCCACCTCCCTTGGCAAAGATTGTAAAAAGTGCTGGGAGAAAAGGGCAGCCGGTTCGGCACTGAAAGGGGGAGAAAGGTTCTGGTTCATAAGAGCTCGATGGGGGAGAGGGTTTGTGGGATGCCACGCGTTGACTTGATTAGGGGGGGAGAGGAGAGAACGATGAGGAGGGGAGAGGGACGAGGAAGACATGACAGCACTACTGCGCTTCAGAACAAAAAATTTCTTTGGGAAGCTCCCCCCTCGCGGGGGGAGGGCCTTACCACGCGGAGAGAGTCAGCAAACAGAGCCAGGAGGGGGAAACGAGGAGGGGAAAGGGCAGGCGGAGCATGCAAGCAAGCAGACAAGCATGGGCGACACCTGGGTATGCAGAGAACCACCTGGGTGACTCAAGGAAAGGGCTAAAGGACCACTACTTTGAAACTTGTCAAAAGATGATGGGCCACTTTTAGTGACTTTTGTTAATAAGCCATGGTCCATCGTATTGATTGCCAACGCTCGCCACGATGCGCGCGCTTGTCGGGAAAGCGCGTAAACGATTTGAGGCGGTGAACTCTTGCTCTATAAATACCCCGCTACGTCCATGACTTTGCATTCGTCCCCGCTGCTCTTTTTCCTTAGCACCATAAAGCATAAGAGGAGGAATCCGCAATGGCAACTAGAGGAACACGTCCGCAAGTGTTGATTCTGTGTGTCCTCGGCTTGATCGCAGCCGCCGCTGCGCAAGTCAGTCCCGAGGGTACGTACGTCTGAGTAAAAGTACAGGTGTGATGTTGCGTTACTGGAGCTGTGCCCAGCCGTCTTGTCCTTGTGCTTGTGAATGTTTCTGAGCGGAACAAAAGGCGTGGCTGCTTGATGTTGCGTTACTGTGTTGCGTGAGCTGCCACTCCTGTTCTTGTGCTTGTGTGTTGCAGTAATCATCATAAAATGCTGCGCTTATATGTGATGCTGTGTGCTGCAGTGGACGCGCTCATTGCCTTCAAGAACGGGCTGCAAGATCCTCAGCAAGCAATGGACTCGTGGGATCCCAACTCCGTGGATCCTTGCACCTGGTTTCGCATCACCTGTGACGGCAACAATAAAGTCATCCGGGTGTACGTCGCCCTCGCGCCCTAGCTAGTACTCGCATTTTTCTGTGCTTATATATTGGCCGCAACACGCTAATCGACAGATGCTAGTTTTGTGCACATAATTATACTCCATGATGTTGAGCTTGCACGCAGGGAACTGGGTGCCACCGGCATCTCTGGCACCCTCTCTCCACGGCTCGCGGATCTCTCGTCCTTGCAGTTCTTGTGAGTAGAAGTAGCAGCAGTCCTAAAATGAAGATTAGTCTCTTGCTCACCCTGTAATCAGGCCGCCTGTTCTTATATTCGACCTGCAGGGAGCTGTACCGCAATAGCCTGTCCGGCGGTATCCCAAAGGAGCTGGGCAGGATAGCCCCGCTGGTGGCCTTGCGTCTCTTCAACAACGACATCACGGGACCCATCCCCGCCGAGCTCGGTCAGCTCTCCAACCTGCAGTTCCTGTAAGTAGACGTAGCTTCATGTCTTCTGCCTTCATGACACACACATAGTTTTCTGTTATCCCACTAAATGGCAGTAGTCCTTATAAGTTTTGATCGTTTCTCGTCGTCGGCCATGCAGAAATCTCTCCAACAACCAGCTTTCCGGGCCCATTCCAACAGGAGGAGCCTTCTCCAAGTTTTCTGGTGACAGGTACGCGGATTCTGCCTCTCCCTCCCCCACGCCCGTGCACGCGCCTAAGTCTGGCTAATTTGCTTTGTGTCGGATTTCGCAGCTTTGCCGGAAACCCAGGCCTATGTGGAGCTGTGATCAACAAACCATGCTAGAGTACCTCACTACTAGCTCTGCCAATCTCAATGCTCTTGGTCTGAGTATTGATGAAAGAGTTCTTTTGATGTATTGCGTTTTGGGTGAGCTTTGATCTCACAAGGCAATGTAATTAATTTTCTAATTAGTATTCCCCATTCTGCCTTCCTTCCTTTGCATTCCATTGGGGCTTTCCTTGGTTGCATTTTGATTCTCGATTTGGAACTTCTCTTTTTTGAATGCTTCACCCTCGGTGAATCAAAAGAGCATGGAGACCCTTTGATCAACCTCACCTAAAAAAGGAAGGTCGTGTAAACAATAATACACATCCCAATAAGGTTCCAATAAGGGAGCCAAAGAAGTAGTGCTTAAGATATGTGTAAGGCCTAAAAAAGGATTGTCTCATCCTAAATACCAAACTGGACGCAACTTAAATGTTAAGGCTTTTAGGAATTTGGTTTGTTGTGTACATTTAGAATGTATATCAGGGAGATGCGAAGCTCTGAGAGTACGTTCGTATGTTTATTATCCCAAGACATGGCTAGTATAATCAATGAAATCACAGATTGATCCTTAAGGCTTTGGTGCTCCTTTGGTGCTCCTTTGGTGTTTAATTTTATTACATTTACAAATCACAAAAGACTTTATTTATCGATCCATGCGGACATGCCATTAACATGTCGACGATTCATTCTCAGTATTGTTGCAAAGAAACGTAGACATCTTTATGGAATTATACAATGACATGAAAGAGAATCTAATATTGCTCACAAACACAAAAACAAGGATGCCATCAGAAGTGCAACTCTAAAACAGTGTAATGTTCTATCTTGATATCCTAAGATAATGCATACAATATGATTTTGCAGAAACATTACAATTTTTGTAGAGATTTGCATGCCTCCATAGAAGGCATGCCAAATCACCATCTCACTTCTCAACCTCAATCTCACTCTCTCCAGTATCATAAACATGTATTACACCGGTTACCATTACAATAAATTAGATGCATATTTTTGTTACAGCTTTTGGGTCAATCCATGTTTCCTTTAACCAGACATTATAAAATTTGGAGAGAGAATTGTAACTTTCTATCAAAGGTAACCTTAGAGAGACCTAATCAAAGGTGAGCCTTGCAATCTCTAAACTTAAAACATCTTTATATGAATTTACACTTTCCACACAGCACAAGGTTTCAAATTAATAGAAATCTACAGGTTATTATTTGGTATAACTCTTAAATGTGTGGTTATTTGTTCTTTGTGGTAAGTCTATGGATTTAACAATGCATTTACACTGCACAACATTTATAGTTAGTCACACTATAGTTCTAATACATTACAAGTAACACAATTTAAATAGATTAGGAATTTGAAGAAACATAGTGTGCACAGTCAAAGCGTGTATTTCAAGTGGGCCTTAGGTGGTTGACAACAAAGAATTGATTATTTAAGCCCTGAGATTGTGTAGTGTGTGGAGGATTTCTAGAAGCACAATACTAGGATGTCTCCAAATAAGAGACATTTGCAAGAAAAGTGGGTTGCCAAAAAACAACACGAAGCCTATCTAATCCACTTTCTAGAGCTAGAAAAGGTACATATATCCAATTTCTCTATCCTTAATACATATGCTCATGCATTTCATTTTCTATCATAATTTTCCTTTAGTTTATACTATTAAATAGTTTCCTTTATAAGTAGAGTTTAGTAACAATACTATTTTAGTACACAATATAGTTTTCACTGCATAGTGAAACAACTCTGACACTTGTGAGTATTAAGGCTAAGAGATAGCTTCAAGGGCACCACTCACCTCTACTCACCTTAACGTGTCGTGGGGACCTTTGCGATGGTCCACCTCGTAACCCTTGAGGTCTCCAAGCTCAACACTATCTTGGGTAGCTTACCATTCAGCATCTCTCGTGAGCGTTGTCACACCATGGCATTGCACTATAGGCACTACTCCCTCCTCTCGCCTCAAATCACTCACACACACTCACTAGCATGCATGTAAGAGACGATTAGAGAGAGTTTTAGTAAGAGAGAAAGATCAATTTCACAATTGGATATTGTTCTTGCATTATGAGAGCAATTGCCTTATCTACATGGCCATAAGTGTAACACATACTTAAATTATGGTTGGGCAAGTGCCCAAAGCTTCTATTTGGTCTATTGCTTGTACATTACTTCATCTCAAAATACATTAATGTATTGCAACACCAAAGAACACATCCTATCTAACTACCATACGATTTTGGACCAAAAAACACCGTCACACCTATGGGTGCCCATCCAAGTTTGCGATTCGGACACCATTGCTTTATGGCTTGTTTGTACATGAGTTTGGTATGTCCATCCTTGAAATTTGATGTAGATTACTAATTCTCTCGCATATATTTGTTGGTTGTGGCGAACCTTGTTAACCCTAAAATGGGTTAACTTCCCCACCTTCACAATGTCAATTGTGTCCTTGTGGCCAGATTGAAAACGTTGTCGAGGGGTAGACATATACATGGTGCTAATAATAAGTAGTCATTGTATGTCCTTGATTATCCAGAGGGATGAGGAAGAAGCTAGTTAGTAAAGAAAAAAGTTAATAGTAGACGCGATCCTAATGGGGGTGGGGGACATTACATGTGATTGCTCTCTTTCTTTTTTCTCTTTTACCCTTTTTGTTGCAATCACGTGCAAGGTTTAAATATTTATGGAGGTTAGTGGGGATTCTATGGTTGTTAGTAAATGGAAGAAGAGAGGTGGAGGTGTGAAGGAGCATTGACAAGCAACACAAACAAGCACATCTCTTTGGTTAAATGAGTCCTTTTGCAGATTCTTAAAGGATTTTGTAGTGACTTGACCTGATTTTTATCCCATGTGCTTTTTTATATATTAAGAATAATTAGGTGCTCTTTGACCATTAGTCAAGTTAATTTACCATGAATTACAAAAGAGTGATTCCATAAACTTTTTTTGGAGCTTGGAGGAGTCAAAACACTTAGAAAGGATTAAAAGGATTTAGTTGATTTGCGAGGTTATGGAGCCATCGAGATCATTGGCTGCTATTGGCGAGGCTAAACTTTATTCTACACAATAGGCTAAACCATGTGCTTGGGGGGGAGGGGGGAGGGGGGTCACTCATAAATATGTAAGCGTAGTACGTGGGTTCAACAGAAGGGATTTTTAAAATCCATTTTTTACACATTTTTTACGTACAAAAGGGTACCAGTTAAAAGGGTTATTCACAAGTTGACTAGAAAAAGGGTATGCTTTATTCATAAAAAATTCAGAGATAAGGGATTTTTAAAATAGGCCTTGAAAACACATGATATAGAGGGTTTACTTATAGTGAACCTCCCTGAGACCATGTGTCAGGCATACACCCACCATGGTCCCCCAATCCAGAGATGTACCTAGAAGGTATCGATGACAAGGCTTCCACTAGTGGGTGAGTAAAAGTATACTCATTGAGCAACTTCTTGGTGATTGAATGCATTACTCTTTCCCATGTGCAAGCAATGATCGTATAGGCGTCTCCATTTGACCAAAGAGGTTATGACTAACATTCCCTCTTATTAGCACACAGAGTTGATTAACACACAATTAATCTTGAGAATACTGCACAGTTGGTTAACACATAGGTAACCCTATTTTAAACTAAAATATGTCATTACACATAGCTGATTAACACACAGTTAATCTTGACAAAATTATACAAGTGTATACAGCTGATTAACACACAATTAACCCTGGTTTAAGCTAAAATTGGCATGGTTTACAAAGTAAACTCAAAGGTATGAACAAGGGTGAGGGGATGATCAAGCATGGCTCAGAGGTTCTCATGGACATGGAATACCTCGAACAGACTCAAAGTTCAATGAGTAACACCCCAATCCAATCGAATAAATCCAAGAATCACTTTGTTTCTACAAAATAAATTGCAACACTAAGATCAAGATGTTAATAAGTTAGTTCAAATCCATCATGAATTGCGAATTTGGAATATAAATTTTGTTTTCCCAAGGTTTTAGCAAAATAAATTAGGACTAGAAAAAATTACCTGAATCTATGTATTATTTTTTAGCTTAATGTCAAACCAGATGATGAAAAATAAAAAACATGTGCATTTGAAACTTTTTTAAAAGTTTCTACAAAAATAAACTTAAATAAAAAATATTAAATACAACTTCATGACATAAAATAGAATCCAAAAGTAAAAAAGTCTTACCTTGATGTATTGTTGACTACAAAATAAAAAAGTTAAGAAAAATAGAGAATTTAAAACAATTCGTAAACAACTGAAAGTATAATCATTCGATAAAGATGAGGAATTATCATGCGTAAGTCGAGCTAATAATTATTGGATCAACGTGGATCCATGGTAGAAATCATTGGTATAACGTGCACATCATGCTTACACAACACATAACAACATGCCTACCCTCATGCACAAACTCAAGTCTATAAACTACTTAAGTGAAATAACCACATGGCCTAGAATAACGTCAGCCCAAGTTAGGTGCATAACCAAAAATCTACCCAAGTCCCAAATCCCTATAGAGCTGAGGACAAATCTAAAACCATTCTATCTGGCTTGGTCATAACCATATAACAATAATCACTTTTGGTCTCATATAGCAATAACCGTCTCTCTCTCTCTCTCTCTCTCTCTCTCTCTCTCTCTCTCTCTACTTATTCTTCTTCTTCTTTCTTCTTCTCCCTCTTCTTTCTTATTATCCCTCTTCTTTCTCTTCTTCTTCTCCCTCTTCTTTCTTCTTCTTATTCTCCCTCTTGTTTCTCTTCTTCTTCTTCTTCTTCTTCTTCTTCTTTTTTGTGTTGACTTTCGTAAGATGGTTTTAGACTCTGTAGTCTCACTCTTAGGGTCTCACTTTCAAGTAAGAGCTCCTTTGGCCATAAGAGTAATGTGAAGGATGATTTGCTTTCTTTCATGAATGGAGTACTAGGTGTTGACCACCAAAGGATAACTTCTTATAGTTCCTTAGGGCTACCTTAAAATTCAAATTCAATGCTATCATCCTGAGTAAGAATTGTGTGTGAGAAATAATCCCAAATTTTGAGATCTTAGCCAATGTAGCACATTCATTTGTCTAGGAATGAGCATGGGTTGGCCTAAAGGTGCCCAAAGCCTTCCAAAAACAATGTTGTGAGTAGCGTTAAGGCTAATCCTTGCTTTTTTTCATTGAATATTTTTTCCTAGTAGGAAATCTAGCCAAACGTTGATTGGATCCTTAAGAGGTAGCATAGATTTTTTGGTGAATGATTCACATTCACTTTAGATTCATTCGTTTTATTGTTAGCGCTCAGCTCATATTCTCCTAGAGCACTTTCAGATCTACATTTATGCCTCGAGGGTTTATCAAGGTTTTGAAGGTCATTGCTAGGGTCCACAACACTAATTGCATACAAAGATGCATATTGTTTAACCCTTCCCATTGGTTTTGTTGATGTTTATGTCTTGTTTGCATGGGCACTTTCGGTTTCATTGCTTTTAGCTTATCATTGTAATAAGACAATAAAATTGTTCCACCTCCATACAACACATTAAGTTCTCTCTAGTTTGCTTATCTCAAGTGTTGAATTTCACTTGGAAAATCTGGCTCATTTTGAAAGGAAATTTGATAATTCTCTGTTAGGTCTCATTTATCTCGCATGAAGATTTTAGAAGTTGATGGGGAGGAGGAGTCAAGAGGTTACTCAGTGCACCAATCAACCAATCTCACTATGCTCTCCCACTTTTCATTCCTGGAATTGTCAGTTCTACTTCATTTGGTTGGAAGGGTGCACGTTGTCGTGCCATGGCACGTCTATGATGTGAAACCGTGCATGTGAGGCCATCAAATACACATCCAGATGCATGGGGTTAAGTGCCATGACGAGTTATTATATGATGCCATGTACATATGTTCATATTGTATATGAGGTTCAATAAGACAAGCTGAGGCTGAGTCAGATTTAGGAGTTTTTTGTATATGAGTATGGAGGATGATGTTTTTGCTGTTACTCAGAGCCCATGGGCAAGTTAGAAGTATCCAGTTATATATGATGGCATGAGGGCATACCAATGCCCAAAGGAATGCATTTATGAAGGCATGAAGAAATACTTGAATGGGCAATTGGGGATTCTATAAATCACATGGGCCGATATGATGATTTATAAACTATGAAGGTGTCAAGAGAAATGGAGATTTAATGAACATCACAGCGCCGAAGAGTTCATTGAATGTTGGGGAAATGTGGAGATAGGAAACGTGGAGCTTGTAAGCATGTTTTCATAGGTGTGAGAATGCTTTGGGAATCTTGTGGTTATGCCTTGCAACCTTAATGCTAAGGTTTAATGCTACTAGCAATACGTGGCTAGTAGCATACGTGGAAAAGGGAAGAAAATTCTTTTATTTAGAATTTTCTGGAGCTTTTGGTAGGGCAGCATTTTGTAATGGGAAACTCCCGCATCAATAGTGAAAAAAGGTGAGAAGGGCGCGAGTTCTCCGCGGGAAAGGCAGAAAAGAGCCGGAGAGAGACGGCGAGTGCAGAGTAGGAGGAAATTTTCTGCAGAGTGAATGAACAGCGTCAAAACGACCAGACTTTTTTATTTCAAATATACATAATCTGTATGCGCCTTGTAGGTGTTAGAATTATAGAGTAAATTAAATACTATGTGGTGATATACTTCTGGAAAAATCCATTTTTGAAGATCAATACTCAGCGATGCTGCTCCAGATATTTCTCCTTCGCATAATCGGCGTGTAGCTTGTGGTTGGTGAAGCAAATAAAGAGATCCACGCTTGTAAATCGCCAGCTAAGTGTTTTGTTTATTTTATTTTCTTTAAAAAAAATACTCTCACTCTATATGAATGGAGAGAATCGAATATCCTATACATCAAAAAGAAATTGGAAATGAATAGAGAGACCTTGGGAAAAAGGCTAAAGAGTTTGGAGCTCGAAAATTTATGAAAGATACATTGAAGTTGAGGGTAAATGATCTTACTTTCTACTCAAATGGATTTTGGAAATTATGAGTATGTCAAAGCTATGCCAAATGCTATATTTTGCTTGTGAGATGTTAGGATATTAAGGCAGGTTTTCAGGTGATAAAGTACATCTCGAAATAATGGTTTTGAGGGCACTGGATGTAATGGATGTAGCTGGCCACATGTATATTGGAAAAATTGAAAAGCTTTGTTATGCACACATGTGAATGGTTCAAAGGATTTCATGCAATTCTGTGCAATCATCTGGATGAATTCAAGGATGTATTGAGACAAGTTGACACATGTATTTGTCATTGGAAATAATGATGTTCAATACTCCTTGGGAAATTTTGTGCGTGAAATTCCTTGTTGGATTTGACATTCACTCTCACAGCTAGAAGTTTCGTACTTTCCTGGCTGTACCGCGCACTTCACGACATCTTTTTGGTGAACCCGACGTGAAATTGCTGGGGTGAGAGTGTGGTGAAATATACAGGGAAGCTATGGCTGAGAATTCTGAGGGTCAGGGGGTTCATTTTGACCCCGGAGTTATGCAGATGTTTCAAATGTTTACCATGTACATGCAACAGCAACAAGCTGCTGAGAGGGGACAGATTTCCACAACCAAGGCATTACAATCAATTGTGAAAAAGGTAGATCAATTTGATGGGAAGGACATTACAAAGTACCTGCGTAATTATATAAAGGAGATGGAGCTAAACAGGGTGACTGAGGAGGATATGGTTCGAAGTTTCGAGCTAGTATGCGTTCCTGAAATAAGAGAGCGCATAAAGGGATTGCAGACAGCACAGGGTGGCAGAAATTGGGAAGAGTTCAAGCTTGCTTTAAAGGATGAATACTTCATGGAGGATTCTGAGCGAGTGACCAAACGAACTTTCTTGGAATGGGTCACAAAACCTAAAATGGGAATTTCTGCCACAGAATTGCTAAGGGAGTTTGAGAAGCGTTATGCCCAGTTGTCAAGAATAGAGCGTGCAACTTTGGACAGAGAAAAGACAGAGCTCTTCTTGCAAGCAGCTGGGAAAGATCTCCAGGAGAAATTGGAAATCCTCCTTGAGGATAAGAATACAGAGCAGGGATTAAAGAGTGATTGGAATGATGTTGAGGATGCAGTCACTATGTTAGCAAAGCGGCAGCGGAGGAGGGATAAAATGGTGATGGGCTCTGCAAACCCCATAGCTGCTGTTACCCCTGAGAATTTATCCAAGCCAGCTGCTACAATTCCTAAGATAGATGGGCCAATGGATGAGCTTATCAAGGGTATGCGTGATTTAAAATTGAAGATGTCCAGGATTGAAGAAAAGGGTCTACCATTGGGGCAGGCTTCTATGCAAAGGCCTCAAAGCAAAGAAGGGTTTACATATAGATGCATATGGTGTGATGATCCAGAGCATGCAAAGAAGGATTGTACTAGCTATAAAGAAGCTCTTAAAAATCAACTTGTGTTTTTTAAAGATGGGAAAATCCATCTTACAGAGACTGGTCTTCCATTGAGTATAAACTTTGGGAAAGGAGGGATGAAAAAGCTGGTAGAGGATATGGCTGCTAGTCATGCCATTTCTATGGTTGAGGCAGCAACCTATGGATTAAAGGTTGGTCAACTAAAGCAGGGATTTGAGAATGATGAGGATTATGAGAATGAGAATTTTTGGCCATCAACAATGGAATTAATTGCATCAAAGAAAGTATCAAAGCAAGCTTTGCATGAGGCAGGTGATTGTATACGTCTTGAGACTGGCTGGGAGGAGCCTGTGGATTCTTTATCCATTCATGCCTATATTGCCAAATGCCAAAATAATGAGGCACAGGTAGAGGAGAAACGTAAAAGGGAAAATGAGGAAGGAGGGCCATCAAAAAGAGTTACACGTGGAAGTGAAAAGAAAGATCCTGGGCCATCACATATGCCTCCACAGCATAGCAGACCTCCACAGGATGTTTCAATGGAAGAAGTGCCAGCAAAAATGAAGGAGAAGGGTAAAGGGAAAAGTCCACTCTACAAGCTTCAATCTGATATTGAAGTTGCAACAGATCTCAAAAAGGTACTTGAAGAAAGGATTCTAAACAGCAGGGTGGAATTCACACTAGGGGAAGTCTTGGGGATTGCAAAGAAAGAATTTCATGATGAGATAATTGATATTATACGAAGAAAAAGGCAGTCCATAATTGAATCTATTCCATCACAAGGGGAGGCAAGCACTTCCAAGACTCATGGTGTACAGGTACAGAAAAAGGAAGAGAGAGAAAATGTGGTGGAATGTAATCACTCTGCTGATGGGGCACGACAAGTGCGTTTTGTGGAAGAGGATGATGAAAAAGAAGTTCTTACAAAGAGTCATTACTCCAGGAGCCATTGGGCAAGAGCAACCACTGAAACCCTTGTCAAGATAGGTGATTTGGAAGAGCCATATGTCGCTCTAATTGATCATGGGTCTGAAATAAATCTTATGGCTAAAAATCTCTACAACAAATGTAAGTGGCCAATGGATGTGGATCATGGGTGGATGATTAAAGCAGCTAATAATTCATCTGGTGAGCTTTATGCAACATGTCCAAATGTAAGGGTAACTATAGGGGATGTGAAGGATGATCAGAATTTCTTTGTTCAGGAGATGTCATCATATCCCCTTATCCTTGGGCAACCCTACATTACAGCTGTAAGGATGGAAACAAAGGTTTTGGATGATGGTTCAGCATATGCAAGAATAAGGAGTAAAGATGGCAAAAAAGCTGTTCAGTTTTTGACAGTTTGCATTAATCATGAAAGGAATCGTGAGTCTCTTCGGGCACAGTCACTCCCAAAGATAAACAGAGAGTTTATGAATTACAGGGAGATGAGGGATTTTGGCCAGGTGCCATTGTAAAGCGGGATTCCAATGGTACAAG
Organism: Cibotium barometz; assembly: GCF_041138505.1. NCBI lineage: Eukaryota > Viridiplantae > Streptophyta > Polypodiopsida > Cyatheales > Cibotiaceae > Cibotium > Cibotium barometz. Next base: position 39,884,811 of record NC_141068.1, read on the forward strand.
GGGAAATGAGTTCTCGCAGGACTCAATCAATGTAAATAGTTTTTCGGCAAATTTTCAGGGATTCTCCAGCTATGGGTCACTGGTTTTTGTAAAAAGCAAGGATTTGAAGCGTGGCATGCAAAAACATATACAAAATGAACAAAAAAGTTTTGAGCAGTGTGGTCTTTTGGGGAAGAAAGAGTTTATTTCAGGGGTGCTTGATGAGGTGTCATTAATAGATCCTATGGATGTGCTTTTTGATATGGGAAGAGCATGCTTACAGGGTGGAAATGAAATGATAAAGGTGTCATCTGTGGAGATGTATGATATAATCCAGGAATTTGAGGGGGTGGAATGTAAAAACATGAATTGTGAGATGGATGCTCATGTTGATACAAAGTACAAAACGGTTGCAAAGAAGGTGAAACCAGTTGCCTTGCCCTTGCCACCAGGAAGCAAGGAGAAGATAGATGAAGCTTCTATGCAGCCAAATCTTAGAGATCCGAAGAAAATTGGGCATAAATTTACTCAAGAAACTCTGAAAGAGCTGAAGATTGGTGAGAAGGATTTTTTGTTGCCAGTTGAAAGGGAATGCTTTGAGGAGATGCTTGTAAAACATGGGAAAGCTTTTGCCTTTCAGCCGCATGAGATAGGTTGTGTTGATCCAAGTGTGACAGCACCAATGGTGATCTTTACTGTTCCACATGTGCCCTGGAACCTGCGGCCAATTCCAGTACCAAAGGCTCTCTTGCCAAAGTTGATGGAATTACTAAAGGAAAAGATCAGGATGGGAATTTTGGAGCCTTCATGTGCCCCATATTCCAACAGATGGTTTACTGTACCAAAGAAAAATGGGACATTGCGCTTTATTCAAGACATGCAACCTGTAAACAAAGTCACAATCAGGAATGTGGGAGCAGGTCCAATTGTGGATGAGTTTGCAGAAGCATTTGCAGGGAAAGCTATATACTCTATGGGTGATCTGTATTCGGGATATGATCAGTTCCAGCTGGATATACAAAGCAGGGACTTGACCACAATGAAAACTCCTTTGGGATTAGTAAGGATGTGTACCTTACCACAGGGAGCCACTAACTCAGTGGCACATATGATGAATGGAATGAATAAAGTCTTACGGGACTTCATACCACAAAAAACTATGCCATTTTTGGATGATGTGCCAATAAAGGGCTGTGATGAGAAAGACAAAGATGGGAATTTGGATTCAAAAGGGTGCCGCAAGTTTGTGGCAGATCATATAAAGGATTGTGACATGATTCTATCCAGGCTTGAAGAAGTGAATCTTACTTTATCTGGGCAGAAATCAGTGTTTGGGGTAGGTGAAGTGCTAATAGTGGGACATCTTTGTAGTACTAGTGGACGCCGTCCTTGTCCAGCCAAGATAGATGCAATACATAAAATGAAGGAAATATGCATTAATGTTACAGAGCTGAGGAGATTTCTTGGAGCATGCGTCTTTTATGTTATTTGGATCCCACATTATGCACATGTAGCAGATCCTCTTTATCAGCTTTTGAGAAAGAATCAAAAATTTTTGTGGAGTGCAGTACATATTAAAGCTATGCGGAAGCTGAAATATTTGCTCCAATCATCACCCATTTTGAGAAAGGCGGATTATGAGTGTGGCAGGCCTGTGATTGTTACAGTTGATACTAGTCCTACTGGGATAGGATGGGCAGTAGGGCAAGATGATGAGGATGATCATAGGTATGTAATTAGATTTGGAGCAAAGGTATTAAGCTTTCGGCAACGAAAGTATCCACAGATCAAGAGAGAATTATGGGGGATAGTCACTGCTCTAAAATGTGAAAAAGAATATCTTATTGGGGCATCTGTACTTGTGGAAACTGATTGCTTGCCACTTCTTGGGATGATAGCAAGTTGTACCACTCCAGATATTGCTATGCTTAGGTGGATTGCTTATATCAAGTCACTAAATCCTGAGTTTGAGCATATTGCGGGAAAAGATAATCCAGTTTGCAGATATGCTATCAAGAGCCAGATATGAAGATGAGAAAGAGATGATTAGTGACATTGATGATGTGGGTACAAAGTTCTATACTATAGCATATGCAAAAGGAGATCATATTTGCCTATCAAATGCACTTGAGTCTTTTATTGAGGAAATATATGAAGGAGATTGGTTGCTTATTGGTCAATATTTGAGCACTCTATCAAGGCAAGAAAATTGGTCTGACTCAGAATTTAAGAGGATCCGCAGAAAAGCATATGGTTACTTTCTAAAGGATGGGTATCTCTGGAAGCATCCTAAACAGAGGAATGCTATGCCACAGAGAGTCATATGTGATAAAGAGACTCAAGGAAAGCTTGTGAAAGAATTCCATGAGAGTCTCTGGGCTGGGCATAGAAGTGTGTGGGCCACCTTTACCAAAATAAAGGAAAAATATTGGTGGAGAGAAATGTACAAGGATATTTCCCAATATGTGGAAACATGCATAGTATGCCAAATGTACTCGAATGTGAGGCATCGTGATGGCTTGCAACCAACCTACCCACCTGCCATGCACTACAAATGGGTAGTGGATCTAGTTACAATGCCTTTGGGAATTTGGCAGATGCGGTATATAGCACTTGCAAGAGAAGATTTGACAAATGAGGTAGAAGGGCGTGCTCTTAGAACAAAGAGTACGGAAACAGTATGCAAATTTCTCTTGGAAGATGTGATCTGCCGATATGGTTGTGTTGGGAAAATAACAGCTGATAGAGGTGAGCTAGATGTTGGAGAAGCAAGGGAATTCTTCTCTAGAATTGGTATCAAACTGTCTCTAACATGTGCTTACAATCCTGAGGGCAATGGGAAAAGTGAGCGAGGACATCCTCCAATCATTAAAGCTTTGGCTAAGGCATGCAGAGAAAGGATGAGAGAGTGGCCAAAGCTGCTACCATATGCCTTGTGGGCTGACCGTACAACTCATAGCTCAGTGACAGGATACATGCCTGCAGAATTAATGTATGGTCAGAAGCCAGTGATGCCAGTTGAAGAAGTAATTCTAACTTGGAATGTATTGCCCTGGGTGGAAGGATTGAGCAGAGATGACCTCCTTGCATTGCGAATAAGACAGTTAGAGAGGAGGCCTGAAGATGTAGAGCTTGCTAAAGCTCGCTTGAAAGATGCCAGGCTGAAAAATAAAGAAAGATTTGATAGTAGACACAAACTCCGGCCAAAACCTATTGAAGAAGGTGATTGGGTTCTAATGTATGATAGTAGCCTTGACAACCAATTCACTGTTCAAAGAAAATTTGCAAAAAGATGGTTTGGCCCTTACATTGTCAAGCATGTGCATGGAAATGCCACGTATACTCTGTGTGAGCTTGATGGAACAGAAGTAAAGAGTCTTGTGGCTGGCAAAAGAATCAAGATATTTAAAAGAAGGCATGATGGTGATCCTTTTGATTCACAAGAGATTCAGGATGAGAAGCTTGACAGTGGTAGTATGGATATGATTGAAGAGGAAGAGGATAATCTTCCTGGAACTGCAGAAGATGAAGACGACATCCAGTTATATGTGGACCTTGATGATGATTTGGCACATACCAGAGGATGTGCAGGTTTAGAGGGGGTGGATGTCGTGCCATGGCACGTCTATGATGTGAAACCGTGCATGTGAGGCCATCAAATACACATCCAGATGCATGGGGTTAAGTGCCATGACGAGTTATTATATGATGCCATGTACATATGTTCATATTGTATATGAGGTTCAATAAGACAAGCTGAGGCTGAGTCAGATTTAGGAGTTTTTTGTATATGAGTATGGAGGATGATGTTTTTGCTATTACTCAGAGCCCATGGGCAAGTTAGAAGTATCCAGTTATATATGATGGCATGAGGGCATACCAATGCACAAAGGAATGCATTTATGAAGGCATGAAGAAATACTTGAATGGGCAATTGGGGATTCTATAAATCACATGGGCCGATATGATGATTTATAAACTATGAAGGTGTCAAGAGAAATGGAGATTTAATGAACATCACAGCGCCGAAGAGTTCATTGAATGTTGGGGAAATGTGGAGATAGGAAACGTGGAGCTTGTAAGCATGTTTTCATAGGTGTGAGAATGCTTTGGGAATCTTGTGGTTATGCCTTGCAACCTTAATGCTAATGCTTTGGGAATCTTGTGGTTATGCCTTGCAACCTTAATGCTAAGGTTTAATGCTACTAGCAATACGTGGCTAGTAGCATACGTGGAAAAGGGAAGAAAATTCTTTTATTTAGAATTTTCTGGAGCTTTTGGTAGGGCAGCATTTTGTAATGGGAAACTCCCGCATCAATAGTGAAAAAAGGTGAGAAGGGCGCGAGTTCTCCGCGGGAAAGGGAGAAAAGAGCCGGAGAGAGACGGCGAGTGCAGAGTAGGAGGAAATTTTCTGCAGAGTGAATGAACAGCGTCAAAACGACCAGACTTTTTTATTTCAAATATACATAATCTGTATGCGCCTTGTAGGTGTTAGAATTATAGAGTAAATTAAATACTATGTGGTGATATACTTCTGGAAAAATCCATTTTTGAAGATCAATACTCAGCGATGCTGCTCCAGATATTTCTCCTTCGCATAATCGGCGTGTAGCTTGTGGTTGGTGAAGCAAATAAAGAGATCCACGCTTGTAAATCGCCAGCTAAGTGTTTTGTTTATTTTATTTTCTTTAAAAAAAATACTCTCACTCTATATGAATGGAGAGAATCGAATATCCTATACATCAAAAAGAAATTGGAAATGAATAGAGAGACCTTGGGAAAAAGGCTAAAGAGTTTGGAGCTCGGAAATTTATGAAAGATACATTGAAGTTGAGGGTAAATGATCTTACTTTCTACTCAAATGGATTTTGGAAATTATGAGTATGTCAAAGCTATGCCAAATGCTATATTTTGCTTGTGAGATGTTAGGATATTAAGGCAGGTTTTCAGGTGATAAAGTACATCTCGAAATAATGGTTTTGAGGGCACTGGATGTAATGGATGTAGCTGGCCACATGTATATTGGAAAAATTGGAAAGCTTTGTTATGCACACATGTGAATGGTTCAAAGGATTTCATGCAATTCTGTGCAATCATCTGGATGAATTCAAGGATGTATTGAGACAAGTTGACACATGTATTTGTCATTGGAAATAATGATGTTCAATACTCCTTGGGAAATTTTGTGCGTGAAATTCCTTGTTGGATTTGACATTCACTCTCACAGCTAGAAGTTTCGTACTTTCCTGGCTGTACCGCGCACTTCACGACAACGTGCTCCTAATCCCTTGTTTTCCCACATGGTGGTATAGGGCAGAGTTTTCTTTTGGATCTCCATTTGTGTCCTTACGTGTAACACTTACCTCCCACTGTTTCTGTTTGTTAGCAAAAAAGGAATTGTCTTTTTGCCATCAACATCCATGGTTTCACATGCAAGTTTCATTGTTTCTCAGATAGTGGATGTTCCTACATTTTGAGTTGACTTCAGTCCTTTAGTGAGGTTGTTTTGATTTTCCTATCCTCATTTGAGCTTGTTTAGACCTCCACTTTTTTTTTTGTCCTTGGTTTTGTTTGTTTTTGAGGTTCCAAATTCTTTTTTGTGGTTAAGCTTTTGGTTGGTTCAAGGCTTGTTTGTCTCGGTTTAGTTTCTGTTTTAATTTTTCGGATTCATTCTTCAAGTTTGGATCCTCGCTAGTCTTATACATCATAACATTTTCTTCAACCCATTTTAAATTTTTAGTGTTGCCAAATTTTATTTTGGTTTGCACCTTGGTTTGTAGTAGCCATGCTAGCACATTCAATGGTACGGTGCTCAACCGTCCATTATGCACAACACTAACAATTTTGAGTGGTATTGATTCTATTGTGTTTAGTATTTTCTTTTTTAAGTGGTATTTTCGAGTGGTATTGATGTTGAAATATACAAGTGAATAGGGTGTGTGTGGGAACAAGCTCTTGGATAGAGGCTGTAAAAGAGGAGATGTAATTGTGAAAGAACCTGTGAAAAGGTGAGAAGAATCTACTGGGAGAGAATAATGGGTAGCATGAGGGAATTTAGGAGTGTGGAGATATTCTGGGAGATATTCAGGGAAAAGAGAAGAGGTGGAGAGAATCAGGCAAAAGGTGGAGATATTCTGGGAGTGAATCATGGAGAAATCAATGGGATTAGATGCTTGATGTAAACTCTATAAATTGAGGCATAGCCCTAATGAGAATTTGCTGTTTTTGAGTATCCATGCCTACATTAGTCTATGTGCTAATTATTCACTAATTACGTCTTAATCACTTGCTAATCACTTTGTTAATTATGTTGATTCTAGTGTTTGATCCACCATAGCTCATCATTATGCTCAAATTTCAACATGGTATCAGAGCCATGCCTAGAATCAATGAGATTTATGAGCCCATTAGTGAATTAATTAGGATTAGTAGGTAATTAAAAATCAATTTTTAGTGAGTTTTTCATCTTCCCCTTCACCCCGAGTCAGTGGAGGACTCCATTCTCTTTGCACACATAACATTAGGCTAAGCCCTTTTAGGCACTTATAGTAGACTCATAGGGCTACACTCAACTCAATTCTTGTGGGCCAATTCAACGCAGAAATGTAGATTTTCGCAGAATGAAGGGCGCCATTTTTTTGAGGGATCTTTGCCATTCCTACTTGCTCTCAAATCAAATTGCTTCAATTCCTCCTAGCCCAAGGGGTAATCAAGCATGCTCTACAAGCTGGTGAAGATAGAAATCAATTTCATCAAGTCTACAATGAGATCCAAGCTCTTCATCAAATCTGCAGGTGACTTTGGTAAAACAGAGAATAAGCTTTCATTATTTGGTCAAATCTTGTGTTTCTTGGCTTAATCCTCTACGAGACTCATTGCTATTGATGCCTTTGAAAGAATTTGAGCTCATTTGAAGTGGAAGGCACCAGATCTGGGCTCCCCGCATACTCTGTTTTCTGCACACAACCAGAGCATTAATTTGCTAATCATCAGTGATTAATCAGTGCTAATCACTGTATTTTGGTACAATTGAGGGTTCAAATTAACCATTAGGTATCTGATACAGAACCCTATAAATTCAGCTTGCAATTCGGAGTTGGTTTGATACTCAAACCATCCCGTACAAATTGGTTACCCTTGATTTAATGTAATTTCTGGTAAAATTGTGCTGATAAAATTTATGAAAATCATCATTTTGCATTTAACCCTTGGTTAATGCCTGTAAATCTCGCTCAAAATCAAGATTATTCATAGCCAGAGTTGCATTTGGAATGTGCATGAGAATGAATGCTATACGCATTATGTATTGGGCACATTGCATCAGTGTAAAAATGGGAACAGACACTGTCCTTGTCCAAAATAAGGCAAGAGGTAAGACCTCCCGCATAAATTTGGGTTTGCATTGCATAATGATACAAGATAAACATAAAAAGCCCAAAGGAACTGTCAGCAAAACATTGAAACATGTTGCTCACATGGAGCAAAATGACCTGACGGACGAGCTCATGGCCCCAGCCATGAAAGAAGAAGAATATCTCTTCCCAAGAAGAGGATCCACACCGAGAAGAAGATCTGAAGGAAGACATGGACACGAGAAGAGAAGCTGCCACGAGAAGAGAAGCTGCCCCAAGAAGACTGAAAGAAGAGACGGACATGTGGAGAGATGCTGCCACGACAAGAAGATTGAAGACAAGAGAAGATGTGAGGCTCCAAAGAGTGAGGAGCCATGTGAAAATCTCTGAGAGAGAGAGAGAGAGAGACCCCACAACCCAATGTAACCTGCCCCAATAAAGTAAAACCACCTCTGAGCCACCGATGATGTAGGCCACGTGGTAGATGTATGTGTGAGCACTTTAGTCAAGGTCGCAGGCAACTATAGTACGCCTTGGACACATAGAGAGAGAGAGTGTCAAGGACTATGAGTTTAGGGACCTGAGGCACTGGTCGGTCGCAGGCTATCAAGTAAGAGAGAAACTTGATATAGGGTCCAGGTGTGCTGAGATAACTTGAGGGGAGGAGTAGACACTGGTCGCGGACTGCCAAGTAAGGGGAGGCAAACTTGGTATAGGGTCTAGGTGTGCTAGGATTATTCACTTGAGGGGAGGTGTTGAAATATACAAGTGAATAGGGTGTGTGTGGGAACAAGCTCTTGGATAGAGGCTGTAAAAGAGGAGATGTAATTGTAAAAGAACCTGTGAAAAGGTGAGAAGAATCTACTGGGAGAGAATAATGGGTAGCATGAGGGAATTTAGGAGTGTGGAGATATTCTGGGAGATATTCAGGGAAAAGAGAAGAGGTGGAGAGAATCAGGCAAAAGGTGGAGATATTCTGGGAGTGAATCATGGAGAAATCAATGGGATTAGATGCTTGATGTAACCTCTATAAATTGAGGCATAGCCCTAATGAGAATTTGCTGTTTTTGAGTATCCATGCCTACATTAGTCTATGTGCTAATTATTCTCTAATTATGTCTTAATCACTTGCTAATCACTTTGTTAATTATGTTGATTCTAGTGTTTGATCCACCATAGCTCATCATTATGCTCAAATTTCAACAATTGATTCTATTGTGTTTAGTATTTTTGAGTGGTATTGATTCTATTGTGTTTAGTATTTTCTTTTTTTAGTCTTTGAAAAAGTCATGTAATGCACATTGCTTACATAGGGATTTCAAAGTGCTAAGTGTAGTTTTTTTAAGTTTGGATAGTCTTTGAACAAGTGGTGTAATGTAGATTCCTTACACAGGGGCTCTTCTCTGTGATTTTACTGAGCGACGAAGCTTTCTTATCCAAGAGCTTCACCCATTTTAGGAGAAGGCCGCGTAGGAGGTGTTGCAGGCTTCTATTCTTCATCATGAGGAATCCACCTCTTGTGGAGTTGGTACAATCATTGGTGGTTGTGTTTACTAGGATATGTATTTGTTGAAGGATAGTGTGGATGGAGCCCTCTCCTCCACCTCAGGTTGTTCCTCGTACATCACTGAGAGTTATCTTCTTTGCCTTAGGGTCATATATTCGATAACCCTTTAAATCCATACTTTACCCCAAGAAGATACACTTTATGCTCTTGGAGTCCCACTTGGTTTTGGATGAGTCTGGGACATACACAAAATAATCACACCCAAATGTCCTGAAATATGCAATGGCCTTCACTGCATTTGTGTAATTCTTGTTAAGGATACACTTCAGTGTTAACTACCTCAACCCAAAAAGAATTCTATAATCCTTTGCCTTGGATTATACTCCGCGCCATCTCCACCACTTTGTGATTCTTGTGCTCTACACACCATTTTGTTGTGGAGTATGAGAAATTATCAAATATCTCCTTGTAGTAGGCATTAAACTCAATCGATCTATTTGGAATTTCTTCACTCTATTTATTGTCTAATTCTATATCAAGTTATTGCATACTTTAAACTATCCAAAAGCTTCAGTCTTATCCCAAAGAAAATACACCCACATCTTTCTACTAAAATCATCGATCAGGTGACAAGGAGTAGGAAGAACCACCCAATGTCGTGGTGGGTATTTTACCACAGAGATGTGCATGTACAAGCTCTAGAGAAGCCTTTTCATGGTTCTTGCTTTCTTGTGGAAATGCATGCCGATACTACTTGCCCATCATATAAAATTCACACACAGATGACATCTTTGAAAATGCTGGTAGATGCGCCACAATCCAAGACCTTTGCATCTCTTTTAAGGCTACAAAGCTTAGGTACTCAAATCTCTCCAACCATAGCTTGCTTGTCCCCACATCAACTCGGGCTGTAAAAGCCGATAGCTCATACAAGTTGTTGCGCTAGATTCCTTTTCCAATGACATTGCTAGTATCACCTATGATGATGCACCAGCCTTATTGAAGAGGAACTTCAAGTCATGGAAAAGCTATGGGTGTTGCAAAATAGATAATACATTCATGTTGATGTCTGGCACATAAAGACATTGGATAACTTCTTAGTATCACTATTTCTATAGAAACAAAAGAAATGGATTATTATGGTACCTTTGATAAATTCAAAGCTCGTTTAGTTGCAAAGGGATACTCACAAATTGCAAGGATTGACTATCATGACACTTTTTCACCCGTAGTTCATAGTACAAGCATTCAAGTACTACTAGCTTTTGCAACTCAGTTTGATTTGGAAATACATCAAATGGATGTTAAGACGGCTTTTCTTAGTGGAGACTTGAAGGAGGAAATATATATGGAGCAACCTGAAGGATTTACAATTACCAGAAAGGAACATCTTGTATGCCAACTCCACAGTGCTTTGTATGGACTAAAACAAGCTTCACGATCATGGTACATCAAGATTGATCAATTTCTCACATCTCAGGGGTTTGTTTCTTACTTCTCTGATCCAAATCTTTATATCAAGCGCAATGTGGATAACCATTTTGTGATATTGGCCCTTTATGTTGATGACACTTTACTTGTGTCTAATAATCTATCTTTCATGCAATAAGTAAAAAAGGTTTAATCCTCGCCTTTGATATGGTGTATGTTGGCGACATCCATTCATGCCTTGGTATTCAAGTTCAAAGGTATCGTCACAATGGTATTTTGCTTCTTCGTCAAACAAAGTTTATCCAAGATATGGTTCAAAAAGTTTGGATTGGCTACTGCACATTTGGCAAACACTCCTTGTCTTGCAAGCTCTACTAGGAGTACTTCTACAAATATTGAGGCTAAATCATTAGCTTTAAATCAACCCTATGCTAATCTTGTTGGTTGTCTTCAATTTGTGGGCATGAGCACTCGTCTTGATATTCTGTTTGCAGCAAATCTGTTAGGACAATACTTGTCCTCTCCATCTACAAGACATTGGTCTTAAGCTAAACGTGTTTTGAAGTACTTGAAGGGAACTGCAGATTTCAGACTCGTATATCACCGTCAAGAAGAAATATCTTCATCAACTTCTCTTAATCTTTTGGGTTATTCAGATGCTGATTGAGCAAGCTCCCATGCGGTCCACCAGTGGTAATTGCTTCTTTATCAATGGCTGTTTGGTATCTTGGGCTAGCAAGATACAATGTTGTATCGCAGTTTCTACTACAGAGTCTGAATATGTAGCTGCATCTTTAGCAGCTCGTGAATTGGTTTGGCTTCGACACTTCTTTGCTAATATTGGTCATGCTCCTTCCTCAAGCACTCCTCTTAGATGTGACAACCAAAGTGCTATTAGACTAGCCAAGGACTACGTGCAACAGCAGTTCATTATCACTATGTTCGACATGAAGTAAGAAAAGGAGCAATAATGGTAGAACATTGTCCAACTGATCAAATGATTGCAGACATTCACCAAAGGACTCCATGAAGCTCGGTTTACACTTTTGCAATCAGAACTTGGAGTTGTGGCGGCCTCTCTTTTTGGAGATTAGCACATCTCACGTCATGTCAATTTTGTCTAGACTTGTACATAGCCTAAAGACTTTAGGACACTCCACACATGACTTCACATCATGCACATTTATTCTTTGTACTTTGTATATAGAAGCACATTGCACATGGACTTTAAGGTGCCATTGTACATTTATATGTAGGAGCTCGGGTTTTTCCCTTGTGCTCCCAAGGGTTTTTTTACTCGTAGCTTGAGACCTTTATTTGAGTGGGGGTGTTAGAGCTATATATAGCTAGCCCTAACTCACTCTAGGTCTTGCCTATATATATGTGACTTGTGACTAATATGATTCATTCTTGTGGAACGTATGTGGTGTCTCTTGTCTCGTCTCTCTCCCTCTCTCAACATTCTTTTCTTCACAATTATTGAATATGAGAGTATACTTTATATTACCTTCTTTATGAAAAAATCATTTAAATGTAAAAAATTGAGTGTCCTTTTTATAGATTCCTATGGACTAGATTATTGTAAGAAAACAAGTCATGATCTGAGGTAATCTATGCTATCTGAATCGAGCATGGATTACAAGCATATTTATGTCTACGTCAATGATTATATCGTGTATAGAGGAGAATATACAAAAATCACGCATTGTCCTAAACACAATGAGCCGTGGTTTGAAAAGGAGTTCGTAAAGGGAAATGTACGAAGAAAAGTCCTATGACATTTCCATCTTAAACCTTGTCTAACCTATATGTTCGGAAAATGTCCATCGCTGTAGAATACATGGATTGGCATGCAAAAAATTGAGGCACTGATGGGAAGCTATGAGCCCCAATTGCTAATTATTCTTGTGTATCTCTTCTTTGTTTTTTTATCAAGATGTATAACGATGTAAGATTAACTAACCTATATTCATGACATGTTAGGAAAGCACCAAGTATCGAACGTGAACGTGCAGTAAACTGCTTATAAAAGAGCTCCAAGAGATTTGGTAGGGTTTTAAGATGCATGATAGATCTAGATTAGACGAGTAGCATAAAAAATTCCTTCCACAAGGCAAAAATCCCATTCCCATTTGAAAAATGGGAGCATGGTGAACTTGTCCAAAAGTTTGTCAAAACCCCCTCATGTGACATATCATCGAAAAGATAGAATCTAAATCTATGATCTCCGACAAATTTGGAGTTAATGTTTAAGATATGTCCAAAACTATATGGAGTGATTGATTCCCAAAATGTGAGATTTTTCCCAAATTACCTAATATTGACTTCATGAACCATCATGACTATATCCTGGCTTTTCACTTTGTTCATGTATGGAGTGTAGCATTTACCCGACATATATAAAGCATTGTCTCACTTTTCATTGCTTGATAATCACACAATATCACTCTACTTGTTTGGAAAAGTACAATGTTATAGTAGAATGTGGGCTTATGGTCGACATCCAAATTGTGAGAGTTGGCAATGGCAATAAAGAGAGGAACTCTGCTTGGATGTGGAGCAAGGACCAGGACCTCTCAATGGCAACAAAGAATTACGTAAGGCCTACGAAGATATAGGCCTGCCTAGAGAACTATGTGACATTGAGGATGACTTACTAGAAGTCGATGAACATAGTGGCCTAAAGCTTCACATGACGAGAAGGAAGAATTTTAGAGTGATTACGGGCCTTATTCATTGGATACATGTGCATACTAGGGTGCCTACATGGACATAATACTACATGTAAGATATGAAAATCACCTTTTTGATGGGCCTTGAGCATGCGAACCTTAGTCCAAGGACACGTTACTAGGTTCCATCTAGGTCTAGGGTCCATGTAACCATATTTGCAAGTTGTATTTTGTGTGAGTCAAATGTGTCAAGTGCGTCAAGGCATGGATAGTCAATAAGACAATCAATGTACTTTAAATTACATCTTGCAATAAATGTCAAGCAAATATACCAAAAATCGTGGGGGAGCCTTCAAAGCGTTATTGGGACCCAATTTTGTGTTGTGATTCTCCCTCTACCCCCAATCACTCTACAACTCTCTCTCAAGCTTTCCCATATCTAAAGGCTTTGATATAACTTAAGAACCTTGTAAATTGCAACACTACAATAATATGTCATATTATTAAACTTTGAATATTCATGAAAAGGTATACACACATACATATTTCTACTATTTAAAAAAAACAATTGTTGTATTGGTGTTCTGATGATGTAGGGATTTACTACTGCCAATTCCGATGGATGCATGGAATTATCGATGCCAGCTCGAACGGACACATGGAATTACCGACGACCGACAGACATTCCTACGCTTTTTTTGATGGATATAGGTTTAATTTGTTTTTGGCATAATGGTGCATCCAGGTACAACTCTGTACCTGGATGCACCACTATGCCAAATATATAAATATTGTGGAACATTTGTATTCAACTGATGTTTTACACAAACTTAAAGAATTGAGGCAAACAAAAATACATTGATAAAAAATCAAGTTTCATTACTAGATATCAAACCACAAAGATACATTATTACTAATATCAATCCTTATACGATAAATGTTGTATACAAAAAAGTTCTCGCATATGCGAGCGAACTACATATGCCCAAAAGGGGTGCAAAAAAGATCTATATAATTTCAAAAATATCTACACAATTCCAAAACTATGCAATCTAAAGTGGTGTCCAATCTAGGAGCTAGCCTCAACAGGGAGGCTCAAGTACTGCTCTCTGCAAAAACAATGCAATAGCCACAAATTAGCATATACAATCTTACCAAAATCTCAAATTGGCCTATGGTATGAAGCACTTACCGAAACCACAACTGTCCAATCTACATTTTCACAATCTTGCTCAATGCACTCAAGAAAGGCATGAGTGCCATACTTGAATTCGTAATGCTCCTTTAGCGCGGTAGCCTGGCATCTAACCACCCTCTCCTGCATACATGAAAACAAAACATAAATAAAAACATACAACTAGACACTAGTTGACATACAAATGAGAGGCTACAGAAAGCATGGATACTTAAAAAATACTGATAAAAGGAGTGCCATCCACCTCTCCCAAGGTGTGCGAGCTCCCCATGCTCTCTAGTCGCCTTGTCGATGCTTTCTCTTGTTGTGCGTGTCGTCAAGGGTTTTCTTTGTGCTTCTTCATCTCCTGATCCCATTTCTCTCGGTCACAAAACCAAGGATTTTCTCCCCCTCTTTTTAACACTTGGGTGACATCGAACCTCTTCTATTTCATATAATCTCTCAAGACATCGTAGATCCACTTGTTAGGTACTTTCTCGCTACTTGGGACCAGGCTGGAAATTGTTCTTGATTTGATAACATATTCTTGTTTTCTTCTCTGATGGGAGGTGGAGGAATTTGGTCAAAGTCTCATGGGCAAATACTATGCCACATAGCTCACTCCTCACAAGATTTCGTATCATATAACCTACATCATCAAGAATGATCTTCCCTTTCCTCACTGTGTAAAGATTCTGATATGCATTCTAATTGTTCTATCTCAAGATCCATGTCCCATTGCAAGACAAAAAAAAAGACCTATCCTGTAAGATTCCTCCCCAGCCTCTCAAAATGTCCAGCGTCTTCCCCCTGTAATCAATTCCCTCTTTAGAAATATAAGAGATCTCGTCTCTGCTTGTTTTGACATAGAGAGAGAAAATATTCTAGAGAGAGAATATTCAGATTATGAATATTTTTGGATAGAAAAATAACTCATCTATTTAAAATAAGTTCCCCTGAAACAGAAATTCAAAAAGAACTTTCCAATGGTATTTTTTGGTTTTGTTTATGTGTGTGTGTGTGTGTGTGTGTGTGTGTAGTGGCAAAAGAAAAACCCAAGGAATACAAATAAAATCAAATCTATAGTGGTAGCAGAAAGTCAACTCAAATACAAGCCCTAAGTTCCATCCCATCCCATAGCACTAAATCAGGCGAGGGAGCTTTTTTTAAAATATACATATATATATAATCCAGAATTTAGTTTAAGACTGCAAAAATCCCTCAGTAAGCTATAGAGTAGAAAATATTGTATATCCAATAATAGTAATCATCAATGACTAGTTAAAAACATTAAGCTAGAAAACTAGAAGCAAGGCTTCAAACCAGAGCATTCTCAGGAAAGAAAAAATGGCAAGCTTCTCAACCAAGACTTGCAACCAGTCTAGACAGTAGTCCAATAAATTGTAGAGATGATAAGAGTAAGTACAAGAATCATAGATTTCATCAATCACTCAACAGTACACAAGAACTAATGACCACGATCATCAAAGTTGTCAAAAACCCAAACTAGAGTTGAATGCACTGCATCAGCCCACCATCCACTACCGGCGTTCCATGAACCGAAAAATGTCCATATGTGGTGCGTGCCAGAATCAGTTAGAGGACATCCAAGTTACGATTTAGGTCATTTCCCAAACTTAACAGTAGTGTAGTCCCTTCATTGAAGAAGGAGAAAATAGTCCCAAGACATTAAAGTCGTATTCTAGAAACAAGAGTAATTGAAGGCAGTCAAACTAGAATTGGTTGATAGTTCACATTGGCTAGGACAAAACCCCCATGTATTTTTTTACCCAAAAAATATATATATAATTTTTGTAACACCACATGTGATCATGTGTATACCACCCATCTACCAATAGATTGGCATAGTAAATGTGTGTGTGTGTGTGTTTATACATATCAAGTGCTTTTTGTATGTGAAGGACCATGAAATTGAAAATAAGGCATCGGTCTCCCCCCACGCAAATCAAAATTGTCAATGGTACAAGAAATCAAAACTCAAACTAGTGTTATTTCTCTTATTTAAATTATCCATGTCAATAACATTGGATTTTTTATGTAGATCAATGGAGTCAAGTGACTGCGATATCATGTGAATATTGTTTCATGATGCATATGAGATTAAAAACTAAACAAAGGAGTAATCAAGAACTGACAAATGGGCTAGTGATACAATTCTTCTTCTATGCATGGAGTGAGTCTCGAAACTAGAATTGACACTTTCTAAGGTCATGTTTTTACATAGATCTAAAACATTTTCAAGGAAATAATGAGACTTTATAGATACATGCTCTTCTTGATGCATTCAACTTTTGATTTTTTACAAAAGATATGCATTGCCACCACTCTATTATTTCAGAAGTGTATCAATTCAAGTTTTGATTTTTTAAAATAAGGGTTGCATGAAGAATTCTGCATGAAGAAGTCATTTTTTAAAGACAAATGGCAGTTGTTGTTTTGAACATTTTTCTTCTTTCATTTTCTCAAATTCTTCTATTTGCTTTTGTAGCTCCATGAACTTATTATCATTCCTTTTTAATAGTCTCATCAAATTCCTTTCTAATTTGGATGGATTTAAAACTGAGCCGACATTCCTAATCACTCCTTGGTGTTCAATCTAGAGCCTTGTTCCCAAAACACGATGAGGAGAAAAAATTGTTAGTATGCGCATATCTACTTCTTGCATACAATAAATATTTAAAAAAAGCTTACTCACGATCCAAAACTAATTTATGTGAATATAAACAAGCAAAATGGATTAATGGTGGTTTAACAAATAGATCGATATGCATGTATTAGTTATATGTAGTTTGGTAATTCTCATTTTGAAGTAACTTTATAGCTTTTTAAATAGTGTGTTATGTTAAATCACTATTACATAAGAGTACATACATTTACTAAGCACAACAAAAGGAAATATGTATATTACTAGTTAAGTTGCAAGGTACAGTTCAGTATGCCCTACATAGAAGTAATGTTTTATTATAGGACATGGTTTCATTTATTTGTTTCTTTAACTTCCAACGAAGAAAGATTGGAATTGGAATATTTCAATAGTAATTTTCAAGTTATAGTTATAATTAGAGAAGAACACCGTAAACTTGAAATTCTCTACTTGTGAATATAAAACATTCATATTTTATGTTATTATTTCTATTCAGGTTATGTGCATGAAGCCATCAATTCTCCATGTATTAATTATATACCTACTATATCATGTGGATTCAGGGTATTATTCATCGTGAAGCTAATCTAGTTTCTCTATGTCCTCATTCTTCTCCTTAGCTTTTACAATATTTTGAAGGACCTACATGATACATTATGATACATGATATAATATTGTCAAGAACCTACATGATACATATAAAAAATGATACGTAATACTATATTGTCAAGAACCTACATGTAGGTTCTTAACTACATTGTATCATGTATCATACATGATACATATAAAAAAATGATATGTGATATATTATTGTCAAAAACCTACATGATACATATAGCAAATGATATGTGATACGATGTTGTTCTTGACAATATGGTTTCATGTGTCATTTTTGGTTTTATAATTTTGTCAAGAACATGCAAATACACATAAAATATGATACATGATAAAATATCACCAAGGACCTACTTGGCTTCTTACAGTTTTAAAGTTGAGTGATATATGTAAACATCAAATAAATGTATTAAAATTTTGTTAGTATCATGATAAAATATCACCAAGGACCTACTTGGCTTCTTATAGTTTTAAAGTTGAGTGATATATGTAAACATCAAATAAATGTATTAAAATTTTGTTAGTATCATGGGAGATAGTAACTTTTTTTAAAAGTGCACAAAAGGCCTCCCTAGTCTTTCATGTATCATTTTTGGTTTTATAATTTTGTCAAGAACATGCAGATACACATAAAATATGATACATCATAAAATATCACCAAGGACCTACCTGGCTTCTTACAGTTTTAAAGTTGAGTGATATATGTAAACATCAAATAAATGTATTAAAATTTTGTTAGTATCATGATAAAATATCACCAAGGACCTACTTGGCTTCTTACAATTCTAAAGTTGAGTGATATATGTAAACATCAAATAAATGTATTAAAATTTTGTTAGTATCATGGGAGATAGTAACTTTTTTTAAAAGTGCACAAAAGACATCCCTAGTCTTTTGTCTCATATAGCTCTCCTCATATAAATGCCACTGACATGTTCTCTTCATGAAATTCAAGAACTATAAAATTGATAAGAAGATTTCTATGTATGGATGTAGTGTAAACAAATGTCATAAACATATAATAATTTGTATTAGATTTTTAGAGACATTGCTTTTAATAATCTTACCTTAAGACCAACCTAACAGATTCACGTCATACTTTGGGACACAAATATACCCATTTGTGATATAACCAAGGACCAAAAATCCTTGTACAAATGCCTCTTTGCATTTTCCATGTAGTTTCCCATCTAATGTGGTGTCTACATAGGTTCGTCCTTCTAGGTTTGCTTCAATTTGTGTTTTTTTTCTCCTCTTCTACTTTTGTATCTTTTGTAGATTGTTTTAAATATTTCCCTGAAAGACACCATCTTTCAAGTTATAAATCTAGCTTTTTATCTTTAAAAAATGTAGATTAAATAAACCTTAAAGAGTTAATAAACCTTATTTTAAAGTATATTTTCTTCAAAGTCAGGTTCACTAGTTTTTTTAATTCATCTTCTCTCGCTAAACATGTACACTCTTTTCTTCATTTCAAGATATGTTTCTACAATATATTCTGATCGTCTTTATCATTCTTGCGAAGCATCCATCAGCCATAGCTGCAAATGTGATGATTGGTCATGCTGTGAATCAGTTAGAGTTCATGTGGGCAAATTTTACAGCAAGCTCCTACCCAATTGGCAATCAGATATAGCTGCGGACTGTAATGTGTTTAAAGGTAGATATCTGAGATGTGGGCAAGGTTTTCACTATAGCAAAAGCATCCAGTAATGGCTATAATGACTACACTCTTCAGTCTCTTCTTTAACATGGAATTTTTAACTTCTACATTTGAATCAAATTGAAGGTCTGAAGTTTATATAGTCAAAGATAAAAGCTAATGAATGCAAAACTCAAATAATTACTAAAAAACTAAACTATTTGGAAAATTTTAATTACCTAAAAGGTAGGATAAAATATTCACCTTAAAATCCACAAAAAAGGCTTGATAAAATATTCAATTTAAAACCCACAAAAAGGTAAGATAAATATTCAAAATCCAATAGGATGTAGTAGTATAAACAAAAGGGAGAATAGTCATAAGCTTCTTTTTGGAAACCCTTAAGAATTCGCACCTCTGAGTCATTGTGTGTGATGAAGAGGAGATAAATTTATAGTATTCATGAAGTTGGTACAAGCAAAGTACTAATAACATAGGTAAGAAAATTTAACCCCTTTCCTTGTATTCCTTAATTCACTTATTGGTTGATCCATGTCTTCCATTTGTATGCTTGAAAACACAAGAAAATTGAACTCCTTTCCTTCTATTCCTTGATTCAATTTCTGGTTGGTCCATGTCTTCCATTTGTATGCTTGAACTCACAAGAACCCATAAAAAGGAATCAAGAGAGACACGATAAATATTTAGGAAGTAGAATGAAATAATAAGTACAAAATATCAATAATTAGAGTGGAATCATGTAGAGTAATTCATAGCATAGATAGGAAAGAAATTTGGGAGGGAGAAACCCAAAACTAATCCCTTAAAAACCCAAAAATGAAAATGTGAAATAGTAAGAAATTTGTTAAAGTAGAGTGATAGTGTGTGATTATCGGGCAATGAAAAGTGAGATAATGCTTTATGAACATAGTAAAAAGCTCATACATTCACAATGATCCATGCAAGTATGCCTCGTAGAAGGAGGTTTTGATGCTACTCGTCTAATCTAGATATATTCTATGTCTCGAAACCCCTCCAAATCTCTTTGCGCTCTTCAATAAGCGGTTGACACATTCATGTTTGATCCTTGGTGCTTTCCTAACATTTCATGAATATAGATAAGTTAATCTAGCAACGTTATACATCTTGATAAAAAAAGAAAGAAGAGATACACAAGAATAATTACTAATCAAGAATTAGAAGACTAAGAATCAATTGTTCCTTTCTTTAGATACACAAGAATATGTCATAAATATAGATATGTTAACCTTGCACCAATATATATCTTGATTAAAAAATAAAGAACAGATACACAAGAAAAACTACCAATCAGGAATCAGAAGACTAAGAATTAAGTGCTCCTTTTATATCGCCATGAAAGGCGGAATATTGTAGTTATAACCGATACAACAAGCAAGGTTGACCATCTTGATAACTGTATAGAGAAAGGGTTTATGCAAAACTCTCGAGAGGATCTCCACTCGCAAAGCCTTCTCATTCTAAATCTACAAAATCAACATGGATGGACTAGTAACTAAGTGACATGTGGGCTTATGGTTGACATCTAGATCGTGAGAGTTGACAATGGCAACAAAGAGAGGAACTCAGCTTGGATGTGGAGCAAGGACCAGAACCTCTCAATGGCAACAAAGAATTATTGAAGGCTTACGAAGATATAGGCCTACCTAGAGAACTATGTGACATTGAGGATGACTTACCAGAAGTCCATGAAGATACTGGCCTGATGAAGGTGATAGTTTAGGCTTGCATTTTCTTCTTCCCATTAGAGTGTATGTGAAGCTTCACGTGACGAGAAGGAAGAATTCTAGAGTGATTATGGGCCTTATTCATTGGATACATGTGCATACTAGGGTGCCTACATGGACATAATACTACATGTAAGATATGAAAATCACCTTTTTGATTGGCCTTGAGCATGCTTTGAACCCTAGTCCAAGGACACGTTACTAGGTTCCATCTAGGTCTAGGGTCCATGTAACCATATTTGCAAGTTGTATTTTGTGTCAAGTCAAATGTGTCAAGTGCGTCAAGGCATGGATAGTCAATAAGATAATCAATGTACTTTAAATTACATCTTGCAATAAATGTCAAGAAAATATACCAAAAATCGTGGGGGGCCTTCAAAGCGTTATTGGGACCCAATTTGGTGTTGTGATTCTCCCTCTACCCCCAATCACTCTACAACTCTCTCTCAAGCTTTCCCATATCTAAAGGCCTTGATATAACTTAAGAACCTTGTAAATTGCAACACTACAACAATATGTCATATTATTAAACTTTAATTTTTGATGCAAAGCTATACACACACACATATTTCTACTATAAAAGGAAAACAATTGTTGTATTGGTGTTCTGACACATTTTTCTGACTAACTCATGCATCTCTTTGTTTATCATCGTTTTTTACCAGCCACCTCCAAACTTGGCCTCCAACTACACTACTACTTTCATTTTTTCCCCTACAACTTGTTTCTTGCATTTGAAAGTAATCATTTTGTTAGATTAAGTGAGAACACTAGATTATGAATTAAAGAATCCTACATCTAAATTTTAAACTATACTTACACCCATGATATATGCATGTTTAGTAGGCAAAGCGACACCAATTCTCATGGTCATGCCCAAAATGCTTGGCATACAACATTGTAAGTGACCCGCCCTCTGTAGTAGGCATGATGTGTATGGAAAGTGTGGTGGTGGATGGGGATCGAGGTCTACTCACCAAGAGTTGTGGTGTGGGTATAATAGGTGGCGATGTGGTGGTAATGGGTGTGACAAGAGGTCATACTAGATTTGGTATGGATGATGGTGCAGGTGTGATTGGTATGAGAGTGGAACCCATAGTGGGTCTACTGTTGGATCCTGACCTTGGTGTCGAGGTGTACCTAAAGCAACATGAACATAGAACAAATAATATAACTCAGAACTAGATCATATAAAATATCTCGCTCTCCCTTTGCATAGATTATCCAATCAACCTCTTGTGAATGAAGTCTACAATATAAAGCGCACATATTTAAGTGGGAAAGTGGACATGCAAAGAAGAATACTTGTACACAAGTTAACTTGCAAACTTACAGGCTTGCAAGCAAGAAAACTATTAGGAAGCTAGCAAACAAGAAGGACAAGTGGACTTACAGACTTTTAGACTATGTGGGAAAGAAAACTTGCGAATTCCACATCTTATAGGAAAGTAGACTTAGCTCATTAATGCACAATGTAGAAGGTCTTTTAGGTTGTTAATGTAGCCATTATATAGAGTAGGTCAAGTAGGTTAATGTCGACACCTTATCGTCGACAAGGATGCTTGTGGGCTAGCTAGTTGCAGGCTTGTGGGTCTGCAAGCTAAACAACTTGCAAAGATTGAAAGCTTGCTAGCCCATAACCTTGCTTGCTGGTTATTCTGTAAGCATACCTTGGAACTTTCTATTTTGTTCTGAGTGACCTAGGACTCGGGTAGGAAACACCACTACTACAGCAAATAACGACGTTATTTTCAACAAAAAAGAATTTCTTACAAAATTTAAGATCGTCTCTATGTATGTTGAAAAAAGCATCGATATAAATCGTCGGAATGATCGTCAAAAAATGGTCAAAATATACGTTGCAACAAATGTCTAAATATTCATCTGAGAAAATGCCTATGTTTTTAGATGCTTATTTCAACGGATATACCTATGTTTATTCCAACATATATACCCACGGATGCAGGGATTTACTACTGCCAGTTCCGATGGATGCATTGAATTACCGACGCGCCAACTCCGACAATGGATGCATGGATTTACCGACGGACATTCCTACGCTTTTTTCGATGGATATAAGGTTAATTTCTTTTTGGCATAATGGTGCATCTAGGTACAATTCTGTACCTGGATGCACCACTATGCCAAATATGTAAATATTGTGAAACATTTGTATTCAACTGATGTTTTATACAAACTTAAAGAATTGAGGCAAACAAAGATACATTGATACAAAATCAAGTTTCATTACTGGATATCAAACCACAAAGATACATTGTTACTAATATCAATCCTTATACGATAAACGCTGTATACAAAAAAGTGCTCGCATATGCGAGCGAACTATACATGCCCAAAAGGGGTGCAAAAAAGATCTATATAATTCCAAAAATATGCACACAATTCCAAAACTATGCGATCTAAAGTGGTGTCCAATCTGGGAGCTAGCCTCAACATGGAGGCTCAAGTACTGCTCTCTGCAAAAACAATCCAATAGCCACAAATTAGCATATACAATCTTATCGAAATGGCGTATGGTATGAAGCACTTACCGAAACAACAACTGTCCAATCTACATTTCTGCAATCTTGCTCAATGCACTCAAGAAAGGCATGAGTGCCATACTAGAATTCTTAATGCTCCTTCAGCTCGGTAGCCTGGCGTCTAACCACCCTCTCCTTGCATCTAAACACCCTCTCCTCGCATCTAACCACCCTCTCCTGCATACATGAAAAAAAACATAAATAAAAACATACAACTAGACACTAGTTGACATACAAATGAGAGGCTACAGAAAGCATGGATACTTATAAAATACTAATAAAAGGAGTGCCATCCACCTCTCCCCAGGTGCAAGCTCCCCATTCTCTCTAGTCGCCTCACTGGTGCTTTCTCTTGTTGCGCATATTGTCAAGGGTTTTCTTCGGGCTTCTTTATCTCCTGATCCCATTTCTCTTGGTCACAAAACCAAGGCTTTTCTCCCCCTATTTTTACCACTTGGTTGGCATTGAACCTCTTCTATTTCATAAAATCTCTCATGAGATCGTAGATCCACTTGTTAGGGACTTCCTCGCTACTTGGGAAATGCTTGAACTTGTTCTTGATTTGATAACATATTCTTGTTTTCTTCTCTGATGGGAGGTGGAGGAATTTGGTTAGAGTCTCATGGGCAAACACTATGCCACATAGCTCGCTCGCATGATTTTGCATCATATAACCTACATCATCAAGAATGATCTTCCCTTTCCGCACTCTGTAAAGATGCTGATATGCATTGGGGATTGGTCTAGTACTACCAAAATGCCGACCAGATCGACACGATAAGATGGGGGTGTCGGCCACACTATGTATGGGTGGACGCTCTCGTGAAGGGGTAGATGCATCCGTGGCACTACCACCACAACAACCACCACTACCCCTATGACACGAACCGTGACTGTGGTTGGAGGAACGACCTGAGGGTGGGGGGGCTTGAGTAGGGGATGGTATGGATGTCGGTGTGACCATGGTTGTGGTTTTGTAGATGGGCCTGCACTTGGTTTGCCATGGATAAAATAGGCTCTAGTGATGGCTGCTTGATCACGGATGGCTTGTGCAATGAAGGAAAACAACTGATCAGGGATCATGACACGTGGAGTAGGTGGGAAAGTTGGTTTGAGGGTGGGGGTGATTCCGGGCTATATATGTGGTCCTCCATCTGCAGATGTGCATGGATATGGTTATGCAAGTTATGCAGGAGCATATAAACATGTGACAAATATATTAAGCATAAGACCAGAGGGCTTACCTCTGAGATTAGTTGTTAGAGTTCCTACATCACAAAAGCATAAAATTCACACTAATTAGCTACATTTTAAAAGCATAAAATCAAATAAATATGGAGAGAGAAAATGGGCTTACCTTTGAGAGATTAGGGATAGAGTGTAGAGATATGCAACTTGCAAAAAACAAAAAAAGCAATTAGAACACTATGTAGGTGTAAGAAAACATGAAAGAAAGAAAGATAGTGGTGTAAGAGAGTGCAGGGATGTAGGAGAGAGAGAGAGAGAGGACAACCAAAAGGTCATGTGGGGGGGGTGGAGATATGCAACCTGTAAAAAAA
The DNA here is from genome assembly GCF_041138505.1 of Cibotium barometz. NCBI lineage: Eukaryota > Viridiplantae > Streptophyta > Polypodiopsida > Cyatheales > Cibotiaceae > Cibotium > Cibotium barometz. The sequence continues at coordinate 39,909,716 of NC_141068.1, forward strand.
AACCCAAAAGAAGAAGATCAAAATACTATGAATTTGTGAGAAATCATGAAAGCAAGCAAGAGGGTGATTTAGGAGAGTGTACCCTGGATGTAGGAGAGAGAGAGAGGACATGCAATAGGTCATGTGTGGGGGGGGTGTGGGAGATGAACTTACCGGCACACCACAAATGAAAGCTTTCAAAATGATGAAAACAGAGTCCATGGTTCGGTGTTGTAATTTTTTTCCAGTTTTGGAATGAGTGTTGGAGAAGGACATTGGAAAAAGTGTCGAAAAAAATATCCGGAACAGTGTCAAATTTTTGTTTTCGACCTCTTTTTTGACAAAATTTATGACATGATTTTTAGCAAACTTTTCGATGAAATTTTCAGTGTCAATTTCGACGACAGGCAATATTATACACCAAAAATGTATGCGTAACCATTGAAATTTCCCACCCCGCCACCCTTCCCATTAGAATTTAAACTTTGGCCGACTAGACTATGGGCTAATATATAAAGGGCCATTCGCCCCCCCCCCAAAAAATACAAATTTACGATCATGGATGGTGTGAAAACTACCAACATCAAAACGTAGAGGAGAAAACTACAAACACATCAAAACGCCAGGACGTAGAGGAGAAATGCTTGTGCCCTTGCGATCGGTGCAAGCACCAAATCTTTCGACGACGAAGAATTTACAACTATGTAAAGAAAAATGGTATATTTCTAGTTGAGTATCTAAATGCCTTACTTGGTGTTGCAAATGTGTGTCCTAAAAATGATGAACATATCGATTGCTTGGACCTTCAACCCGAGCGGAGTACTAGATGGATAACGACACAGGCAAGTACTACTCATCCTCATGTTGAAGAAGAAACTATGGTGGACTCTACAATGTATTTGGAGAAAGACATGGATGACATGATAGACGCCCTACATGATCCAGGGGATATTGAGCGAGAAATAGCACAAGAAATGGGTAATGTCTATCAATGCATGGAGCAAGCGTTGAGAGAAGAGCAAGAGTTGTATAGGTTGGCTCACACACCTTTGTAGCATGGTGCATGTATATTTGTTTTGCGTCTCATTGCCTCACAATGCTAAACTTGCAAAATCAATATTTGCATGGTCCGATACTAGCGTATCAAAACTTTTTGCGTGTACTTATCACCCTTTCCAATTTTTATCTCTTTCTTTTACCTTTTTTAAATCATCTTTGGTCAATATGATAGGTCATTGTTGAGAGATCAAATATTTCTAGAAGAAGGCAACGAGATGCCTAGCTACAGACCATACGCATGAAAATTCCATATTATAATCCATTGAAATGGACTACAATTCTTACCATGCTTGTCTAAATGATTGTGTTCTCTATCGGCAAGAGCATGTAGTTATTGCACAATGTCCTTAGTGTGGAGAATCTAGATATAGGAAAGATGTCCAAGGAGAAAGGGTTCCTATAAAAGTATTCAGGCACTTCCCTATCATTTCACATATTCAAACCATGTTTAAGTGTAAATCCACGGCGTCTATGATGTCTTGGCCAATTGAACCACTAGATCGATGGATGATGTTATGCACATGCTCGTTGATTGCCCTACATGATGGAGACACATTGAAGAGAAGTGGCTAGACTTTAATGAAGGAACCTCTTAATATTCACCTCAGGCTAGCTATGGATGATGTGAGCGTGTTTGGTTTTAAAAGTTCAACATGTAGCACATGGCTAGTTTGTCTTGTGAACTACAATATTCCACCATGGTTAGCAATACAAAAGGGACATATTTTTCTCTCATTAATAGTCCCTGGGAAGTACAAGGTAGCCAACGTGGATGTGTACTTAGCCCCGTTAATAGAGGAGCTACAAAGTTTGTGGGAAGGAATTGATGTTCATGACATGTCAAAGAGGTTTGGACAAAGGGAGTTATTATTACAAGGAATACTAATGTGGACTATTACATGACATGTCAAAGAGGTTTGGACAAAGGGAGTTATTATTACAAGGAATACATGACTATCAATCTCTGGATATAATGCATGCCCTTTATGTGGACCTACACTAGATTCTCATCATTCAAGAGGCTTGAGAAAGATGGTGTATGGAGTCACAAGAAGTATCTACTAGAGGACAATGAGCTACGTGAGGGCTTTTGGGTCAGCCTCCTCCTACACTAAAGGCAAGAGATTGGAAGAGAGCATGGGAAGGCAACGAAGGGTCTGTATCCCCTGGAATGAAGCAACTATCCATATTCTACCAACTACCATATTGGGAAGGTCTTCTAAATAACCATTTGCTTGACCCTATGCATATTTTAATAATATAGCCGTAGTTGTTTGGAAAACTATTAATGCAGTCACAGAGAGCAAGGGACAAAGGGATGATTTACAAATAAGTGATCGTATGCAACACTTATGGCCACAAATGAAAGCTAATGGTAAGTTGCTACTATGTAAATCTCCTTGGGTATTGATAGAAGAAGATAAAGCTCAAGTTAAGAAGTGCATTTTGGAGTTTCATCCTTCGACTAGATGCATGCACTGCCTAGAGAGGAGGGGGTCATTACAAAGGATAACAAGCTCTCCGCTTGAAATCACACGATTGGCACAAGTTTTTGCAATTTGTCTTGCATGTGGCCATAAAGGGTTGCCTCACTGACAACATAAGGGATACAATATACAATATTGGCTCCGTGGTCTGTTGGATTTCATTGAAGGAGATAAGAAAAGAAACATTGAAAGTAGCCCGCTTAAATTCCATAGAAGAAATTACATTGGTGGAGAAGTTTCTATCAAACCACATATTACCCATACAGATGCATCTCCTAGTTCATGTTGTGGATGAGGTGGTTGTAGTGGTAGGGGTCATCCATTCACATTGGATGTTCTTTTTGGAGAAGTTCATGAAGACGCTAAAAGGGTTCTTCTGTCAAAGAGCTTGCCTAGAGGGAAGTATGGCAATGGGATGGCTTGTGTAAGAATCCCTGGTGTACATCATAGAGTTTCTTACTATCGTAGATGCTGAAATGCCTAAACTATGGTCAACCGAAGAGAATGATAGGGTAGTTGGAGAAGAGCCACCAGGACATGGGATTGAGAGAAGGATGGATGTGGCCTTATGAGACAAGATCAATAAATTTTGCATCTTAAACTCAAAGAGTATGCAAAATTTGATCGAGAGGTATGGAGAGGCCAAGAAGGAAAGGAATCGAGCTCGTCAAGCTTTTCAAAAGAGGTCCGGACCACAACTCGCCAAAACATACCCTTCATCGTTTGCTATACTTCTAGACTTTTCTTCAAGTAGATGGGTCCAACAAACCTTACCAGAAGAAAAACTTCATGATGGAGTTATTACAGATGAGGAAGAGGATCTTGCATATGGTTGTGACTACTAATGTGTAGGTGATTTCATTCATTCTAAGCCTCGATATGTTCACATGTTCTCTAAATATTATTTACAACTTTTTCATAAACTAATGATGTGTTATTTTTGTTTAGTACCAAACATTTGCAACACTATGGTCACATGGACGCCATTTTTGAGTGGAGGGGATCGTTAAGAAGAGAACAACATTTGATTGTGGTGTTAAAGAAAATTTCATATACAAGAAATCAGGACTAGTGCAAGTGATTCAAATATGGATGTGAACATGCTAGATTACTTTGGAGCCATCCAAGATATCATCAAGGTTGGATTTAGAAAGTTTCATATGTTTATCTTTGATGTTAAGTGATTTACGATAGTCACAACAGGAGCACATGCAACCGTACGAAGAGACGAATCCGGATTAGTTTAAGTGGACTCCACAAAGATATGCACAGACCAAAAAGACACATTTGTACTACCAAAGTATTATGGGCAAATAATCTTTAAGGAGGATCCACGAGATCTAAGATGGTGGTCTGTAATCCAAGTGGCACCATGTAGTAAACAAATATATGAAGACATGGAAATAGTAGAACTAGATGAAGTAGAGATTGGTGTGGGCCAACAAGATCACACTCTACTACATGTCGAAGTACAACAAGAGCAAGGGCTAGATGAAGGTATAGAGATCGAATAGTTAGACATGGGAGATGTCTCAAACATAGTAGATGGTGATATTGACGAAGAGCCATTAACAAAAGAGGAACCCGAGCCAAAGCTAGAAGATTTAGAGGCCAACATAGATGCATATTCTATTCCTAAATGACTCAAAGATGGAGGGATTTTCCTTGAAATATATCTTTTTGGAGCTAACAATCTTTTTGAAGATAAGAGAGTTTTGTAAACATGCGAATATTCTCACATACTATGATTTGATGGTAATGTCTTGGTGTATGTGGAAAGAGGTGTGCAAGGACCATGAATCACCTCGACGTGATAGACTTTTCTTTTTGTTGCTTTTATTTACTTTTACAAGTATTTGTATATACCAAAAGTGAGAAAAAAAACATATATATTGGTTAAGATATAAATAAGCTATAAATAAAAAAACATATATATTGGTTAAGATATAAATAAGTTAAAAATTAAAAAAAAATGAAAAAGAATTTCGACGTTTATTTTGACGGCATTTTCGATGCTTTGATGGATGGCATTTCAGATGCGTTTACCCACATTAATATAAAAGATATTTCTGACACGCTGAAGGAATCATTTGAACTCGCCGCCGTCGAAATATAAGAATTGTTTACTAGTGCACGTGGAATAACCTAGGATTACGGTTAGGGTTAACCTAAGATTATGGTGGTTAAGACTTAGCACAAGCATGGGGACATGGAGGGTTCACACATGGGCAAAACACAATAAGAGAAGGGGAGCAAAGGCGTGCAAGATAGCCACGCGAAGAGGAGAGAGAGTAGTGAGAGGAGACCCGACACAATGGCTACCTGAAGGGTGTGCAGTTCCAATGTGTAGCTATGCTCATAGCTCTAGACTCGCACAACTATGCACCTAGCTATACAAGAGGATCAAGTTGCGTGTATAGTCACGTACAATGGAAAAAGAATCCAAAATTCTAGAGAGCTCACAATATCTCCTTGACAGGGTTTTTTTAAAATACAATATCACTAGAAAAAGCACAAAATGTAATACAATCAAACATGGACTTTATCAAGATTGGCAAATTGAGAAATTGATTAATGTATTAGGGTGAGCTTAGCTTAACATTGGCCGCATCTTCCATCAAATCCACACATGCTAATTGGTCTATCTCAAGATCCATGTCCCATTGCAAGACAAAAAAAAGGACCTATCCCATTCCTAGAAGACTCGATGTCATCATCACATCATCATCATTAAGCTTGGATTCAATCACTTTCTCATCATCTTGGATAGGGAAACCTTCATCTTAATTAGTCGATGGTATCTCGCATGCTTTATCTTGTACTTGACCTTCTACATGTTCATTTTTGACTGCCACTTTGTCATTGAATACTTCAACATCATATCTTGAAAAATGAGGAGCGACTTGTATGGCATGCCAACATTTCTTGTCAATTATATTCACATGAAACATAACCTTATAAGAACAAACACAGAGTGTAAATTAAACATGCATAAGTATGATATAGTATAAGATTGTGATTAGAATTTACTTGTTCACAATAGTGAGGTAGCACAAATGTGTCTCAAAGAAGAGCAACCATCGAGCATACACAACACCACACACCAATACTTCATCTATGAAGTGTATTGTAAGATATAATTGACTAGTGTTGAGGATAGTTCTTGGGAAGTTTTCCTCTATCATGCACACTGCCCTTTTACCATTACTTGGGCTATATCAATAGTGGATGGATGGATCTCCTTAGAACGTATGTACCTTAGATGGAGTTGAGTCCATTTAATTATTAGTACAACTAACCTTACAAACTAGCGCAACAATAAAATATAGCCATGTTGGAATTTTACTCTTTCATACCTCACCACTGCTCCCATTTTGTACACGGCCTTGTGTACTTTTTGATCTCCACACCCACTAATGACTATGGGAAGAATGAATTATGTAGCACAAAACATTGAAATCAATGCTATGTAATTATAATTCAAGGCCATCATGAAGTTTACACAAGCAAGTTGAACATATCTGTAACATCTTGTGCCAATCATGTGAGTTTAGACCATATAATTGAGTTTCTCCTTTATTCTTTGATTTTGTGAATGGCCTCTTTAAAGACTACATGACACACGTAGGGTACAAAAGGAGGCATTTTGATCCTTTTCTCTCATATCCTCTTTTCTTGTCAAGATTTAAGGTGCTTTAGGTAAAATTAACTTCCCATTCTCTTGAACTATTGGCCAAGTTGTGAGGAGGCATTCAATCAATCTCAACTCCTCCCGAACCACTAAAGAATATCTCTTGCCAATTATGTGGTCCCAAATATTTGATGCTATATTTTTAATGATGTGCATTAGATTTAGAAGATGATTGATTCGTAGCTTTGTTCATTAATATAGAAGGCAAAATAAGATCGAGTACCTTGTCATTCTTGGCGGTGGCAGATAATGGGATGATCCTCTCCATAATAGTTTCCAATCACCTACTCTTAGAGGATTTGGGGGGACTCCCTAGATGGAATAAAATTCTCATGATCAAATGCAAAATATCAATGATGGTCTTCATACATGACCTTCTTGAGATGCTTTGGCCATGGTGTAACAAGCGATGGTCCACAAATTAGACAAGCATTGTCAGCAGATGTTGCGAGTCCTAATTATGTACAATGCACAAATAATTTTTATTTGGATCGAGACAACTCATAGTTGATAATTCAAATCATAAGAAGGTGATTGAGCATAGAAAACATACCAAAGCACTCTCTATATCTCGAAACGTCATGCACTATCCACATTGAAATTGCCTTTACCTCTATGCTACGTTGTATAAGCGGTCATGACAAATCATGCACTTGGATGCCATGTCGTCATAGTGTCTCAAGCTCCTTGATCAAAGGTTCAAGGTACACATCCATGTTCCTGACCTTATTCTTTCTCAGAACGAGCAGAGCTAACGTCACATGAACCTTCTTTATTGACTCCCAAGGAGGGAGCCTGTAGTTCACTTCTACTATCACTGGCCATGTACTCCATGATGTCGATTTGAGACCAAATGAATTGAATCCATCCATACCTAATCCAATTCGTAAGTTACGTTTCTCGTCCTTGAATTCTAAACACTACTCTTCTATGTGTTTCCATGCCAGTGAGTCCATAGGGACCCTCATCGTTCCATCGATGGAGCGATTGTGTGCATGCCATGTCATGAGTTTCTAGATGTGCACAAATTACCAAGAAAGAAATAGTTTCTAGATGTGGATTGTTGTGTATCATAATCACCTATCCAATCAGAATCACTAAATGCTTACGGCTCTAAATCACCTCCCTTCACATAGAACCATCCAAGGTCTCGAGTGCCTTGCAAGTATCGAAATATACATTTAACTACCTGTTTGCCAATATGCTTAGTACTTGGGCAATGCGTGAACTTTAAAAGTTGTGTCACACCATACTGGCCGTGAGTTGTACAAATTGATTAGACATGCAACAACTTAATCATAAGTGGTAATGTTGAATGGTTCATCGACTTCCTGTGGACTAACTTTTACACCAGATTTCATTGGTGTAGAAATCGGTGTATAACTTTCCATATTAAACTTTTGCATTGATTTACTTTGACTGATTAATGACTATACCATTATATTGCTATATATACTGCATTTCCAAATAGTAGTGCCTTAATGTACTTTGACTACTTAATGACTATACCATTATCTTGCTATATAAACTGCATACCAAAATAGTAGTGCAAAAAACACCAAGATCGTACATCTCAAAATTTGAGGCAATGTAAGTCTTGAAGGCTATAATGAAATCCCCATTAGTGCCTGTATCACTAGCATGTCACCTACATAAAGAATAACAACAAAAAATTCTTGCTCATCCTTTTTACATATAAATATGACTATTTTAAAATTGTTATCCAATCAAATAGGTATGAATGTTCTCGTATACCAAGCCTTGGGTGACTGTTTCAAACCATATAAAGGTTTATTAGGCTTGCATACCTTCTGTTCTTGACCTAGTTGGGCAAATCTAGGTGGTTGACTCACATAAGCTTCTTCCTATAAAGTCACCATTCAAGAACGATGTTTTAGTGTCTAATTGGTGCACTTTCTATCCATGATGGGCTGCCAAAGCAATAGCAAATGGACATATGGGAAGTGGGAGCAAAACTTTCATCATAATCAATCCCTTTTTATTGGGCATAACCTTTTGCAAACAAGTATGGCATTGAATCTGTCAACTAATCCATCTGCCTTTGAAAACCCACTTGATCTATCTGCCTTTGAAAACCCATCTCTCTTTCTCTTAACTTTGAAAACCCACTTAGTACCAATAGCTTTCCGGTCAAGTGCTAGTAGATCCACATTTTGTCTGAATAAAACGAATTTCATGTTACGTAACTTTCACCTAATTTGGATCTTCTTGCTTATTTTAACGAGATTTCTGGCGACATTAATTCTGCAGCTACGCAACACCCGAATATTTAAAATAAAAACACTCATTTTTAGGGGCGTACTTTTAGTGACTTTTGTTAATAAGCCATGGTCCATCGTATTGATTGCCAACGCTCGCCACGATGCGCGCGCTTGTCGGGAAAGCGCGTAAACGATTTGAGGCGGTGAACTCTTGCTCTATAAATACCCCGCTACGTCCATGACTTTGCATTCGTCCCCGCTGCTCTTTTTCCTTAGCACCATAAAGCATAAGAGGAGGAATCCGCAATGGCAACTAGAGGAACACGTCCGCAAGTGTTGATTCTGTGTGTCCTCGGCTTGATCGCAGCCGCCGCTGCGCAAGTCAGTCCCGAGGGTACGTACGTCTGAGTAAAAGTACAGGTGTGATGTTGCGTTACTGGAGCTGTGTCCAGCCGTCTTGTCCTTGTGCTTGTGAATGTTTCTGAGCGGAACAAAAGGCGTGGCTGCTTGATGTTGCGTTACTGTGTTGCGTGAGCTGCCACTCCTGTTCTTGTGCTTGTGTGTTGCAGTAATCATCATAAAATGCTGCGCTTATATGTGATGCTGTGTGCTGCAGTGGACGCGCTCATTGCCTTCAAGAACGGGCTGCAAGATCCTCAGCAAGCAATGGACTCGTGGGATCCCAACTCCGTGGATCCTTGCACCTGGTTTCGCATCACCTGTGACGGCAACAATAAAGTCATCCGGGTGTACGTCGCCCTCGCGCCCTATCTAGTACTCGCATTTTTCTGTGCTTATATATTGGCCGCAACACGCTAATCGACAGATGCTAGTTTTGTGCACATAATTATACTCCATGATGTTGAGCTTGCACGCAGGGAACTGGGTGCCACCGGCATCTCTGGCACCCTCTCTCCACGGCTCGCGGATCTCTCGTCCTTGCAGTTCTTGTGAGTAGAAGTAGCAGCAGTCCTAAAATGAAGATTAGTCTCTTGCTCACCCTGTAATCAGGCCGCCTGTTCTTATATTCGACCTGCAGGGAGCTGTACCGCAATAGCCTGTCCGGCGGTATCCCAAAGGAGCTGGGCAGGATAGCCCCGCTGGTGGCCTTGCGTCTCTTCAACAACGACATCACGGGACCCATCCCCGCCGAGCTCGGTCAGCTCTCCAACCTGCAGTTCCTGTAAGTAGACGTAGCTTCATGTCTTCTGCCTTCATGACACACACATAGTTTTCTGTTATCCCACTAAATGGCAGTAGTCCTTATAAGTTTTGATCGTTTCTCGTCGTCGGCCATGCAGAAATCTCTCCAACAACCAGCTTTCCGGGCCCATTCCAACAGGAGGAGCCTTCTCCAAGTTTTCTGGTGACAGGTACGCGGATTCTGTCTCTCCCTCCCCCACGCCCGTGCACGCGCCTAAGTCTGGCTAATTTGCTTTGTGTCGGATTTCGCAGCTTTGCCGGAAACCCAGGCCTATGTGGAGCTGTGATCAACAAACCATGCTAGAGTACCTCACTACTAGCTCTGCCAATCTCAATGCTCTTGGTCTGAGTATTGATGAAAGAGTTCTTTTGATGTATTGCGTTTTGGGTGAGCTTTGATCTCACAAGGCAATGTAATTAATTTTCTAATTAGTATTCCCCATTCTGCCTTCCTTCCTTTGCATTCCATTGGGGCTTTCCTTGGTTGCATTTTGATTCTCGATTTGGAACTTCTCTTTTTTGAATGCTTCACCCTCGGTGAATCAAAAGAGCATGGAGACCCTTTGATCAACCTCACCTAAAAAAGGAAGGTCGTGTAAACAATAATACACATCCCAATAAGGTTCCAATAAGGGAGCCAAAGAAGTAGTGCTTAAGATATGTGTAAGGCCTAAAAAAGGATTGTCTCATCCTAAATACCAAACTGGACGCAACTTAAATGTTAAGGCTTTTAGGAATTTGGTTTGTTGTGTACATTTAGAATGTATATCAGGGAGATGCGAAGCTCTGAGAGTACATTCGTATGTTTATTATCCCAAGACATGGCTAGTATAATCAATGAAATCACAGATTGATCCTTAAGGCTTTGGTGCTCCTTTGGTGCTCCTTTGGTGTTTAATTTTATTACATTTACAAATCACAAAAGACTTTATTTATCGATCCATGCTGACATGCCATTAACATGTCGACGATTCATTCTCAGTATTGTTGCAAAGAAACGTAGACATCTTTATGGAATTATACAATGACATGAAAGAGAATCTAATATTGCTCACAAACACAAAAACAAGGATGCCATCAGAAGTGCAACTCTAAAACAGTGTAATGTTCTATCTTGATATCCTAAGATAATGCATACAATATGATTTTGCAGAAACATTACAATTTTTGTAGAGATTTGCATGCCTCCATAGAAGGCATGCCAAATCACCATCTCACTTCTCAACCTCAATCTCACTCTCTCCAGTATCATAAACATGTATTACACCGGTTACCATTACAATAAATTAGATGCATGTTTTTGTTACAGCTTTTGGGTCAATCCATGTTTCCTTTAACCAGACATTATAAAATTTGGAGAGAGAATTGTAACTTTCTATCAAAGGTAACCTTAGAGAGACATAATCAAAGGTGAGCCTTGCAATCTCTAAACTTAAAACATCTTTATATGAATTTACACTTTCCACACAGCACAAGGTTTCAAATTAATAGAAATCTACAGGTTATTATTTGGTATAACTCTTAAATGTGTGGTTATTTGTTCTTTGTGGTAAGTCTATGGATTTAACAATGCATTTACACTGCACAACATTTATAGTTAGTCACACTATAGTTCTAATACATTACAAGTAACACAATTTAAATAGATTAGGAATTTGAAGAAACATAGTGTGCACAGTCAAAGCGTGTATTTCAAGTGGGCCTTAGGTGGTTGACAACAAAGAATTGATTATTTAAGCCCTGAGATTGTGTAGTGTGTGGAGGATTTCTAGAAGCACAATACTAGGATGTCTCCAAATAAGAGACATTTGCAAGAAAAGTGGGTTGCCAAAAAACAACACGAAGCCTATCTAATCCACTTTCTAGAGCTAGAAAAGGTACATATATCCAATTTCTCTATCCTTAATACATATGCTCATGCATTTCATTTTCTATCATAATTTTCCTTTAGTTTATACTATTAAATAGTTTCCTTTATAAGTAGAGTTTAGTAACAATACTATTTTAGTACACAATATAGTTTTCACTGCATAGTGAAACAACTCTGACACTTGTGAGTATTAAGGCTAAGAGATAGCTTCAAGGGCACCACTCACCTCTACTCACCTTAACGTGTCGTGGGGACCTTTGCGATGGTCCACCTCGTAACCCTTGAGGTCTCCAAGCTCAACACTATCTTGGGTAGCTTACCATTCAGCATCTCTCGTGAGCGTTGTCACACCATGGCATTGCACTATAGGCACTACTCCCTCCTCTCGCCTCAAATCACTCACACACACTCACTAGCATGCATGTAAGAGACGATTAGAGAGAGTTTTAGTAAGAGAGAAAGATCAATTTCACAATTGGATATTGTTCTTGCATTATGAGAGCAATTGCCTTATCTACATGGCCATAAGTGTAACACATACTTAAATTATGGTTGGGCAAGTGCCCAAAGCTTCTATTTGGTCTATTGCTTGTACATTACTTCATCTCAAAATACATTAATGTATTGCAACACCAAAGAACACATCCTATCTAACTACCATACGATTTTGGACCAAAAAACACCGTCACACCTATGGGTGCCCATCCAAGTTTGCGATTCGGACACCATTGCTTTATGGCTTGTTTGTACATGAGTTTGGTATGTCCATCCTTGAAATTTGATGTAGATTACTAATTCTCTCGCATATATTTGTTGGTTGTGGCGAACCTTGTTAACCCTAAAATGGGTTAACTTCCCCACCTTCACAATGTCAATTGTGTCCTTGTGGCCAGATTGAAAACGTTGTCGAGGGGTAGACATATACATGGTGCTAATAATAAGTAGTCATTGTATGTCCTTGATTATCCAGAGGGATGAGGAAGAAGCTAGTTAGTAAAGAAAAAAGTTAATAGTAGACGCGATCCTAATGGGGGTGGGGGACATTACATGTGATTGCTCTCTTTCTTTTTTCTCTTTTACCCTTTTTGTTGCAATCACGTGCAAGGTTTAAATATTTATGGAGGTTAGTGGGGATTCTATGGTTGTTAGTAAATGGAAGAAGAGAGGTGGAGGTGTGAAGGAGCATTGACAAGCAACACAAACAAGCACATCTCTTTGGTTAAATGAGTCCTTTTGCAGATTCTTAAAGGATTTTGTAGTGACTTGACCTGATTTTTATCCCATGTGCTTTTTTATATATTAAGAATAATTAGGTGCTCTTTGACCATTAGTCAAGTTAATTTACCATGAATTACAAAAGAGTGATTCCATAAACTTTTTTTGGAGCTTGGAGGAGTCAAAACACTTAGAAAGGATTAAAAGGATTTAGTTGATTTGCGAGGTTATGGAGCCATCGAGATCATTGGCTGCTATTGGCGAGGCTAAACTTTATTCTACACAATAGGCTAAACCATGTGCTTGGGGGGGAGGGGGGAGGGGGGGTCACTCATAAATATGTAAGCGTAGTACGTGGGTTCAACAGAAGGGATTTTTAAAATCCATTTTTTACACATTTTTTACGTACAAAAGGGTACCAGTTAAAAGGGTTATTCACAAGTTGACTAGAAAAAGGGTATGCTTTATTCATAAAAAATTCAGAGATAAGGGATTTTTAAAATAGGCCTTGAAAACACATGATATAGAGGGTTTACTTATAGTGAACCTCCCTGAGACCATGTGTCAGGCATACACCCACCATGGTCCCCCAATCCAGAGATGTACCTAGAAGGTATCGATGACAAGGCTTCCACTAGTGGGTGAGTAAAAGTATACTCATTGAGCAACTTCTTGGTGATTGAATGCATTACTCTTTCCCATGTGCAAGCAATGATCGTATAGGCGTCTCCATTTGACCAAAGAGGTTATGACTAACATTCCCTCTTATTAGCACACAGAGTTGATTAACACACAATTAATCTTGAGAATACTGCACAGTTGGTTAACACATAGGTAACCCTATTTTAAACTAAAATATGTCATTACACATAGCTGATTAACACACAGTTAATCTTGACAAAATTATACAAGTGTATACAGCTGATTAACACACAATTAACCCTGGTTTAAGCTAAAATTGGCATGGTTTACAAAGTAAACTCAAAGGTATGAACAAGGGTGAGGGGATGATCAAGCATGGCTCAGAGGTTCTCATGGACATGGAATACCTCGAACAGACTCAAAGTTCAATGAGTAACACCCCAATCCAATCGAATAAATCCAAGAATCACTTTGTTTCTACAAAATAAATTGCAACACTAAGATCAAGATGTTAATAAGTTAGTTCAAATCCATCATGAATTGCGAATTTGGAATATAAATTTTGTTTTCCCAAGGTTTTAGCAAAATAAATTAGGACTAGAAAAAATTACCTGAATCTATGTATTATTTTTTAGCTTAATGTCAAACCAGATGATGAAAAATAAAAAACATGTGCATTTGAAACTTTTTTAAAAGTTGCTACAAAAATAAACTTAAATAAAAAATATTAAATACAACTTCATGACATAAAATAGAATCCAAAAGTAAAAAAGTCTTACCTTGATGTATTGTTGACTACAAAATAAAAAAGTTAAGAAAAATAGAGAATTTAAAACAATTCGTAAACAACTGAAAGTATAATCATTCGATAAAGATGAGGAATTATCATGCGTAAGTCGAGCTAATAATTATTGGATCAACGTGGATCCATGGTAGAAATCATTGGTATAACGTGCACATCATGCTTACACAACACATAACAACATGCCTACCCTCATGCACAAACTCAAGTCTATAAACTACTTAAGTGAAATAACCACATGGCCTAGAATAACGTCAGCCCAAGTTAGGTGCATAACCAAAAATCTACCCAAGTCCCAAATCCCTATAGAGCTGAGGACAAATCTAAAACCATTCTATCTAGCTTGGTCATAACCATATAACAATAATCACTTTTGGTCTCATATAGCAATAACCGTCTCTCTCTCTCTCTCTCTCTCTCTCTCTCTCTCTCTCTCTCTCTCTACTTATTCTTCTTCTTCTTTCTTCTTCTCCCTCTTCTTTCTTATTATCCCTCTTCTTTCTCTTCTTCTTCTCCCTCTTCTTTCTTCTTCTTATTCTCCCTCTTGTTTCTCTTCTTCTTCTTCTTCTTCTTCTTCTTTTTTGTGTTGACTTTCGTAAGATGGTTTTAGACTCTGTAGTCTCACTCTTAGGGTCTCACTTTCAAGTAAGAGCTCCTTTGGCCATAAGAGTAATGTGAAGGATGATTTGCTTTCTTTCATGAATGGAGTACTAGGTGTTGACCACCAAAGGATAACTTCTTATAGTTCCTTAGGGCTACCTTAAAATTCAAATTCAATGCTATCATCCTGAGTAAGAATTGTGTGTGAGAAATAATCCCAAATTTTGAGATCTTAGCCAATGTAGCACATTCATTTGTCTAGGAATGAGCATGGGTTGGCCTAAAGGTGCCCAAAGCCTTCCAAAAACAATGTTGTGAGTAGCGTTAAGGCTAATCCTTGCTTTTTTTCATTGAATATTTTTTCCTAGTAGGAAATCTAGCCAAACGTTGATTGGATCCTTAAGAGGTAGCATAGATTTTTTGGTGAATGATTCACATTCACTTTAGATTCATTCGTTTTATTGTTAGCGCTCAGCTCATATTCTCCTAGAGCACTTTCAGATCTACATTTATGCCTCGAGGGTTTATCAAGGTTTTGAAGGTCATTGCTAGGGTCCACAACACTAATTGCATACAAAGATGCATATTGTTTAACCCTTCCCATTGGTTTTGTTGATGTTTATGTCTTGTTTGCATGGGCACTTTCGGTTTCATTGCTTTTAGCTTATCATTGTAATAAGACAATAAAATTGTTCCACCTCCATACAACACATTAAGTTCTCTCTAGTTTGCTTATCTCAAGTGTTGAATTTCACTTGGAAAATCTGGCTCATTTTGAAAGGAAATTTGATAATTCTCTGTTAGGTCTCATTTATCTTGCATGAAGATTTTAGAAGTTGATGGGGAGGAGGAGTCAAGAGGTTACTCAGTGCACCAATCAACCAATCTCACTATGCTCTCCCACTTTTCATTCCTGGAATTGTCAGTTCTACTTCATTTGGTTGGAAGGGTGCACGTTGTCGTGCCATGGCACGTCTATGATGTGAAACCGTGCATGTGAGGCCATCAAATACACATCCAGATGCATGGGGTTAAGTGCCATGACGAGTTATTATATGATGCCATGTACATATGTTCATATTGTATATGAGGTTCAATAAGACAAGCTGAGGCTGAGTCAAATTTAGGAGTTTTTTGTATATGAGTATGGAGGATGATGTTTTTGCTGTTACTCAGAGCCCATGGGCAAGTTAGAAGTATCCAGTTATATATGATGGCATGAGGGCATACCAATGCCCAAAGGAATGCATTTATGAAGGCATGAAGAAATACTTGAATGGGCAATTGGGGATTCTATAAATCACATGGGCCGATATGATGATTTATAAACTATGAAGGTGTCAAGAGAAATGGAGATTTAATGAACATCACAGCGCCGAAGAGTTCATTGAATGTTGGGGAAATGTGGAGATAGGAAACGTGGAGCTTGTAAGCATGTTTTCATAGGTGTGAGAATGCTTTGGGAATCTTGTGGTTATGCCTTGCAACCTTAATGCTAAGGTTTAATGCTACTAGCAATACGTGGCTAGTAGCATACGTGGAAAAGGGAAGAAAATTCTTTTATTTAGAATTTTCTGGAGCTTTTGGTAGGGCAGCATTTTGTAATGGGAAACTCCCGCATCAATAGTGAAAAAAGGTGAGAAGGGCGCGAGTTCTCCGCGGGAAAGGGAGAAAAGAGCCGGAGAGAGACGGCGAGTGCAGAGTAGGAGGAAATTTTCTGCAGAGTGAATGAACAGCGTCAAAACGACCAGACTTTTTTATTTCAAATATACATAATCTGTATGCGCCTTGTAGGTGTTAGAATTATAGAGTAAATTAAATACTATGTGGTGATATACTTCTGGAAAAATCCATTTTTGAAGATCAATACTCAGCGATGCTGCTCCAGATATTTCTCCTTCGCATAATCGGCGTGTAGCTTGTGGTTGGTGAAGCAAATAAAGAGATCCACGCTTGTAAATCGCCAGCTAAGTGTTTTGTTTATTTTATTTTCTTTAAAAAAAATACTCTCACTCTATATGAATGGAGAGAATCGAATATCCTATACATCAAAAAGAAATTGGAAATGAATAGAGAGACCTTGGGAAAAAGGCTAAAGAGTTTGGAGCTCGGAAATTTATGAAAGATACATTGAAGTTGAGGGTAAATGATCTTACTTTCTACTCAAATGGATTTTGGAAATTATGAGTATGTCAAAGCTATGCCAAATGCTATATTTTGCTTGTGAGATGTTAGGATATTAAGGCAGGTTTTCAGGTGATAAAGTACATCTCGAAATAATGGTTTTGAGGGCACTGGGGATGTAATGGATGTAGCTGGCCACATGTATATTGGAAAAATTGGAAAGCTTTGTTATGCACACATGTGAATGGTTCAAAGGATTTCATGCAATTCTGTGCAATCATCTGGATGAATTCAAGGATGTATTGAGACAAGTTGACACATGTATTTGTCATTGGAAATAATGATGTTCAATACTCCTTGGGAAATTTTGTGCGTGAAATTCCTTGTTGGATTTGACATTCACTCTCACAGCTAGAAGTTTCGTACTTTCCTGGCTGTACCGCGCACTTCACGACATCTTTTTGGTGAACCCGACGTGAAACTGCTGGGGTGAGAGTGTGGTGAAATATACAGGGAAGCTATGGCTGAGAATTCTGAGGGTCAGGGGGTTCATTTTGACCCCGGAGTTATGCAGATGTTTCAAATGTTTACCATGTACATGCAACAGCAACAAGCTGCTGAGAGGGGACAGATTTCCACAACCAAGGCATTACAATCAATTGTGAAAAAGGTAGATCAATTTGATGGGAAGGACATTACAAAGTACCTGCGTAATTATATAAAGGAGATGGAGCTAAACAGGGTGACTGAGGAGGATATGGTTCGAAGTTTCGAGCTAGTATGCGTTCCTGAAATAAGAGAGCGCATAAAGGGATTGCAGACAGCACAGGGTGGCAGAAATTGGGAAGAGTTCAAGCTTGCTTTAAAGGATGAATACTTCATGGAGGATTCTGAGCGAGTGACCAAACGAACTTTCTTGGAATGGGTCACAAAACCTAAAATGGGAATTTCTGCCACAGAATTGCTAAGGGAGTTTGAGAAGCGTTATGCCCAGTTGTCAAGAATAGAGCGTGCAACTTTGGACAGAGAAAAGACAGAGCTCTTCTTGCAAGCAGCTGGGAAAGATCTCCAGGAGAAATTGGAAATCCTCCTTGAGGATAAGAATACAGAGCAGGGATTAAAGAGTGATTGGAATGATGTTGAGGATGCAGTCACTATGTTAGCAAAGCGGCAGCGGAGGAGGGATAAAATGGTGATGGGCTCTGCAAACCCCATAGCTGCTGTTACCCCTGAGAATTTATCCAAGCCAGCTGCTACAATTCCTAAGATAGATGGGCCAATGGATGAGCTTATCAAGGGTATGCGTGATTTAAAATTGAAGATGTCCAGGATTGAAGAAAAGGGTCTACCATTGGGGCAGGCTTCTATGCAAAGGCCTCAAAGCAAAGAAGGGTTTACATATAGATGCATATGGTGTGATGATCCAGAGCATGCAAAGAAGGATTGTACTAGCTATAAAGAAGCTCTTAAAAATCAACTTGTGTTTTTCAAAGATGGGAAAATCCATCTTACAGAGACTGGTCTTCCATTGAGTACAAACTTTGGGAAAGGAGGGATGAAAAAGCTGGTAGAGGATATGGCTGCTAGTCATGCCATTTCTATGGTTGAGGCAGCAACCTATGGATTAAAGGTTGGTCAACTAAATCAGGGATTTGAGAATGATGAGGATTATGAGAATGAGAATTTTTGGCCATCAACAATGGAATTAATTGCATCAAAGAAAGTATCAAAGCAAGCTTTGCATGAGGCAGGTGATTGTATACGTCTTGAGACTGGCTGGGAGGAGCCTGTGGATTCTTTATCCATTCATGCCTATATTGCCAAATGCCAAAATAATGAGGCACAGGTAGAGGAGAAACGTAAAAGGGAAAATGAGGAAGGAGGGCCATCAAAAAGAGTTACACGTGGAAGTGAAAAGAAAGATCCTGGGCCATCACATATGCCTCCACAGCATAGCAGACCTCCACAGGATGTTTCAATGGAAGAAGTGCCAGCAAAAATGAAGGAGAAGGGTAAAGGGAAAAGTCCACTCTACAAGCTTCAATCTGATATTGAAGTTGCAACAGATCTCAAAAAGGTACTTGAAGAAAGGATTCTAAACAGCAGGGTGGAATTCACACTAGGGGAAGTCTTGGGGATTGCAAAGAAAGAATTTCATGATGAGATAATTGATATTATACGAAGAAAAAGGCAGTCCATAATTGAATCTATTCCATCACAAGGGGAGGCAAGCACTTCCAAGACTCATGGTGTACAGATACAGAAAAAGGAAGAGAGAGAAAATGTGGTGGAATGTAATCACTCTGCTGATGGGGCACGACAAGTGCGTTTTGTGGAAGAGGATGATGAAAAAGAAGTTCTTACAAAGAGTCATTACTCCAGGAGCCATTGGGCAAGAGCAACCACTGAAACCCTTGTCAAGATAGGTGATTTGGAAGAGCCATATGTCGCTCTAATTGATCATGGGTCTGAAATAAATCTTATGGCTAAAAATCTCTACAACAAATGTAAGTGGCCAATGGATGTGGATCATGGGTGGATGATTAAAGCAGCTAATAATTCATCTGGTGAGCTTTATGCAACATGTCCAAATGTAAGGGTAACTATAGGGGATGTGAAGGATGATCAGAATTTCTTTGTTCAGGAGATGTCATCATATCCCCTTATCCTTGGGCAACCCTACATTACAGCTGTAAGGATGGAAACAAAGGTTTTGGATGATGGTTCAGCATATGCAAGAATAAGGAGTAAAGATGGCAAAAAAGCTGTTCAGTTTTTGACAGTTTGCATTAATCATGAAAGGAATCGTGAGTCTCTTCGGGCACAGTCACTCCCAAAGATAAACAGAGAGTTTATGAATTACAGGGAGATGAGGGATTTTGGCCAGGTGCCATTGTAAAGCGGGATTCCAATGGTACAAGGGGAAATGAGTTCTCGCAGGACTCAATCAATGTAAATAGTTTTTCGGCAAATTTTCAGGGATTCTCCAGCTATGGGTCACTGGTTTTTGTAAAAAGCAAGGATTTGAAGCGTGGCATGCAAAAACATATACAAAATGAACAAAAAAGTTTTGAGCAGTGTGGTCTTTTGGGGAAGAAAGAGTTTATTTCAGGGGTGCTTGATGACGTGTCATTAATAGATCCTATGGATGTGCTTTTTGATATGGGAAGAGCATGCTTACAGGGTGGAAATGAAATGATAAAGGTGTCATCTGTGGAGATGTATGATATAATCCAGGAATTTGAGGGGGTGGAATGTAAAAACATGAATTGTGAGATGGATGCTCATGTTGATACAAAGTACAAAACGGTTGCAAAGAAGGTGAAACCAGTTGCCTTGCCCTTGCCACCAGGAAGCAAGGAGAAGATAGATGAAGCTTCTATGCAGCCAAATCTTAGAGACCCGAAGAAAATTGGGCATAAATTTACTCAAGAAACTCTGAAAGAGCTGAAGATTGGTGAGAAGGATTTTCTGTTGCCAGTTGAAAGGGAATGCTTTGAGGAGATGCTTGTAAAACATGGGAAAGCTTTTGCCTTTCAGCCGCATGAGATAGGTTGTGTTGATCCAAGTGTGACAGCACCAATGGTGATCTTTACTGTTCCACATGTGCCCTGGAACCTGCGGCCAATTCCAGTACCAAAGGCTCTCTTGCCAAAGTTGATGGAATTACTAAAGGAAAAGATCAGGATGGGAATTTTGGAGCCTTCATGTGCCCCATATTCCAACAGATGGTTTACTGTACCAAAGAAAAATGGGACATTGCGCTTTATTCAAGACATGCAACCTGTAAACAAAGTCACAATCAGGAATGTGGGAGCAGGTCCAATTGTGGATGAGTTTGCAGAAGCATTTGCAGGGAAAGCTATATACTCTATGGGTGATCTGTATTCGGGATATGATCAGTTCCAGCTGGATATACAAAGCAGGGACTTGACCACAATGAAAACTCCTTTGGGATTAGTAAGGATGTGTACCTTACCACAGGGAGCCACTAACTCAGTGGCACATATGATGAATGGAATGAATAAAGTCTTACGGGACTTCATACCACAAAAAACTATGCCATTTTTGGATGATGTGCCAATAAAGGGCTGTGATGAGAAAGACAAAGATGGGAATTTGGATTCAAAAGGGTGCCGCAAGTTTGTGGCAGATCATATAAAGGATTGTGACATGATTCTATCCAGGCTTGAAGAAGTGAATCTTACTTTATCTGGGCAGAAATCAGTGTTTGGGGTAGGTGAAGTGCTAATAGTGGGACATCTTTGTAGTACTAGTGGACGCCGTCCTTGTCCAGCCAAGATAGATGCAATACATAAAATGAAGGAAATATGCATTAATGTTACAGAGCTGAGGAGATTTCTTGGAGCATGCGTCTTTTATGTTATTTGGATCCCACATTATGCACATGTAGCAGATCCTCTTTATCAGCTTTTGAGGAAGAATCAAAAATTTTTGTGGAGTGCAGTACATATTAAAGCTATGCGGAAGCTGAAATATTTGCTCCAATCATCACCCATTTTGAGAAAGGCGGATTATGAGTGTGGCAGGCCTGTGATTGTTACAGTTGATACTAGTCCTACTGGGATAGGATGGGCAGTAGGGCAAGATGATGAGGATGATCATAGGTATGTAATTAGATTTGGAGCAAAGGTATTAAGCTTTCGGCAACGAAAGTATCCACAGATCAAGAGAGAATTATGGGGGATAGTCACTGCTCTAAAATGTGAAAAAGAATATCTTATTGGGGCATCTGTACTTGTGGAAACTGATTGCTTGCCACTTCTTGGGATGATAGCAAGTTGTACCACTCCAGATATTGCTATGCTTAGGTGGATTGCTTATATCAAGTCACTAAATCCTGAGTTTGAGCATATTGCGGGAAAAGATAATCCAGTTTGCAGATATGCTATCAAGAGCCAGATATGAAGATGAGAAAGAGATGATTAGTGACATTGATGATGTGGGTACAAAGTTCTATACTATAGCATATGCAAAAGGAGATCATATTTGCCTATCAAATGCACTTGAGTCTTTTATTGAGGAAATATATGAAGGAGATTGGTTGCTTATTGGTCAATATTTGAGCACTCTATCAAGGCAAGAAAATTGGTCTGACTCAGAATTTAAGAGGATCCGCAGAAAAGCATATGGTTACTTTCTAAAGGATGGGTATCTCTGGAAGCATCCTAAACAGAGGAATGCTATGCCACAGAGAGTCATATGTGATAAAGAGACTCAAGGAAAGCTTGTGAAAGAATTCCATGAGAGTCTCTGGGCTGGGCATAGAAGTGTGTGGGCCACCTTTACCAAAATAAAGGAAAAATATTGGTGGAGAGGAATGTACAAGGATATTTCCCAATATGTGGAAACATGCATAGTATGCCAAATGTACTCGAATGTGAGGCATCGTGATGGCTTGCAACCAACCTACCCACCTGCCATGCACTACAAATGGGTAGTGGATCTAGTTACAATGCCTTTGGGAATTTGGCAGATGCGGTATATAGCACTTGCAAGAGAAGATTTGACAAATGAGGTAGAAGGGCGTGCTCTTAGAACAAAGAGTACGGAAACAGTATGCAAATTTCTCTTGGAAGATGTGATCTGCCGATATGGTTGTGTTGGGAAAATAACAGCTGATAGAGGTGAGCTAGATGTTGGAGAAGCAAGGGAATTCTTCTCTAGAATTGGTATCAAACTGTCTCTAACATGTGCTTACAATCCTGAGGGCAATGGGAAAAGTGAGTGAGGACATCCTCCAATCATTAAAGCTTTGGCTAAGGCATGCAGAGAAAGGATGAGAGAGTGGCCAAAGCTGCTACCATATGCCTTGTGGGCTGACCGTACAACTCATAGCTCAGTGACAGGATACATGCCTGCAGAATTAATGTATGGTCAGAAGCCAGTGATGCCAGTTGAAGAAGTAATTCTAACTTGGAATGTATTGCCCTGGGTGGAAGGATTGAGCAGAGATGACCTCCTTGCATTGCGAATAAGACAGTTAGAGAGGAGGCCTGAAGATGTAGAGCTTGCTAAAGCTCGCTTGAAAGATGCAAGGCTGAAAAATAAAGAAAGATTTGATAGTAGACACAGACTCCGGCCAAAACCTATTGAAGAAGGTGATTGGGTTCTAATGTATGATAGTAGCCTTGACAACCAATTCACTGTTCAAAGAAAATTTGCAAAAAGATGGTTTGGCCCTTACATTGTCAAGCATGTGCATGGAAATGCCACGTATACTCTGTGTGAGCTTGATGGAACAGAAGTAAAGAGTCTTGTGGCTGGCAAAAGAATCAAGATATTTAAAAGAAGGCATGATGGTGATCCTTTTGATTCACAAGAGATTCAGGATGAGAAGCTTGACAGTGGTAGTATGGATATGATTGAAGAGGAAGAGGATAATCTTCCTGGAACTGCAGAAGATGAAGACGACATCCAGTTATATGTGGACCTTGATGATGATTTGGCACATACCAGAGGATGTGCAGGTTTAGAGGGGGTGGATGTCGTGCCATGGCACGTCTATGATGTGAAACCGTGCATGTGAGGCCATCAAATACACATCCAGATGCATGGGGTTAAGTGCCATGACGAGTTATTATATGATGCCATGTACATATGTTCATATTGTATATGAGGTTCAATAAGACAAGCTGAGGCTGAGTCAGATTTAGGAGTTTTTTGTATATGAGTATGGAGGATGATGTTTTTGCTGTTACTCAGAGCCCATGGGCAAGTTAGAAGTATCCAGTTATATATGATGGCATGAGGGCATACCAATGCACAAAGGAATGCATTTATGAAGGCATGAAGAAATACTTGAATGGGCAATTGGGGATTCTATAAATCACATGGGCCGATATGATGATTTATAAACTATGAAGGTGTCAAGAGAAATGGAGATTTAATGAACATCACAGCGCCGAAGAGTTCATTGAATGTTGGGGAAATGTGGAGATAGGAAACGTGGAGCTTGTAAGCATGTTTTCATAGGTGTGAGAATGCTTTGGGAATCTTGTGGTTATGCCTTGCAACCTTAATGCTAATGCTTTGGGAATCTTGTGGTTATGCCTTGCAACCTTAATGCTAAGGTTTAATGCTACTAGCAATACGTGGCTAGTAGCATACGTGGAAAAGGGAAGAAAATTCTTTTATTTAGAATTTTCTGGAGCTTTTGGTAGGGCAGCATTTTGTAATGGGAAACTCCCGCATCAATAGTGAAAAAAGGTGAGAAGGGCGCGAGTTCTCCGCGGGAAAGGGAGAAAAGAGCCGGAGAGAGACGGCGAGTGCAGAGTAGGAGGAAATTTTCTGCAGAGTGAATGAACAGCGTCAAAACGACCAGACTTTTTTATTTCAAATATACATAATCTGTATGCGCCTTGTAGGTGTTAGAATTATAGAGTAAATTAAATACTATGTGGTGATATACTTCTGGAAAAATCCATTTTTGAAGATCAATACTCAGCGATGCTGCTCCAGATATTTCTCCTTCGCATAATCGGCGTGTAGCTTGTGGTTGGTGAAGCAAATAAAGAGATCCACGCTTGTAAATCGCCAGCTAAGTGTTTTGTTTATTTTATTTTCTTTAAAAAAAAAACTCTCACTCTATATGAATGGAGAGAATCGAATATCCTATACATCAAAAAGAAATTGGAAATGAATAGAGAGACCTTGGGAAAAAGGCTAAAGAGTTTGGAGCTCGGAAATTTATGAAAGATACATTGAAGTTGAGGGTAAATGATCTTACTTTCTACTCAAATGGATTTTGGAAATTATGAGTATGTCAAAGCTATGCCAAATGCTATATTTTGCTTGTGAGATGTTAGGATATTAAGGCAGGTTTTCAGGTGATAAAGTACATCTCGAAATAATGGTTTTGAGGGCACTGGATGTAATGGATGTAGCTGGCCACATGTATATTGGAAAAATTGGAAAGCTTTGTTATGCACACATGTGAATGGTTCAAAGGATTTCATGCAATTCTGTGCAATCATCTGGATGAATTCAAGGATGTATTGAGACAAGTTGACACATGTATTTGTCATTGGAAATAATGATGTTCAATACTCCTTGGGAAATTTTGTGCGTGAAATTCCTTGTTGGATTTGACATTCACTCTCACAGCTAGAAGTTTCGTACTTTCCTGGCTGTACCGCGCACTTCACGACAACATGCTCCTAATCCCTTGTTTTCCCACATGGTGGTATAGGGCAGAGTTTTCTTTTGGATCTCCATTTGTGTCCTTACGTGTAACACTTACCTCCCACTGTTTCTGTTTGTTAGCAAAAAAGGAATTGTCTTTTTGCCATCAACATCCATGGTTTCACATGCAAGTTTCATTGTTTCTCAGATAGTGGATGTTCCTACATTTTGAGTTGACTTCAGTCCTTTAGTGAGGTTGTTTTGATTTTCCTATCCTCATTTGAGCTTGTTTAGACCTCCACTTTTTTTTTTGTCCTTGGTTTTGTTTGTTTTTGAGGTTCCAATTTCTTTTTTGTGGTTAAGCTTTTGGTTGGTTCAAGGCTTGTTTGTCTCGGTTTAGTTTCTGTTTTAATTTTTCGGATTCATTCTTCAAGTTTGGATCCTCGCTAGTCTTATACATCATAACATTTTCTTCAACCCATTTTAAATTTTTAGTGTTGCCAAATTTTATTTTGGTTTGCACCTTGGTTTGTAGTAGCCATGCTAGCACATTCAATGGTACGGTGCTCAACCGTCCATTATGCACAACACTAACAATTTTGAGTGGTATTGATTCTATTGTGTTTAGTATTTTCTTTTTTTAGTGGTATTTTCGAGTGGTATTGATGTTGAAATATACAAGTGAATAGGGTGTGTGTGGGAACAAGCTCTTGGATAGAGGCTGTAAAAGAGGAGATGTAATTGTGAAAGAACCTGTGAAAAGGTGAGAAGAATCTACTGGGAGAGAATAATGGGTAGCATGAGGGAATTTAGGAGTGTGGAGATATTCTGGGAGATATTCAGGGAAAAGAGAAGAGGTGGAGAGAATCAGGCAAAAGGTGGAGATATTCTAGGAGTGAATCATGGAGAAATCAATGGGATTAGATGCTTGATGTAAACTCTATAAATTGAGGCATAGCCCTAATGAGAATTTGCTGTTTTTGAGTATCCATGCCTACATTAGTCTATGTGCTAATTATTCACTAATTACGTCTTAATCACTTGCTAATCACTTTGTTAATTATGTTGATTCTAGTGTTTGATCCACCATAGCTCATCATTATGCTCAAATTTCAACATGGTATCAGAGCCATGCCTAGAATCAATGAGATTTATGAGCCCATTAGTGAATTAATTAGGATTAGTAGGTAATTAAAAATCAATTTTTAGTGAGTTTTTCATCTTCCCCTTCACCCCGAGTCAGTGGAGGACTCCATTCTCTTTGCACACATAACATTAGGCTAAGCCCTTTTAGGCACTTATAGTAGACTCATAGGGCTACACTCAACTCAATTCTTGTGGGCCAATTCAACGCAGAAATGTAGATTTTCGCAGAATGAAGGGCGCCATTTTTTTGAGGGATCTTTGCCATTCCTACTTGCTCTCAAATCAAATTGCTTCAATTCCTCCTAGCCCAAGGGGTAATCAAGCATGCTCTACAAGCTGGTGAAGATAGAAATCAATTTCATCAAGTCTACAATGAGATCCAAGCTCTTCATCAAATCTGCAGGTGACTTTGGTAAAACAGAGAATAAGCTTTCATTATTTGGTCAAATCTTGTGTTTCTTGGCTTAATCCTCTACGAGACTCATTGCTATTGATGCCTTTGAAAGAATTTGAGCTCATTTGAAGTGGAAGGCACCAGATCTGGGCTCCCCGCATACTCTGTTTTCTGCACACAACCAGAGCATTAATTTGCTAATCATCAGTGATTAATCAGTGCTAATCACTGTATTTTGGTACAATTGAGGGTTCAAATTAACCATTAGGTATCTGATACAGATCCCTATAAATTCAGCTTGCAATTCGGAGTTGGTTTAATACTCAAACCATCCCGTACAAATTGGTTACCCTTGATTTAATGTAATTTCTGGTAAAATTGTGCTGATAAAATTTGTGAAAATCATCATTTTGCATTTAACCCTTGGTTAATGCCTGTAAATCTCGCTCAAAATCAAGATTATTCACAGCCAGAGTTGCATTTGGAATGTGCATGAGAATGAATGCTATACGCATTATGTATTGGGCACATTGCATCAATGTAAAAATGGGAACAGACACTGTCCTTGTCCAGAATAAGGCAAGAGGTAAGACCTCCCGCATAAATTTGGGTTTGCATTGCATAATGATACAAGATAAACATAAAAAGCCCAAAGGAACTGTCAGCAAAACATTGAAACATGTTGCTCACATGGAGCAAAATGACCTGACGGACGAGCTCATGGCCCCAGCCATGAAAGAAGAAGAATATCTCTTCCCAAGAAGAGGATCCACACCGAGAAGAAGATCTGAAGGAAGACATGGACACGAGAAGAGAAGCTGCCACGAGAAGAGAAGCTGCCCCAAGAAGACTGAAAGAAGAGACGGACATGTGGAGAGATGCTGCCACGACAAGAAGATTGAAGACAAGAGAAGATGTGAGGCTCCAAAGAGTGAGGAGCCATGTGAAAATCTCTGAGAGAGAGAGAGAGAGAGACCCCACAACCCAATGTAACCTGCCCCAATAAAGTAAAACCACCTCTGAGCCACCGATGATGTAGGCCACGTGGTAGATGTATGTGTGAGCACTTTAGTCAAGGTCGCAGGCAACTATAGTAAGCCTTGGACACATAGAGAGAGAGAGTGTCAAGGACTATGAGTTTAGGGACCTGAGGCACTGGTCGGTCGTCGCAGGCTATCAAGTAAGAGAGAAACTTGATATAGGGTCCAGGTGTGCTGAGATAACTTGAGGGGAGGAGTAGACACTGGTCGCGGACTGCCAAGTAAGGGGAGGCAAACTTGGTATAGGGTCTAGGTGTGCTAGGATTATTCACTTGAGGGGAGGTGTTGAAATATACAAGTGAATAGGGTGTGTGTGGGAACAAGCTCTTGGATAGAGGCTGTAAAAGAGGAGATGTAATTGTAAAAGAACCTGTGAAAAGGTGAGAAGAATCTACTGGGAGAGAATAATGGGTAGCATGAGGGAATTTAGGAGTGTGGAGATATTCTGGGAGATATTCAGGGAAAAGAGAAGAGGTGGAGAGAATCAGGCAAAAGGTGGAGATATTTTGGGAGTGAATCATGGAGAAATCAATGGGATTAGATGCTTGATGTAAACTCTATAAATTGAGGCATAGCCCTAATGAGAATTTGCTGTTTTTGAGTATCCATGCCTACATTAGTCTATGTGCTAATTATTCACTAATTATGTCTTAATCACTTGCTAATCACTTTGTTAATTATGTTGATTCTAGTGTTTGATCCACCATAGCTCATCATTATGCTCAAATTTCAACAATTGATTCTATTGTGTTTAGTATTTTTGAGTGGTATTGATTCTATTGTGTTTAGTATTTTCTTTTTTTAGTCTTTGAAAAAGTCATGTAATGCACATTGCTTACATAGGGATTTCAAAGTGCTAAGTGTAGTTTTTTTAAGTTTGGATAGTCTTTGAACAAGTGGTGTAATGTAGATTCCTTACACAGGGACTCTTCTCTGTGATTTTACTGAGCGACGAAGCTTTCTTATCCAAGAGCTTCCCATTTTAGGAGAAGGCCGCGTAGGAGGTGTTGCAGGCTTCTATTCTTCATCATGAGGAATCCACCTCTTGTGGAGTTGGTACAATCATTGGTGGTTGTGTTTACTAGGATATGTATTTGTTGAAGGATAGTGTGGATGGAGCCCTCTCCTCCACCTCAGGTTGTTCCTCGTACATCACTGAGAGTTATCTTCTTTGCCTTAGGGTCATATATTCGATAACCCTTTAAATCCATACTTTACCCCAAGAAGATACACTTTATGCTCTTGGAGTCCCACTTGGTTTTGGATGAGTCTGGGACATACACAAAATAATCACACCCAAATGTCCTGAAATATGCAATGGCCTTCACTGCATTTGTGTAATTCTTGTTAAGGATACACTTCAGTGTTAACTACCTCAACCCAAAAAGAATTCTATAATCCTTTGCCTTGGATTATACTCCGCGCCATCTCCACCACTTTGTGATTCTTGTGCTCTACACACCATTTTGTTGTGGAGTATGAGAAATTATCAAATATCTCCTTGTAGTAGGCATTAAACTCAATCGATCTATTTGGAATTTCTTCACTCTATTTATTGTCTAATTCTATATCAAGTTATTGCATACTTTAAACTATCCAAAAGCTTCAGTCTTATCCCAAAGAAAATACACCCACATCTTTCTACTAAAATCATCGATCAGGTAACAAGGAGTAGGAAGAACCACCCAATGTCGTGGTGGGTATTTTACCACAGAGATGTGCATGTACAAGCTCTAGAGAAGCCTTTTCATGGTTCTTGCTTTCTTGTGGAAATGCATGCCGATACTACTTGCCCATCATATAAAATTCACACACAGATGACATCTTTGAAAATGCTGGTAGATGCGCCACAATCCAAGACCTTTGCATCTCTTTTAAGGCTACAAAGCTTAGGTACTCAAATCTCTCCAACCATAGCTTGCTTGTCCCCACATCAACTCGGGCTGTAAAAGCCGATAGCTGATACAAGTTGTTGCGCTAGATTCCTTTTCCAATGACATTGCTAGTATCACCTATGATGATGCACCAGCCTTATTGAAGAGGAACTTCAAGTCATGGAAAAGCTATGGGTGTTGCAAAATAGATAATACATTCATGTTGATGTCTGGCACATAAAGACATTGGATAACTTCTTAGTATCACTATTTCTATAGAAACAAAAGAAATGGATTATTATGGTACCTTTGATAAATTCAAAGCTCGTTTAGTTGCAAAGGGATACTCACAAATTGCAAGGATTGACTATCATGACACTTTTTCACCCGTAGTTCATAGTACAAGCATTCAAGTACTACTAGCTTTTGCAACTCAGTTTGATTTGGAAATACATCAAATGGATGTTAAGACGGCTTTTCTTAGTGGAGACTTGAAGGAGGAAATATATATGGAGCAACCTGAAGGATTTACAATTACCAGAAAGGAACATCTTGTATGCCAACTCCACAGTGCTTTGTATGGACTAAAACAAGCTTCACGATCATGGTACATCAAGATTGATCAATTTCTCACATCTCAGGGGTTTGTTTCTTACTTCTCTGATCCAAATCTTTATATCAAGCGCAATGTGGATAACCATTTTGTGATATTGGCCCTTTATGTTGATGACACTTTACTTGTGTCTAATAATCTATCTTTCATGCAATAAGTAAAAAAGGTTTAATCCTCGCCTTTGATATGGTGTATGTTGGCGACATCCATTCATGCCTTGGTATTCAAGTTCAAAGGTATCGTCACAATGGTATTTTGCTTCTTCGTCAAACAAAGTTTATCCAAGATATGGTTCAAAAAGTTTGGATTGGCTACTGCACATTTGGCAAACACTCCTTGTCTTGCAAGCTCTACTAGGAGTACTTCTACAAATATTGAGGCTAAATCATTAGCTTTAAATCAACCCTATGCTAATCTTGTTGGTTGTCTTCAATTTGTGGGCATGAGCACTCGTCTTGATATTCTGTTTGCAGCAAATCTGTTAGGACAATACTTGTCCTCTCCATCTACAAGACATTGGTCTTAAGCTAAACGTGTTTTGAAGTACTTGAAGGGAACTGCAGATTTCAGACTCGTATATCACTGTCAAGAAGAAATATCTTCATCAACTTCTCTTAATCTTTTGGGTTATTCAGATGCTGATTGAGCAAGCTCCCATGCGGTCCACCAGTGGTAATTGCTTCTTTATCAATGGCTGTTTGGTATCTTGGGCTAGCAAGATACAATGTTGTATCGCAGTTTCTACTACAGAGTCTGAATATGTAGCTGCATCTTTAGCAGCTCGTGAATTGGTTTGGCTTCGACACTTCTTTGCTAATATTGGTCATGCTCCTTCCTCAAGCACTCCTCTTAGATGTGACAACCAAAGTGCTATTAGACTAGCCAAGGACTACGTGCAACAGCAGTTCATTATCACTATGTTCGACATGAAGTAAGAAAAGGAGCAATAATGGTAGAACATTGTCCAACTGATCAAATGATTGCAGACATTCACCAAAGGACTCCATGAAGCTCGGTTTACACTTTTGCAATCAGAACTTGGAGTTGTGGCGGCCTCTCTTTTTGGAGATTAGCACATCTCACGTCATGTCAATTTTGTCTAGACTTGTACATAGCCTAAAGACTTTAGGACACTCCACACATGACTTCACATCATGCACATTTATTCTTTGTACTTTGTATATAGAATCACATTGCACATGGACTTTAAGGTGCCATTGTACATTTATATGTAGGAGCTCGGGTTTTTCCCTTGTGCTCCCAAGGGTTTTTTTACTCGTAGCTTGAGACCTTTATTTGAGTGGGGGTGTTAGAGCTATATATAGCTAGCCCTAACTCACTCTAGGTCTTGCCTATATATATGTGACTTGTGACTAATATGATTCATTCTTGTGGAACGTATGTGGTGTCTCTTGTCTCGTCTCTCTCCCTCTCTCAACATTCTTTTCTTCACAATTATTGAATATGAGAGTATACTTTATATTACCTTCTTTATGAAAAAATCATTTAAATGTAAAAAATTGAGTGTCCTTTTTATAGATTCCTATGGACTAGATTATTGTAAGAAAACAAGTCATGATCCGAGGTAATCTATGCTATCTGAATCGAGCATGGATTACAAGCATATTTATGTCTACGTCAATGATTATATCGTGTATAGAGGAGAATATACAAAAATCACGCATTGTCCTAAACACAATGAGCCGTGGTTTGAAAAGGAGTTCGTAAAGGGAAATGTACGAAGAAAAGTCCTATGACATTTCCATCTTAAACCTTGTCTAACCTATATGTTCGGAAAATGTCCATCGCTGTAGAATACATGGATTGGCATGCAAAAAATTGAAGCACTGATGGGAAGCTATGAGCCCCAATTGCTAATTATTCTTGTGTATCTCTTCTTTGTTTTTTTATCAAGATGTATAACGATGTAAGATTAACTAACCTATATTCATGACATGTTAGGAAAGCACCAAGTATCGAACGTGAACGTGCAGTAAACTGCTTATAAAAGAGCTCCAAGAGATTTGGTAGGGTTTTAAGATGCATGATAGATCTAGATTAGACGAGTAGCATCAAAAATTCCTTCCACAAGGCAAAAATCCCATTCCCATTTGAAAAATGGGAGCATGGTGAACTTGTCCAAAAGTTTGTCAAAATCCCCTCATGTGACATATCATCGAAAAGATAGAATCTAAATCTATGATCTCCGACAAATTTGGAGTTAATGTTTAAGATATGTCCAAAACTATATGGAGTGATTGATTCCCAAAATGTGAGATTTTTCCCAAATTACCTAATATTGACTTCATGAACCATCATGACTATATCCTGGCTTTTCACTATGTTCATGTATGGAGTGTAGCATTTACCCGACATATATAAAGCATTGTCTCACTTTTCATTGCTTGATAATCACACAATATCACTCTACTTGTTTGGAAAAGTACAATGTTATAGTAGAATGTGGGCTTATGGTCGACATCCAAATTGCGAGAGTTGGCAATGGCAACAAAGAGAGGAACTCTGCTTGGATGTGGAGCAAGGACCAGGACCTCTCAATGGCAACAAAGAATTACGTAAGGCCTACGAAGATATAGGCCTGCCTAGAGAACTATGTGACATTGAGGATGACTTACTAGAAGTCGATGAACATAGTGGCCTGAAGCTTCACATGACGAGAAGGAAGAATTTTAGAGTGATTACGGGCCTTATTCATTGGATACATGTGCATACTAGGGTGCCTACATGGACATAATACTACATGTAAGATATGAAAATCACCTTTTTGATGGGCCTTGAGCATGCGAACCTTAGTCCAAGGACACGTTACTAGGTTCCATCTAGGTCTAGGGTCCATGTAACCATATTTGCAAGTTGTATTTTGTGTGAGTCAAATGTGTCAAGTGCGTCAAGGCATGGATAGTCAATAAGACAATCAATGTACTTTAAATTACATCTTGCAATAAATGTCAAGCAAATATACCAAAAATCGTGGGGGAGCCTTCAAAGCGTTATTGGGACCCAATTTTGTGTTGTGATTCTCCCTCTACCCCCAATCACTCTACAACTCTCTCTCAAGCTTTCCCATATCTAAAGGCTTTGATATAACTTAAGAACCTTGTAAATTGCAACACTACAATAATATGTCATATTATTAAACTTTGAATATTCATGAAAAGGTATACACACATACATATTTCTACTATTTAAAAAAAACAATTGTTGTATTGGTGTTCTGATGATGTAGGGATTTACTACTGCCAGTTCCGATGGATGCATGGAATTATCGATGCCAGCTCGAACGGACACATGGAATTACCGATGACCGACAGACATTCCTACGCTTTTTTTGATGGATATAGGTTTAATTTGTTTTTGGCATAATGGTGCATCCAGGTACAACTCTGTACCTGGATGCACCACTATGACAAATATATAAATATTGTGGAACATTTGTATTCAACTGATGTTTTACACAAACTTAAAGAATTGAGGCAAACAAAAATACATTGATAAAAAATCAAGTTTCATTACTAGATATCAAACCACAAAGATACATTATTACTAATATCAATCCTTATACGATAAATGTTGTATACAAAAAAGTTCTCGCATATGCGAGCGAACTACATATGCCCAAAAGGGGTGCAAAAAAGATCTATATAATTTCAAAAATATCTACACAATTCCAAAACTATGCAATCTAAAGTGGTGTCCAATCTAGGAGCTAGCCTCAACAGGGAGGCTCAAGTACTGCTCTCTGCAAAAACAATGCAATAGCCACAAATTAGCATATACAATCTTACCAAAATCTCAAATTGGCCTATGGTATGAAGCACTTACCGAAACCACAACTGTCCAATCTACATTTTCACAATCTTGCTCAATGCACTCAAGAAAGGCATGAGTGCCATACTTGAATTCGTAATGCTCCTTTAGCGCGGTAGCCTGGCATCTAACCACCCTCTTCTGCATACATGAAAACAAAACATAAAAAAAAACATACAACTAGACACTAGTTGACATACAAATGAGAGGCTACAGAAAGCATGGATACTTAAAAAATACTGATAAAAGGAGTGCCATCCACCTCTCCCAAGGTGTGCGAGCTCCCCATGCTCTCTAGTCGCCTTGTCGATGCTTTCTCTTGTTGTGCGTGTCGTCAAGGGTTTTCTTTGTGCTTCTTCATCTCCTGATCCCATTTCTCTCGGTCACAAAACCAAGGATTTTCTCCCCCTCTTTTTAACACTTGGGTGACATCGAACCTCTTCTATTTCATATAATCTCTCAGGACATCGTAGATCCACTTGTTAGGTACTTTCTCGCTACTTGGGACCAGGCTGGAAATTGTTCTTGATTTGATAACATATTCTTGTTTTCTTCTCTGATGGGAGGTGGAGGAATTTGGTCAAAGTCTCATGGGCAAATACTATGCCACATAGCTCACTCCTCACAAGATTTCGTATCATATAACCTACATCATCAAGAATGATCTTCCCTTTCCTCACTGTGTAAAGATTCTGATATGCATTCTAATTGTTCTATCTCAAGATCCATGTCCCATTGCAAGACAAAAAAAAAGACCTATCCTGTAAGATTCCTCCCCAGCCTCTCAAAATGTCCAGCGTCTTCCCCCTGTAATCAATTCCCTCTTTAGAAATATAAGAGATCTCATCTCTGCTTGTTTTGACATAGAGAGAGAAAATATTCTAGAGAGAGAATATTCAGATTATGAATATTTTTGGATAGAAAAATAACTCATCTATTTAAAATAAGTTCCCTTGAAACAGAAATTCAAAAAGAACTTTCCAATGGTATTTTTTGGTTTTGTTTATGTGTGTGTGTGTGTGTGTGTGTGTGTAGTGGCAAAAGAAAAACCCAAGGAATACAAATAAAATCAAATCTATAGTGGTAGCAGAAAGTCAACTCAAATACAAGCCCTAAGTTCCATCCCATCCCATAGCACTAAATCAGGCGAGGGAGCTTTTTTTAAAATATACATATATATATAATCCAGAATTTAGTTTAAGACTGCAAAAAGCCCTCAGTAAGCTATAGAGTAGAAAATATTGTATATCCAATAATAGTAATCATCAATGACTAGTTAAAAACATTAAGCTAGAAAACTAGAAGCAAGGCTTCAAACCAGAGCATTCTCAGGAAAGAAAAAATGGCAAGCTTCTCAACCAAGACTTGCAACCAGTCTAGACAGTAGTCCAATAAATTGTAGAGATGATAAGAGTAAGTACAAGAATCATAGATTTCATCAATCACTCAACAGTACACAAGAACTAATGACCACGATCATCAAAGTTGTCAAAAACCCAAACTAGAGTTGAATGCACTGCATCAGCCCACCATCCACTACCGGCGTTCCATGAACCGAAAAATGTCCATATGTGGTGCGTGCCAGAATCAGTTAGAGGACATCCAAGTTACGATTTAGGTCATTTCCCAAACTTAACAGTAGTGTAGTCCCTTCATTGAAGAAGGAGAAAATAGTCCCAAGACATTAAAGTCGTATTCTAGAAACAAGAGTAATTGAAGGCAGTCAAACTAGAATTGGTTGATAGTTCACATTGGCTAGGACAAAACCCCCATGTATTTTTTTACCCAAAAAATATATATATAATTTTTGTAACACCACATGTGATCATGTGTATACCACCCATCTACCAATAGATTGGCATAGTAAATGTGTGTGTGTGTGTGTTTATACATATCAAGTGCTTTTTGTATGTGAAGGACCATGAAATTGAAAATAAGGCATCGGTCTCCCCCCACGCAAATCAAAATTGTCAATGGTACAAGAAATCAAAACTCAAACTAGTGTTATTTCTCTTATTTAAATTATCCATGTCAATAACATTGGATTTTTTATGTAGATCAATGGAGTCAAGTGACTGCGATATCATGTGAATATTGTTTCATGATGCATATGAGATTAAAAACTAAACAAAGGAGTAGTCAAGAACTGACAAATGGGCTAGTGATACAATTCTTCTTCTATGCATGGAGTGAGTCTCGAAACTAGAATTGACACTTTCTAAGGTCATGTTTTTACATAGATCTAAAACATTTTCAAGGAAATAATGAGACTTTATAGATACATGCTCTTCTTGATGCATTCAA
The DNA here is from genome assembly GCF_041138505.1 of Cibotium barometz. Classification (NCBI taxonomy): domain Eukaryota; kingdom Viridiplantae; phylum Streptophyta; class Polypodiopsida; order Cyatheales; family Cibotiaceae; genus Cibotium; species Cibotium barometz. The sequence goes on from NC_141068.1 coordinate 39,945,954, forward strand.
CTTTTGATTTTTTACAAAAGATATGCATTGCCACCACTCTATTATTTCAGAAGTGTATCAATTCAAGTTTTGATTTTTTAAAATAAGGGTTGCATGAAGAATTCTGCATGAAGAAGTCATTTTTTAAAGACAAATGGCAGTTGTTGTTTTGAACATTTTTCTTCTTTCATTTTCTCAAATTCTTCTATTTGCTTTTGTAGCTCCATGAACTTATTATCATTCCTTTTTAATAGTCTCATCAAATTCCTTTCTAATTTGGATGGATTTAAAACTGAGCCGACATTCCTAATCACTCCTTGGTGTTCAATCTAGAGCCTTGTTCCCAAAACACGATGAGGAGAAAAAATTGTTAGTATGCGCATATCTACTTCTTGCATACAATAAATATTTAAAAAAAGCTTACTCACGATCCAAAACTAATTTATGTGAATATAAACAAGCAAAATGGATTAATGGTGGTTTAACAAATAGATCGATATGCATGTATTAGTTATATGTAGTTTGGTAATTCTCATTTTGAAGTAACTTTATAGCTTTTTAAATAGTGTGTTATGTTAAATCACTATTACATAAGAGTACATACATTTACTAAGCACAACAAAAGGAAATATGTATATTACTAGTTAAGTTGCAAGGTACAGTTCAGTATGCCCTACATAGAAGTAATGTTTTATTATAGGACATGGTTTCATTTATTTGTTTCTTTAACTTCCAACGAAGAAAGATTGGAATTGGAATGTTTCAATAGTAATTTTCAAGTTATAGTTATAATTAGAGAAGAACACCGTAAACTTGAAATTCTCTACTTGTGAATATAAAACATTCATATTTTATGTTATTATTTCTATTCAGGTTATGTGCATGAAGTCATCAATTCTCCATGTATTAATTATATACCTACTATATCATGTGGATTCAGGGTATTATTCATCGTGAAGCTAATCTAGTTTCTCTATGTCCTCATTCTTCTCTTTAGCTTTTACAATATTTTGAAGGACCTACATGATACATTATGATACATGATATAATATTGTCAAGAACCTACATGATACATATAAAAAATGATACGTAATACTATATTGTCAAGAACCTACATGTAGGTTCTTAACTACATTGTATCATGTATCATACATGATACATATAAAAAAATGATATGTGATATATTATTGTCAAAAACCTACATGATACATATAGCAAATGATATGTGATACGATGTTGTTCTTGACAATATGGTTTCATGTGTCATTTTTGGTTTTATAATTTTGTCAAGAACATGCAAATACACATAAAATATGATACATGATAAAATATCACCAAGGACCTACTTGGCTTCTTACAGTTTTAAAGTTGAGTGATATATGTAAACATCAAATAAATGTATTAAAATTTTGTTAGTATCATGATAAAATATCACCAAGGACCTACTTGGCTTCTTATAGTTTTAAAGTTGAGTGATATATGTAAACATCAAATAAATGTATTAAAATTTTGTTAGTATCATGGGAGATAGTAACTTTTTTTAAAAGTGCACAAAAGGCCTCCCTAGTCTTTCATGTATCATTTTTGGTTTTATAATTTTGTCAAGAACATGCAGATACACATAAAATATGATACATCATAAAATATCACCAAGGACCTACCTGGCTTCTTACAGTTTTAAAGTTGAGTGATATATGTAAACATCAAATAAATGTATTAAAATTTTGTTAGTATCATGATAAAATATCACCAAGGACCTACTTGGCTTCTTACAATTCTAAAGTTGAGTGATATATGTAAACATCAAATAAATGTATTAAAATTTTGTTAGTATCATGGGAGATAGTAACTTTTTTTAAAAGTGCACAAAAGACATCCCTAGTCTTTTGTCTCATATAGCTCTCCTCATATAAATGCCACTGAAATGTTCTCTTCATGAAATTCAAGAACTATAAAATTGATAAGAAGATTTCTATGTATGGATGTAGTGTAAACAAATGTCATAAACATATAATAATTTGTATTAGATTTTTAGAGACATTGCTTTTAATAATCTTACCTTAAGACCAACCTAACAGATTCACGTCATACTTTGGGACACAAATATACCCATTTGTGATATAACCAAGGACCAAAAATCCTTGTACAAATGCCTCTTTGCATTTTCCATGTAGTTTCCCATCTAATGTGGTGTCTACATAGGTTCGTCCTTCTAGGTTTGCTTCAATTTGTGTTTTTTTTCTCCTCTTCTACTTTTGTATCTTTTGTAGATTGTTTTAAATATTTCCCTGAAAGACACCATCTTTCAAGTTATAAATCTAGCTTTTTATCTTTAAAAAATGTAGATTAAATAAACCTTAAAGAGTTAATAAACCTTATTTTAAAGTATATTTTCTTCAAAGTCAGGTTCACTAGTTTTTTTAATTCATCTTCTCTCGCTAAACATGTACACTCTTTTCTTCATTTCAAGATATGTTTCTACAATATATTCTGATTGTCTTTATCATTCTTGCGAAGCATCCATCAGCCATAGCTGCAAATGTGATGATTGGTCATGCTGTGAATCAGTTAGAGTTCATGTGGGCAAATTTTACAGCAAGCTCCTGCCCAATTGGCAATCAGATATACTGTAATGTGTTTAAAGGTAGATATCTGAGATGTGGGCAAGGTTTTCACTATAGCAAAAGCATCCAGTAATGGCTATAATGACTACACTCTTCAGTCTCTTCTTTAACATGGAATTTTTAACTTCTACATTTGAATCAAATTGAAGGTCTGAAGTTTATATAGTTAAAGATAAAAGCTAATGAATGCAAAACTCAAATAATTACTAAAAAACTAAACTATCTGGAAAATTTTAATTACCTAAAAGGTAGGATAAAATATTCACCTTAAAATCCACAAAAAAGGCTAGATAAAATATTCAATTTAAAACCCACAAAAAGGTAAGATAAATATTCAAAATCCAATAGGATGTAGTAGTATAAACAAAAGGGAGAATAGTCATAAGCTTCTTTTTGGAAACCCTTAAGAATTCGCACCTCTGAGTCATTGTGTGTGATGAAGAGGAGATAAATTTATAGTATTCATGAAGTTGGTACAAGCAAAGTACTAATAACATAGGTAAGAAAATTTAACCCCTTTCCTTGTATTCCTTAATTCACTTATTGGTTGATCCATGTCTTCCATTTGTATGCTTGAAAACACAAGAAAATTGAACTCCTTTCCTTCTATTCCTTGATTCAATTTCTGGTTGGTCCATGTCTTCCATTTGTATGCTTGAACTCACAAGAACCCATAAAAAGGAATCAAGAGAGACACGATAAATATTTAGGAAGTAGAATGAAATAATAAGTACAAAATATCAATAATTAGAGTGGAATCATGTAGAGTAATTCATAGCATAGATAGGAAAGAAATTTGGGAGGGAGAAACCCAAAACTAATCCCTTAAAAACCCAAAAATGAAAATGTGAAATAGTAAGAAATTTGTTAAAGTAGAGTGATAGTGTGTGATTATCGGGCAATGAAAAGTGAGATAATGCTTTATGAACATAGTAAAAAGCTCATACATTCACAATGATCCATGCAAGTATGCCTCGTAGAAGGAGGTTTTGATGCTACTCGTCTAATCTAGATATATTCTATGTCTCGAAACCCCTCCAAATCTCTTTGCGCTCTTCAATAAGCGGTTGACACATTCATGTTTGATCCTTGGTGCTTTCCTAACATTTCATGAATATAGATAAGTTAATCTAGCAACGTTATACATCTTGATAAAAAAAGAAAGAAGAGATACACAAGAATAATTACTAATCAAGAATTAGAAGACTAAGAATCAATTGTTCCTTTCTTTAGATACACAAGAATATGTCATAAATATAGATATGTTAACCTTGCACCAATATATATCTTGATTAAAAAATAAAGAACAGATACACAAGAAAAACTACCAATCAGGAATCAGAAGACTAAGAATTAAGTGCTCCTTTTATATCGCCATGAAAGGCGGAATATTGTAGTTATAACCGATACAACAAGCAAGGTTGACCATCTTGATAACTGTATAGAGAAAGGGTTTATGCAAAACTCTCGAGAGGATCTCCACTCGCAAAGCCTTCTCATTCTAAATCTACAAAATCAACATGGATGGACTAGTAACTAAGTGACATGTGGGCTTATGGTTGACATCTAGATCGTGAGAGTTGACAATGGCAACAAAGAGAGGAACTCAGCTTGGATGTGGAGCAAGGACCAGAACCTCTCAATGGCAACAAAGAATTATTGAAGGCTTATGAAGATATAGGCCTACCTAGAGAACTATGTGACATTGAGGATGACTTACCAGAAGTCCATGAAGATACTGGCCTGATGAAGGTGATAGTTTAGGCTTGCATTTTCTTCTTCCCATTAGAGTGTATGTGAAGCTTCACGTGACGAGAAGGAAGAATTCTAGAGTGATTATGGGCCTTATTCATTGGATACATGTGCATACTAGGGTGCCTACATGGACATAATACTACATGTAAGATATGAAAATCACCTTTTTGATTGGCCTTGAGCATGCTTTGAACCCTAGTCCAAGGACACGTTACTAGGTTCCATCTAGGTCTAGGGTCCATGTAACCATATTTGCAAGTTGTATTTTGTGTCAAGTCAAATATGTCAAGTGCGTCAAGGCATGGATAGTCAATAAGATAATCAATGTACTTTAAATTACATCTTGCAATAAATGTCAAGAAAATATACCAAAAATCGTGGGGGGCCTTCAAAGCGTTATTGGGACCCAATTTGGTGTTGTGATTCTCCCTCTACCCCCAATCACTCTACAACTCTCTCTCAAGCTTTCCCATATCTAAAGGCCTTGATATAACTTAAGAACCTTGTAAATTGCAACACTACAACAATATGTCATATTATTAAACTTTAATTTTTGATGCAAAGCTATACACACACACATATTTCTACTATAAAAGGAAAACAATTGTTGTATTGGTGTTCTGACACATTTTTCTGACTAACTCATGCATCTCTTTGTTTATCATCGTTTTTTACCAGCCACCTCCAAACTTGGCCTCCAACTACACTACAACTTTCATTTTTTCCCCTACAACTTGTTTCTTGCATTTGAAAGTAATCATTTTGTTAGATTAAGTGAGAACACTAGATTATGAATTAAAGAATCCTACATCTAAAATTTAAACTATACTTACACCCATGATATATGCATGTTTAGTAGGCAAAGCGACACCAATTCTCATGGTCATGCCCAAAATGCTTGGCATACAACATTGTAAGTGACCCGCCCTCTGTAGTAGGCATGATGTGTATGGAAAGTGTGGTGGTGGATGGGGATCGAGGTCTACTCACCAAGAGTTGTGGTGTGGGTATAATAGGTGGCGATGTGGTGGTAATGGGTGTGACAAAAGGTCATACTAGATTTGGTATGGATGATGGTGCAGGTGTGATTGGTATGAGAGTGGAACCCATAGTGGGTCTACTGTTGGATCCTGACCTTGGTGTCGAGGTGTACCTAAAGCAACATGAACATAGAACAAATAATATAACTCAGAACTAGATCATATAAAATATCTCGCTCTCCCTTTGCATAGATTATCCAATCAACCTCTTGTGAATGAAGTCTACAATATAAAGCGCACATATTTAAGTGGGAAAGTGGACATGCAAAGAAGAATACTTGTACACAAGTTAACTTGCAAACTTACAGGCTTGCAAGCAAGAAAACTATTAGGAAGCTAGCAAACAAGAAGGACAAGTGGACTTACAGACTTTTAGACTATGTGGGAAAGAAAACTTGCGAATTCCACATCTTATAGGAAAGTAGACTTAGCTCATTAATGCACAATGTAGAAGGTCTTTTAGGTTGTTAATGTAGCCATTATATAGAGTAGGTCAAGTAGGTTAATGTCGACACCTTATCGTCGACAAGGATGCTTGTGGGCTAGCTAGTTGCAGGCTTGTGGGTCTGCAAGCTAAACAACTTGCAAAGATTGAAAGCTTGCTAGCCCATAACCTTGCTTGCTGGTTATTCTGTAAGCATACCTTGGAACTTTCTATTTTGTTCTGAGTGACCTAGGACTCGGGTAGGAAACACCACTACTACAGCAAATAACGACGTTATTTTCAACAAAAAAGAATTTCTTACAAAATTTAAGATCGTCTCTATGTATGTTGAAAAAAGCATCGATATAAATCGTCGGAATGATCGTCAAAAAATGGTCAAAATATACGTTGCAACAAATGTCTAAATATTCATCTGAGAAAATGCCTATGTTTTTAGATGCTTATTTCAACGGATATACCTATGTTTATTCCAACATATATACCCACGGATGCAGGGATTTACTACTGCCAGTTCCGATGGATGCATTGAATTACCGACGCGCCAACTCCGACAATGGATGCATGGATTTACCGACGGACATTCCTACGCTTTTTTCGATGGATATAAGGTTAATTTCTTTTTGGCATAATGGTGCATCTAGGTACAATTCTGTACCTGGATGCACCACTATGCCAAATATGTAAATATTGTGAAACATTTGTATTCAACTGATGTTTTATACAAACTTAAAGAATTGAGGCAAACAAAGATACATTGATACAAAATCAAGTTTCATTACTGGATATCAAACCACAAAGATACATTGTTACTAATATCAATCCTTATACGATAAACGCTGTATACAAAAAAGTGCTCGCATATGCGAGCGAACTATACATGCCCAAAAGGGGTGCAAAAAAGATCTATATAATTCCAAAAATATGCACACAATTCCAAAACTATGCGATCTAAAGTGGTGTCCAATCTGGGAGCTAGCCTCAACATGGAGGCTCAAGTACTGCTCTCTGCAAAAACAATCCAATAGCCACAAATTAGCATATACAATCTTATCGAAATGGCGTATGGTATGAAGCACTTACCGAAACAACAACTGTCCAATCTACATTTCTGCAATCTTGCTCAATGCACTCAAGAAAGGCATGAGTGCCATACTAGAATTCTTAATGCTCCTTCAGCTCGGTAGCCTGGCGTCTAACCACCCTCTCCTTGCATCTAAACACCCTCTCCTCGCATCTAACCACCCTCTCCTGCATACATGAAAAAAAACATAAATAAAAACATACAACTAGACACTAGTTGACATACAAATGAGAGGCTACAGAAAGCATGGATACTTATAAAATACTAATAAAAGGAGTGCCATCCACCTCTCCCCAGGTGCAAGCTCCCCATTCTCTCTAGTCGCCTCACTGGTGCTTTCTCTTGTTGCGCATATTGTCAAGGGTTTTCTTCGGGCTTCTTTATCTCCTGATCCCATTTCTCTTGGTCACAAAACCAAGGCTTTTCTCCCCCTATTTTTACCACTTGGTTGGCATCGAACCTCTTCTATTTCATAAAATCTCTCATGAGATCGTAGATCCACTTGTTAGAGACTTCCTCGCTACTTGGGAAATGCTTGAACTTGTTCTTGATTTGATAACATATTCTTGTTTTCTTCTCTGATGGGAGGTGGAGGAATTTGGTTAGAGTCTCATGGGCAAACACTATGCCACATAACTCGCTCACATGATTTTGCATCATATAACCTACATCATCAAGAATGATCTTCCCTTTCGACACTCTGTAAAGATGCTGATATGCATTGGGGATTGGTCTAGTACTACCAAAATGCCGACCAGATCGACACGATAAGATGGGGGTGTCGGCCACACTATGTATGGGTGGACGCTCTCGTGAAGGGGTAGATGCATCCGTGGCACTACCACCACAACAACCACCACTACCCCTATGACACGAACCGTGACTGTGGTTGGAGGAACGACCTGAGGGTGGGGGGGCTTGAGTAGGGGATGGTATGGATGTCGGTGTGACCATGGTTGTGGTTTTGTAGATGGGCCTGCACTTGGTTTGCCATGGATAAAATAGGCTCTAGTGATGGCTGCTTGATCACGGATGGCTTGTGCAATGAAGGAAAACAACTGATCAGGGATCATGACACGTGGAGTAGGTGGGAAAGTTGGTTTGAGGGTGGGGGTGATTCCGGGCTATATATGTGGTCCTCCATCTGCAGATGTGCATGGATATGGTTATGCAAGTTATGCAGGAGCATATAAACATGTGACAAATATATTAAGCATAAGACCAGAGGGCTTACCTCTGAGATTAGTTGTTAGAGTTCCTACATCACAAAAGCATAAAATTCACACTAATTAGCTACATTTTAAAAGCATAAAATCAAATAAATATGGAGAGAGAAAATGGGTTTACCTTTGAGAGATTAGGGATAGAGTGTAGAGATATGCAACTTGCAAAAAACAAAAAAAGCAATTAGAACACTATGTAGGTGTAAGAAAACATGAAAGAAAGAAAGATAGTGGTGTAAGAGAGTGCAGGGATGTAGGAGAGAGAGAGAGAGAGAGGACAACCAAAAGGTCATGTGGGGGGGGTGGAGATATGCAACCTGTAAAAAAAAACCCAAAAGAAGAAGATCAAAATACTATGAATTTGTGAGAAATCATGAAAGCAAGCAAGACGGTGATTTAGGAGAGTGTACCCTGGATGTAGGAGAGAGAGAGAGGACATGCAATAGGTCATGTGTGGGGGGGGTGTGGGAGATGAACTTACCGGCACACCACAAATGAAAGCTTTCAAAATGATGAAAACAGAGTCCATGGTTCGGTGTTGTAATTTTTTTCCAGTTTTGGAATGAGTGTTGGAGAAGGACATTGGAAAAAGTGTCGAAAAAAATATCCGGAACAGTGTCAAATTTTTGTTTTCGACTTCTTTTTTGACAAAATTTATGACATGATTTTTAGCAAACTTTTCGATGAAATTTTCAGTGTCAATTTCGACGACAGGAAATATTATACACCAAAAATGTATGCGTAACCATTGAAATTTCCCACCCCGCCACCCTTCCCATTAGAATTTAAACTTTGGCCGACTAGACTATGGGCTAATATATAAAGGGCCATTCGCCCCCCCCCCCAAAAATACAAATTTACGATCATGGATGGTGTGAAAACTACCAACATCAAAACGTAGAGGAGAAAACTACAAACACATCAAAACGCCAGGACGTAGAGGAGAAATGCTTGTGCCCTTGCGATCGGTGCAAGCACCAAATCTTTCGACGACGAAGAATTTACAACTATGTAAAGAAAAATGGTATATTTCTAGTTGAGTATCTAAATGCCTTACTTGGTGTTGCAAATGTGTGTCCTAAAAATGATGAACATATCGATTGCTTGGACCTTCAACCCGAGCGGAGTACTAGATGGATAATGACACAGGCAAGTACTACTCATCCTCATGTTGAAGAAGAAACTATGGTGGACTCTACAATGTATTTGGAGAAAGACATGGATGACGTGATAGACGCCCTACATGATCCAGGGAATATTGAGCGAGAAATAGCACAGGAAATGGGTAATGTCTATCAATGCATGGAGCAAGCCTTGAGAGAAGAGCAAGAGTTGTATAGGTTGGCTCACACACCTTTGTAGCATGGTGCATGTATATTTGTTTTGCGTCTCATTGCCTCACAATGCTAAACTTGCAAAATCAATATTTGCATGGTCCGATACTAGCGTATCAAAACTTTTTGCGTGTACTTATCACCCTTTCCAATTTTTATCTCTTTCTTTTACCTTTTTTAAATCATCTTTGGTCAATATGATAGGTCATTGTTGAGAGATCAAATATTTCTAGAAGAAGGCAACGAGATGCCTAGCTATAGACCATACGCATGAAAATTCCATATTATTATCCATTGGTATGGACTACAATTCTTACCATGCTTGTCTAAATGATTGTGTTCTCTATCGGCAAGAGCATGTAGTTATTGCACAATGTCCTTAGTGTGGAGAATCTAGATATAGGAAAGATGTCCAAGGAGAAAGGGTTCCTATAAAAGTATTCAGGCACTTCCCTATCATTTCACATATTCAAACCATGTTTAAGTGTAAATCCACGGCGTCTATGATGTCTTGGCCAATTGAACCACTAGATCGATGGATGATGTTATGCACATGCTCGTTGATTGCCCTACATGATGGAGACACATTGAAGAGAAGTGGCTAGACTTTAATGAAGGAACCTCTTAATATTCACCTCAGGCTAGCTATGGATGATGTGAGCGTGTTTGGTTTTAAAAGTTCAACATGTAGCACATGGCTAGTTTGTCTTGTGAACTACAATATTCCACCATGGTTAGCAATACAAAAGGGACATATTTTTCTCTCATTAATAGTCCCTGGGAAGTACAAGGTAGCCAACGTGGATGTGTACTTAGCCCCGTTAATAGAGGAGCTACAAAGTTTGTGGGAAGGAATTGATGTTCATGACATGTCAAAGAGGTTTGGACAAAGGGAGTTATTATTACAAGGAATACTAATGTGGACTATTACATGACATGTCAAAGAGGTTTGGACAAAGGGAGTTATTATTACAAGGAATACATGACTATCAATCTCTGGATATAATGCATGCCCTTTATGTGGACCTACACTAGATTCTCATCATTCAAGAGGCTTGAGAAAGATGGTGTATGGAGTCACAAGAAGTATCTACTAGAGGACAATGAGCTACGTGAGGGCTTTTGGGTCAGCCTCCTCCTACACTAAAGGCAAGAGATTGTAAGAGAGCATGGGAAGGCAACGAAGGGTCTGTATCCCCTGGAATGAAGCAACTATCCATATTCTACCAACTACCATATTGGGAAGGTCTTCTAAATAACCATTTGCTTGACCCTATGCATATTTTAATAATATAGCCCTAGTTCTTTGGAAAACTATTAATGCAGTCACAGAGAGCAAGGGACAAAGGGATGATTTACAAATAAGTGATCGTATGCAACACTTATGGCCACAAATGAAAGCTAATGGTAAGTTGCTACTATGTAAATCTCCTTGGGTATTGATAGAAGAAGATAAAGCTCAAGTTAAGAAGTGCATTTTGGAGTTTCATCCTTCGACTAGATGCATGCACTGCCTAGAGAGGAGGGGGTCATTACAAAGGATAACAAGCTCTCCGCTTGAAATCACACGATTGGCACAAGTTTTTGCAATTTGTCTTGCATGTGGCCATAAAGGGTTGCCTCACTGACAACATAAGGGATACAATATACAATATTGGCACCGTGGTCTGTTGGATTTCATTGAAGGAGATAAGAAAAGAAACATTGAAAGTAGCCCGCTTAAATTCCATAGAAGAAATTACATTGGTGGAGAAGTTTCTATCAAACCACATATTACCCATACAGATGCATCTCCTAGTTCATGTTGTGGATGAGGTGGTTGCAGTGGTAGGGGTCATCCATTCACATTGGATGTTCTTTTTGCAGAAGTTCATGAAGACGCTAAAAGGGTTCTTCTATCAAAGAGCTTGCCTAGAGGGAAGTATGGCAATGGGATGGCTTGTGTAAGAATCCCTGGTGTACATCATAGAGTTTCTTACTATCGTAGATGCTGAAATGCCTAAACTATGGTCAACCGAAGAGAATGATAGGGTAGTTGGAGAAGAGCCACCAGGACATGGGATTGAGAGAAGGATGGATGTGGCCTTATGAGACAAGATCAATAAATTTTGCATCTTAAACTCAAAGAGTATGCAAAATTTGATCGAGAGGTATGGAGAGGCCAAGAAGGAAAGGAATCGAGCTCGTCAAGCTTTTCAAAAGAGGTCCGAACCACAACTCGCCAAAACATACCCTTCATCGTTTGCTATACTTCTAGACTTTTCTTCAAGTAGATGGGTCCAACAAACCTTACCAGAAGAAAAACTTCATGACGGAGTTATTACAGATGAGGAAGAGGATCTTGCATATGGTTGTGACTACTAATGTGTAGGTGATTTCATTCATTCTAAGCCTCGATATGTTCACATGTTCTCTAAATATTATTTACAACTTTTTCATAAACTAATGATGTGTTATTTTTGTTTAGTACCAAACATTTGCAACACTATGGTCACATGGACGCCATTTTTGAGTGGAGGGGATCGTTAAGAAGAGAACAACATTTGATTGTGGTGTTAAAGAAAATTTCATATACAAGAAATCAGGACTAGTGCAAGTGATTCAAATATGGATGTGAACATGCTAGATTACTTTGGAGCCATCCAAGATATCATCAAGGTTGGATTTAGAAAGTTTCATATGTTTATCTTTGATGTTAAGTGATTTACGATAGTCACAACAGGAGCACATGCAACCGTACGAAGAGACGAATCCGGATTAGTTTAAGTGGACTCCACAAAGATATGCACAGACCAAAAAGACACATTTGTACTACCAAAGTATTATGGGCAAATAATCTTTAAGGAGGATCCACGAGATCTAAGATGGTGGTCTGTAATCCAAGTGGCACCATGTAGTAAACAAATATATGAAGACATGGAAATAGTAGAACTAGATGAAGTAGAGATTGGTGTGGGCCAACAAGATCACACTCTACTACATGTCGAAGTACAACAAGAGCAAGGGCTAGATGAAGGTATAGAGATCGAATAGTTAGACATGGGAGATGTCTCAAACATAGTAGATGGTGATATTGACGAAGAGCCATTAACAAAAGAGGAACCCGAGCCAAAGCTAGAAGATTTAGAGGCCAACATAGATGCATATTCTATTCCTAAATGACTCAAAGATGGAGGGATTTTCCTTGAAATATATCTTTTTGGAGCTAACAATCTTTTTGAAGATAAGAGAGTTTTGTAAACATGCGAATATTCTCACATACTATGATTTGATGGTAATGTCTTGGTGTATGTGGAAAGAGGTGTGCAAGGACCATGAATCACCTCGACGTGATAGACTTTTCTTTTTGTTGCTTTTATTTACTTTTACAAGTATTTGTATATACCAAAAGTGAGAAAAAAAACATATATATTGGTTAAGATATAAATAAGCTATAAATAAAAAAACATATATATTGGTTAAGATATAAATAAGTTAAAAATAAAAAAAATGAAAAAGAATTTCGACGTTTATTTTGACGGCATTTTCGATGCTTTGATGGATGGCATTTCAGATGCGTTTACCCACATTAATATAAAAGATATTTCTGACACGCTGAAGGAATCATTTGAACTCGCCGCCGTCGAAATATAAGAATTGTTTACTAGTGCACGTGGAATAACCTAGGATTACGGTTAGGGTTAACCTAAGATTATGGTGGTTAAGACTTAGCACAAGCATGGGGACATGGAGGGTTCACACATGGGCAAAACACAATAAGAGAAGGGGAGCAAAGGCGTGCAAGATAGCCACGCGAAGAGGAGAGAGAGTAGTGAGAGGAGACCCGACACAATGGCTACCTGAAGGGTGTGCAGTTCCAATGTGTAGCTATGCTCATAGCTCTAGACTCGCACAACTATGCACCTAGCTATACAAGAGGATCAAGTTGCGTGTATAGTCACGTACAATGGAAAAAGAATCCAAAATTCTAGAGAGCTCACAATATCTCCTTGACAGGGTTTTTTTATAATACAATATCACTAGAAAAAGCACAAAATGTAATACAATCAAACATGGACTTTATCAAGATTGGCAAATTGAGAAATTGATTAATGTATTAGGGTGAGCTTAGCTTAACATTGGCCGCATCTTCCATCAAATCCACACATGCTAATTGGTCTATCTCAAGATCCATGTCCCATTGCAAGACAAAAAAAAGGACCTATCCCATTCCTAGAAGACTCGATGTCATCATCACATCATCATCATTAAGCTTGGATTCAATCACTTTCTCATCATCTTGGATAGGGAAACCTTCATCTTAATTAGTCGATGGTATCTCGCATGCTTTATCTTGTACTTGACCTTCTACATGTTCATTTTTGACTGCCACTTTGTCATTGAATACTTCAACATCGTATCTTGAAAAATGAGGAGCGACTTGTATGGCATGCCAACATTTCTTGTCAATTATATTCACATGAAACATAACCTTATAAGAACAAACACAGAGTGTAAATTAAACATGCATAAGTATGATATAGTATAAGATTGTGATTAGAATTTACTTGTTCACAATAGTGAGGTAGCACAAATGTGTCTCAAAGAAGAGCAACCATCGAGCATACACAACACCACACACCAATACTTCATCTATGAAGTGTATTGTAAGATATAATTGACTAGTGTTGAGGATAGTTCTTGGGAAGTTTTCCTCTATCATGCACACTGCCCTTTTACCATTACTTGGGCTATATCAATAGTGGATGGATGGATCTCCTTAGAACGTATGTACCTTAGATGGAGTTGAGTCCATTTAATTATTAGTACAACTAACCTTACAAACTAGCGCAACAATAAAATATAGCCATGTTGGAATTTTACTCTTTCATACCTCACCACTGCTCCCATTTTGTACACGGCCTTGTGTACTTTTTGATCTCCACACCCACTAATGACTATGGGAAGAATGAATTATGTAGCACAAAACATTGAAATCAATGCTATGTAATTATAATTCAAGGCCATCATGAAGTTTACACAAGCAAGTTGAACATATCTGTAACATCTTGTGCCAATCATGTGAGTTTAGACCATATAATTGAGTTTCTCCTTTATTCTTTGATTTTGTGAATGGCCTCTTTAAAGACTACATGACACACGTAGGGTACAAAAGGAGGCATTTTGATCCTTTTCTCTCATATCCTCTTTTTTTGTCAAGATTTAAGGTGCTTTAGGTAAAATTAACTTCCCATTCTCTTGAACTATTGGCCAAGTTGTGAGGAGGCATTCAATCAATCTCAACTCCTCCCGAACCACTAAAGAATATCTCTTGCCAATTATGTGGTCCCAAATATTTGATGCTATATTTTTAATGATGTGCATTAGATTTAGAAGATGATTGATTCGTAGCTTTGTTCATTAATATAGAAGGAAAAATAAGATCGAGTACCTTGTCATTCTTGGCGGTGGCAGATAATGGGATGATCCTCTCCATAATAGTTTCCAATCACCTACTCTTAGAGGATTTGGGGGGACTCCCTAGATGGAATAAAATTCTCATGATCAAATGCAAAATATCAATGATGGTCTTCATACATGACCTTCTTGAGATGCTTTGGCCATGGTGTAACAAGCGATGGTCCACAAATTAGACAAGCATTGTCAGCAGATGTTGCGAGTCCTAATTATGTACAATGCACAAATAATTTTTATTTGGATCGAGACAACTCATAGTTGATAATTCAAATCATAAGAAGGTGATTGAGCATAGAAAACATACCAAAGCACTCTCTATATCTCGAAACGTCATGCACTATCCACATTGAAATTGCCTTTACCTCTATGCTACGTTGTATAAGCGGTCATGACAAATCATGCACTTGGATGCCATGTCGTCATAGTGTCTCAAGCTCCTTGATCAAAGGTTCAAGGTACACATCCATGTTCCTGACCTTATTCTTTCTCAGAACGAGCAGAGCTAACGTCACATGAACCTTCTTTATTGACTCCCAAGGAGGGAGCCTGTAGTTCACTTCTACTATCACTGGCCATGTACTCCATGATGTCGATTTGAGACCAAATGAATTGAATCCATCCATACCCAATCCAATTCGTAAGTTACGTTTCTCGTCCTTGAATTCTAAACACTACTCTTCTATGTGTTTCCATGCCAGTGAGTCCATAGGGACCCTCATCGTTCCATCGATGGAGCGATTGTGTGCATGCCATGTCATGAGTTTCTAGATGTGCACAAATTACCAAGAAAGAAATAGTTTCTAGATGTGGATTGTTGTGTATCATAATCACCTATCCAATCAGAATCACTAAATGCTTACGGCTCTAAATCACCTCCCTTCACATAGAACCATCCAAGGTCTCGAGTGCCTTGCAAGTATCGAAATATACATTTAACTACCTGTTTGCCAATATGCTTAGTACTTGGGCAATGCGTGAACTTTAAAAGTTGTGTCACACCATACTGGCCGTGAGTTGTACAAATTGATTAGACATGCAACAACTTAATCATAAGTGGTAATGTTGAATGGTTCATCGACTTCCTGTGGACTAACTTTTACACCAGATTTCATTGGTGTAGAAATCGGTGTATAACTTTCCATATTAAACTTTTGCATTGATTTACTTTGACTGATTAATGACTATACCATTATATTGCTATATATACTGCATTTCCAAATAGTAGTGCCTTAATGTACTTTGACTACTTAATGACTATACCATTATCTTGCTATATAAACTGCATACCAAAATAGTAGTGCAAAAAACACCAAGATCGTACATCTCAAAATTTGAGGCAATGTAAGTCTTGAAGGCTATAATGAAATCCCCATTAGTGCCTGTATCACTAGCATGTCACCTACATAAAGAATAACAACAAAAAATTCTTGCTCATCCTTTTTACATATAAATATGACTATTTTAAAATTGTTATCCAATCAAATAGGTATGAATGTTCTCGTATACCAAGCCTTGGGTGACTGTTTCAAACCATATAAAGGTTTATTAGGCTTGCATACCTTCTGTTCTTGACCTAGTTGGGCAAATCTAGGTGGTTGACTCACATAAGCTTCTTCCTATAAAGTCACCATTCAAGAACGATGTTTTAGTGTCTAATTGGTGCACTTTCTATCCATGATGGGCTGCCAAAGCAATAGCAAATGGACATATGGGAAGTGGGAGCAAAACTTTCATCATAATCAATCCCTTTTTATTGGGCATAACCTTTTGCAAACAAGTATGGCATTGAATCTGTCAACTAATCCATCTGCCTTTGAAAACCCACTTGATCTATCTGCCTTTGAAAACCCATCTCTCTTTCTCTTAACTTTGAAAACCCACTTAGTACCAATAGCTTTCCGGTCAAGTGCTAGTAGATCCACATTTTGTCTGAATAAAACGAATTTCATGTTACGTAACTTTCACCTAATTTGGATCTTCTTGCTTATTTTAACGAGATTTCTGGCGACATTAATTCTGCAGCTACGCAACACCCGAATATTTAAAATAAAAACACTCATTTTTAGGGGCGTACTTTTAGTGACTTTTGTTAATAAGCCATGGTCCATCGTATTGATTGCCAACGCTCGCCACGATGCGCGCGCTTGTCGGGAAAGCGCGTAAACGATTTGAGGCGGTGAACTCTTGCTCTATAAATACCCCGCTACGTCCATGACTTTGCATTCGTCCCCGCTGCTCTTTTTCGTTAGCACCATAAAGCATAAGAGGAGGAATCCGCAATGGCAACTAGAGGAACACGTCCGCAAGTGTTGATTCTGTGTGTCCTCGGCTTGATCGCAGCCGCCGCTGCGCAAGTCAGTCCCGAGGGTACGTACGTCTGAGTAAAAGTACAGGTGTGATGTTGCGTTACTGGAGCTGTGTCCAGCCGTCTTGTCCTTGTGCTTGTGAATGTTTCTGAGCGGAACAAAAGGCGTGGCTGCTTGATGTTGCGTTACTGTGTTGCGTGAGCTGCCACTCCTGTTCTTGTGCTTGTGTGTTGCAGTAATCATCATAAAATGCTGCGCTTATATGTGATGCTGTGTGCTGCAGTGGACGCGCTCATTGCCTTCAAGAACGGGCTGCAAGATCCTCAGCAAGCAATGGACTCGTGGGATCCCAACTCCGTGGATCCTTGCACCTGGTTTCGCATCACCTGTGACGGCAACAATAAAGTCATCCGGGTGTACGTCGCCCTCGCGCCCTATCTAGTACTCGCATTTTTCTGTGCTTATATATTGGCCGCAACACGCTAATCGACAGATGCTAGTTTTGTGCACATAATTATACTCCATGATGTTGAGCTTGCACGCAGGGAACTGGGTGCCACCGGCATCTCTGGCACCCTCTCTCCACGGCTCGCGGATCTCTCGTCCTTGCAGTTCTTGTGAGTAGAAGTAGCAGCAGTCCTAAAATGAAGATTAGTCTCTTGCTCACCCTGTAATCAGGCCGCCTGTTCTTATATTCGACCTGCAGGGAGCTGTACCGCAATAGCCTGTCCGGCGGTATCCCAAAGGAGCTGGGCAGGATAGCCCCGCTGGTGGCCTTGCGTCTCTTCAACAACGACATCACGGGACCCATCCCCGCCGAGCTCGGTCAGCTCTCCAACCTGCAGTTCCTGTAAGTAGACGTAGCTTCATGTCTTCTGCCTTCATGACACACACATAGTTTTCTGTTATCCCACTAAATGGCAGTAGTCCTTATAAGTTTTGATCGTTTCTCGTCGTCGGCCATGCAGAAATCTCTCCAACAACCAGCTTTCCGGGCCCATTCCAACAGGAGGAGCCTTCTCCAAGTTTTCTGGTGACAGGTACGCGGATTCTGTCTCTCCCTCCCCCACGCCCGTGCACGCGCCTAAGTCTGGCTAATTTGCTTTGTGTCGGATTTCGCAGCTTTGCCGGAAACCCAGGCCTATGTGGAGCTGTGATCAACAAACCATGCTAGAGTACCTCACTACTAGCTCTGCCAATCTCAATGCTCTTGGTCTGAGTATTGATGAAAGAGTTCTTTTGATGTATTGCGTTTTGGGTGAGCTTTGATCTCACAAGGCAATGTAATTAATTTTCTAATTAGTATTCCCCATTCTGCCTTCCTTCCTTTGCATTCCATTGGGGCTTTCCTTGGTTGCATTTTGATTCTCGATTTGGAACTTCTCTTTTTTGAATGCTTCACCCTCGGTGAATCAAAAGAGCATGGAGACCCTTTGATCAACCTCACCTAAAAAAGGAAGGTCGTGTAAACAATAATACACATCCCAATAAGGTTCCAATAAGGGAGCCAAAGAAGTAGTGCTTAAGATATGTGTAAGGCCTAAAAAAGGATTGTCTCATCCTAAATACCAAACTGGACGCAACTTAAATGTTAAGGCTTTTAGGAATTTGGTTTGTTGTGTACATTTAGAATGTATATCAGGGAGATGCGAAGCTCTGAGAGTACGTTCGTATGTTTATTATCCCAAGACATGGCTAGTATAATCAATGAAATCACAGATTGATCCTTAAGGCTTTGGTGCTCCTTTGGTGTTTAATTTTATTACATTTACAAATCACAAAAGACTTTATTTATCGATCCATGCTGACATGCCATTAACATGTCGACGATTCATTCTCAGTATTGTTGCAAAGAAACATAGACATCTTTATGGAATTATACAATGACATGAAAGAGAATCTAATATTGCTCACAAACACAAAAACAAGGATGCCATCAGAAGTGCAACTCTAAAACAGTGTAATGTTCTATCTTGATATCCTAAGATAATGCATACAATATGATTTTGCAGAAACATTACAATTTTTGTAGAGATTTGCATGCCTCCATAGAAGGCATGCCAAATCACCATCTCACTTCTCAACCTCAATCTCACTCTCTCCAGTATCATAAACATGTATTACACCGGTTACCATTACAATAAATTAGATGCATGTTTTTGTTACAGCTTTTGGGTCAATCCATGTTTCCTTTAACCAGACATTATAAAATTTGGAGAGAGAATTGTAACTTTCTATCAAAGGTAACCTTAGAGAGACATAATCAAAGGTGAGCCTTGCAATCTCTAAACTTAAAACATCTTTATATGAATTTACACTTTCCACACAGCACAAGGTTTCAAATTAATAGAAATCTACAGGTTATTATTTGGTATAACTCTTAAATGTGTGGTTATTTGTTCTTTGTGGTAAGTCTATGGATTTAACAATGCATTTACACTGCACAACATTTATAGTTAGTCACACTATAGTTCTAATACATTACAAGTAACACAATTTAAATAGATTAGGAATTTGAAGAAACATAGTGTGCACAGTCAAAGCGTGTATTTCAAGTGGGCCTTAGGTGGTTGACAACAAAGAATTGATTATTTAAGCCCTGAGATTGTGTAGTGTGTGGAGGATTTCTAGAAGCACAATACTAGGATGTCTCCAAATAAGAGACATTTGCAAGAAAAGTGGGTTGCCAAAAAACAACACGAAGCCTATCTCATCCACTTTCTAGAGCTAGAAAAGGTACATATATCCAATTTCTCTATCCTTAATACATATGCTCATGCATTTCATTTTCTATCATAATTTTCCTTTAGTTTATACTATTAAATAGTTTCCTTTATAAGTAGAGTTTAGTAACAATACTATTTTAGTACACAATATAGTTTTCACTGCATAGTGAAACAAGTCTGACACTTGTGAGTATTAAGGCTAAGAGATAGCTTCAAGGGCACCACTCACCTCTACTCACCTTAACGTGTCGTGGGGACCTTTGCGATGGTCCACCTCGTAACCCTTGAGGTCTCCAAGCTCAACACTATCTTGGGTAGCTTACCATTCAGCATCTCTCGTGAGCGTTGTCACACCATGGCATTGCACTATAGGCACTACTCCCTCCTCTCGCCTCAAATCACTCACACACACTCACTAGCATGCATGGAAGAGACGATTAGAGAGAGTTTTAGTAAGAGAGAAAGATCAATTTCACAATTGGATATTGTTCTTGCATTATGAGAGCAATTGCCTTATCTACATGGCCATAAGTGTAACACATACTTAAATTATGGTTGGGCAAGTGCCCAAAGCTTCTATTTGGTCTATTGCTTGTACATTACTTCATCTCAAAATACATTAATGTATTGCAACACCAAAGAACACATCCTATCTAACTACCATACGATTTTGGACCAAAAAACACCGTCACACCTATGGGTGCCCATCCAAGTTTGCGATTCGGACACCATTGCTTTATGGCTTGTTTGTACATGAGTTTGGTATGTCCATCCTTGAAATTTGATGTAGATTACTAATTCTCTCGCATATATTTGTTGGTTGTGGCGAACCTTGTTAACCCTAAAATGGGTTAACTTCCCCACCTTCACAATGTCAATTGTGTCCTTGTGGCCAGATTGAAAACGTTGTCGAGGGGTAGACATATACATGGTGCTAATAATAAGTAGTCATTGTATGTCTCTGATTATCCAGAGGGATGAGGAAGAAGCTAGTTAGTAAAGAAAAAAGTTAATAGTAGACGCGATCCTAATGGGGGTGGGGGACATTACATGTGATTGCTCTCTTTCTTTTTTCTCTTTTACCCTTTTTGTTGCAATCACGTGCAAGGTTTAAATATTTATGGAGGTTAGTGGGGATTCTATGGTTGTTAGTAAATGGAAGAAGAGAGGTAGAGGTGTGAAGGAGCATTGAAAAGCAACACAAACAAGCACATCTCTTTGGTTAAATGAGTCCTTTTGCAGATTCTTAAAGGATTTTGTAGTGACTTGACCTGATTTTTATCCCATGTGCTTTTTTATATATTAAGAATAATTAGGTGCTCTTTGACCATTAGTCAAGTTGATTTACCATGAATTACAAAAGAGTGATTCCATAAACTTTTTTTGGAGCTTGGAGGAGTCAAAACACTTAGAAAGGATTAAAAGGATTTAGTTGATTTGCGAGGTTATGGAGCCATCGAGATCATTGGCTGCTATTGGCGAGGCTAAACTTTATTCTACACAATAGGCTAAACCATGTGCTTGGGGGGGAGGGGGGAGGGGGGGTCACTCATAAATATGTAAGCGTAGTACGTGGGTTCAACAGAAGGGATTTTTAAAATCCATTTTTTACACATTTTTTACGTACAAAAGGGTACCAGTTAAAAGGGTTATTCACAAGTTGACTAGAAAAAGGGTATGCTTTATTCATAAAAAATTCAGAGATAAGGGATTTTTAAAATAGGCCTTGAAAACACATGATATAGAGGGTTTACTTATAGTGAACCTCCCCGAGACCATGTGTCAGGCATACACCCACCATGGTCCCCCAATCCAAAGATGTACCTAGAAGGTATCGATGACAAGGCTTCCACTAGTGGGTGAGTAAAAGTATACTCATTGAGCAACTTCTTCCTTTGATTGTAGTAGACAAAGATGATTTTCTAGTTGAAGACTATGATTCCTTATATGAATAAACCACACTTTGTGATTTTGTGAATCACAATGGTGAACTTTTATGAAATTATAAAAGAATGGTTTCTTGGATTGTAAATATGATGAGAAAACACTATGGCCATGTGGTTTCACAATTCAGTGAGCTTCAGCCTCTGTGATTTTGCAGGTGGGAGAAATCATGGTCGTGACTTTTGAAGAATCATGATGGTATAAAACCTATGTTTATACCTAATGATGGTTGATATGTGATTTAGAATGACATGTTAGAGATAGTTTTGATGAATTCGAGACAGCCAAGGTAGCGTGATTATATAGAGATAAGAATCATGCCGAGAATCACGATGACTATATTGCATGTATACTAAGAGAAGATGACTTCAATAGTGTAGACATGATGAGAGGATGCTAAAATACCATACATTTATGCATTCTAAAGAATATTTGTTGGCATGATTTTGAGGAGTCACGGGCATGTTTTTTTTTAAAAATACAGCATTATTATTATTACAACACAATAAACGATTGTAGAATATACATGTGATGGAAAAAAATAGACCTCGAGAAGCGTGCAAAACAAAAAGTATAAGCGCCAAAGAGAAAACACAAGATTGGGTACTAACTGCACCCCCAAGCATGTGCCAAAAGCATCCCCACTTGAGGATTTATGGTTTTATTATTTTTAAAAATATATTACAAGGCTATTTCCTCCCATGCTTGCTCTGTAAGCTTTCTTTTAAAAAAAATGGGTAGTAAAATATTAGAAAATCTCACTCCCATGATAGTCCTCCCAGATGAGCAAGCAACTGCCTTAGTTATAAATGTTAGAGTGCATAGGTGATTGAATGCATTACTCTTTCCCATGTGCAAGCAATGATCGTATAGGCGTCTCCATTTGGCCAAAGAGGTTATGAC
Source organism: Cibotium barometz (assembly GCF_041138505.1). Taxonomy (NCBI): domain Eukaryota; kingdom Viridiplantae; phylum Streptophyta; class Polypodiopsida; order Cyatheales; family Cibotiaceae; genus Cibotium; species Cibotium barometz. The sequence goes on from NC_141068.1 coordinate 39,968,771, forward strand.
TAACATTCCCTCTTATTAGCACACAGAGTTGATTAACACACAATTAATCTTGAGAATCTTATACCAGCACTGCACAGTTGGTTAACACATAGGTAACCCTATTTTAAACTAAAATATGTCATTACACATAGCTGATTAACACACAGTTAATCTTGACAAAATTATACAAGTGTATACAGTTGATTAACACACAATTAACCCTGGTTTAAGCTAAAATTGGCATGGTTTACAAAGTAAACTCAAAGGTATGAACAAGGGTGAGGGGATGATCAAGCATGGCTCAGAGGTTCTCATGGACATGGAATACCTCGAACAGACTCAAAGTTCAATGAGTAACACCCCAATCCAATCGAATAAATCCAAGAATCACTTTGTTTCTACAAAATAAATTGCAACACTAAGATCAAGATGTTAATAAGTTAGTTCAAATCCATCATGAATTGCGAATTTGGAATATAAATTTTGTTTTCCCAAGGTTTTAGCAAAATAAATTAGGACTAGAAAAATTTACCTGAATCTATGTATTATTTTTTAGCTTAATGTCAAACCAGATGATGAAAAATAAAAAACATGTGCATTTGAAACTTTTTTAAAAGTTGCTACAAAAATAAACTTAAATAAAAAATATTAAATACAACTTCATGACATAAAATAGAATCCAAAAGTAAAAAAGTCTTACCTTGATGTATTGTTGACTACAAAATAAAAAAGTTAAGAAAAATATAGAATTTAAAACAATTCGTAAACAACTGAAAGTATAATCATTCGATAAAGATGAGGAATTATCATGCGTAAGTCGATTGGATCAACGTGGATCCATGGTAGAAATCATTGGTATAACGTGCACATCATGCTTACACAACACATAACAACATGCCTACCCTCATGCACAAACTCAAGTCTATAAACTACTTAAGTGAAATAACCACATGGCCTAGAATAATGTCAGCCCAAGTTAGGTGCATAACCAAAAATCTACCCAAGTCCCAAATCCCTATAGAGCTGAGGACAAATCTAAAACCATTCTATCTGGCTTGGTCATAACCATATAACAATAATCACTTTTGGTCTCATATAGCAATAACCGTCTCTCTCTCTCTCTCTCTCTCTCTCTCTACTTATTCTTCTTCTTCTTTCTTCTTCTCCCTCTTCTTTCTTATTATCCCTCTTCTTTCTCTTCTTCTTCTCCCTCTTCTTTCTTCTTCTTATTCTCCCTCTTGTTTCTCTTCTTCTTCTTCTTCTTCTTCTTCTTTTTTGTGTTGACTTTTGTAAGATGGTTTTAGACTCTGTAGTCTCACTCTTAGGGTCTCACTTTCAAGTAAGAGCTCCTTTGGCCATAAGAGTAATGTGAAGGATGATTTGCTTTCTTTCATGAATGGAGTACTAGGTGTTGACCACCAAAGGATAACTTCTTATAGTTCCTTAGGGCTACCTTAAAATTCAAATTCAATGCTATCATCCTGAGTAAGAATTGTGTGTGAGAAATAATCCCAAATTTTGAGATCTTAGCCAATGTAGCACATTCATTTGTCTAGGAATGAGCATGGGTTGGCCTAAAGGTGCCCAAAGCCTTCCAAAAACAATGTTGTGAGTAGCGTTAAGGCTAATCCTTGCTTTTTTTCATTGAATATTTTTTCCTAGTAGGAAATCTAGCCAAACGTTGATTGGATCCTTAAGAGGTAGCATAGATTTTTTGGTGAATGATTCACATTCACTTTAGATTCATTCGTTTTATTGTTAGCGCTCAGCTCATATTCTCCTAGAGCACTTTCAGATCTACATTTATGCCTCGAGGGTTTATCAAGGTTTTGAAGGTCATTGCTAGGGTCCACAACACTAATTGCATACAAAGATGCATATTGTTTAACCCTTCCCATTGGTTTTGTTGATGTTTATGTCTTGTTTGCATGGGCACGTTCGGTTTCATTGCTTTTAGCTTATCATTGTAATAAGACAATAAAATTGTTCCACCTCTATACAACACATTAAGTTCTCTCTAGTTTGCTTATCTCAAGTGTTGAATTTCACTTGGAAAATCTGGCTCATTTTGAAAGGAAATTTGATAATTCTCTGTTAGGTCTCATTTATCTCGCATGAAGATTTTAGAAGTTGATGGGGAGGAGGAGTCAAGAGGTTACTCAGTCCACCAATCAACCAATCTCACTATGCTCTCCCACTTTTCATTCCTGGAATTGTCAGTTCTACTTCATTTGGTTGGAAGGGTGCACGTGCTCCTAATCCCTTGTTTTCCGACATGGTGGTATAGGGCTGAGTTTTCTTTTGGATCTCCATTTGTGTCCTTACGTGTAACACTTACCTCCCACTGTTTCTGTTTGTTAGCAAAAAAGGAATTGTCTTTTTGCCATCAACATCCATGGTTTCACATGCAAGTTTCATTGTTTCTCAGATAGTGGATGTTCCTACATTTTGAGTTGACTTCAGTCCTTTAGTGAGGCTGTTTTGATTTTCCTATCCTCATTTGAGCTTGTTTAGACCTCCACTTTTTTTTTGTCCTTGGTTTTGTTTGTTTTTGAGGTTCCAAATTCTTTTTTGTGGTTAAGCTTTTGGTTGGTTCAAGGCTTGTTTGTCTCGGTTTAGTTTCTGTTTTAATTTTTTGGATTCATTCTTCAAGTTTGGATCCTCGCTAGTCTTATACATCATAACATTTTCTTCAACCCATTTTAAATTTTTAGTGTTGCCAAATTTTATTTTGGTTTGCACCTTGGTTTGTAGTAGCTATGCTAGCACATTCAATGGTACGGTGCTCAACCGTCCATTATGCACAACACTAACAATTTTGAGTGGTATTGATTCTATTGTGTTTAGTATTTTCTTTTTTTAGTGGTATTTTCGAGTGGTATTGATGTTGAAATATACAAGTGAATAGGGTGTGTGTGGGAACAAGCTCTTGGATAGAGGCTGTAAAAGAGGAGATGTAATTGTGAAAGAACCTGTGAAAAGGTGAGAAGAATCTACTGGGAGAGAATAATGGGTAGCATGAGGGAATTTAGGAGTGTGGAGATATTCTGGGAGATATTCATGGAAAAGAGAAGAGGTGGAGAGAATCAGGCAAAAGGTGGAGATATTCTGGGAGTGAATCATGGAGAAATCAATGGGATTAGATGCTTGATGTAAAATCTATAAATTGAGGCATAGCCCTAATGAGAATTTGCTGTTTTTGAGTATCCATGCCTACATTAGTCTATGTGCTAATTATTCACTAATTACGTCTTAATCACTTGCTAATCACTTTGTTAATTATGTTGATTCTAGTGTTTGATCCACCATAGCTCATCATTATGCTCAAATTTCAACATGGTATCAGAGCCATGCCTAGAATCAATGAGATTTATGAGCCCATTAGTGAATTAATTAGGATTAGTAGGTAATTAAAAATCAATTTTTAGTGAGTTTTTCATCTTCCCCTTCACCCCGAGTCAGTGGAGGACTCCATTCTCTTTGCACACATAACATTAGGCTAAGCCCTTTTAGGCACTTATAGTAGACTCATAGGGCTACACTCAACTCAATTCTTGTGGGCCAATTCAACGCAGAAATGCAGATTTTCGCAGAATGAAGGGCGCCATTTTTTTGAGGGATTTTTGCCATTGCTACTTGCTCTCAAATCAAATTGCTTCAATTCCTCCTAGCCCAAGGGGTAATCAAGCATGCTCTACAAGCTGGTGAAGATAGAAATCAATTTCATCAAGTCTACAGTGAGATCCAAGCTCTTCATCAAATCTGCAGGTGACTTTGGTAAAACAGAGATTAAGCTTTCATTATTTGGTCAAATCTTGTGTTTCTTGGCTTAATCCTCTACTAGAATCATTGCTATTGATGCCTTTGAAAGAATTTGAGCTCATTTGAAGTGGAAGGCACCAGATCTGGGCTCCCCGCATACTCTGTTTTTTGCACACAACCAGAGCATTAATTTGCTAATCAGTGATTAATCAGTGCTAATCGCTGTATTTTGGTACAATTGAGGGTTCAAATTAACCATTAGGTATCTGATACATATCCCTATAACTTCAGCTTGCAATTCGGAGTTGGTTTGATACTCAAACCATCCCGTACAAATTGGTTACCCTTGATTTAATGTAATTTCTGGTAAAATTGTGCTGATAAAATTTGTGAAAATCATCATTTTGCATTTAACCCTTGGTTAATGCCTGTAAATCTCGCTCAAAATCAAGATTATTCACAGCCAGAGTTGCATTTGGAATGTGCATGAGAATGAATGCTATACGCATTATGTATTGGGCACATTGCATCAGTGTAAAAATGGGAACAGACACTGTCCTTGTCCAGAATAAGGCAAGAGGTAAGACCTCCCGCATAAATTTGGGTTTGCATTGCATAATAATACAAGATAAACATAAAAAGCCCAAAGGAACTGTCAGCAAAACATTGAAACATGTTGCTCACATGGAGCAAAATGACCTGACGGACGAGCTCATGGCCCCAGCCATGAAAGAAGAAGAATATCTCTTCCCAAGAAGAGGATCCACACCGAGAAGAAGATCTGAAGGAAGACATGGACACGAGAAGAGAAGCTGCCACGAGAAGAGAAGCTGCCCCAAGAAGACTGAAAGAATAGACGGACATGTGGAGAGATGCTGCCACGACAAGAAGATTGAAGACAAGAGAAGATGTGAGGCTCCAAAGAGTGAGGAGCCATGTGAAAATCTCTGAGAGAGAGAGAGAGAGAGAGACCCCACAACCCAATGTAACCTGCCCCAATAAAGTAAAACCACCTCTGAGCCACCGATGATGTAGGCCACGTGGTAGATGTATGTGTGAGCACTTTAGTCAAGGTCGCAGGCAACTATAGTAAGCCTTGGACACATAGAGAGAGAGAGTGTCAAGGACTATGAGTTTAGGGACCTGAGGCACTGGTCGATCAGGCTATCAAGTAAGAGAGAAACTTGATATAGGGTCCACGTGTGCTGAGATAACTTGAGGGGAGGAGTAGACACTGGTCGCGGACTGCCAAGTAAGGGGAGGCAAACTTGGTATAGGGTCTAGGTGTGCTAGGATTATTCACTTGAGGGGAGGTGTTGAAATATACAAGTGAATAGGGTGTGTGTGGGAACAAGCTCTTGGATAGAGGCTGTAAAAGAGGAGATGTAATTGTGAAAGAACCTGTGAAAAGGTGAGAAGAATCTACTGGGAGAGAATAATGGGTAGCATGAGGGAATTTAGGAGTGTGGAGATATTCTGGGAGATATTCAGGGAAAAGAGAAGAGGTGGAGAGAATCAGGCAAAAGGTGGAGATATTCTGGGAGTGAATCATGGAGAAATCAATGGGATTAGATGCTTGATGTAAACTCTATAAATTGAGGCATAGCCCTAATGAGAATTTGCTGTTTTTGAGTATCCATGCCTACATTAGTCTATGTGCTAATTATTCACTAATTACGTCTTAATCACTTGCTAATCACTTTGTTAATTATGTTGATTCTAGTGTTTGATCCACCGTAGCTCATCATTATGCTCAAATTTCAACAATTGATTCTATTGTGTTTAGTATTTTTGAGTGGTATTGATTCTATTGTGTTTAGTATTTTCTTTTTTTAGTCTTTGAAAAAGTCATGTAATGCACATTGCTTACATAGGGATTTCAAAGTGCTAAGTGTAGTTTTTTTAAGTTTGGATAGTCTTTGAACAAGTGGTGTAATGTAGATTCCTTACACAGGGGCTCTTCTCTGTGATTTTACTGAGCGACGAAGCTTTCTTATCCAAGAGCTTCACCCATTTTAGGAGAAGGCCTCGTAGGAGGTGTTGCAGGCTTCTATTCTTCATCATGAGGAATCCACCTCTTGTGGAGTTGGTACAATCATTGGTGGTTGTGTTTACTAGGATATGTATTTGTTGAAGGATAGTGTGGATGGAGCCCTCTCCTCCACCTCAGGTTGTTCCTCGTACATCACTGAGAGTTATCTTCTTTGCCTTAGGGTCATATATTCGATAACCCTTTGAATCCATACTTTACCCCAAGAAGATACACTTTATGCTCTTGGAGTCCCACTTGGTTTTGGATGAGTCTGGTACATACACAAAATAATCACACCCAAATGTCCTGAAATATGCAATGGCCTTCACTGCATTTGTGTAATTCTTGTTAAGGATACACTTCAGTGTTAACTACCTCAACCCAAAAAGAATTCTATAATCCTTTGCCTTGGATTATACTCCGCGCCATCTCCACCACTTTGTGATTCTTGTGCTCTACACACCATTTTGTTGTGGAGTATGAGAAATTATCAAATATCTCCTTGTAGTAGGCATTAAACTCAATCGATCTATTTGGAATTTCTTCACTCTATTTATTGTCTAATTCTATATCAAGTTATTGCATACTTTAAACTATCCAAAAGCTTCAGTCTTATCCCAAAGAAAATACACCCACATCTTTCTACTAAAATCATCGATCAGGTAACAAGGAGTAGGAAGAACCACCCAATGTAGTGGTGGGTATTTTACCACAGAGATGTGCATGTACAAGCTCTAGAGAAGCCTTTTCATGGTTCTTGTTTTCTTGTGGAAATGCATGCCGATACTACTTGCCCATCATATAAAATTCACACACAGATGACATCTTTGAAAATGCTGGTAGATGCGCCACAATCCAAGACCTTTGCATCTCTTTTAAGGCTACAAAGCTTAGGTACTCAAATCTCTCCAACCATAGCTTGCTTGTCCCCACATCAACTCGGGCTGTAAAAGCCGATAGCTCATACAAGTTGTTGTGCTAGATTCCTTTTCCAATGACATTGCTAGTATCACCTATGATGATGCACCAGCCTTATTGAAGAGGAACTTCAAGTCATGGAAAAGCTATGGGTGTTGCAAAATAGATAATACATTCATGTTGATGTCTGGCACATAAAGACATTGGATAACTTCTTAGTATCACTATTTCTATAGAAACAAAAGAAATGGATTATTATGGTACCTGAACCTAGTTTGGGCATTTGTGTCGTTTCCCAACTACTACTAGGATGGAATCTCCCACAAGCTTAAGGAAGGTATACCAGCCTTTTTGATTGGTTATGTGTGAGGGTGCTGCATTGTCGATGAACCATCGGATGCCAAGGAATTTTCTCCTTTTGCACTCAAATTTCTTATATTTCCATAGATAGCTCCAATACCTCTCTGATGTAGCTATGCGTTCGAGCTCTTTGTTGACCTTAGTGATCTCCACCATTGCCATTTAATCTTGTACACTATTTATCCGCGTGATATAAATTTCTCTACTACTCCATCAAAGTGCCTTTCTACTATAAAGTTGATTCTCAAGGTTTTGAATCCTTATCTGATTCCTTGTCTCATTCTGGTTCTTTAGAGCTTACCATGCTTTAGAAGCTATGGTAGTATGTTGAATCAAGGTTATTATCATCGAATCAATGAAATTAGTGATCATGGCACACATACCATATTTGCATTCCTTTGCCTCCATGCGAAAGCAAGAATAGGATTTGGCAGTACGGTTGGTAGATCCGGAGTAGGACACTGCTTTGCATCAACCCCTGTTGTAGTTTTCCACAACTCATAAAAATCAAGAATGGACCTAGCTTGAACTTCCAAAGAGTATGTTTTCCCATCCAACTTCCCATCACCAAAATGTGGAGGGTGGGCATGAGCAACTATGTTGTTTGTAGGTTGGGCCAGCTCTCAAAATCTACCTTCACATGGCAGACTACCAAAAACAAGCTTTTCCAAGATGCTCTGATACCATGTAAGAATACACACATCAGTGAGACTAGGATCAACACAATATATAGAACATTATATTGCAAAAATAACTAGAGAGTAAATAATATTACTGCTTGCAAAAACTTGATTAACAAACTCATGGCATCTGACCACCCATGTGCTCAAGGTAAGGAGCTTTGATTGGTGATCTAGAGAGACCCTTGATGAAGGATGTCTTTCTTACAAGAGTGTTTGAATACAATGAACTTGATGATAATAGAGCTCCATAACTGCTCCGATATATAGAACCCCATATGGTAGGTCAGTCATTCAACCCTACCCATATATAGTACAACATATGGTAGGTTGGTCATTTGACCCTATTCACCACCACGACCACATGTATCTACCCGCCAACGGGATATGCATTATATGATGTATGAACTTCTTGCAACATAAGAATAGTGTGTCCTCGATCCAATTCCCACATAATGCATTCACTTAGTCTGCACAAGCATGCATCCTACTTGGCAGAGTGCCAAGTCTACATAAGCCATCTCCTTACCATGTGGCCACCATTTAGTGTCCAAACTGGGAACTGTTGTGTTTACCACAACAATTACTCAGGGAGCCTTACAAAATAGAGCACATCCGTAACCGATAGAAACATCACAAGCATTGAGTAAATGATTTTCCAACACTATATATGATAGCAACATAAATGGCATATTCTTGAATGCACACAAATTTAAAACTTATCGTACATCTTGGTTCTCATTTTGTATCCCTTATAAAATCATATGCTAGCAACCTAAATGGCATATTCTTGAATGCACATGAGTGTAAAACTTATCGTAGCTCTTGCTTCTCTTTTTGTATCCATTGTAAAATCATATGAAATGATTTCACCTTGCACCATCCATAAGTGACACTATCCCCCATTGTTGTGGGGCACATGAGTGTAAAACTTATTATAGTCCTCGTTTCTCATTTTGTATCCTTTGTAAAATCATATGAAATGAATTCATCTTGTACCATCCATAAATGATACTATCCCATTATTGTGGACCTTGTAATTTTTATTCTTTTGATCACGAGATTTGTTTCCAATAGTATATATGCTAGCAACATAAGAATGTAAAACTTATCATAGCTCTTGGTTCTCATTTTTTATCCCTTGTAAAATCATAGACTAGCAACCTAAATGGCACATTCTTGAATGCATGTGAGTGTAAAACTTATCGTAGCTCTTGGTTCTCTTTTTGTATCCATTGTAAAATCATATGAAATGATTTCACCTTGTACCATCCATAAGTGACATTCTTGTGTACTGTTGATCTGATTGATGAAATCTATGATTCTTGTACTTACTCTTATCATCTCTACAATTTATTGGACTACTGTCTAGAGACTGGTTGCAAGTCTTGGCTGAGGAGCTTGCCATGTTTTCTTTCCTGGGTATTTGGAGAATGCTCTAGTTTGAAGCATTGCTTCTGGTTTCTGAGCTTACTGTTTTTAACTAGTAAGCTTCTGGTTTCTAAGCTTACTGTTTTTAACTAGTCACTGATTACTGTTATTGGATATATAATATTTTCTACTCTATAGCTTACTGAGGGCTTTCTACAGTCTTAAATGAAATTATGGCTTATATATATATATATATATATATATATTTTAAAAAGCTCCCCTGGCCTGATTTACTGTTATGGGATGGGATGGAACTTAGGGCCTATATTTGAGTTGACTTTTTGCTACCACTACAGATTTGATTTTTTTCGTATTCCTTGGGTTTTTCTGCTACCACTACACACACACACACACACACACACACACACACACATCTATTATATAAACACAACCTAAAAATACCATGTGTTGTGTAGTTTATTGTAGTTGTTGTTTTGAACATTTTTCTTCTTTCATTTTCTCAAATTCTTCTATTTGTTTTTGTAGCTCCATGAACTTATTATCATTCCTTTTAAATAGTCTCATCAACTTCCTTTTCGAATTTGGTCACAATGAGGAGGAAATATTGTTAGTATGTGCGTATCTACTTCTTGCATACAATAAATATTAAAAAAAGCTTACTCATGATCCAAAACTAATTTATATGAATATAAACAAGCAAAATGGATTAATGGTGGTTTAACAAATAGATCGATATGCATGTATTAGTTATGTAGTTTGATAATTCTCATTTTGAAGTAACTTTATAGCTTTTTAAATAGTGTGTTATTTTGAAGTAATGTTTTACTATAGGACATGGTTTCATTTATTTGTTTCTTTAACTTCCTGTGAAGAAAGATTGGAATTGGAATGTTTCAATAGTAATTTTTAAATTATAGTTATAATTAGAGAAGAAACCCGTAAACTTGAAATTCTCTACTTGTGAATATAAAACATTCATATTTTATGTTATTATTTCTATTCAGGCTATGTGCATGAAGCCATCAATTCTCCATGTATTAATTATGTACCTGCTATATCATGTGGATTCAGGGTATTATTCATCTCATGACGCTAATCTGGTTTCTCTATGTCCTCATTCTTCTCCTTAGCTTTTACAATATTCTCAAGGACCTACATGATATATCAAAAAATGATACATGATACAATATTGTCAAGAACCTACATGATACATATAAAAAATGATACATAATACAATATTGTTAAGAACCTACATGTAGGTTCTTAACAACATTGTATCACATATCATTTTTTATATGTATCATGTAGGTTTTTGACAATAATATATCACATATCATTTTTTATATGTATCATGTAGGTTTTTGACAATAATATATCACATATCATTTTTTATATGTTTCATGTAGGTTTTTGACAATAATATATCACATTGTATCACGTATCATACATGATACATATAAAAAATGATATGTGATATATCATTTTTTACACGTATCATACATGATACGTGTAAAAAATGATATGTGTATGATACGTGATACAATGTGATATATTATTGTCAAAAACATACATGATACATATAAAAAATGATATGTGATACAATGTTGTTCTTGACAATATGGTTTCATGTATCATTTTTGGTTTTATAATTTTGTCAAGAACATGCATGATACATGATAAAATACCACCAAGGACTTCTTAAAGTTTTAAAGTTGAGTGATATATGTAAACATCAAATAAATGTTTGAAAATTTTGTTACTATCATGGGAGAGAGTAACTTTTTTAAAAAGTGCACAAAAGACCTCCCTAGTCTTTTGTCTCATATAGCTCTCCTCATATAATTCCATTGAAATGTTTTCTTCATGAAATTCAAGAACTATAAAATTGATAAGAAGATTTGTATGTATGGATGTAGTGTAAACAAGAGTCATAAACATATAATAATTTGTATTAAGTTTTTCAAGACATTTCTTTTAATAATCTTACCTTAAGACCAACCTAATAGATTCACATCATACTTTGGGACACAAATCTACCCATTTGTAATATAACCAAGGACCAAAAATCCTTGTACAAATGCCTCTTTGCATTTGCCATGTAGTTTCTTATCTAAGGTGGTGTCTACATAGGTTTGTCCTTCTAGGTTTGCTTCAATTTGTGTTATTTTTCTCCTCTTCTACTTTTGTATCTTTTGTAGTTTTTATAAATATTTCCCTGAAAGACACCATCTTTCAAATTATAAATCTAGCTTTTTATCTTAAAAAATGTATATTAAATAAACCTTAAAGAGTTAGTAAACCTTATTTTAAAGTACATTTTCTTCAAAGTCAGGTTCACACTAGTTTTTTTAATTCATCTTCTCTCGCTAAACATTTACACTCTTTTATTCATTTCAAGATATGTTTCTACAATATATTTTGATCGTATTTATCATTCTTACAAAGCACCCATCAGCCATAGCTGCAAATGTGATGATTGGTCATGCTGTGAATCAGTTAGAGTTCATGTGGGTGAATTTTATAGCAATCTCCTGCCCAATTGGCAATCAAACATAGCTATGGACTGTAATTTGTTTAAAGGTAGATATTTGAGATGTGGGCAATGTTTTCACTATAGCAGAAGCATCCAGTAATGGTTGTAACGGTACACTCTTCAGTTTCTGCAGGCTCTTCTTCAACATGGAATTTTTCACTTGTACATTCGAATCAAATCAAAGGTCTGAAGTTTATATAATCAAAGATAAAAGCTAATGAATGCAAAACTCAAACAATTACTAAAAAACTAAACTATCTGAAAATTGTAATTACCTAAAACCCACAAAAAAGGTAGGATAAAATATTCACTTTAAAATCCACAAAAAAGGCTAGAAAAAATATTCAATTTAACACCCACAAAAAGGTAAGATAAATATTCAAAATCCAATAGGATGTAGTAGTCTAAAAACAAAAGGGAGAATAGTCATAAGCTTCTTTTTGGAAACCCTTAAGAATTTGCACCACTCAGTCATTGTGTGTGATGAAGAGGAGAAGTTTATAGTATTCATGAAGTTGGTACAAGCAAAGTAATAATAACATAGGTGAGAAAATTTAACCCCTTTCCTTGTATTCCTTAATTCACTTATTGGTTGATCCATGTCTTCCATTTGTATGCTTAAAACCACAAGAAAATTGAACTCCTTTCCTTGTATTCCTTGATTCACTTTTTAGTTGGTCCATGTCTTCCATTTGTATCCTTGAACTCACAAGAACCCATAAAAAGAAATGAGAGAGATACGATAAATATTTAGGAAGTAGAATGAATTAATAAGTGCAACATATCAATAATTAGAGTGGAATCATGCAGAGTAATTCATAGCATAGATAGGAAAGAGATTTGGAAGGGAGAAACCCAAAACTAATCTCTTAAAATTGAGATAATGCTTTATATATATTGGGTAAATGTATCACTCCATACATGAACATAGTAAAAAGCTCAGATATTCACAATGATCCATGTGAGTATGCCTCGTAGAAGGAGGTTTTGATGCTACTTGTCTAATCTAGATATATTCTATGTCTCGAAACCCCTCCAAAGCTCTTGGAGTTCTTTAATAAGCGGTTGACACATTCATGTTTGATCCTTGGTGCTTTCCTAACATTTCATGAATATAGATAAGTTAATCTAGCAACGTTATACATCTTGATAAAAAAAGAAAGAAGAGATACACAAGAATAATTATGAATCAAGAATCAGAAGACTAAGAATCAAGTGTTCCTTTCTTTACATACACAAGAATATGTCATAAATATAGATAAGTTAATCTTGCACCGTCGTTACATATCTTGATTAAAAAATAAAGAACAGATACACAGGAATAACTACCAATCAAGAATCAAAAGACTAAGAATTAAGTGCTCCTTTTATATCGCCATGAAAGGCAGAATATTGTAGTTATAACCAATACAACAAGCAAGGTTGACCATTTAGATAACTTTTAAGAGAAAGGGTTTATGCAAAACTCTCGAGGATTTCCACTCGTGCAAGCCTCCTCATTCTAAATCTACAAAATCAACATGGATGGACTAGTAACTAAGTGACCACACTACTAAAGCACGCCTTCCTTTCTCTTCTTCACAATTATTAAATATGAGAGTATAGTCTATAATACCTTCTTCATGAAAAAATCATTTAAATGTAAAAATTGAGTGTCCTTTTTATAGATTCCTATGGACTAGATTATTGCAAGAAAATAAGTCATGATCCGAGGCAAAGTCTATGCTATCTGAATTAAGCATGGATTACAATCATATTTATGTCTACGTCAATGATTGTATCGTGTATAGAGGAGAATATACAAAAATCGTGCATTGTCCTGAACACAATGAGTCATGGTTTGAAGAGGAGTTCGTAAAGGGCAATGTACGAAGAAAAGTCCTATGACATTTCCATCTTAAACCTCATCTAACCTATATGTTCGAAAAATGTCCATTGCTTGTAGAATACATGGATTGGCATGCAAAAAATTGAAGCATTGATGGGAAGCTATGAACCCCTACAGATTGTGAAGCATTTCAACATGCTGAATGATAATGAGTAGTCTTCAAAGAGAAACCCTGTAATGTACAACTTGGACTAGCACTTGATGCAATCAATATAGTCATCGAAATGGTCAACTTGACTTGTTATATTGGTTTACTACAATATTCAACATTTCATGGTGATAAAAAAGGAGCACTTGATTCTTAGTCTGATGATTCCCAATTGCTAATTATTCTTGTGTATCTCTTCTTTGTTCCTTTAACAGTGTAAGATTAACTAGCCTATATTCATGACATGCTAGGAAAGCACCAAGTATCGAATAGGAATGTGTAAACTTCTTATCAAAGAGCTCCAAGAGATTTGGCAGGGTTTTAAGATGCATGATAGATCTAGATTAGATGAGTAGCATCAAAAATTCCTTCCACCACGAGGCATACTCACATGAACCATCATGACTATATCCTAGCTTTTCACTATGTTCATGTATGGAGTATAGCATTTACCCAACATATATAAAGCATTGTCTCACTTTTCATTGCTTGATAATCACACAATATCACTCTACTTGTTTGGAAAAGTACAATGTTATAATAGAATGTGGGCTTATGGTCGACATCCACATCGTGAGAGTTGACAATGGCAACAAAGATAGGAACTCAGCTTGGATGTGGAGCAAGGACCAAAACCTCTCAATGGCAATAAAGAATTACTGAAGGCTTACTAAGATATAGGTCTACCTGGAGAACTATGTGCAATTGAGCATGACTTACCAAAAGTCGATGAACATACTAGCCTCATGAAGGTGATAGTTTAGGCTTGCAAGTTCTTCTTCCCATTAAGCATATGTGAAGCTTCACATGACGAGAAGGAAGAATTTTAGAGTGATTACGGGCCTTATTCATTGGATACATGTGCATACTAGGGTGCCTACATGGACATAATACTACATGTAAGATATGAAAATCACCTTTTTGATGGGCCTTGAGCATGCTTTGAACCCTAGTCCAAGGACATGTCACTAGGTTCCATCTAGGTCTAGGGTCCATGTAAACTCATTTATATATATATATATATATTTTGAAGCAAATAAAAATAAAAAGAACCTTTTAACTAAGGTTTTTTTTTAATGTTTTGGGGGGGTGGCGATTTTCACCTTGCCCCCCCCTCCCCTCCCCCCCCCCCCCTTGTGTTGTAGTTGTGAGAATGATGGAGAGGGAGGAGCCCTCTCCTCTCCCCTCTCTCCTCTCTTCCACTCTTCTCAATCCCTCCTTCTCATAATGAGAATAACACTTTTGAAATAAAAATAATTTCTTTATGCATCTTTCTATGCATAAAATCAAATTTAATGAGAATAACACTTTTGAAATAAAAATAATTTCTTTATACATATTTATATGCATAAAATCAAATTTAATGAGAATAACACTTTTGCAGTAAAAATAATTTCTTTATGCATCTTTCTATGCATAAAATCAAATTTAATGAGAATAACACTTTTGAAGTAAAAATAATTTCTTTATGCATCTTTTTATGCATAAAATCAAATTTAATGAGAATATCACTTTTGAAATAAAAATAATTTCTTTATGCATCTTTCTATGCATAAAATCAAATTTAATGAGAATAACACTTTTGAAATTAAAAAAAAATCTTTATGCATCTATTTATGCATAAAATCAATTCTGATGAAAGTGACACTTTAATAATATAAAAATTTTCTTTATGCATAAAAATCAATTCTGATGAAAGTAACACTTTTATAAAATTAAAAAAAAAATTCTTTATGCATAAAAATCAATTCTGATGAAAGTAACACTTTTCTAATAAAATTTTTTCTTTATGCATAAAAATCAATCCTGATGAAAGTAACACTTTTATAATATTTTTTTTTCTTTATGCTTCTTTTTATGCATAAAAATCAATTCTGATGAAAGTAACACTTTTCTAATTAAAAAATTTTCCTTTATGCATAAAAATCAATTCTGATGAAAGTAACACTTTTATAATAAAATTTTTCTTCATGCATCTTTTTATGCATAAAAATCAATTTAATAATTAATATCAATGATATCCATGCATATTCATAGATGAATATGTACATGGAGTAATTAGAATATTTCTTTTAGATGCTGAGAAGGGTGGAAATTACTCTTTTGAAATAACATAAAGATAAACTTTATTTTCCACAAAATTCTAGAAAATTTTGCCATAACCTCCTTTGTATGGCTGACCATTTCTCATTTTTAGCATTCAAATTATGACTTGAATTAATCCAACTTAAATTCTAATAACTCTAATCTAGACCATTTTCCAAAATCAAGAGAGTAAACAATGAAAAGAGTTTAATCAATCTTTTAATTAAACTTTCTAGGATTAAGAAGGGCTGAATTGTAAAGAAGAGAAGGGGATGGCCTTTCCATCAAGGGCTGAATTGTAAAGAAGAGAAGGGGATGGCCTTTCCATCAAGGCATAGCATCAGATTTTAATTCAAACATTTACAAAGCATAAAAATTAAGAAAACCATATATTTAAAATTCATAATAAGTAAGAATTTAGCTTACATGGAGCTTGTAAGCTTTCCTTTGGCTTGAGGGATTGAGGGTTCTACTCTTGTTTGAAGCAAGAGTGGCCACCAAATCACTTTGGAGAGGATTAGGCCAAAAAATAATTGAATTATCAAGAAATTCAATGTTAAATGGCTCAGGACAAGAGTAGAGTAACAGTGCATAAACACCATTAAGCTTTTACAAAGGGGGAGGCTTCTATTTATAGGAAAAGATGAGTCTCTAACCAAGCAAACTGATTCTAGAATTTTCCAGATCAGTTTGGTCAATTTTTGATCATTTTTGGGTCAGTTTAGCTTACTTTTTGGATCCAGTTTTGAAATAGGAGAGAGGAGAGATGAAATATCTCATTTTATTGATTTGAAATTGGAGGTAATGATGAGAAACAGGCACCTACTTCATGAGTGGAGATCCCCACACTAAGGTGTCAAAATTCAAATTTTTTAATCCTTTTCTTTGGTCCTTAGTCCACTCTTCATCTCATGTGAGTATTTACTCATTTTTGGGGGGTTTTTCTTTTATTCTTCAATTTATCTCCTCCCTGCATTTGGATTAATCCTATTGGTCCATAGGAACCTTAATCTAAAATTTTCAAAAAATCTAGACCCTTAGGCTAAGGTCCGTTTTACCTATTTTCAATTAATACCAATTGCACATTGGAAAGTTCTTTTTGAATTTCTATTTTAGGGGAATTCATTTTAATAGGAATGGATATTTTTCCATCCAAAGATATCTAAAAATTAAATTTTCTCTCTCTATAATATTTTCTCTCTAGGCCAAGATAGATAGAAACAAGATGTATTATTATTCTGAAAAGGGGATTGAATACAGGGGGAGAAACTAGACATCTTGAGGGGCTGGGGAGGAATCTTACATATTTTTAGTCTGGACAGTAAGTCTACCATTGCATGCTTGTTCACGGGGGTGTGCCTTATGTTGAACTTGAATTCTTGTAACAAGAGTATTCATCTAGCCAATTTTTCTACCAGGTCTAGTTTGTTTATTAGGTACAAAAGAGCTTGATCAACATGAAATGCAAATATCTTTCGTAACATGTAGTGTCTAAACTTGTTGATGGAGTAGATTGTTCCCAGTGACTCTAGATTATTTCCCAGTGACTCCTCCATAGTGGAGTAGTTGTTTTTCGGCTTCCTACTAGCATAGTAGATTGGTCTGTACCATCCCTCTTGTGATTCCTGCATCAAAACACTACCAATGACAACATGAGAGGCATCGATAAACATATGAAACACCAGGTCATAGTTAGGCTACTGGGAAAATGGGAGCTCATTATAATATTCTCTTGAGATTCCGAAAAGCCTCTTGACACAGGATCTCAACCAAAAATATTTTGTATCCTTCAACGTTAGACTATACAGGGCACCACCACATTCACCAGGAACCTCATGAATCTACTATGCCACTTGATTAGCCCCAAGAATCTTGCAAGCTCTTTGGCATTCTTGGATGGCTGTAGCTTCACAATGACTGTGACTTTGGCTGGATCCATTAGTTACAGAGAGCGAAGGCACACTTGGATGGATTTAGGCTCACTTTGGCCTTCTTGCACTTTTCTAGGCACATTGTGAGGTGTGTTATGTGTTCTTCTTTCTTCTTGAACACACTTAAGTCATTCACAATCACGATATTCATAGAATATTTTTTGAACAATCCTTTAGAATGTACCAAGAGCATTTTTTAGCCCGAATGTCATCACATTGGAGGAAAATGCCCCCCATTCTATCACAAAAGCTACCTTTTCTTTATCTTCGTGTGCCATTCACACCTGATTGTACCCACTAAACCCATCCAAAAAGGAGTATGTTTCGTGCTTATTACTGCATCCAACAAGGAATCAATGAATGGCAATGGGAACGGATCTAATACAGTGGAAGCATTCAGCTTGTAGTAGTCAATATAGACCCTCAGCTTTCTCCTCTTGTTCTTTCCCTACCTCATGGTCCACTTTTTTTTTATCTGGCCATTGCCACATTATTAGTAAATGTTGGTTTCATAGGGTAGGTTTTGGAGGATGTCATGGCCTCCATGGCCTCTACTACAAGATAATTAAATTAGGATTTCATTGACTCTATGTAGAGGATTATACAGAGGGAGGTGCCAATTATTTAGAGAGCCAGTTTACTTGGATGTCATCACCTACTCCAACACAAAGGAGGTTATGGAGGAGACAGGTGTATCAAAGAAGATTCGACCATGATGCATGTAAGTGGCTCTCCTGGCAAACTTGTGCTTGTGCATTTGAGAATCTATGGATGTTTAACATCAAAAATAAAGTATTATTTAGTTAATAGATTTATTTATTTTCCTATGTTTGTAATCTAGTGGTCTAAGGAATCTGTCACAGTCATAACAACAAACATGCTTATGGGCTTCTCAATTTGCATGCTTGTCAGGCTACTAATCAATAAGCATGCAGGATAGCTAGTTCACAAGCAAAGCAATCCACATGCTTGTGGGCTAACTACCTCTTACATGCTTGTGGGCTAGCTACCTCTTACATGCTTGTAGACTTTTCAAATTACATGCTTATGGACTGATCTGCTTGCATTGTGCTTGCATGCTAACTATCTTAGAAGCTAATCAATCCATCAACATACAATCATGTTAGCTCGCAACAAGCATGCAAGTTGGGAATTGAAATCCACAAGCATATAAGTAGTTATACTACAAGTTTAAAAACCATAAATTAGCTTCCAAGAGCTAGGATGCTAGCAATCATTTATCCTACAAGTAAGCTATCTACAAAGTTTACAAGCCTCTTCCTCCATGCCAGCAAGGAAATCTACAAGTATGGAAACATGCAAGCTAGGAAGTCTGCATGCTTACATCCTTCCTTACTCGGGGACTCTTATTTGCATGCTTTCTTATGGGCTTCCAGCTTGCATGCTTATTATGTTTGATGGGCTTGCAAGCTAGAAAGTAAGTATGCAACAAGCATGCTTGTGGGGATAGCCACCACATTGCATGCTTATTATGTTTGATGGGCTTGCAAGCTAGAAAGTAAGTATGCAACAAGCATGCTTGTGGGATAGCCACCACATTACATGCTTGCATGTTGATTGGCTTATAGGAAAATGTAAGATCCCCCCTTGGTCCATGCCCTAGGATCGTTTCATAGAACCCTTATGAATCAATATAGAGGACACACTTGAGAAACCCTAGCAAGGTTTCCATAGACGTCGAAACTCTTTGCACTACCATGATAAACTGTGGCTAGTGACTCACCACCTAACCATAGGTTTAGGACCTCGAACCACCCCCAAGCTTGAGGTTAGATTATCATGAGCCTACCAAGCCTTCTAGTCCTAATGTAGCATCCCATACCACTAGGTGGAACCACATGCCTATAGCTCCATGGCCCTGAGATCTTGCACGCTCTCCTCGTAACCCCCTAGCTTGCCACATAACTACTTGATCTCTGATGCCTATAGTGATAACCTTGCATAAGTGGCTTACTTTTACTTATAGAGTTTCCTTGATTTATTTATAAGGTTTTAGCCATTATTAGCCCTAGTCTATTAATTATAGCTTTATTGGCTTACTTTTACTTATAGAGTTTCCTTGATTTATTTATAAGGTTTTAGCCATTATTAGCCCTAGTCTATTAATTATAGCTTTATTGACCATATGACCAAATCTAGACCTCCTATTGCTAGTCCCCTTAGTTCACATGTGAACCCTCTAGGTCTCCATGCCTATGCTAAGTCTTGACCCTAATCTTGGGTTAACCCTAACTCTAATCTTGGGTTAGTCCATGTTAATTACACATGATCCTTGCCATAGCCCTACGTTAATCTTGGGACATAACATACTTCCCCCCTTAATTTAATTTGCATCCTTGCTAATGCATAAGGAGAACAAGTCTCTATAAGAAAATCCTTGGATCTAGACATCTATTCATACCATTTATTCAAGTCTATTTCCTCTTATCCAGGCCACTTTAAGACTCCTTTGATAAAACCCTACTATAAAAGTCCGATTGCTTATTACTAATCCAAACCTCTTGCAAGAGCTGAATCCCAATAGGATGTCTAGTTGAAAAGCGCAACAAGATCTACCATAATAACTCCAACTCATAGACCCATAACACAACTCGTCAATCATACCAAATATCATCTTTCTTACATTAGTTGCATTAGTTGACAAACACTAGTTCACTTAATGTACAAAAAAGTCCTCATGTGACGTACATGAATGTGAACTAGTTGTAAATTAATATACAAACAACCCTTCATGTGAACTAGTTGTTGACAGACACTAATTGACTTAATGTTCTAGAGGGTTATTTGCAATGCACTTTCAGTATAATATTCTAGCCACGAGATCTCCATGTCCAATTCTAAGACTAAATGGAGATTGTGTTTTCACATATATCATGTGCTTAAAAGCTTAAATATCATATATGACTTTTAAACAATCATGCGTATGTCCCTTGTCCTCTAATAGAGTGCAGACAACATATGCCTTCAACCATTCGTGTGTTATGTCCCTTGTTCTCGAATAACTTGAAGATAAAAAATGACTTTCAACTACTTTTCACCTCACCAAACTAAGTGTTAACATGTCCTCATGTAGAGTCCTTACTTCCAAAAGCAAACAAGGAAGTATAACATATTCTACCCCTAACATGTCCATAGCTATATCCCTCCAAACATGTGGGATTTCATATGACTCCAAAATCCACGAATCAAAATAACCATGTGGAGTATATTTGACCATTGGGACCTATCGCCACACAAGATCACTATTAAAACAAGTGGTCCTAAACCTTGGACATGTAACTTGGTCTTAGAGTGAGTCGTAGACCAAGAAGTCTCATTTTTCTCATGTACAAGCTCAATGCATCAATGTCACTTTGTTGTCATGAGAGAGAGAGTGTGTAATGAATCTCAATAGTCATTCTCTTGACAACCAATACAGTACCTTATCTCTTCTCCATGCAATTGGCACTTCTCGACACAATTGGCACTTCTTGACATAATTGCCTTAGGTTAACCATACACTAGCAAGGAGTATCTTAGAGAAATAACCACAATTCTAAGAGGTAGTATGACCTTTTTTCACACCACCTGTTACACCCACACCACCACCCATGGCGTAGCAGAGCTTAATCCCCATGCACCACACTTTCCATGTCCACATACACATCACACCTACAAGGTAGGTCATTTTGACGACATTGTAGGTGGATCATTTTGGGCATGACTATAAGAGTTGGTGTCACTCTACCTACTAGATATACATATATCATGGATGTAAATATATTTTAAAATTTAGATGGAAACTTCTTTAATATCACTTTAGCTCAAAGTCTTCATTCTCATCAAGTGAAGCCTCATACACTTTATCAAGCGTAAATGGTCATCTTCACATCAAGCACTTAAGAATCTTCATCAACTTCTGATAAGTCATCCTCCTCAATGTCATGTAGTTCTCTAGGTAGGCCTATGCCCTCGTCAGAGCTACAACAATTTCTTTGTTTCCCTCAAGAGAGGTTCTGGTTCTTGTTTTTTGCATCCAAGATGTGATCATCTCTCTTGTTGCTATCTTGTTCTATAATCTCATCCCCTTTCACTTGTCCTTTCTTTAAATATGTACCTACCATGAGGCAACACTTTGATAACATATGATCATTTTTCATCATGTACATGAGGAAAAAATAATGATTGTTCACAATTCCCTAGGAAGACGAATGGATCAATTCTTTGATGCAATAATTTAGATGAGTCGATGGCATAGAATACATTTATGTTCATTCTATATGTTACATTGTGTCCATGCTATTGTATGTGGAACCATTTGACTCATAGTAGCAACACTTGCTTAAAGGACTTGTAGCTAACCTTGATGATGTTTTGAGCACACCAACAAAGCCAAGATCACCATTGATAAGATTTGTATCCATACCACTAGCCTAACTTTGTTGTTGAAATAAGGCAACAATGCCAGAATCCATCATGATGCATTGCAAATCAACTCTCATGATCTAAAACTGTTAAACATAATCCCACATATTGCTATAACATCATGCATGTCCAAATAAGTGGATTAATACTATGTGAGTTTAGGCATTACATCTGAACTAAAATTGTCTACACAATGATAGAAATTGTAAATACATTTATCTTACATGAAAATCATACCCATGAGATATCTCAACTTTGTCATGAGAAATCGTTGTCCCCTCCTGCCACCCTATCCAATGTCAAATGGGAAACCGTTGTCCCCTCATGCCACCCTACCCAATCAAGTGCATTAGTAGGCATGCTTGTAGTTAAGTGGTGATATGGTCTCTTGTTTGCAAGGAGTCTCCTGATCTTTTACTCCTATACAAATTAACCCACTTTGTCATGCATTGTGTATTGTACAACACAAAGGTGTTTATTTATTGATGAAGCTTGTATAAGAGCTTTATCTCCTTGCCTTTTCTAGATAGCACCTCCCCGTGACTTTATCAAATTGTTCTTCTATCCATAATCTTGATGTAGTACGATCGATGATCATCATATACTCGATTATGTAATAGTGTTTATTGTGAGAAGAACAAGTGAACCCTCTACCATGGAGCCTCTCAATCGTGCTCTTTGAAGAGGAACAAAATTTTTGGCCACCTTCATGAACCGCTTTAAAAAAACATCCATTCGCTACTCACGACACTTGCAAGTGACATTTCATCCAAGATGTGGATGATAACATGCACTTGTATGTCAAAGAAGCCTCTGTGTAATTCATCTTCCATAAGGCACAAAAGCATTACAGTATCTTCTTTCACATTTAGCAAATCAGTAGGATCAATCTCTTTGGCAACAACAAACCTATAACAATTGACAATATCATAAATATTTCAAGTAATATGTATGTTTAAAAACATGATTTGAAGAAGCATTTCTTACTGAGGAAGAAATATCAATAAATAATATCGAGTATCCTAAGAATCATGTAGCCTTAAATAACCAATGATAAAACATGCTACAAAATTACATATCAAGTGAGTGACTATCACACATAAGAAAATGAGAAATTTAGGTTTGAGTTAGCACTTCATTATGCTTAGCATGCAAGAAGGTATGCCAATAATCATGGAATCTTAGTCCCGATAACTTTTTGTTCTCTGAGGTGAAAAGGTTTTGAAATGAAGCTCCATATCTAGTTTTGGTGTTCAAAATTACTTGATTCATTCATTCCACCTATAATCGTGGCTTATACCGATGATGAGTCCCAATGGTTTAAGATACTCTAAAGTGGAATCATGTTCCATGAGGTTTTTTTTATTCCAAGATTTTGGAGTCACATGGAGTCGCATGTGTTTCAAATGCTTTAGCTATCTATAGACATGTTAGGGGTAGAATATGTTATATTTTCTTGTTTTCTTTTGGAAGTAGGGCCTCTACATGAGGACATGTTCATTCCCGATTTGGTGGGGTGAAAATTCGTTTAAAGTCATATGATGACTTCAAGTTGTTTAAGGACAAGGGACATAACGTAGAAATGGTTGAAGTCATATATTGTCTTCAAGTTGTTAGAGGATAAGGGACATATGTAGGATTGTTTCAAAGTCATATGTGATAAGGGACATATGTAGGATTGTTTCAAAGTCGTATGTGATCTTTAGGCTTTTGAGCACACAGGACATATGTATAATTTGATGGGAAGTTTTATGCTTACATGTGAAGTAGATATGAGTATCTACTTGTTATGTGTGAAAGCATAATCTACATTTATTCTTAGATGAGAATTGGATAGGGAGATCTTGTGGTTGGAATATTGTACTGGAAGTACAATATTCCAACCATAAGAAGTACTGGAAGTACTTCTTGTGGTATTGGAAGTACAATATTCCAACCCCACAAGAAGTACTAAAAGTACATGGCATTAGGACATGTTTATATTGGAAGTACATGGCATTAGGACATGTTTATATTGGAAGTACATGGCAGTGAGATCTTGTGGTTCGAATATTGTACTAGAAGTACAATATTCCAACCATAAGAAGTAATTGAAGTACATGACAGAGATATCTTATGGTTTTGGAATATTGTACTGGAAGTACAATATTTCATGTACTTCTAGTATAAACAAGTCCTAATGCTATGTACTTCTGTACGTTTTATGGTTGGAAAATTGTACTAGAAGTACATGGCATGAGGACTTGTTTATACATGAAATGAACTAGTGTTTGTTGACAACTAATGTAAGATGCCATTTGATATGGCTGAGGAGCTGTGTTATGGGTTTGTGCTATGGTTGCTAATGGAGCTTATTACACTTTGTGACTAGATGTTGTATTGGGATTCAGCTCTTGGACAAGGGTGGGATTAGCGATAAAGCAATCGGATCTTTATAGTAGATTCTACAAGAGAGAGGAGTCTTAGGCTGGCCTAGATAAGAACCAATAGACTTGAATAAATGCTACGAATCCATGGATATCCAAGTTCTAGTAGATTCTACAAGAGAGAGGAGTCTTAGGTTGGCCTTGATAAGAACCAATAGACTTGAATAAATGCTACGAATCCATGGATATCCAAGTTCAAGCATTTGTGTACAGAGGCTTATTCTCCTTGTGCATCCACAAGGACACGAATTAAATTTAGGGCTATAGTGGGACACACATGAAATTAACATGGACTAACCAAGATTAGGGTTAGAGTAACCCAGGACTAGGGTTAAGAATTAGCACAAGCGTGGTGGCAGACCTTGAGGGTTCACATATATGGGCAAAGAAAGAGGAGGTGTAGATTGGCCATAAGGTCAATAAAGCTATAATTATTTGACTAGGACTAATGCTCGCTAAAAGTTTAGTAAGAAAAAATTATAATTAAAATTAGGCCACTTAGTGAGGTTATTACTATATAAGTGACCTAGGGTCACTTATTAGACATAAGAGATCAAGTAGCCATGTGGTATCTTGGGGTTACCAAGAGAGCATACAGGATCTTGGGGCCATGGAATTGTAGGCACGTGGTTCCATTTGGTGGTATGGAATTCTAGGTTGGGGCTACATGGCTTTTTATGTTCGCACAACAATCTGATCTCATGCTTGGGCATGGTTTGAGTCACTGAATCTATGGTTGGGTAGTGAGTTACTAACCATAATTTATCATGGTCTTAATGAAGTTTTGACATCACATTTATGAAAAACTTTTCTAGGGTTTCTGAGGTATGTCCTCTATCTTGTTGAAAGTGTGGTGCCAAGATGCGCACAAGTGCTTGTACTAACGGGAGGTGTGTGAACAACCTCTTGAGAAGAGGAAGATATTTGGGATATTATGGAGGTGAAGTGGCACCATTTGAATCCACATGATTTGTAACCTTTGGCTATATTAAGAGCCACATGCTAATGAAGGAGACAACTCATTTCATCCAAATCATGGTCTCTTGTTTATGCTTCCCTAAGTTGATTAAGCACACTAACTCTTCTTCACCATGCACAAATCCATGGCTTCCTTCACATTCCATCCACCATAGCTCTCCCCTTGGTCATGTATCCATTCCCACAACCCTAATTTCAACTTGGTATTAGAGCCAATGAGATCCTAGGACATCATATCATCTTTCTCTCTGAAGCCATATGTATTAACCCCCATTAATTACCCCTTAATCTCAATCTTATCCTTTTCAAGCTCCCATCAGCCTCATTTTTAGACAATTTTGGGAGCTATTCTTCACCTCTTTTGGGAGCTATTCTTCACCTCTTTTAGAGCTTTTTGATTCAAAATGTTGCTGATTGAAGGGCACTCAAAAGCCATAAGGTAATTATGTAGAACGAGCCGCTCTGAGCTCAACATTCTATGAACTCTATTGAAGGCGTAGTCTTTGACACAATCGATGTCTGAGAGCTCCATGCATCAATTCCCGTTAATTTCACCAAGTCAGAGCTACATCTCCACCTAATCTACAAACCCCTAAAAGGGTTTTGGGTTTGGCTCTGTGTGCTACACATAATCAAGGCTCCATCATATCACCCCTATCCAAGCTACCACTACTCTGTTCAAGGTATACTTGAGTTTTTCATTAAAATATTTAATATATTAATCTCAAGATGAGCCCAAGTATCTTGAATCACTTTGGAGCACATTGTTGATAATCCTTACACATGTGCACTCATATATCGATGTGCAATCACCACCAAAATCACATCCTTGTCATGTAAACACTCACTAGTGCATCCACATACCTTGATGTGTTGTGCATCTCGTCGTCGCTCATTAATGTGTGTGCCACCAAGTTTAGGCATCTTACAAATCAATAAGGAATGTGGCATGTATGTAAGTTTCTTCTACATTAATGCAAGGTGGCGTAGATTTATTCATAAGTCTCATTGAGCCTAACCATTGTAAAGGGTAGACATTGACAGTTGTACCACCACATAGAAGTGGACATTTGTAAGACCCCCTATTCACCATGGCCCAAGATGAAATTGTTAAGTTTAGTGGTATGAGTTTTCACACGTGGCAAGTTAAAAATCATGTATGCACTCATGAAGAAAAATCGATGGGGAATAATTCAAGGGAGGGACACTCAAGCAAGCCTAGGTTCCATATGGAATGAGAAAAATGAGAGAGCCTTGGGACTCATAGCACTTGCACTCTCACTTAACCTTAAATGATGTACAAGCTTCGTTGCTTGAACATGAGCAAAAGATGAAAAGCAAGTATGAAAATGGACCGTCCTCATCAAGGTACTTGGCACTCTACGTTGGTAAAAGGGAATTTACGCCTAGATGCAATCATTGTGGCAAGTTGGGTCTCACAATCAACACATGCAAGTTTAAGAACAAACCAAAGCTTGAATGTACCGTGTGTGGGAAGCTAGGACACACAGAGAGGAACTCCTAGTCAAAGAATCAACCTCAACCAAGCGAATATGGTAGAAGCCTCCTATCCAAGGGAGGACACTGAAAGACTTTTTTGAAACTATGGAATTTCACCTACACCCCTTGTACTATTTGTATTGTCTATACCCGCTGGCATTGATGATGTAGCCATGGTATATTGTGTAAGGACAAGATGCCTAGTTTATGTGTAAGGCCAATATGCCTAGTTGTGTGTGAGGCCAAGATGCTTGGTTAGGCCTAGATGCCTATGTTGTGTACCTCTCACCCAAGTGTCCAATGTGGCACCAAAGGGGGGGTTGTTGAAAGTGTGGTGCCAAAATGCATGTGTGCTTGTACTAAGGGGAGGTGTGTTAACAACCTCTTGAGAAGAGGAAGATATTTGGAATATTATGGAGGTGAGGTGGCACCGTTTGAATCCACATGATTTGTAACCTTGGGCTATACTAACAGCCACATGCTAATGAAGGAGATAACTCATTTTGGTTCATCCAAGTTGTGGTCTCTTGTTTATGCTTCCCTAAGATAATTAAGCACACCAACTCTTCTTCCCCATGCACAAATCCATGGCTTCCTTCACATTCCATCCACCATAGCTCTCCCCTTGCTCATGTATCCATGCCCACAACCCTAATTTCAACTCTTCATTTATAAGGGTTCTACGTCAAGTGATCCTAGGGCATGGCTGAAGGGGGGATCTTACATTCTCCTATAAACCAATCAACATACAAGCATACAATGTGGCTGGCACACAAGCATGCTTGTTGCATGCATACTTTCTTTACTTGCTAGCCCATCAATTAACAAGAATGTGCAAGCCATAAGCCCACAAGCAAGCATCCAAGATAGGACTCTCAACAAGTACGGAAGTCGATTAGCATGTAAGTATGCAGACATCCTAGCTTCCATGATTACAAACTTTGCAACTTGCATGCTTGCAGAGTTTGCTACTAGCATGCAAGTAGACTTGCAAACTTCTTTGCTAGCCTACTTGTAGGGTAAATGGCTTACATCCCTATTGGCATCCTCTCTTGAAAGCTAATTTATGGTTTGTCAACTTATAGTATAACCTACTTATATGCTTTTGGATTGGACTTTTTAACTTGCATGCTTGTGGATTAACAACTAGCTTGCAAGGCAGTTAGCATGCAAGTATGCAAACCGATTAGCCCACAAGCATGTAAACTAGAAAATCTACAAGCATGCAAAGTAGTTTGTCCACAAGCATGTGGATTTCTTCACTTGTGGACTAATTAAGCTACATGCTTTATAAGCATGGAAATTGAGAAGCCCACAAGCATTTCATTGTTAACCCTATGAGAGATCCCTTAGACCACTAGACTACCAACATAAGAAAATAAATGAATCTAAACAATAAGTTTATTATTGATGTTTAAACATCCATAGATTCTAAAATGTAGAAGTCCAATATTTCTCTACGAGAGCCACTTACATGCACAGTGGTCACATTAGGGGAAGGTTAA
The DNA here is from genome assembly GCF_041138505.1 of Cibotium barometz. Classification (NCBI taxonomy): domain Eukaryota; kingdom Viridiplantae; phylum Streptophyta; class Polypodiopsida; order Cyatheales; family Cibotiaceae; genus Cibotium; species Cibotium barometz. The sequence continues at coordinate 39,997,313 of NC_141068.1, forward strand.
GGTCTATAGGGACCCTTTAAGCTGCCATATTATGATTTTAATGACTTTTGTTAAAACATTAAGTTTCTTTGAGTTTAGATACCTTCTTGTTCTTCAAATGGCTAGAAGTTTGAATTTCAAAGTTTCCCGCCAAAATTGAATTTGAAATCGAGCGAGCAAAACTATATCATGTGACATATCTATGGAAAGAGCTCGATGAGTAGATTCTGGATCTGTAATCTCCGACAAATTTTGAGCTCATATGTAGAAGTTATGGACGTCCGAAATTTCAAAAACGTTCCCCCCCACTTTTTGGAAATGAAAAGTACAAAAAGGCATCTTCTAGAGAATCTTTTGACCACCTTAATCACCCAACATTTTTGTATACATGGCATCACACGATTGGCTCTTTTCCTTAATAACCTTTTAATCACATGGCATCTTAAAGGGCCCCTATAGACCTCAACCTTCCCCTAATGCATCGTCTTTAGTGTACCCATCTCCCATGGCCGGAGAGGTGTCAGAGTAGGTGATTTCATCCTAGAAAACTAACTCTCAAATGTTAACTAGCACCTCCCTCTCTCTAGTGAGATCCGCCTCCTTTACATAGTGTCAAAGAGATCCCTAATCTGATTAGCCATAGCAGAGGCCATAAAGGCCATGAAATCCTCCAAAACCCCCCCTATGAAACCATCTACTAGGATCTACCTAAGCAAGATAAAAAATGAGGCAATGAAAGGATCCAAGGCTAAGAATGCAAGAAATGCTTAGTGTATACATGTAAGAAAGTAGGCTATAGGGCATGGAAAAATAGGCTACTAAGGTGAAGATACAAGAGAGTGCAAATTCAAGCAACTAGCTCTCAAAAAAAATGTGTGACATAGATAAATGAAATTTGAAGTACCTTTACAATATAATGCACCTATTATTAGATGGGCATAGTGTCACTAGATATGTTACTTTTAGTGACATAATTCTAGCAACACTAATTATGTTTCTAGGTGAAACCTGAATATTTTAAAAAAAACTCATTCTTAGGGGTATGCTTTTAGTGAGTTGTGTCATTTACGATTGTCTCTATGCGATTTCCATAAGTATCCAATGAGGGTTAACATGCCTCCCTTCTTGATGCAGATTCCATCTTCAGAATATGTTGATGAAGATGCATTGAGGCTGTATGTTGTATGCATGCTAGCATTGGAAATGTCAAAGGTCTTGTAAGGTCTGCAAGAGGCAACATGATGTGTATAGGTGCTAGATTGATATACATGCATTGGCGCAAGCTATATTGTCATGGGTTAACTTTTTCCAATAGGCTCCCCCTTGATATGGACATAAAATTTGTTGGGGAGTGAAATGTGGGGGGGGGTAAAGATTTAGGCTTTATGGAAATGCCCTGCAAGTGATCCATGTACTTCACAGAGAGGCTTATGTAAGATTTCTATAGCCATCCTCTCCATCTTCTATCCACTTGGGACTCTTGCTTTGGGGCGCACTTGGTTATTGATGTTGTTGAGTAGTCGAGGATTAAAGGTGGTAATATGTTTTCATAAGCACGGATAGGACTTACACGTTCTTGGAGAGGTGTTGATATTGATGCGAGAACTTGTTCAATAACATGGCGTTCCTCATGTACTAGGCTCTCTCGGAGTACTTTTGAAATGGATTCTGAGCAAGTGTTGAAGAACTTATAGAGGTCTCATGGGAATTGGGGGCTTTGTCAAAGCCTTCTTTTCTTAAGGAGCAGGCCATCTTTTGAAAAGCTTTTGGAATCCAAATGTTGTGGGATGTTGGCAATGAAGGTATATCAATTTGTTTTTCTTGGTCTAACATTAGGGTTGGTAGATATTGTTGATTGGCCGACATATGTATCTTTGAATGATGAGGTTATAGACATCTGCATCCTCTTTGGCACCCAAATCCATGTGTTACCCTCGTAGTAGCCTTGAGCTTCAATAAAACAAGTTGGAATCCATCGAGAGGTAACATGTGGTTTGAATTGAACTGATTTTTGTTATGAGGACAAGGCATTTTGGGTTTTCTGATAGTGGGTTGGCGATTGAGAATTGGTAGAGAGGCTTTAGGTGAAGGATATGTTGTGTCTTTCTTTACTGATGCTTCACTGGTAGTTGGTTCGGTATGAAGTTGGATGCAAATGTGGAGCTTGAAGATGAAGAACCTTGTGGTGGTAAAGTGGATGTCGATGGGGAGGGAACGACATTGGATTGTGTCGATGTTGAGGCGGCATGCAAATGCTTGTTGCTAGTCCAAAGCACTTGATGTGGAGGCAACTTTCGTGGAGTCTAAAAGTGTAGGGTTATAATTTTTTTACCATTGAGGCACTCCTTGTGGCCTAATCAATTCCACATTGAACCACTAACCACCCAAGAACAACATATTCTTTTAAAGTTTTTGCAGGCATGACCAAAAAGCTACCAACCAAGTGCCCCTTATCACCATAGATGATAATTCTAGAAAACCAAGTACTTTGGTATTTTTGGCACTTATACCCTCTATTCTCATGTTTGAATTTTCAAGTTGAGGTTTATCCAACTAATTCCATGTAGCAAAGGAGAGTAGATTGTGACTCGCACCCGTGTCAAGAATAGCATTATAGAATACTTTACTATAGGGGTTAGGCAATTCACTGGGTGTTCTGATAACTAGGATGTGATCTTCCATGTTGTCGATTACCTCTCCAACATATGCTTATGAAGTAGGTCCAAGGTTTTCTTCTCGATGTTGTTGAAGTTTTTCTCATCTTTCCCTTGCCTCTTGTTGGGCTTGGATATTCTTTTGCATGGCCCTTTCCATGGCGGCTTTCTTGTCATGAGGAGCACGTGTAAGGATTCTTTCGTAAGGGGTCCGTAGTATTTTTTAAACTTACTATAGTACCATTAAGGAAACCAACAATTTCAAGTCCTTCAAGAGTCTCAATGTCCACATATAGTACATTCTGGAGTATCTTCACAAACCCTAAATCATCCCTTTCCAGTATATTTGAGATTTGTCTTTTCATTACGGACCCCATAAATAAGTACAGGACCTCCTACCTCAATCTCCTTGTGCTTAAGATTTTGGTCAAACCATTTCTTTCTTCGGTCTGTTTTTGTCAACACGTTTTGCACTGCAATTTGTCTCTCCTTTGTAAGTTGTTCTAAAAAAAACAACCAATTAGCCAATTCATTACCATCAAGCTTTTTATTTACCCTTAAGTTAAGGATCATGAACTCCTAAGGCATTATAGCCTCAAGTCCATACACCATCTTAAATGGTGTGTAACCGATTGTAACTTTGTATGATGTGTGATAGGCCTATAAAGCTACATGTCAACTTAGACTCCTAGTCAATGCATCGAGCCTCAAACAGTCTTTGTTAATATCAAAATAAGAACCTTGTTGGTTCTCTCTACTTTGCCATTTTCTTGTGGATAATATGGCATTGACCTATAGTGTGTGATCATGAATGTGTTAGTGAGATTTTTTATAACATTAATTATGAAATGCTTACATTAATCACTCGTTAGCTCAAATGGATATCCAAAGCAAGTAATGATGTTCTCATAGAGAAACTTAGTAGTCGCCATGGAATTTTCTTTTCGTGAAGCTCTTTCTTTAGCCCATTTGGTTATATAATCTATGGTAACAATCATGAAGCATGCTTGTGTGCCACGTGTAGTAGGACTAATAAGGGCAATGAAATATAAGCCCCCATTTTCAAAAGGCTGGTCGACCATGATAGGATGCAGTGGCATCATATCCTTCTTATCTGGCTTGGCACTCATCATCACAACCTTTTACAAATAGTGCAGAATCCTTAAAAGACATTGGCCACCACCAGTACCCCCTACCCCGAGTGGAGTACTTTCTTGGTTGAGATTTCTGTTGCAAAATGTCCACCTACTACCCCCTTGTGTGCTTGTTCCATGATCAATGAGATATTGGTCCTCCCATGGTGGTGGACAATGTCTAAGAATATCATCCTTATCTCTCTATAAAGAGTTCCCGCGCACATTAGGAGATATGTGGACTCAATTTTGGGCCCTGTAAGAAGTGCCAACTTAGCTTAGAGAGAGAAAATAAAAAAGGTTTAAAACATATCCAAATTTTCAATTCGGCTCATTTTTTTACTATTATAATAATTAGTTTAAATATATTAAAATATGCATATTCTTTCAATGAGGTTTTATCATGAGGTGGCATTCGTTGTTGGATGCACGTAAAACTTATCAGAACCAAGATTTCACAGATTTGAGGTAGTTATGCATTTAATAGATTCGCGAAAAGCTATAATCATTATCTCGATCATGGGGATTTTTGTGCTAAAAGTTTAAGAAACAACGTCCTTACTAATCGAGTTAATTCTTGTTTCAATTCTTTAATATGTTTTATGATGACAGAAAATACTAGCTTTGCAAATGAGAACATTAATCCAAATTTGGGGATTCCAATTAATCCACCTTCAACAACACAAATTTGGAGAGTCAAGAGTCACTTGAGAGCCCTCCTACATAAAAGGGGCATGGGGCACACTCAAGGGAGGCTTGGGAGGCTAAGGCTATGTTATCTTGAGGCTTATGCTATGGTCTCTTGATGTTATCTTAAGACTAGGCTATGTTATGTTCTCTTGTGTAGAGGATCATATCTACTCACCTACCATTTCACACTATATCTACATGCTATTGGATTGGAATTATACCTCTTGATGGTATGGGACATCAAGGTAAATGTATAATGTATTTCACTATATTTCATGTGTGCATCCCTTGGGCTCAGGGGTGGTCGGGTGGATGAGTTTATGCTTGATTTATGCATGTTTATGCATAACATTTCAACTTTATTCTCTCTTGGAACATTTACAGCAAGATACAAGAACTTTTTACAATTCCATAAGCCCGTCCATCATATGGTCACAAAAGCAGCACTCACAAGCTGAATGAATGATATGGGATGTGAATGCATGTGATGTCATGTGAATCGGGATGTGAATGAATGATATGGGATGTGAATGGATGTGATGTGATGTGAATCGATATGTGAATGAATGAGATGTGATGTGAAATGGATGTGATGAGATGTGATGTAAATTGGATAGATGTGATTGAATGATATGAGATGTGAATGAATGTGATATGAGGAGATGTGGATATGGGTAAATGCGAGTGGATGAGATGTGAATGAATGTGATGTGATGAGATGTATTGGTAAATGCGAGTGGATGAGATCTGATGAGATCGTGGAGACCTAGCTGATAAAGTTGCAACAATTGACGGAGGATGTCTCGTGTAGCAAGGTCGGCCGAGGTCTTGACTAGCCTTGATTCAATTTAAATGGTGAGCTTTCGGTGTACGGTGGATGAGGGATCAAGGAACCGGGCTATGAGTAAAGTGCTAGGTGACCTGCGAAGGATCCTAGAGGGTGCTAACCATACGGTGCTTGGGCTTTGGGTCACCAAAGATACCCACAAGTACGTCGGGGAAGATATTGGAACAAGGAGTAAGAGTTGTTTTCGAAACCGGGCAATGATCTGGTTGATTGACCTTGCTGGTCCTCATCAACGGATGAGTCCATGGCTCTTTTATATGGATCTATTGGTTGATCTTGCTGATCTTCAACGAAGGTTTCATTTGGATATTCTTATGTGATTATATTGCCGGGTACTATGAGCTAGGAGCTATCGAAAAGGCCCCTGAGTGGACATGTGGTGAGTGTTCTGGTTGCCAATGATGCCATAGGTACACTGATGAAGGAATGATTGTAAATTAGGATTCAACTGGATATTTTGGAGGATTATGAGCAGTGACACTATGGTTTCATTAAATTATTATTTTAAAGACAGTTGAATCTGTGAAAAAGGCAATTTCATATTGGGTGTGTGAGTGGTGTGATTAGTTTTAAGTTTGCATGAATATCCAGCTAGGGGGCCTGCGCACTCTTTTCTCTGGTACCCGAGACAAAACCTAACCAAATTCCTTATTGGATCCCATCACTACAGTGATTGGGCGGTTGGCTAACCCATGGGACGTTGGACTGATGGATCCCAAAAATGAGACTAAATTTCTATTATGGTACGATAGATGAAGTAAATCCCGGATAAAAATTGTTCTATGGGAAAAAGAACTAATGGTTTTCTCTCAATAAGGAAAAAAGCGTTGGTCTTTATGATCCAAGTGCAATCTTTTTCTTGATCTGACTAAGGGACTTACGGGTTCGGTCAGATCAGTTCAATTAGTTAAGGCTTTTGACTACGTTAGAATAAAACAATATCCTGGAGGAATCACCCATGAGGAAAGTTTTTCTGGGTTCATGGAAGAACCGAGGGATTAGTCTCTTGTCCAGATATCTGCGGGCAAGGCCCCGAATGAGGGACCCTGCTCCATGCAAGAAGTGCTGCTTCCACTCTGCTAGCACCCAGAATTCGTTTTTGCACAGAGGGGGCAGGGATCTTTCAGCTAGTATCAGAGCAAATTGGCTAAAGTGTGGATCAACTGAGAAGCCAAAAATGCCATAAATTTATGAAGTAGCAGTAAAAGGTTAGAATTGGGTGATGAAACTCATACAAATTGATATTCAGAATTAAATTCATAAATTGATAATTGGGTCTTCAGATGGAAGTACCGTAATTGCATGGAATCCTTGACTTGCTTGAGGCCTAGACATGATGGTATTTACCTTATAGTTCCAAGGACAGTGACTACCCGTATATACCGAGGGTATAACTGCAGCTCTTTACTAGCAGTATATACGAGTAAATCTAAGATCTTGAAATTATAAGAATGATATGGGATGTGAATGGATGTGGTGTCATGTGAATTGGGATGTGAATGAATGATATGGGATGTGAATGGATGTGATGTCATATGAATCCGGATGTGAATGAATGATATGGGATGTGAGTGGATGTGATGTGATGTGAATCACGATGTGAATGAATGAGATGTGATGTGAAATGGATGTGATAAGATGCGATGTAAATTGGATAGATGTGATTGAATGATATGAGATGTGACTGAATGTGATGTGAGGAGATGTGGATATGGGTAAATGCGAGCGGATGAGATGTGAATGAATGTGATGTGATGAGATGTATGGGTAAATGCGAGTGGATGAGATATGATGAGATGTATGGGTAAATGCAAGTGGATGAGATATGATGAGGTTAATTGAGGAAAGAAGTGTTGAGTTGGAAAATGATGTGATTGGATGAGAATGGGAATGCATATGAAATGAATGTGGATTAAGTAATTAGATCGATGTGGAAAGACAAGAGTTCGTTATAGAAATTATATTTATGACTTGTTTTTAAATGAATGTTTTATGTCAAGAATGCTGGGGAAGCATTTTGACCATCTTGTGAATGAGGTCATGGAGACCTAGCTGATAAAGTTGCAAGGAGAGTCAACGGAGGACGTCTCACTTAGCAAGGTTGGCTGAGGTTGACCAGCCTCGGTTTGATTTAAATGGTGAGCTTCCGGTGTACGGTGGATGAGAGACCAAGGAAGCGGCCTATGAGTGAAGTGCTAGGTGACCTGCGAAGGATCCTAGAGGGTGGATTAAGTAATGTAGATCGATGTGGAAAGACGAGAGTTCGTTATAGAAATTATATTTATGACTTGTTTTTAAATGAATGTTTTATGTCAAGAATGCTGGGGCAGCATTTTGACCGTCTTGTGAATGAGGTCGTGGAGACCTAGCTGATAAAGTTGCAACAGCTGACCGAAAGTCAATGGAGGACGTCTCGCTTAGCAAGGTCGGCCGAGGTCTTGACCAGCCTTGGTTTGATTTAAATGGTGAGCTTCCGGTGTACGGTGGATGAGGGACCAACAAGGAAGCGGCCTATGAGTGAAGCGCTAGGTGACCTGCGAAGGATCCTAGAGGGTGCTGACCATACGGTGCTTGGGTTTGTTCTGGGTCATCGAAGATACCCACAAGTACGTCGGGGAAGATATTGGAGCAAGGAGTAAGAGTTATTTTCTGAAACCGTGCATGGATCTGGTTGATTGACCTTGCTGGTCCTCAACGGATGAATCCATGGCTCTTTTATATGGATCTGTTGGTTGATCTTGCTGATCTTCAATGGAGATTCCATTTGGATATTCTTATGTGATTATGTTGCCGGGTACTATGATCTAGGAACTATCGAAAAGTGTTGGATAAATGTAATCCCAACTCCTTAGTCCAATTAAAATGTGGTTGATAGGCTAGTGGGTCAGTGGTTGGTGTGTAAAGCCTACAAATGGTTGGTGCATGTTGTTCATGAAACTTATGCAACTAAAAATAGGGAAGAGGAGTTTCTAAATAACGTACAAGTCATGATCAAGTGATTATGTAAGTTTGGTTCATGTCTAATTACAATTAGTGTCTTATTGTGTTAATCTCATATCAATTTTCTGCATATACCAATTTTTGTCCCTCAAATTCATGATGTCTTGTACAATCTTTGATCCACCTTGAGTATGTTTTGATCAATCTTCATAGCTTAGTTATCATATCTAACATTTGGTATCAGAGCTTGACTCAATTAGGCTTAGTTTATCAAAAAAAACCTAATCAATTTCTTAATCACCATAGCCAGTTTTTTCTGTTTGAACCCCTTGCTGTAGTTTGATTCCATGTGTGCACTTGAGTTGATCATACCCTAATCTTTTGATATAGGCTCTTAGATTAGCTCCCAAGCATGCTACAAATCCAAGCTCATCGTCCAATTCCATCGCAGCAGGGCGAATTTCTCATCGCCATCAGCGCACGTCGATTTCAGTTCAGTGCAGAAATTCTCCCTCATCGCTTCGAATTGCACCAATTCCTTTGAGGTGTAGCAAGACTATCAAGTGAAGATTGTGCATATTAAATCTTGTGATATTTGGTGCACTGTACGGAGCAAATTTCCAGTCGCCCCTTTTTTACAATTTTTGCTCCAAGTATATGGTGATACCAATTTTGAGTTATATTGATGATATTTTTGTTATTTGGGCTTAAATCATCTATGTGAGCAACTTCTCAACATTATTCATCATATTTTATCATCATGAGTTCCGAATTCCCCGACAAATTCCACGAAACTGGGTTCCATACCTGGCAAATCAAGGTGAAGGGCTACCTTGTAAGATTCCTCCCCAGCCTCTCAAGATGTCCAGCATCTTCCCCTGTAATTAAATCCCTCTTCAGAAATATAAAAGATCTTGTTTCTAACTATTTGAACCTAGAGAGAGAAAATATTCTAGAGAGATAATATTCAGATTTTGAATATTTTTAGATAGGAAAATTTCTCATATTATTAAAATAAGTTCCCCTAAAACAAAAATTCAAAAAGAACTTTCCAATGTGCAATTGGAATTAATTGGAAATGGGTATAAAGGACCTTAGCCTAAGGGTCTAGATTTTCAGAAAATCTTTGGATTATGGTCCAATTAAGGTTCCTGTGGGCCAATAGGATCAATCCATGTGTGGAAAGGAGATAAATCCAATTTTGTAAAAGAAGATACCCAAAAATGAGTAAATGCTCACATAAGATGAAGAGTTGACTATGTACAAAGTTTATTAGTAAGAAACTATGAGTAATTTTAATAGTATCAGATAATTGGGTATAATGATCTCATTTTGACACATATGTAAGGAAGAGGAGTCCCTTCAATACTCACATAAGATGAAGAGTTGAATATGTACAAGGTTTATTAGTAAGAAACTATGAGTAATATCAAAAATATGAGATATTTTGGGTATCCAAAAATGAGTAAATGCTCACATAAGATGAAGAGTTAAAAATGTACAAGGTTTATTAGTAAAAAACTATGAGCAATATTAAAAATATGAGATATTTTGAGTATAATCATTCCATTTTGACACATATGTAAGGAAGGGGAGTCCATTAAAGGAGGTGCATATTTCACATGCTTGAATGAGTTTTCAACTCAAAGATAATGTGATATTTTTATCTCTCCTCTCTCTTGAACCAAACCAAATCAAAAAGGAACCAAACCGAATCAAAAAGTAACCAAACTAGGTCCAAATCTAGTCCAAATTCAACCAAACTGAATCTGAAAAATTCAACCAAATCTAGTCCAAATTCAATCAAACTGAATCTGAAAAATTCTAGAAAACAGCTAGCCTTGGTTAAGAACCTCCCTCTCCTATAAATAGAACATGAGTCCTTTGAAGAAAAAGGAGGAGAATTTTACTATTCTAGAACTATGCTGAAATAATGCTAATATTTACTATTCTCTAAAATTCTCTCCAATTTGTAACAAATTGGAGCTTCCCTCTTTCTTCAATCCCCATTGGTGGCTCCATCAACCAATTGATTGGTTGGGGGCCTCTACCGTGAACAAAGAATCAAACAATTTGTAAAGTAAGTGGTGAATTTTGATCTTTTCTATAATTTCTCAATGTCTTTCTCTTCTCAACCCCTCTCAAGCTTGAGAAGCTTAATTGGAATGGTTTTTGAATGCTATTGAAGATAATTGATGAATGGTAGTAAAAAATTACATAAATTGATGAATGCTATTGAAGTTAATTGATGAGTGATAATGCTATTGAAGTAATTAATGAATGATAATAAAGAATTACATAAATTTCCATTTATGCTTAATTCTAATGGTTTCATGTAATATCTCTCTCTCACTCAAGAAATGGTCATACTCATGACCTATTGTCAATCCAAATGAAGCTTTTCATAAAGCTTTTTCTTAATCCAAGATTAATCTATGCTTAAGACCAAATTGATGGCTTTCCCTATACTTTTAGTTTATGTATTTCATGAATGTTGATGATTCAATCCATTATGGATTAATGATCCAATTAGGGATCATTCTAATCATTCTCTTAATGATAAGCTTTATCTTTTAAGATAATTGAGATTTATCAGTCATAGCAGCGGAGCTATGGTAAAATTTTTATAAAAATTACACATAAAATAATTTCATTCAAAGCATGAAAAGAGGACTTCCTACCATATTCTAGGAATTATCATCCTAGATTAATTAAAAGAATTTTATTGTATGCATGGGGATGTGGATGTATGCATGTAGATGTAGATGTATAGATGTGGATGTGAATGTGGAGGTGGATGTATGCATATAGATGTAGATGTATGGATGTGAATGTGAATGTGGATGTGGATGTATGCATGGAGATGTGGATGTTTGCATGTAGATATAGATGTATAGATGTGGATGTAAATATGGAGGTGGATGTATGCATGTAGATGTAGATGTATGGATGTGAATGTGAATGTGGATGTGGATGTATGCATGGAGATGTGGATGTTTGCATGTAGATGTAGATGTATAGATGTGGATGTGAATGTGAAGGTGGATGTATGCATGTAGATGTAGATGTATGGATGTGAATGTGAATGTGGATGTGGATGTGCATGTAGATGTAGATGTATGGATGTGAATGTGAATGTGGATGTGGATGTATGCATGAAGATGTGGATGTACGCATGTAGATGTAGATGTATAGATGTGGATGTGAATGTGGAGGTGGATGTATGCATGTAGATGTAGATGTATGGATGAGAATGTGAATGTTGATGTGGATGTATGCATGGAGATGTGGATGTTTGCATGTAGATGTAGATGTATAGAGGTGGATGTGAATGTGGAGGTGGATGTATGCACGTAGATGTAGATGTATAGATGTGGATGTGAATGTGGAGGTGGATGTATGCATGTAGATGTAGATGTATGGATGTGATTGTGAATGTGGATGTGGATGTATGCATGGAGATATGGATGTATGCATGTAGATATAGATGTATAGTTGTGGATGTGAATGTGGATGTGGATGTATGCATGTAGATGTAGATGTATGGATGTGAATGGGAATGTAGATATAGATGTATAGATGTGGATGTGAATGTGGAGGTGGATGTATGCATGTAGATGTAGATGTATGGATGTGAATGTGAATGTGGATGTGGATGTATGCATGGAGATGTGGATGTATGCATGTAGATGTAGATGTATAGATGTGGATGTGAATGTGGAGGTGGATGTATGCATGTAGATGTAGATGTATGGATGTGAATGTGAATGTGGATGTGGATTTATGCATGGAGATGTGGATGTATGCATGTAGATGTAGATGTATAGATGTGGATGTGAATGTGGAGGTGGATGTATGCATGTAGATGTAGATGTATGGATGTGAATGTGAATATGGATGTTGATGTATGCATGGAGATGTGGATGTATGCATGTAGATGTAGATGTATAGATGTGGATGTGAATGTGGAGGTGGATGTATGCATGTAGATGTAGATGTATGAAAATGAATGTGAATGTGGATGTGGATGTATGCATGGAGATGTGGATGTATGCATGTAGATGTAGATGTATAGATGTGGATGTGAATGTGGAGGTGGATGTATGCATGTAGATGTAGATGTATAGATGTGAATGTGAATGTGGATGTGGATGTATGCATGGAGATGTAGACGTATGCATGTAGATGTGGATGTATGGATGTGAATGTGGATGTGGATGTGTATGTATGGATATATGGATGTAGATATGGATGTATAAATGTGGATGTGGATGAGGATGTATGGATGTGAATGTGGATGTATGGATGTGAATGTGGATGTGTATGTATGGATGTATGCATGTAGATGTGGATGCATGAATGTGGATGTATGAATGTGAATGTGGATGTGTATGTATGGATGTATGCATGTAGATGTGGATGTATGCATATAGATATGGATGTATGGATGTGAATGTGCATGTAGATGTGGATGTATGGATGAGGATGCATGAATGAGCATGTAGATGTGGATGTATGAATGTGGATGTGGATGTATGTATGTAGATGTGAATGTATGCATATAAATGTGGATGTATGGATGTGAATGTACATGTAGATTGGGTTAATGTGGAAAAATGAAAATTAATATAGAAACTGTATTTGTAAACTGTTTGTAAATGCTGTTTGGAAATGGCTGTTTTATGTCAAGAATGCTGGGGAAGCATTTTGACCGCCTTGTGATTAAGGTCGTAGAGACCGAACTGATAAAGTTGCAACTGCTGACGGAGAGTCTATGGAGGACGTCTCGCTTAGCAAAGTCGACCGAGGTCTTGACCAGCCTCGGTTCCATTAAAATGGTGAGCTTCCAGTACGGTGGATGAGGGACCAAGGAAGCGGCCTATGAGTGAAGCGCTAGGTCACCTGCGAAGGATCCTAGAGGGTGCTGACCATACGGTGCTCGGTCGGGCTTTGGGTCACCTAGGATACCCACACGTGCGTCGAGGAAGATATTGGAATAAGGAGTAAGAGTTGTTTTCTGAAACCGGGCATGGATCTGGTTGATTGACCTTGCTGGTCTTCAATGGATGAGTCCATGGCTCTTTATATGGATCTGTTGGTTGATCTTGCTGATCTTCAACGAGAGTCCATCTTGATTTTTATAAGTGATTATATTGCCGAGTATTATGGGCTAGGAACTATTGAAAAGACCCCTGGGTGGTTTACATCCAATAACATTCTTGTCCTTTGGTAATGCAACCAAGTTCCATGTGTCATTATGAACCAATGCATCCATCTCAACATCCATTGCTTTCTCCCATACATGCTCTCCAATAGCCTCTGTATAACATGTAGGTTCCACATGCTTCACCATAGATGTCATATATGCATAGTGCATAGCAAAATCTCGATATGTCAATCTGTCAACAGGATATCTGACTCTCTGGGATCTCCGCAATGCATGCGGGTCACTCTGTACACCTGTAACTCTAGCATGTGGTGGCACATATATGTCCTGCCTAGCACCAGGTGTGCGTAAAACAGGTATGCCAAGCTCCTCATCCAAACTCTCTGAACTCGATGACTCATAACCTGTGATTCCAATTCCTTCGACCTTCTTCTTTCCTTTATCCAAAGCACTACTCCCAGTGCTCACACTCTCATGCCTCAAACGTCCTGACCATGGATGTACAGTACTACTCTCAGCTTCTGCTTTCTGCTGGCCCAAACATAGTAGTAGAACTAGAACTTGCTTGTGACAAGTTCACAAGCACATCAGCCTCAAGTGACTCAATGACTCCCTCATCTTTTGCTTTGTACCAATTAGCAAGCTCATCAAACACCACATCTCGTGAGATGACCACTTGTCTAGTTTGTGGGTTATAACATTTGTATGCCTTTCGATCCTGTGCATATCCAACAAATACACATTTCTCTGCCTTAGGATCCAACTTCCTTCTTCTTTCATGGCACATGTACATAAGCTATGCATCCAAATACTTTGAGGTGTCCAATGTCTGGCGGCCTGTAACCTGTAAGCCGCATCTCTAGCGTGCTTCCATGAATGGCTGCTGTAGGTGTTTTGTTCAGTACATACACTGCAGTAGCACATGCTTCTGCCCAATAATAATCTGGCATGCTCTTTTCATTGAGCATCGCCCTAGCCACTTCACATATGACTCTATTCTTTCTCTCAGCCATAGCATTCTGCTGAGGTGTATACTTGCAAGTCAATTGTCTTCTTATTCCATGCTTCCTCAAGAAATGCTCAAAAGCTTTTGAGGTGTATTCACCACCTCCATCTATTCTCAAACATTTAATCCAATAGCCATATTGCTTTTCTGCAAAAGCTTTGAAATCCATAAACTTTTCCAACACTTCACTCCTCTCTCAGAAAGTATATCCATGTCATCCTGCTGAAATCATCTATAAATGTCACATAGTATAGACTGCCTTTGATAGATGGGTTTTGTGCAGGACCCCATACATCACTATGTACGATCTCAAGTGGCCTGCTACTCATATTTCCTTCTCTAGAAAACCTCAACCTTGCCTGCTTTCCAAATTGACAGGCTTCACAAATATGCATATTCCTATCATATTTAAATCTAGGCAATCCACTGACAATGCCTCTTGTTTGCATGTTCTTTAATCTCTGTATATTGACATGTCCAATCCTCTTATGCCACATATTAATGTCCTATACCACATTCGTGCTTTTAGAGAACATGGCTGATTTTAACTCAGGAATTCAAGCATCCAGCTTAAACAACCTACCTTCTTTCTTGCCTTTAGCAATTACTCTACATCCATGTTTGAAGTCCTCAACGAAGAAACCATGCTCGTTGAAACGAACCTGTAATCCCTGTTCCACCATTTGACCACTGAGGCCAAGCTCTTTGTGATAGTAGAAGGCACATACAATACATCAGACATAGACTTTGTCAGCCATTGTGCATGACCAATGGTACACTTCCAAACATGTGTAATGACATGCTGGGTATCATCACCTGTTTCCACATAGTCTTTCACTTCCATAGGCTTCATATGCTCAAACCATTCTCCATGACATGTCATATGGTTTGATGCTCCTGAGTCCATATACCATGTATCATCATTCTCAGCATTTGTCATCATCGATCCAACAACATGCTTCATGACAAACAAATGATTTGCAGTGCCATCATTATTGCTTGATGCATAGTTTCCACCACCATGTTGTGCATAATTTCCACCATAATGACTACCATAAATGACCGTGTCCAGCTGGTCATAGTGTGTGGACATTAGCTAGGGTTAGTAGAGTGTGGACACAACTCATAGTGTGTTGTGTGGATTATGGATTAGTGCATTATGCTGTTTGTGTGAGAGTGGAGCTTTTCACCAACAATCTGTACAGGATTATCCGCGACATGTTTGCTTAACGTGCACCTTCCGCACTTGTCCAAATCTGTAAATTAGCCTTCCTCAGCTCAACCACACTCCAATGAATGTTACAGATACTCCAATGTAGCCAACAAACTCCAAATTTGATGTAGAAAATCAACCTGTATGCATCCAAGATGAATCGACTCACGCACTTCGAGATACCCTGCTTTGATGCGCCTTCCAAAGCTCCAAATCACAATGTAGTGGTGCAATCAAGTATGGGCAACTTGCATTGTCACCTAAACAACCTCAATGTAGAGTATCAACACCATTTGACCTGTGTACATATCAATTTTTGAAAAACCCCTTTCTCTATTTTGGGAAAAACCAGAAAAACCAAAAAAACCAGTAGTAATTTGGCTCTAATTTCTTCAATATTTGTCCAAATTGAGCAACCAGGAATTCATTAGCTTAGCAATAGTGTCCATCAACTCCATGTTAGAGGAATTTGTCTAATTGTATAAGACCAAAGATTAATTGCTCAATTAAAATTGCTCTGTTTCTCTGCAACCAATGGACAGCTTGTTTAATCAGCTCATTCCCAACTCAATTAGGCATAATTCATCAATCCAATCACATAGCCTTCTTCTCCAAATTGTACAGCAACCAATTGCTAAAGCAATTGTCAAATATGCCAAGTAACCAATTGATCTCCTCGCTTCAAAATTGTCAAAACTCTGCCCTGTTTCTCTGTTCTGGCTGCGCCGCCTGCTGTAGAGGCCTTTGGGAAGGTTTTAATTGCTAATTGATGAGTCCTACAAGTGCCCAAGACACCTAGGTATGTGTGCAACCAATCAATGGTTTGATTTTAGCCAAAAAACACGCTCCAAATGCATCAAATCTTCACCTCATTTTCTCTGTTTTGTGAGAGCTCAAAAAACCAGTAATTTCACTCATTCAAATGCATGTAACTTGCTCCAAAATCACAGTAGGGCTTGCATAGGAGTTTCCATTACATCCCTCATTGTCAGATACATGTTTACTTTGCTAGATTTACATGTATTTCCACCATACATCAAGGTTGCCAAGCTTTAATGGAAAGCTTCCGAAAACTAGAATTTTTCTTTGCTTTGATTTGCTCTAGATTGCTTTGTTTTTGCCTATATCACCTGCAATCCGCTCAAGGATGTTTAGAAGACCTTACCCGATAGGCCAAGCTCTCAGATCTGATAGTATTTGGTGTGCTCCAAGCTTCACAGCTCCAATGGCAAGCTTCACAGCTTCTCTTCATAGCTTCTTCTCCCTCTTCTCTTCACTCACTCATAAACCCTGATAAACAGCACAAGGCTCTGATCCAGGCATGGAAGTACACGATAAAAAGTTTCTTGAAAGGAAAAGGATTTTGGAATCTCATTACAGGCGCTGAGCCAGAGCCTGAGCTACCTCGACAACCTTCAAGCAGCAGCTTATTGCTCATAAGCAATGGTCAGAGAGAGCATTCAAAGTGCTGCATTATCTGTCTATATGTATTTCTGATGCTATGCTCATACACATACAGGATGCTGAGAATCCCAAAGATGCATGGGATACTTTGGTCAAGATGTTTGATACAGATACGAGTGCTTGCAAGTCTCAGTTTTGCGACAGCAGATACATAATGTGAAAAGGAATAAAAGGATCATACATGATTATGTGCAAGAAATCAAGAAGTTTGCAGATGCATTGGCCACAATAAATGCCCCCATGCCTGATGATGATTTGGTGGATATTACCTTGCGTGGTCTTGGCAAGGAATACAAATCTTTTGATACATCTATCTCTGTGAGAGGAGTACAGGTTTACCAGACTTTGATGAGTTGGTTTCCCTCTTACTTGTGGAGGAAATCAAACTCAGTGATTCATTTCTGGATGCATCTTCTAGCCACCATGATGATAATGGCAGAAATCAGGTTTTCTATTCTCAAAGAGGCTTTAGAGGCAGGGGGAGATTCACATCATGTGGACGTGGTGGTAATGGTCATGGATGGCAGGACAGGTCATCACAACATAATTTTTAGCCTTCATATGGTGCTCGAGGTGGTCGTGGATATGCACCTCAAAGAGGCAAAGGTAACCCCCGTGGTCGAGGACGTTGGCAAGGCCAACAAACATCTATGCAAGATGTTGAATGCCATTATTGTGGGAAATATGGTCATATGGCGAGAGATTGTTTCCGCAAACAGAATGATTTGAGAGGGAGTAGAGCACAACGTGGTGGTCATTATGGTGGAAATTATGCACAACATGGTGGTGGAAACTATGCATCAAGCAGTAGTGATGGCACTGCAAATCATTTGTTTGCCATGAAGCATGTTGTTGGATCGATGATGACAAATGCTGAGAATGATGATACATGGTATATGGACTGAGGAGCATCAAACCATATGACATGTTATGGAGAATGGTTTGAGCATATGAAGCCCATGGAAGTGAAAGGCTATGTGGAAATAGGTGATGATACCCAGCATGTCATTACACATGTTGGAAGTGTACCATTGGTCATGCACAATGGTCAGACAAAGTCTATGTCTGATGTATTGTATGTGCCTTCTATCATAAAGATCTGAACGGTAGAGGGGGAGGAGACACACACACAAGAGCAAACCCTAATGTATATTGCAAACCCTAACCATAGAGGGAAGCCATCTCCACTCTCACACAAAGCATAATGCACTAATCCATAATCCACACAACACACTGAGTTGTGTCCACACTCTACTAACCCTAGCTAATGTCCACACACTATGACCAGCTGGACACGCGGTCATTTATGTCTCACACATGTTCCTACCTAATCTACCAGCACATAGCATAGCTGGCTCACACTGACATCGAGCTTGAATCTCAACAGTCATCGTTATGGCTAAATCTTTAGCAAAAGAATGTTTCTCAATGGTAATCTCTTATTTCAAAACTAAACTCTAGGCTTGATGAGCTAAATATTAAGAATTGATATTTTCATGATTTTGTGTTAGTAAAAATAATGATTATTTCTTTTTAGATTGTTTATGAGTAGATAAAAATTACTTTAACTCATTCTAAATGAGAAAAAGATTATCCTAACAAATTGGGAAAAGAGGAATGTTTAATTTAGCTTAATCAAGAAAAATAATCATAATTATGCTTATAATTATGGCTGAAATTATGATATGTATACATAGTTTAATTTTAAGGTTAAAAGAAGAACTTCTATCATATTTTCATTGCAAGTTTTTATTCAATTAGAAAAATTTAGAATTATCAGTAAATAGTAGCGAAGCTATGGTAAAAATTTCCAGAAAAAAATACATATCTTATTTTTATGCATAATAATAAAAGAGGAATTCCTACTATATTCTAGGCTTAGAAATTTTAAGCAAAAAGAATGATTTTTATCATATTCATGAAAGAATACTTTTTAGTATTTATGCATAATTATTTAATTAAGAGAAAAGAGAAATTTTTGATAAATTTATTTTTTATGCATAAGAATTTAAATGTTAAAAGAGGAATTTCCATGACATTTGGGATTCAATCATTGAAATTTTAAAAGAGGAATTTTTGATATATTTCAAAATATGGATATTTGATTTAATTAAAAATAGAAATTTTCATGGTAAAGTAGAAAAAGGTCTAAATTAATTTTGATGAGATAAAAGAGGAGTTTTCACCATAATTCCACATACGGAATTAGGTATACTAATGTTGATGATTAAATTGGTGTAAATAATATTTTAAGTTATTTATATGTGGATAAATCAATAAATTGATATATACTCAAAACTTGGATTAGAGGAAGAAGAGTATTTTTATAAAATCCCAATATTTTGGTATAGAACTATTTCTAAATTCTATTAAGGTTTAGGAAGGAAAGAAACTCATAAAGTTAGAATTTTCCATACGATTAGAAGTTTCGTTAAATTATCTGAAGAAAATCCTTAGGAATCAAAGTTAGAAGTAAACCGAATAATTTTTGGCTAGACCACAACCGTGAGAAGGGCGGCCAGTAAATTACTTGCCCATCTCTCAAATCTGAATCAAGCAAAAATCTCGTGACCAATTCCAAAGCTTGACACAAAGAATAGACTACCGTTGAACTAGAGAAGTTTTTCTTTAATCGAAATCATCAAGAATCAAGTTGGAAATTCAGTCAAATGATGGGTAGATTACCCTGATGTGAGATCAATGATTCTCATTAAGAAAATTTGGATTGTGGGAAAAAGGGTTTTGTGGAATAAAACTCAAACCGGGAATTCTACTTGCATAGAACCTCTATTTTTAAAGGACTGTTTTATGCCAGGAAGCATTTGGCTTGTGATTTATGTTGAGATATTGAGCTCATCTAGTGAGGCGGTGGACACTGATGACCTACCTAGGGGATATGCCCCACACTTCCACCACTGGCATGGTTGGTGAGATCATGGGTGATATGCGGCCAATGGGATGACAAGCTATGTGATAGCCGTTCTAGAGACTAGCATAGTTATAGCGCCAGTTCATTTAGTTGTTGGGTTCACACTATAGAGAACCCTAGTATGTATTTGGTTGAGTACCTTTTCATATGGTGTGTACTCTTATCTTTGTATATGGTGTGTTGAGTGTTGTGTGAAGAAGAAGAAGATTTTCAGCCTCACCTTGTGTGTTCTCTTTTAGGGTTTTGTGAGTGTGTGTATGCTTGCAAGAGCTCAAGCTCTCTTCTCCCCTGCATCTTTTCATGGTATCAGAGCCTGGTTCATGCTAAGGGCTGAGCTGCAAGCAAGAGAAGCACACGAAACGGTACGAGGGTAAGAGCTTCATCTACTCTTCCCTATTTGTGTTTGCGACTACACCCTTGTCATCGGGAGCTCTACGGGAGGCACCAGCAAACGATCTTTGATTCAGGAGCTTTCTTCACGGCGGGAGTAAAGCTATAGGGCAACTTTATAGTCCTATTGGACCCAATTTTTCGGGCCGAAAACGTGTTTCCTCCGTTGTTCAAAAAGCAGGCGATTTTGAGCCCTGCGGCGGGTAAGTCATCGATTATATGCAGAACTCTATTTTAAGAACTGCAGTAAGACAGATTGGTTGTTCAGACATTGGGTGTGTTGCAAGGAGGTCAACAGTTGCCATTGGGTGTGTTGCAAGGAGGTCAACAGTTGCCATTGGGTGTATGTATGCACATTGAGGTCACTGGTTGTGATATTTGAGTGTAGTACAGTACCGCTACAGAAAATACAGCAGTTTGTGTAGGACAAACCAGACTGCTGTTTCTGGTAAAATTGTGTGTCTAGCAAGATGTCAAATGATGGCATAAACCAGATCGTTGTTGCTGAAAAGCTTAATAAGAACAACTTTCATGTTTGGAGGTTCAGGTTGACAAATTTCTTGATGGGAAAGGATTACTGTTGGGACTACATAGAAGGTGAGCATGAAGAGGCATCGGAGATACCAGAGATCAATTCGACTGCTGTAGATGTGAAAGAGTTCAAGGATTAGAACCAAGGAGCTAGAAAAGTTATGTATTGGCTCTCTATCAGTATACAAGACACCATGATTGGGCACATACAGGATGCCAAGTCCCCCAAGGAGGCATGGGACACCTTGGTAAAACTCTTTGAAACGAATACCCAGGCACGAAAGATACAGTTGAAGAATGAACTTCATACTGTGGAGAAAAAGAGTATGTCTGTGAATGACTATGCATTGAAGATCAAGGGTATTGTGGAATCCCTTGCATCTATTGGTGTTTCAGTAGATGATGATGATAAGGTGGAAGTCTGTCTACGTGGTCTTGGGCCACAATACAAGGCGTTCAAGACGTCTATATAGACTCGAGAAAACATTCCCAATTTCACAGATTTGGTGTCTATGTTGATTATAGAAGAGAAGAGCTTGGGTGACGACCAACAGTCTTCACAAAACAAAAACAGTTTAGAGCAACAGGCCTTCTACACAAGTTCAAGAAGAGGAGGAGGTAGACGAGGCCATGGACACGGCCAAGGAGGTGGCTG
The DNA here is from genome assembly GCF_041138505.1 of Cibotium barometz. Lineage (NCBI taxonomy): Eukaryota > Viridiplantae > Streptophyta > Polypodiopsida > Cyatheales > Cibotiaceae > Cibotium > Cibotium barometz. The sequence continues at coordinate 40,018,911 of NC_141068.1, forward strand.
AATAGGTAATCAGAATTATGGTCAACAGCAGCAACAACAAGAGTCCCAGAATTCACAACAACAACAACACGTAGGTGGAAGAGGCCAATTGAGGAGGTAGGGGGAGTCAAAGAGGTCGTGGAAATTGGTAAAGGCAGTATAATCATACACGTAGATGCTTTTATTGTCGTGGTAAGCCTGGACATGTGTAGGCAGATTGTTATAAGAAGCAGACTGACATGCAAAATGGAAAATTGTAGCAAAACAACTATGCAAAATGGAAAATTGTAGCAAAACAACTATGCATCCTCAAGTAGAAATAATGAGGATAATGAAAGGTTGTTTGTTATGCAGCATGTCGTTAATGCTATGTCTGAAAATGTTGAAGCAGCACATAAAGATGATGTATGGTACGTTGATTCAAGTGCTTCAAACCACATGACAAGTCATGGGGAGTGGTTCAAGGAGATGAAAAACCTTGAAAGACCAAGTTTTGTGGAAACAAGGGATGACACTGATCATCCAATTGCCCATGTTGAAGATGTGCAATTGTCTATGCAGGATGGGAAAGTGAAGTACCTTGCAGCAGATGTACTTCATGTTCCGAACATAACAAAGAATCTGGTTTCAGTTTGCCAAATGATTGAGCAGGGTTTGCAAGTTCGATTTAACCTTGATGGTTGTTATGTTGAAGACTTTAAAGACAAGTGCAGGTTGGTTGCAAAAGACAAGTGCAGGTTGGTTGCAAAAGGCAACAGAGTGGGCAAAATGTTTACATTGAATGTAACATGCCTGAAGTGAGTGCTGCGATGTTTGCAAATGGTTCAGGAATTGTTGCAGACACAAATATTTGGCATAAAATAATTGGACATGTGAATGTGCAGAGAATGAAGTCTATGCAGACTAAAGGAATAGTGATGGAAGCATAAGTAGGTAACAAGGCTAGATTGGTAGCCAAAGGATATGCGCAAACATATGGCATTGATTATGAGGAAACTTTCAGCCCAGTTGTTGCCAAGATGGCAACAGTGAGAGTTGTGATAGCAGTGGCTGCATCAAAGCAATGGTCTTTACATCATCAGATGGATGTAAAGAATGCATTCTTGCATGGGGATTTGGAAGAAGAGGTGTATAGAAGTTGTAGCCACCTTGTTATGAGGATGTGAATAACCCCCGAGCATGTTTGCAGGTTGAAGAAAGCCTTGTATGGCTTAAAACAAGCACCAAGAGCATGGTCTGATAAGATTTTTGAATATCTTGTCACTATAGGCTTTCATGTAGCCAATGCAGATTTCTCGCTGTATGTGAGACACAATGATGGGATTGTGCTTGTTTTCATTTATGTAGATGACCTGATCATTATGGGGGACCATGATGCAGAGATCTTTGATGTAAAGATCTTCCTTAGATAAAAGTTTGAGATGAAGGATCTGGGGGAGCTCAGATATTTCCTGGGCATTGAGGTGATTAGGTCACCACATGGTATTGGATTACTGCAGAGACAGTATGGCTTGGATATGTTGTCCAAGTATGGTATGACAGGCTATAAGCCTATCTTAGTGCCATTGGATCAGAATGGCAAGTTGAGTGCAGATTGAAGAGAGATTTTGGAGGATCCCACTATGTATAGGCATATAGTAGGAAGCTTGATGTACATGACGATCACCAGGCTAGATTTGAGCTGTGCTATTGGGTTGGTGAGTCAGTTTATGTAGGTTCCTCAATGCAAGTTCCTCAGAAGCTACATTTGGATGCATTGAGATGCATACTGAGGTATGTGAGGTCTACTTTGCATTGTGGAATATTTTATGAAACTAGGATGACAGAGATATGTGTACATGGGTACACAGATGTTGATTGGGCAGGTAGTATCTTAGATAGAAGATCAGATAGAAGATCTACTAGTGGCTTCATGTTTTCTTTGGGGAGTGCTACTATGACTTGGAGCAGCAAGAAGCAGCCTATGGTTTCTCTATCCAGCACAGAGGCCGAGTACAGAGGTGCTGCTATGGCAGCATGTGAGGTAGCTTGGTTGAGAAAGCTACTTGCAGATTTGGGTCTATCATAGACAAGTTGTCATTTTCTGTGACAACATTAGCAGTATATAGTTGGCTAGGAATCCAATTTTTCATGCTCGCATGAAGCATATAGAGGTCCACTACCATTTTGTCAGAGAGAAGGTTTTGGCAGGAGAGACGTTGACCTTGTTTATGTCAGCACTCACACACGATCAGGTCGCTGACATCTTTACCAAAGCATTGGGTACATAGAAGCTCCGCAGATTCAGGGCTTCGCTTGGTGTACATGAGATGGAGTTGAGCTGGAGGGGGAGTGTTGAGATATCAAGCTCATCTAGTGAGGCGGTGGACACTGATGACCCGCCTGGGGGATAGACCCCACACTTACACCACTGGCATGGTTGGTGAGATCATGGGTGATATGTGGCCAGTGGGATAACAGGCTGTGTGACAGCCATTCTAGAGACTGGCATAGTTACAGTGCTAGCTCATTTAGTTGGGTTCACACTAGAGAACCCTAGTATGTATTTGGTTGAGTACCTTTTTATATGGTGTGTACTCTTATCTTTGTATATGGTGTGTTGAGTGTTGTGTGAAGAAGAAGAAGATTTTCAGCCTCTCACCTTGTGTGTTCTCTTTTATGGTTTTGTGAGTGTGTGTGTGTGCTTTTGCAAGAGCTCAAGCTCTCTTCTCCCTTGCATCTTTTCAATTTAAAACTAAGGAGAGATTCATTTTGCAACAGCTGGTGAGTCGTCAAAGGACTTCGCTCGTGGGGGCAAAGCCTACCGAGGTCTTGACCAGCCTCAATACGGTTAAAATGGTGTGCTTCCGGTACAATGGACAGGTGATGCATGGGCTCGCAGGCGGTTGCTAGGACACCCATGCATATGTCGAGGAAGATTCGGATGAACTAGAAGGGAATTATTTTTGTAAACTAGATTTTGATATTGGATCTCGTCGTTTGACCAATTGGTCTTCAACGGAGAGTCTTGATGATAAATTTTGTAAAACAATGGACTCGATATTTTGGAGGATTATGATCAGTAATACTATGGTTTCATTGAAAGATTGTTTTAAAGACAGTCGAATCTGTTAAAAAGGCAATTTCATATTGGGTGTGTAAGTGGTGTGTCTACCTTGAATTTTGCTAGAAGGCCGGTTAGGGGGCCTGGGAACTCTTTTCTTCGGTACCCACCAGGATAAAATATAACCAAATTTTTATACAAAGGAATCCTTCCAATACAGTGGTTGGTGGGCGGTTGGCTAACCCATGGGCCGCCGGTTGGGGTTATGCTGGATCAGGGGGATTCGTGCGATACAAATAGACTGACTCGTTAGATTAATTCTAACGATAGATGATTTTCCAAGTGGAATCGCCCGTGCCTTCTGGGGCGAGGGAAGTTATCCTTTCGGGTTCAATTTTGGAGGAACCGTCGGGCTAGTCTCTTGTCTCGATGCGAGGCCCAGAGTATGAATCCCTGCCCTGCGCAAGAGGTCAACGCTGCTTTCACCGTCGTCGGCACCCCAAAGGGGGAAATCACGGAGGGGGCAGGGGTCTCACAGAAACTTAGAGATTCTCTATCATTAACTACCACTATCTTCTAGCTTACGTGTAAAGATTCGGTAGTATTATTTTATTATTATTTTAAGTTGAGTAAATGTTATTTTAAGATGCTTTTTGAGCATAATTTTACTCTATTTACTTGAATTCTTGCTTTAAAATGCCGAACTTCTCCGTTACGGAAGCCTCTTCCTCATTGGCTGAGCGCCACTCTCTCTCTAGAACTAAAAGGCCAAAAAATGAGCCCACATTTCTCCTAATGATAAGTTGGTAAGGATCACTCTCTTTTAGCAACTTTCTTGCTAAATATTTCCTTAGTAGCTCCTTTCCTTAGTAGTTGCTAAATATTTCCTTAGTAGTTCCTTTCCTTCTAGAAAACCATTTGCTAAAAAGTTAACGATTTCCTCGTTCCACTCTGGGAATAGCTTCAATCTTGAATAGTGTAGCATCTGGGGTAACTCATCATCCACTCTGATTTGTGCTTCACCATTAGGTACGTGTGAATGATCTGCCATGAAATGTTTTTTCCCAGGTCTCACAACTATAGTGAAATCGAGAAGAATCAATAACCACCTTGTGGAGCATGGTTTAACAAGGTACAAGAGGGATTGATTATCAACATAAAAAATGAATTTATGAGCAAGAACGTAAAGCTTAAATTTCTTAACAGCATATACCATTCCTAACATTAGGGGAAGTTTGGGATCATTTTTGGGCCCTCTAAGGAATGCCACATCATCAAAAATGGGGCCATGGTAAATTTTTTGTAAATCAACTCCAATTTTTTTTGGAGGTTGCATATATAGAATCTACTCTTCAAGATCTTTCCATGGATATATAACATGATGGGGTTTGGACATGACCCATGGAAGATGTATAAAAAGTAGGTTCAAAAGTGCTGATGTGGACCGGGTAGCCTTTAAGCTTGATTTTGAGAAAAATGGTATATCTTGATCTTAGCACTCTAAATGTTTCAGAGTTTGAAATTATAAGATCTACTTTTCATGATCTTTCCAATGATATATCATATGATGGGGTTTTAACATAAGGAATGTTCACCACAACCCCCATTTTCAAGGCAAAGATGGCAAAAAATCCCTTAGAGGGCCTAAAAATGAGCCAAAATTTTCTCTTATGACCCTCATGTTCTGTGGTGATATAATTAGTTTCAACCTTATTCAATTGATAGCTCACAAAATAATAGGGTAGTATAATTTGTAACCACTTGTGGTTATGTTAGAGGACATTTGCAAAGTTAGAAGCATCAATATGCACATGGAAGATAACATCCGAGTTTGGTACTCGTAGTATGGGAGCACTAGCCAAAGCTTGCTTTAACATGTCATATCCACTCAAATATAATTAGAAGCTGGTACAAAGGTCTAGCTATCTCAGCATAGAATAATACGAACCATGATAGTAGCCAACATGACCCATAAGTCTTTAAACTCCCTTATAGTTTATGGGCGACACTAAGTCCAAAATGACTTTGGATTTTCCCTCATCTGTAGAAATATCATTTTTGGATATTGTATGTCCCAAGATCACTCCATGCTTGGCCCAAAATTGGCATTTGGAAAGGGTCTAATGATATGCGATAAAGCCTACACCTTTCAAAGATCGTTCTTAAGTATGCTAGATGTTCTTTTCGGGATGAATGAACACATAAGTCATCTAAGAAAGCTTCAACAAACTCTCTTAAGATGTCCTTAAAAGGTACTGTTCATCATCAACCTTTGGAACGTGGTTGGTGTGTTGGTTAGGCCAAATGGCATAAAACGATAAGCATACACCCCACCTTCTGTAACAAATGTTGTTTTAGCCTTGTCCTCAAGTGTAATGGAAATGTGATTATAGCCTGAGTATCCATCTAAAAAGATATAAAAATGTGATTATAGCCTGAGTATCCATCTAAAAATGTGATTATAGCCTGAGTATCCATCTAAAAAGATATAAGCTTCCTTGTCCTCAAGTGTAATGGAAATGTGATTATAGCCTGAGTATCCATCTAAAAAGATATAAGCTTCCTTGCTTGCAACTCGCTCTAGTATATGTTTAAAATAAGGCAAGGGGTAGTGATCCCTGTTCGAGTGGTAGTGTGACATGAAAAATTGATATCTTTCATTTTCAATTTTCTGCATATTTTGATGGTTTCTCAATGGTAATGAGCTAGAAGCTTGTCCAAGAATATTGCGGTGCCCACAATAGAATAACGGCATGGTGATGCGACGGCTTGGCGGCTACCCTGATAACAGCATTCTATCTTCAAATATAATGGTTTTACTTGATTTAGGGTGCAAACATTGTAAATGCCACAAGTATGCTTGATAAATACTTTGGTATGGTAGATAGGCTAGTGATGTGAAAAATAAAAGTGGGCCTTCATGTTGCTCACATGGATTTTAATTGTATTATTAATATAGTATTCACCGTAAAGCTACAAGTTAGGGAGTGTGGAAGGCATGTGGAGGAGTGTGTGTAGGTGCATAATTGGAAAAGATTCTTCTAGAATGCCTACATGGAAGAGGAAAATTCCGCCATGTGTAAGTGGGATCTCCACCTACATGCCACTTAGACTTGGCTATTATCTCATCACACTTTCAAAGTCAAAAAGTCTTCAATTTTATAATCAATAGCAGACTTAGCCTAAGAGGACAGTTGATGTGACATCTACCGTTATGTCACCACTGAAGGATTGAAGATTTTTATGTTATAATTTGTAACAATGGAAGAGAGAGTGATTCTTCACCTACAAAATGAGCCCTCCTCTCCCTTTCAAATCAATGAATGAGCCTCCTCAATTGAGCATTTTGTGTCATTGCCATTCTCTTATCTTCAAACCCTTATTTCAAACACTCTCTTTACATGTGAATGTCTCATTTAGCATTATCTCCTCATGCTCAGTCCAATTTTGGACCTCTTTGATGATTCATGATAAGTGGGATAAGGAGTTAATATCTTGGCAGGCCTGTGACTTCTCAAGGTAGCCCTTGCCTTATTGCCGCCCTCCTTTGGAGGAGGTACCAATGGTTTTAGCGGGGTAATGAGCATGTGGAAAGACTTTGGGGACCATAGGTAAATCTTTACGATTGTCTGCTGAGCAATGTTAACCCTTACCCTCTAGCTTGAATCATGAAGGAGACGAGAGGCAAGAGGCTATGTGAAAATTGAGGTTTCATGTAAAGAGTGAAGTGCAGTTTTTGTGGTCCGATACCCAAATTTCAACCAGTAATTACTCTCACTTGGGTATTGGTTTCTAAAATTGATTATATGGCTAGGAAGCTCTTTATATTCTTTTTCCACTCATATAAATAATTTATTGATCCTTTACTTCATTGATGATCAGAATTTCTCCCAAATCTGCTAACTTATAGGCGAATTTTGGCAGTTTTATAGTCTTGTAGTAAAATGCTCATAACTTTTTGCTCGGTTTCCCGTTTTTGAAAGTTTTTATATAGGCGCGAAGCTCTCTTCAAGCTCCACACACCTATGTAAACTTTTTTTGCACAATCTATATAGGTTTTAAACTGCAATTCTCTGTGTATCTCTATTTTTAAATACTTTTGACCATTATTTCTTCTTAATAATGATTAATTCCTCTTAATCTCTTATCAAAAGGCCAATCCCATGTGTCTTATCCTCTTTTTAAGTGATTGTTATATTCTTTTACTTTAAGATGTTCTGTCCAAATTCCCCAATTCGAATGGATGAACCTTACTAACATTCCCCGTATGTTTCCATTCACATAATCTTGAGTCAGAAGATTTTCTTCCAACAAAGAATTGCCCTCTTGTTTGGAGCTGCAAGACTGGCAGAAATTCTTGCTTCTCCTGAGCCTTTCATCTTTCCTTCCATGAATTATGATCTCACCTTTGATGTGTATATCTTTATCTTAACCTAGGGAGAGAAAGGGAGGTGAGGAGGCTATGAGGTTTCATACAAGTGTGTTTTGATTCTAAGAAGTGACCGAAGTCAAAAACCCCAACTTTGTGTCACAGTAGCATTCACCTTCTTGAGATCCACACACACTCTAGGTTTTCCATTTTCTTAGGCATAATCGACAATAGGTGAAACTTAATTTAAGTGTTTGATCTCATAAAGGAATCCACATTCAATAAGCTTGTCAATTTCTTCCTTCACAATTTTGGCATATGGATTCATTGGATAGGATCTTTGTTGGACTAGTCTAACATTTGGTACCATTGGGATGGTGTGCTATACAACACTATCAGGCACTCTCTTCATGTTATGATAAGTCCACACAAAGCAGTCCCTATACTCCTTGAGAAGAGCTACAAGTTCAACATCCTTGGCCTTATTTAATTCGTTGGCTATGTAGACGAGATTAGGCCCTCTTCTCCTGGTTTAGCTAAGTCTTCTTCCTTGACCTTTGTAGGCCCGTTTATAGACTCCTCCACTCTCACTTGTGGGTTACATTTGGCATTATCAAACACTAACTTGCATGCCCGTATGGTGTATGACTTGTAATGCTTAGGTGCTATGGGCACAAATCATGCTCGTTTTCCTTTCCTTCGTCAGGCTGCTTAAACTATAGCCTTAGCCTCTCATTCCTTCTATGCGAGTTCATGATTTTGTTTCCTTATTGGCTAAGCGACTATATTTTGGTTCATCAAACACTTTCACCTTAGCTATATCAATTGGGGGTGGCCTATAATACTTGATCTTTTGTTGTAACTCTTCTCCCCAGTCGTCTATAAACTTTTAATGTAAGTCTTATGCACCCATGTACTTGACCTTTTGTTGTAACTCTTCTCCCTAATCATCTATAAACTTTCGATGATGTAAGTTTACTGCACCTATGTGTCGGAGGCGTTGGGCGGTAGTTGTTCTCTCTTCTTATAGTCTTCTATGATGATTCACTGCATAGCATTTATGTCTCTGCGACCATCTTTGGAGATGTTCCTTAGTGTTTTGAAGAACTTCATCCCTTTCTTCAGATAGAAATCCATATCATATTGGGAAGAGCTACTCCTTGTAGTTTCTTTTGATGTTGTCAGCTCTATTTTTCTTATAGGGTAACTGAGGAGTTAGTGTCACTTTCAATCTCTGTTTAAGACTCCTCAGCACTATTGGTGCTTGAGCTTGAGTCATCCCATATGGAATCAAGTTCACTATAACCAATCCCCTCGGTATCAGAAGGTAAAGCATGAATCATTCATAAAGGCACAACCTTAGGGAGCTCCTCACCCATCAGGTGTAACCTGGATGTATATCCTCTAGCTCCCCATCTATCAATTGTAGACATCATATCCAGTTTAGATCATCTTTAGGCTCAATAGATTTTTTTTTTGCATCTTTATAGGGTGGATCCTTCCCTGCATCGGTCTCTTCTCTCTGCAAGTATAGTAGTATTGCAAAGAGGTTGAATGGATAGTAGTATCACATCTCTGGTCGAATAGTCCACCACTACTTACTGGATGTACAAACAAGACCAATTACAATGTGTAAGGATCAGGGATTTCACTGACGTAAACGAGAACATGTGAACATGTTAATAACATATGTTAATAACACAAAAAATCTTGTGATCACATGTTATATTCACAAAGCTTTCACAAGGGCCTAAAAAAATTATCTTTGTTGGGCATAAAAAATCTTCTTAGGTGGTCACTACCTGCTATTATGTGAAGATAGTAACATGAGAACATGTGAATAGCTTATTCCCATGTGTAGCCAAGCTTTTAAGGGGTTCCCAAATGGCAAGTGACCTGTTATTTTGTGAATGGTAACATGAGAACATGTGAATAACTTATTCACATGTGTTATTATCACAAAAAATCTTGTGATCACGTGAATATTAAATCCTTGGTAAGGATTGAGTCATCAATATGTAGGTAGACATGTTTTTTGGACCAATCACATGGACCATTTTAGCTTCACGCATAAATGGTCTTCCTAAGATGATTTCATAAGAATCAGGCTGCTTGGAAAAGTCCATCATAATGAACGTATGTCTCACCCAATGTTTCAACACCTTGATCTTTTTTTTGGGACTAATGATAAGTATATATATTACTTCAAAACTAATTTTACATCTATATCTTTTAAAAAAGAACTTCTAACTGAACACATCCCCTAGTTAAAAATCTTCACTTCATTCAAAAGTTTACACATAGCAGATTCCATCTATCTTCCTCCATCACAAAGCTGGATTGTCCCCCCAAAACATTTGATACCCCAACTAAATGCAAGCTTACATCATAGCTTCAGTAGTACATCCTCTAGGAGTTTGTTTCTCTAATATTTCTTCCTTTTTTGACCAGATTTTAACCGTAGGCCTGGTCCCAACACGGTTCTCTATGAATGCCACGCAAATGTATGATCCACTTGCTTCTCCTTGAGATACCATCTTCTAGTTTTAGGAGCATATTTAGCATGACATTTAGGCTTCAAATCCAAACCAATACAAACCTGCATCATACCAACCACATGTTAGATTTCCCTAATATGCATGAGGGCGGGTTTTGAGGTGTGCAAGTGTAAGAACCTCCCCTTCTGATCTTATAATTATTTCCCTCTCTGAAATAAAAGAAAGATCCTATTTTACCTTGTTTTGGCCTAGAGAGAGAAAATGTCTAGAGGGAGGTAATAAAAAATTGAGATATTTTTGGATATAAAAATCCTCCTAGTGTCTAAAATGGTTTCCCCTAAAACAGAAATTCAAAAATAACTTTCCAATGTGCAATTGGAACTAATTAAAAATAGGTATAAAGGACCTTAGCCTAAGGGTCCAGATTTTCAAAAAATTTTGAATTATGCTCCAATTAAGGTTCCTATGGACCAATAAGATTAATCCAAATGTAGGGAGGAGATAAATTGAAGAGTAAAAGAAAATCTCCCAAAAATGAGTAAATTCTCACATAAGATGAAGAGTTGACTAAGGACAAGGTTTATTAGTTAAAAAAGAAGAGATATTTAGAGGAGATGATGCATTTTTGACACCTCAATGTGAGGATCTCCCCTCATAAAGGAGGTTCCTATTTCACATGTGTGGAGGAGTTTTAAACTCATAAATAATGAGATATTTTCATCTCTTCTCTCTCTTGTTTCAACTAGATCCAAAAAGTAAGCTAAACTCATCCAAAAATGGTCAAAAAACTGATCTGGAAAATTCTAGAATCAGTTTGCTTGGTTAGAGGCTCATTTTTTCCTATAAATAGAAGTCTCCCTCTTTTATAAAAGGTTAATAGTGTTTATGCACTGTTACTCTACTCCTTCCCAAAGCCAAATACATTGAATTATAATTCAATTATTTTTTACTAAATCCTCTCCAAAATAATTGGTGGCCACTCTTGATCCAAACAAGAGTAGAACCCTCAATCCCTCAAGCCAAAGGAAAGCTCCCAAAACTCCATGTAAGCTAAAAATTCTACTTTTTAAATTCTAATCTATGATTTTCTAATTTCTTTACTTTCTTAGTTGATTAAAGTGAATCTTGATGTTATGCCTTGATGAAAAGGCCACCCCCTTCTCTTCCTTAAGAATTCAGCCTTTCTTTATCCTAAAATGAGTAACAGATAAATTGATTTAAACTTTTCTTATTGTTTACTCTTTAGAAAATGAAAACTGAGTAGATTAGAGTACTTTACTTCAAACTGGGATTAATTTTAAATTGATATTAGAATGTAAAACTTGAGAAATAGTTAGCCATACAAAGGAGGTTATGGCAAAATTTTCTTAAATTTTGTGGAAAATAAAGTTTATTTTTATGTTATTCTAAAAGAGTAATTTCCACCATTTGTGCATTCTATAAAAAATATTTTTATTTATTCCATGTACATATTCACCTATGAATATGCATGGATATCATTGATATTAATTATTGAAATTAATTTCTATGCATAGAAAGATGCATATTGAAAATATTTTTATTATAAAAGTGTTGTTTTCATTGAATTTAAATTATATGCATAAAAAGATGCATATTGGAAATTTTTTTATTTATAAAAGTGTTAATTTTATTGAATTTAATTTATATGCATAGAAAGATAATGGAAATTTTTATTATAAAAGTATTGTTTTTATTAAAATTGATTTTATGCATAAAAAGATGCATAAAGGATTTATTTTTCTTTCAAAAGTGTTATTCTCATTAAAATTGAATTTATGCATAGAAAGATGCATAAAAGATTTATTTTTATTTCAAAAGTGTTACTTTCATTAAAATTGAATTTATGCATAGAAAGATGCATAAAAGTTTTATTTTTATTTCAAAAGTGTTATTCTCATTAAAATTGAATTTATGCATAGAAAGATGCATAAAAGATTTATTTTTATTTCAAAAGTGTTGCTTTCACTAAAATTGAATTTATACATAGAAAGATGCATAAAAGATTTATTTTTATTTCAAAAGTGTTATTCTCATTAAAATTAAATTTATGCATAGAAAGATGCATAAAAGATTTAATTTTATTTCAAAAGTGTTATTTTTCTTAAATTTGAATCATGCATAAATAGATGCATAAAAGGATTTTTATAAAAGTGTTATTTCCACTGAAGTTGATTTTTATGCATAAATAGATGCGTAAAGAATCTTTATATCAAAAATTAGAATTCTCTTAAATTCTATGAATAGATGTGATGAGATGTGATGTGAATAGAGGTGATGAGATGTGAGGTGAATAGATGTGATGAGATGTGATGTGAATTAGATATGGATGGATGGATGTGATGTGATGTGAATAGAGGTGATGAGAATGTGAGGTGAATAGAGGTGATGAGAATGTGAGGTGAATAGATGTGAGATGAGATGTGATGTGAATCGGATAGATATGAATGGATGGATGGATGTGATGTGAATAGAGGTGATAAGATGAGAGGTGAATAGATGTGATGAGATGTGAAGTGAGTCAGATAGATGATGAATGGATGGATGGATTTGAATAGAGGTGATAAGATGAGAGGTGAATAGATGTGAAGTGAATCAGATAGATGATGAATGGATGGATGTGATGTGAATAGAGGTGATAAGATGAGAGGTGAATAGATGTGATGAGATGTGATGTGAATCAGATAGATGTGAATGGATGGATAGATGTGATGTGAATAGAGGTGATAAGATGAGAGGTGAATAGATGTGATGAGATGTGAAGTGAATCAGATAGATGATGAATGGATGGATGGATGTGATGTGAATAGAAGTGATGAGAATATGAGGTGAATAGATGTGATGAGATAAGATGTGAATCAGATAAATGATGAATGGATGGATGGATGTGATGTGAATAGAGGTGATGAGAATATGAGGTGAAAAGATGTGATGAGCTAAGATGTGAATCAGATAGATGGGAATGAATGGATGGATGGATGTGATGTGAATAGAGGTGATGAGATGTGAGGTGAATAGATGTGATGAGATGTGATGTGAATCAGATAAATGTGAATGAATGGATGAGATGTGATGTCATGTGAATCAGAATGTAAATGAATGATATGGGATGTAAGTGAATGTATGTGATGATAATGGATGTGAAGGTGTATGTGAAGAATGGATGTGAATGTGTCTGTGAAGAATGGATGTGAATGTGTATGTGAAGAATGGATGTGGATGTATGTGAAAGAATGGATATAGATGTGTATGTGAAGGAATGTGATGTGATGTAAAGAGATGAGATGTGACATGAATATAGATGTGTATGTGTATGTGACATGGATATACATGTGTATGTGAAGGAATGTGATGAGATGTGAAAGAATGGATATAGATGTGTATGTGAAGGAATGTGATGTGATGTAAAGAGATGAGATGTGACATGAATATATGTGGATGTAAAGTGATAGATATGAATGTATGGATAGATGCGAGTAGTCGTACATGTGAACAATTGAACGGATCTGGATGAATGAGATGAGATGTGAATGAGATATGATATGGATAGAAGTGATGTGATATAATCGTGATGAGAATGAATGTGAATGTGATAGATATGAATGAATGTGAATGTGATAGATATGAATGAATGTGAATGTGATGAATATGAATGAATGTGATGTGATGGGATGTGAATCGTGATAGATGTGAATGAATTAGATGTGAGGTAAAATGAATGAGATGTGATGTGGTCTGAATAGATGTGGTGTGAATGTGATGTGGTCTGAATAGATGAGATGTGAGTGAATGTCATGTGGTCTAAATGGATGAGATGTGAATGAATGTGATGTGATGAGATGTGAATATGGGTAGATGTGAGTGGATGAGATCTGATGAGGATAAATTAAGGAAAGATGTGATGACATGAAAATGATGTGATTGGATGAGAATAGGAATACTTATAAAATGATTGTGGAATTAGATAATGTGGTTTGATGTGGAGCAATGTGGAAAGACAATAGTTTGTTATAAAAACTATATTTTAGAACTATTTTTAAATGACTATTTTATGTCAAGAATGCTAGAGAAGCATTTCAACCGTCTTGTGAAGAATGAGGTCGTGGAGACCTAATCTAATAAAGTTAAAACAGCTGATGGCAATGGAGGACGTCTCGCGTAGCAAGGTCGGCCGAGGTCTTGACCAGCCTTGGTTCGATTAAAATGGTGAGCTTCTGGTACGGTGGATGAGGGACCAAGGAAGCGGCCTATGAGTGAAGCGCTAGGTCACCTGCGAAGGATCCTAGAGGGTGTTGACCATACGGTGCTTGGGCTCTGGGTTGCCAATGATACCCATGCATGCATCGGGAAAGATATTGGAACAAGGAGTAAGAGTTGTTTTCTGAATTCGGGCATGAATGTGGTTGATTGACCTTGCTGGTCCTCAAATGAGTCCATGGCTCTTTTATATGGATCCGTTGGTTGATCTTACTGATCTTCAATAGAGATTCCATTTTGATATGTGAATATATTGCCAGTTACTATGAGCTATGAACTATCGAAAAGGCCCCCTGAGTGGACAGGAGGTGAGCGTTCTGGTGCCAATGATGACATAAGTACACCGATGAAGGAATGATTGGAATTAAGGATTCAACTGGAGATTTTGAGGATTATGATCAGTGACTCTATGATTTCATTAAAAGATTGTTTTAAAGACATTTGATTCTGTGAAAAAGGCAATTTCATATTGGGTGTGTAAGTGGTGTGACTAATTTTAAGTTTGCATGAATACCCGGCTAGGGGGCCTGGGAACTCTTTTCCCTAGTACCCGGGGCAAAACCTAATCGAATTCTCAATTGGATCCTATCACTACAGTGGTAGACTGATGGATCCCTAAATTGAGACTCAATTCTGTTATGGTACGATAGATGAAGTAAATCCCAGACAAAAATTGTTCTATGGAAAAGAATCAACGGCTATGCCTCTCAATGAGGAAAAAACCGTTGGTCTCTATGATCCAAGTGCAATCTTTTCCCTAATTTGACTATGGGACTTATGGGTTTGGTCAGATCAGTTCAGTTAGTTAAGGCTTTTGACTATGTTAGAGAGACATTATCTTGGAGGAATCACCCGTGCTTTCCGAGTAAGGGAAGTTTTTCTGGGTCTGCTTTTGGAAGAACCGATGGATTAGTCTCTTGTTTGGATATCCATGGGCAAGGCCCCCGAGTGTGGGACCCTACTATGCAGCAAGAAGTGCTACTTCCGCTGCTAGCACCCTTGAATTCGTTGCGCGGTGGGGACTGGGATCTCACAAGGGCCTCCCAAATAGATATAGAAATCAAGTGATGCCAATCTGCAGCCTCTAAATTAGTTGACCCATCCCATCTTTATCCAACTTATTCACACAAATTACAGACGAGCACATACACACACTTTTATGCATCAAATCTATCACATCTAATCCAAGAGAGGATCCATTCTAAAATATAATATCATTCCTAGTGACCCAAATTTCCCATAAACAACAAGCTTTGATATTGTTAAAAAGTACATTTGCAGCCCCATCATTGGAGATCCACTTCACCAAAATCCAATCTCCCCAGTGACCTTGAATCCGTAAACAATGTTCAACCCACTTGCCAGTTTTTCCCCATGCTCCTCTGATAGCTGGACAATCTCAGAATGTATGTTTTCCATCCTCCAAGGAAGTTCTACATCTGGGGCAGCACCCACTAGTAAAAATTTTCTACATTAACTTAATCCCAATGGGTAAAGCCCACATGCATACTCTCCATAAGAAAACCTGAAATTTGACAAGAATATGGCATTCCCACAACTGTTTCCATCTCCTCTTCCAACAACCAGGGCTCTAGCTCACCCTCCAAATTCTATTGCAATATTCCACATTGATTTCCCCCTTTCTTAGTCCAGTATAAAAATCCCTAGTTTTTCCTTTTAACAATTTAGCCCCATTGAACCAAGCCCAGTCTTTTATCCAAGAGCAAGACTCATCAAATGCAGTATAGAACCACCCAAGCTAAATATGTACAAGCACTTGTCCCATTAAGGCCCTTTCCCTAGTAGACAATTCAAATTCTAGTATCAACTGATCCAGCTCTTTCCACCCCACATATGCTTAGTCCCAACAGTATGTCTTTGTTCTTCAGTTTCTTTACTAATAAGAAAGTATCTAGAAGACCTAAAGGGGGGGGGGGGAATTTGTGAGACCACCAAAGCCCCAAACTAAGCATTGAATTTCCTAAAGCTCTACATCCCCCATCCCAAGTCATAAGACTCAAAGCTTCCTGCCATCTATTGGTCATCATTATGCATAAAGGAGAGCCTATCACTTTCAAAGGAGCATAGGAAAATAATTTGTCCTTCCATCCCAACCCCTACTAGTTGCCTGTTTCTTAGACCAAGGATACCTCCACTAATTCTCTTACCATCATTGTCCATGTTTCTTCTTGTCAAAGACATTTGGGGAGAAGCAAGGCAATCCTTGCTAGAGTTTGGGTTGGTAAATGCAAAATACCAATACCACCTTCTCCTTCTCACCACTAATACTACACCACTCAAGTAGGACTCATGGTCCTCTGCTTTTTTTGGTTGGTTGGTGTTGAAATGTAGAGAGAAAGAGACGAGACAAGAGACACATCATGTACGCTCCCAAAGACTGATTCATATTGAGGACAAGATACATATATATAGGTGAGACCAAGTTAGGTAGAGTGAGCCATATATAGAGCTCCAACACCCCCACTCAAACAAGGGTCTCTAGCTATGGATGAAAAAACCCTTGGGGAGTACAAGGGAAAAACCCAAGCCCCTATACAAATGTGAAAATATGAACCAGAAGTAATGATGTGAAAGTGCATTGTGCATCTATGTACAAATATACAAAAGGACCAAGAGGTCATAGTGAGCAATTGTGGAATGTGCAAAGTGCATGGTGTCTAGAAGATTACAACGATATATGTACAAAGCTACCATAAGAGTAGAGAGCCTAATCTAGAAAGAGTAAGCCCGAGGCAACTCCAAGCTCTGAGCGCAAGAGAATGAAGCGTGACTCATTGAGACCTTTGGTAAGAATATCTGCAATCATCTGGTCACTTGGACAATGTTCAATCATGATAGTGCCTTTGCGTACTTCGTATCGAACATAATGGTAATGCACAGCAATATGTTTTCACTTGTTATGTTGGACATAGTCTTTTGCAAGACTAATAGCACTCTGATTATCACACCGCAAGGGTGTACTAGAAAGAGGAGAATGGCCGATATCTGTCAACACTTGTCGAAGCCAAATGAGTTCACGAGCTGCAAGTGATGCCGCAACATATTCAGATTCGGTTGTAGAAACTGCAACACAACGTTGTTTCTTGCTGGTCCAAGAAATAAGACAACCATTAATGAAGAAACAATTGCCACTAGTAGATCGCATAGATAAATGTGAGCTGGCCCAATCTGCATCTGTGTAACCCAAAAGAGAAAGAGATGGAATGAAGTCGGATGTGAATTGTCGTTGATAAACCAAACCATAATCTATAGTGCCTTTCAAGTATTTCAACACGCGCTTTGCTGAAGACCAATGCTTAAGAGAAGGACATGCAAGGTGTTGCCCGAGATAGTTAGCAAGAAACAAAATGTCAGGACGAGTGTTCAAACCAACAACTTGAAGACATCCAACCAAATTAGCATATGGTTGATTTGTAACAAGCTGGCCACCACCATCAGAAGTGTTTTTCATGGAACTCGCCAGACAAGGAGTAGTTGCTGAATGTGCAGATTCCAAACCAAACTTCTTAATAGTATCTTCAATAAACTTTGACTGTCGAAGTAATAAAATACCTTTACTGCGATCCCTTTGAATCTGAATGCCAAGACACGAGTGAAGCTCTCCAAGATCCACCATATCAAATGCCAAAGATAACAACTGCTTACTTTGGTGTAGAAATCCCAAATCATTGGAAACAAGGATTGTATCATCCACATAAAGGGCAAGGATTACAAAACTACCATTTTGGTGTTTGGTAAACAAGTTGGGATCAGAAGAGCAAGAGAGAAAACCATGGGAGGTAAGAAAAAGATCAAACTTGATGTACCAGGCCCGTGAAGCTTGTTTAAGACCATATACAGCCCTATGAAGACGAGCAACAAGATCTTCCTTCCCTGCAATAACAAATCCTTCTGGCTGCTCCATGTAAATTTCTTCATTCAAATCTCCATTCAAGAAAGCTGTGCACACGTCCATCTGATGAATTTCTAAGTCAATTTGAACAGCAAATGCCAATAAAACCCGAATACTAGTAATGCGAACAACTGGTGAAAAGGTTTCGTGATAATCAACGCCAGCAACTTGAGAATAACCTTTGGCAACTAAACGTGCCTTGAATTTGTCAAAGGATCCATCTGCTTTAAATTTTGTCTTATATACCCACTTACACTTAATGGCAGTACAGCCAGGAGGTAGCTCAGTGAGTATCCATGTACCTTTAGAGATAAGAGAATCATACTCTGCTTCCATAGCCTCTTGCCATTGATCCTTTTGTGGAGAACATATAGCATCACTGTACGTGGCTGGATCTTCAGAAGTAGAGAAAACATTAGCCTCAAAATCTTCATCATAAACATGACAAGAACCATGCTCAAAATCAATAGGTAGATCAATAAAAATGTCAACATCATCAATGACAGCATTCGGAATCAATGGTTGTGAAGAGGAAAGTTGCTCTTTAGATGGTTGTGAAGAGGAAATTTGCTCTATAGAAGAAGATTCATCATCACACAAGAATGGAAAAGCTTGAAGCAAAGATTTAGTATCATCAGAATCATCCATGGACCATGTACCGCCCATAAGCTGTTCATTGAAAATAGCATCACGATTCACAAGCACTTTCTTGGAGGACGGGTCATAGAATTTGTAGCCTTTGGAAGTGTCAGAATACCCAATAAAAATAACTTTAAGGCCAGGAGCATCAAGCTTTGCTCGTGTTTCTTTAGGAACATGAATGTAAGCAATACATCCAAAGGTTCGAAAATGAGATACAGAAGGAATTTCACCTGTCCATGCTGTGATGGGTATCTTACCAGAAGGAGCAGTAGTAGGAAGATGATTCTGAACAAAGACTACTGTCAAGAGAGCTTCACTCCAGAAGACACGAGATAACCCAGAATGAATCATGCATACATCGTATAGCATTGATAATAGTGCGATTCTTACGTTCAGCAACACCGTTCTGTTGAGGTGAATATGGAATTGTATGTTCATGATGAATACCATGGTCCATACAATAACTCTCAAACTCACGAGACACATATTCTCCACCATTGTCGCTGCGAAGTTTCTTGAGGCGACGTCCAGTTTGAAGTTCGGCAGCCTTGTGAAATTGCTTAAAAACAGATAACGCCTCAGATTTTTGTTGAAGCAAGAAAACAACTGTATACCGTGAGTAATCATCAATAAACGTAATGAAATAACGATGTTGTGTTCTCGATGGAGGCAAAGGTCCACAAATGTTGGTATGAACAAGATCCAACAAATCATGAGAATGAACTGAATTCGAGAGAGGAAAGGGTTTACGATTGTGTTTGCCAAGAGCACAAAACTCACAGATTCCCATATGAGGATGAGCTTTAAGATCCATTCCGCGTACAAGACCTTGACGATGAAGATTAAGAAGCTTTGAGAAATCAGCATGAACAAAGCGATGATGCTATATCTTGCAATCATGATCCCCTGGAGCAGTGACAACATTTGCTACAGCATCATTAAGAGAGAGCTCAAACAAATTGCCATTACGAGAAGCAGTTGCAATAATCTGTCCATCTTTCTCAATGCGGCATTTGGTGTGGTCGAATCCAACAAACAAACCAAGATCAACAAGTCTTGCAACTGAAAGAAGATTACGTTGAAGTTCTGGGACATGTAAAACCCCTCATAAAACTCGAGTTGAAGAAGATAAGGTGCCAAGATATAAATCTCCAATGCCCTTGACTTGGCAAGTTGTATCATCAGCAAGATAAACAACACGCTTAACAGGTAAAGAATGATAGTTATGTAGCCACTTAGATTCATATGTCATATTTCCTGTAGCACCAGAATCAATAATGAAAAGTGAACCATCACGTACATGAAGTATTCTGTCTGGGGGAACTGAACATAAAACACAACTTGTTTCAGGCATAACATTAACATGATGCTCGGCTGCATATGCTCGATTTCGATCTACATCAAATCGACGCTTAAAGCACATGGAAGAGGGATGATCAGATTTTCCACAAT
This sequence comes from Cibotium barometz, assembly GCF_041138505.1. Taxonomy (NCBI): domain Eukaryota; kingdom Viridiplantae; phylum Streptophyta; class Polypodiopsida; order Cyatheales; family Cibotiaceae; genus Cibotium; species Cibotium barometz. Next base: position 40,039,082 of record NC_141068.1, read on the forward strand.
AATCACAAGAAGAAGAATCTCTAGATAAACGTGGTTGTTTTGTGGTAATGTTGTGTTCTTCATCATATTGACGTGCCCAACAGTCATCTTCAGTATGACCATTCCTATTGCAGTAAGAACAATGCTTGTTAGGAAATTTGAGACGAGAGAAACTACCACCACGACGACCACCTCTACGGTTGCCTCGTTGAAAAGAACGCCTTCGCACATTAAAGGCCCGTTCCAATTGTTGTGACTCAGGCTCCTCTTGTTGTGAAAACATAACTGCATCATGACCAACACTACGTCGTTGTTGACGTTGAGAATACTCAATCAAAGATATGCAAGTTTGGTCAAAATCAAGACCGTCCTTGTTAGAAAGAATGGTAACAATGTTGTCATAAGACGGATCCTTTATTGTATCAAGAAGAATTGTAATAAGTTGCTTTCGTGGAACAGGATCACCCGCAGCAGCAAGTTGATTAATAATAGATTTGAAAGAATCAATATGTCCCGTCATAGCAGTACCAACTTCATACTGTAACTTTGAAAGCAAATCTCTCAAATAAAGTGTTTCTGTAACAGTTCTGAAAATTTGCTATAAGATACTCCCATACGTCATGGGAAGTAGGAAAGTCATACACATCAAAAGCATGAGAGAATCACTAAGAGCAGAAAGAATATACCGACGAGCTGCTTTATCACGCCTCTGCCAATCCATATAAGCAAGACGCCATGCATCAAAAACAGGGCCTTCCGTGATAAGAATGTTGTCAGAATTCGGAATAATAGGCTGAGACGGACATAGAGAATTGCCAATAACAACATCTGAGAGCTCATCGCCTTCAAGAATTAACAGCATCTTTGCTTTCCAACCGGGAAACCCTTGGCCTTGAAAAGAAGGAATAGAACGTTGGCCAGAAGGAAAACCATTGACGAGAACAGTCATAGCCATATCTATCTGTGAGAAGACGTATAATATAAAATCACAAAATCTGCACACCATAGACAAGGACGACTGCAAGAGATAAGAGACGTCAATAAGAAAAGAGTCCTCAAAATAGCGAGATGTGGGACGCAAGATTCATTGGTAGACGCTGGATGAAAAAGCTAGATTGGTTGCTTTGCTAAAAATAGCAAAATCCGAGACGTGGGACGCAAGATTCATTGGTAGACGCTTGACGAAAAAGCTAGATTTGGCGGTTTGCTAAAAACGCTTGACGAAGAAGCTAGATTTGGGCGGGTTGCTAAAAACGCTTGACGAAGACGAAACCTGTGTGCTCACAAAGACACTTGATGAAGACGAAACCTGTGTGCTCACACAAAGAACCTGTTTTGCTGTTTTACAGATGCAGGTTGCCTGAACTGTCATAACTTTTGACTCACAACTCCGTTTGACAAACTTTTTTGATAGGATTCACCAGCACAATACAATCTACGCACCTGCACCTGGTTTTGGTTTTAAGGACGCGATTAAGAAACAACTCTAATTACAACAAGTTAAGCTATAAAATCATGTAGACAACACATAATCAAAGAACAATCTTGTAAGACATGAAATTATAATCATGAATTTAACAAGAAGACATAGATGCTTCCCTCATAGATGCTCTGATACCATGTTGAAATGTAGAGAGAAAGAGACGAGACAAGAGACACATCATGTACGCTCCCAAAGACTGATTCATATTGAGGACAAGATACATATATATAGGTGAGACCAAGTTAGGTAGAGTGAGCCATATATAGAGCTCCAACAGTTGGTTGGTTTTTTTTGGTTCCTCTATTACATCCAGTTCCATGGTCATGTTTTCAAAAATACTCAATAGGTGTTTCCATGTTAATGTTTTTCAAAATATTTGAAATCATATTCTTTCACATGCTGATTGTATTCTCCTACCTCCACTCTCATATCAAGGTCTATAATCTCTGAAATCTTTCCTACACTAACTCTCGACATGTCGTGATTTTATAGTTTGCAAAATCATGGCATCCATTTCACATGACTGCATAATCACGTCATCTAAACTATGTGAAAACTAACAATTACACATTCCCCTCACACATTTAACTCCCCAATGTAAATTTCTAAGAGTAAATATCACCCCTTAGAAACCATAATGCAATCTACAGAATCATGGTGCAAAATGGGAAATTTTGGAATTATCCCCACAAGAAAATAATACAAAAAGGCTCACATGAGGTGAAGGTTTCTCAATTATGAGTTTTCAAATATTTTAGGAGACTTTTTGGAGGTTTTGTGTCACCTCAAGAGGAGAGGGAAAACCCTTCATAAAGGAGGTGCCTAGAAATCACATCAAGGAGGCATTTTTGTATTCAAAAATATCATAAAGTGGCTAGATATTTCATCTCTCCTCACTCCTCTTGGGAAAAATTACTCTAAAACTTGTCCAAATTGGATCAAACTAAAGCTAAAAGCCTCTACATCCCAGTTGGGCTTGGTTGGTGGCCTCCTTCACCTATAAATAAACCACTATTCCTTTGTATTTTCATCTTAGAGTAATTCTATGCTAGTGTAATTTTTAATTTAGTGTATTTTCCTCTTCCCTCTTCATTGGCCCTCCATTTTGAAGCTTTGGTGCTTCACTAAACCTCTTCTTCTCTTGAAGATTACCCATTTTCCTTGGTGGCCAAGCCTTTTCTTTGAGGGCTACACACAACTTTTGCAAGGTAAAGAATCAAGCAAACCAAGGGTAAGCCTAAACAATGAAGTTTATACTCTCTTTTTGATGTTAATCTTCTTCCTAACCTCCCTCGTGCTTGGGAAACTTTTTATTTTATGGGTTTCCTCTTAAAACCATGATTTTCTTGATTTATGTGAATTAATGCTTATGTTTACACTTAGGTTTATGCATAAACTAACTTTTATATTAAAAGTGGAATTTTTAGCATTATCAATTCATAGAAAATGCGGGAAAGTGATGGCAAAATTTTATCATTGGAAAATGAAGGTTTATGCCTAGAACAATTTATTCTAAAACTGTAACTTTGAGTATTCTCAATTCATAGAAAATGTGGGGAAGTTATAGTAAAATTTTATCATTAGAAGATGAAGGTTTATGCATAATAAATTTTATTCTAAAAGTGTAATTTTATGCATTCTCAATTCATAGAAAATGTGTGAAAGCTATGGCAAAATTTTTAGAAAATCAATTTAAATTTATGCATAATAAATTTTATGTTTAAAAGTGAAAATTTAGGCATTCTCATTTCATAAAAAATGGGGGGAAACTATGGCATAATTTTTATCATTAGGAAATGAATTTATGCATAATAAATTTTATGTTAAAAGTAGAGTTTTGAGCATTATTCATTTACCAAAAAAATAAAGAAGGTTATGCATAACTTTTCTAGATTCATTCAATTTATGAGACATATGGAAATGATTATGAATATAATTCATTTAGGTAAAAATGGATTAGTAGGTGTGCATAAATATTTTATGCTAAAAGAGGGATTTCCATGATATTTTACTTTGGGAACATATAGAAAAGAATGTGAAAATATTCATAGGGGTGCATCCAAAAAACATAGATAAATTTTTTATTAGAAAGAGGAATTATGGGTATAATTGATTTTGTAAATCCCATGAGATCATATGCATAAATCTTTTATCCAAAAAGAAGAATATTGAGCATATTTTATTTTGGGAGAATTCAGAAAAGAATGTGAAAATATTCATAGGAATGTATTGAGAAAACATGGATAAATTTTAATGAGAGAGAGGAATCATAAACATATTTAACTTCTGGAATTATGAAGTATACGTCTAGATTCTCAAAAAATAGAATCTTGGGTATATTCTGAACGGGAAAAGGATTTCCTAGAAAAAGACCAAAAACATGCTTAGTTGGATGAACGTAAAAAATTGTGACTATCTTATTCCTAGATTCCTTGGGAAAGGAATCTGGAATTCTTGAAAGGATCGAGGATCTAAAAGTGAATGGAAATTTAGACTTAATTGAGTTGAGTCGAGAAAAAGTTACCTTTAACTGAGCCAACTAATTGGCCGAGACTTAGAAAGTTCTATCAGTATAAAAAGTAGAGTAACTATACATTTAACCTGGTTGATTATGGAACAAAAATTTCGATAACTAGATCAAAAAAAGTTGATAATCAAACGTGATTCACTCAAAGCAAAAAGAGACCATCTTGTTTGTAGAAATTGGATTGATGTGTGGAATCATGTGGGTAATGTGTGGAATCATGTGGGGTGATGAGACGTGATGTGTGGGATGTGTGGAATGATGTGGAGGGATAAGAAGTGATGCGTGGGATTTGTGGAATGATATGGAGTGATGAGAAGTGATGTGTGGGATGTGTGGAATGATGTGGAATGATGTGGAGCAATGAATATGAGAAGTGATGTGTGGGATGTGTGGAATGATGTGGAGTGATGAGAAGTGATGTGTGGGATGTGTGGAATGATGAGAAGTGATGTGTTGGATGTGTGGAATAATGTGGAGTGATGAGAAGTGATGTGTGGGATGATGTGGATTGATATGGTTGATGTGGATTGATGTGTGGATTAATGTGGAGTGATGTGGAATGATGTGAGATGTTGTGAATGAATGTGGAAATGATGTGGGATGATGTGAATGATTGTGGAAATGATGTGGGATTATGTGAATGAATGTGAAAATGATGTGGGATGATGTGAATGAATGTGGGAAGATGTGAAAGGATGTGGAATGATGTGGGATGATGTGAATGAATGTGGAAATGATGGGGGATTGATGTGGAATGCTGTTGAATCATGTGGAATAATGTCGAATGATAAGGATAATGAGGAATGATATGAAGTAATGAGAAATGATGAGGAATAATGTGAAATGATGGAATGATAGGAATTTTGTTTGGAAGCTATATTTGTATGTCAAACTTGTTTTTAAATATTGTTTTACGTCAAGAATGTTGGGGGAGACATTTTGACTTTCTTGTGGAATGAGATCATGGGGACCTAACTAGAAAATGTTGCAAACAGTTGACGAAGAGTCAAAGAAGGACGTCTCACGTGGCAAGATCGGCCGAGGTCTTGGCTAAATGGTGAGCTTCTAGTACGGTGGATGAGGGGCCAAGGAAATGGCCTATGAGTGAAGTGCTAGGTCACCTGCAAAGGAGCCTAGAGGGTGCTGACCATACGGTGCTCGGGCCCTAGGGCACCCAAGATACTGACACATGCGTCGAGGAAGAAAATGAGTTGGAGTTGTTTTCTGAACACGGGCATGGATCTGGTTGATTCGCCTTGCTGGTCTTCAACGGATGAGTTCATGGTTCTTTTACATGTATCTTGTTGGTTGATCTAGCTGATCTTCAATGGAGAGTCCATATGGATTTTATGAGGAATAATGTGGAGTGATGTGAAGTGATGTGTGGGATGATGTGGATTGATATGGTTAATGTGGATTGATTTGTGGATTGATGTGGAGTGATGTGGAATGACATGAGATGATGTGAATGAATGCTGAAATGATGTGGGATGATGTGAATGAATGTGCAAATGATGTGGGTTGATGTGAATCAATGTGGGAATGATGTGGGAAGATGTGAATGGATGTGGAATGATGTGGGATGATGTGAATGAATGTGGAATGATGTGGGGTGATGTGAATTCATGTGGAATGATATTGAATGATGTGGAATAATGTTGAATGATGAGGATAATGAGAAATGATGAGGAATGATGTGAAGTAAAGATAAATGATGAGGAATAATGTGAAATGATGGAATGATATGGAAAGATAGGAATTTTGTTTGGAAACTGTATTTGTATGTGAAACCTGATTTTAAAGATTGTTTTATGTCAAGAATGTTGGGGGAGGCATTTTGACTATCTTGTGGAATGAGATCATGGGACGTAAGTGGAAAATGTTGCAACACCAAACAAAAAGTAAAAGAAGGATGTCTCGCATGGCAAGATCGACCGAGATCTTGACCAGCCTTGATTCAGTTCAAATGGTGAGCTTCTGGTACGGTGGCCAAGGAAGTGGCCTATGAGTGAAGCGCTAGGTCACCTACCAAAAGGAGCCTAGAGGGTGCTGACCATACAGTGCTCTGGGTAGCCCAAGATACCCACGCGTGCATCGAGAAAGAAAATGAGTTGCAGTTGTTTTCTGAACATGGCCAAGGATCTAGTTGTTTGGCCTTGCTGGTCTTCAACGAATGAGTTCATGGCTCTTTTACATGGATCTTGTTGGTTGATCTAGTTGATCTTTAACTTATAGTCCATATGGATTTTATAAGATTATACTCCTAGGTACTATGGGCTAGAAACTATTGAAAAGGCCCCTGAGTGAAGTACTAGTGAGCATTGAGGGACTAACCAGGTGGTGTGCGTTCTGGTTAACGATGATGCCATAGGTACACCAAGGAAGGAATGACTCGAACTTGGATTTTGTGATTGGAAAGTGGAAAATTTGGAGCTTGGACCCTAGAACTGGAATACTGAGGACTATGAAGAAAACACTGTGGTTTTTTTGCAATGCTATTTTGGAAATAGTTGAGTCTAAGAAAAAGGTAATTTCATATTGGGTGCATAAGTGGTGTGTTTATTTTCATGAGCGTCATCTAGGGGACCTAGGAACTCTTTTTCCTGATACCCAGGACAAACATAACCGAGTTCTTTATACTCAATCCTATCAATACAGTGGTTGGGTGGTTGGCTAACCCATGGGATTAGATGGGGTTAGGCTGGATAAATGGATTGCTATAATAAAATTTATGTTCGAGTCACGATAGTTGAAGGAAGACACAGGATAATCCTTATTCTATGGAAAAGAATCAACGGCTATGCCTCTTTTGATGGGGAAAAAAGCATTGGCCTCTATGAACCAAATGCAAGTTCCTCCTTGATCCGGCCATGTGACCCATGGGTTCGATCGGAATTCAAAGGATAGTTAAGGCTCTTGACTACGTTAGAAGATTTTTCCTAGAGGAATCGCCTATGCTTTCTAGGCAAGGAAAGTTTTTTCCGAGTTTGGTTTTGGAAGAACCAAGGGATTAGTCTCTTGTCCGGACATTCGTGGGGGCGAGACCCCGAGTGGCAAGCTCTTCCTTGCACGTGAGGTTGATACTTCTGCTCCCAGCACTATAGAGTTCGATGTGCAAAGAGGAAACGGATCTCACAACTGGTATCAGAGCAATTTGGTTGAAGTTGATAAACAAAGAAGCAAGAAATGTCAAAAATTTATGAGTTACCAGTGAAAGATTGTAATGGTGTGTTGAAATTCGTACAAGTTAATATTCAAAATGGGAATTCATAAATTGGGAATTGGGTTTTTTGATGGAAGTACAGCATTTGTGTGGAGTCCCCAACTTGCTTGAGGCCTAGATATGATGGAATTTTCCATATAACACCAAGGGCTGTGAATACCTATATATACCGTGGGTATAACTGCAGCTCTATACTAGCAATATATACGAGTAAATCTAAGACCTTGAAGTTATGAGCAAAAATGCTATCCTAGATGATGATTTCGAATGCTGGTTGATATGATGTTTAAATTCTGGTTGAGAATTGATGAATTGATTTGGATTCTGATTGAAGGATGATGATTTCTTTGAATTCTGTTTGAAAGTAGAATGAGTTGAATAAAGTCATAATGATGATTGATGAATGGAGAGAACTCAAGTGATGATGTTAGTAGTTTGGTAGATGATCAAGACTTTCAGCAGATCATTATGGGATTAGTGGATCGTGCTGACAGATTGTTCACGGCATAACCTTGGCGCAGAAGAGCCAATTGTGGAATGACAAATTGAGAACCTGAATAACTGACATTCTCGTGGAGGATGTTCAGATGAAATTACTGGTCTAATGGACCATTATTGTGTTAAGCATATGAATGATTTTATGTTAATGAGTTCTATATCTTTCTTCTTATAGAAGGGATCTTTAGACGAGGATTCTAAGAGGGTGATCAAATTTTAAGGAACCCCACAATCAGTTGGATCTAAAGTGTAACTCGTTTTTGATTCAAATTATAATTTAAGTGGTCTTCTCACCTGAGATTCCTTGAGCGTCTTGTTAAGTAAAAAAGAAAACGGACTTGACTAAAAAAACAGCAGGGATCTCACAATTGGTACCATAGCAATTTGGTTGAAGTTACACTACTACATATTAGCCTAATACCGGGGCTTGTACCGGCGCTATTTAATGGGGTCTAAAAAAGTCTCGTCATCGGTATAAGCGCCGGTATCGCAGCGTCGGTATACCTGTCGGGTATTAATACCGGCGCATATAACGGCGCCTATACCGACGCTGACCGGGGGTAATACCGACGCTTAAACCGGCCCCTATACTGAATTGTAAACCGGCATCTATACCAATGTATATACCGACGTTGATACCGGGGCAAATATCGACGCTGTAGCAGAAATTTTTTTTTGGACAGAATAGTGCTGCCTGGCTGTTGCCTAGCTGCCTGCAATGAGCAGGATCTACAACAGCAAACAGACAGCACCATTCTGTCTACAATAGAGCACAAAAACAACCGTGCTCGTTTGCATATTTTCCTGATCGACAAACAAGAAATTAAATTAAACATTAATACTCAAGAATGTTTTGATCATATTTCATTAGTTTGAAGGTCATCTTACATCATGGTAATGCCTCCCAATTGACGGTCTCTCCTTCTTCTTCAAGCATCTCAAACAAGGCCACAAGGCCATGTTTGTGAGCGTACTTCTCCTCTCGCCTGCTTGGTGGGCGATTCATGGCCAACTCCTGCACACACGATTAACAATTATAACTTTTAAAAAATCAACATTTAGCCCACATACATACATTTAAATAAATAAAATTGCTACAAACACTTACGAATTCATGGCGCATGGTTTCGTAACCACCACTCCCGAGATGAGAAGCCCCTACTGTTTGGAGTCTTGCCCTTGCCGCCTCTCTTTGTTGTTGAAACCTGTCTGGTGTCTCGGTGAGCTCCTGAGCAATGGCTGCCCACTCCCTGTCATCTAGCCAAACAGGTTTCTCCTTCCCCTCTCTGAATGCGTCCCTCGCCTCTGACCTACGATGCCCCATCAAAATGCGAGCTGTATACTGTATCCACTCATTAGAGACGACATTCATAGGGTCAGATGGCTTGAACTCTTGCTTTATCTTTGTGTTTATATAATTTTTCTTCCCCTTGTCTTGCTGATCCCATTTAGTCATGACAGAGTCATGAAACTGTATAGTGCACAATTGTCGAATGCGTGTCTTCATTGCCTTCCCTGCACTATCCATTATTGGTGCCCCATCCCTAATTGTGTAAATCTTGCTGTTGTCATGGTCATGTGCACCCCAGGGAGTGGAAGGTGACCCTATGGGTGTGCTATCAACAGATGAGAGCGAAGGACGACGCTCACGTGGTGGTGGTGTCACAGCATCTGTGGCACTACCACCACAACAACCTCCCCCTGAAGACCTACTACGTGAGCGCCGTCTATGTGAAGAGGTGGTAGATCGAGCTGTAACAGGAGTGGAAGGCTGTGTGGTACGAGGTGTGGGAGCTGCTGTCGTACCCACGGGTGTGGGAACTGGCGTCGGGAATCCAGATGGTGAGGCAGATGTCCCTGCTCCAGAACCCCAATAACTCTGAGCCATGGCTCTCTGCTCTGGAGTCATGGACGAAAGAAAACCATATAACTGCTGGGGACTCATGCCCTGCGGTGTAGGATTAAATGAGAAATCTGGACTGTAGTCGTAGGGCGGTGAGTCACCCATGGCCTGTTGGACAAAAAACCATATGACAAACTTGTACGGAATGAAAATTACACGGTAAACAATGAATGAAAGAACCATAAGATAAACATTAACAATGATAAACAACATTGGTAAAACTATATCAACTTGCTCCTACAGTAGTGATTATGATGGTAAACATTAACAATGGTAAACAATGAATGGACCTTCAATGTCATAAAACCATTACAAATATGTCATAACTATTTGCATAATCATTAAGATACATCATTGTATAAATCATTATCTATTCTATCATCCTCATTAAGATCAGTAGCCCCAAAGAGATCTATGTCTATGCACATTTCAGCATCCTCATCATTAAAAGTCCCTTGATGAAGGATGTCTTCATCATCTATGTCTTCTTCCTCAACTTGTTTTTCAGCTTCCTTGGTTTGCACCTCTTCATTTGGATCTTGCTCTAGTTCCTTCTCTTCATTTGCTTGCTCCTCTTCATTGTTGATATCGGCTTGTTCTTGCTGCTCTCCATTACCCTGTGCATCCACATCACCTTGTTGTAGCTCAAATTCTTCAAAATTTTGCTTACTGCGGGGGGCGACTTGAACCACAAACAGCCAGCGTGGATCTTTTGGATCCGCTTTAAAGACAACCTGCTCACAATGCTCTGGGCGCACAAAAGTATCTTGCTGATCGGTCCATACCTTTGTAGAGTCCACTTGGATGAGGCCACTCTTGTCTCTACGTACAGTTGCATGTGGCCCATTCATGATTACCTTGAACCACTTCACATCAAAGATAAACAACTCAAAACTTCTGAAGCCAACCTTCAATATATCTTGAATGGTTCCAAAGTAATCAAGCATTCCAGTAATTGTGTTATCATCACTTGCACTTGCACGACTTTCTTGTACAAACTGTGCTGTGACACCACAATCAAAGGTTGCTCTTCTTTGGTCTATTCGTTCTACTCGAAAATGACGTCCATGTGACCAAAACGCCCCATATTTGTGATACTACAAATAGCACAAAAAGTTTGTTGATGGAGAATCAAACACAGAGACATGTAGAGAAAAAAATGAGAGACATGTAGAACTTAAACACTTACATGCCAATCGCATCCTTTTGTAAGCTCCTCCTCCTCCTCTGTTATAGGTAAACCAGCACGTTTGGCTTCTAAAATTGTAGCTTCTAGCCATCTACCTGTGGGAAAGTCCGGAAGAGCTTGCATACCTTCTGGATATGGGAGATTTCTTGTAGTGCGATTCCTTCTGAAACTTAAACGATCTTGTACTCGCTGTCGCTTGAGAGCTTCATATGTCTCAATCCACTTCTCCATTACATGAGAGTTCAAGATGCAAAATTTGTTGATTTTTTCTCTCAAAGTGTTATCCATCTTTCTCTTTATGCCTTGGCCTTGAGGTTCCTCACCAATGACTCGCCTGTTGGACTCTTGAGACCATAGTCGAGGTATCTCTGGATCTGAGGAACTTAAATATTCAGTGATGTAAACAAGGGACTCTTGTATCAGCCACCCTTCTGACATACTACCCTCTGGGCGAGCCATTTGGCGAACAAATCCCTTTAATGTCTTCATAAACCTCTCCAAAAAGAACATCCATCTTGAATGGACTGTTCCAGCAACTGCAACCTCATCTACAACATGAACTAGCAGATGCATCTGGATTGTTAATAAACTTGTAGGGAAAAACTTCTCTACCATGCAGACTGCCTCTATGGAGTTTAAACGCGCTGTCTCCAAAGTGTCTCTCTTTATCTCTTTTGAAGAAATCCAGCGCACCAATGTGCCAATCTTATAGATAGTAGCTCTAATGTCTTCAGTGAGGCAATCTTTTATTGCTATGGGTAGCACAAATTGTAGAAACTTGTGCCAATCATGACTCTTGAGACCACTAAGATCATCATCCTTTGTAAATGCACTTTTCAAGCAATGCATACAACCTGTAGGAGTCCGAAACTCTGAAATTGTCCTCTTGACTTGTTGTTCCTCCATCTTGCTAAAAACCCATGGGGCTCTTGGAAGTAGCACCTTTCCATTGGGTCTAGTGCGAGCCCACAACTCTTGCATACAACCAATCTCTTCCAAGTCATCCCTTTGGCCTTTAGTATCCTTTTTTCCTGTCATGGGCTTCCACAGAATGTCAGCTACATTCTTGAAAATATGCATCGGGTCAAGCAAATGGTTTATAAGGAGATCACCCCAATAGGGGAGTTGGTGAAAGATAGAGAGCCTCTTCATCCCAGGACATGCCAAGTTGCCACATTCCTCCCATTTGATCTTCCAATCGCTTGCCTTCAATGTACTTGGAGGAGGTCTTCCTAGATTACCATCCCGCAGTTCATGATTTTCTGGCAGATACCTAACATGTCCTTGGTAGACATTCTTTCGTAATGCTTTTGAGTATCTTGAATCAAGTCGAGGACCACATACAGGACATGCATTGTAACCCGATATAGACAAACCTCAGCATTCTCCATAGCCAGGCCAATCATGCATTGTCCACATGAGAATACCTTGCACAGTTGTAAGTCTTTGGCCACTCTGCTGCTTTGACATGTCCTTCACTTCAATTCCGTTCCACAAGGTGCGTAACTCATCAATAAGTGGTGCCAAATATACATCCATGTTCTTCACCTTGTACTTTCCTGGAACTATTAATGAGAGCAACAGATGACCTTTCTTTATTGTTAACCATGGCGGAAGATTATAATTCACAAGGCAAACAGGCCATGTGCTCCATGAAGAGCTCCTTAAACCAAAAGGGTTTACACCATCCATTGCTAGGCCAAGACGGAGGTTTCTAGGTTCTTCCTTAAAAGCCGGCCATTTCTCTTCAATGTGTCTCCATGCGGGTGAGTCTGCAGGCACACGCATCACTTCATCTGTGGATCGAGTTGTGGCATGCCATGTCATCAAGCTTGCTATTGATTTGCACCTGAACATGCTTTTTATCCTTGGAATGATTGGAAAGTGCCTGAGAACCTTTACCGGGACAGCTTCCCCCTGAACATCTTCTCTATATCTGTTAGAGCCACAATGGGGACATTCTTGCAAATGCTCATATTCATGGCGGAAGAGGCAACAATCATTGCGACAAGCATGAATATTATTGTAATCCATGCCTATGGATTTCAATAACTTCTTCGCATCTGCACGAGATGGAGGCATCTCGTTGCCAGGGGGCAATATTTGATCTTTCAAAAGCCTGCAAGTATGGCAATATCTGATCGTTACTATTAAGATTTTCTCAAATACAAGTTGATAATTTAACATTTCAACAGTAGGTGTAATCTCCAAAAAAAGACCTTACTTGAATAGTTCAGTGACACTTGTATTAGACCATCCAAAAACTGACTGCAAATTTAGCATCGTAAGAGATGCACGCAATACAGATATGTTGGCACCATTGTATAATGGAAGGCGTGCAAGTTTACGCATGGCCTCTTCCTCTGGTTCATAATTTGACCGTTGAGAATGTCGTGGTTGATGATCTTCATGTTCATGCTCCTCGAAGAGAGCTTCTTGTTGCTCAATGAAGGCATCCAACATTTCTTCCATTGGACCTTCTTCCATTTCCTGACCTTCTTCCATTCCCTCGGGTGCTGTTAATTGAGCTCCATCTGTCACTCCCTCCTGCGATATCCTCATCCTTTGTTGGGGACGAGAAGTCACAGGCGCAATGTTATCAAGATGCGGCTGCACACTTGCTTGGTTGTACGATTGAAACCGTAAATTTTGCAAGCGCTCCATTGGAAATATTCCAGCGTCATGAACATGCTCGTTGCAAATCCTTCGTTTTCGAAAGATTTGGTACTTACATCGCATGCATGGACACGCTATTCTCTCTTCAAGATTGAGAGGCTCCATCTAGCAGGATAACATGTATATGCAGCTCGTTAAACACAAATCAGCTTATCTCCTCTCCATACAAAATTAAATAGAATTTGCACAAGGATGGAGAGAGAAGCTATCTCTATTCATAAATAGCTGTTTATATATAAAGGCCTTATGCAATAATCTAAATGCATATTATAAGTATAAGCTTGCATAATAAGGCTGCAAGACTTATGCATAAGCTCTATGCATAAGCCTTATGCATAAGTCTTATGCATAAGCTCTATGCATAAGCCATATGCATAAGTCTTATGCACACGCTCTATGCATAAGTCTTATGCATAAGCTATATGCACACGCTCTATGCACAAGTCTTATGCATAAGCCATAAGCTCGGACCTAATCCCAAAAACCCTAGGACTGAATTACGGTTTTGTAAATTCCGCCAGAGTCTCCTTTGTAATTGGAACCAAATCTCAATTGAAAATGCAACTTCTTAAAACTTGTACGCAATACTCTTTGCATCCCACAATGTCATGAAAGATCATATGCATTTGCAATATCCACACAATATGACAGAAAAGGGGCCCCATTGCCCAAATGCATCCACAAAGTCGATGGTGAGGATTGTTGAGGACGCGTGTTGAAGCTTGCCGATCTCCCGGCCAAGCTCTTCTCACCCCTTCACCGAGTTTTCCTCCAAGGTGAAGGTTGAGGCCATTTCTTCACACCGGTGTACCTAATCCCCCTTCGTACCGCTTTACCAAGCAATCACGGCACAAAGAGTTCAAGCCATTCTCCCCTTGGCCTCTCCAACCAATGCCAAGGTACCCTCACACATTGCTAGATTCTATAGAAACTTGAAGTGGTTGCAATGGTGAGTGTAGGTACAAAATGATGTGGATAATATCAAATGATAGAACAAGTTTGTTGGCTTACAAGTATTGAGCATGACTCATGCCCTTTTACAATTTAGAACTCAGCAATAAAGCATGGACTCATGCCTCAATCCATCATCCAAAAGCTCCAACACAAACCAACAATTCACAATGCCCTCACCATGGCATTTGCATAAGCATTTGTTAACCACAATTAAGGCATTTGCAATTGCATTTTAACAATCCCTTTCATATAAGCCATATGCATAAGTCTACCTGCGTACGCTCTATGCATAAGCCATATGCATAAGTCATATGCATAAGCCTTATGCATACGCTCTATGCAAGACTTATGCATAAGCTCTATGCATAAGCTCTATGCTATATGCCTTATGCACTATTATGCTAACCCTTAATCCCTTTCACATAAGCCTTATGCACACGCTCTATGCATAAGCCTTATGCATAAGTTCTATGCATAAGCCATATGCATAAGTCTACCTGCGTCGTACGCTCTATGCATAAGCCATATGCATAAGTCATATGCATAAGTCTTATGCATACGCTCTATGCATAAGTCTTATGCATACGCTCTATGCAAGACTTATGCATAAGCTCTATGCATAAGCTCTATGCTATATGCCTTATGCACTATTATGCTAACCCTTAATCCCTTTCACATAAGCCTTATGCACACGCTCTATGCAATTACGCTCTATGCATAAGCCTTATGCACACGCTCTATGCATAAGCCTTATGCATAAGCTCTATGCATAAGCCATATGCATAAGTCTTATGCGTACGCTCTATGCATAAGCCATATGCATAAACTCTATGCATAAGTCATATGCATAAGTCTTATGCATACGCTCTATGCATAAGTCTCTTGCATACGCTCTATGCAAGACTTATGCATAAGCTCTATGCATAAGCTCTATGCTATATGCCTTATGCACTATGCTAACCCTTAATCCCATCACCCAATGGTGTAATAAACATGATCTTGTTTTACGTACATGGATAATAGAGATTGCAAGCTTATTATAGGTTTTATGCATAGATATTAAATTAATCCTATGTGTTGTAAGCTTACAAGAACCCAAAACTAACCCTAAACCATAAAACAAGGATGCAAAAATTCATATAAAATAGCATACACAAGAAAAATCAAAAGAGGATCTACCTCTTTTTTGCAAAGCTGAAGGAGAGCTCGAGGATTGGTGAAAGATTGGTGAGGTGAAAGAGCTGCAAAACAAAATATTAAACAAACTAATTAGTAAATTAAACACAAGAAAAAGAACTAATACAAAACCCTAAAATCTCTATGCATGCATTAGGAGATCTATGCATACATAGAGAGCTCTAGATCTCAACATGCATAGAGAGCCAAAAAAACACAAAATCCTAAACGTCCTAATTTTTCAATTAAAAACTAAAAGCAATTGCAATAACATGTTAGGAGAAGGAGAAGAGGAGAAAAGAAGAATGAAGGAGAAAAGAGGAGAGAGGAAAAAAGAGGAGAGAGAGGGAAAGAGAAGAGGGAGAGAAAGTACCTCTTTCGCTTGATTACTTGCGTACCGTCTGCGAAAAACCAGAAAATAGGCTCTCGGCTGTGAAAAACTTACGAGCGCCGGTATATGCGACGGAATATGTGTCGGAATATTCGTCGGTATATACTACGGAATATGCGTCGGTATCGGCGTCGGAATAAGCGTCGGTATAGGCGTCGGTATACGCGACGGGAAATGAAAATTTAAAAAAACCCCGCCATACTTGTCTCCTCCAACATGACGACGGACATACCGACGTTCGACATTTGCGTCGGTATTTTGGCGTCGGTATGTCCTCAACCTCTTGTAGTGTTAATAAACCAAGAAGTAAGAAATGTCAAAAATTTATGAGTTACCAGTGAAAGATTGTGATTGTGTGTTGAAATTAGTACAAGTTAATATTCAGAATGGGAATTCAAAAATTGGGAATTGGGTTTTTTGATGGAAGTACCGCATTTGTGTGGAATCCTCAACTTGCTTGAGGCCTAGATATGATGGCATTTACCTTATAACACCAAGGGCCGTGAATACATGTATGTACTGTGGGTATAACTGCAGCTCTATATTTACAATATATATGAGTAAATCTAAGACCTTGAAGTTATGAGCAAAAATGCTATCCTAGATTATGATTTTGAATGCTGGTTGATATGATTTTAGAATTCTGGTTGAGAATTGATGAATTGATTTGGATTTTGATTGAAGGATAACCTTATAACACAAAGGGCCGTGAATACCTGTATATACCGTGGCTATAACTGCAGCTCTATACTGACAATATATACGAGTAAATCTAAGACCTTGAAGTTATGGCAAAAATGCTATCCTAGATTATGATTTTGAATGCTGGTTGATATGATTTTAGAATTTTGGGAGAATTGATTAATTGATTTGGATTTGGATTTTGATTGAAGGATAATGTGTTTTTTGAATTATGGTTGAAAGTAGAATGAGTTGAATAAATTCACGATAATGATGAATAGAGAGAATTCTAGTGATGATGTTAGTAGTTTGGTAGATGATCAAGACTTTTAAGAGATCACTATGGGATTAGTAGATCGTGCTGACACATTATTCACAGCATAACCTTGGCCTAGTAGTCCCAATTGTGGAATGACAAATTGAGAACCTAAATAACTGAAACTCTCGTGGAGGATGTTCAAATGAAATTACTAGTCTGATGGACCATTATTGTGTTAAGGATATGAACGGTTTTCTGATAATTAGTTCTCTATGTTTCTTCTTATAGAAGGGATCTTTATCCTAGGATTCTGAGAGGGTTGACCAAATTTTAAGGAGCCTCAGAATCAGTCGATCTAAAGTTTAAGTACTCTTTTTGGATTGGAATTATAAATAAAGTGGTCTTCTCACCTGAGATTCCTTGAGCGTCTTGTTAAGTTGAAAAAAACGAACTTGACTAAAAAGAGAGTCCCACCCCAGTAGCCGCACAACAAGAGCCACCACAATAGCTGATGTACTAGAGGAAGAAAGAGGACGGATAAATTTATTTCACCATTGTGATCAAGTCTCAAATCTTTAGTTCTCATGAATTTGAATTTTTATCGCCCTAGGAGTAAGAAGATGATTTGATCGAGATTATCCTCCAGTTGCGAGATGAGGACATCACACATTTTTCAAGTGGGGTAGGATGTAAGATTCCTCCCTCCATCTTTTGAGATGTATCGATGTAAGAACCTCCCCTTTAGTCTCTTGTAATCATTTCCCCCTTCAGAATGGAAAAAGATCTTGTTTGATCCTGTTTTGGTCTAGAGAGAGAAAATATTCTAGACATAGATAATACAGTTTTGAAATATTTTTGGATAAGTATTTTCTTCCGACCAATAGCAAATGATCCCCTGAAACAAAATTTTAATCAAAAATTCCTAAGTTGTATTAGATTTGGATGGTGGGTGAACCAAGGAGTCCCCTAGTTCAAAGTTCTAAGCCTTATTAAATTGTTTTGAATTTAAAAATGTGATATCGTTTATCAATAAGGTTGGAAAATAAAAATACAAGAAAAATAAAGAAATTTAAAATTATCCTCAAGAAAATAATAAAGAAAGGCTCACATGAGGTGAAGGTTCCTTAATTATGAGTTTTCTTGATATTTTAGAAGACTTTTTAAAGGTTTCGTGACACCTTAGGAGAGGGAAAACCCTTCATCAAGGAGGCGCCTAGAGATCACATCAAGGAGGAATTTGTTTATTCCAAAATATCATAAAGTGGCTAGATATTTCATCTCTCCTCTCTCCTCTTCCAAACTAGATCAAAAAGTGGACAAAACTAGTCTAAAACTTGTCCAAATTAGATCAAATTGAAGCTCAAAGCCTCTAGATCCTAGTTGGGCTTGGCTGGTGGCCTCCTTCACCTATAAATAGACCCCTATTCCTTTGTATTTTCATCTTAGAGTAATTCTATGCTGGTGTAATTTTTAATTTAGTGTATTTTCCTCTTTCCTCTTCTTTGGCCCTCCATTTTGAAGCTTTGGTGCTTCACTAAACCTCTTCTTCTCTTTAAGATTACCCATTTCCCTTGGTGGCCAAGCCTTTTCTTTTGAGGGCTACATAACTTTTGCAAGGTAAAGAATCAAGCAAACCAAGAGTAAGCCTAAACAATGAAGTTTATCCTCCCTTTTTTATGTTAATCTTCCTCCTAACCTCCCTCATGCTTGGAAAGCTTTTTATTTTATGGGTTTCCTCTTAAAACCATGCTTTTCTTGATTTATGTGAATTAATGCTTATGTTTATGCTTAGATTTATGCATAAACTAACTTTTATATTAAAAGTGGAATTTTTAGCATTATCAAATCATAGAAAATACGAGGAAGTTATGGCAAAATTTTATCATTAGAAAATGAAGGTTTATGCATAATAAATTTTATTCTAAAAGTGTAATTTTAAGCATTCTCAATTCATAGAAAATGTGGGGAAGTTATAGCAAAATTTTATTTAAAAAAATGAAGGTTTATGCATAATAAATTTTATTCTAAAAGTGTAATTTTAAGCATTCTCAATTCATAGAAAATGTGTGAAAGCTATGGCAAATATACCTTCTTTACTCATCAAATTAAGGATTTTCTTCCAGCCAATAGCAAATGATCTCCTCAAACAGAATTTTAATCAGAAATTCCTAAGTTGTATTAGATTTGGATGGTGGGTGAACCAAGGAGTCACCTAGTTCAAAGTTCTAAGCCTTATTAAATTGTTTTGAATTTAAAAATGTGATATCCTTTATCATTAAGGTTGGAAAAAAAAACACAAGAAAAATAAAGAAATTTGGAATTATCCTCAAGAAAATAATAAAGAAAGGCTCACATGAGGTGAAGCTTCCTTAATTATGAGTTTTCCAGATATTTTAGAAGACTTTTTGGAGGTTTCGTGACACCTCAAGAGAGGGAAAACCCTTCATCAAGGAGGCGCCTAGAGATCACATCAAGAAGGAATTTGTTTATTCAAAAATATCATAAAGTGGCTAGATATTTCATCTCTCCTCTCTTCTCTTCCAAACTAGATCAAAAAGTGGACAAAACTAGTCTAAAACTTGTCCAAATTAGATCAAACTAAAGCTCAAAGCCTCTAGATCCCAGTTGGGCTTGGCTGGTGGCCTCCTTCACCTATAAATAGACCCCTATTCCTTTGTATTTTTATCTTAGAGTAATTCTATGCTGGTGTAATTTTTAATTTAGTGTATTTTCCTCTTCCCTCTTCTTTGGCCCTCCATTTTGAAGCTTTGGTGCTTCACTAAACCTCTTCTTCTCTTGAAGATTACCCATTTCCCTTGGTGGCCAAGCCTTTTCTTTGAGGGCTACACAATTTTTGCAAGATAAAGAATCAAGCAAATCAAGAGTAAGCCTAAACAATGAAGTTTATCCTCCCTTTTTTATGTTAATCTTCTTCCTAACCTCCCTCATGCTTGGGAAGCTTTTTATTTTATGGGTTTCCTCTTAAAACCATGCTTTTCTTGATTTATGTGAATTAATGCTTATGTTTATGCTTAGTTTTATGCATTAAAAAATTTATTCTAAAAGTGTAACTTTTAGTATTCTCAATTCATAGAAAATGTGGGAAAGTTATAGCAAAATTTTATCATAAGAAAATGAAGGTTTATGCATAATAAATTTTATTCTAAAAGTGTAATTTTAAGCATTCTCAATTCATAGAAAATGTGTGAAAGCTATGGCAAAAGTTTTAGAAAATAAATTTAAATTTATGCATAATAAATTTTTGTTAAAAGTGAAATTTTAGGCATTCTCATTTCATAGAAAAGGCAGGGAAACTATGGCATAACCACTATGAGTTTACTGTAATGTCATTGGGGTTAACCAATTCTCCTGCAACCTTCAACCGCCTATTGCAAGATATATTCCATCCTTACTTGGATGAATTTGTGCTTGTTTTCATTGATGACATCTTAATCTACTCCAAATCAATGGAAGAGCATGAGGAGCATGAGGAGCATGTGCGTAGAGTTCTACAATTGTTGCGCAGACACAAACTCTATGCCAAAAAGAGAAAATGTACCTTCTTTACTCATCAAATTGAGTATCTTGGGTTCATCGTCTCCACAGATGGCATTTCAGTAGACCTCGCCAAGGTCAAAGATATTCTGGAGTGACCATTCCCTAAATCACTTCGTGAAGTTTGTGGATTTTTGGGAATCACGGGATAGTTTAGGATTTTTATCAAAGATTATGCCTTGGTAGCTACACCTTTGATGGATCTTCTTAAGCAGGATTTCAAAATAGTGTGGCTTCCAATCCATCAAAACAGTTTTGATCAGCTCAAGGTCATTATTACTTCTGTCCGTCTTGAAACTTCCTGATTTCACCAAGGAATTTGAAGTGGTTATTGATGCCAGTAGTCTAGCACTTGGTGGTGTCTTAGGCCAAGAAGGAAGACCAATCGCTTATACTTCCCGCAAGCTGAAGCAATATGAAGCAAATTATGCCACCCATGATTTGGAGCTCTTAGCTGTTGTTCATTGCCTCAAATTATGGAGACATTATCTCTTGGGGGGCAAATTCCAGCTTGTAACTGACCACAAAAGTCTAAAATGGATCTTCACCCAGCCTAACCTCAACATGCGGCCAAGGAGTTGGATTGAAATTCTACAAGAATATGACTTCGATATCAAATTTTGCCATGGGAAAGATAATGTGGTAGCAGATGCACTTAGCCCCGCAAAACTTTCTTGAGTGCAATAATCCCATACTCGTCAAGGTGGAAGAAGTCTCATCTCATGATCTAGATTATCAGAGGATGATTAAGTTAGTAGAAGAAGGGGGAAATTCAAAGAAAGAGAAGAATCTAATCAAGGGATACTCCACTCATGAAGGAAGCCTCTACTTCAATCACAGGCTATGTATCCCTAAGGATCCTGCTTTAAAGAAACTAATCCTCCATGAAGCTCATGATAGTCCTACTGCGGGACACCCAAGCTATGCAAAAATATTAAATGCCGTAAGAAGGAGCTTTCATTGGGAAAGCTTGAAAAAATGATGTTCTTCTCGGTACATGAAGCAATGTCTCTCATGCCAAAGGATCAAAGCTGAAAGGGTAAAGATGCCTGGGAAACTTCAACCCTTGGATATTCCCCAAATGAAGTGGGAGTGCATTAGTATGGATTTTGTCACAAGTCTCCCCACTGTTCAAGGAGGATATGACTCCATTTTGGTAGTAGTGGACTTACTTACGAAAGTAGCTCACCTTATACTAGCAAAGAAGACCTTTAAAGCTTCTGATGTTGCTTGAATATTCATCAAGGAAGTCCTCAAACTTC
Source organism: Cibotium barometz (assembly GCF_041138505.1). Taxonomy (NCBI): domain Eukaryota; kingdom Viridiplantae; phylum Streptophyta; class Polypodiopsida; order Cyatheales; family Cibotiaceae; genus Cibotium; species Cibotium barometz. Next base: position 40,060,838 of record NC_141068.1, read on the forward strand.
ATGGTCTCCCAAAAAGGATAGTAAGTGACCGGGATTCTGACTTCACTTCAAGGTTCTGGCAGTCCTTATTTCAAGCCCTAGGAACTCAACTTTGCTTTAGCACAGCTTATCATCCAGAGACCGATGGCGAGATTGAGAGAGTTAATCAAGTAATTGAAGACATTCTCATAGCATATTGTGTACGGGAACCAAGAAGGTGGATTCAATACCTTCCTCTGGTATAATTTGCCTACAATGCATCTTATCATCAGAGCATAGGAATGTTACCATTCAAAGCACTCTATGGGCAAGAATGCTTGTCTTCTCTAAATTTCTTTGATCTGACCAAGAGTTGAGGCATCCAAGAAAATGCTCGAAGAGATGGAGGAACAAACCAAGGCAATCCAAAAGGATATTAAAGCTGCCCAAGATCGACAAAAGCATTATGCTGACACGAAGAGGTCTGAAAGGATCTTCCAGGAAGGAGAAAAAGTTCTTCTACGAGTTTGACCCAAACGAAGTTCTGTCACTTGGGAAATATAAGAAGCTCACGTATTGTGGTCCCTATACAGTTATCAAGTGTCTAGGTAAAAGTGCCTATAAACTCCAACTCCCAGTCTATATCAAAGTCCACAATGTATTTCATGTAAGTTTGTTAAAACCTTATGTACCCAGTCTCGATCATATTCTTGATGATGAACAAGTTCTAATCCCTACTCAAGGAGTCCTTGAATTATAGCCCAGTAGCATCATACATTCTAGGGAAAGGCAACTCCGAAATAGAACTCTTGTACAACATCTAGTACAGTGGAAAGATTACCCTGAAGAGGATGCAACTTGGGAAGATGAAGCTACACTCTTAAAGGATTATCCCCAATTCATGAGATGAGATGAGGACATCTCAATTTCTTTAAGGGGGGAAGGATGTAACATACCCATCTTCACTAATAAAGAAATGTCCATGTAATAGATAAATTTATGAGTTTTTATGGTATAAAAATCAATGATTTTATTATTTGAGTCATTTCTACTTAGAATCTTTAAATTCTGAGCCCAAATTTAGAATTTGCATGTGATTTTACCCTAATATAGGATTTTACAGCATCCCAAACGGACACTGGATCAAGCTTATACGCAAATTTCAGTCATTTTTAGTTTAAACCTTAATAAATGCACTACCGAGCGTCCGATTGACGAATGGTCTGCACCCCAACGACCAAGAGAACCTCTCGGACAAAAAAAAAGTTTCACCCCTCGGGCGGTCCGGCACGCAAATCGAGGCCGATGTCCCAAATTTGGGAACCCCGCCCTAAATTTTAGATCGTACACACTTACCAAGGTGCTCGTACGATGGCCGCACAAGAACCGCAGCCACCCCTCTCCACACCCCCTCATTTGCCACTTTTCAGAGATAAGGCAATTTTCTCCATCCCCCTCTTGCTATGAGGCAGTGTCCTTAACTCTTCTCCCCCCCCGATGTGAAGAGACTTACAACAGCCCTCAGTCCTTCTCCCCTTTAGCAAAACGTTGTTGTGTTAAGGACATCTCACAATTCCCCTCCCCCCATTTGCGTGGACTTTAGTAAATGTTTTAGCCTTAAGAGAGGGTTCATGCGCTGTAGTCTTTTGCTCATACGGTGAGCAAATGATCTCAGAATTGAGATCCAACTGGAGCGTTTCGACCACGACAGCGAGCCCTACAAGACAACGTCCTAGATGGCTCCTTCCCAAAAATGTCAGAATATTGCCTTCGAGAGGAGCGTGCAACAAAAATAAGATTAGAGAAGATGCTCCCGATGCGGCCCCACCAACCCTCCCTTTACAAGCTCCTCTCAAGGAAATGGTGGCCAGGTTAGCTTGGTTATCTTTTAAAGAAGAGCTTTTTTTAATATTAGTGTTAATAAATGTGTATCTTTTCCTTTTAAAGTAATGACATAAAATTGTATGAAGTTAAGAATTGAGTGATGCTGTGTTCAATGAATTGCATTGAAATTGCTATCTTTAAAGAGTGCAAGTTTTTCCTGGCTTCGACGCTAACTCCGTTCCATGCTTGTCTAGCCGGGCGGCATCGTAGCAAAGCCTATGAATGGCCCAAGGTATCCCTCATACCATTGGGAGAATAAGATTTTCCGATTGAGGTGAGAGATTATGATGTTGTCTAGTTCTGAGGGCCCAGGCTAGTGCGGTGAATAAGCCCACCCTAGTGTGCAGACATCCCTTTGTGAGGGGCAGGAGGATCAAGCGATGGAGTCTGAGAGGGCAACAGGACGGCTTGAGTCCTCGCCACCAGTGGCCGACAATGAGGTGTATGGTCCCGTAGGGTTTTTCCCTTCCAGCATGTAGAGGCTGGAAGGCGGAATTCTAGATCATCGACAGTGTAAAGGAAAAGAAAAAGAGCCGGTTTGGCTTGTATGAAATTGATTCATGTATAAACTTTTTTATAAATCTTATCTTTGGCATTATTGTACTATGGAAAAAGGCTGTTTTAACAAACTTTGTGAAAAGGGCCTTAATTAAGGAACATGTTTATTTATTTCAAACAGTGTGGTAGGATTAATTAGAAAACAAATTGACGCGTGAGTAGGGTGGAAAGTGGGAGGATGGAATGCCCCGATGGCTCCATCCTAACAGCCGAGTGGACCCGATTAGTCGGGTAGCTTTCCAACATATTAAGTGAAAGCCCTATGCTAGATAAATAGGTTCTTGGGCAACTCTATTCTAGAAGACTATGCCAGTGGCTATGCCTTGCATGGATGAGGAAAAAAGCGTTGCCTCTAGAAATCAAGTCTACTAGTAGTTGCCCAATTTATGATCAATTACCCTATGGGTGATTTGATTTTTAGAAGATCATGCTCCCCCTGTGGGATAGGACTAGGTCTTACCTATGAATCGTATCCTTGAATCTCTACATGGTCAAGGTGTCGATAAATAGGAAATTTTCTCCAAGTTAAGACTTAGTGGACTACCTTAAGTGTTTCCCCTATTTTAGAAGGGGGGAACCTTACAACTTTTCTTTGTCTCCTCTTGCAAAGAGAACCACAAATTGGCCACACAAAAAGCACCTTATTTTTTTAAGAGAAGGATCTATAGCAAGTGAAGCATCGCGTGTGTGCTGCTGCCGTCATGCTAGCTCTAGGCCGATGTAGCTTGAAATGCAAAGTGAAGCAACACGTGCTATTGCCGCCATGCTAGCTAGGCCGATGCAGCTGGGCATTTATAGCTTGGAGAGGGGTACTACCTGAGCATTGCAAGAAAGAAAGGAAGCAAGGGCTATCATGGTAGCAATGCAAAGGGGAGGAAATAGCTCTGTCGTGGCATAGACTAGCATCATAAGAAAAGCCCAGCACACGCCACTGCTGCCATTAGCACAAGGCCATCAATGCATATGCGTATGCCAGGTAGAGTCACCAATAGCATCCACTAGCAGAATCCACTAGCAGAGCGAGCAGAAAACAAAACAAAATCTGAATGGCAAAGGTCTCAAAGCCTTAACCCTCTTTAATAGCTGTTCACATGGGGAAAGCATAAAAAACATGTGTATGGTTTATTTTTAAATGCACAATTATCTCACCAAAACACTTGTCACTTGAATGAGCATGGAGTATTCTTACTTCACATGGATTAGGAAGATCTATAAGGTCATCATCATCATCACTCACATATGCATATATGGTGGGATCTTTAACCAAATCATCATTGTCAACTTGTCTACTGATGAGTTGAATATGACTCTTGTAAGCGGCCAAATGGGCACGCTAATGCATATGTATTTTTTTTAAAGAGTGACAACCGCCAAAGAGAAACAATCAAAAGAAGCTTTGCAAAGCACGAGAGTTTGAACATAAATATAATAGACATAGACACCTCACTACCAAAAAATTATAAAAATCTTGCTTCCTACAAAATGGGCTTGTATCTAGCCTCTAGACCGATGATGTACCCTAGCTAAAAATTCACCCTTCTTGTCTCTACAAAAAGTGCTTGTATCTAGCCTCTGGGACCGATGATGTACCCTAGCTAAAAATTCACCCTTCTTGTCTCTACAAAAAGTGCTTGTATCTAGCCTCTGGGACCGATGATGTACCCAAGCTAAAAATTCACCCTTCTTGTCTCTACAAAAAGTGTGATGTAATCAGCCTCTGAGGCCATATGATGCACTCAAGCTGAAATTCATAGCCAAAGTAGCCTAGCACAAGGGGAGAGAGAGGAAGAGTGAAAGCCTAAAAATTGTACCCAATCTACCATTAAGGGGGGGAAGTGCGAAAGTAGCACATGGGCCAAAGTTTCTCATAGCACATAGGGGAATGTTATAGAAAGGAAAAATTCAAACAACATTATGTAACCAACATCCAACCACCTTGAGTAGCCCAAAAATTTGGCACCAAGGGGGGGTGTTGAGAAATATGGTGCCAAAGAGCACAAGGAAAATATGGAGTGAGTGTGAGAAGCCACATCACCTAGTGAGAAATATCCCACATGCAAGAGAAAGACCAAGTTGTACTCTCCTCATATAAAAGGAGGACATTTCAAGCATTGGAATACAAGCACAACATCTCAAGTCTTTTTATGAGTACAAGTTTCTATCTTGTAACCTAACTGAACTTGAGTCTAAACTTAATTAGCACACACTCATCACCCAATGAGTCTCTTTCATTTTTATCCACCTTAGATTAGCAATGTCATTAGACTAGATTAGTGTTGTGATTAGTGTATGATTAGTTTATCATTAGGTAGATGTTATGTCTTTATTAGGAGTGTATTACGTACTTAAGCACTAGTACAGTAATATAGGAATGATTACCCTCTTAGCATACAGCATTAATTGGAAAGGTAACTTATACTGCTAAATGAATATAGAACCGATTATACACAATGCGACATGATTAATGCTTCACTAACACAGACTGCTAAATTATCACGTAAAATGCTGATTAATTGATTGTCCTTGAATACACAGGCATATAGCCTTTAAAACAATTACATGGTTATAGGATTCAAATAGGCACGACCGCTCGTTTGAACCCCTTGAGATCCCATAATGACTATTCATTTAAGGTACGCAGTGCAACATGACACTTGCGGTGTGCAGTCCACATAACACTTTGCACGCACAGGGTGGACTGCGCGAATCCACAAAAAAAGAAACTGTCAATCTGCAAAATAGAAACACTTCTATTGCTGTCGATCCACACCACATCAACGCCTTCAGGAATCTGCACTAGAAGTGTTGGCATGACTTGCTGATCCTTGATGTGTTTGCTGAACCTCCCAAAACAGGTCTTCAGATTCCTGAGTTGGTACTGGCCGAGCCTCCGACCATTACAATCTCGACAAAACCTGCTCCACCAAACCTTGGATGCCAGCATGCACCTATTTCTCAGTTGGCTCCATCAAAACAGTGCGTGTTTTCAGAGCTATAGGTAATTGTGCAAAAGGCACATGCCGATCATAGTGTCATGACAAGAATTCATTGGCCTCATTCCACCAAGGACGTTGAGGAGGTAAATGTAGAGCAAAGCTATGTGAGCACATCTCAAGGTAGAAGCAGAGATTATGGATAACCTCCTTCTGTCTACTGAATGCTACAAGGCGCTTCCTCTTTTGCACTGCATCATCACGATCACGAACCAACTTGGCCATACCTGCATCAAAAATATCCAGGGCAATCTCTCTGGCAATCACGTGTTTACCCCTGTCACCCTATGAAACAACAGCATTAGGACCCTTTGTAGGAGAGGGCTCTGCAAGGAGGCCAAACTCTGCAACAACAGACCTGCTTGCCCCTTAACTGTGCCATAGTGCAATTTGTTCCTCCCACTGCTGCTGAGACACCTCCAGGCAAAGAGTGACTGCCAAGGATTCGAGATCTTCCATGATTAAAATGTCACCCAGATTAAGCGTGAGATAATTGGCCAAAGCATTATTTGTGCGACCGGCGAGCAATTTTCTCCATGACTACTCAAGAAATATTCTCATGAGTGTCTTGCACATTCTCCTCACTAAGTTCTGCAACCTGCACCCTTTGCTCTAATGCAGTGATTCTACTTTCCAGTATAGGTACAGCAGCAACTTCACCTCTCAAAATAGTATTTTGTCTTTCCAGAGCATGTACCTACTCTTGCAAAGCTTGCAACCGCTCCACCTAAGTGCTAGATTGCGGCATAGTATGCAAAGAGTGTGCCGCATGAGTAAGCAATCTGGCACAGCTTTCCAAATGATCAAGCTGGAAAGTGTACTGCGATTGCTTCCAAGGAAAAGGCAGTGCAGTTACTACTACCGCATCAGTATGAATTGCAATCATGGAAGGTGTTGTGGTCTCCAAGACACCGCCCACAACTGCACTAACCAGGCTAGACTCTGCAGAACTTTTAATTGCAGAGGAAATAGGTACAGTTGGTACCGCACACACCACCATCTTCTAGTGCACTTACCTGTGCCATCTATTGAGAGTAGAGATGCCCCATGGTGTCATTTCCAAATTAAACCACACCGGGATAGATACAGCAGATGCGACTGTCTCTGATATAAATCCAGCTGTAGAAACTGGTGAAATAGGCATGTCTCCAAGCACTTCGAAGACTGGTGGAGTATCCACATGGCTCTTTGACCTCTAAGCCTCACTTGATTCAACATTCAGTGGCACAGGTGAAATAACTACCGCCTATGTGAGTGGTGCCACTAGAAACTACCACTGTGACTTCAACGCTAATAGAAAAAGGCCTTGAGAAATGGCAAACAGGGTGCATAGAAACCAAAAAATTGGGCTACATAGGAAATAATATCTATAAAATCTACCCTACTTTAGAATTTATTATTGCTCCCCTTGCAACCTGCGCACAAACTCGTTATGCTTCAAAGAGAATCCTGTCCTTTAGTACTTGAGCCCAGGAAACAACGCCATATTCAACTGACTTCAAGAAATTCATAACCCTCACAGAGAGTGTAAGTCTTGGCCTGCAACCAAATTGCTTTTGAGAACCACCTATAACAATCTTGAACTCTTGGATTGGTGCAGCCAGACAGTTTATGCTCGCCACTAACTCTTGGCCCGAACTCCACGTCCATCTCCTGTGTAGTCACCGTCTAGGCAGCTTGAATGGCACCATCCAGAGGCAATGAAAGTCATTCCTGAATAAGCTGCATAGTCAGCTCTCTGACTTCACCATTGATTTCCACCATGTCACCACTCTGAAGCTGTTGCTGCCTACTGCGACCGATAAGCCATGGGATGCACTGGCACTCGCGACCAACGGAGGTTTGCAAAAACCCTCATACACATTTCTTGCACAACCAGGCATCGGTAATGGGTAGCTCGAGGTTTTGAATGGGAGGCACCAGCAGAAACTGCGCAAGAGCCATCATGCTTGCACGGAGAAGAGCGTGCAGAGAAATAGAGAAGTTGTCAAGCGCTCAAAGAAGCAAGAAGGTATGCGAATGCAAAAGTGAAATTCCAAAAATAGAATTTTCCCCTTTGCATGCAACAACTCGCACAATGGACCACATCCGCATGCACACCTTTTCTCAAACTTCTGGCAAAAGCTAAGATTGTATCTTAGGCTCCTCATTATTTGTTAAAGAGATCATCATCAAAGAGACATCCGCCTCCTCAAAAATTGGAAAAGGGCATTGAATGGGTGCCGCCGCATAATAATGCCACAACCGGAACCCATTAATTAGAGAAGAGAGAACTTCACTATGTAAGTTCACCAATAAGAATGAAGTGGCCCCACAAGGAGCATGTACCCAGAAAGGACCGGACCATCGCAACTTCATCTTACCTGGCAACTTCCCCATGTGAGTATTGAACACCAAAACTAACTGCCCTTTTTGAAAATCTTTTCCTTTGAGTGCCAATCCACCTAACGCTTCCTCCGATTATGGAGTTTTGGCACCTAGTAAAAACTCCGTAAGCCGATCTTCATCTAATGAGCTCAAGACTTCTAGTCGGTATGCTAAGGAGTCTGCTGGCAGCAGTTTTTCTTCCACCGCAATCCACAAACTCGGCACAACAAACTCGACCGATGTGATAGCTTCCATTCCAAAAGCCAACTTGAAAGGGGTTAATCTAGTTGCTACCTTGTAAGCTGTGCGATACGCCCAAAGTGCTGAAGGAAGCTTAACATCCCAATCCTTCTGATGCTTGCTTTTACGAGCTTGGTCAGAATGTGCACAATCTGCTTATTGGATGATTCAGCCAATCCATTGGCTTGCGAATAATAGGGGGATGATTCTTGTGAAGAATCAAATAAAAACCTGTGATTCGCCTAATCACTTTACTAATGAATTGACCCCCTCAATCACTGACTAGCTCCACCGGACAGCCGAAACAAGTGAATACATCCTTATATAGACACTTTTCCATTGAAAGAGCTGAATTGTCCCGCAACGCCCAAGCTTCCACCCACTTGGTGCAGTAATCTGTTACTGTCAGAATATACGAGTTTCCTATCTTTGCAGCTGTGGGTTTAAAAGGCCCAATGAATTCCAAACCCCACTTTTGAAAAGGCTCAAATGGCAATATCTGGTGTAAGGGCATGCGGTCTCTCTGTGACTCTCTGTGATGACGGGCTAGCCCATCCTCTGGCACACATCGCATTTGCGCACGAACTGTTGCACATCAAAATAAATTGTTGGCCACCACAAGCCAGCTTGGAACACTTTGCTTGTAGTAATCTTCCACAAAAAATGCCCTCCCAAGACTCCGCAATGCGCTTCCTGCAACACGGCGCTTGATTGTACAGTAGTACACACCATAACAGCACATCAGCAACATTGCAGTAGTACAATTCTCCAAAGCAGACTTCAAAAGAACGACTCTGCAATGCGAGCCGTCTCACTGATCCTTTGTCAAATGAGTTGGCAATGGGCATAGCACCTATAGATAGAAAACAAAACATTTCCTCATACCATGTCCAAGACCATGTCCAAGGCACAAAAAGAGGCAAAACTGCATCAAGAACTACATTCGCTACATTTGAAACAGCAAAAAGCGATGCATCCAGAAACTCATCATCCACTCCTGTAGCTTACTCTCTCGAATCTAGTCTCGAAAGATAATCTGCTACTACGTGTTGCGATCCTTGATGGTGGTGAATGACTTCAAAGTCAAAATCTTGCAGTAACAACATCCACCTTGCAAATCTTTCAGTTAAATTCTACTACTGCACCGGGTAAAGCAACGCAGAATGGTCCACATGGAAATAGAAGATTCTCCCCAAAAGATAATGCCAAAACTTCTTCACTGAATAGATCATGCCTAAGCACTCTCACTCTGTTACTAAATATTCTTCTTTTGCTGAGGGGATAATCTGCGACTTGCATAATAAATAGGTCGAAACCAGCCACACTTTGTCCCTGCATTAACACACTGCCATTTGCTGTATCTGAAGCATCCAACAAAGACATGAAAATACTTCTCCCAATCAGGAGGCATCATAACTAGTGCATGGGACAGTTGTATCTTCAACCTTCGATATGCCAAATCACATTCTTCTGTCCAAGAAAATTCTTTGAGGTCCACATGAGCCACCACATTTAGCATAATTGCCAAATGTGTCAGAAACTGCAAGTGTCACCCATGCCACTGAATTTGACCCAAGAACTGCATACACTCCTTCGGATTTATAGGTGCTGGAGCTTGCATCATAGCCGCCACCTTATCCGGATCCACAGCAATACCTTTCTGTGATATAATGTGCCCCGATAACTTCCCATTCTGAACCACAAAGGCACACTTCTATGGATTTAAACTAAAAGATACCTCATGGCATTTCTGAAAACACAGTCTTCGCTGATGTTCCAAATGTTGAGCAGAGGTCCCGAACACACTGAGATCATCCAAAAAGACCCGTACAAAGGTTGTCAAGAATGGCCCAAAAATTTCATGCATATTTCGTTGAAAAGTACCCGGAGCATTCCTCAAGCCAAACCACATCACTGTACACACAAACACACCCCAAGCTGTGATGAATGCTGTCTTAGCTTGATCCTCTGGTGCCATCCAAATCTGGTTGTAGCCACTAAACCCATCAAAAAATGAATACATCTCATGGCCTGCCACATCATCCAAGATGGTATCCATGTACGGCAAGAGAAAAGGATCTAGAACAGTAGCCGCATTCAGTTTCCTCTAATCTACACATATGCGTATCTTCTTATTCTTCTTAGACACGATCAGGATCGGAGAAATCCACTCTGGATTCTCTATTAGAGCAATGAATCCAACTTGTAGGAGAATCTAGCTTGTAAGATTCCTCCCCAGCCTCTCAAAATGTCTAGTATCTTCCCTTGTAGTCAAATCCCTCTTCAGAAATATAAAAGATCTTGTTTCTACCTGTTTTGGCCTAGAGAGAGAAAATATTCTAGAGAGAGATTATTTCGATTTTGGATATTTTTGGATGGAAAAATATCTCTTTATATTTAAATAAGTTCCCCCAAAATAGAAGTTCAAAAGATTTTCAGAAGGTGCATTAGAAATCAAGTATAATCTGTTCAAGAGGCCTTATCCTAGGGGTCAAGATTTTTTCGAAATTTTAAATTAAGGTTCCTATGGACCAATAAGATTCATCCAAATGTAGGGAGGAGATAAATGGAAGAATAAAAGAAAAATCCCCAAAAAATGAGTAAATACTCACATAAGATGAAGAGTTGACTAAGGACAAGGTTAATAGTTAAAAAAGAGAGATATTTGGAAGAAATGATGCATTTTTGACACCTCAGTATGGGGGAATTCCCCTCATGAAGAGGAGGTGCCTATTTCACTTGTGTGGGAGAGTTTTAAACTCCCAAATAATGAGATATTTTCTCTCTCCTCTCTCATGTTTCAACTAGTGTTTTTGCATTGTTACCCTACTTCTCCCAAGAGCCAAAAAACTATGAATTTACTTATAATTCATTAGTTTTTTGACCTTCCCTCTTCTAAAGATTGGTGGCCACTCTTGTTTCAAACAAGAGTAAAACCCTCAAACCATCAAGCCAAAGGAAAGCTCTCAAATTTCTTCGTAAGTCGGAGATTCTTCTCTTTTCTATTCATTTTATGGTTTTTTATGATTTTTATCTTCTCTAAATTGAATATGATGTTATGCCTCATTGAAAAAAGGCATTCCCCTCTCTTCTTTAGAAAATCCAACCATTCTTATCCTAGATGAATGATTAAAATCAAGTTTTTCATAATGTTTCTCTTTGATAATGTAGAAAATGTTTACATTAGAATGATTTAAATACTCTTGGTGAACTTCTAATTAATTTTAGAGAGTTAAAATTTGAAAAATGGTTAGCCATACAAAGGAGGCTATGGCAAAAAAATTTTAAAATTGTCAAAAATAAGTTTTACTTTTGTATTCAGAAAGAGTAATTCACATCGTATATGTATACTTAAAGTGTTATTTTTCATCCTAGGTATAGAAAAATGCATACTAAAAATATTTTATTAAAAAATGTTACTTTCTTTAGAATTAAATTCTATGTATAGAAGGAAGCATATTGAAATTTTATTTTGATTATAAAAGTATTATTTTCATCATAAATGATTTGTATGCATAAACATATGCATTAAAGATATTTTTTATATTAAAAGTATTATTTTCATCATGAATGTTTTTTATGCATAAATGGATGCATAAAAGAAATTCTTTTATATTAAAAGAGTGATTTTCATCATAAATGATTTGTATGCATAAACATATGCATAAAAGAAATTCTTTTGTATTAAAAGAGTGATTTTCATCATAAATGATTTGTATGCATAAACATATGCATAAAAGATATTTTTTATATTAAAAGTGTGATTTTCATCATAAATGATTTTTATGCATAAAAGAAATTCTTTTATATTAAAAGAGTGATTTTCATCATAAATGTTTTTTTATGCATAAATGGATGCATAAAAGGAATTCTTTTATATTAAAAGAGTGATTTTCATCATAAATGATTTGTATGCATAAAAGATATTCTTTTTATTAAAAGAGTGATTTTCATCATCATAAATGATTTGTATGCAAAAAAGATATTTTTTTATATTAAAAGTGTGATTTTTATCATAGATAATTTTTTATGCATAAATGGATGCATAAAAGAAATTCTTTTATATTGAAAGAGTGATGCATAAATGGATGCACAAAAATGAGTAAATGCTCACATAAGATGAAGAGTTGACTCAGTTCAAGGTTTATTAGTAAAAAATTAAGAGATATTAGTTTTAAAAAAAAAGAGATATTTAGGAGAAATGATGAATTTTTGACACCTTGGTAAGGAGGGGGAGCCCCATCAAGTAGGTTCCTTTTTCTCCATCATTGATTGGTTTTTTAATTCAAACAAATGTGATATTTTTCTTTCTCCTCTCTCCTAGATCAAACTGGATTAAAAAGGGAGCCAAACTGGTCCAAAGCTTGTCCGAATTGAGTCAAACTGAAGCTGGAATGCTCTAGAACCTAATTGTACTTGGTTAGTGGCTTGCCTCACCTATAAATAGACCCTCATTCCTTTGTAAACTCATCTTTGAGCTATACCATGCTAGTATTATCTTAAAATAAGCATATTTCTATTATCCCTTAATTTTTCTCTTCTCTTGGGGAGCTTGGAGCTTCTCTCTCTCTCCAACAACAACTCTTGAAGTTTTCTCTTCTCGTCTTGGTGGCCAATTGATTGGTTGGGGGCTTCACTTCTAATTAAAGAATCAAGCCAAACTTAGAGGTAAGACTAATTTTTATGGTTTTTTTTTTCAATTATCTCAATGACTTTCTTCTTCTAACCCCTCTAAAGCTTGAGAAGCTTTTAAAATGATGGTTTTTATTCAAATCAAGCTTTCCCTAATATTCTAAATATCTAATTAGAATTAAATTAATCTTTTTACTTAATTATAATGCTTTCCTTAAGTAAATCTCTGTCTTAAAAAGAGTAGTCATTGTTGAAAGAACGGTAGAGGGAGAGGAGACACACACACAGGAGCAAACCCTAATGTATATTGCAAACCCTAACCATAGAGGGAAGCCATCTCCACTCTCACACAAAGCATAATGCACTAATCCATAATCCACACAACACACTATGAGTTGTGTCCACACTCTACTAACCCTAGCTAATGTCCACACACTATGACCAGCTGGACACGCGGTCATTTATGTCTCACACATGTTCCTACCTAATCTGCCAGCACATAGTATAGCTGCTCACACTGACATCGAGCTTGAATCTCAACAGTCCCTCTCAAGCTCATGATGTACTGCCGATGAAGATGTAGATGAGCTTGGGATATCAAGACTCTCAACACTCCCCCTCAAGCTCATCCCATGTACTCCCAACATAGTACGGAAGTACTCAAATTTCTCCCTGCTAAGTGGCTTTTTAAAGATGTCTGCCACCTGCTCATCAGTCTTCACATACTGAAGATCAACTGTACCATCCAACACCTTTTCTCTGACAAAGTGATAATAGACCTCTATGTGTTTGGTCCTCGCATGAAACAGTGGATTCTTTGCCAACTGTATACTGCTCATGTTGTCACAATGAATGACAACTTTGCCATCAATAGGCTCACATAAATCTGTCAAGAGATTCTTTAACCATATAGCTTCACAAGTAGCAATGGCTGCACCCCTATACTCAGCCTCTGTAGTACTGGATAAAGCAACTGTAGGTTGCTTCTTGCTACTCCAACTCACCACGGCACTTCCAAGTGTAAAAGCATATCCACTAGTAGACCTCCTGTCTCATAGGAGCTACCTGCCCAATCAGCATCTGTGTAACCATGTATATCCAAGATTTTACCACTCTCATAACGTAGACCATAATGTGCAGTGGTTTTCACATATCTCATGATGCGTCTCACTACATCCAAATGTGGTTTCCTGGGGCTCTGCATAAACTGGCTTACTAACCCCACAACATAACTCAAATCCGGGCGTGTGACAGTCATGTTAATGAGACTACCAACCATCTTCCTGTACATTGATGGATCATCCAATTCCTCGCCATAATCAGCCCGCAACTTCACATTTTGCTCCAAAGGTGTACTCATAGGCTTACACCCTGCCATGCCATACTTTGCCAACATATCCAATGCATATTGGCACTGTACTAACCATGTACCTGCATGATCTTTGACCACTTCAATTCCAAGGAAGTATATCAACTCACCCAGATCTTTCATGTCAAATTGCCCACTCAAAGCTTTCTTGACATGCATCACATCTGCACCATGATCACCTGTGATAATCAAGTCATCCACATAGATGACGAGTAACATACTCCCATGCTCTGTCTTCTTCACATAGAGTGAAGAATCTACTATAGAAGTCTGAAAACCAAGTGAGATAAGATATCTGCTCATCTTATCACTCCAAGCGCGAGGTGCTTGCTTCAAACCATATAATGCCTTTTTCAATTTACATAAGTGAGATATCTTGGGTGTACATACCCTTCTGGCTATGCCATATACACTTCCTCTTGTAGATCTCCATTTAGAAATGCATTCTTGACATCCATTTGATACATTTCCCAGCCATTAGCTGCAGCCATAGCAATGACTGCTCTCACTGTACCCATCTTAGCCACCACTGGACTAAAGGTTTCATCATAGTCCAAACCTTGGGTCTGTGCATAACCCTTTGCTACCAATCTTGCTTTATGTCTCTCAATAGAACCATCAGATTTGCACTTCACTTTGTAAACCCATTTACATCCAATAACATTCTTGTCCTTTGGTAATGCAACCAAGTCCCATGTGTCATTATGAACCAATGCATCCATCTCAACATCCATTGCTTTCTCCCATACATGCTCTCCAATAGCCTCTGTATAACATGTAGGTTCCACATGCTTCACCATAGATGTCATATATGCATAGTGCATAGCAAAATCTCGATATGTCAATCTGTCAACAGGATATCTGACTCTCTGGGATCTCCGCAATGCATGTGGGGGTCACTCTGTACACCTGTAACTCTAGCATAGTGGCACATATCTGTCCTGCCTATAGCACCAGGTGTGCGTAAACAGGTATGCCAAGCTCCTCATCCAAACTCTCTGAACTCGATGACTCATAACCTGTGATTCCAATTCCTTCGATCTTCTTCTTTCCTTTATCCATAGCACTACTCCCAGTGCTCACACTCTCATGCCTCAAACGTCCTGACCATGGATGTACAGTACTACTCTCAGCTTCTGCTCTCTGCTGGCCCAGACATAGTAGTAGAACTAGAACTTGCTTGTGACAAGTTCACAGGCACATCAGCCTCAAGTGACTCAATGACTCCCTCATCTTTTGCTTTGTACCAACTAGCAAGCTCATCAAACACCACATCTCATGAGATGACCACTTGTCTAGTTTGTGGGTTATAACATTTGTATGCCTTTCGATCCTGTGCATATCCAACAAATACACATTTCTCTGCCTTAGGATCCAACTTCCTTCTTCTTTCATCAAGCACATGTACATAAGCTATGCATCCAAATACTTTGAGGTGTCCAATGTCTGGCCTGTAACCTGTAAGCCGCATCTCTGGCGTGCTTCCATGAATGGTTGTTGTAGGTGTTTTGTTCAGTACATACACTGCAGTAGCACATGCTTCTGCCCAATAATAATCTGGCATGCTCTTTTCATTGAGCATGCCAGATTCATTGAGCATCGCCCTAGCCACTTCACATATGACTCTATTCTTTCTCTCACCCACAGCATTCTGTCGAGGTGTATACCTGCAAGTCAATTGTCTTCTTATTCCATGCTTCCTCAAGAAATGCTCAAAAGCTTTTGAGGTGTATTCACCACCTCCATCTGTTCTCAAACATTTAATCCAACAGCCATATTGCTTTTCTGCAAAAGCTTTGAAATCCATGAACTTTTCCAACACTTCACGCTTCTCTCTCAGAAAGTATATCCATGTCAACCTGCTGAAATCATCTATAAATGTCACATAGTATAGACTACCTTTGATAGATGGGTTTTGTGCAGGACCCCATACATCACTATGTACGATCTCAAGTGGCCTGCTACTCATATTTCCTTCTCTAGGAAACCTCAACCTTGCCTGCTTTCCAAATTGACAGGCTTCACAAACATGCATATTCCCATCATATTTAAATCTAGGCAATCCACTGACAATGCCTCTTGTTTGCATGTTCTTTAATCTTTGTATATTCACATGTCCAATCCTCTTATGCCACATATCAATGTCCTGTACCACATTCCTACTTTTAGAGAACATGGCTGATTTTAACTCAGGAATTCCAGCATCCAGCTTAAACAACCTGCCTTCTTTCTTGCCTTTAGCAATTACTCTACATCCATGTTTGAAGTCCTCAACGAAGAAACCATGCTCCTTGAAACGAACTTGTAATCCCTGTTCCACCATTTGACCAACTGAGGCCAAGCTCTTTGTGATAGTAGAAGGCACATACAATACATCAGACATAGACTTTGTCTGACCATTGTGCATGACTAATGGTACACTTCCAACATGTGTAATGACATGCTGGGTATCATCACCTGTTTCCACATAGCCTTTCACTTCCATAGGCTTCATATGCTCAAACCATTCTCCATGACATGTCATATGGTTTGATGCTCCTGAGTCCATATACCATGTATCATCATTCTCAGCATTTGTCATCACATCGATCCAACAACATGCTTCATGGCAAACAAATGATTTGCAGTGCCATCATTACTGCTTGATGCATAGTTTCCACCACCATGTTATGCATAATTTCCACCATAATGACCACCATAAATGACCGTGTGTCTAGCTGGTCATAGTGTGTGGACATTAGCTAGGGTTAGTAGACACAACTCAGTGTGTTGTGTGGATTATGGATTAGTGCATTATGCTTTGTGTGAGAGTGGAGATGGCTTCCCTCTATGGTTAGGGTTTGCAATATACATTAGGGTTTGCTCCTGTGTGTGTGTCTCCTCCCCCTCTACCGTTATTTCAACATGGTATCAGAGCCTTGTGCTGTTTATTAGGGTTTATGAGTGAGTGAAGAGAAGAGGGAGAAGAAGCTATGAAGAGAAGCTGTGAAGCTTGCCATTGGAGCTGTGAAGCTTTGGAGCACACCAAATACTATCAGATCTGAGAGCTTGGCCTATCGGGTAAGGTCTTCTAGACATCCTTGAGCGGATTGCAGGTGATATAGGCAAAAACAAAGCAATCTAGAGCAAATCAAAGCAAAGAAAAATTCTGGTTTTTGGAAGCTTTCCATTAAAGCTTGGCAACATTGATGTATGGTGGAAATACATGTAAATCTGGCAAAGCAAACATGTATCTGACAATGACGGATGTAATGGCAACTCCTATGCAAGCCCTACTGTGATTTTAGAGCAAGTTACATGCATTTGAATGAGTGAAATTACTGGTTTTTTTAGCTCTCACAAAACAGAGAAAAGGAGGTGAAGATTTAATGCATTTGGAGCATGTTTTTGGCTAAAATCAAACCATTGACTGGTTGCACACATACCTAGGTGTCTTGGGCACTTGTAGGACTCATCAATTAGCAATTAAAACCTTCCCAAAGGCCTCTACAGCAGGCAGGGCAGCCAGAACAGAGAAACAAGGCAGAGTTTTGACAATTTTGAAGCGAGGAGATCAATTACTCATTGGTTACTTGGTATATTTGACAATTGCTTTAGCAATTGGTTGCTATACACTTTGGAGAAGAGGGCTATGTGATTGGATTGATGAATTATGCCTAATTGAGCTGAGAATGAGCTGATTAAACAGGCTGTCCATTGGTTGCAGAGAAACAGAGCAATTTTAATTGAGCAATTAATCTTTGGTCTTATACAATTGGACAAATTCCTCTTACATGGAGTTGATGGACACTATTGCTAAGCTAATGAATGCCTGGTTACTCAATTTGGACAAATATTGAAGAAATTAGAGCCAAATTACTACTGGTTTTCTTGGCTTTTTTGGTTTCTCCCAAAATAGAGAAAGGGGTTTTTCAAAAATTGATATGTACACATGTCAGATGGTGTTGATACTCTACATTGAGGTTGTTTAGGTGACAATGCAAGTTGCCCATACTTGATTGCACCACTACATTGTGATTTGGAGCCTTGGAAGGCGCATCAAAGCACGGTATCTCGAAGTGCGTGAGTCAGTTCATCTTGGATGCATACAGGTTGATTTTCTACATCAAATTTGGAGTTTGTTGGCTACATTGGAGTATCTGGAACATTCATTGGAGTGTGGTTGAGCTGAGGAAGGCTCATTTACAGATTTGGACGAGTGCGGAAGGTGCACGTTAAGCAAACATTTCGCGGATAATCCAGTACAGATTGTTGGTGAAAAGTTGGATAGGAAGAACTTCCAGGCATGGAAGTACAAGATAAAAAGTTTCTTGAAAGGAAAAGGATTTTGGAATCTCATTATAGGTGCTGAGCCAAAGCCTGAGCTACCTCGACAACCTACACAATAGCAGCTTATTGCTCATAAGCAATGGTCAGAGAGAGCATTCAAAGTGCTGCATTATCTGTCTATATGTATTTCTGATGCTATGCTCATACACATACAGGATGCTGAGAATCCCAAAGATGCATGGGATACTTTGGTCAAGATGTTTGATACCAATACGAGTGCTCGCAAGTCTCAGTTTTGCGACAACAGATACATAATGTGAAAAGGAATAAAAGGAGCATACATGATTATGTGCAAGAAATCAAGAAGTTTGCAGATGCATTGGCCACAATAAATGCCCCCATGCCTGATGATGATTTGGTGGATATTACCTTGCGTGGTCTTGGCAAGGAATACAAATCTTTTGATACATCTATCTCCGTGAGGAGTACAAGTTTACCAGACTTTGATGAGTTGGTTTCCCTCTTACTTGTGGAGGAAATCAAACTCAGTGATTCATTTCTGGATGCATCTTCTAGCCATGATGATAATGGCAGAAATCAGGTTTTCTATTCTCAGAGAGGCTTTAGAAGCAGGGGGAGATCACATCATGTGGACGTGGTGGTAATGGTTGTGGATGGCAGGACAGGTCATCACAACAGAATTTTTAGCCTTCATATGGTGCTCGAGGTGGTCGTGGATATGCACCTCAAAGAGGCAGAGGTAACCCCCGTGGTCGATGTTTGTTGGCAAGGCCAACAAACATCTATGCAAGATATTGAATGCCATTTTTGTGTGAAATATGGTCATATGGCGAGAGATTGTTTCTGCAAACAGAATGATTTGAGAGGGGGTAGAGCACAACATGGTGGTCATTATGGTGGAAATTATGCACAACATGGTGGTGGAAACTATGCATCAAGCAGTAATGATGGCACTGCAAATCATTTGTTTGCCATGAAGCATGTTGTTGGATTGATGATGATAAATGCTGAGAACGATGATACATGGTATATGGACTAAGGAGCATCAAACCATATGACATGTTATGGAGAATGGTTTGAGCATATGAAGCCTATGGAAGTGAAAGGCTATGTGGAAACAGGTGATGATACCCAGCATGTCATTACACATGTTGGAAGTGTACCATTGGTCATGCATAATGGTCAGACAAAGTCTATGTCTGATGTATTGTATGTGCCCTTTATCACAAAGAGCTGAACGGTAGAGGGGGAGGAGACACACACACAAGAGCAAACCCTAATGTATATTGCAAACCCTAACCATAGAGGGAAGCCATCTCCACTCTCACACAAAGCATAATGCACTAATCCATAATCCACACAACACACTATGAGTTGTGTCCACACTCTACTAACCCTAGCTAATGTCCACACACTATGACCAGCTGGACACGCGGTCATTTATGTCTCACACATGTTCCTACCTAATCTACCAGCACATAGCATAGCTGGCTCACACTGACATCGAGCTTGAATCTCAACAGTCATCGTTATGGCTAAATCTTTAGCAAAAGAATGTTTCTCAATGGTAATCTCTTATTTCAAAACTAAACTCTAGGCTTGATGAGCTAAATATTAAGAATTGATATTTTCATGCTTTTGTGTTAGTAAAAATAATGGTTATTTCTTTTTAGATTGTTTATGAGTAGATAAAAATTACTTTAACTCATTCTAAATGAGAAAAAGATTATCCTAACAAATTGGGAAAAGAGGAATGTTTAATTTAGCTTAATCAAGAAAAATAATCATAATTATGCTTATAATTATGGTTGAAATTATGATATGTATACATAGTTTAATTTTAAGCTTAAAAGAAGAACTTCTATCAAATTTTCATTGCAAGTTTTTATTCAATTAGAAAAATTGAGAATTATCAGTAAATAGTAGCGAAGCTATGGTAAAAATTTTCAGAAAAAAATACATATCTTATTTTTATGCATAATAATAAAAGAGGAATTCCTACTATATTCTAGGTTTAGAAATTTTAAGCAAAAAGAATGATTTTTATCATATTCATGAAAGAATACTTTTTAGTATTTATGCATAATTATTTAATTAAGAGAAAAGAGAAATTTTTGATAAATTTATTTTTTATGCATAAGAATTTAAATGTTAAAAGAGGAATTTCCATGACATTTGGGATTCAATCATTTAAATGTTAAAAGAGGAATTTTTGATATATTTCAAAATATGGATATTTGATTTTATTAAAATTAGAAATTTTCATGGTAAAGTAGAAAAAGGTCTAAATTAATTTTGATGAGATAAAAGAGGAGTTTTCACCATAATTCCACATAGGGAATCAGGGTATACTAATGTTGATGATTAAATTGGTGTAAATAATATTTTAAGATATTTATATGTGGATAAATCAATAAATTGATATATACTCAAAACTTGATTAGAGGAAGAAGAGTATTTTTATAAAATCCCAATATTTTAGTATAGAACTATTTATAAATTCTATTAAGGTTTAGGAAGGAAAGAAACTCATGAATTTGGCTAGACCACAACCGTGAGAAGGGCGGCCAGTAAATTATTTGCCCATCTCTCAAATCTGAATCAAGCAAAAATCTCGTGACCAATTCCAAAGCTTGACACAAAGAATAGACTACCGTTGAACTAGAGAAGTTTTCCTTTAATCGAAATCATCAAGAATCAAGTTGAAAATTCAGTCAAATGATGGGTAGATTACCCTGATGTGAGATCAATGATTCTCATTAAGAAAATTTGGATTGTGGGAAAAAGGGTTTTGTGGAATAAAACTCAAACCGGAAATTCTACTTGCATAGAACCTCTGTTTTTAAAGGACTATTTTATTCCAGGAAGCATTTGGCTTGTGATTTATGTTGAGATATCGAGCTCATCTAGTGAGGCGGTGGACACTGATGACCTGCCTAGGGGATAGGCCCCACACTTACACCACTAGCATGGTTGGTGAGATCATGGGTGATATGCGGCCAATGGGATGACAGGCTATGTGACAGCCGTTCTAGAGACTAGCATAGTTATAGCACCAGTTCATTTAGTTGTTGGGTTCACACTATAGAGAACCCTAGTATGTATTTGGTTGAGTACCTTTTCATATGGTGTGTACTCTTATCTTTGTATATGGTGTGTTGAGTGTTGTGTGAAGAAGAAGAAGATTTTTCAGCCTCACCTTGTGTGTTCTCTTTTAGGGTTTTGTGAGTGTGTGTATGCTTGCAAGAGCTCAAGCTCTCTTCTCCCCTACATCTTTTCATGGTATCAGAGCCTGGTTCATGCTAAGGGCTGAGCTGCAAGCAAGAGAAGCACAGGAAACGGTACGAGGGTAAGACCTTCATCTACTCTTCCCTATTTGTGTTCGCAATGACTACACCCTTGTCATCGGGAGCTCTACGGGAGGCACCGGCAAACAATCTTTGATTCAGGAGCTTTCTTCACGGCGGGAGTAAAGCTATAGGGCAACTTTATAGTCCTATTGGACCCAATTTTTGGGGCCGAAAACGCGTTTCCTCCGTTGTTCAAAAAGCAGGCGATTTCGAGCCCTGCGGCGGTGGGTAAGTCATCGATTATATGCAGAACTCTATTTTAAGAACTACAATAAGACAGATTGGTTGTTCAGACATTGTGTGTGTTGCAAGGAGGTCAACACTTGCCATTGGGTGTATGTATGCACATCGAGGTCATTGGTTGTGATATTTGAGTGTAGTACAGTACCGCTACAGAAAATACAGCAGTTTGTGTAGGACAAATCAGACTGCTGTTTCTGGTAAAATTGTGTGTCTGGCAAGATGTCAAATGATGGCATAAACCAGATTATTGTTGCTGAAAAGCTTAATAAGAACAACTTCCATGCTTGGAGGTTCAGGTTGACAAATTTCTTGATGGGAAAGGGTTACTGCTCGGACTACATAGAAAGTGAGCATGAAGAGGCACCGGAGATACCGGAGATCAATTCGACTGCTGCAGATGTGAAAGAGTTCAAGGATTAGAACCAAGGAGCTAGAAAAGTTATGTATTGGCTCTCTATCAGTATACAAGACACCATGATTGGGCACATACAGGATGCCAAGTCCCCCAAGGAGGCATGGGACACCTTGGTAAAACTCTTTGAAACGAATACCCAGGCACGAAAGATACAGTTGAAGAATGAACTTCATACTGTGGAGAAAAAGAGTATGTCTGTGAATGACTATGCATTGAAGATCAAGGGTATTGTGGAATCCCTTGCATCTATTGGTGTTTTAGTAGATGATGATGATAAGGTGGAAGTCTGTCTACGTGGTCTTGGGCCACAATACAAGGCGTTCAAGACGTCTATATAGACTCGAGAAAACATTCCCAATTTCACAGATTTGGTGTCTATGTTGATTATAGAAGAGAAGAGCTTGGGTGAAGACCAACAGTCTTCACAAAACAAAAACAGTTTAGAGCAACAGGCCTTCTACACAAGTTCAAGAAGAGGAGGAGGTAGACGAGGCCGTGGACGCGGCCAAGGAGGTGGCTAAATAGGTAATCAAAATTATGGCCAACAGCAACAACAACAAGAGTCCTAGAATTCACAACAACAACACGTAGGTGGAAGAGGCCAATTAAGGAGGTAGGGGGAGTCAAAGAGGTCATGGAAATTGGCAAAGGCAGTATAATCATACACGTAGATGCTTTTATTGTCATGTGGTAAGCTTGGACATGTGTAGGCAGATTGTTATAAGAAGCAGGCTGACATGCAAAATGGAAAATTGTAGCAAAACAACTATGCATCCTCAAGTAGAAACAATGAGGATAATGAAAGGTTGTTTGTTATGCAGCATGTCATTAATGCTATGTCTGAAAATGTTGAAGCAGCATATAAAGATGATGTATGGTACGTTGATTCAGGTGCTTCGAACCACATGACAACTCATGGGGAGTGGTTCAAGGAGATGAAAAACCTTGAAAGACCAAGTTTTGTGGAAACAGGGGATGACACTGATCATCCAATTGCCCATGTTGAAGATGTGCAATTGTCTATGCAGGATGGGAAAGTGAAGTACCTTGCAGCAGATGTACTTCATGTTCCGAACATAACAAAGAATCTAGTTTCAATTTGCCAAATGATTGAGCAGGGTTTGCAAGTTCGGTTTAACCTTGATGGTTGTTATGTTGAAGACTTTAAAGACAAGTGCAGGTTGATTGCAAAAGACAAGTGCAGGTTGGTTGCAAAAGGCAACAGAGTGGGCAAAATGTTTACATTGAATGTAACATGCCTGAAGTGAGTGCTGCGATGTTTGCAAATGGTTCAGGAATTGTTGTAGACACAAATATTTGGCATAAATAATTGGACATGTGAATGTGCAAAGAATGAAGTCTATGCAGACTAAAGGAATAGTGATGGAAGTATAAGTAGGTACAAGGCTAGATTGGTAGCCAAAGGATATGCGCAGACATATGGCATTGATTATGAGGAAACTTTCAGCCCAGTTGTTGCCAAGATGGCAACAGTGAGAGTTGTGATAGCAGTGGTGGCTGCATCAAAGCAATGGTCTTTACATCATCAGATGGATGTAAAGAATGCATTCTTGCATGGGGATTTGCAAGAAGAGGTGTATAAGTTGTAGCCACCTTGTTATGAGGATGTGAGTAACCCCCGAGCATGTTTGCAGGTTGAAGAAAGCCTTGTATAGCTTAAAACAAGCACCAAGAGCATGGTCTGACAAGATTTCTGAATATCTTGTC
The DNA here is from genome assembly GCF_041138505.1 of Cibotium barometz. NCBI lineage: Eukaryota > Viridiplantae > Streptophyta > Polypodiopsida > Cyatheales > Cibotiaceae > Cibotium > Cibotium barometz. Next base: position 40,084,865 of record NC_141068.1, read on the forward strand.
ACTTTAGGCTTTCATGTAGCCAATGCAGATTTCTCGCTGTATGTGAGACACAGTGATGGGATTGTGCTTGTTTTCATTTATGTAGATGACCTGATCATTATGGGGGACCATGATGCAGAGATCTTTGATGTAAAGATCTTGCTTAGATAAAAGTTTGAGATGAAGGATCTGGGGGAGCTCAGATATTTCTTGGGCATTGAGGTGATTAGGTCACCACATGGTATTGGATTATTGCAGAGACAGTATGGCTTGGATATGTTGTCCAAGTATGGTATGACAGGCTGTAAGCCTATCTAGTGCCATTGGATCCGAATGGCAAGTTGAGTGCAGATTCAAGAGAGATTTTGGAGGATCCCACTATGTATAGGCATATAGTAGGAAGCTTGATGTACATGACGATCACCAGGCTAGATTTGAGATATGCTATTGGGTTGGTGAGTCAGTTTATGCAGGTTCCTCAATGCAAGTTCCTTAGAAGCTACATTTGGATGCATTGAGATGCATACTGAGGTATGTGAGGTCTACTTTGCATTGTGGAATATTTTATGAAACTAGGATGACAGAGATATGTGTACATTGGTACACAGATGTTGATTGGGCAGGTAGTATCTTAGATAGAAGATCAGATAGAAGATCTACTAGTGGCTTCATGTTTTCTTTGGGGAGTGCTACTATGACTTGGAGCAGCAAGAAGCAGCCTACGGTTTCTCTATCCAGCACAGAGGCCGAGTAGAGAGGTGCTGCTATGGCAGCATGTGAGGTAGCTTGGTTGAGAAAGCTACTTGCAGATTTGGGTCTATCATAGACAAGTTGTCATTTTCTGTGACAACATTAGCAGTATATAGTTGGCTAGGAACCCAATTTTTCATGCTCGCATGAAGCATATAGAGGTCCACTGCCATTTTGTCAGAGAGAAGGTTTTGGCAGGAGAGACGTTGACCTTGTTTATGTCAGTACTCACACACGATCAGGTCGATGACATCTTTACCAAAGCATTGGGTACATAGAAGCTCCGTAGATTCAAGGCTTCGCTTGGTGTACATGAGATGGAGTTGAGCTGGAGGGGAGTGTTGAGATATCAAGCTCATCTAGTGAGGCGGTGGACACTGATGACCCGCCTCCGGGATAGGCCCCACACTTACACCACTGGCATGGTTGGTGAGATCATGGGTGATATGTGGCCAGTGGGATAACAGGCTGTGTGACAGCCATTCTAGAGACTGGCATAGTTACAGTGCCAGCTCATTTAGTTGGGTTCACACTAGAGAACCCTAGTATGTATTTGGTTGAGTACCTTTTTATATGGTGTGTACTCTTATCTTTGTATATGGTGTGTTGAGTGTTGTGTGAAGAAGAAGAAGATTTTCAGCCTCTCACCTTGTGTGTTCTCTTTTATGGTTTTGTGAGTGTGTGTGTGTGCTCAAGCTCTCTTCTCCCTTGCATCTTTTCAATTTAAAACTAAGGAGAGATTCATTTTGCAATAGCTGGTGAGTCGTCAAAGGACTTCGCTCGTGGGGGCAAAGCCTGCCAAGGTCTTGACCAGCCTCAGTACGGTTAAAATGGTGTGCTTCCGGTACAATGGACAGGTGATGCATGGGCTCGCAGGCGGTTGCTAGGACACCCATGCGTATGTCGAGGAAGATTCGGATGAACTAGAAGGGAATTATTTTTGTAAACTAGATTTTGATATTGGATCTCGTCGCTTGACCAATTGGTCTTCAACGGAGAGTCTTGATGATAAATTTTGTAAAACAATGGACTCGATATTTTGGAGGATTATGATCAGTAATACTATGGTTTCATTGAAAGATTGTTTTAAAGACAGTCGAATCTGTTAAAAAGGCAATTTCATATTGGGTGTGTAAGTGGTGTGTCTACCTTGAATTTTGCTAGAAGGCCGGTTAGGGGGCCTGGGAACTCTTTTCCTCGGTACCCACCAGGATAAAATATAACCAAATTTTTATACAAAGGAATCCTTCCAATACAGTGGTTGGGCGGTTCGCTAACCCATGGGCCGCCGGTTGGGGTTATGCTGGATCAGGGGGATTTGTGCGATACAAATAGACTGACTTGTTAGATTAATTCTAACGATAGATGATTTTCCAAGTGGAATCGCCCGTGCCTTCTGGGGCGAGGGAAGTTTTCCTTTTTCGGGTTCGATTTTGGAGGAACCGTTGGGCTAGTCTCTTGTCTCGATGCGAGGCCCAGAGTATGAATCCCTGCCCTGCGCAAGAGGTCAACGCTGCTTTCACCGTCGTCGGCACCCCAAAGGGGGAAATCACGGAGGGGGCAGGGGTCTCACAGAAACTTAGAGATTCTCTATCATTAACTACCACTATCTTCTAGCTTACGTGTAAAGATTCGGTAGTATTATTTTATTATTATTTTAAGTTGAGTAAATGTTATTTTAAGATGCTTTTTGAGCATAATTTTACTCTATTTACTTGAATTCTTGCTTTAAAATGCCGAACTTCTCCGTTACGGAAGCCTCTTCCTCATTGGCTGAGCGCCACTCTCTCTCTAGAACTAAAAGGCCAAAAAATGAGCCCACATTTCTCCTAATGATAAGTTGGTAAGGCTCACTCTCTTTTAGCAACTTTCTTGCTAAATATTTCCTTAGTAGTTCCTTTCCTTAGTAGTTGCTAAATATTTCCTTAGTAGTTCCTTTCCTTCTAGAAAACCATTTGCTAAAAAGTTAACGATTTCCTCGTTCCACTCTGGGAATAGCTTCAATCTTGAATAGTGTAGCATCTGGGGTAACTCATCATCCACTCTGATTTGTGCTTCACCATTAGGTACGTGTGAATGATCTGCCATGAAATGTTTTTTCCCAGGTCTCACAACTATAGTGAAATCGAGAAGAATCAATAACCACCTTGTGGAGCATGGTTTAACAAGGTACAAGAGGGATTGATTATCAACATAAAAAATGAATTTATGAGCAAGAACGTAAAGCTTAAATTTCTTAACAGCATATACCATTCCTAACATTAGGGGAAGTTTGGGATCATTTTTGGGCCCTCTAAGGAATGCCACATCATCAAAAATGGGGCCATGGTAAATTTTTTGTAAATCAACTCCAATTTTTTTGGAGGTTGCATATATAGAATCTACTCTTCAAGATCTTTCCATGGATATATAACATGATGGGGTTTGGACATGACCCATGGAAGATGTATAAAAAGTAGATTCAAAAGTGATGATGTGGACCGGGTAGCCTTTAAGCTTGATTTTGAGAAAAATGGTATATCTTGAGCTTAGCACTCTAAATGTTTCAAAGTTTGAAATTATAAGATCTACTTTTCATGATCTTTCCAATGATATGTCATTTCAGTCATTTTTAGTTTAAACCTTAATAAATGCACTACCGGGCGTCCGATTGACGAATGGTCTACACCCGAACGACCAGGAGAACCTCTCGAACAAAAAAAAAAATTTCACCCCTCGGGGCGGTCCGCGGCACGCAAATCGAGGTCGGTGTCCCAAATTTGGGAACCCTGCCCCAAATTTTAGACCGTACACACTTACCAGGGTGCTCGTACGATGGCCGCACAAGAACCAAAGGATGGCCGCCCACTGTGTGGTCCACACGTACCGCTACGTGGACACCCATGCTACTCTAGACCAAATAAGGTACATGCGTACCACTCCTTTTCCTGTTAACCGACATCGTACCTTTCCCATACACACGTACCGCTACGTGGACACCCATGCTACTCCAGACCAAATAAGGTACATGCATACCACTCCTTTTCCTGTTAACCGACATCGTACCTTTCCCATAGAGCCATGCAGGCCACTGATCTACAGCCTTTGCTCGTACACCGTCCTTTCGTCCTTGCTTTGTGCAGCGCCTGTACCCGTACCCCACATTTATATAAACCCCCAGGGTGCTCCATGGGGGGCAACACGCATTTCTACGTAGCGTATGCTCTATCGTGCTGCCGTCTGTCCTTGTGCAGTGTACTTGCTGTAGTACCACCGTCTGTCCCTGTGCAGTGTACTTGTTGTAGTACAGCCGCCCCTTGCAGCCACCCCTCTCCACACCCCCTCATTTGCCACTTTTCAGAGATAAGGCAATTTTCCTCCATCCCCCTCTTGCTATGAGGCAGTGTCCTTAACTCTTCTCCCCCCCCCCGATGTGAAGAGACTTACAACAGCCCTCAGTCCTTCTCCCCTTTAGCAAAACGTTATTGTGTTAAGGACATCTCACAATTCCCCTCCCCCCATTTGCGTGGACTCTAGTAAATGTTTTAGCCTTAAGAGAGGGTTCATGCGCTGTAGTCTTTTGCTTATACGGTGAGCAAACGATCTCAGAATTGAGATCCAACTGGAGCGTTTCGACCACGATAGCGAGCCCTACAAGACAACGTCCAAGATGGCTCCTTCCCAAAAATGTCAGAATATTTCCTCGGGAGGAGCGCGCAACAAAAATGAGATTAGAGAAGATGCTCCTGATGCAGCCCCAACCCTCCCTTTACAAGCTCCTCTCAAGGAAATGGTGGCCAGGTTAGCTTGGTTATCTTTTAAAGAAGAGTTTTTTTTAATATTAGTGTTAATAAATGTGTATCTTTTCCTTTTAAAGTAATGACATAAAATTGTATGAAGTTAAGAATTGAGTGATGCTGTATTCAATGAATTGCATTGAAATTATTATCTTTAAAGAGTGCAAGTTTTTCCTGGCTTCGACGCTAACTCCGTTCCATGCTTGTCTAACCACGCAGCATCGTAGCAAAGCCTAGGAATGGCCCAAGGTATCCCTCATACCATTGGGAGAATAAGATTTGCCGATTGAGGCGAGAGATTATGATGTTGTCTAGTTCTGAGGGCCCAGGCTAGTGCGGTGAATAAGCCCACCCTAGTGTGCAGACATCCCTTTGAGGGGCAGGAGGATCAAGCGATGGAGTCTGAGAGGGCAACAGGCCAGCTTGAGTCCTCGCCCCGACAATGAGGTGTATGGTCCCATGGGGTTTTTCCCTTCCAGCATGTAGAGGCTAGAAGGCCGAATTCTAGATCATCGACAGTGTAAAGGAAAAGAAAAAGAGCCGGTTTGGCTTGTATGAAATTGATTCATGTATAAACTTTTTTATAAATCTTGTCTTTGGCATTATTGTACTGTGGAAAAAGGCTGTTTTAACAAACCTTGTGAAAAGGGCCTTAATTAAGGAACATGTTTATTTATGTCAAACAGTGTGGTAGGATTAATTAGAAAACAAATTGACGCATGAGTAGGGTGGAAAGTGGGAGGATGGAATGCCCCGATGGCTCCATCCTAACGGACGAGTGGACCCGATTAGTCGGGTAGCTTTCCAACATATTAAGTGAAAGCCCTATGCTAGATAAATAGGTTCTTGGGCAATTCTATTCTAGAAGACTATGCCAGCGGCTATGCCTTGCATGGATGAGGAAAAAAGCGTTGCCTCTAGATATCAAGTCTAGTAGTTGCCCAATTTATGATCAATTACCCTATGGGTGATTTGATTTTTAGAAGATCATGCTCCCCCTGTGGAATAGGACTAGGTCTTACCTATGAATCGTATCCTTGAATCTCTACATGGTCAAGGTGTCGATAAATAGGAAATTTTCTCCAAGTTAAGACTTAGTGGACCATCTTAAGTGTTTCCCCTATTTTAGAAGGGGGGAACCTTACAACTTTTCTTTGTCTCCTCTTGCAAAGAGAACCACAAATTGGCCACACAAAAAGCACCTTATTTTTTTAAGAGAAGGATCTGTAGCAAGTGAAGCATCGCGTGTGTGCTGCTGCCGTCATGCTAGCTCTAGGCTGATGTAGCTGGAAATGCAAAGTGAAGCAACACGTGCTATTGCCGCCATGCTAGCTAGGCCGATGCAGCTGGGCATTTATAGCTTGGAGAGGGGTACTACCTGAGCATTGCAAGAAAGAAAGGAAGCAGGGGCTATCATGGTAGCAATGCAAAGGGGAGGAAATAGCTCTGTCGTGGCGCAGACTAGCATCATAAGAAAAGCCCAACACACGCCACTGCTGCCATTAGCACAAGGCCATAAATGCATATGCGTATGCCAGGTAGAGTCACCAATAGCATCCACTAGCAGAATCCACTCGCAGAGCGAACAGAAAACAAAACAAAATTTGAATGGCAAAGGTCTCAAAGCCTTAACCCTCTTTAATAGCTGTTCACATGGGGAACGCATAAAAAACATGTGTATGGTTTATTTTTAAATGCACAATTATCTCACCAAAACACTTGTCACTTGAATGAGCATGGAGTATTCTTACTTCACATGGATTAGGAAGATCTATAAGGTCATCATCATCATCACTCACATATGCATATATGGTGGGATCTTTAACCAAATCATCATTGTCAACTTGTCTACCGATGAGTTGAATATGACTCTTGTAAGCGGCCAAATGGGCACGCTAATGCATATGTATTTTTTTTTAAAGAGTGACAACCGCCAAAGAGAAACAATCAAAAGAAGCTTTGCAAAGCACGAGAGTTTGAACATAAATATAATAGACATAGACACCTCACTACCAAAAAATTATAAAAATCTTGCTTCCTACAAAATGGGCTTGTATCTAGCCTCTAGACCGATGATGTCCCAAGCTAAAAATTCACCCTTCTTGTCTCTACAAAAAGTGCTTGTATCTAGCCTCTGGGACCGATGATGTACCCAAGCTAAAAATTCACCCTTCTTGTCTCTACAAAAAGTGTGATGTAATCAGCCTCTGAGGCCATATGATGCACTCAAGCTGAAATTCATAACCAAAGTAGCCTAGCACAAGGGGAGAGAGAGGAAGAGTGAAAGCCTAAAAATTGTACCCAATCTACCCATAAGGGGGGGAAGTGCGAAAGTAGCACATGGGCCAAAGTTTCTCATAGCACATAGGGGAATGTAGAAAGGAAAAATTCAAACAACATTATGTAACCAACATCCAACCACCTTGAGTAGCCCAAAGATTTGGCACCAAGGGGGGGGTGTTGAGAAATATGGTGCCAAAGAGCACAAGGAAAATATGGAGTGAGTGTGAGAAGCCACATCACCTAGTGAGAAATATCACCTAGTGAGAAATATCCCACATGCAAGAGAAAGGCCAAGTTGTACTCTCCTCATATAAAAGGAGGACATTTCAAGCATTGGAATACAAGCACAACATCTCAAGTCTTTTTATGAGTACAAGTTTCTATCTTGTAACCTAACTGAACTTGAGTCTAAACCTAATTAGCACACACTCATCACCCAATGAGTCTCTTTCATTTTTATCCACCTTAGATTAGCAATGTCATTAGACTAGATTAGTGTTGTGATTAGTGTAGGATTAGTTTATCATTAGGTAGATGTTATGTCTTTATTAGGAGTGTATCACGTACTTAAGCACTAGTACAGTAATATAGGAATGATTACCCTCTTAGCATACAGCATTAATTGGAAAGGTAACTTATACTGCTAAATGAATATAGAACCAATTATACACAATGCCACATGATTAATGCTTCACTAACACAAACTGCTAAATTATCACGTAAAATGCTAATTAATTGATTGTTCTTGAATACACAGGCATATAGCCTTTAAAACAACTACATGATTGTAGGATTCAAATAGGCACGACCGCTCGTTTGAACCCCTTGAGATCCCATAATGACTATTCATTTAAGGTACGCAGTGCAACATTACACTTGCGGTGTGCAGTCCACATAACACTTTGCACGCACGGGGTGGACTGCGCGAATCCAAAAAAAAAGAAACTGTCGATCCACACCACGTCAACACCTTCAGGAATCTGCACTAGAAGTGTTGGCATGACTTGCTGATCCTTCATGTGTTTGCTGAACCTCCCAAAACAGGTCTTCAGATTCCTGAGTTGGTACTGGCCGAGCCTCCGACCATTGCAATCTCGACAAAACCTGCTCCACCAAACCTTGGATGCCAGCATGCACCTATTTCTCAGTTGGCTCCATCAAAACAGTGCATGTTTTCGGAGCTTTAGGTAATTGTGCAAAAGGCACATGCCGATCATAATGTCATGACAAGAATTCATTGGCCTCATTTGACCAAGGACGTTGAGGAGGTAAATGTAGAGCAAAGCTATGTGAGCACATCTCAAGGTAGAAGCAGAGATTATGGATAACCTCCTTCTGTCTACTGAATGCTACAAGGCGCTTCCTCTTTTGCACTGCATCATCACGATCACGAACCAACTTGGCCATACCTGCATCAAAAATATCCAGGGCAATCTCTCTAGCAATCACGTGTTTACCCCTGTCACCCTATGAAACAACAGCATCAGGACCCTTTGTAGGAGAGGGTTCTGCAAGGAGGCCAGACTCTGCCAACAGACCTGCTTGCCCCTTAACTGTGCCATAGTACAATTTGTTCCTCCCCATTAGGGAAAAAGGGAGCTCATTTTGGGGCCTTTTACGGTTTGGAAAAATAAGCTCTCAACCAATGAACAGAGGGCCAACGTAACGTTGGAAATTCACAAAAATAAAAGAAAATAGATAAAAGAAACAATATTTTATGTAGGTACAAGCATGCTACATTAATGTGGAGATTGGTTTTTTATTCTCACAAGATCTTTGGACATGAAGATAGAATCTAGTCTGACATTTTCTCTGACAAGGGCCTTCCCGCTTCCACCTCCCTTTGAACTTTGAATTGTTGTGCTGCCTTTCCTTCGAAAGGTCTACCATTCTACACCACTGCCTCATTGTGCAGCAACCTCTTCTTTTCCAAAACTGCTCCCTTGATCCTGTTTGGCTTAGAGTAAGATGTTTCTTGTCAACTATCTGTCTGCCCACTTTCTCTTTCTTGAAATTTCAGTTTGTTATCTTGTTTACATTACTTTGCTGTGGTTACAGATTCACAAGGTATCCATGGTGAATAAAAACTATGGTCGTTCTTGTGGAAGACGCTCTGTGGATGATAATGCTATGAAGGCAGAATTATACCACACATCCTTACCCCGTCGACCTGCTTCTTCTATTTCTTCGGTAGAGAATTCAAGTACAGTCAAAACGGAAGGAACTTGGGAAAGGTTTACTGTTTCGAAAGGAGCATGGGTGCTCATGCAACCTAGTAAAAGAAAGAGACCCCAGACAAAAAACATTTTCTTGGCATCATGGAAGGGAAGAGTACGAGATTTTAAAATCACCAGAGGAAAGATATCGGTGAAAGAAGTTTTGATTCAGCACGTGTACATGCATAAAGAACTTGTCTTAGGAGACTATCCAAATGATCTTTTGCAACACAGGCCTAATTGTATATTTTTCTATTGTGGTTTTGTTCTTTATGAGGTGCATGGATTTTTAAGACAAAGCTTTCTTTCTTTGCTTATTGATATTCTTGTGTTATTTTATTTCAGATTTATACCCTTCATCGTATGAGACATGGCAAAACATCGATTGTATTCTGGGATTTATAGATGTTTTGCATGGATCGATAGGAGAACAACAATACCAAGGTCGATGTGCAACAGAGCTAGCTCAATCCGGTATATTTTTTACTGATCATTTTTATCAGTTGGGTTGCTGGACAATGCAAACACACATGGTGTGTTAAGAAAACAAGACCTTCGAGCATGGAATTCAGTGGATTGGCCTCTCCCACATTTTAGTGCTACAGAGGCATATAGAGCCAAGCTTTTCAAAGAAGTACAGAAAGCTCTGAGGCCCAATATTGCCACAAGGATAATAAAAATTTCTTTATGCATGCCTCTCACAGTTTTTGTAGACTTGTTTAATACCTTTCCAGTGAAGGTTTCAAAAACAATGTTCACAGTTAAAGCAACAAGTCTGGCATGCATGCCACAATTTTTGGATAAAGGTTGGGATAAGAAGACATGTAGTTCAGTGTTTTGTGAGGTTGTCCAACCTTCTATGCAACTGAAGTACATGGTTGCATCACAAAATTTTATTTTTTCTTTTTATTATAAGCGCAGTCGAATGCTAGGTACAAAACTAGTCCCAATGGATCAAGATGAAGATTCTTTTGGTGCAGAAAATAAACTTCTTGATATTGATGTTGTTGAGAATGGTGATGTGCTAGTCAATATCACATTAAGATAATGTTGCTCCCTAGCTCAATTGCGCAATGACATTCTATTTGAGACAGAAGGTTCTATTTCAAAGGACTTTTTATTTATCTACAACAATAAGAAGGTATACCATGTGACTTATCCTAGTCTCATTAAGCACTGCTATTAGTTTACTTTACCCTATTGTTTCATATTGCTTTTTTGCAGGTGCTCAAAAGAAGAGAGAGAGATCAATAAAATGCAAAGACATTGAAAATTTAAAAATTGAGATAACACAGACTCCATAAACAAAGGTATTATATTCAGAAATGTAAAATTCTGTACAGAAGTGTTTAATTATATATGTAGAACATATTCTTGACAACAATTTTCTATTTATCTACAGGCTGATCTAGAGGCTGCTCTACATGGTCCAAGCTACCGTATCATATTTATTTGGAGAATCTACTTTCTGCTGCTCCATCCTGTCGTGTACAGTCTCTTGGTGCTGCTCCATTGTCTCCTCTACTGCCCCTGGAGCATCTGTTTGCTGTTGCTCCATCATTTCCTCAATAACATCAACAGCAGCAGGTCCTTGTTCTTGTGGCTTCTCCTCATCAGCACTAGGTCCTTGTTCTTGTGGCACCACATCTGCATCATCTGTGTCATCAAGGTGTATGACACCTTCTCGGACTTTAGAGCTCTCACCCAACTCGACAGTAGCTGGTACAATAGGTTTGGGGAAGGCATACTTCAAAAACTTCCAAATTATATCAGCTCTGAAACTATACACATAGCTCGAGTTGAAGCTATCTTCTCTCATCTGCAATGAGATATGATGATTCAGAACACTTTGTACCAATATCAAATTTTTTGAAGCTAAATAAATTATTTTTTCTTACAAGCTCTGGCTGTCCTATCTCAAAATAGCTTGAAAGTATATATTTGGCACTAATCAGCACTCTCCAGCCCACAGCTACTTGAATCATCTTGTTGTGGTGTCTGGATAGTTGGAAAGATATGTTAGAAACTGTTAATGTCTGAACAAAATAAAATTATTCAATAAGTTCAAAGGCATAGCATGAAATAGACATTAGTAGAGGGAACAACTTTCTACCTCTAAATCTATTGGCTCTATTGAATCCAAAAGATTGACATTAGGAGGACACTGATCCAATGCATCTAGAAGTCTTCTAATACAACTGCAATACATATAATTCAGTTAGTGTGCATTAAATCCAAATAATGAAGTTTAAAGTTAAAAATAGCACACAAACCACTTACAATTTCACCTCTCTGTGTGTGTTTCTAAGAGAGTTGAATAAAAAGCATTGCTTCTGCTGGATGTCAATAGAAGCAAAGCTCCAGTGGTCACTGCATAAGGAAAAAAGCATTAAGAAATAAAAGGCTACAAGAGTACTCAATCTTGAAGGAAAATCCCAAAAGAAGCAGCCACACACATACTTGTTATGGTATGGAAGTAGCAAAATATCAATATGATCAAAATCACAGTGTCTGAACCAATTGGAAATATCCATGGGAGTTTCCTTTGGATCTCTTAACTTGAAGGAAATTGCAGGATCAATAATATAAACTGTATGCTGTACAGCATGGTTCAGCCAGCTTCTCATCATGATACATTGGACAAAACAATAATTAAGGTAAGGTGTAAGGGAGGAGGTACAATAAGGATTGTTTTGCAAACAAATGTAAAATAAAAGACACTTACTAGAGCATTGCAAGAATGATAGTATCTGAGCAATACTCATTCTTATGAGCCAATGCTGCCAAGCATGCTTTTGTCAAGTCAAAATTATTCTCTGAAAAATCATCTTCAATATGGACAACTATGTTAGGGCCCAGCTCCTGCAACCTTCTCTGTATCTGTAGCTCCATCTGTACAGTCTCCACATCTATAGCAGATTTGGATTCTTCTATTTGCTGCTTCAGTGACTCCTCATAAGCAGCTTTCCCTTTGGTGCTCATTGAGTGGGTCACTTCAACAACCTTCACCTTGTCTGCCTTCAATTTCCTTGTAGGTGGAATTAATAATATGTCTCTCATTTTTATGTCCTGCCATTCCACAGGATGGACCAGCTTGTTATACCTCCACCTCACTCTGGACAATGTGTTGAAGTCCTTGGCCATCAGAGTTACCCTGTGAGCATGGGCTGCTACAAGCATTGCATCTTCAAAGTACTTCTCCAAGTAATCCTCTACCATTTCCTGTAAGGAAAGAATGGCAGTCCTGTTCCACTTGAAACCAAGGTGCCAGCTATCACAAATTTCTCTCACTAGCCTCTGAAAAGGTGCCTTGGGGATTGCAAAGCCTATAGCTTTTTGTTGTTTCCTGATCTCCTTTAGCACACCTGCAGAATGTTTTAACCTCTTGGACTTTTGCTGCAGCATGCTCATTGGGGCTTCCCCTTCCTGCCATGTGCAACTCTTCCTTTTGGAGGCACACTAGATTCCTTGACATCAGCCCCAGCTGCTGCTGCTGCAAGCCCTGGCCCCTTGCCAGACCTCCTTGCAGTTGCCTTAGTTCTTGCCATCACTCTGAAAAGGTCCATACAAAGCAATAGAAAAAGATTACAACCATGGAGAACATGGAATGATAAAAGAAGGTGATGACAAATTGGATAAAGCAAAATTGAACAATTTGTAACAAAACGCGACTATGATGATTTGAAATTTGTAACAGCTCATCATCGCGTTTTTCTACAAATACTTGAAACAACATGCTATTACATCCCTACAATGAATTCTCTGTCTTTTCAACTATAAACAATATGTATTGAGTTTATGCAAGAACTATGCAGCCTTGAATAGCCTAGAAAGTTACAAAATCACAATGAAATGGGTGGATGAAGAAGCATTTTGAAATTTGCAACAAAATGCGATTTGGGCTGTTTGAGATTTCTAAAGCCCTCTCCTCGCGTTTTGCTACAAATTCTAGAGACAGCATACTTCAACATGCCTTTAGTCATTTCAGTGTGTATGCAGCTTGGTGCAACATGGATTGTGCCTATAGACATCAAGAAGTGATCAAGCTCTCACTCAATAGGCCCAAATAAAAAGTCTTCCTGCTTCTACATGCAATGGAGAAAATCTAAAAAATGCATATAATATTTATCATAATATCTAACCTACATCACATCAATCAGTTCCTTACCCTAATATACTATTAAACAAGAAGAGAAGGAAATAGATTGTCTTACTAACCTGGAAGCTATCTGCAAGTGTGCTGTGCTGATGATGAGTATCCTGTGCTGGGGATGAACCTCTGCTGCTGGTCTGGATGCTGATGGTGTAGAGTAGGGAGGTAGAGATGCAAGAGAACTGAGTTAGGAGAGTAGATTATTGCAAAATACAAATAAAGGAGTTATTAAATACCACACGTGTGAAATATAGTCGTTTTTTAACACGTGTGGGTTCCACCCAGATCTTTTGGAATTTGAAATTTGTGGGTCACTTTTTGCCTTGGAAATTGTGCCAATCATGATTTCATAATTAGATCCATTAACACTTTTCCCTCCCCGTCTTCCATCCCTGCCAGCACCCTCCCATCATCCTTTTCTTTCCCACTCTGATCACTTCCTACCCAACACACTCCATCCACTCTGCAACCTGTCTGAAGACTACTACCATTACCAGATCTCCGGGTTACCAGTGCTACAGCTCAAGTTTGGAAGAGAGTAGGAGAATCTCCAGGGCTACTCCAACAGTATGGAAGAGGAAAAGAAAGGTCAGAGATCTATACCCTTTCCAATGTTTTCTGATATATATTTCTTCCATCTGTAGAATTCTTGAATCTCAGTGCCTAGAAATCTAGTAGATCACCCTAGGATTTGATTAGAGATGGATATGAATAGGATTTAGAATTTTGCAACAAAATGCGATTATAGTGCTTTACATTTTTCAAATGCTCCAAATCGCGTTTTCCTGCAAATTCTGATATTTGTTTTAGTTTTTATTTTTTCCTCTTTCTTTTGCTCTCTTTTGCCCTGGGGAATTCCTCCTGGTATCATTTACTGTCCTGAACATTGTGAGATATCCCTAGCATTTGATTGGAGATGGATGTCAATAGAAATTTAGAATTTGCAACAAAATGCGAGGAGAGCACTTGACATTTTTCAAATGTATCTGCATCGCGTTTTGTTGCAAATTCTTGTGTCCCTTTTGGTTTTTACTGTTTCCTCATTGTTCTGCTTTCTATGTCCATGGGGATGTCTTTCTTGATGATGAGAAAGGTTTTTGCTTTGGAACAGCTGATTCTCAGGCCCCTCCTTTCAAGAGGAAGCTGAACTTTTCTGCTGCTATACTCAAACCACAGCAATCACCAGGTGATTCATGTGTGCTTATGAGAAGAGAGTTGTTTGGTGATATCCTATACATTATCTGATTGCATATGTGAGCATATAGAATTCATGTTATATAAATTTTGGTTCAGGCAAAAGCAAGAGACTAGAGCAGAAAGGTGAGTCTTCCCTTTCAAAACAAAGGGTTTCAACAGGGAGTTCACTATGAGCTCTCTTTTGGACCATCACAGAGATTTCCTTTCAGACCATTGGGATACCTTCAAACAACTGACAGAGGCAGGAAGGATTGTGGAAGGTGAAAAGATTTTTGTGCATTTAAATCATATTGTCTCCATTGACAGGCTGAGGTACCATGTGAATAGAAGGTTTGACAGCCTGCCTGAGGAATATAAATTCAGCTGTAACTTTCACACCAGAAAGTGTAGAGTGCTTGAGGAAAACATGGCATTCCTTATGTACATTGTCTTTCAACAACAATCTCTAGAAGAGCAAGGGCAGGAGACTGAAGAAGAAGATATATCTGAGCGGAGGTAAAAGAGGATATTCCTATGGCAACAGATATGGCAGAGCAGGAAGAAGATATCAACCTCGAGGATGAGGGGCTGCAATGAAAAGATGCAGGGGGGAAGAGAGCTTGAGCTCTTGCAAGCACACACACACACTCACAAAACCCTAATAGAGAACACACAAGGTGAGAGGCTGAAAATCTTCTTCTTCTCTACTCAACACTCAACACACCATATACAAGAATAAGAGTACACACCATATGAAAGGTACTCAACCAAATACATACACGGGTTCTCTATAGTGTGAACCCGACTAAATGAGCTGGCGCTATAACTATGCCAGTCTCTAGAGTGGCTGTCACACAGCCTGTCATCCCACTGGCCGCATATCACCCAAGATCTCACCAACCATGCCAGTGGTGTAAGTGCGGGGCCTATCCCCCAGGCGGGTCATCAGTGTCCACCGCCTCACTAGAGCTCGATATCTCAACACTCCCCCTCGAGCTCAACTCCATCTCATGTACACCAAGCGAAGCCCTGAATCTGCGGAGCTTCTCTGTACCCAATGCTTTGGTGAAGATGTCAGCTACCTGATCCTCTGTGCTGACATAAACAAGATCAAGGTCTCCTGCTAAGACCCTCTCTCTGACGAAGTGGTAGTGGACCTCTATGTGCTTCGTACGAGCATGAAAGACTGGGTTCCTGGCCAACTGTATACTACTAATGTTGTCACAGAAAATGACAACTTGTCTATCCACTGATAGACCCAAATCTGCAAGTAGCTTTCTCAACCAAGCTACCTCACATGCTGCCATAGCAGCTCCTCTGTACTCGGCCTCTGTACTCGATAGAGCAACCGTAGGCTGCTTCTTGCTGCTCCAAGTCACAGCAGCACTCCCCAAAGAAAACATGAATCCACTGGTAGATCTTCTGTCTGAGATGCTACCAACCCAATCAGCATCTGTGTACCCATGTACACATATCTCTGTCCCAGTCTCATAGAATAGTCCACAATGCAAAGTAGACCTCACATACCTCAGTATGCGTCTCACTGCATCCAAATGCGGTTTCCGTGGAACCTGCATAAACTGACTCACCAACCCAACAGCATAGCTCAAATCTGGTTTGGTGATCGTCATGTAGATCAAACTTCCTACTATGCGTCTGTACATAGTAGGATCCTCCAAGATCTCTCCCGAATCTGCACTCAACTTGCCATTCTGATCCAATGGCACAGAAATAGGCTTACAGCCTGTCATACCATACTTGGACAACATGTCCAAGCCATACTGTCTCTGTAGTAATCCAATACCATGTGGTGACCTAATCACCTCAATGCCCAAGAAATATCTGAGCTCCCCCAGATCCTTCATCTCGAACTTCTGTCTAAGCAAGATCTTTACATCAAAGATCTCTGCATCATGGTCCCCCGTAATGATCAAGTCATCTACATAGATGACAACAAGCACAACCCCTCTATCACCATGTCTCACATACAATGAGAAATCTGCATTGGCTACATGAAAGCCAATAGTGACAAGATATTCAGAAATCTTGTCAGACCATGCTCTTGGTGCTTGCTTTAAGCCATACAAGGCTTTCTTCAACCTGCAAACATGCTCGGGGTGACTCACATCCTCATAACCAGGTGGCTGCAACATATACACCTCTTCTTGCAAATCCCCATGCAAGAATGCATTCTTTACATCCATCTGCTGATGTAAAGACCATTGCTTTGACGCAGCCACTGCTATCACAACTCTCACCGTTGCCATCTTGGCAACTGGGCTGAAAGTTTCCTCATAATCAATCCCATATGTCTGCGCATATCCTTTGGCTACCAATCTAGCCTTATACCTGTTTATGCTTCCATCACTGTTATGTTTAACTTTGTACACCCACTTGCATCCAATGGCTTTCTTGCCTTCAGGCAATTGCACTAAGTCCCAAGTTTCATTTCCATATAGTGCATCCATCTCCTCATCCATAGCTTTCTCCCAACACACATTTCCAACAGCCTCATCAATGCATGTGGGCTCAACAACCTGCACAACCTTTGCCATATATGCATAGTGATGTGCCACATAACCATCATAGCTAAATCTCTGCACAGGGTTCTTCACTCTCCCTGATCTTCGCAGCTTTTCATTCATGGCTTCCATAGCCTTCTTTACACCAGGTGTTCTCATAGCTGGGATCCCAAGCTCCTCATCAAGGCTCATATCTGAGCCACTAGACTCTCCATCAACATGAGAATGCCCTACAGAAATGTCAGGCATACCAAGGGGCTCAACCACTTTCTCTTTTCCTTTACGTGATGTACTAATCACATTTGCAGGGCTGGTATTATGACGCAGCCTGCCACTCCATGGTCTATCAACAGACCCACTAGATGAGGACTCTCCTGGTCCACTCAAAGACTGTGATTGCTGACCTGCATTCTGTGCAACCACACTTCCACTCAAATCAGCCCCAACAGCTTCTTTTTCAGCAGCATACCAGCTGCTCATCTCATCAAAGACAACATCCCTGCTTACCCTCAACTCACGTGTAGCAGGGTTATAACACCTGTACCCCTTTTGCTCAAGGGAGTATCCAATAAACACACATTTTTCAGCTTTTGGATCCAGCTTAGTTCTCAGCTCATCTGGCACATGCACATATGCAATGCATCCAAAAACTTTCAGATGAGATAAATCTGGTTTTCTGCCAGTAAACCTCTCCTCTGGAGTTACATCATGTATGGCTGCAGTTGGAGTCCTGTTCATGATGTATACTGCTGTAGAAACAGCCTCAGCCCAATAGCAATGCGGCATATTCTTCTCTTCCATCAATGCTCGCGCAATCTCAGCAATGTGCCTGTTTTTCCGCTCAGCAACTCCATTTTGTTGCGGAGTATATCTGCATGTGAACTGTCTCCGAATACCATTCTTCTTCAAGAATTCAGAGAACTCATTGGAGAAGTACTCTCCCCCTCCATCTGACCTTAGGCACTTTACATATTTCCCTGTTTGCTTTTCAACCAAAACTCTGAAATTCTGAAAGTGAGTGAACACCTCACTCTTCTCCTTCATGAAATATACCCACACTTTCCTTGTGTGGTCATCAATAAAAGTGAAATAGTACCTGCAGCCTCCCATAGATACGGTCTTCGTAGGACCCCATACATCTGAATGCACAACATCTAGTGCATTTCTGCTCACATATCTGTTACGTGGAAACACATGCTTTGTTTGCTTCCCAAATTGGCATGCTTCACATATTTTCTGCATACCTTCCACTTTAAATTTTGGCAGCCCTGTCACAATTCCTTTTGTCTGCATAGACTTCAATCTCTGCACATTTACATGTCCAATTCTTTTATGCCATATGTCTGTGTCTGCAACAACTCCTGAACCATTTGCAAACATCGCAGCACTCATTTCAGGCATGTCTACATCCAACGTAAACATTCTGCCCACTCTGTTGCCTTTTGCAACCAACCTGCACTTGTCTTTGAAATCTTCAACATAACACCCATCAGGGTTAAACCGAACCTGCAACCCCTGCTCAATCATCTGGCCAACTGAAACCAGATTCTTTGTTATGTTCGGTACATGAAGTACATCTGCAAGGTACTTCACTTTGCCATCCTGCATAGATAATGGCACATCTCCAACGTGGGCAATTGGATGAGCAGTGTCATCCCCTGTTTCCACAAAACCTGGTCTTTCCGGGTTCTTCATCTCCTTGAACCACTCTCCATGACTTGTCATGTGGTTCGAAGCGCCTGAATCCACATACCATACATTATCTTTTTGTGCTGCATCAGCATTTTCAGACATGGCATTCACAACATGCTGCATAACAAACAACCTTTCATTGTCCTCATTATTTCTGCTTGAGGATGCATAGTTGTTTTGCTGCACTTTCCCATTTTGCATGTCAGCCTACTTCTTATAACATTCTGACTGCACATGTCCAGGCTTACCACAATAATAGCATTCACGTGCATCATTATATTGCCTTTGCCAATTACCACGGCCTCTTTGACTCCCCCTGCCTCTAAATTTGCCTCTTCCACCTGCGTGTTGTTGTTGTTATTGATTCTGGGACTGTTGTTGTTGCTGCTGCTGCTGGCCATAATTCTGATTACCTATTCGGCCACCTCCTTGACCGCGTCCACGGCCTCCTCTACCTCGTCCTCTTCCTGAACTCGTGTAGAAAGCCTGTTGCTCTGAACTGTTTTTACTTTGTGAAGACTGTTGGTCTTCACCCAAGTTCTTCTCTTCGATAATCAGCATAGACACCAAATCTGTAAAGTTGGGAATGTTTTCCCGAGTCTGAATAGACGTCTTGAACGCCTTGTATTGTGGCCCGAGACCACGTAGACAGACTTCCACCTTGTCATCATCATCTACTGACACACCAATAGATGCAAGGGATTCCACAATGCCCTTTATCTTCAACGCATAGTCATTCACAGACATGCTCTTTTTCTCCACAGTATGAAGTTCATTCTTCAATTGTATCTTACGTGCCTTGGTATTTGTTTCATAAAGCTTTACCAAGGTGTCCCACGCCTCCTTGGGGGACTTGGCATCCTGAATGTGCCCAATCATGGTGTCCTGTATACTAATGGAAAGCCAATACATTACTTTCCTAGCTCCTTGGTTCCAGTCTTTAAACTCTTTCACATCTGCAGCAGTCAGATTTATATCCGGTATCTCCGGTGCCTCTTCATGCTCACCTTCTATGTAGTCCCAATAACCTTTTCCCATCAGGAAATTCGTTAACCTGAACCTCCAAGCATGGAAGTTATTCTTATCCAGCTTCTCAGCCACAATCTGAGTTATCCCATCATTTGACATCTTACCAAACACACAACTTTACCAGAAACTGCACTCTGGTTTTTCTGCACAAATGCTGTATTTTCTGCACAGCGGTACTGCAGTACTCTCAAATGTCACAACCAGTGACTTCAATACACATACATATACCCAATGGCAACTGTAGACCTCTTTGCAGCACCCACAGTGTCTGCACAGTCAATCTGTCTTCCTGCAGTTCTTAAAACAAAGTTCTGCAGAGAATCGATGACTTACCCGCAGTGCTCGAAATCGCCTGCTTTCTGAAAAATGGAGGTCCAGACGCGCCCGAAACGCGTTTTCGGCCCGGAAATTTCAGTCCGAAGGACTATATAGTTGCCCTATAGCTTCACTCCCGCAAAGAAAGCTCCTCAATCGGATATCGTTTGCCGGTGCCTCCCGTAGATCTCCCGACAAGGGTGTAGTCACCAACACAATAGGGAAGAGTAGTTGAAGCTCTTACCCTCGTACCGCTTCCTGTGGTTCTCTTGCTTGCAGCTCAGCCCTTAGCACGAACCAGGCTCTGATACCATGAAAAGATGCAGGGGGGAAGAGAGCTTGAGCTCTTGCAAGCACACACACACACTCACAAAACCCTAATAGAGAACACACAAGGTGAGAGGCTGAAAATCTGAATCTTCTTCTCTACTCAACACTCAACACACCATATACAAGAATAAGAGTACACACCATATGAAAGGTACTCAACCAAATACATACACGGGTTCTCTATAGTGTGAACCCGACTAAATGAGCTGGCGCTATAACTATGCCAGTCTCTAGAGTGGCTGTCACACAGCCTGTCATCCCACTGGCCGCATATCACCCAAGATCTCACCAACCATGACAGTGGTGTAAGTGCGGGGCCTATCCCCCAGGCGGGTCATCAGTGTCCACCGCCTCACTAGAGCTCGATATCTCAACATGCAAGTGGCTGCTCTTGACCTTGTTCAACTGAGGACTGAAACTCTTAGGGCAGCACAGCCAGTTGAAGATTTTGATGTTCAGAGCAGCAACTATGCAGTGCCCATGCTTCCAGGTGTCTTGATTGGTGGTAAAGATTATGTTTTCCTCCATGATATAGAGTGTATGTTCAATTTGAGGGAGGACTATGCCATTTCCCTTATTTCCCAGGCTTCAAGGCTTGACAAGGAGGTTGGCATAGAGGATGACCATTCACTACTAGCTTTGGAAACAACTTTTGATCCTGCAGAGGCCCTTACTATTTGTTTCAAAGAGGCTGAAAATTTCCAAGAGCCAGATGAAGTTGCCTTCCAGCTCACCCAGGAAGCTATGAATCTCTCAGCACTTCATAAGGAAAAACTTAAAGAAGAGGCTGGACTGGAGGGGAGAGGAATAAATCTTTGGAAAGATGAACTTCTTGTTGCTGATGAAAATGAGAGGGTATGATATTATTACTTCAAATCAAATACTTTATCTTGTGTTTAAATGTTTTGTAGTTATGTATCATTGTCTCACTACAATCTTTTGATACATGGCAGCTACAAATTGAGGATGACACATTCCTCCAGAGATCAAGTGGAAGCAGGCCGGCTGGGTTTGGCAAAATGTCAAGCCTAGCTCATTATATTCATGATCTAGGCAGTGCTAAGATCTTGATTTACCATAGGCAGTTGAGCAACAATGGAGAAGCCATTGTTTACTTCTTTAAATGTTTGTCTAGGGTTTTAGGTGGACATGATCTTCCATGGCAAAAGGAAAAGATCATTTTAATAGAGAGGTTGTCCGCCATAGATATATTTGGGAATTATGTGAATAAGCAGGCCTCTAGGGCCACTTACTTTTTGTCTTACACTTCTTATGCATTAGCATGTGGTGTTAAGGAGCCCAAATGTCTAGAGGGCTATGGAAAACACAAGCTCATAAGGTTTCGAGAGCCATCCATGATTGCATCAGGCCACACAATCCAAGAAGAAGAACACGTGGAGATAGCTGAAGACAAGGATACCCCTCTCAGACAAGCAACAGAGGCAAGCATTGATAAACAAAAAGTCAACATCAAGCCAATAAGGAAGAAAAAGAGTCCAATCAAGTTCAAAAAGAGAGTTCCGACTCGCAAGCCTTGGGAGTAATAGGATTTAGTCATCAAATATAGCACAAACATTATGTTGAAGTTGAACTGATTTGTACAAAGTCTTTGATCCTCATCAGTTCCTTGTCCGTACGGACGATTAGTACCCTTTTGCATTTGTCCCATCACCGTACGACACTTCAGTACTCTTCCCACACTCAAAAGCTTCTAAAAGCGTTTGACACTCAGTACTTTATTGGTAAGGATCGACAGTATGTCTAGCATAATTTAGTAGTATTGATTGAATTTTTTGTGTGTTAATATATGGATGTATTGATGCTTGTTAATATAGATCACATGTTTCACAAAAGAAATACTTTTGATGGAGTCTCAAAACATATAGGCATAACACCAAGAGTCACTTGTTCCATAGAATAAAAATCTATTGATTGAGTTTGAAAACATGTGGACATAACACCAATAAGTTACAAACTGCTATTCATGTTTACTTGTCCATTTATGGTTTCTAAATATCTTCGAATCCCTCCACTGTCTATGTCTCTCTGCTGCCATTGAATTGTCCAAAGTTTGTCTTCGTCTTTGCTTTTGGGCTAGAATAAAAGCAAGCTTGACTTTGGAACTAGCAACTTTTCTTTTAGCATGCAGCCTTTGTAGAATGCCTCGGTAAAACCATTGGAAGACTTCCTTCAGACTATTTGCCTTTTGACTCCCTCCATAGTGTTGTGTGTGTCTGAAAAATGCATTACGTGCCATGTAGTGAGACTTCTCCATGCCTTGGGTAGACCAAATTGCTGGGCATCCATACTTTTTGAGAAAATAGGGAAGGTGGTTGTAGATGATATGCTGTTTTCACAAAGACATAAGAATGCATAGTAAGTTATAAAAGAAAAGAGGATCACACTTAAGTAAAAGAAGAAGACATCACTTTACCATGTAGTGAGTTATATTGCAGGCTGTCCATGCGTCTTTCATTGACTTCCCAAAATGTTTAATTGCCTCTTCAAAGTTCTTGTAATCACTCTTTGTCCATGTTACATTGTCACAGAACATGAAGAGTTGATCAAGAGACCTCCACACCTCTGCCTTCACATTTCGTGCTTCCCCATCTGCCTCATGATCTTTCAGGGCATTATGGACTTGCTTCCACAATCCATAACTAATCCTTGAAACTGTTCTACCTTGCCTTACTTGCTTACTATTGTGTTTGGGTCGAGACAAGAATCTTCTTGCCTTAACACCACCAATAGAGGGCTTGATTGGTACCTCCTTGCCATTGGTAGACTTTTTAAAATCCTTTGTGATATGAACATCACCTCCATGCAGACCTATATCGGATAACACTTTTTCCAATGCATGAAGAGCATCCTTTCTATTTCTTTTGGGACGGAGTTTCCAAGCAAATCCAATATACAAAAATACCAATTTCTCAATAATTCGACATAGAGCATGCAATGTGCATATGTGAACATTACATAGTGGAATGTCAAGAATGGCCTTGAAGTCAGGGTCAACTTTATCTCTATTAGGTGCTCTCTTCCACCATTTGGAATCCATTACTTGAGCTGATTCTTTGCAGTAAAGACAAGGAGACTTTGAATTACCTCCTTTACTAACGTTATACATGCACTTAAGTGTTTTAAGATCCCTCGCCATATGCCACTCTACTTGAAAATCACCTTTTCCTGCAACATGGAGATTCTCTCCTTGCACTTGTCTTTTAATTATTCTTGGTATTTCCGTGTGGTGAAACACCCAATCTAGTGTTTCATGGTCTTCTGTCTTTACCTGTGATTATACAAAACAAAAGTCTTACTATAAAAGATTTGAAAACATTGACTAAAATCAAGTACGAAATAAAAAATGATCATACCTGGAATGAGCCCAACCACCATATGTGTTTCTCCGACTGCACACTAAAATACTTCGAACTCGCTTCATTCAATGATGTATCAAGTGCTCCATTCATCAATGTGATAGTAATCCTTTCCATTTTCTTTTCCTTTACAACCTCACACTCATCCAATTTGATAACAAATTTCAAAATGCCTTTGCACTCTTCAAATGTTATTCCATAAAACTCGACCATTCTTCTTTGAAGTTGTTGTAGATCTACAAATATATTGTTCCAAGGGTCATACACAGTGGTTCCTTTAGCACCATGAAATATTTCTTCAATATGGATATATGGTCCAATAAACTCATCTATACTTTCATTCAAATGACCTCTTATCTTCCACACTGTTGCTGGATTTGGTAGTAAAACTCGTTTAATCCTTTGATCTCTCAAAGTTGAGGATATCGCATGGAAAATTGAACTATATCCCTTCCTGCTAACTCCACTAACATCAAGAGCCTCTTGGATTGTAGTACCATCAACTTGATTATTGGATATAAAGTCCTCTACAACATTGCGTTTGATTGTTTTGTATTTTTTTTCTTCAACCAAACCTTTTGCTACACCACAAGAAAGCAATCCTTTCATTTGTTTAACTGGAAGAAGGTTGGGATCCATATTTTCTTTTGCAGGCTCCAATAATTTCCTATAGTAACAATATAGTAACAACACAATATGCCTATATTATTCAACACTTCCAATCTTGTTTTGCATTAATGGACAAAATAGATATAGTCATTTGAGAGCATTTTTGAGTTTAAAAAATAAAAAATTGCAAACTAACCTTGCTTCCTGAATTCTTCGCTTACATCCACCAGTCCCAGCCTTCAAATTTGTAATGTTTTTAATCTTCCTGCTTCGTTGTCTGTCTCCAAGCATGGTTCTCTTCCTTCTTGATCTTGTTAACTCTTTTTTACTCTTTGAATGCTCCTCAATTTCATTCTGCAACTACTGCTCCAATTTTGCACGAATAGCTATCTCTTGAATCCTGGCTCCCTTTTCTTGTAGGTACATTGTTTTATATGTTTCTGCAAATGCAGACTATGCTGAAATATAACCAAGAAGTCCATTTTGTCCATTGCCCGCAAACCTCAGTAGTGTGGTTGGATTGACAAATGGAGGTGTAGAGTTTTTTACTAGACATTTTGGATATATACTTCCATCACACCATAAGTCAATATGTTGGAGCCCTTCTCTTCTCATATTTTCCCGTTGTTGAGCATTTAGCACCGTATCCTTTCGTCTTTTTTGTGCTGGAGCATATTGTTCTTCTAAGTCGATGTGAAGATGGTATAATCGCTTCTTCTGAGATTGTAACTCACTAGTATCGGCCATTTTTGTGCTTCTGAGGTTGCAAAGTTGGCTTGTCAATCTCATAGTCTTTTTGTAACATGAATTGTGGAAGTGTGGCAGTATCCATACAATCATTAAGTTCAGTGATGGATTCTTTATGAGAGGCCTGCACACGTCGTCAAAAGAGATGCAAAATCTTCGAGAAACAAAAAAAAATTAAGGAGATATTTAATGCAAAATCGTGTTAGTTAGACAAAAGATTATCTTATTCTTTTCTGAACTGACAGTTCAGTGGTCCTTACTGACAGTTCTGAGCCACGTTTCCATATTTTATTATTTTTGAGATCTTTTAGGAGAGAAATAAATCGAAAAATAGTGAATTTCTTACAGGGCCCCAAAATGAGCTCCGTTTTTCCCTAATGCACTGCTGCTGAGACACCTCCAAGCAAAGAGTGACTGCCAAGGATTCGAGATCTTCCATGATTAAAATGTCACCCGGATTAAGCGTGAGATAATTGGCCAAAGCATTATTTTTGCGGCGGGCGAGCAATTTTCTCCATGACTACTCAAGAAATATTCTCATGAGCGTCTTGCACATTCTCCTCATCACTAAGTTCTGCAACCTGCACCCTTTGCTCTAATGCAGTGATTCTACTTTCCAGTATAGGTACAGCAGCAACTTCACCTCTCAAAATAGTATTCTGTCTTTCCAGAGCATGTACCTACTCTTCCAAAGCTTGCAACCGCTCCACCTAAGTGCTAGATTGCGGCATAGTATGCAAAGAGTGTGCCGCATGAGTAAGCAATCTGGCACAGCTTTCCAAATGATCAAGCTAGAAAGTGTTCTGCGACTGCTCCCCAAGGAAAAGGCAGTGCAGTTACTACTACCGCATCAGTATGAATTGCAATCATGGAAGGTGTTGTGGTCTCCAAGACACTGCCCACAACTGCACTAACCAGGCTAGGCTCTGCAGAACTTTTAATTGCAGAGGAAACAGGTACAGTTGGTACCGCACACACCACCATCTTCTAGTGCACTTACTTGTGCAATCTATTGAGAGTAGAGATGCCCCGTGGTGTCATTTCCAAATTAAACCATACCGGGATAGATACAGCAGATGCGAGTGTCTCTGATATAAATCCAGCTGTAGAAACTAGTGAAATAGGCATGTCTCCAAGCACTTCGAAGACTGGTGGAGTATCCACATGGCTCTTTGACCTCTAAGCCTCGCTTGATTCAACATTCAGTGGCACAGGTGAAATGGTATTGAGCAAGGCCGCTGATTACATTTCCTTCCCCTTCGTTTGTGAACTACCACCTATGTGAGTGGTGCCACTAGAAACTACCACTGTGACTTCAACGCTAATAGAAAAAGGCCTTGAGAAATGGCAAACAGGGTGCATAGAAACCAAAAAATTGGGCTACATAGGAAATAATATCTATAAAATCTACCCTACTTTAGAATTTATTGTTGCTCCCCTTGCAACCTGCATAGAAACTCGTTGTGCTTCAAAGAGAATCCTGTCCTTCAGTACTTGAGCCCAAGAAACAACGCCATATTCAACTGACTTCAAGAAATTCATAACCCTCACAGAGATAGTGTAAGTCTTGGCTTGCAACCAAATTGCTTTTGAGAACCACCTATAACAATCCTGAACTCTTGGATTGGTGTAGCCAGACAGTTTATGCTCGCCACTAACTCTTGGCCCGAACTTCGCGTCTTCTGGCAAAAGCTAAGATTGTATCTTTCTCCTCATCCCATTAATTGGAGAAGAGAGAACTTCACTATGTAAGCTCACCAATAAGAATGAAGTGGCCCCACAAGGAGCATATATTCAGAAAGGACCGGACCACCGCAACTTCATCTTACCTGGCAACTTCCCCATGTGAGTATTGAACACCAAAACTAACTGCCCTTTTTGAAAATCTTTTCCTTTGAGTGCCAATCCACCTAACGCTTCCTCCGATTCTGGAGTTTTGGCACCTAGTAAAAACTCCGTAAGCCGATCTTCATCTAATGAGCTCAAGACTTCTAGTCGGTATGCTAAGGAGTCTGCTGGCAGCAGTTTTTCTTCCACCGCAATCCACAAACTCGGCACAACAAACTCGACCGATGTGATAGCTTCCATTCCAAAAGCCAACTTGAAAGGGGTTAATCTAGTTGCTACCTTGTAAGCTGTGCGATACGCCCAAAGTGCTGACGGAAGCTTAACATCCCAATCCTTCTAATGCTTGCTTTTACGAGCTTGGTCAGAATGTGCACAATCTGCTTATTGGATGATTCAGCCAATCCATTGGCTTGCGAATAATAGGGGGATGACTTCTTGTGAAGAATCAAATAAAAACCTGTGATTCTCCTAATCACTTTACTAATAAATTGACCCCCTCAATCACTGACTAGCTCCACCGGACAGCTGAAACGAGTGAATACATCCTTATATAGACACTTTTCCACGGAAAGATCTGAATTGTCCCGCAACGCCCAAGCTTCCACCCACTTAGTGCAGTAAT
This sequence comes from Cibotium barometz, assembly GCF_041138505.1. Lineage (NCBI taxonomy): Eukaryota > Viridiplantae > Streptophyta > Polypodiopsida > Cyatheales > Cibotiaceae > Cibotium > Cibotium barometz. The sequence continues at coordinate 40,112,289 of NC_141068.1, forward strand.
TTGTTACTGTCAGAATATACCAGTTTTCTATCTTTGTTGCAGCTGTGGGTTTAAAAGGCCCAATGAATTCCAAACCCCACTTTTGAAAAGGCTCAAATGGCAATATCTGGTGTAAGGGAATGCGGTCTCTCTGTGACTCTCTGTGACGGGCTAGCCCATCCTCTGGCACACATCGCATTTGCGCACGAACTGTTGCACATCAAAATAAATTGTTGGCCACCACAAGCCAGCTTGGAACACTTTGCTTGTAGTAATCTTCCACAAAAAATGCCCTCCCAAGACTCCGCAATGCGCTTCATGCAACAGAGCGCTTGATTGTACAGTAGTACACACCATAACAGCACATCAGCAACATTGCAGTAGTACAATTCTCCAAAGCAGACTTCAAAAGAATGACTACGCAATGCAAGCCGTCTCACTGATCCTTTGTCAAATGAGTTGGCAATGGGCATAGCACCTATAGATAGAAAACAAAACATTTCCTCATACCATGTCCAAGGCACGAAAAGAGGCAAAACTGCATCAAGAACTACATTCGCTACATTTGAAACAGCAAAAAGCGATGCATCCAGAAACTCATCATCCACTCCTGTAGCTTACTCTCCCGAATCTAGTCTCGAAAGATAATCTGCTACTACGTGTTGCGATCCTTGATGGTGGTGAATGACTTCAAAGTCAAAATCTTGCAGTAACAACATCCACCTTGCAAATCTTCCAGTTAAATTCTACTGCTGCACCGGGTAAAGCAACGCAGAATGGTCCACATGGAAATAGAAGATTCTCCCCAGAAGATAATGCCGAAACTTCTTCACTGAATAGATCATGCCTAAGCACTCTCACTCTGTTACTAAATATTCTTCTTTTGCTGAGGGGATAATCTGCGACTTGCATAATAAATAGGTCGAAACCAGCCACACTTTGTCCCTGCATTAACACACTGCCATTTGCTGTATCTGAAGCATCCAACAAAGACATGAAAATACTTCTCCCAATCAGGATGCATCATAACTAGTGCATGGGACAGTTGTATCTTCAACCTTCGATATGCCAAATCACATTCTTCTGTCCAAGAAAATTCTTTGAGGTCCACATGAGCCACCACATTTAGCATAATTGCCAAATGTGCCAGAAACTGCAAGTGTCACCCATGCCACTGAATTTGACCCAAGAACCGCATACACTCCTTCGGATTTATAGGTGTTGGAGCTTGCATGATAGCCGCCACCTTATCCGGATCCACAGCAATACCTTTCTGTGATATAATGTGCCCCAATAACTTCCCATTCTGAACCACAAAGGCACACTTCTATGGATTTAAACTAAAAGATACCTCATGGCATTTCTGAAAACACAGTCTTCGTTGATGTTCCAAATGCTGAGCAGAGGTCCCGAACACACTGAGATCATCCAGAAAGACCCGTACGAAGGTTGTCAAGAATGGCCCAAAAATTTCATGCATATCTCGTTGAAAAGTACCCGGAGCATTCCTCAAGCCAAACCACATCACTGTACACACAAACACACCCCAAGCTGTGATGAATGCTATCTTAGCTTGATCCTCTGGTGCCATCCAAATCTGGTTGTAGCCACTAAACCCATCAAAAAATGAATACATCTCATGGCCTGCCACATCATCCAAGATGGTATCCATGTACGGCAAGGGAAAAGGATCTAGAACAGTAGCCGCATTCAGTTTCCTCTAATCTACACATATGCGTATCTTCTTATTCTTCTTAGACACGATCAGGATCGGAGAAATCCACTCTGGATTCTCTATTGGAGCAATGAATCCAACTTGTAGGAGAATCTAGCTTGTAAGATTCCTCCCCAGCCTCTCAAAATGTCTAGTATCTTCCCTTGTAGTCAAATCCCTCTTCAGAAATATAAAAGATCTTGTTTCTACCTGTTTTGGCCTAGAGAGAGAAAATATTCTAGAGAGAGGTTATTTCGATTTTGGATATTTTTGGATGGAAAAATATCTCTTTATATTTAAATAAGTTCCCCCAAAATAGAAGTTCAAAAGATTTTCAGAAGGTGCATTAGAAATCAAGTATAATCTGTTCAAGAGGCCTTATCCTAGGGGTCAAGATTTTTTCGAAATTTTAAATTAAGGTTCCTATGGACTAATAAGATTCATCCAAATGTAGGGAGGAGATAAATGGAAGATTAAAAGAAAAATCCCCAAAAAATGAGTAAATACTCACATAAGATGAAGAGTTGACTAAGGACAAGGTTAATAGTTAAAAAAGAGAGATATTTGGAAGAAATGATGCATTTTTGACACCTCAGTATGGGGGAATTCCCCTCATGAAGAGGAGGTGCCTATTTCACTTGTGTGGGAGAGTTTTAAACTCCCAAATAATGAGATATTTTCTCTCTCCTCTCTCATGTTTCAACTAGTGTTTTTGCATTGTTACCCTACTTCTCCCAAGAGCCAAAAAACTATGAATTTACTTATAATTCATTAGTTTTTTGACCTTCCCTCTTCTAAAGATTGGTGGCCACTCTTGTTTCAAACAAGAGTAGAACCCTCAAACCATCAAGCCAAAGGAAAGCTCTCAAATTTCTTCGTAAGTTGGAGATTCTTCTCTTTTCTATTCATTTTATGGTTTTTTATGATTTTTATCTTCTCTAAATTGAATATGATGTTATGCCTCATTGAAAAAAGGCATTCCCCTCCCTTCTTTAGAAAATCCAACCATTCTTATCCTAGATGAATGATTAAAATCAAGTTTTTCATAATGTTTCTCTTTGATAATGTAGAAAATGTTTACATTAGAATGATTTAAATACTCTTGGTGAACTTCTAATTAATTTTAGAGAGTTAAAAATTGAAAAATGGTCAGCCATACAAAGGAGGCTATGGCAAAAAAATTTTAAAATTGTCAAAAATAAGTTTTACTTTTGTATTCAGAAAGAGTAATTCACATCGTATATGTATACTTAAAGTGTTATTTTTCATCCTAGGTATAGAAAAATGCATACTAAAAATATTTTATTAAAAAATGTTACTTTCTTTAGAATTAAATTCTATGTATAGAAGGAAGCATATTGAAATTTTATTTTGATTATAAAAGTATTATTTTCATCATAAATGATTTGTATGCATAAACATATGCATAAAAGATATTTTTTATATTAAAAGTATTATTTTCATCATGAATGTTTTTTATGCATAAATGGATGCATAAAAGAAATTCTTTTATATTAAAAGAGTGATTTTCATCATAAATGATTTGTATGCATAAACATATGTATAAAAGAAATTCTTTTGTATTAAAAGAGTGATTTTCATCATAAATGATTTGTATGCATAAACATATGCATAAAAGATATTTTTTATATTAAAAGTGTGATTTTCATCATAAATGATTTTTATGCATAAAAGAAATTCTTTTATATTAAAAGAGTGATTTTCATCATAAATGTTTTTTTATGCATAAATGGATGCATAAAAGGAATTCTTTTATATTAAAAGAGTGATTTTCATCATAAATGATTTGTATGCATAAAAGATATTCTTTTTATTAAAAGAGTGATTTTCATCATCATAAATGATTTGTATGCATAAACATATGCATAAAAGATATTTTTTTTTATTAAAAGTGTGATTTTTATCATAGATAATTTTTTATGCATAAATGGATGCATAAAAGAAATTCTTTTATATTAAAAGAGTGATGCATAAATGGATGCACAAAAATGAGTAAATGCTCACATAAGATGAAGAGTTGACTCAGTTCAAGGTTTATTAGTAAAAAATTAAGAGATATTAGTTTTTAAAAAAAAGAGATATTTAGGAGAAATGATGAATTTTTGACACCTTGGTAAGGAGGGGGAGCCCCATCAAGTAGGTGCCTTTTTCTCCATCATTGATTGGTTTTTTAATTCAAACAAATGTGATATTTTTCTTTCTCCTCTCTCCTAGATCAAACTGGATTAAAAAGGGAGCCAAACTAGTCCAAAGCTTGTCCGAATTGAGTCAAACTGAAGCTGGAAAGCTCTAGAACCTAATTGGACTTGGTTAGTGGCTTGCCTCACCTATAAATAGACCCTCATTCCTTTGTAAACTCATCTTTGAGCTATACCATGCTAGTATTATCTTAAAATAAGCATATTTCTATTATCCCTTAATTTTTGTCTTCTCTTGGGGAGCTTGGAGCTTCTCTCTCTCTCCAACAACAACTCTTGAAGTTTTCTCTTCTCGTCTTGGTGGCCAATTGATTGGTTGGGGGCTTCACTTCTAATTAAAGAATCAAGCCAAACTTAGAGGTAAGACTAATTTTTATGGGTTTTTTTTTCAATTATCTCAATGACTTTCTTCTTCTAACCCCTCTAAAGCTTGAGAAGATTTTAAAATGATGGTTTTTATTCAAATCAAGATTTCCCTAATATTCTAAATGTCTAATTAGAATTAAATTAATCTTTTTGCTTAATTATAATGCTTTCCTTAAGTAAATCTCTCTCTTAAAAAGAGTAGTCATTGTTGAAAGAACGGTAGAGGGGGAGGAGACACACACACAGGAGCAAACCCTAATGTATATTGCAAACCCTAACCATAGAGGGAAGCCATCTCCACTCTCACACAAAGCATAATGCACTAATCCATAATCCACACAACACACTATGAGTTGTGTCCACACTCTACTAACCCTAGCTAATGTCCACACACTATGACCAGCTGGCCATGCGGTCATTTATGTCTCACACATGTTCCTACCTAATCTGCCAGTACATAGCATAGCTGGCTCACACTGACATCGAGCTTGAATCTCAGCCCCTCTCAAGCTCATGATGTACTACCGATGAAGATGTAGATGAGCTTGGGATATCAAGACTCTCAACACTCCCCCTCAAGCTCATCCCATATACTCCCAACATAGTACGAAACTACTCAAACTTCTCCCTGCTAAGTGGCTTTGTAAAGATGTCTGCCACCTGCTCATCAGTCTTCATATACTGAAGATCAACTGTACCATCCAGCACCTTTTCTCTGACAAAGTGATAATGGACCTCTATGTGTTTGGTCCTCGCATGAAACACTGGATTCTTTGCCAACTGTATACTGCTCATGTTGTCACAATGAATGACAACTTTGCCATCAATAGGCTCACATAAATCTGTCAAGAGATTCTTTAACCATATAGCTTCACAAGTAGCAATGGCTGCACCCCTATACTCAGCCTCTGTAGTACTGGATAAAGCAACTGTAGGTTGCTTCTTGCTACTCCAACTCACCACGACACTTCCAAGTGTAAAAGCATATCCACTAGTAGACCTCCTGTCTACTAGGAGCTACCTGCCCAGTCAGCATCTGGGTAACCATGTATATCCAAGCTTTTACCACTCTCATAAAGTAGACCATAATGTGCAGTGGTCTTCACATATCTCATGATGCGTCTCACTGCATCCAAATGTGGTTTCCTGGGGCTCTGCATAAACTGGCTTACTAACCCCACAGCATGGGCGTGTGATAGTCATGTAAATGAGACTACCAACCATCTTCCTCGCCATAATCAGCCCGCAACTTCACATTTTGCTCCAAAGGTGTACTCATAGGCTTACACCCTGTCATGCCATACTTTGCCAACATATCCAATGCATATTGGCGCTGTAATAACCATGTACCTGCATGAACTTTGACCACTTCAATTCCAAGGAAGTATCTCAACTCACCAAGATCTTTCATGTCAAATTGCCCACTCAAAGCTTTCTTGACATGCATCACATCTGCACCATGATCACCTGTGATAATCAAGTCATCCACATAGATGACGAGTAACACAATCCCATGCTCTGTCTTCTTCACATAGAGTGAAGAATCTGCTGTAGAAGTCTGAAAACCAAGTGAGATAAGATATCTGCTCATCTTATCACTCCAAGCACGAGGTGCTTGCTTCAAACCATATAATGCCTTTTTCAATTTACATAAGTGGGATATCTTGGGTGTACATACCCTTCTGGATGTGCCATATACACTTCCTCTTGTAGATCTCCATTTAGAAATGCATTCTTGACATCCATTTGATGCATTTCCCAGCCATTAGCTGCAGCCATAGCAATGACTGCTCTCACTATGCCCATCTTAGCCACCACTGGACTAAAGGTTTCATCATAGTCCAAACTTTGGGTCTGTGCATAACCCTTTGCTACCAATCTTGCTTTATGTCTCTCAATAGAACCATCAGATTTGCACTTCACTTTGTAAACCCATTTACATCCAATAACATTCTTGTCCTTTGGTAATGCAACCAAGTCCCATGTGTCATTATTATGAACCAATGCATCCATCTCAACATCCATTGCTTTCTCCCATACATGCTCTCCAATAGCCTCTGTATAACATGTAGGTTCCACATGCTTCACCACCATAAATGTCATATATGCATAGTGCATAGCAAAATCTCAATATGTCAATCTGTCAACAGGATATCTGACTCTCTGGGATCTCCGCAATGCATGCGGGTCACTCTGTACACCTATAACTCTAGCATGTGGTGGCACATATCTGTCCTGCCTATAGCACCAGGTGTGCGTAAAATAGGTATGCCAAGCTCCTCATCCAAACTCTCTGAACTCGATGACTCATAACCTGTGATTCCAATTCCTTCAACCTTCTTCTTTCCTTTATCCATAGCACTACTCCCAGTGCTCACACTCTCATGCCTCAAACGTCCTGACCATGGATGTACAGTACTACTCTCAGCTTCTGCTCTGCTGGCCCAGACATAGTAGTAGAACTAGAACTTGCTTGTGACCAGTTCATAGGCACATCAGCCTCAAGTGACTCAATGACTCCCTCATCTTTTACTTTGTACCAACTAGCAAGCTTATCAAACACCTTATCTCAAACACCACATCTCATGAGATGACCACTTTTCTAGTTTGTGGGTTATAACATTTGTATGCCTTTCGATCCTGTGCATATCCAACAAATACACATTTCTCTGCCTTAGGATCCAACTTCCTTCTTCTTTCATCAGGCACATGTACATAAGCTATGCATCCAAATACTTTGAGGTGTACAATGTCTGGCCTGTAACCTGTAAGCCGCATCTCTGGCGTGCTTCCATGAATGGCTGCTGTAGGTGTTTTGTTCAGTACATACATTGCAGTAGCACATGCTTCTGCCCAATAATAATCTGGCATGCTCTTTTCATTGAGCATCGCCCTAGCCACTTCACATATGACTCTATTCTTTCTCTCAGCCACAGCATTCTGCTGAGGTGTATACCTGCAAGTCGATTGTCTTCTTATTCCATGCTTCCTCAAGAAATGCTCAAAAGCTTTTGAGGTGTATCACCACCTCCATCTGTTCTCAAACATTTAATCCAATAGCCATATTGCTTTTCTGCAAAAGCTTTGAAATCCATGAACTTTTCCAACACTTCACTCTTCTCTCTCAGAAAGTATATCCATGTCATCCTGCTGAAATCATCTATAAATGTCACATAGTATAGACTGCCTTTGATAGATGGGTTTTGTGCACGACCCCATACATCACTATGTACGATCTCAAGTGGCCTGCTACTCATATTTCCTTCTCTAGGAAACCTCAACCTTGCCTGCTTTCCAAATTGACAGGATTCACAAACATGCATATTCCCATCATATTTAAATCTAGGCAATCCAGTGACAATGCCTCTTGTTTGCATGTTCTTTAATCTCTGTATATTGACATGTCCAGTCCTCTTATGCCACATATCAATGTCCTGTACCACATTCCTGCTTTTAGAGAACATGGCTAATTTTAACTCAGGAATTCCAACATCCAGCTTAAACAACCTGCCTTCGTTCTTGCCTTTAGCAATTACTCTACATCCATGTTTGAAGTCCTCAACGAAGAAACCATGCTCGTTGAAACGAACCTGTAATCCCTGTTCCACCATTTGACCAACTGAGGCCAAGCTCTTTGTGATAGTAGAAGGCACATACAATACATCAAACATAGACTTTGTCTGACCATTGTGCATGACCAATGGTACACTTCCAACATGTGTAATGACATGCTGGGTATCATCACCTGTTTCCACATAGCCTTTCACTTCCATAGGCTTCATATGCTCAAACCATTCTCCATGACATGTCATATGGTTTGATGCTCCTGAGTCTATATACCATGTATCATCATTCTCAGCATTTGTCATCATCGATCCAACAACATGCTTCATGGCAAACAAATGATTTGCAGTGCCATCATTACTGCTTGATGCATAGTTTCCACCACCATGTTGTGCATAATTTCCACCATAATGACCACCATAAATGACCGTGTGTCCAGCTGGTCATAGTGTGTGGACATTAGCTAGGGTTAGTAGAGTGTGGACACAACTCATAGTGTGTTGTGTGGATTATGGATTAGTGCATTATGCTTTGTGTGAGAGTGGAGATGGCTTCCCTCTATGGTTAGGGTTTGCAATATACATTAGGGTTTGCTCCTGTGTGTGTGTCTCCTCCCCCTCTACCGTTCTTTCAACATGGTATCAGAGCCTTGTGCTGTTTATTAGGGTTTATGAGTGAGTGAAGAGAAGAGGGAGAAGAAGCTATGAAGAGAAGCTGTGAAGCTTGCCATTGGAGCTGTGAAGCTTGGAGCACACCAAATACTATCAGATCTGAGAGCTTGGCCTATCGGGTAAGGTCTTCTAAACATCCTTGAGCGGATTGCAGGTGATACAGGCAAAAACAAAGCAATCTAGAGCAAATCAAAGCAAAGAAAAATTCTAGTTTTTGGAAGCTTTCCATTAAAGCTTGGCAACATTGATGTATGGTGGAAATACATGTAAATCTGGCAAAGCAAACATGTATCTGAAAATGAGGGATGTAATGGCAACTCCTATGCAAGCCCTACTGTGATTTTGGATCAAGTTACATGCATTTGAATGAGTGAAATTACTGGTTTTTTGAGCTCTCACAAAACAAAGAAAAGGAGGTGAAAATTTGATGCATTTGGAGCGTGTTTTTGGCTAAAATCAAACCATTGACTGGTTGCACACATACCTAGGTGTCTTGGGCACTTGTAGGACTCATCAATTAGTAATTAAAACATTCCCAAAGGCCTCTACAGCAGGCGGCGCAGCCAAAACAGAGAAACAGGGCAGAGTTTTGACAATTTTGAAGCGAGGAGATCAATTACTCATTGGTTACTTGGTATATTTGACAATTGCTTTAGAAATTGGTTGCTATACACTCTGGAGAAGAGGGATATGTGATTGGATTGATGAATTATGCCTAATTGAGCTGGGAATGAGTTGATTAAACAGGCTGTCCACTAGTTGCAGAGAAAGAGAGCAATTTTAATTGAGCAATTAATCTTTGGTCTTATACAATTGGACAAATTCCTCTTACATGGAGTTGATGGACACTATTTCTAAGCTAATGAATGCCTGGTTGCTCAATTTGGACAAATATTGAAGAAATTAGAGCCTAATTACTACTGGTTTTTTTGGTTTTTCTGGTTTTTCCCAAAATATAGAAAGGGGTTTTTCAAAAATTGATATGTACACATGTCAGATGGTGTTGATACTCTACATTGAGGTTGTTTAGGTGACAATGCAAGTTGCCCATACTTGATTGCACCACTACATTGTGATTTGGAGCCTTGGAAGGTGCATCAAAGCAGGGTATCTCGAAGTGCGTGAGTCAGTTCATCTTGGATGCATACAGGTTGATTTTCTACATCAAATTTGGAGTTTGTTGGCTACATTGGAGTATCTCGAACATTCATTGGAGTGTGGTTGAGATGAGGAAGGCTCATTTACAGATTTGGATGAGTGCGGAAGGTGCACGTTAAGCAAACATGTCGCGGATAATCCAGTACAAACTTGGATAGGAAGAACTTCCAGGCATGGAAGTACAGGATAAAAAGTTTCTTGAAAGGAAAAGGATTTTGGAATCTCATTACAGGTGCTGAGCCAGAGCCTGAGCTACCTCGACAACCTACATAGCAGCAGCTTATTGCTCATATAAGCAATGGTCAGAGAGAGCATTCAAAGTGCTGCATTATCTGTCTATATGTATTTCTGATGCTATGCTCATACACATACAGGATGCTGAGAATCCCAAAGATGCATGGGATACTTTGGTCAAGATGTTTGATACAGATACGAGTGCTTGCAAGTCTCAGTGTTGCGACAGCAGATACATAATGTGAAAAGGAATAAAAGGAGCATACATGATTATGTGCAAGAAATCAAGAAGTTTGCAGATGCATTGGCCACAATAAATGCCCCCATGCCTGATGATGATTTGGTGGATATTACCTTGCGTGGTCTTGGCAAGGAATACAAATCTTTTGATACATCTATCTCCGTGAGGAGTACAAGTTTGCCAGACTTTGATGAGTTGGTTTCCCTCTTACTTGTGGAGGAAATCAAACTCAGTGATTCATTTTTGGATGCATCTTCTAGCCATGATGATAATGGCAGAAATCAGGTTTTCTATTCTCAGAGAGGCTTTAGAGGCAGAGGGAGATTCACATCATGTGGACGTGGTGGTAATGGTCGTGGATGGCAGGACAGGTCATCGAAACAGAATTTTTAGCCTTCATATGGTGCTCGAGGTGGTCGTGGATATGCACCTCAAAGAGGCAGAGGTAACCCCCATGGTCGAGGACGTTGGCAAGGCCAACAAACATCTATGCAAGATGTTGAATGCCATTATTGTGGGAAATATGGTCATATGGCGAGAGATTGTTTCTGCAAACAGAATGATTTGAGAGGGGGTAGAGCACAACGTGGTGGTCATTATGGTGGAAATTATGCACAACATGGTGGTGGAAACTATGCATCAAGCAGTAATGATGGCACTGCAAATCATTTGTTTGCCATGAAGCATGTTGTTGGATCGATGATGACAAATGCTGAGAATGATGATACATGGTATATGGACTCAGGAGCATCAAACCATATGACATGTTATGGAGAATGGTTTGAGCATATGAAGCCTATGGAAGTGAAAGGCTATGTGGAAATAGGTGATGATACCCAGCATGTCATTACACATGTTGGAAGTGTACCATTGGTCATGCACAATGGTCAGACAAAGTCTATGTCTGATGTATTGTATGTGCCTTCTATCACAAAGAGCTGAACGGTAGAGGGGGAGGAGACACACACACAAGAGCAAACCCTAATGTATATTGCAAACCCTAACCATAGAGGGAAGCCATCTCCACTCTCACACAAAGCATAATGCACTAATCCATAATCCACACAACATACTATGAGTTGTGTCCACACTCTACTAACCCTAGCTAATGTCCACACACTATGACCAGCTGGACACGCGGTCATTTATGTCTCACACATGTTCCTACCTAATCTACCAGCACATAGCATAGCTGGCTCACACTGACATCGAGCTTGAATCTCAACAGTCATCGTTATGGCTAAATCTTTAGAAAAAGAATGTTTCTCAATGGTAATCTCTTATCTCAAAACTAAACTCTAGGCTTGATGAGCTAAATATTAAGAATTGATATTTTCATGATTTTGTGTTAGTAAAAATAATGGTTATTTCTTTTTAGATTGTTTAGGAGTAGATAAAAATTACTTTAACTCATTCTAAATGAGAAAAAGATTATCCTAACAAATTGGGAAAAGAGGAATGTTTAATTTAGCTTAATCAAGGAAAATAATCATAATTATGCTTATAATTATGGTTGAAATTATGATATGTATACATAGTTTAATTTTAAGCTTAAAAGAAGAACTTCTATCATATTTTCATTGCAAGTTTTTATTCAATTAGAAAAATTAAGAATTATCAGTAAATAGTAGCGAAGCTATGGTAAAAATTTTCAGAAAAAAATACATATCTTATTTTTATGCATAATAATAAAAGAGGAATTCCTACTATATTCTAGGTTTAGAAATTTTAAGCAAAAAGAATGATTTTTTATCATATTCATGAAAGAATACTTTTTAGTATTTATGCATAATTATTTAATTAAGAGAAAAGAGAAATTTTTGATAAATTTATTTTTTATGCATAAGAATTTAAATGTTAAAAGAGGAATTTCCATGACATTTGGGATTCAATCATTTAAATGTTAAAAGAGGAATTTTTGATATATTTCAAAATATGGATATTTGATTTAATTAAAAATAGAAATTTTCATGGTAAAGTAGAAAAAGGTCTAAATTAATTTTGATGAGATAAAAGAGGAGTTTTCACCATAATTCCACATAGGGAATTAGGGTATACTAATGTTGATGATTAAATTGGTGTAAATAATATTTTAAGATATTTATATGTGGATAAATCAATAAATTGATATATACTCAAAACTTGATTAGAGGAAGAAGAGTATTTTTATAAAATCCCAATATTTTGGTATAGAACTATTTCTAAATTCTATTAAGGTTTAGGAAGGAAAGAAACTCATAAAGTTAGAATCTTCCATACGATTAGAAGTTCCATTAAATTATCTGAAGAAAATCCTTAGGAATCAAAGTTAGAAGTAAACTGAATAATTTTTGGCTAGACTACAACCGTGAGAAGGGCGGCCAGTAAATTACTTGCCCATCTCTCAAATCTGAATCAAGCAAAAATCTCGTGACCAATTCCAAATCTTGACACAAAGAATAGACTACCGTTGAACTAGAGAAGTTTTCCTTTAGTCGAAATCATCAAGAATCAAGTTGGAAATTCAGTCAGGGTAGATTACCTTGATGTGAGATCAATGATTCTCATTAAGAAAATTTGGATTGTGGGAAAAAGGGTTTTGTGGAATAAAACTCAAACCGGGAATTCTACTTGCATCCTCTGTTTTTAAAGGAATGTTTTATGCCAGGTGTGAGATCCCACTCCCCACCGCGCAACAGATTTCGGGTGCTAGCAGTGGAAGCAGCATTTCTTGCGTGGGGCAAGATCCCACACTCGGGGCCTCGTCCAGACGGATATCCGGACAAGAGACTAATCCGTCAGTTTTTCCAAAATCAAACCCGGAAAACTTCCTTCACCCGGAAAGCACGGGCGATTCCTCCAAGATAACTTTTTACTCTAAAGTAGTCAAGACCATTACTGATCAAGCTGATCCACTGACTGTACCTATAAAGATACTCGGTCAGATCAAGGAAGAAACTTGCACTTGGATCATTGGGATCAACGCTTTTTTCCCCGTTAAGAGGCACAGCCGTTGATTCCTATCCATAGAACAATTACTATCCGGGATTTACTTTATCTATCGTAAACAGAAATTGAGTCTCGATTTATGGATCCATCAGTCCACCATCCCATGGGTTAGCCAACCACCCAACCACTGTAGTGATGGGATCCAATTAGGAATTTGGTTAGGTTTTGTCCCGGGTACCAAGGAAAAGAGTTCCAAGGCCCCCTAGCCGGAAGTTCATGCAAACATAAAACTAGCCACACCACTTACACACCCAATATGAAATTGCCTTTTTCTTAGCATCAGCTAACTTTAAAACAATCCTTTAATGAACCATAGTACCACTGATCACAATCTTCCAATTTATCCGGTTGATTCATAATTTCCCATCATTCCTTCATCAGAGTATCTATGGCATCATTGGCAACTAGAACGCTCACCACCAATCCACTCAGGGGCCTTTTCAATAGTTCCTAGACCATAATACTCAGCAATATAATCACTTATAAAAATCAATATGGACTCTCGTTGAAGATCAGCAAGATCAACCAACAGATCCATAAAAAAGAGCCATGGACTCATCCATTAAAGACCAGCAAGGTCAATCAACTAGATCCATGCCCGGTTTCAGAAAACAACTCTTACTCCTTGTTCTAATATCTTCCTCGATGCACGCGTGGGTATCCTAGGCGACCCAGAGCCCGAGCACCGTATGGTCAGCACCCTCTAGGATCCCTCGCAGGTGACCTAGCGCTTCACTCATAGGCCGCTTCCTTGGTCCCTCATCCACCGTAAAGGAAGCTCACCATTTTAATCGAACCGAGGCTGGTCAAGACCTCGGCCGACCTTGCTACGCGAGACGTCCTGCATTGACTCTCCGTCAATAGTTGCAACTTTATCAGTTAGGTCTCCACGACCTTAATCACAAGACGGTCAAAATGCTTCCCCAGCATTCTTGACATAAAACAGCCATTTACAAACAGTTTACAAATACAATTTCTATATTAACTCTCATTTTTCCACATTATCCCTCATTAATCCACATTACTTATTCCACATTCCATTTATATGTGTACTCATCCAATCACATCATTTTCCATCTCTTCACTTCAGATTCCTTCACATCACATATCATATATTCACATCCATATCCACATCCATACATCCACATCCATACATCCACATCCACATCCACATCCACATTCACATCCATATCCACATCCATACATCCCCATCCACATCCACATTCACATCCATACATCCACATCTACATGCTTACCTCCGTTTTCACATCCTCATTTATACATCCACATCCTCATATCCACATTCATACATACACATCCATACATCCACATCCACATGCATACATCCACTATCACGTCCTCATTCATACATCCACATCCACATACATACATACATCCACATCCACATTCCCATTCACATCTATACATCCACATCTACATCCACATACATACATACATCCACATCCACATTCCCATTCACATCTATACATCCACATCTACATCCACATACATACATACATACACATCCACATTCCACATTCACATCTATACATCCACATCTACATCCACATTCACATACATCCATATCCACATTCTCATTCACATCTATACATCCACGTCTACATCCACATACATACATACATCCACATCCACATTCCACATTCACATCTATACAGCCACATCTACATTTACATTCACATCTATGCATATACATCTTCATGCATACATCCACCATTTTCACATTCATACATCTACACTCCCATCTCCACATCCACACATCCACATACATACATCCATTTCCACATTCCCATTCATATAACCCCATATGCCTTCACATCTAATCTTTTACATCACATCCATTCTTGCCCTATCACAACCCATATACATCTTATCCTATCACATACACTTCTTACCTCATCCCATACACATCTTATCACATCTTAATTCATCTTATCACCTCCTAACTTATTTCATAAGCATCTTATCACCTCTTATCACATCTTATACACCTCTTATCACATCCTATCACATCTCATATCTATTTATAGAATACAAGAGAATTCTTATATTTGATATAAGATTTCTTTACACATTTATTTATGCATAAATTCTATTTAAGGAGATTAATACTTTCGAAGTAAAAATCAATCTTTTATGCATCTTCCTATGCATAAATTCCTTTTAAATGAAAATGACACTTTTGAATTAAATTTCAATCTTTTATGCATTTTCCTATGCATAAATTCAATTTAGATGAGAATGACACTTTTGAATTAAAAATCAATCTTTATGCATCTTCTTATGCATAAATTCAATTTGGTAGGAATTACACTTTTAGAATAAAAGAATTTCTCTTATGCATCTAAGTTATGCATAAAATCCCTTTATGATGAAAATCACACTTTTAGTATAAAAAGAATATATTTTATGCATACTTCTATGCATGAAATCCAAATATGATAAAAGTAACACTTTTACATTAAAATAATCAACTTTTATGCATACCTCTATGCATGAAATTCAATTATGATAAAAGTAACACTTTTATATTAAAATAATAATCTTTATGCATACCTCTATGCATGAAATCTAAATATGATAAAAGTAACACTTTTATGTTAAAATAATAATCTTTTATGCATATCTCTATGCATGAAAATCAATTATGCATAATATAAAAATCAATTTCTCTAGGATTACAATGAATATCTTTCAATTAATCTAGGATGATAATTCCTAGAATATGGTAGGAAGTCCTCTTTTTATGCTTTGAATGAAATTATTTTATGCGTAATTTTTATAAAAATTTTGCCATAGCTCCGCTACTATGACTGATAAATCTCAATTTTTCTAAGGGATAAAGCTTATCATTAAGAAAATAATTAGAATGATCCCTAATTGGATCATTAATCCATAATGGATTGAATCATCAATATACATAAACTAAAAGCATAGAAAAAAGCCATTAATTTGGCTTCAAGCATAGATTAATCTTGGATTAAGGAAAAGCTTTATGAAAAGCTTCATTTGGATTGAGAATGGGTCATGAGTATGACCATTTCTTGAGTGAGAGAGAGAATTTACATAAAAACCATTTGAATTAAGCATAAATGGAAATTTATGTAATTCTTAACTATCATTAATCAATTAACTTCAATAGCATTCATTAAATTATGTAACTCTTCACTACCATTCATCAATTAACTTCAATAGCATTCAAAAACCATTCCAATTAAGCTTCTCAAGCTTGAGAGGGGTTGAGAAGAGAGAAGCATTGAGAAATTATAGTAGAAAAGATCAAAATTCACCATTTACCTTACAATTTGCTTGATTCTTTGTTCACGGTAGAGGCCCCCAACCAATCAATTGGTTAATTATGTTGATGGAGCCACCAAGGGGGATTGAAGAAAGAGGGAAGCTCCAATTTCTTCAATTTGGAGAGAATTTTAGAGAATAGTAAAAATTAGCATTATTTCAGCATAACTCTAGTATAGTAAAATTCTTCTATATCTTTTTCAAAGGACTCATGTTCTATTTATAGGAGAGGGAAGCTCTAACCAAAGCTAACTGAATTCTAGAATTTTTCAAATTCAGTTTGGTTGAATTTGGACTAGATTTGGACCTAGTTTGGTTACTTTTTGATTTGGTTTGGTTCCATTTTGATTTGGTTTGGTTCAAGAGAGAGGAGAGATAAAAATATCATATTATTTTTGAGTTTAAAACTCATTCAAGCATGTGAAATATGCACCTCCTTTAAAGAACTCCCCTTCCTTACATATGTGTCAAATTGGAATCATTATACCCAAGATATCTCATATTTTTAATATTGCTCATAGTTTTTTACTAATAAACCTTGTACATTTTTAACTCTTCATCTTGTGTGAGCATTTACTCATTTTTGGATACCCAAAATATCTCATATTTTTAATATTGCTCATAGTTTTTTACTAATAAACCTTGTACATTTTCAACTCTTCATCTTATGTGAGCATTTACTCATTTTTGGATATCCAAAATATCTCATATTTTTTATATTGCTCATAGTTTTTTACTAATAAACCTTGTACATTTTCAACTCTTCATATTATGTGAGAATTTACTCATTTTTGGATACCCAAAATGTCTCATATTTTTAATATTGCTCTTAGTTTTTTACTAATAAACCTTGTACATTTTCAACTCTTCATCTTATGTGAGCATTTACTCATTTTTGGGTATCTTCTTTTACAAATTGGATTTATCTCCTCCCTACACATGGATTGATGCTATTGGCCCATAGGAACCTTAATTGGACCATAATCCAAAAATTTCTGAAAATCTAGACCCTTAGGCTAAGGTCCTTTATACCCATTTCCAATTAATTCCAATTGCACATTGGAACGTTCTTTTTGAATTTCTGTTTCAGGGGAACTTATTTTAATAAGATGAGATAATTTTCTATCCAAAAATTTTAAAAATCTGAATGTTCTCTCTCTAGAATATTTTCTCTCTCTAGGTTAAAACAGTTAGAAACAAGGTCTTTTATATTTCTTAAGAGGGATTGATTACAGGGGAAGATGCTGGACATTTTGAGAGGCTGGGGAGGAATCTTACATTCTCTCTCACTTGAAAAACGCGAGATGCCCTCATCTCGCAAAGTGGGGGTAATTTCGCAAGATGCACAAATATGAGACTGAGAGAAAATTTTTAATTAAGATTAACCACTAAGAAAAGTCTCAGAGAGAGCAAGACTCAAGACAAGAACAAGATTTCAACTTTATTCATTCTTGGAACATATACAGTAAAGATAGAAGAACTCTTTACACTTCCATAAGCCCGTCCATCATATGGTCACAAAAGCAGCACTCACAAGCTGCACACGTATAAGGTAACTCATCTATGGGAATAATTCGGCTGGTTATTGCAGCACCTACCTCAGTAGTATGAGGTGATCTAACAAAAGGACCTCTAAGAGGCAAGCCGAAAATGGGATAAAGGTATATCTTCTGGTGAGGAAGAAGGCATGCTAGTAAGAAGACCCGCTCAGAAAATCCACCATGCCTTAATCTCATCACGCAGTAGTATCGGGGACCCAAACCCAAAGCTTCAATAACCATAGCCAAGCGGACATTGTTATGGAAGTACTGTCGCCCCCACGGTATTACCCTAGTTATATCTCGACAGGTCCGCCATTTGGTCTGAGCTACAGAAGTTCCCAAGTGAGGAAAAAGTGACCGCTCATACAGTTCTATAAAATCCTTCTTCACAGACTCGCTTGCATTTTGAAGGTGAGAAATTATCATGGATAAAACCAATTCCTGCTGCCAAGCCATAAAGGAGATTAAGAAAGAAGGAGATCAATGGAAGTAAGATTACTGCGAGCGGCAAGTAAAAGTTACGACTTATATAAAGGAAGAAGCTAGCGTAACTTAGAAGCCAACGGTATCTTGTCACTGAAGTTTTACCGTCTTTCCATGATTTGGGTTTGGCACATATTTCTATAGAAGGTTCACATGAAATACATTATGAACTTTGAGATGATGAGGTAGAAAAAGCTCGTAGGCTAAGTCACCTACTTTCATTGAAATCCGATATGGCCCACAATATCTGGGGAATAACTTCTTATACTTCCTAAGAGATAAAGAACTTCTTTTGGGCCGTACTCGAATGAAGACCATATCTGCTTCTTTGAATTCTCTGACTGCCCTCTTTTTATCTGCATACTGCTTCTGTCGATCCTGGGCAGTCTTTTAATTGATGACAAAAACCTTGGCATCCAAAAAACTGGTTCTCACTTCTGAACTCATCGTTCATAATCCTTAAAGCAGGTGGGACTTTTGAGAAGTATTCAAGGGAAAGGGTCTTCCTTTTTTAAACAGAATCTTTCTTTTATTTTAGAGAGGGAATAATTATAAGATCAAAAAGGGAGATTCTTACTCCTGTATACCTCGAAGGCTCGGGAGGAATCTTACATTCTACCCCACTTAAAAAAGTGCGAGATGTCCTCATCTTGCAAGGTAGAGGACAACTCTTTTTCTTAAGATCCAATTTATTCAGGGGTTCCTTATATTCTGGTCAACCCAACAGAATACGGGGATAAATATCCCTTATATAGAACTCATCATGAAATAACAATTCATTCAGATCATATCATCCATATTTTTAACACGATAATGGTCCATTAGACCGAAAAATTTCATTCTGAACATTCCTCACGGAACTTTCAGTCAAGCAAGTTCTCAATTTGTCATCCCTTAACTTGATCTACCGGTCAAGTGTTAACAGTAGCAATCTGACAGCACAATCCACTAATCTCATAGTGATTTGCTGAATTCATTATCATCATGCCAGTTATGAATATCATCACAGGGACTCGTCCCATTCATCCTCATTGTGGTTTCACTCAGGTTATTATATTTCAACTAAATTTCATAAATCATCATTTTTCAATCAGAATCCAAATCAATTCATCAATTCTCAAACAGAATTAAAAATCATATCAACCACATTCGAATTCATCATCTGGATAGCATTAACGCTTATAATTTCAAGTCTTAGATTTACTCGTATATACTGTCGGTAAAGAGCTGCAGTTATATCCTCGGTATATACGGGTAGTCATGGTACTTGGAACTATAAGGTAAATACCATCATGTCTAAGCCTCAAGCAAGTCCGAGATTGCATATAATTGCGGTACTTCCATTTGAAGACCCAATTACTAATTTATGAATTTTTAGTTTGAATATCAATTTGTATGAATTATATCACACAATTACAACCTTTTTGTGATTCTTGATAAATTTAGGATATATTTGGCTTCTCGGTTGATCCTCATTAACCAAAGGCTCTGATACCAACTGTGAGATCCCACTCCCCACCGCGCAACAGATTTCAGGTGCTAGCAGAAGTGGAAGCAGCATTTCTTGCGCGGGGCAGGATCCCACACTCGGGGCCTCGTCCACGGATATCCGGACAAGAGACTAATCCGTCAATTTTTCCAAAACCAAACCCGGAAAACTTCCTTCACCCGGAAAGCACGGGCGATTCCTCCAGGATAACTTTTTACTCTAACGTAGTCAAGACCATTACTGATCAAGCTGATCCATTGACTGCACCTATAAAAATACTCGGTCAGATCAAGGAAGAAACTTGCACTTGGATCATTGGGATCAACGCTTTTTTCCCCATTAAGAGGCACAGCCGTTGATTCCTATCCATACAACAATTACTATCCGGGATTTACTTTATCTATCGTAAACAGAAATTGAGTCTCGATTTATGGATCCATCAGTCCAGCCTAACCCCATCCGATCCCATGGGTTAGCCAACCGCCCAACCACTGTAGTGATGGGATCCAATTAGGAATTCAGTTAGGTTTTATCCCGCGTACCAAGGAAAAGAGTTCCAAGGCCCCCTAGCCGGAAGTTCATGCAGACATAAAACTAGCCACACCACTTACACACCCAATATGAAATTGCCTTTTTCTTAGCATCAGCTAACTTTAAAACAATCCTTTAATGAACCATAGTACCACTGATCACAATCTTCCAATTTATCCGGTTGATTCATAATTTTCCATCATTCCTTCATCAGAGTATCTATGGCATCATTGGCAACTAGAACGCTCACCACCACTCAGGGGCCTTTTCAATAGTTCCTAGACCATAATACTCAGCAATATAATCACTTATAAAAATCAATATGGACTCTCGTTGAAGATCAGCAAGATCAACCAACAGATCCATAAAAAAGAGCCATGGACTCATCCATTGAAGACCAGCAAGGTCAATCAACCAGATCCATGCCCGGTTTTAGAAAACAACTCTTACTCCTTGTTCCAATATCTTCCTCGATGCACGCGTGGGTATCCTAGGCGACCCAGAGCCCGAGCACCGTATGGTCAGCACCCTCTAGGATCCTTCGCAGGTGACCTAGCGCTTCACTCATAGGCCGCTTCCTTGGTCCCTCATCCACCATACCGGAAGCTCACCCCATTTTAATCGAACCGAGGCTGGTCAAGACCTCGGTCGACCTTGCTACGCGAGACGTCCTCCATTGACTCTCCGTCAGCAGTTGCAACTTTATCAGTTAGGTCTCCATGACCTTAATCACAAGACGGTCAAAATGCTTCCCCAGCATTCTTGACATAAAACAGCCATTTACAAACAGCATTTACAAACAGTTTACAAATACAATTTCTATGTTAACTCTCATTTTTCCACATTATCCCTCATTAATCCACATTACTTATTCCACATTCCATTTATATGTGTACTCATCCAATCACATCATTTTCCATCTCTTCACTTCAGATTCCTTCACATCACATATCATATATTCACATCCATATCCACATCCATACATCCACATCCACATCCACATTCACATCCATACATCCACATCTACATGCTTACCTCCGTTTTCACATCCTCATTTATACATCCACATCCCATATCCACATTCATACATACACATCCATACATCCACATCCACATGCATACATCCACTATCACGTCCTCATTCATACATCCATATCCACATACATACATACATCCACATCCACATTCTCATTCACATCTATACATCCACATCTACATCCACATACATACATACATCCACATCCACATTCCACATTCACATCTATACATCCACATCTACATCCACATTCACATACATCCATATCCACACTCCCATTCACATCTATACATCCACATCTACATCCACATACATACATACATCCACATCCACATTCCACATTCACATCTATACAGCCACATCTACATCTACATTCACATCTATGCATATATATCTTCATACATACATCCATTTTCACATTCATACATCCACACTCCCATCTCCACATCCACACATCCACATACATACATCCATTTCCACATTCCCATTCATATAACCCCATATGCCTTCACATCTAATCTTTTACATCACATCCATTCTTGCCCTATCACAACCCATATACATCTTATCCTATCACATACACTTCTTACCTCATCCCATACACATCTTATCACATCTTAATTCATCTTATCACCTCCTAACTTATTTCATAAGCATCTTATCACCTCTTATCACATCCTATCACATCTCATATCTATTTATAGAATACAAGAGAATTCTTATATTTGATATAAGATTTCTTTACACATTTATTTATGCATAAATTCTATTTAAGGAGATTAATACTTTCGAAGTAAAAATCAATCTTTTATGCATCTTCCTATGCATAAATTCATTTTAAATGAAAATGACACTTTTGAATTAAATTTCAATCTTTTATGCATTTTCCTATGCATAAATTCAATTTAGATGAGAATGACACTTTTGAATTAAAAATCAATCTTTATGCATCTTCTTATGCATAAATTCAATTTGGTAGGAATTACACTTTTAGAATAAAAGAATTTCTCTTATGCATCTAAGTTATGCATAAAATCCCTTTATGATGAAAATCACACTTTTAGTATAAAAAGAATATCTTTTATGCATACTTCTATGCATGAAATCCAAATATGATAAAAGTAACACTTTTACATTAAAATAATCAACTTTTATACATACCTCTATGCATGAAATTCAATTATGATAAAAGTAACACTTTTATATTAAAATAATAATCTTTTATGTATACCTCTATGCATGAAATCTAATTATGATAAAAGTAACACTTTTATGTTAAAATAATAATCTTTTATGCATACCTCTATGCATGAAAATCAATTATGCATAATATAAAAAACAATTTCTCTAGGATTACAATGAATATCTTTCAATTAATCTAGGATGATAATTCCTAGAATATTGTAGGAAGTCCTCTTTTTATGCTTTGAATGAAATTATTTTATGCGTAATTTTTATAAAAAATTTGCCATAGCTCCGCTGCTATGACTGATAAATCTCAATTTTTCTAAGGGATAAAGCTTATCATTAAGAAAATAATTAGAATGATACCTAGTTGGATCATTAATCCATAATGGATTGAATCATCAATATACATAAACTAAAAGCATCGAAAAAAGCCATTAATTTGGCTTCAAGCATAGATTAATCTTGGATTAAGGAAAAGCTTTATGAAAAGCTTCATTTGGATTGAGAATGGGTCATGAGTATGACCATTTCTTGGGTGAGAGAGAGAATTTACAAAAAAACCATTTGAATTAAGTATAAATGAAAATTTATGTGATTCTTAACTATCATTAATCAATTAACTTTAATAGCATTCATCAAATTATGTAACTCTTTACTACCATTCATCAATTAACTTCAATAGCATTCAAAAACCATCCCAATTAAGCTTCTCAAGCTTGAGAGGGGTTGAGAAGAGAGAAGCATTGAGAAATTATAGAAAAGATCAAAATTCACCATTTACCTTACAATTTGCTTGATTCTTTGTTCATGGTAGAGGCCCCCAACCAATCAATTGGTTAAGTATGTTGATGGAGCCACCAATGGGGATTGAAGAAAGAGGGAAGCTCCAATCTCTTCAATTTGGAGAGAATTTTAGAGAATAGTAGAAATTAGCATTATTTCAGCATAACTCTAGTATAGTAAAATTCTTCTATATCTTTTTCAAAGGACTCATGTTCTATTTATAGGAGAGGGAAGCTCTAACCAAAGCTAACTGAATTCTAGAATTTTCCAAATTCAGTTTGGTTGAATTTGGACTAGATTTGGATCTAGTTTGGTTACTTTTTGATTCGGTTTGGTTCCATTTTGATTTGGTTTGGTTCAAGAGAGAGGAGAGATAAAAATATCACATTATTTTTGAGTTTAAAACTCATTCAAGAATGTGAAATATGCACCTCCTTTAAAGAACTCCCCTTCCTTACATATGTGTCAAATTGGAATCATTATACCCAAGATATCTCATATTTTTAATATTGCTCATAGTTTTTTACTAATAAACCTTGTACATTTTCAACTCTTCATCTTGTGTGAGCATTTACTCATTTTTGGATAACCAAAATATCTCGTATTTTTAATATTTCTCATAGTTTTTTACTAATGAACCTTGTACATTTTCAACTCTTCATCTTATGTGAGCATTTACTCATTTTTGGATACCCAAAATATCTCATATTTTTTATATTGCTCATAGTTTTTTACTAATAAACCTTGTACATTTTCAACTCTTCATCTTATGTGAGCATTTACGCATTTTTGGATACTCAAAATATCTCATATTTTTAATATTGCTCTTAGTTTTTTACTAATAAATCTTGTACATTTTCAACTCTTCATCTTATGTGAGCATTTACTCATTTTTGGGTATCTTCTTTTACAAATTGGATTTATCTCCTCCCTACACATGGATTGATGCTATTGGCCCATAGAAACCTTAATTGGACCATAATCCAAAAATTTCTGAAAATCTAGACCCTTAGGCTAAGGTCCTTTATACCCATTTCCAATTAATTCCAATTGCACATTGCAAAGTTCTGTTTGAATTTATGTTTCAGGGGAACTTATTTTAATAAGATGAGATAATTTTCTATCCAAAAATATTAAAAATCTGAATGTTCTCTCTCTAGAATATTTTCTCTCTCTAGGTTAAAACAGTTAGAAACAAGGTCTTTTATATTTCTTAAGAGGGATTGATTACAGGGGAAGATGCTGGACATTTTGAGAGGCTGGGGAGGAATCTTACACCAGGAAGCATTTGGCTTGTGATTTATGTTGAGATATCGAGCTCATCTAGTGAGGCGGTGGACACTGATGACCTGCCTAAGGGATAGGCCCCACACTTACACCACTGGCATGGTTGGTGAGATCATGGGTGATATGCGGCCAATGGGATGACAGGCTGTGTGACAGCCTTTCTAGAGACTAGCATAGTTATAGCGCGAGTTCATTTAGTTGTTGGGTTCACACTATAGAGAACCCTAGTATGTATTTGGTTGAGTACCTTTTCATATGGTGTGTACTCTTATCTTTGTATATGGTGTGTTGAGTGTTGTGTGAAGAAAAAGAAGATTTTCAGCCTCACCTTGTGTGTTCTCTTTTAGGGTTTTGTGAGTGTGTGTATGCTTGCAAGAGCTCAAGCTCTCTTCTCCCCTGCATCTTTTCATGGTATCAGAGCCTGGTTCATGGTAAGGACTGAGCTGCAAGCAAGAGAAGCACAGGAAACGGTACGAGGGTAAGACCTTCATCTACTCTTCCCTATTTGTGTTCGCGAGCGACGACTACACCCTTGTCATCGGGAGCTCTGCGGGAGGCACCGGCAAACGATCTTTGATTCAGGAGCTTTCTTCACGGCAGGAGTAAAGCTATAGGGCAACTTTATAGTCCTATTGGACCCAATTTTTCGGGCCAAAAATGCGTTTCCTCCGTTGTTCAAAAAGCAGGCGATTTCGAGCCCTGCGACGGCGGCAGGTAAGTCAGATTGGTTGTTCAGACATTGTGTGTGTTGCAAGGAGGTCAACAGTTGCCATTGGGTGTATGTATGCACATTGAGGTCACTGGTTGTGATATTTGAGTGTAGTACAGTACCGCTACAGAAAATATAGCAGTTTGTGTAGGACAAACTAGACTGTTGTTTCTGGTAAGATTGTGTGTCTGCCAAGATGTCAAATGATGGCATAAACCAGATCATTGTTGCTGAAAAGCTTAATAAGAACAACTTCCATGCTTGGAGGTTCACGTTGACAAATTTCTTGATGGGAAAGGGTTACTGCTGGGACTACATAGAAGGTGAGCATGAAGAGGCACCGGAGATACCGGAGAACAATTCGACTGCTGCAGATGTGAAAGAGTTCAAGGATTAGAACCAAGGAGCTAGAAAAGTTATGTATTGGCTCTCTATCAGTATACAAGACACCATGATTGGGCACATACAGGATGCCAAGTCCCCCAAGGAGGCATGGGACACCTTGGTAAAACTCTTTGAAACGAATACCCAGGCACGAAAGATACAGTTGAAGAATGAACTTCATACTGTGGAGAAAAAGAGTATGTCTGTGAATGACTATGCATTGAAGATCAAGGGTATTGTGGAATCCCTTGCATCTGTTGGTGTTTCAGTAGATGATGATGATAAGGTGGAAGTCTGTCTACGTGGTCTTGGGCCACAATACAAGGCGTTCAAGATGTCTATATAGACTCGAGAAAACATTTCCAATTTCATAGATTTGGTGTCTATGTTGATTATAGAAGAGAAGAGCTTGGGTGAAGACCAACAGTCTTCACAAAACAAAAATAGTTTAGAGCAACAGGCCTTCTACACAAGTTCAAGAAGAGGAGGAGGTAGACGAGGCCGTGGACGCGGCCAAGGAGGTGGCTGAATAGGTAATCAGAATTATGGCCAACAGCAACAACAACAAGAGTCCTAGAATTCACAACAACAACACGTAGGTGGAAGAGGCCAATTAAGGAGGTAGGGGGAGTCAAAGAGGTCATGGAAATTGGCAAAGGCAGTATAATCATACACGTAGATGCTTTTATTGTCGTGTGGTAAGCTTGGACATGTGTAGGCAGATTGTTATAAGAAGCAGGCTGACATGCAAAATGGGAAATTGTAGCAAAACAACTATGCATCCTCAAGTAGAAACAATGAGGATAATGAAAGGTTGTTTGTTATGCAGCATGTCGTTAATGCTATGTTTGAAAATGTTGAAGCAGCACATAAAGATGATGTATGGTACGTTGATTCAGGTGCTTCGAACCACATGACAAGTCATGGGGAGTGGTTCAAGGAGATGAAAAACCTTGAAAGACCAAGTTTTATGGAAATAGGGGATGGCACTGATTATCCAATTGCCCATGTTGAAGATGTGCAATTGTCTATGCAGGATGGGAAAATGAAGTACCTTGGAGAAGCAGATGTACTTCATGTTTCAAACATAACAAAGAATCTGGTTTCAGTTTGCCAAATGATTGAGCAGGGTTTGCAAGTTCGGTTTAACCTTGATGGTTGTTATGTTGAAGACTTTAAAGACAAGTGCAGGTTGGTTGCAAAAGACAAGTGTAGGTTGGTTGCAAAAGGCAACAGAGTGGGCAAAATGTTTACATTGAATGTAACATGCCTGAAGTGAGTGCTGCGATGTTTGCAAATGGTTCAGGAATTGTTGCAGACACAAATATTTGGCATAAAATAATTGGACATGTGAATGTGCAGAGAATGAAGTCTATGCAGACTAAAGGAATAGTGATGGAAGCATAAGTAGGTACAAGGCTAGATTGGTAGCCAAAGGATATGCGCAGACATATGGCATTGATTATGAGGAAACTTTCAGCCCAGTTGTTGCCAAGATGGCAATAGTGAGAGTTGTGATAGCAGTGGCTGCATCAAAGCAATGGTCTTTACATCATCAGATGGATGTAAAGAATGCATTCTTGCATGGGGATTTGCAAGAAGAGGTGTATAAGTTGTAGCCACCTTGTTATGAGGATGTGAGTAACCCCTGAGCATGTTTGCAGGTTGAAGAAAGCCTTGTATGGCTTAAAACAAGCACCAAGAGCATGGTCTGACAAGATTTCTGAATATCTTGTCACTATAGGCTTTCATGTAGCCAATGCAAATTTCTCGCTGTATGTGAGACACAGTGATGGGATTGTGCTTGTTTTCATTTATGTAGATGACCTGATCATTATGGGGGACCATAATGCAGAGATCTTTGATGTAAAGATCTTGCTTAGATAAAAGTTTGAGATGAAGGATCTGGGGGAGCTCAGATATTTCTTGGGCATTGAGGTGATTAGGTCACCACACATGGTATTGGATTACTGCAGAGACAGTATGGCTTGGATATGTTGTCCAAGTATGGTATGACAGGCTGTAAGCCTATCTTAGTGCCATTGGATCAGAATGGCAAGTTGAGTGCAGATTCAAGAGAGATTTTGGAGGATCCCACTATGTATAGGCATATAGTAGAAAGCTTGATGTACATAACGATCACCAGGCTAGATTTGAGCTATGCTATTGGGTTGGTGAGTCAGTTTATGCAGGTTCCTCAATGCAAGTTCCTCAGAAGCTACATTTGGATGCATTGAGACGCATACTGAGGTATGTGAGGTCTACTTTGCATTGTGGAATATTTTATGAAACTAGGATAACAGAGATATGTGTACATGGATACACAGATGTTGATTGGGCAGGTAGTATCTTAGATAGAAGATCAGATAGAAGATCTACTAGTGGCTTCATGTTTTCTTTGGGGAGTGCTACTATGACTTGGAGCAGCAAGTAGCAGCCTACGGTTTCTCTATCCAGCACAGAGGTCGAGTACAGAGATGCTGCTATGGCAGCATGTGAGGTAGCTTGGTTGAGAAAGCTACTTGCAGATTTGGGTCTATCAGTGGATAGACAAGTTGTCATTTTCTGTGACAACATTAGCAGTATGTAGTTGGCTAGGAACCCAATTTTTCATGCTCGCATGAAGCATATAGAGGTCCACTACCATTTTGTCAGAGAGAAGGTTTTGGCAGGAGAGACGTTGACCTTGTTTATGTCAGCACTCACACAGGATCAGGTCGCTGACATCTTTACCAAAGCATTGAGTACATAGAAGCTCCGCAGATTCAGGCTTCGCTTGGTGTACATGAGATGGAGTTGAGCTGGAGGGGGAGTGTTGAGATATCAAGCTCATCTAGTGAGGCGGTGGACACTGATGACCCGCCTAGGGGATAGGCCCCACACTTACACCACTGGCATGGTTGGTGAGATCATGGGTGATATGTGGCTAGTGGGATAACAGGCTATGTAACAGCCATTCTAGAGACTGGCATAGTTACAGTGCCAGCTCATTTAGTTGGGTTCACACTAGAGAACCCTAGTATGTATTTGGTTGAGTACCTTTTTATATGGTGTGTACTCTTATCTTTGTATATGGTGTGTTGAGTGTTGTGTGAAGAAGAAGAAGATTTTAGGCCTCTCACCTTGTGTGTTCTCTTTTATGGTTTTGTGAGTGTGTGTGTGTGCTTTTTCAAGAGCTCAATCTCTCTTCTCCCTTGCATCTTTTCAATTGAAAACTAAGGAGAGATTCATTTTGCAACAGCTGGTGGGGAGTCGTCAAAGGACTTCGCTCGTGGGGGCAAAGCCTGCCGAGGTCTTGACCAGCCTCAGTACGGTTAAAATGGTGTGCTTTCGGTACAATGGACAAGGACCGACGAAGCGGTCCTTGAGTGAAGTGCTAAGACACCTAAGAAGGATCCTAGAGGGTTCTGACCAGGTGATGCACGGGCTCGCAGGCGGTTGCTAGGACACCCATGCATATGTCGAGGAAGATTCTGATGAACTAGAAGGGAATTATTTTTGTAAACTGGATTTTGATATTGGATCTCGTCGCTTGACCAATTGGTCTTCAACGGAGAGTCTTGATGATAAATTTTGTAAAACAATGGACTCGATATTTTGGAGGATTATGATCAGTAATACTATGGTTTCATTGAAAGATTGTTTTAAAGACAGTCGAATCTGTTAAAAAGGCAATTTCATATTGGGTGTGTAAGTGGTGTGTCTACCTTGAATTTAGCTAGAAGGCCGGTTAGGGGGCCTGGGAACTCTTTTCCTCGATACCCACCAGGATAAAATATAACCAAATTTTTATACAAAGGAATCCTTCCAATACAGTGGTTGGGCGGTTGGCTAACCCCTGGGCCATCGGTTGGGGTTATGCTGGATCAGGGGGATTCGTGCGATACAAATAGACTGACTCGTTAGATTAATTCTAACGATAGATGATTTTCCAAGTGGAATCGCCCGTGCCTTCTGGGGCGAGGGAAGTTTTCCTTTCGGGTTCGGTTTTGGAGGAACCTTCGGGCTAGTCCCTTGTCTCAATGCGAGGCCCGGAGTATGAATCCCTGCCCTGCGCAAGAGGTCAACGCTGCTTTCACCGTCGGCACCCCAAAGGGGGCAATCATGGAGGGGACAGGGGTCTCACAGAAACTTAGAGATTCTCTATCATTAACTACCACTATCTTCTAGCTTACGTGTAAAGATTCGATAGTATTATTTTATTATTATTTTAAGTTGAGTAAATGTTATTTTAAGATGCTTTTTGAGCATAATTTTACTCTATTTACTTGAATTCTTGCTTTAAAATGCCGAACTTTACGGAAGCCTCTTCCTCATTGGTTGAGCGCCACTCTCTCTCTAGAACTAAAAGGCCAAAAATGAGCCCACATTTCTCCTAATGATAAGTTGGTAAGGCTCACTCTCTTTTAGGCTAAATATTTCCTTAGTAGTTCCTTTCCTTCTAGAAAACCATTTGCTACAAAGTTAACGATTTCCTCGTTCCACTCTGGGAATAGCTTCAATCTTGAATAGTGTAGCATCTGGGGTAACTCATCATCCACTCTGATTTGTGCTTCACCATTAGGTACGTGTGAATGATCTGCCATGAAATGTTTTTTCCCAGGTCTCACAACTATAGTGAAATCGAGAAGAATCAATAACCACCTTGTGGAACATGGTTTAACAAGGTACAAGAGGGATTGATTATATGTAAGATTCCTCCCCAGCCTCTCAAAATGTTCAGCATCTTCCCCTGTAATCAATCCTCTCTTCAGAAATATAAAAGACCTTGTTTCTAACTGTTTTGACTTAGAGAGAGAATATTCTAGAGAGAGAATATTCAGATTTTGAATATTTGTAGATAGAAAAATTTCTCAACTTATTAAAATAAGTTCCCCTGAAACAGAAATTCAAAAAGAACTTTCTAATGTGCAATTGGAATTAATTGGAAATGAGTATGAAGGACCTTAGCCTAAGGGTCTAGATTTTCAGAAATTTTTGGATTATGGTCCAATTAAGGTTCCTATGGGCCAATAGCATCAATCCATGTGTAGGGAGGAGATAAATCCAATTTTGTAAAAGAAGATACCCAAAAATGAGTAAATGCTCACATAAGATGAAGAGTTGACTATGTACAAGTGTATTAGTAAGAAAATATGAGTAATATCAAAAATATGAGATATTTTTGGTATCCAAAAATGAGTAAATGCTCACATAAGATGAAGAGTTGAAAATGTACAAGGTTTATTAGTAAAAAACTATGAGAAATATTAAAAATATGAAATATTTTGGGTATCCAAAAATGAGTAAATGCTCACACAAGATGAAGAGTTGAAAATGTACAAGGTTTATTAGTAAAAAAGCTATGAGCAATATTAAAAATATGAGATATTTTGGGTATAATGATTCCATTTTGACACATATGTAAGGAAGGGGAGTTCTTTAAAGGAGGTGCATATTTCACATGCTTGAATGAGTTTTAAACTAAAAAATAATGTGATATTTTTATCTCTCCTCTCTCTTGAACCAAACCAAATCAAAATGGAACCAAACCGAATCAAAAAGTAACCAAACTAGATCCAAATCTAGTCCAAATTCAACCAAACTGAATTTGGAAAATTCTAGAATTTAGTTAGCTTTGGTTAGAGCTTCCCTCTCCTATAAATAGAACATGAGTCCTTTGAAAAAAATAGAAGAATTTTACTATACTAGAGTTATGCTGAAATAATGCTAATTTCTACTATTCTCTAAAATTCTCTCCAAATTGAAGAAATTGGAGCTTCCCTCTTTCTTCAATCCCCATTGGTGGCTCCATCAACATACTTAACCAATTGATTGGTTGGGGGCCTCTACCGTGAACAAAGAATCAAGCAATTTGTAAGGTAATTAGTGAATTTTGATCATTTTCTATAATTTCTCAATGTTTCTCTCTTCTCAACCCCTCTCAATCTTGTGAAGCTTAATTGGAATGGTTTTTGAATGCTATTGAAGTTAATTGATGAATGGTAGTGAAGAGTTACATAATTTGATGAATGCTATTGAAGTTAATTGATTAATGATAGTTAAGAATTACATAAATTTCCATTTATGCTTTATTCAAATGGTTTTTATGTAATTTTCCTCTCTCACTCAAGAAATGGTCATACTCATGACCCATTCTCAATCCAAATGAAGCTTTTCATAAAGCTTTTCCTTAATCCAAGATTAATCTATACTTGAGGCCAAATTAATGCCTTTTTTCTATGCTTTTAGTTTATGTAATTCATGAATATTGATGATTCAATCCATTATGGATTATTGATCCAATTAGGTATCATTCTAATTATTTCCTTAATGATAAGCTTTATCCCTTAAAAAATTTGAGATTTAGCATTGGAGCTATGGCGAATTTTTTATAAAAATTACGCATAGAATAATTTCATTCAAAGCATGAAAAGAGGACTTCCTACCATATTCTAGGAATTATCATCCTAGATTAATTGAAAGATATTCATTGTAAGCCTAGAGAAATTGATTTTTATATTATACATAATTGACTTTTATGCATAGAGGTATGCACAAAAGATTATTATTTTAACATAAAAGTGTTACTTTTATCATAATTAGATTTCATGCATAGAGGTATGAACAAAAGATTATTATTTTAACATAAAAGTGTTACTTTTATCATAATTAGATTTCATGCATAGAGGTATGCATAAAAGATTATTATTTTAATATAAAAGTGTTACTTTTATCATATTTGAATTTCATGCATAGAGGTATGCATAAGAGATGATTATTTTATTATAAAAGTGTGACTTTTATCATAATTGAATTTCATGCATAGAGGTATGCATAAGAGATGAATATTTTATTATAAAAGAGTTACTTTTAGCATAATTGAATTTCATGCATAGAGGTATGCATAAGAGATGAATATTTTATTATAAAAGAGTTACTTTTAGCATAATTGAATTTCATGCATAGAGGTATGCATAAGAGATGACTATTTTATTATAAAAGTGTTACGTTTATCACAATTGAATTTCATGCATAGAAGTATGCATAAAAGTTGATTATTTTATTATAAAAGTGTTACTTTTATCATATTTGAATTTCATGCATAGAGGTATGCATAAAAGATGATTATTTTATTATAAAAGTGTTACTTTTATCATATTTGAATTTCATGCATAGAGGTATGCATAAAAGATGATTATTTTATTATAAAAGTGTGACTTTTATCATAATTGAATTTCATGCATAGTCGAGGTATGCATAAGAGATGAATATTTTATTATAAAAGAGTTACTTTTAGCATAATTAAAATTCATGCATAGAGGTATGCATAAGAGATGAATATTTTATTATAAAAGAGTTACTTTTAGCATAATTGAATTTCATGCATAGAGGTATGCATAAGAGATGATTATTTTATTATAAAAGTGTTACGTTTATCACAATTGAATTTCATGCATAGAAGTATGCATAAAAGTTGATTATTTTATTATAAAAGTATTACTTTTATCATATTTGAATTTCATGCATAGAGGTAAGCATAAAAGATGATTATTTTATTATAAAAGTGTTACTTTTATCATATTTGAATTTCATGCATAGAGGTATGCATAAAAGATGATTATTTTATTATAAAAGTGTGACTTTTATCATAATTGAATTTCATGCATAGAGGTATGCATAAAAGTTGATTATTTTATTATAAAAGTGTGACTTTTATCATATTTGAATTTCATGCATAGAGGTATGCATAAAAGTTGATTATTTTATTGTAAAAGTGTTACTTTTATCATATTGGATTTCATGCATTGAGGTATGCATAAAAGATATTCTTTTTATACTAAAAGTGTGATTTTTCATCATAAATGGATTTTATGCATAACTTAGATGCATAAGAGAAATTCTTTTATTCTAAAAGTGTAATTCCTACCAAATTGAATTTATGCATAAGAAGATGCATAAAAGATTGGTTTTTAATTCAAAAGTGTCATTCTCATCTAAATTGAATTTATGCATAGGAAAATGCATAAAAGATTGAAATTTAATTCAAAAGTGTCATTTTCATTTAAAATGAATTTATGCATAGGAAGATGCATAAAGATTGATTTTTACTTCGAAGGTATTAATCTCCTAAAATAGAATTTATGCATAAATAAATGTGTAAAGAAATCTTATATCAAATATAAGAATTCTCTTGTATTCTATAAATAGATATGAGATGTGATAGGATGTGATAAGAGGTGTATAAGATGTGATAAGAGGTGATAAGATGCTTATGAAATAAGTTAGGAGGTGATAAGATGAATTAAGATGTGTATGGGATGAGGTAAGAAGTGTATGTGATAGGATAAGATGTATATGGGTTGTGATAGGGCGAGAATGGATGTGATGTAAAAGATTAGATGTGAAGGCATATGGGGTTATATGAATGGGAATGTGGAAATGGATGTATGTATGTGGATGTGTGGATGTGGAGATGGGAGTGTGGATGTATGAATGTGAAAATGGATGTATGCATGAAGATGTATATGCATAGATGTGAATGTGGATGTAGATGTGGATGTATAGATGTGAATGGGAATGGGAATGTGGATGTGGATGTGAATGGGAATGTGGATGTGGATGTGGATGTAAAGACCGTATTAGGTAAAGTGGGAAAAATCCCATTCCCACATTAAAAAATTGTATGCATTTAATCTAGAATCTACCTTCTTCAACCTAGTATAAAAAATTTAAAAATGGTTTGCTTTATCAAGTGATGCTAGATCGAACCTAGTAGCTTGATCTTAGAAATAGAAAGGTTTCAAGATTTTTCAGATCCACCACTTGAAGGTATCCTTATATACACAACCACTACAAATTAACATTATTAAGGATAGAAAGAGTCTCCTTGTGAACATTACGATTATAAATTTTCATTTTGATGAAGCTAATTCTACTAAAGAAATAATAAAACTTTTGCATTAACAACCAAAAGATAGCTGGATAAAAGGAGTCCCCTTAAAGTAGGATGCACATTGTGGATGCATAAGAGGAGTCTCCTTAGACTAGGATGCACTCCATCTATGAATTTATTTATTGTGTTAAAAATTGTTCAATGCATTGCAAAGATACACAATTGAACAGTCTGCTCCCAAAGTTGGCCAAATTACAAAGATCCTCTATATTTTGTTATAATAGAGACCATATTCAAAGACCATTTACATTCAATTATAAAATGAAGTAACAAAATGTGCTAGTATCATGGGGGTGTAATTTTGATTTTAAGGGGTTCTAGCTCCACCACATGGTAGAGCTAGAATTTTGAGCTAGCTCTACCATGTGGAGCTACAACACATTGAGGAGGATTTAAAGATTTTTAGATCCACCACTTGGCCATTCTACAGTCCATAAGAAACCAAGATATAACATTTGATTGATCTAGACCCCCAATTACAAACATTGATACAAGAGATTGTATATTGAGAGTCCCCTTAGAGTAGGATGCACTCTCCAATTTTAAAGCTTCATTGTAATGAACAAGACAAAATGAACAAGATTTTATAAATTGAGGTGGTGAAGGTATTATACTTATATATACAATCGTTGTGCAGATTAACATTATTAAAGATAGAAAGAGTCTCCTTGAGTAGGATGCACTTTGTCAAAATTACGGTTAAAAGATTTCATTTTGATGAAGCTTATTCTACTAAAGAGTCCCCTTAAAGTATGATGCACTTTGTCAATAGATAAAAGGAGACTCCTTAGAGTAGGATGCACTCCATCTATGACTCCATTATAATAAAACATTGTAAATGAAAATGAATTTATTTTTTTATGTTAAAATATGTTCAATGCCTTGCAAAAGGCACACAATTGAACAGCACGCTCGCGAAGATGGCCAGATTACAAAGACCCTTTATATTTTATTATAATAGAGACCATTTACAAAGACCATTTACATTCAATTACAAAAGGGAGTAACAAAATGTATTAGTGTCATGGGGGTGTATTGGTTGAATGAGGTATTGAGCTTCTTTTTAAGCATGTTCATTTTGTGTACTCACAAGATTACACACTTAGATTATTCTCTCAATTATTATCTTGATTATCATCTTCATTGTTGAACACATTGTAGTAGCTATCATCGAGTTTCAATCTATTCTTGTTGTTGTACAAAACATGGAGACCCCAAAAGAAATGAACTTTTTTGAAGAAAACTCGTGTAGTTATTTATCTGAAATGGACAATGTTGCGAGATATTTGCCTTGTTGCTCATATTGAGGTGTCTAGCTAGCATGGCTAGCAGTCCAACGTCAAACACTTTATCTCTACACTTTACATCTAGCACTTGTCTATTATAGAGCTGAAAAGGATTTCTTGATCCATGACTTATCCATTCTAGATCTTGTTCCACCACTTGGACATTAAAGAGCTAGACTTCAGTGGATGCAAGCTCCACCAAAACGGTAGATATAGACTCAAAATTCTAGTCGTATTTTATGACTTCCAAAGGTTTAGTAGGTCTACCACACATGGATACTAGCTCCACCATGTGGTAAGGCCAAAATTCCATGAAGAGACCATGGCTGCTACCTCCACCACATGGTGGAGCTAGAGCTCAATAAGATACCACATGGTGGAGCTAGCTAGCTCCATGAAATTATACAGCTAGACTTCAATGGATGGTGGATCCACCACATGGTAAATATAGATATAGAATGCTAGCTCTACCACGTGGAGCAAGAATGCATTGAAAGAACCAAGATCTACCATTTGTTCAATCTAGACCCCCAGGTAAAAACATTGATACAAGAGATTGTATATTGAGAGTCCCCTTAGACTAGGATGCACTCTCCAATTTTAAGACTGCATTGTAATGAACAAAGACTAAATAATTTGAAACAAGAATTTATAATTTGACATGGTGAAAGTTTCCTTATATACACAACTACTACAAATTAACATTACTAAAGATAGAAAGAGTCTCCTTGCAGTAGGATGACCTTTGTCAAAATGATAGTTAAAAGTCTTCACCTACTCTTACTAAAAAAAAATAATTTGCAAAGTTTGACCAAAAGATAAAAGGATAAAAGGAGTCCCCTTAGAGAAGGATGCACTCCATTTATGACTCAATTATAATAAGACATTGTAAATGAACATGAATTTATTGCTTGTGCTAGAATTTGTTCAATGCTTTGCAAAGGCAAACATTTGAACAGTATGCTCCATAAGAGGCCTGATTACAATATCATATTTCAATATATGGCTTTTTATTACATTAAAAAAAGGCCAAAATACTTACATCCTCTACATTTGATTATATTATAGACAAACAAAATGAGCTTCATGGTGGTGTATTACTTTCATGATGCCTCCTCTTGTTGCTTTGCTTGATTTTCACTCTCTGCTTGCCTCTCTGCCTCAGCTTCAGCCTCCTCTCTTTGCTTTCTTTGAATTTCAAGTTGTTCCTGCCTCTCTGCCTCAGCATCAGCCTCTTGCTGTTGCTTCCACACCTCTGCCTTTTTCCTATTCTCTACTTCTAATTTCTCTTCTTCAAGCCATTTCTTCATCACATCATCTGAGAATTGGTTAGGTTTTTCTTCAAAGGCATTATCCCATGTATACTCTTGCCGATCTTCATTCTGTAGCCATAAAAACAACTAATTTCTTAAATCTTCTTTCAAAAAACTATACCTTTCCTTGGAAGGTTGTTGGTATAATTCTCGGACTATTAACCAGGTTCCTCGTTCATTCTTAAACACCTTATAGTAGCTATCATCAATTATCAATGTATTTTTCTTGTTGTACAAAGGATGGAGACTCCAAAAGGTCTCAAGCTTTTTAAAGAAAACTTGTCTATTCTGCACAACCCATGGGGATTTTGAACAATGCTCTTGTGAGAGAACACCTGCAAACTTGGGCTTTTGTTGTGGAAATACTGTGTCAATTATTCCAGAGAGCTTAGTTCTCCTACATGCGCTCCAAATAAAAACATAAAAGAATTGAATACACCAATCTAAGAACTCATGTGCATCCTTGTGACATAGGACATAACGATATTGGTTAATTGGGTATTTTACCAACTCGTTGCTGTAAGGAGGATCCTTCTCCTCATATTGGGTTTCGACAACATGGCACAACAAACCATTAAGGTTTAGAATAATAGCCCTCCTATCATCCTCTTTGCATAGGGGTACGCATATTGGGTCTGGCGAATACCATGTCAGTATGATAACCCCCTCAGAGGGATGCACAAAGCGCAACCTTGCATCAATTTCCCGTAGACGGTCAAGACGGCGCTGAACCAACTGTCTTCGTACACTCTGGATTTTCTTGGACATGTGACGTACTAATGCTCTGTGACGAAGAAGTCGCCTCTGCCAATTAGAATCAATCACATGACCTGGAAAAAAATGAGCATGCTTAATGATAAAGGTTGGCATGTGGGGGAAGGCATGTTACAACTACTTTTATGCAAAGATAGATTTTAAACAATTACAAAACAAACGTGACTATGCACGCTAACATTAAACTATATACTGTTCTAAAATGTTGACTTTTGTTGCATTACAAAATGACCCAAGATGCAAAGACTCTTTCCATTTGATTCTAAAAAGACACGACAAAAAGTGCTAGCAGATATCAGAATGTGGTGAAATTAGAATGCATTGATCTAGATCAACCATGTGGTAGAGCTAGAATGCACTGTTCTAGCCCAACCATGTGGTAGGGCTAAAATATTTTGTTCTACCATGTGATAGAGCTATACCAAAGTATTCTAGCTCGATCCCATGGCAAAATTAGAAATAATATTTGAAGTCCAGCTCTAGCACGTGGTAGAGCTGTATCAAAATATTTTAGATAGACCCCATGGTAGAACTAGAATGTGTGGTGATTTGGAAGAGCTAGAATGCATTGATCTAGCTCTACCATATGGTAGAGCTAGAATGCTTTCAAGTCTAGCTCTACCATGTCGTGGAGGTAGAATGCTTTGAAGTCTAGCTCTACCATGAGGTGGAGCTAGAAGGCATTGATCTAGCTCTACCATAGTCCATATATGTAGGAATTAAAATCATAAGACAAAGATCAAGCTTCCATACATTTTCAAATTAGGAGGCCCCTTATAGTAGAGTACACTCCAACATTTATAAAATTATTTGAAGAGTAATACATTTGCCACTACTTTAAAAATAAGACAAAATTTCTTGTCAATTCATGATTACAAAAAGATAAAAATCCTCCAAAAAAATACAATCCTTGGTGACAAATGGCTTCTTTAAGTGAATACTCCTTGGAACAATATCCTTGAAATAAATCTGCAAGAAACCATCATAAATTAAGTTTCTTCATTGTGAATACACAATTGTTGTATAAAATCATGTATTTAGTTATAATTATTATTTATGTTGGGTAGTACCTTAGTTATTTCTATCCCGTTGGAGAAGATTGTACTCATTTAACACCTTGTTTATGAAAGCCCTTGCATTGGCTGCCTTCAACTGCGTTGTGGTAGAACCCAATTTTCTAGCTAGAGAAATCAATTGTGATCCCCTCATGCTAGCAATACTGACTCGTTCTTTTGCCATAATTTCTATTATCTCTTCTCTTTTGTTTTCATATTGTCTTGCTAATACCTCTTGATTGTCGACATACTTTTGTATAATCTCTGATAGTGGTAGCCTATCAGTGTAGATTGTCTTCTGTGACCAATTTAAATTGCGATTTCTCCAAAAATCTACCACACCTCTGTATTCATTTTCATTGGATACTGGAGGTTGTCCGTAGCGATTAGAGCCAATGATCTCACGCACATCTTCACTCTCATCAAGCTGCAATAGGTAAGGGAGCAGCTCATCAATGAGAATATTGTCGACCATCTTTTCTTCATCAAACTTTGCAAGATATATACAATTATTATCAGGAGAAGCACATCCCTTGTATGGAGAGTCATCAATAAGAACCGTTCTACGAGCATCACAATCAAAACGTGAAGCAATTTTTGACAATGGCTTGAACATTGCCTGAACTGTTGGATTATCAGGTCTAGCTATTTTACCACTTTTATCCTTCTCGCAAGCCTCTTGAGCCCAAACTACAAAAAAAGGCAATATCTCTCCTGCTCTGTCTTGTAATATTCTCAATATTTGAAGAACATTACTCTCTGTCGCTGTTGACCAGATCCCAACATTAATATTTTTTAATAAAATCTTCAAGAATTGGATACATCCTGGCCTTAGTACAATATATCGTTTTGAATCCATTTGAATAGTTTCATGTATTGAAGATGGTTGTTGTTGACAACGTTTCAGTAGTAGACCATTCAGGTCCAACACAATTGTCAACACTGATTTCTTGGAGATAGCAGTGTCGGTACTTCTTGGTACTTCTTCTTCAGGCTGGAAACTCTCACCCATTGCTTCATTTGTTGGAGATTTAGGTACCCCAATTTCATTGTCAGCATTTGTCTTTAAACCTTCTGGATGGACATCACTGAATGTGTGGGAGAAGCTCTCATCCACAGTTTGATTGTGGCATTCCGTAGCTACTTCACTTGGTGCTACTATCTCAATTTCGGGATCTAAAAGAAAAAAAAGTAACATTGACTCAACAATCTTTCAAACTAAAAGAATTTACAATTGTAACACTCACTCTTAACACATGTTTATTGGTGCAATCTAAAAGAAAATCATGTTTGGATACCAATTATCAATTCTAGTTACTCACTCTAGAATTGGAGGGTTTAAAATGGATTTCCAAATACACCCATTATTCTAGCTCTACCGTTTGGTAGAGCCAGTTTGCAAGGGAGCTCTTGTTGGAAGTAGGCCTTGAGATCCACTCTTGAGCTCCAAGAGTAGGTGGAGGTGAGAAACACAAAACCGCTCAACTATATGGTAAAGCTAAAATTTTAGATGTTGTAGATTTTTCATATGGTAGAGCTGAAATTTATAAGTCTTGCTTTACCACGTGGTTGAGTTGGGGATCAAGATAGCTTCTTTATGGGTGGAGCCAGTAGACTTCCATAGGTTCTAGGTCTAGACTTCAATGGGTTCTAGCTCCTCGCACGTGACAAGAACCAAGGAGCTAGAATTGCATTTGAACTAGCTCTACCATGTGGTGGAGCTAGAAATGCATTGGCCTAGCTCTACCATATGGTAGATCTAGACTTAAATGGATGCTCTGCAAAAACTGTCTTTGGGGGGGTGCATTGGCCTAACTCCACCACTTTGAAGAGGTAGCTAGACTTTAATGGGTTCTTGGTCCACCACTTTGAAGAGCTAGCTAGCTCCACCAAATTGTAGACCTATTGAAATCTAGATCTACCACAGGGTAGGATTGAAGTAAATGAGAGGATCTCCAGCTCTATCATCTTAGATTTATAAGCAAGATTTTCAGATTCACCAACTGGCCATTGTGCGACCACTAAGTAGGCTTTCCAAATTCACCAATTGGTTATGTAAAAAGTGAATTTGTCAATGAACATGTTAGGATCCATAACTTGGTGATTCTAGATTCCAAAGCCCAATTTGGAGAGAGCTACAAAAATACTACTAAAAAATACTACTAAAAAATGAACCAAGGATATAACAAGTCAAAACATCACCAAATCAAAGTATTGAAGATACAAGGAAAGCCCATTAAGAAGTTACATACTGTCTTCAAAATCCAAAAAATCTTGAGCTGAACGAACTTCACCATGGCTCGATCTTTCCGTGGTATTCCTTGGATCGTTAGTAATAGGCGGTACTGGTTGCTCATTTCTTGACTTTGCAAAGTCAAGAAGCCTTGTTCCCATCTTTCTTTGATCTTCAATACTCTCCACTAGGCAAATCACTTCCTTATTTAGTGCTAGCCCTAGCTCGATGATGTAGCCATTACTGAAAAGATCAACAAGCTTGCAGCCTTCTCTGCAATATTTTCGAATACATTGCTTGATCAAAAGATTCTTCTTGATTCTTAGAAACTCAATGTCTGGGATAGTTTTAACATCTTCATTATCTATATCAAGAAGTCCAGTATCCAATATTGTCGCTTGTGTACCTGGATCAGGAACATCTGCTAGTCCTTGAAAGGCATCTCCCTTGCTGAAAAACACTAAGGATGTGAAGAACTCTATTGCACCAATGCATCGATTGTCACGTCGAAAATGCAATGCCCCATTATACTGTTCCTTTGCTATGCCACTTAAATTTTTTAAAGCATTTTGCAAGTGAATAAAATCTGTAATATTTAGAAAG
The DNA here is from genome assembly GCF_041138505.1 of Cibotium barometz. Taxonomy (NCBI): domain Eukaryota; kingdom Viridiplantae; phylum Streptophyta; class Polypodiopsida; order Cyatheales; family Cibotiaceae; genus Cibotium; species Cibotium barometz. The sequence goes on from NC_141068.1 coordinate 40,154,368, forward strand.
GTAAGCAACACATATTGGGATGGCAAAGATCTACCAGCTGCTGTAATGATCATAATGCCGTTCAAAAGATTGCAAAATGATTCCACATCCCAATGCATATTTCTTCCCAAATCTTCAGTGTTATCCAGAACACATAACCCAATGGAAATTGGATTGTTGAGGTGGCGCTTCAAGTAGTAACTCCCGTCGAATGGAAGACTCACAGCATAAATACACCAAGGAAGATCCAAGGACAAGGTTGAACTTTCTTTGCTAAGGCTGATATTCCACTCCACATATTGCCTTGCTTCTACTGGAAAATCAATCTTCTTTGATCCAACCTGTAGCTTTGACTTTATATACATATCACATAACTTCAAAAGAACTGAGTATACAACCTCATTGATGCTATAGGTGATAGTCAATTCTGACCAATCTTGACATTGTTTGTCCTTGTTCAGAGTGTTGAACTCTACAAGCAATGCATCTTGAATAATTTTATCTTGCTTGAGCTGCTTGATACGCTCTGGCATGTCAATCACATCTACATCCTTAGTACCCTTTGAAAGAACAATTTTTCCAGACCTGATTTCTGATTGTATTTGTTTGACTTCTTGTTCATCTAGCCCAGCAAGACATCTGAAAACTGTGGCAGTTGGTTTCTTGTTTTGCTTCTCCATGATTTCAAGCCAGCCTTTGAAAACTTCATCAGAGTAAATGACCATGTGAGACTGCTTTGAAATGAAAGATGCTCCCACCGTAATTCTAGCCATTCGTAAAAATTTTTGCAAAGAAATAAAAGAAAAAAGATCAAAATCAAGTATTTTTTTCAAAACATATAATTATAAGAGAGCAAGGGATATGGACATACATCCCAGTCTACACGAGATGATGAGCCCTCTGTTACTCCAGATGCTGGCCTTGACGGAGAATTATTGAAGATCCACTGACTCCTCAAGTGCTGCAAGACATCATAGTATGGTTGTTTGACATATAATGATTGGGCCTCTTCATTAGCTATAGCAGATATGGCCGTCGCAACTTGTGGCTCTGGATCTACAACAATTCGAGCCTTCCTTTTTTCATACACTTGTATCAGGTCTTGAGCACGACCATCTTTCTCCATTTCTTGATACCGTAAGAATTTTGCAGCATAGATGGAATGTTGGCCATCAATAATCCAATATGAATACTCAGTGAGTTTCTCCTCTGTTACCTCACTTAGTTTCATTGGAATTCCTTTCTTCTTGCCAGCATTCTTTACAGGCATTAAGTATGCACACGCTCCTGGCCTGTTTGCACTTGCACCAAAAAAAAACACGCATTCATCCACACGGTGAGGTTCTATTTGACGGGAGTTATAGTGATCAGGAGCTAGCCAGCATTGATCTACAGGGATCTCATACTCTTTGTACTTGAATGGAAAATACTTAGAGTATTTTTCCATACCCCCTGTATCACTCTTTTGTGCCTTTTGCACCTCATTTTCCAAAACTTTGGGATCCACAAATCTTATTTTTGTTGAATTTTCCAAGCCTGTTTTCTCTACTACAGATTTAAGAACTGCTTCATCTACATCCATAATACTTGTACTGCTTTTTGCCTTTTTTTGAACTGGATTTTTAGAGGGCGTTTTCTCTTTTTTTTGTTTGCCTTTCACACAATAAGCAATGGAAGCTTGCAACTCTTCAAGAGTTATTTCTTGACTTGCACAATCTAACTTCCACCCTCGAGAGAACATAGTATCTTGTTTATCTCTTACTAATTGTTCAATAATGAATGCCTTGGGATCTAGTTGATACTCATGGTTCCCAGGTACCCCAATATTTATGCATTCAATATCAGGATGAGAATCAACTACAGAAATATAAGATAGAGTCATTGGTCCTAGATCCTCAAAAGTATCCACGCCCACATCACTAGCAACAAATAGATGAATTTTGTTATATTGTGAACCCTGAAGACCCCAAATATCTAAGTACCACTGTCGTCGTTGATCAGCAGAGGCAAAGTTGACACTGTCCGGAACTTCCACCACTTTTCTTTTCTGAGACATCTTTCACCTACAACAAAAACCATTGTCAATTGTTAATTATAGTTATTGTATTCTTACACTTAAAAAAAACTTAAAATATCATATTCAAAAATCACAATATATATCCATGAAAACAATATGAAGGAGATGAAGAGTATTTCCATCTTGGAGATCTCAATACATTTGTTAGTCTTGCTCTACCACATGGTAGAGCTAGATAAATGCATTCTAGCTGGACTTCAAAGTATTCTAGTGCTGGTTTTTCAATGGATATTATCTCTACCGGGTGGCAGAGCAAGATTAATAAACGTATTGACCAGAATGCTTTGAAATGTAGCTCTACCATGTGGTGGAGCTAGAATGCATTCTTCTAGCTCTACCATGTGGTAGAGCTAGAATTCAATGAATGTAACCGGTTGAGCTTGAATGTAACTGTGGTAGAGCTGTATTCTACCTAAACCTTACTGTAGAGATAGAATGCTTTGAGGTCCAGCTCTATCATGTGGTGGTTCTAGAATTGCATTTGAGGTCTAGCTCTACCATATGGAGGAGCTAGAATCGTAGAGGTAGAAAGCTTTGAGGGCTAGATCTACCATGTGGTAGAGCAAGAATAAATCGATCTAGCTGTCTTCCATACACATCAACAAAACCAATTACTTCAAGAAAAGACCTACTTCTCATGACAAGAATCAAGGAGCTAGAATTGCATTTGATCTAGCTCTACCACGTGGTAGAGCTGTATTTTGCCTAGACCACATCGTAGAGCTAGAATGCTTGAGGTCCAGCTCCACCATGTGGTGGAGCTAGAATGCATTCTTCTAGCTCTACCATGTGGTAGAGCTAGACTTCAATGAATGTACTCGCTGAGGTTGAATGTAACTGTGGTAGAGCTGTATTCTACCTAAACCACATTATAGAGATAGAATTCCTTGAGGTCTAGCTCTACCATGTGGTGGAGCTATTATTGCATTTGAGGTCTAGCTCTACCATGTGGTGGAGCTAGAATCGTAGATGTAGAAAGCTTTGAGGTCTAGCTCTACCATGTGGTGGAGCTAGAATCGTAGAGGTAGAAAGCTTTGAGGTCTAGCTCAACCTTGTGGTAGAGCTGTATTCTATCTAGACTACATCGTAGAGCTAGAATGCTTTGAGGTCCAGCTCTACCATGTGGTGGAGCTAGAATGCATTCTTCTAGCTCTACCATGTGGTAGATCTAGACTTCAATGAATGTAACCGGCTGAGGTTGAATGTAACTATGGTAGAGCTAGACCTCAAAGCTTTCTACCTGTACGATTCTAGCTCCACCACATGGTAGAGCTAGACCTCAAATGCAATTCTAGCTCCACCACATGGTAGAGCTAGACCTCAAGGAATTCTATCTTAATTACTCCATCTTGGAGCTCTGAATTATACATCTATTAGTTTTGCTCTACCACATGGTAAAGCTAGATAAATGCATTCTAGCTGGACTTCATAGTATTCTAGTGCTGGTTTTTCAATGGATATTATCTCTACCAGGTGGCAGAGCCAGATTAATAAATGTATTGACCAGAATGCTTTGAAATATACCTCTACCATGTGGTGGAGCTAGAATGCATTCTTATAGCTCTACCATGTGGTAGAGCTAGACTTCGATGAATGTAACCTGCTGAGGTTGAATGTAACTGTGGTAGAGCTGTATTCTACCTAAACCACATTGTAGAGATAGAATGCTTTGAGGTCTAGCTCTACCCGGTGGTGGAGGTAGAATTGCATTTGAGGTCTAGCTTTACCATGTGGTGGAGCTAGAGTCAAAGAGGTATAAAGCTTTGAGGTCCAGCTCTACCATGTGGTAGAGCAAGAATGCATCGATCTAGCTGTGTTCCATACACATCAACAAAACCAATTACTCCAAGAAGAGACCTACTTCACATGACAATAACCAAGGAGCTAGAACTGCATTTGATCTAGCTCTACCACGTGGTATTGCTGTATTCTACCTAGACCACATCGTAGGGTTAGAATGCTTTGAGGTCCAGCTCTACCATGTGGTGGAGCTAGAATTGCATTCTTCTAGCTCGACCATTTGGTAGAGCTAAGCTTCAACGAATGTAACCGGCTAGGGTTGAATGTAACTGTGGTAGAGCTGTATTCTACCTAAACCACATTGTAGAGATAGAATGCTTTGAGGTCTAGCTCTACAATGTGGTGGAGTTAGAATTGCGTTTGAGGTCTAGCTCTACCATGTGGTGGAGCTAGAATCGTAGAGGTAGAAAGCTTTGAGGTCTAGCTCTACCATGTGGTAGAGCAAGAATGCATCGATCTAGCTGTGTTCCATACACATCAACAAAACCAATTACTCCAAGAAGAGACCTACTTCACACAACAAGAACCAAGGAGCTAGAATTGCATTTGATCTAGCTCTACCAAGTGGTAGAAATGTATTCTACCTAGACCACATCAAAGAGCTAGAATGCTTTGAGGTCAAGCTCCACCATGTGGTGTAGCTAGAATGCATTCTTCTAGCTCTACCATGTGGTAGAGCTAGACTTCAATGAATGTAACCGGCTGAGGTTAAATGTAACTGTGGTAGAGCTGTATTCTATCTAAACCACATTGTAGAGATAGAATGCTTTGAGGTCTAGCTCTACCATGTGGTGAAGCTAGAATTGCATTTGAGGTCTAGCTCTACCATGTGGTGGAGCTAGAAGTGCATTTGAGGTATAAAGCTTTAAGGTATAATTGCATTTGTTCCATACACATCAACAAAACCAATTACTCCAAAAAGAGACCTACTTCACATGACAAGAACCAAGGAGCTAGAATTGCATTTGATCTAGCTCTACCACGTGGTAGAGCTGTATTCTACCTAGACCACATCGTAGAGCTAGAATGCTTTGAGGTCAAGCTCCACCATGTGGTGGAGCTAGAATGCATTCTTCTACCTCTACCATGTGGTAGAGCTAGACTTTAATGAATGTAACCGGCTGAGGTTGAATGTGGTGGAGCTAGAATGCATTCTTCTACCTCTACCATGTGGTAGAGCTAGACTTTAATGAATGTAACCGGCTGAGGTTGAATGTGACATTGGTAGAGTTGTATTCTACCTAAACCACATTGTAGAGATAGAGTATTTTGAGATCTAGCTCTACCATGTGGTAGAGCTAGAATTGTAATTGAGGTCTAGCTCTACCATGTGGTGGAGCTAGAATCGGTGAGGTAGAAAGCTTCGAGGTCTTGCTCTACCATGTAGTAGAGCAAGAATGCATCGATCTAGCTGTGTTCCATACACATCAACAAAACCAATTACTCCAAGAAGAGACCTACTTCGCACAACAAGAACCAAGGAGCTAGAATTACATTTGATCTAGCTCGACCACGTGGTATTGCTGTATTCTACCTAGACCACATCGTAGGGTTAGAATGCTTTGAGGTCTAGGTCTACCATGTGGTGGAGCTAGAATTGCATTCTTCTAGCTCTACCATGTGGTAGAGCTAAGCTTCAACGAATGTAACCGGCTGAGGTTGAATGTAACTGTGGTAGAGCTGTATCCTACCTAAACCACATTGTAGAGATAGAATGTTTTGAGGTCTAGCTCTACCATGTGGTGGAGCTAGAATTGCATTTGAGGTCTAGCTCTACCAGGTGGTGGAGCTAAAGTCGTAGAGGTAGAAAGCTTTGAGGTCTAGCTCTACCATGTGGTAGAGCAGAATGCATCAATCTACATGTGTTCCATACACATACACAAAACCAATTACTACAAGAAGAGACCTACTTCACATGACAAGATCCAAGGAGCTAGAATTGCATTTGATCTAGCTCTACCATGAGGTAGAGCTGTATTCTACCTAGGCCACATCGTAGAGCTAGAATGCTTTAAGGTCCAGCTCTACCATGTGGTGGAGCTAGAATTGCATTTGAGGTCTAGCTCTACCATGTGGTAGAGCTAGACTTCAACGAATGTAACCGGCTAGGGTTGAATGTAACTGTGGTAGAGCTGTATTCTACCCAAACCACATTGTAGAGATAGAATGCTTTGAGGTCTAGCTCTATAATGTGGTGGAGTTAGAATTGCATTTGAGGTCTAGCTCTACCATGTGGTGGAGCTAGAATCGTAGAGGTAGAAAGCTTTGAGGTCTAGCTCTACCATGTGGTAGAGCAAGAATGCATCGATCTAGCTGTGTTCCATACACATCAACAAAACCAATTACTCCAAGAAGAGACCTACTTCACACAACAAGAACCAAGGAGCTAGAATTGCATTTGATCTAGCTCTACCACGTGGTAGAAATGTATTCTACCTAGACCACATCAAAGAACTAGAATGCTTTGAGGTCAAGCTCCACCATGTGGTGGAGCTAGAATGCATTCTTCTAGCTCTACCATGTGGTAGAGCTAGACTTCAATGAATGTAACCGGCTGAGGTTGAATGTAACTGTGATAGACCTGTATTCTATCTAAACCACATTGTAGAGATAGAATGCTTTGAGGTCTAGCTCTACCATGTGGTGAAGCTAGAATTGCATTTGAGGTCTAGCTCTACCATGTGGTGGAGCTAGAATTGCATTTGAGATATAAAGCTTTAAGGGATAATTGCATTTGTTCCATACACATCAACAAAACCAATTACTCCAAAAAGAGACCTACTTCACATGACAAGAACCAAGGAGCTAGAATTGCATTTGATCTAGCTCTACCACGTGGTAGAACTGTATTCTACCTAGACCACATCGTAGAGCTAGAATGCTTTGAGGTCCAGCTCCACCATGTGGTGGAGCTAGAATGCATTCTTCTACCTCTACCATGTGGTGGAGCTAGAATGCATTCTTCTACCTCTACCATGTGGTAGAGCTAGACTTTAATGAATGTAACCGGCTGAGGTTGAATGTAACCGGCTGAGGTTGAATGTGACATTGGTAGAGCTGTATTCTACCTAAACCACATTGTAGAGATAGAGTATTTTGAGATCTAGCTCTACCATGTGGTAGAGCTAGAATTGCAATTGAGGTCTAGCTCTACCATGTGGTGGAGCTAGAATCGGTGAGGTAGAAAGCTTCGAGGTCTTGCTCTACCATGTGGTAGAGCAAGAATGCATCGATCTAGCTGTGTTCCATACACATCAACAAAACCAATTACTCCAAGAAGAGACCTACTTCGCACAACAAGAACCAAGGAGCTAGAATTGCATTTGATCTAGCTCGACCACGTGGTATTGCTGTATTCTACCTAGACCACATCGTAGGGTTAGAATGCTTTGAGGTCTAGCTCTACCATGTGGTGGAGCTAGAATTGCATTCTTCTAGCTCTACCATGTGGTAGAGCTAAGCTTCAACGAATGTAACCGGCTGAGGTTGGATGTAACTGTGGTAGAGCTGTATTCTACCTAAACCACATTGTAGAGATAGAATGCTTTGAGGTCTAGCTCTACCATGTGGTGGAGCTAGAATTGCATTTGAGGTCTAGCTCTACCAGGTGGTGGAGCTAAAGTCGTAGAGGTAGAAAGCTTTGAGGTCTAGCTCTACCATGTGGTAGAGCAGAATGCATCAATCTACCTGTGTTCCATACACATACACAAAACCAATTACTCCAAGAAGAGACCTACTTCACATGACAAGATCCAAGGAGCTAGAATTGCATTTGATCTAGCTCTACCATGAGGTAGAGCTAGATTCTACCTAGGCCACATCGTAGAGCTAGAATGCTTTAAGGTCCAGCTCTACCATGTGGTGGAGCTAGAATTGCATTTGAGGTCTAGCTCTACCATGTGGTAGAGCTAGACTTCAACGAATGTAACCGGCTAGGGTTGAATGTAACTGTGGTAGAGCTGTATTCTACCTAAACCACATTGTAGAGATAGAATGCTTTGAGGTCTAGCTCTACAATGTGGTGGAGTTAGAATTGCATTTGAGGTCTAGCTCTACCATGTGGTGGAGCTAGAATCGTAGAGGTAGAAAGCTTTGAGGTCTAGCTCTACCATGTGGTAGAGCAAGAATGCATCGATCTAGCTATACCACGTGGTAGAGCTATATTCTACCTAAACCACATTGTAGAGATAGAATGCTTTGAGGTCTAGCTCTACCATGTGGTGGAGCTAGAATTGCATTTGAGGTCTAGCTCTACCAGGTGGTGGAGCTAAAGTCGTAGAGGTAGAAAGGTTTGAGGTCTAGCTCTACCATGTGGTAGAGCAGAATGCATCAATCTACCTGTGTTCCATACACATACACAAAACCAATTACTCCAAGAAGAGACCTACTTCACATGACAAGATCCAAGGAGCTAGAATTGCATTTAATCTAGCTCTACCATGAGGTAAAGCTGTATTCTACCTAGGCCACATCGTAGCGCTAGAATGTTTTAAGGTCTAGCTCTACCATGTGGTGGAGCTAGAATTGCATTTGAGGTCTAGCTCTACCATGTGGTAGAGCTAGACTTCAACGAATGTAACCGGCTAAGGTTGAATGTAACCGTGGTAGAGCTGTATTCTACCTAAACCACATTGTAGAGATAGAATGCTTTGAGGTCTAGCTCTACAATGTGGTGGAGTTAGAATTGCATTTGAGGTCTAGCTCTAGCATGTGGTGGAGCTAGAATCGTAGAGGTAGAAAGCTTTGAGGTCTAGCTCTACCATGTGGTAGAGAGCAAGAATGCATCGATCTAGCCGTGTTCCATACACATCAACAAAACCAATTACTCCAAGAAGAGACCTACTTCACACAACAAGAACCAAGGAGCTAGAATTGCATTTGATCTAGCTCTACCACGTGGTTGAAATGTATTCTACCTAGACCACATCAAAGAGCTAGAATGCTTTGAGGTCAAGCTCCACCATGTGGTGGAGCTAGAATGCATTCTTCTAGCTCTACCACGTGGTAGAGCTAGACTTCAATGAATGTAACCGGCTGAGGTTAAATGTAACTGTCTCAGAGCTGTATTCTAGCTATACCACATTGTAGAGATAGAATGCTTTGAGGTCTAGCTCTACCATGTGGTGAAGCTAGAATTGCATTTGAGGTCTAGCTCTACCATGTGGTGGAGCTAGAATTGCATTTGAGATATAAAGCTTTAAGGTCTGGCTCTACCATGTGGTAGAGCAAGAATGCATCGATCTAGCTGTGTTCTATACACATCAACAAAACCAATTACTCCGAAAAGAGACCTACTTCACATGACAAGAACCAAGGAGCTAGAATTGCATTTGATCTAGCTCTACCACGTGGTAGAGCTGTATTCTACCTAGACCACATCGTAGAGCTAGAATGCTTTGAGGTCCAGCTCCACCATGTGGTGGATCTAGAATGCATTCTTCTACCTCTACCATGTGGTAGAGCTAGACTTTAATGAATGTAACCGGCTGAGGTTGAATGTGACATTGGTAGAGCTGTATTCTATCTAAACCACATTGTAGAGATAGAGTAATTTGAGATCTAGCTCTACCATGTGGTGGAGCTAGAATTGCAATTGAGGTCTAGCTCTACCATGTGGTGGAGCTAGAATCGTTGAGGTAGAAAACTTCGAGGTCTAGCTCTACCATGTGGTAGAGCAAGAATGCATCGATCTAGCTGTGTTCCATACACATCAATCCAAGAAGAGACATACTTCACATGATAAGAACCAAGGAGCTAGAATTGCATTTGATCTAGCTCTACCACGTGGTAGAGCAGAATGCATCAATCTACGTGTGTTCCATACACATACACAAAACCAATTACTCCAAGAAGAGACCTACTTCACATGACAAGATCCTAGGAGTTAGAATTGCATTTGATCTAGCTCTACCATGAGGTAGAGCTGTATTCTACCTAGGCCACATCGTAGAGCTAGAATGCTTTAAGGTCCAGCTCTACCATGTGGTGGAGCTAGAATTGCATTTGAGGTCCAGCTCTACCATGTGGTAGAGCTAGAATTGCACTTGAGGTCTAAAGCTTTAAGGTCTAGCTCTACCATGTGGTAGATCAAGAATGCATCGATCAAGCTGTTTTCCATACACATCAACAAAACCAATTACTCCAAAAAGAGACCTACTTCACATGACAAGAACCAAGGAGCTAGAATTGCATTTGATCTAGCTCTACCACATGGTAGAGCTGTATTCTACCTAGACCACATCATAGAGCTAGAATGCTTTGAGGTCCAGCTCCACCATGTGGTGGAGCTACAATGCATTTTTCTACCTCTACCATGTGGTAGAGCTAGACTTTAATAAATGTAACTGGCTGAGGTACAATGTGACATTGGTAGAGCTGTATTCTACCTAAACCACATTGTAGAGATAGAGTAATTTGAGATCTAGCTCTACCATGTGGTGGAGCTAGAATTGCAATTAAGGTGTAGCTCTACCATGTGGTGGAGCTAGAATCGTTGGGGTAGAAAACTTCGAGGTCTAGCTCTACCATGTGGTAGAGCAAGAATGCATCGATCTAGCTGTGTTCCATACACATCAACAAAACCAATTAATCCAAGAAGAGACATACTTCACATGACAAGAACCAAGGAGCTAGAATTGCATTTGATCTAGCTCTACCACGTGGTAGAGCTGTATTCTACCTAGACTACTTCGTAGAACTGAATGCTTTGAGGTCCAGCTCTATCATGTGGTGGTTCTAGAATTGCATTTGAGGTCAGATAGCTCTACCATGTGGTAGAACTATATTCTATCTAGACTACATCATAGAGCTAGATTGCTTTGAGGTCCAGCTCCACCATGTGGTGGAGCTAGAATGCATTCTTCTAGCTCTACCATGTGGTAGAGCTAGACTTCAATGAATGTAACTGGCTGAGGTTGAATGTAACTGTGGTAGAGCTAGACCTCAAAGCTTTCTACCTCTACGATTCTAGCTCCACCACATGGTAGAGCTAGACCTTAAATGCAATTCTAGATCCACCACATGGTAAAGCTAGACCTCAAAGCATTCTATCTCAATTACTCCATCTTGGAGCTCTCAATACATTTATTAGTCTTAATCTACCACATGGTAGAGCTAGATAAATGCATTCTAGCTGGACTTTAAAGTATTCTAGTGCTGGTTTTTCAATGGATATTATCTCTACCAGGTGGCAGAGCAAGGTTAATAAATGTATTGACCAAAATGCTTTGAAATCTAGCTCTACCATGTGGTGGAGCTAGAATGCATTCTTCTATCTCTACCATGTGGTAGAGCTAGACTTCAATGAATGTAACCGGCTGAGATTGAATGTGACATTGGTAGAGCTGTATTCTACTTAAACCTCATTGTAGAGATAGAATGCTTTGAGGTCTAGCTCTACCATGTGGTGGAGCTAGAATTGCAATTGAGGTCTAGCTCTACCATGTGGTGGAGCTAGAATCGTAGAGGTAGAAAGCTTTGAGGTCTAGCTCTACCATGTGGTAGAACACGAGTGCATCGATCTAGCTGTGTTCCATACACATCAACAAAACCAATTACTCCAAGAAGAGACATACTTCACATGACAATAACCAAGGAGCTAGAATTGCATTTGATCTAGCTCTACCACGTGGTAGAGCTGTATTCTACCAAGACCACTTCGTAGAACTGAATGCTTTGAGATCCAGCTCTACCATGTGGTGGTTCTAGAATTGCATTTGAGGTCTAGCTCTACCATGTGGTATAACTGTATTCTATCTAGACTACATCGTAGAGCTAGATTGCTTTGAGGTCTAGCTCTACCATGTGGTGGAGCTAGAATGCATTCTTCTAGCTCTACCATGTGGTAGAGCTAGACTTCAAAGAATGTAACCGGCTGAGGTTGAATGTAACTGTGGTAGAGCTAGACCATAAAGCTTTCTACATCTACAATTCTAGCTCCACCACATGGTAGAGCTAGACCTCAAGTGCAATTCTAGCTCCACCACATGGTAGAGCTAGAACTCAAAGCATTCTATCTCAATTACTCCATCTTGGAGCACTCAATACATTTATTAGTCTTGCTCTACCACATGGTAGAGCTAGATAAATGCATTCTAGCTGGACTACCTCAAAGTATTCTAGTGCTGGTTTTTCAATGGATATTATCTCTACCAGGTGGCAGAGCAAGATTAATGAATGTATTGACCAGAATGCTATGAAATCTAGCTCTACCATGTGGTGGAGCTAGAATGCATTCTTCTAGCTCTACCATGTGGTAGAGCTAGAATGCATTCTTCTAGCTCTACCATGTGGTGGAGCTAGAATGCATTCTTCTAGCTCTACCATGTGGTAGAGCTAAACTTCAATGAATGTAACCGGCTGAGGTTGAATGTAACTATGGTAGAGCTAGACCTCAAAGCTTTCTACCTCTACGATTCTAGCTCCACCACATGGTAGAGCTGGACCTCAAATGCAATTCTAGCTCCACCACATGGTAAAGCTAGACCTCAAAGCATTCTATCTCAATTACTCCATCTTGGAGCTCTCAATACATTTATTAGTCTTGCTCTACCACATGGTAGAGCTAGATAAATGCATTCTAGCTAGACTTCAAAGTAATTCAGTGCTGGTTTTTCAATGGATATTATCTCTACCAGGTGGCAGAGCAAGATTAATAAATGTATTGACCAGAATGCTTTGAAATCTAGCTCTACCATGTGGTGGAGCTAGAATGCATTCTTCTAGCTCTACCATGTGGTAGAGCTAGACTTCAATGAATGTAGCCGGCTGAGGTTGAATGTGACATTGGTAGAGCTGTATTCTACCTAAACCACAATGTGGAGATAGAATGCTTCGAGGTGTAGCTCTACCATGTGGTGCATATAGAGTTATCATACATGAGATCTTATGCATCGAGCTCTCTTGTATTCTAAGAGGTCTCATGCATGAGATCCCTCTTGCATTGTAAGAGCTCTCATGCATTAATAGCTCTCATATGCATAGATCTCTCATATCATGCATGAGAGCTATAGAGATTTTGGTCTTGCACTAGAGCTCTCATGCAAAGAGCTAGGTCTTACATTAAGAGCTCTCATACATAAAGCTCCCATGCATAGAGCTTGGTCTTGCATTAGAGCGCTCATTCATAGAGATAGGTATTACATTAAGATCTCTCATACATAGAGCTTGCATGCATAGAGCTATATCTTGCATTATTATAAGAGTTCCCATGGATAGATCTCATGTATAGAGTGAAAGAGCTCTCATGCATAGAGCTAGGTCTTGCATTCAAAGCTCTCATACATTGATCTCACATGCATAGAGTTAGATCTTGCATTATTATGAGAGCTCTCTTACATACATCTCATGCATAGAGCTATAATATCTTGCATTATTATAAGAGCTCTCTTACATACATCTCATGCATAGAGATATAATATCTTGCATTATTATAAGAGCTCCCATGGATAGATCTCATGTATAGAGTGAAAGAGCTCTCATGCATAGAGCTAAGTCTTGCATTAAGAGCTCTCATACATAGAGATCGCATGCATAGAGTTAGATCTTGCATTAATTATTATAAGAGCTCTCATACATAGAGCTATATCTTGCATTATTATAAGAGCTCCCATGGATAGATCTCATGTAAAAAGTAAAAGAGTTCTCATGCATAGTCTCATGCTTAGAGAGTAAGAGCATTAGGAGCTACATCTTGCATTATTATGAGAGGCTAGAGCTCTCTTGCATAGATCTCATGCTTAGAGTGTAAGAGCAGGAAAGTACAATTTCAAGCAAGGAGAGAGGGGAGAAGCTATGCTATGAATAGAGGTACGATACTAGATGGATGGTTTTTCATTTCAAGTAATCTTGCACTAGTTTAAGTCATTTCAACTCCAGCTCTACCATGTGGTAGAGCTAGAATGCATTTTTTCAGCTCTAGCATGTGGTAGAGTATTCAAATTATCCCGCCCAATTTTAAATTCAAATTATCCCGCCCAATTTTAAATTCAAATTATCCCGCCCTTAAAGAATTTAAAATGGTCTTGCTATTTTTCAAGTTTTCCTTGACGTCCATGTCGCTTATGTAATACAAACCTACTTTCCCATCTTGACAACTAGCACTTGGACATCACCGCATCCATTATCAAATTCAACAAGAATAGAGGTACGATACTAGATGGATGGTTTTTCATTTCAAGTAATCTTGCACTAGTTTAAGTCATTTCAACTCCAGCTCTACCATGTGGTAGAGCTAGAATGCATTTTTTCAGCTCTAGCATGTGGTAGAGTATTCAAATTATCCCGCCCAATTTTAAATTCAAATTATCCCGCCCAATTTTAAATTCAAATTATCCCGCCCTTAAAGAATTTAAAATGGTCTTGCTATTTTTCAAGTTTTCCTTGACGTCCATGTCGCTTATGTAATACAAACCTACTTTCCCATCTTGACAACTAGCACTTGGACATCACCGCATCCATTATCAAATTCAACAATACAACAAGGTACACATATTTTTGTCTCATATTAAATTATCTATGATTAGATTTAAAGTTTTGACCACATTGACATAGAGTAGAAAATAAAAGCATGCAAGAATTCAAAAACTCAGGAATGGTTGAAGAGAAAAACCTGAAAAGAAAATCAGGAATGGACCTGCGTAGACAAGTTTATGCTGGCTGTCTGCGGTGCTGTAGAAGATGTGGCCTGCAACTATGCAATGTCTTGTATATGCTGCGTAGGAGAGTGGGCCTGCTCACGCCTAAAGAAAACCAAGCATGAGATTTATGGCCTGTTTATTGCCCTTTATCTTTTTTATTGTCTGATTCAGAAGAGAAAATCAGAAAATTAGAGTTTGAGACGCCCATATACCTGTTTATTGCCCCGGCTGCAGAGAAAGAGCCGCCCAGAGAGAACAAGGGGGGCTGCACAGAAAGAGCCGCCGAGAGAGAACAAGGGGGGCTGCAGAGAAAGAGCCGCCCAGAGAGAACAAGGGGGGCTGCAGAGAAAGAGCCGCCCAAACGCGCTTAGAAGATCCAAAAATTACAAATATTAAGGTTTAAGGTTTCATTGTCCAACCTTGAATGATGGTCCAGGAGATATCTTAGGTCTCGAAACGGCTGCCGGCGTCTCCACAGCCCGGATCCGCTTCCAGCAGTAGTCGTCCAGCAGCGCCCACGAACGTAAGCCGTCAGACTCTGTTGCTTTGTTTTCTCCACTGCAGTTCTAAGTGCTAGAGCCGCCCAGAAGCGTCTGTTGCTTGGATTTCTACTCAGCGGTTCTGCGTGTAGAGAGAGAGGGATACGCAGAGAGAGACCGCCCAGAAACGTTAGCCACGTAGAGAGAGAGAGAAAGCCGCCCAGAACGTGCAGGATAAGGTTGAGGATAGATTTTCATAAAATTAGCAATGGTAACCTAAAATTAGCATTTTTCTATTAGGTTTAAAATTGAAACTTTAATTTTGTTAATTAGAGTTTCTAAAAGGTGATCCAAACCATTGGATCACCTTGCCTTAAGTGTCAATGTAAAGGGGGTTTCTAAAAGTTATCAAACAACTCTAAATGTTGAAATTTGTTTCTTGTTCCATCAAATTTGTTCATGCATGTGGCAATATGTGTTAGTTTTGCATGTGGGTTTCTAATTATGTGGACTACCTACATGCCCAACCCCTTCCTACGGGTTTAACATTTGAAGCATACCTTCAGTGTAATCCCCGAGAGGTGTTATATATGGGTGGAAAATTACTATGTCTCATGTGGTTGCATTAAGGGTGCTCGATTGTTTGGCATGGGTGACCTAGCAAACACAATTATGCTTGCACTACAAGTGTATCTGGGGACATATAAGATTTCTATAATTGATTTAGTGAACCTGGAGCTCCGATTGAAACTAGATAAGTTTAAGGAGGCGAGGGTTAAGTTTTTTTTGGGATTTATGCTCGTAGGCACTTATTCCAACTCACCGTGCCTGTAGGCACTTATTCCAACTCACGGGTTGCAAAAAAGGGTTGTGATAACCCTTGTAAAGCATAGGAATAATTATAACAATAAGGTGAGGCTTGTGTCGAATATGATGTTTTTGAGGTCATGTGTTGGGCATGGGTCAAGTTGATACGTGGCCCCATCTCACCTTCTAAATCTAGAACCACCAACAAATTTATGCTTATGTGTGTATTAATTGATGATCAAGAGCCTCAGGTTAACAGGTATTGAGACTGAACATTGCCCTAGTTTTGATCATTATTTGGTATAATAGATATTTATAACTTCTTCAACTTACCTTTTTCAAGCCTCGTTAGGTCTTTTTTTAATTGTAATGTGAAAAGACCCTAGTGTTTGTGGAAGTGGCACGTGGGAATAGCCCCTTTTTTCTAGATCCTTGGTTCTCATCATGTGAAGTAGGACCTCTCTTCTTGGAGTAATTAGTTTTATTGATCTGCATTAGCTCCACCACATGGTAGAGCTAGACCTCAAATAATTCCAGCTCTATGATGTGGTCTAGGTAGAATACAGCTCTACCACGTGGTAGAGCAAGATCAAATGCAATTCTAGCTCCTTGGTTCTTGTCATGTGAAGTAGGTCTCTTCTTGGAGTAATTGGTTTTGTTAATCTGCATGGTACACAGTTAGATCGATGCATTCTAGCTCCACCACATGGTAGAGCTAGACCTTAAATGCAATTCTAGCTCCACCACATGGTAGAGCTAGACCTCAAAGTATTTGATCTAGCTCTACCACGTGGTAGAGCTGTATTCTACCTAGACCACATCGTAGAACTTTAAGGTCTAGCTTTACCATGTGGTAGAGCTAGACTGCATCAATCTAGCTGTACCATAAACCACGTTGTAGACCTAGAATGCCTAGATGTCCAGCTCTACCATGTGGTGGAGCTAGAATACATTGAACTAGCTATACTATCTGGTAACTATATCATGTGGTGGAGGTAGAATGCATCAATGTAACTATATCATATAACGGAGCTAGAGTTCATTGATCTAGCTCTACCATGTGGTAGAGCTATATCAAAATAATCTATCTAGACACCATGGTATCGCTAGAATGCTTTGAAGTCTAACTCCACCACATAGTAGAGATAGTCTTCAATGGGTTCTATCTCTACCATATGATAGAGCTAGTTCTAGCTCTAGTTCTAGCTCGGCCACATGGTAGAGCTATACTTCATGGTAGATTCTGATGTAGGTTTCAATCTAAAAAAAATTGCTTGCTAGATTTGATTACTAGTTTAACAAGTCCAACATGATTATGTGCAGGATGGATTTCCAATCTGGAGGGAGGGTCTACATGATGTTGAACAATGATTCTGTTGGTATTGGCTGCGTGTGTAGAATTGATCCAAATTCCACTTGTAGTGGAACAAAGATTGGTCAAGGAAACGTGTCATTACTTGTGGAGGAATGCTTGAAGGATGTGGAACTACCATTCCCTACAATGGATACCATTTATCTAAAAAATGCATTATGGAGTAATGTTCGTTGGCCAAAAATGCTTTTAAGGCCTTTCACAAGGGAGCTAGAATTTGGAGAGTGGAGTGAAAGATGTAGTGATGCAGATCAAGAAGAGTCTGTGGAACCTCCAATTATAGATGCAATACCGATAACATCTCCAGAACTTGACATGCAAATCCGACAATCTTGGAAGAATGAGATGGTTCTTTTAAAGGATGAGAGCATGATGCAAACTATCAATCAAGGGACTATCTTATATGTGTTTCCATTTGAATGTGTCAACTTTCAACAACTTGGTGATGATTGTGTGGGTGTGGCTATTGAAAGTGCAAATGTATTTCAAACTATGCCGCAAGTGGATAGTATCACCCTAGTTAAATGGCCTATTAAACAGCTGACAATTGTGGATGGGAGCCCATTGCAACGCTATGTTCCGCTTAACGGCATGCATGTTGAACATGCTGATGTATGTAATGAGGATAATGATGGAGATGTAACTAATGAGGTTATTGTTGCCCAAACCTCTGCAAAAAGACGCTACACTTTCATAAACAGGATTCCAAAGCAGAGACCACAACCAGCTTCTGCATTATATATGTCACGTGAATCAGTTCAAAGGATTTCATCCATTGATTGTTGTGCAAAAAAATGTTGTCAGCTAATCGATCGTGATGTACTAATGAGGATACGACAAGACTTTTGGGGACAATCTCAGGAGTCTCGTACAAATTATGTATATGATGTGCTTTCCACAGCTTGGCATCGTGATTCAGCTCAAAAAATTAAATATGAATTTAGGTTAAATGGGGTGATTATTTGTTGCAGAGCATGGTATGAGATGCATGGTATACCAAAGACATCCTTTTACCGTTACAGGGAAAAGTTTGAGTCCGGTGTGTGTCAATATCTGCATGGAAACACAGGGGTGTTGAGGAGAGGCCTACAACATGCTAGTGAGGCAAGAGCACTACTTGATGAATTTGTGAACATGAACTCCGAGCCTGCGCCACACAAAAGTAGAACAATGCTAGATGGCTCAAGGGAAACCAGGTTGTCGATTCCATCAATATTCAAGCAAGTTGACATTTTAAATGAAATCAACGCAACACTTGAGCAGTTGGGACATGAGAAGAGGCTATCAAAGTCATCGTTTAGTAGAATTTGGAATAAAGAGTATCCACAAGTGTCCCTAACAAAGGCAAGTGAGTTCTCCAAGTGCACCTTGTGTAGTGGTCTCAAGGCAAAACTAGAAGCCAAACCTAGTCTAGAAGAAAGAGCAAGGCTCCTCAGTGAAAGAGATATTCACATGCGACAACAACAAAGTTGCAGGAGCTTATACTATGCATGGCGCATATTTTCGGAAACCCAACCACAAAAGTATGTATGCATCATCCATGACAAGATGGATCAAAAGAAAACAGCCATTCCCAGACTACGGGTCCTTCCCAAGGGTGTGGATTCAGGATATAATTTACCAATTGCATTGATTGGTATGATCACTCATGGCCATGCAGAAGGTCATTATGGACACTTTATTTTGAATGGTTTATGGCCATCTGATCCCAATCTAACAATTGGCTCAATTGCAAGTTGTTTACATAACTTAGAGAGGATGGATAAGCATCCTCTTGGTGATCTAGTAACAAATGGGCTTCCAAGGAGCAATGCTTCACTTCTACATGCTTTAAATTCAAGGACAGCTTTAGACAACCACAATATGAGTGATGGTAAAGATCCCATTGTTGAACCATGTATAAATCAGGGAGACACAATGAATTGGGTTTCCTCGTTTTGCAAGTTGCCAGAAAACTTGTTGCTACAACTAGATAATTGTGCTGGAGAAAATAAAAATCGGTACTTATTTGCCTATTTGTCATTGCTTGTTGCACGGGGTGCTTTCAAAACTGTACAGTTGGGATTTCTAATGGTCGGACATACACATGAGGATATAGATGCCATGTTTAGCAGGTTTTCAGAGAAATTAAGAGTGGGGCAAACCTTTACTTTACCACATTTGATGGATACTTTAAGAACCAGCTCAACTTCTTCTCCAGCTCCCTTCTTGCTTACAGAGGTCCCTGACTTCAAGGCATATTGTGATGGCTACATTTGTGATGGGCAAGAAGCACTTATAGGTCACTCCAAACCACTTCTATTCAGGTTCTTCATGGAAGGAGACACACCGGTAATGCAATTTAAGGCACATGTAGCTATTCGTAATTAGAGTGGAAGTATCCATCTTTGGAAGACAGACAGTGAAGGTAAACCAAGGTTACCAAAAGGAGATCCACCTCTACTACCAATGGCCGAGCATATAAAGATGCATGCAGAAGTAATATCAGGATTGAAGGGTTACATAAAATTTTGGCAGAATCTAAGTAATGGTTCATTTGTGCCAAGATATTATAGGCCCGTCATAGATTATTGGAGTAATGTAATCGAAGAGCTTGGAAAACCAATACAATCAGAGGTAAGAAAGTACACAGATTTTTGGCCAAAATCTGAAGGGTCCCATCAATTAGATGATATGAATGTTGAACAATTGCAGGCACAAAGATTCTTAGGTATTGAAGAACATAATGATCATTATTGTGGGCTTGCACGGGATAAACCAAGGGAGGCATTTAACCCTATGCTACATGTTCAGCAAGGACACTTTGTTATGCTGCACCCAGATGACACAAACATCTATCCAGTTTGGCTTGCTATGGCTGAATCGGATATTGATGATGAGACTACATCACCAAATTACAAGAAACTCTTGATTCAATATTGGGGACCTTGTGCAAGGAAGAAAGGTTTGACAGATACTCAAGCTTATGCTGATTGTTGGAAGGGATATTGGCAAATTAATGAGGCAGAACAACAAGTATGGGAAAATGCTGATGCAATTCTTTGGTCGTGGAGACCAAGGAATCCACCACCATACAAAAGAATCAAGATACCAGAAAAGGAAGCCCGTAAAGCAAAAGCATGCTTAGGCTTGGCCTGTGAGGATGAAGCTCATATTGATGGTTCCTTCAATGAGGAGTAGCATTTGTAGATGCAATATTGACAATGTGGATTTTTAGGTTATAACTCTAATATCCAAAAGAGATGTACTTTTGTACTATCTTCTTTTAAATTATTTTTTATTTTCACTTATTGAATGAAAATTTTCTTTGTGTCTCCTACATTTTTTTGATATAATAATATTTCTATCTTATTTGTTCAATTGTTTCATAAATTTTGTGCAGTGTACAACTCAATTGGTGCAGGTCCTTGATGCAAAGAAACAAATACCACTTTCTTATTAATGGTGTTTATCAACACCACCTTCCTACATGATTATCAAACTCCTTTCAAAATATAATTATGCACCAATACTAATTATAGTACCACTTTTTTGGTTCGAACCGTGATTATCTCAACACTACCTTCCTCCGTTCTATATTAAGAAATTCCACATTAACTATTCCCACATTAAGTGGGAAATTCCCATAATACATGAAACCTCTCAATTTCAAAATTCCCATAATGCGGGATTTTTCCCATAATACCTAATACGGTCTTTGTATGTGAATGTGGATGTAGATGTGGATGTATAGATTTTAATGTGGAAAGTGGATGTGGATGTATGTATGTATGTGGATGTAGATGTGGATGTATAGATGTGAATGGGAATGTGGATGTGGATGTATGTGAATGTGGCTGTATAGATGTGAATGGGAATGTGGATGTGGATGTATGTGAATGTGGATGTAGATGTGGATGTATAGATGTGAATGTGGAATGTGGATGTGGATGTATGTATGTATGTGGATGTAGATGTGGATGTATAGATGTGAATGGGAATGTGGATGTGGATGTATGTATGTATGTGGATGTGGATGTATGAATGAGGATGTGATAGTGGATGTATGCACGTGGATGTGGATGTATGGATGTGGATATGGATGTGTATGTATGAATGTGGATACGGGATGTGGATGTATAAATGAGGATGTGAAAATGGAGGTAAGCATATAGATGTGGATGTATGGATGTGAATGTGGATGTGGATGTGGATGTATGGATGTGGATACGGATGTGAATATGGGATGTGGATGTATAAATGAGGATGTAAAAATGGATGTATGCATGTAGATGTGGATGTATGGATGTGAATGTGAATGTGTATGTGAATTAATGTGTCGTTGATATGAGGAAATGGATGAGAATGAGTACACATTGAATGGAATGTGGAATAAGTAATGTGGACGAAGGAGGGATAATGTGGAAAGACGAGAGTTCGATTTAGAAACTGTATTTTGTGACTGTTTGTAAATGACTGTTTTATGTCAAGAATGCTGGGGAAGCATTTTGATCGTCTTGTGGATTAAGGTCATGAAGACCTAATTTTGTTAAAGTTACAACTGCTGAGAGTCAATGGAGGACGTCTCGCGTAGCAAGGTTGACCGAGGTCTTGACCAGCCTCGGTTCGATTTAAATGGTGAGCTTCCGGTATGGTGGATGAGGGACCAAGGAAGCGGCCTATGAGTGAAGCGCTAGGTCACCTGCGAAGGATCCTAGAGGGTGCTGACCATACGGTGCTTGGGCTCTGGGTCGTCGAAGATACCCACACGTGCGTCGTGGAAGATATTGGAACAAGGAATAAGAGTTGTTTTCTGAAACCGGGCATGGATCTGGTTGATTGACCTTGCTGGTCCTCAACGATGAGTCCATGGCTCTTTTATATGGATTTGTGGGTTGATCTTGCTGATCTTCCACGGAGATTCCATTCTGTTATATGAATATATTGCCGGTTACTATGAGCTAGGAACTATGGAAAAGGCCCCTGAGTGAACAGGTGGTGAGCGTTCTGGTTGCCAATGATGCCATAAGTATACCGATGAATGAATGACTGGAAATAAGGATTCAACCAGAGACTATGAGGATTGTCATCAGTGACATAATGGTTTCATTAAAGGATTGTTTTAAAGTTAGCTGATGCTAAGAAAAAGGCAATTTCATATTGGGTGTATAAGTGGTGTGACTAGTTTTATGTTTGCATGAACTTCCGGCTAGGGGGCCTTGGAACTCTTTTCCTTGGTACCCGGGACAAAGAAAGAACGGTAGAGGGGGAGGAGACACACACACAGGAGCAAACCCTAATGTATATTGCAAACCCTAACCAAAAATGAGCCAAAATTTTCTCTTATGACCCTCATGTTCTGTGGTGATATAATTAGTTTCAACATTATTCAATTGATAGCTCGCAAAATAATAAGGTAGTATAATTTGTAACCACTTGTGGTTATGTTAGAGGACATTTGCAAAGTTAGAAGCATCAATATGCACATGGAAGATAACATCCGAGTTTGGTACTCGTAGTATGGGAGCACTAGCCAAAGCTTGCTTTAACATGTCATATCCACTCAAATATAATGAGAAGCTGGTACAAATATTAGGGGAAGGTTGAGGTCTATAGGGGCCCTTTAAGATGTCATGTGATTAAAAGGTTATTAAGGAAAAGGGCCAATCATGTGACGCCATGTATACAAAAATGTTGGGTGATTAAAGGTGGTCAAAAGATTCTCTAGAAGATGCCTTTTTGTACTTTTCATTCCCAAAAAGTGGGGGAAAAGTTTTTGAAATTTCGAACATCCATAACTTCTACATATGAGCTCAAAATTTGTCGGAGATCAGAGATCCAGAATCTACTCGCTGAGCTCTTTCCATAGATATGTCACATGATATGGTTTTGCCCACTCAATTTTAAATTCAATTTTGGCGGGAAACTTTGAAATTCAAACTTCTAGCCATTTGAAGAATAAGAAGGTATCTAAAGTCAAAGAAACTTAACATTTTAACAAAAAGTCATTAAAATCATAATATGGCAGCTTAAAGGGCCCCTATAGACCTCAACCTTTCCCTAATGGGTCTAGCTATCTCAGCATAGAATAATATGAACCATGATAGTAGCCAACATGACCCATAAGTCTTTAAACTCCCTTATAGTTTATGGGTGACACTAAGTCCAAAATGACTTTGGATTTTTCCTCATCTGTAGAAATATCATTTTTGGATATTGTATGTCCCAAGATCACTCCATGCTTGGCCCAAAATTGGCATTTGGAAAGGGTCTAATGATATGCGATAAATCCTACACCTTTCAAAGATTGTTCTTAAGCATGCTAGATGTTCTTTTCGGGATGAATGAACACATAAGTCATCTAAGAAAGCTTCAACAAACTCTCTTAAGATGTCCTTAAAAGGTACTGTTCATCATCAACCTTTGGAACGTGGTTGGTGTGTTGGTTAGGCCAAATGGCATAAAACGATAAGCATACACCCCACCTTCTGTAACAAATGTTGTTTTAGCCTTGTCCTCAAGTGTAATGGAAATGTGATTATAGCCTGAGTATCCATCTAAAAAGATATAAGCTTCCTTGCTTGCAACTCGCTCTAGTGTATGTTTAAAATAAGGCAAGGGGTAGTGATCCCTGTCCGAGTGGTAGTGTGACATGAAAAATTGATATCTTTCATTTTCAATTTTCTGCATATTTTGATGGTTTCTCAATGGTAATAAGCTAGAAGCTTGTCCAAGAATATTGCGGTGCCCACAATAGAATAACGGCATGGTGATGCGGCGGCTTGGCGGCTACCCTGATAACAGCATTCTATCTTCAAATATAATGGTTTTACTTGATTTAGGGTGCAAACATTGTAAATGCCACAAGTATGCTTGATAAATACTTTGGTATGGTAGATAGGCTAGTGATGTGAAAAATAAAAGTGGGCCTTCATGTTGCTCACATGGATTTTAATTGTATTATTAATATAGTATTCACCGTAAGGCTACAAGTTAGGGAGTGTGGAAGGCATGTGGAGGAGTGTGTGTAGGTGCATAATTGGGAAAGATTCTTCTAGAATGCCTACATGGAAGAGGAGAATTTCGCCATGTGTAAGTGGGATCTCCACCTACATGCCACTTAGACTTGGCTATTATCTCATCACACTTTCAAAGTCAAAAAAGTCTTCAATTTTATAATCAATAGCAGACTTAGCCTAAGAGGACAATTGATGGTGACATCTATCCTTATGTCACTGAAGGGTTGATGATTTTTATGTTATAATTTGTAACAATGGAAGAGAGAGTGATTCTTCACCTACAAAATGAGCCCTCCTCTCCCTTTCAAATCAATGAATGAGCCTCCTCAATTGAGCATTTTGTGTCATTGCCATTCTCTTATCTTCAAACCCTTATTTCAAACACTCTCTTTACATGTGAATGTCTCATTTAGCATTATCTCCTCATGCCTAGCCCAATTTTGGACCTCTTTTATGATTCATGATAAGTGGGATAAGGAGTTAATATCTTGGCGGGCCTGTGACTTCTCAAGGTCCTTGCCTTATTGCCGCCCTCCTTTGGAGGAGGTACCAATGGTTTTAGCGGGGTAATGAGCATGTGGAAAGACTTTGGGGACCATAGGTAGATCTTTACGATTGCCTGCTGAGCAATGTTAACCCTTACCCTTTAGCTTGAATCATGAAGGAGACGAGAGGCAAGAGGCTATGTGAAAATTGAGGTTTCATGTAAAAAGAGTGAAGTGCAGTTTTTGTGGTCCAATACCCAAATTTCAACCAGTAATTACTCTCACTTGGGTATTGGTTTCTAAAATTGATTATATGGCTAGGAAGCTCTTTATATTCTTTTTCCACTCATATAAATAATTTATTGATCCTTTACTTCATTGATGATCAGAATTTCTCCCAAATCTGCTAACTTATAGGCGAATTTTGGCAGTTTTATAATCTTGTAGTAAAATGCTCATAACTTTTCGCTCGGTTTCCCGTTTTTGAAAGTTTTTATATAGGCGCGAAGCTCTCTTCAAGCTCCACACAGCTTTGTAAACTTATTTTGCACAATCTATATAGATTTTAAACTGTAATTCTCTGTGTATCTCTATTTTTAAATACTTTTGACCATTATTTCTTCTTAATAATGATTAATTCCTCTTAATCTCTTATCAAAAGGCCAATCCCATGTGTCTTATCCTCTTTTTAAGTGATTGTTATATTCTTTTACTTTAAGATGTTCTGTCCAAATTCCCCAATTCGAATGGATGAACCTTACTAACATTCCCCGTATGTTTCCATTCACATAATCCTGAGTCAGAAGATTTTCTTCCAACAAAGAATTGCCCTCTTGTTTGGAGCTGCAAGACTGGCAGAAATTCTTGCTTCTCCTGAGCCTTTCATCTTTCCTTCCATTAATTATGATCTCACCTTTGATGTGTATATCTTTATCTTAACCTAGGGCCTCTAACCAAGGGCTTGTTCCCGTACACACCGTATTCACTTGTATTTTCAACACTTCCTCATATATAGGGTGTGTAGGATTGGTTCCCTATAAGGTATTAAAAGACTGATATGAAAGAATGATGAGTTCTCCAATGAGAAGGAAGGGAAAGCCTATATCCTAGGTCATTAATCTTATGAGAGTAATTTGAAAAGGACCATTAAAAAAAACGAGGAGCTAACTTAACAACTGGGTTAGTCTCAACACTTTTAAGATGTATCTTTTCAATACGAAGCAAAACATATTGACCTTCTTGAAACCATGTGCTTTCTTTTCTTATTAGCTTGTTTAGTGTATTTCTCTTGTGCATTAGAAATAGCCTTATGAACATGATCTCGTGAATGGAAGTGAAATCAATGGTGAATTGATATGCAGCTTCAATAGTGTGTGATAAATGAGTGATAGGAGTAGGTAAAAATTTGCCATACATAATTGCAAAAGGTGCTTTTCCAGTGCATGAACGTCGTGTGTTGTTATATGCAAATTGTAAAATATGGATATACTTATCCCATTGTTTAAGTTATGATGAAATATATGCACGAAGTAAATCCAATACTGTGCTATTTGTCACTTTTGTTTGACCATTAGATTCACGATGAAATGTAGTGGAAAAATCCAATTTAGTGTTTAGATTATCAAACAATGTAGTTTAGAAATCACTGCAAAACTTAGAATCTCTATCAGAAACAATCACTTGTGGTAAACCATGATGTGTGAAAATGTGTTTAATAAACAAGTATGCAGCGTGACGTGCAGTAAGAGTCTTTTTATTACAATGCTTGTTTGCTAAACCTATCAACAATGGTCCAAATCATATCATTATGGCTCATAGTCAAGGGAAAACCAATGAATAAAATCCATGGAAATCTGTTTCCAAGGAGCCTTAAGAATAGGAAGAGGCATAAGTAAACCAAGTTTCTTACCCTTATAACTTTTCACTTTTTGACAAACATCACATTCACAAACAAACTTAGCTACATCATATTTCATTTTAGGCCAATAAAAGTCATTAGAGATAGTATGGATTGTAGATGAAACACCTCGATGCCCTGCATAAGGTGGCTCATGTAATTCCTCTAAAATAGAATATCTAAAGGGTCGAGTAATGCATAATCTTTTCTGGAAGAAAAGATATCCATCATCGTAGAGGAATACTCAACAAAAGGGGTCCAATGATTTTCTCTCAATCTAGACCAAATGTCAGTAAAGTCACGGTCTTGGTCATAAGTCTCACGCATAGAGTCAAAAGATGTATCCTCAATCACATAAATATTTTGAATGGAAGGTCTTCTACTCAAAGCATCAGCACAATTACATTTTCTTTACCAGGTTGGTATTGAATAATAGGCTAAAAACTTTGAATAAAAGCTGCCAATTTAATATGTCTACCTGAAATAAGTGGTTGAGAAAGCAAGTGTTTGATACTCTACTAATCAGTTTTTATAAGAAACTCTGAGTCCATCAAATAATGTTTCTGATGGAGTCTATGTTGCTTGCTTGTAATTGACCACTTGTCATCGAGTAATGAGGCATGGACTCAATCATCCTCAAAGCCACTTGTTCCGTGTCTTCATCCTCAAGTGTAGCACATTGGCCCTGCGTCTTTGGTCGGCTTTCCCTTGCCCTGTCGAAGTCATTTTGTAGTTGCACAGTCATCTGTTCCTTCTTGGCCATCATCTCCTTCAGCTTCTCCATTTCCATTTTCATTTCTCCATTGGCCTTTTGGAGTTCCTAGATTTGCCAAGTGGGCCCCTTCCATCCTCCTCCTGCATAGCTCTTCTTTGTAGGGGTTCCTACTAGCTCCCCACCATTTGGATGGCTACATCCTTTTCCTTCATGACTTCCTACTAGCTCCCCACCATTTGGATGGCTACATCCTTTTCCTTGATGACTTCCTATAGCTTAGTCATTTCCTTCAAACCATCCATTATTCCACATTGGAGGTAGTTGAGAGCTCCCACCCCGTTTGTCGATGGAATCTAGAAAATTTACAGAGCTAGTTACAGAGAGATTTGATTGTGCGTGTTCAAGATGCAAGCTCGCGGGGGTGATGGCAGCCTTCTGCTATACTGTTGCTCTAGTTTCTATGATAGGGTAGACTTGCCAGTGTTGGACAAGTCCTTCTTAAGCTATCAACTACCCATTTCCTCTGTTGCCCTGTAGGTTGCCTCCTTGGAAATCCCCCCCTTCTTATTTCCCGACATTTTCTCCCCGAATTCAAAGACTCTTTTCTTCCTCGACGCCGTCGTCTTTTCCCTATCCAAAATGTGCGTGTTCCTGTGCTTCTTCTACTACATCTTCCTTGGGTCTTGCATCCTCCTTGAGGCCTTCCTCCTTATCTTTTCTGGCTCCTACTTTTACCTTAAACAGTAGGGCTGCTAGATATGAGCCAATTTTTGTTTTTGTGTTTGGGCGGTTGAGTTTCCCTAACTAGTTCTTCAGGTTGTGATACAAGACCTTTGCCCATGCAACCTTCGTTCCAACCATAATAGCCTTCACTATCTCAAAGGTATTTCTTGACATGCAATATGGTTTGTGGGTGAGATTGACCATCTCCACCACAAAACACATTTACTTTTATTGATCTTCGTTTGTTATGCCTGTGATTTTAAACTCCTTAGCCTTGCTCGCGCCAATAGGTCGAACTCCTTAATGAGGTCTTTGTCATCGGGCTGACTTGATTTCAGCCTCCCCCTCAATGGAAATTTGAATACTTTAGTAACATACAGAGAGTTGAATACTTTCTTCTCACCTGATGGGGGCGTGATGATATTACACTTCTGTGTAGTAGCTACTCCAACTACTCCACATCTTTGAAGTTGTGATGGGGATCCTCTTAGGTAGCTTCGCGAATTGTTTTAATCCCATCATGTCTAGCCATTCAGCATGCTTGTTTGCCTACTTGTATAGGGTGGACGAGAGGTACTTGAATTCCACAATCGTTCTAGCTTCTAGAGTGGAAGGTTTGAGGGACAAAAGGCGGGGGTGAAATTAAAGTTTAGCAAGCAAAAGGTTTGAGAGCGTAGAATTTTCGCACAATAGTGACATGCAAATTAGGCCTTCAATGGAGAGGTATCTAGCCATTGTGATGATGCACAACTCCCCTAGGTACGACCATAACTGCTCAACATCTCCATGATTTTCCCAAATCCCTGTCAAAGTTTGACCATGATTGCCTACCACACTAGTCATGAGGTCATTAATGGCCAAGTTGAGGAGAGATAATGGTGATGTGACACGTTTCCCTTTCCATACATGCACCCTTTTTCAGGGCGGCCACCTTAAGTTTTCCTCCAACCTTATTTGTGCACACTGCAATCATGTTTACATATGTAATGCCTGATTTTGGATTTATTATTTTCTATTTTCATTTTCTCTTGAATCCTGTCTAGTTTCCGATTCTTGATCCTGACTTGACTTGGATTTTTCTTGTCGAACATTCCTCGGATCTGGATTTGGACACTTTTTTCCTTCTTGTTCTGGCATCCGTCCATGATAAGGCTTCAGCCTTCACCCATTCACTAGTTTCCTTAGCTTTTCACCATCCAAGATCGCTAGCCTCGAAGGTTCATGTTCTGGCATCCGTCCATGATAAGGCTTCAGCCTTCACCCATTCACTAGTTTCCTTAGCTTTTCACCATCCAAGATCGCTAGCCTCGAAGGTTCATGTCCCCATTTTTATGACAATTCTGAATGGGCTCATCCATCTCATCTTCAACTTTCCTGGGTGGGGTCCCATTCTTGACTAGGAGTGCATCTCATTCTTCGAAGATTTTAAATTTTGTGTTTCTGTCCACCTAGAGCTTTCTCCTCTTCTATACAATTTTGGTTGTCCATGCACTATGCAGTATCCTTTCATTTAGCTTAAGGAGTTGCTCAATCATGTGCACTTTTGATTCTTCTGGAGAGAGCCTTTCTGCTACTACTATCCTGAGGCTTAGTGTCCCAGTTGGTCCTTTTTTGGTTCAGCATCTTGACAAGAATTCCATTAAGGATTTTATTTGTGGATTCTGCTTTCCCATTTTCCTGGAGGACTACTGACTTCTTATGTATGATTCTATGTTGCTTTGTCAGCTTCATTGAGGAAGTGGTTTCCTTGGTCCTCGTTGACTATCTCTATTGGGCATATAAATTTTGTCATGATAATTTCATAAAGAAAATTTTGTCATGATAATTTTATGATGCCTTACAGTCTCTCAGAGCCTTGGCTTCTACCCATTTTGTGTAGTAATCCATAGCCCCACTAGAATGTACTTATTTCTTGTTCTCATCATTGACCTGCTCACTTGAATGTGCCGACACTGCACTTCTGGAATGGCTCTAGAGGCAATATTAGGTTGTGAGACGTTGGTGGTGTTTGATGTGCCTCTTTGAATTCTAGTGAACCTTCCATTTCTTGTGTTGATTACTTCACAAAGGTTTTTTTCTCTTGTAGATGGACCCCTATCTATTTGAGATCATTGGTGATGTCTCTGTAATTATGCTAGAGGTTAAGTTATTTGACTTCCTATAAAGCCAAGCAACATCACATCCAACCTAAGATCATGAGAATGTTTGGCACTAAGTTCTCCACACAAGACATCATTCTATTAGTGCACTCTTTTGTTCTTTAGCAATATGAGACGCAGTTCTACGCACATGCATCAGGGCGTGTTATCTCCTTTGGTGGGATTGACCGATTTGTACACGTCAAAAAATGACATCAAAGTTACTTCCTCCATGGAATCAAGGCTTAAAAGAGACCTCCGAAGGCTTTCAAATAAGACAAGGAGGTCAAAGAAAAGATGCCCAATCCACAACAACAAATTTATGACGAAGAGTCCTTTTAGGAAATGAGTATACCAAGGCAGCTGATGCTGAATTATCAAGTACTTACTCGTGTCATCACAATATTTATTCAACGTTTACTCATTTCATTATCAACATTGTGTTACAGCTCTTTGTGGATGAGGATGACTTACTCAATTGTGCCAAAGGTTCCCATGTAGTAGGATTGGGGAAGGATTCTACACTGGGGGAGTATAGGAGGTTGATCAAATTTCCATAGATACTTAATCTTTGGAGATATACTCCAGAAAGGACAAGTTGGACAAGAACTACACCATCTCATCTCTATGATGAAGAGATAAGCACCCAAGAAATCATCTTCCACCCCTTTTGGATTTTCTCCTGACTCCAATCTTGAGTGACGGAGCCATCTGTAACTCGTTGTACCCACTAAACCCATCCAGGAAGGATTATGTCTCATGCCCAACTGCATCCAATAGGGAATCTATAAGTGGTAGTGGGAATGGATCATATGTGGTGGAGGCATTCACTTTGCGGTAGTCTATGTAGACTAGTCTATGTAGACTCTCATCTTCCCATTCTTCTTCGAAACAATGACTATTGGTGAAAGCCAATCCGCTCTGTCCACTGGATAGATAAACCCTACTCTTAGCAGCTTATCAATCTTATCCTTCACTTGTATGGCATAGTTGGGGTTCATCCTATACCTTCTCTACTTGATAGGAATTGCATCCTCTTTTAGGTTGATCTTGTGTTGGTAGAAGCTAGGATCAATCCCCTTCATATCAGAGTAGTTCTATGCAAACACATCTTTGTAGGATTTTTACAATTCCAGGAGTCTTCCTCTAAATTCTTGATTCAATTTAGCATTGAATCTGACTATTTTGGGCTCTTGCTTGTCTCCCACGTTATCTTCTTTGAGCTCTTCTTCCTAGACTCTGATGTTCTGCTTCCTCAGTTGGGCTTCCTTTTACTTGAGAGAGCCATTATGGACTTTTCCTGCTTGGCCTGCATTTCAACCATACTATCCTGAGTGCCTTCCTCATCTTCTTTTACATTATCTTCATTCAATATCATTTCAAGATGGGGGTGACTAGAGCTTCGGGATTGTATCTCTCTACAATCTTCTCAATATTTGCCTCAAATAGTGACAATAGATCTCGATTTCTTTCAGGATATGCTCTTCTTCGTCATCTTCTACCCCTTCCATATAATTTAAGCCTTTTGCATGCAGCGAGACCGAGATGCAGGCCTTCTTTTTTCCCCTCTGCATTGTGATCCTGTCCATATCCCAATTGTGCTTTATCCTTCAACTTCTAAGCCACAGTCTTCCCAACGGCATGGGATATGCACCCGCTATCTCAATGTCACGGTTTGTCCATCCATCTTTCTGTGGTAATTGGGAACACCTAATTACCACTATGTTTGTAGCATGGCACTTGGGTGATTCCGAATTTTCCATGTGTAGAACATATGAAATTCGGGATGGCTGGAAAATCGAACATTCTTTGCTTTTTCATCTCGAGTCACTGAATCTAGAACATCTGTCTTCTTTGGTTCTTTACTCGCCCCATTATTATCATTAGGAACTCAATGGAGTCTTTTTGGGCCCTTTAATTTGCCATGAGGTTATGGAAACGTTTAACTTTTTGACAAATAGGATCCCGCCATGTAAGCAAAAACCATTGGTGATTAAGAGAGATGTAAGAGTGGTCAAAGGGTGCACTTTTCCCCCCAAAAAGGGGAGGATTTTACAATTTTCGGACCTCCATAACATCTCCATACAAGCTCCGATTTGAGTGGAGATTACAGATCCGTGATCTACGCATCAAGAGCTTTCCATAGATATGCTACATGATATGGTTTTATCCGCTAGATTTTAAATTCCATTTTTCCTCCAAAATTCAAATTCGAATAAAGTAGCCGTTTTGAAGCTTCAAATTAGAAAACGTTTCTTCTTAAGAGAAAAGTTTTGACGCCCTTAAACTACCAAATAAAAGGGCCCAAGAAGACTCCATTGAGGTCCTAATGTGTTGCCAATCTTTGCTTTATTGTTGTTGAATTGCTGGCTTCTTTGATCTTGACCCTTGTTAAAAGAGTCACTGAACAAATAGAAATTCAGACTCAAATTAAGGAATTCATTTCTCGAGGATTTATTAGACCAAGTAGTTCACCATATGGAGCACCGGTCCTTCTTGTAAAAAAATAAAAAATGATACTTATCGTATGTGTGTAGACTACAAGGCTCTCAACAAAAACACTATCAAGAATAGATTTCCAATTCCGAGAGTTGATGATATACTTGATAAATTAAGGGGAGCTAATGTCTCTTTAGCAAAATGAACCTAAAATCTAGATATCATCAAGTAAGAATGACCGAGCAAGATATCTATAACACTGTTTTTAAAACTTAGAGTTTTTAGTGATACCATTCGGTCTTACTAATCCTCCTGCGACTTTTAGTCGTATAATGAATAGGATCTTTCTTGACCATCAAAACTTTGTGGTTTTCTTTTTTGATGATATCTTAGTTTTTAGTAAATCTAAAGAAGAGCATGAAAATCCACCATTGACATATCACATACATGTCATAGCCATCAAAGAAACATCATATGAATTTGATGATGAAATATCATTGAATAATGACATGACACCAAATGGTATGGCAATGGAGGAAATGAAGAGGTACAAGAAGAGGGGGAAGAGTGTGTCACGCCCAATCAAACACTCTTACAATAAATGGTAATGACTCCACTATATGAGGGTTAGACATGTTTAATCCTTCGTGCCTTGCAAGCAATGTATGGATGGAGCAATGCTAGTGTGATGAGCCTTTTTCACTGAGTTCTCCTTCATGAGAAAATCAATTCTTTAGTATCATGGTTTATTTTATTAATAAGCTGTACTTTTGGAGAGAGTGGAGCCTCTCTCTCTCTTCAACCATCCTTGGGGCTTTCCTTTCAACACACTAGCCATTTATTGGTTGGGGCCTTCTTCTAAGAAGATAGAGAAGCAAGCAAAAATAAGAGGTAAAGTGTAATTTTATAATTTTTCTCTACTATTCTCAATGTTTTCACTTCTCAAACCCTCTCAAGCTTGAGGAGTTTCTAAATTAGTGTTTATAATGCAAATCAAGCTTTTCTTAAGAGTTGTAATGAATAATTAAGAAAAGTTTACATTTATGCTTAATTAGGATGCTTTTTATATTTATGCTTAATTAGGATGCTTTTCTTAAGAGTTGTAATGAATAATTAAGAAAAGTTTACATTTATGCTTAATTAGGATGCTTTTTATGTTTATCTCTCTCTCCCCCAAAGAATGGTCATTCCTATGACCAATTCTCTATTCAATTGATGCTTCTCATGGAGAAATTCTCAATTCACAAATCAAACTCTAGGCTTGTGAAGCTAGAGGTTAAGAAAATGGTTTTTTATACTTATATGCTAGTAAATTATGGTAATCTTATGAGTTAAATCCATAAATTGGATTTAAGGTTAAAAGATAGTTATACTATCATAATTACATTACTAAGTCTTATTCTTTTCAAAAATATTAAAAATTATCAGTAATAGCAGTAGAGCTATGGTAAATTTTTTAAGAAATTAATACATAATTCATTCTTATGCATAACATGAAAAGAGGACTTCCTACCATATTCTAGGATTGAATATCCTAGGGTAAAAGAATGATTTCATCACATTCAATAAAAAACTAATTTTTAAGGTTTATGTATAATTAAATAATTAAGAAAAGAGAAAATTATGGTAATTTTATTTAAAGGATAAAAGAGGAATTCCTATGACATTTGGAATTCAATCATTTAAATAGGAAGAGTTGAATTCTTAGCATATTGGAATTAATGGATATTTTATTTAAATTCAAAGAGAAATTTTAGATAAATTTATTTTATGCATGAGAAATATTTAAATGATAAAAGAAGAATTACCATGACATTTGAAATTCAATCATTTAAATAGTAAAAGTGAAAATCTTAGCATATTGGAATTAATGGATATTTTATTTTAGATAAATTTATTTTATGAGAAATATTTAAATGATGAAAGTGGAATTTCCATGACATTTGAAATTCAATCATTTAAATAGTAAAAGTGAAATTCTTGGCATATTGAATTAATGGATATTTTATTAAAGAAAAGAGAAATTTTAGATAGATTTATTTGATGATAAAAGAGGAATTCCCATGACATTTAGAATTCAAGCAATTAAATTTAAAAAGAGGAATTCCCATGATATTTGAGATCCAATTAATTAAATGGAAAAAAGAGAAATTTTTAGTACAATTCAATTTATGAATATTTATCAAAAGTGAAAATATGGATAGAATTGATTTTTGTAAATCCCATGAATTCTTTTATTCAAAAGAGGAATATTGAATATAATTCATTTGAGAAATTGAGAAAGAATATGGAAATAGTTGTTGAGAAAAAGAACCTTTGTCTAAGCCAAACAATTGGCATAAATTTAGAAAAAGTCCCATTATCGATATCGAAGTAGGAAAAGCTACTAAATGGGAATAAGATGTGAATGGGATGCGATAGGATGTGAATGGATGTGATAAGATGTAAATGAGATGTGATAGGATGTGAATAGATGTGATAAGATGTGAATAGATGTGATAACATGTAAATGGGATGCGATAAGATGTGAATGGGATGAGATGTGATAAGATGTGAATGGGATGAGATGTGATAAGATGTAAATGGGATGCGATAAGATGTGAATGAGATGTGATAGGATGTGAATAGATGTGATAAGATGTAAATGGGATGTGATAGGATGTGAATAGATGTGATAAGATGTAAATGGGATGCGATAGGATGTAAATGGATGTGATAAGATGTAAATGGGATGCGATAGGATGTAAATAGATGTGATAGGATGTGAATGGGATGTGATAGGATGTGGTGTGATGAAAATGAATGTGGATGAGATGTGAAGTAAATGGATGTGAATGTGAATGATGAGATGAGAATGAGAATGAGATGAGAGGACATGTGAAAGGGTGAGATAGGAAGTAAATGAATGTGGATGTGTATGTGAAAGAATGTGATGTAAATGGATGTGGATGTGTATGTGAAAGAATGTGATGTAAATGGATGTGGATGTGTATGTGTATGTGAAAGAATGTAATGTAAAGGGATGTGGATGTGAAAGTGATGTGGATGTGGATGAGATGTGATGTGATGTGATGTGCTAAAAAGAGATGTGGATGTGGATGAGATGTGATGTGATGTGATGTGCTAAAAAGAGATGTGGATGTGGACGAGATGTGATGTAATGTAAGGGGATGTGGATGTGAATGTGATGTGGATGTGGATGAGATGTGATGTAATGTAAAGAGATGTGGATGTGGATGAGATGTGATGTAATGTAAAGAGATGTGGATGTGGATGTGGATGTGAATGTGATGTGGATGTGGATGAGATGTGATGTAATGTAAAGAGATGTGGATGTGAATGTGATGTGGATGTGGATGAGATGTGATGTAATGTAAAGAGATGTGGATGTGAATGTGATGTGGATGTGGATGAGATGTGATGTAATGTAAAGAGATGTGGATGAAATGTGATGTGATGTGAATACATGTGGATGTGAAGTGATAGATGTGAATGTATGGATAGATGTGGATAGTCCTGCATGTGAATGATTGGATGGATGTGGATGAATGAGATGGGATGTTTATGAATGAGATATGATGTTGATGTGATGTAAAGTGGATGGAATGAATGAGATATGATGTGGATAGATGTGGATGTGATGTAATGTGGATAGAATGTATGTGATGGAATGGGGATACAATGAATGTGATGAATGTGAATGGATGTGATGTGATGTGAGTCAGGATAAGTGTGAATGGGTGAGATGTGATGTGAAATGGATGTGATGTAAATTGGGATAGATGTGAATGGATGATATGTGATGTGAATGGATGTGATGTGATGTGAATCGGGATAGATGTGAATGAATGAGATGTGATGTGAAATGGATGTGATGTGATATGATGTAAATTGGGATAGATGTGAATGGATGATATGTGATGTGAATGGATGTGATGCGATGTGATGTGATGTGAATCGGGATAGATGTGAATGAATGAGATGTGATGTGAATGGATGAGATGTGATGTGATGTGAATCGAGATAGATCTGAATAAATGAGATGTGATGTGATGTGATGGGATGTGAATCGAGATAGATCTGAATAAATGAGATGTGAGGTGAAATGGACGTGATGTGATGTGGATCGGGGTAGATATGAATGGATGAGATGTGAATGAATGTGATGTGGATATGGGTAGATGCGAGTGGATGAAATGTGATGTGGATATGGGTAGATGCGAGTGGATGAGATGTGATGAGTATAAATGTGGAAAGATGTGATGAGTATAAATGTGGAAAGATGTGATGAGATGGAAAATGATGTGGTTGGATGAGAAAGGATGAAGGACGATGGGAATACATATGATTGGACTTGGATTAAGTAATGTGGATTAATGTGAAACAATGTGGAAAGACGAGAGTTCGTTATAGAAACAGTATTTATGACCTATTTTTAAATGACTGTTTTATGTCAAGAATGCTGGGGAAGCATTTTGACCATTTGTGAATGAGGTCGTGGAGACCTAAGTGATAAAGTTACAATAGCTGATGGAGACTCAACGGAGGACGTCTCGCGTAGCACGGTCGGTCGAGGTCTTGACCAGCCTTGGTTCGATTTAAATAGTGAGCTTCCGGTACGGTGGATGAGGGACCAAGGAAGCGGCCTATGAGTGAAGCGCTAGGTGACCTACGAAGGATCCTAGAGGGTGCTGACCATACGGTGCTCGGGCTCTGGGTCACCGAAGATACCCACAAATGCATCGAGGAAGATATTGGAATAAGGAGTAAGAGTTGTTTTCTGAATTCGGGTATGGATCTGGTTGATTGCCCTTGCTAGTCCTCAACAACGGCGGATGAGTCCATAGCTCTTTTATATGGATCTGTTGTTGGTTGATCTTGCTGATCTTCAACGGAGGTCCATCTGGATTTTTATAAGTGAATATATTTCCAGGTACTATGAGCTAGGAACTATTGAAAAGGACCCTGAGTGGACAGGTAGTGAGCGTTCTGGTTGCCAATGATGCCATGGGTACACCGATGAAGAAATGATTAGGAACTAGAAGTCAACCAGATATTTTCGAGGATTATGATCAGTGATACGATGATTTCATTAAAAGATTGTTTTAAAGTTAGTTGAATCTGTGAAACATGCAATTTCATATTGGGTGTGTAAGTGGTGTGACTATCTTGAAGTTTGCATGAAGCGCCAGCTAGGGGGCCTGGGAACTCTTTTCCCTAGTACCCGGGATAAAACATAACCAAATTCCTAAACGGATTCTATCACTACAATGGTTGGGCGGTTGGCTAACCCATGGGACTGGATGGGGTTAGGCTCGAGACTGATGGATCCCTAAAATGAGACTCAATTCTGTTATGGTACGATAGATGAAGTAAATCCTAGACAGTCCTTGTTCTATGGAAAAGAATCAACGGCTGTGCCTCTCGATGAGGAAAAAAGCGTTGGTCTCTATGATCCAAGTGCAAGTCTTTTCCTTGATCTGACCATGTGACTTATGAGTTCGGTCGCATCAGTTTGGTTAGTGATGACCTTGACTACGTTAGAATAAAAATATCCTGGAGGAATTGCCCGTGCTTTCTAGGCAAGGGAAGTTTTTTCTAGGTTTGGTTTTGGGAAAACCGAGGGATTAGTCTCTTGTCCGGATATCCGTGGGGTGGGCGAGGCCCTGAGTGAGAGGCTCTAACATGTATTTGGATTGTTTCCTTAAAATATTAACAAGAATTGGTACAAGGATTTACACATATCCATTCCAAGTGCAACAAAAATAAGGTATTAGATGTATTACTTTTTAGCAACTAGCATATGATGTTTTGCACAAGAAGACTTTCACTAGTTTTTCGGTGGTTGAAGGATCAAGGTGCCTAGTTTTGTCCACTTAAGCATCGTGTAAACAGTTAAAAAAATGCATTTGTTTGCATTTAGTGGCCAATCTCTCCTAGATAACGAAGGAATTTCTTTTCAAGTTATTTTGTTAGAACATCACATGCAAAGTTGGGAATATAGTTGCATAATTTGATTAAGCATTAGATAGTCAAAAGTCTTCATTTCTTTAAGTACAAAGTCAATGTATACAACCTGTCCCAAATTTGGACTAATTCCATAAAATGCCAATATCTTTTACATATAAACTCATGTGACATTCCCACTTTGGACCTTAGATCTTTACATAATATAGAGCTTAACTTGAATTTTTGAGAAAAAATTAAGCTACTTGTCTGTTTTCTTTAAATATTTCAAGGTCTTTATAGTGTTATAATATATGCCATTTTTTACACCCACAATAACTACCACTTAAAATGCTCAATCTTGTAGATAAAAAGAGTGGTAAAACAGTGAGACATTAGTAGAATGTGGTGGTTAGTCAAAATTTCAAATCCAGTGGTTGGATTTTTGATGATCTCTTTGTCAAAATATTCCAGGCGATCAAAAGGCCTACAAACATTAATAATCTAATTAGTAAAATTACATTCTTGAGGTAAATCAACTAGAACCTACAGGGACTAGTGTAATTGTAATGGTGTATCTATGAAAAAAAATTGGATCACTCTAAATATGGAAAGATCATTTTTAATC
Source organism: Cibotium barometz (assembly GCF_041138505.1). Taxonomy (NCBI): domain Eukaryota; kingdom Viridiplantae; phylum Streptophyta; class Polypodiopsida; order Cyatheales; family Cibotiaceae; genus Cibotium; species Cibotium barometz. Next base: position 40,193,488 of record NC_141068.1, read on the forward strand.
ATTTCATCATATTTTTAATTAATTTTGATTAATTATATTAATTTGTATTAACTTAAGTTATATTGGGTTAATTTGAGTGCATGTGTATTTTCTATTAGTTTCTTGATCTCATTTGAAGTACGTTGCTCTCCCAAATTTGCTCTCCAAGCATTGTCCCAGTCCAGCATAAGCTGGATAAAACTAGACATCCTGATCTTGCAACAATCCTTTTACATGATCACATCTTCAAAGAAAATAAAGAGAAATATATGGACCACCACATCTATCCATAGACATTGGGGAAAGAGTGCTTTGAGACATCATTGGTAAATATAATCTTATGTTATGGATAATACAAAATTAGAGAACCGTGTGGTGTGTGAGTTTTAATACACATTAAGTTTATGTACAAATAAAATACCATGTTTATAGAATATAGTTAATAAGAGGAAAGTATTAAGACAAAAAACATACGATAAAACTAATTTACATTAAAACATATGAAAGAGTTACTTTGTTTGACTCTCTACTGCATTCTAATGGAAATAATAGGAAAGCAAACACGTAGACAAACAAAAAAATACGAGGTCAATGTGGTACAAGAAGGATGGCATTGTGTGCTTCAAAGGAGCATGATGACAAATACTTGGTAACTGTCAAGCTTTTTGCTCTGATGTGGAGACACAAGAAGTGGATGAAGAGGGCCATACAAAAAAAATAAAGAATCTTATAGCTCGACAAGTAGGGTGAAGAAGTTTCATTTCTTTGTTCAAGAACAAGCTAACCACTTTTATCAAACATAACTATATTTACAGATGGCAGGTTGACCAATTCAAAGATTGTTTACAAAAGTTCCCAGATGATGTGGTGGTCTCAGTGGTGGACTTCGTAGAAAATTACTCTTTCAAAGTTTAGAATGAGATCTAATCAATGCATTGGTATTCAAACCAGGTGACCATCTTGGTTTGCATATCTTATGTGCACTCGATAATGGGAGATATCAAAAAGACCACCCATTTCTATATCTTTGATGGAAGGTCCATGACACCTTGTTTGTGCAGCACTATTTTCTTTTGCATATAACAGGTGATTGAAAGAACAAAGTAGCAATCTAAAGTGGCATTGGGTGTGTTCTGATGGTGCAGCATCGTAATTTAAAGCAAGGCATCCGTTCTACTTTATTGCGAGGTACTTCAAACTCACTGGTCTTGAGATGATGCATAACTATTTTGGATCAGGACATGGCAAGGGTGAGCACGATGGGGCTAGAGAAGTAATTAAGAGAGCTCTAACAAGTGAGCAGTTGAAGCCAGGTGGATGGACATTAGACAATGCAGCAAGTGTGGTCAATGCAATGAGCAATAGTGGAAACCACATGTCATCCACGAAAGGAGTGAACCAAGAATTTTGGGAAATCAAGGTTCGAGATGTACAAAGAGATATACATTGGGATTCCATGCATGTGACTGGACCACGCTCTTTGCATTGTGTGAATGGTTACTCAAGTATAGATAGACATGCATTGAGATGTAGAAACTTGTCTTGTTTTTGTGATGCTTGTGTGCACACGATGAGTGGAGGAGATGCCAAAACAAAGCATCTAGATCATATGGAAATGTGGTATTACTTGAAGATACAACCCAAACAACATTATGAAGATGCAAATGATGTTTCAACGATGATGGTGGTGCTGATGTGCCTATGTATGCTGGTCACCATGATGATCTGAGCGATGTCCTACATATAGGGCACAACTTTGCAGTCAATGCCAAGGAAGAGGGCGAGGACTTCTACATTTTGAAGTGCTCTTCACCAAAGAGGTTGACAACTATGACCAAGAATGAAAGATCCCTGCCCCCTCCGCGCAACGAATTCGGGGGTGCTAGCAGCGGAAGTAGCACTTCTTGCACGGGAGAAAAAAGGCTACATTTGCTTGTATATGTAAGAATACAGAGCATTGGAAGCTGGATCAACACAATACAAAGTACTATATTGTAGAGAGAAGTGGAGAGTAGACAATATTACTGCTTGAAAAACTTGATTACAAACTGATGGCATGCACCACTTGTGTGCTCCAGGTAAGGAGCTTTAATGGTGATCTGAAAGACTCTAGATAGAGGATGTGTTTCTTACAAGAGTGCATGAACACAATGAACTCAATGATTATGGAGTTCCATAACTCCTCGCATATATAGTACCCCATATGGTAGTTCAATCATCTAACCCTACCCATGACCACATGTATCTACTGACAAGATATATGCACCATGAACTGTGAAGTTTGAACTGTGTGTCCTTGGTTTGTTATCCAACACCTACATAATGCAATCACTTAGTCTGTGAAAGCATGCATCCTACTTAGTAGAGTGCCAAGGCTATATAAGCCATCTCCTAACAATCTGGACACACTTGGCCACCATCTAGTGTCTAAACTAGGAGTTTTCGGGTGCCCGGGTGCTCACACCACAATGGATACTCCTCACAAAGGGGGCCTTACAAAATAGAGCACATCCGTAACATGTAGAAACATCATGAGGTGGAGCATTGAGCAAATGCTTCTCCAACACCCCCCTCTCATCTACTTATAGGTGAACTACCTCTTTGGTCCAACAACGAGTCGATGAAGGTGGTGCTCTTGTAAATCTCTCCTAAGAGACTTTGTGAAAATGCCTACACAATTCTTTGTTGTCAAGAAATAGACAAGCTCCACCTCTCCATCCATAATTAGCTCACACATATAATGATACTATATCTCAATGTGCTTAGTGCAAGCATGAAACACTGGGTCCTTCGCGATGGTCATGCAACTCTGATTGTTGCGCACAATAACACTAGAGCAACACTCACATCTCTCACGATCCTCCTCAACCAAACTACTTCATATGAAGTAAAGCATGCTACCTTGTACTCAGCCTCTATAGAAGAAAGTGCCACTATAGACTGCTGCTTGTCATCGCTAATTTTTAGGATGTAATTCTAGACCCAATAAGAGAGCAGTAAAACGAGAAACTAATTTCTATCACAATCTCTGCCTAATGTGAGTCACAAAATCCAGTCAAGGAATTTCCCAATTTGTAAGTGATGCCATACCCAATGGCTTTGATGTATTTCCACACCCACATCCCTACCTTCCAGGGGGCTGATTTAACAACCTGCTAAGGACAATAACTATAAAGTTGATGTCAAGCTATGTATTACATAGGAAGATCAAAATCCCCACCAACTTCCTAGACTCCTTCATATCCATGAGCATCTCCAATAGAAAGCTTCACATCAACATCCATGGGTGTTACTGACTTGGACTCAACCATGCTGCCAAATTCCTTTAGAATTTCTCCTACATAGTTTTGCTAAGAAATGAATATTCCATTGGACTCTTTCCAGACCTTTATTCCTAAAAAGAAATGCATAAGCCCAAGGTTTTTCATATCAAACTCTGAACTCAACATTTGTTGTGTCTATTGGATCTTCTCTTCATGGTTCCCCATCATAATGAGGTCATCTAGACAATGATTATAAACCTGTGATGCTCAAAGATTACAAATTAGCATCAAAGGTGTTTAAAAATACTAATACTTACAAATAAAGTATCTATCCACTTGTACCATATCGAAGGGGCATGATTCAACACGTACAATTCCTTTCAAGGTCTGCACACTTTGTTCTATGAATCGGGTATGTCAAACCTAGGTAGATGTAGCATATAAACCTCCTCCTTGATATGGCCATTCCAAAAAGCTAACTTTGTATCCATTTGCAATATTGAAGTGGCCAAGGCAAGTAATGTATGAATAGTGGTCAATCTTGCTGTGGGGGGAAATGTCTCTTGAAAATCAAACCCTTTGACCTATGCAAAACCCTTTTGCCCCACGAGCCTCACCTTGTGCTTATCCAATGTAGCATATGACTTGTACTTAGCCTTCCAAACTCACTTAGTGCCATACGATGCCTCATAAGATCCCACATGTGGTTTCTAAAAGTTGAGTAAAACTCTGATTCCATGGACCCCTCTAGTTTGGATTTGCTCTAATGCTTCCTCCAAGATGGATGGCTCTTATACTTTTATTATCTCAGTCATCATCATGGCCATATTGACAATGTGAGCAGCGGCCCTCTTCTACTTCTCTATTCTTTTGGATCTACATGAACAATTTTTGGCTCTTCTATGATTACCAACAACGAAGCTTTCTTATCCAAGAGCTTAACCCATTTTAGGAGAAGGCCCCGTAGGAGGTGTTGCAGGCTTCTATTCTTCATCATGATGAATCCACCTCTTGTGGAGTTGGTACAGTCATTGGTGGTTGTGTTAACTAGGATATGTATTTGTTGAAGGATAGTGTGGATGGAGCCCTCTCCTCCACCTTAGGTTGTTCCTCGTAGATCACTGAGGGTTATCTTCTTTGCCTTAGGGTCATATAGTCGATAACCCTTTGAATCCATACTTTACCCCAAGAAGATACACTTTATGCTCTTGGAGTCCCACTTGGTTTTGGATGAGTCTGGAGGAACATACACAAAACAATCACACCCAAATGTCCTGAAATATGCAATGGAGGTGTCACGCCCTTCACTGCCTTTGTGTAATTCATGTTAAGGTACACCTCAGTTTTAATTAGCTCGACCTAAAAAGAATTCTATAATTCTTTGCCTTGGAGCGTACTCGTGCCATCTCCACCACTCTGTGACTTTTGTGCTCTTCTGCAACACTATTTTGTTGTGGAGTATGAGAATTTATCAAATATCTCCTTGCAATAGGCATTAAACTCAATTGATCTATTTGGAATTTCTTCAGTCTCTTTATTGTCTACTTTTCTATCAAGTTATTGCATACTTTAAACTTTCCAAAAGCTTCAGTCTTATCCCAAAGAAAACACACCCACATCTTTCTACTAAAGTCATCGATCGGGTAACAAGGAGTAGGAAGAACCACCCAATGCCAAAGATGTGCATGTACAAGCTCTAGAGGAGCCTTTGCATGGTTCTTTCTTTCTTGTGGAAATGCATGCCGATGCTACTTGCCCATCATATAGAATTCACACATAGATGACATCTTTGAAAATGCTGGTAGATGTGCCACAATCCAAGACCTTTGCATAATGTTTAAGGCTACAAAGCTTAGGTACTCAAATCTCTCATGCCATAGCTTACTTGTCCCCACATCAACTCGGGCTGTAAAAGCCAATAGCTCATACAAGTTGTTGTGCTAGATTCCTTTTCCAATGACATTGGCAATATCATCTATGATGAGATGCACCAACCTGATTGAAGAAAACCTTCAAGTCATGGAAAAGCTATGGGTTGCAATAGATCATACATTCATGTTGATGTCATGTCTGGCACATAAAGACATTCGATAACTTCTTAGTATCACTATTGCTAGAAACAAAAGAAATGGATTATTATGGTACTTGAACCTAGGCTAGGCATTTGTGTCGTTTCCTAACTACTACTAGGATGGAATCTCCCACAAGCTTGAGGAAGGTATACCAACCCTTTTGATTGGTTATATGTGAGGGTGCTCCATTGTCGATGATCCATGAACGATGCCAAGGAATGTTGTCCTTTTGCACACAAATTTCTTATATTTCCATAGACAGCTTCAATTCCTCTTCAACATTGTTCTTGGACTCCTCCTAAAGCTTCAAACTGCCACTCTTCTCAAGTTCTTCCTTTAGTCTACATGCCTTGACTATGTGGCTAGGCTTGTGGTAGTAGAAACACTTTTCCTTAGATTTATTCTTCTTTTTAAAAGCATTAGGGCTACCAAAGCTTTACCTTCCAATTGCCTTTCTTTGCATTTGTAGAGATTAACACGTTGCACTACCATCTTTGGCTTTAAAATTCATCCTCCCCTCCTCCTACACTAGCACTACGCCAAACTTCTCAAAAGTAAAAGATAGGTTGCACACCTGCATGTTCAATGGGGTCACCAAACGTTCATATTTTGGAGGTAACACTTTGATGCAGCTATGTGTTTGATCTCCTTGCTGACCTTAGTGATCTCCACCATCGCCATTTAATCTCGTAGATTATTTTATTCATGATATAAATTGCTTTGCTTCTTCTCCATCAAAATGCCTTTCTACTATAAAGTTGATTCTCAAGGTTTTGAATCCTTATCTGATTCCTTGTCTCATTCCGGTTCTGTAGAGCCTACCATGCTTTAGAAGCTATGGTAGTATGTTGAATCAGGGTTATCATCAAATTAGTGAAATTAGTGATGATGTCACATATCGTATTTGCATTTCTTTGCCTCCATGCCAAAGCAAGAATAGGATTTGGCAGTATGGTCGGTAGATCTGGAGTAGGACACCACTTTGCATCAAACACCATATTAGTGAATTTGGGAATTTCCCAATTCCCATTTTTGAATACTTAAAAAAGGGGGACATGGATAACATGTTTGTAAGTTTCTCAAAACCCTATCATATGACCTATCGTTGGAAAGCGCTTGAAAAATGGAATCCAAAGAGCTATAAAGCGCTCATTTTGGATTAGTGGTGTTCAAGTTATGGTTAATCCAAACTTTTGACCACGTGTCCCAAACTTGTGGAAAATTCCCATATTCCCCAATATGGTGTTATCAGCCCCCTGTTGTAGTTTTCCACAACTCATAAAAATCAAGAATGGACCTAGTCTTGAACTTCCAAAGAATATTTTTTCCTATCCAACTTCCCATCACCAAAATGTGGAGGGTGGGCATGAGCAACTATGTTGTTTGTAGGTTGGGGTGGGCCAGCTCTCCAAATCTACCTTCACATAGCAAACTGCCAAAAGCAAGCTTTGCCAAGATGCTTTGATACCATGTAAGAATACACAGTAGCATTGAAACTTGGATCAACATAATATACAAAGCATTATATTGCAAAAATAACTAGAGAGTAAATAATATTACTGCTTGCAAAAGCTTGATTACAAACTCATGGCGTCCGACCACCCATGTGCTCAAGGTAAGGAGCTTTGATTGGCGATCTAGAGAGACCCTTGATGAAGGATGTCTTTCTTACAAGAGTGCTTAAACAGAATGAACTTGATTATAATAGAGTTCCACAACTACTCCCATATATAGAACCCCATATGGTAGGTCAATCATTTGACCCTACCCATATATAGTACCACATATGGTAGGTTGGTCATTCGACCCTATCCACCATGACCACATGTACCTGTCGCCGATGGGATATGCACTATATGATGTATGAACCTCTTGCAACATAAGAATAGTGTGTCTTCGATCCAATGCCCACATAAAGCACACTTAGTCTACACACGCATGCATCCTACTTGGCAAAGTGCCAAGTCTACATAAGCCATATCCTAACCATGTGGCCACCATCCAGTGTCTAAACTGGGAACTGTTGTGTTTACCACAACAGTTACTCATAAAGGGAGCCTTACAAAATAGAGCACATCCGTAACCGATAGAAAGATCACAAGTATAGAGCATTGAGTAAATGATTTTCCAACACTATATATGCTAGCAACATAAATGGCATATTTTTGAATGCACATGAATTTAAAACTTATCGTAGCTCTTGGTTCTCATTTTGTATCCCTTGTAAAATCATATGCTAGCAACCTAAATGGCATATTCTTGAATGCACATGAGTGTAAAACTTATTGTAGCTCTTGGTTCTCTTTTTGTATCCATTGTAAAATCATATGAAATGATTTCACCTTGTACCATCCATAAGTGACACTATCCCCCCCATTGTTGTGGGGCAAAAAAGTGTAAAACTTATTCTAGTCCTTGTTTCTCATTTTGTATTCTTTGTAAAATCATATGAAATAAATTCATCTTGTACCATCCATAAGTGATACTATCCCATTATTGTGGACCTTGTAATTTTTTTTCTTTTTATCATTCATGAGATTTGTTTCCAATAGTATATATGCTAGCAACATAAATGGAATATTCTTGAATGCACACGAATTTAAAACTTATCATAGCTCTTGATTCTCATTTTGTATCCCTTGTAAAATCATATGCTAGCAACCTAAATGGCATATTCTTGAATGCACATGAGTGTAAAACTTACCGTAGCTCTTGGTTCTCTTTTTGTATCCATTGTAAAATCATATGAAATGATTTCACCTTGTACCATCCATAAGTGACACTATCCCCCCTTGTTGTGGGGCACATAAGTGTAAAACTATTGTAGTCCTTGTTTCTCATTTTGTCTCCTTTGTAAAATCATATGAAATGAATTCATCTTGTACCATCCATTAGTGATACTATCCCATTATTGTGGACCTTGTAATTTTTATTCTTTTTATCAAATGAGATTTGTTTCCAATAGTATATATGCTAGAAACATAAATGGAATATTCTTAAATTCACACGAATGTAAAACTTATCATAGCTCTTGGTTCTCATTTTTTATCCCTTGTAAAATCATATGCTAGCAATCTAAATGGCATATTCTCAAATGCACACGAGTGTAAAACTTATCATATGAATGCACATTGTTGGTTCTTATTTTTTTATCCCTTGTAAAATCATATGAAATGACTTCACCTTATACCTATGAGAATGTGGCACAACGGAAAAAGATACAACAAGAGAAAGTATACTAGACAATGCAATAGAGATAATGGAGATTATTTTAAAATTTTGATTATACCAAGCAAGAGATAGGTACAATATGATGGTGCTGTCCACCTGTGCGCTCTGGTGTAGAGCTTAGATGGTGATCTAGATGGAGGACATATTGAGAGTATAGGGAATATATGCTCTCACAAGCATTGGATGCCTTAGATTGTGCCAACTATGTCCATTTATAGTGCTGCAGGTAGTGCGGTGGACACGTCCAAGATGTGGGTGACTACGTTGCATTGATGCGGCTCACTGCCCACTTATTCATAATGCATCCCAATTGACCACCGCCCCAATAATGATGAAGTTAGTATCTGAGAGAATATTTCAAGGAATATTACCTATACCTTTTCGCGCTAAGACCCTTTCCAACATCTAAGCTGGGATTCCCACTAAAGATATATGCACCAATGGCTTCTCCTCATAATGGGGGTTGTACAAATGTGCACCATACATTATTGTGAGATACATGCTGAGAGGCAGGCATTGAAAATATACTAACAATATCATCCATAAGCGACATCATCCTCCATTGTTGTGGGCCCTATGAGTGTAAAACTTATCGTGGCCCTTGGTTCTCATTTTGTATCCTTTATAAAAATAGATGACACAATTTAACCTTGTACCAATGTCCATAAGTGACACTATCCCATTGTTGTGGACCTTGTAATTTTTATTCATTTTACCATGAGATTTTGGACATGGTAATTTTTATTCATTTCACCATGAGATTTTTTCTCTCATTTTCTATTAAAAAAAGAAACATAATCACTCGCAAATTGTTAGTAGTAAGACTTTCATCTCTAAGACTCTCTTAACTCCAATAGCATGTTTCCACCTTAATGCCATAGCTTATTTGCACACTGATATCTTGATGTTTTCCAATGGAATTTGTCACAAACTTGTAGGTATTTCAATGAATAGCATTATTTTTATATTTGTAAAGGAGAAGTGAGAGAATATGCACACTCACATAGACAAACACTATTCAAACTTAAAAGTAAAAAATAGAGAAGAGTAAGAATATTAATTTAATCTTTTGATCGTAAGATTTTTATGATTGTTTAAACTAAAAGGGTTGATATTCATTATATTAACGTTCTTAAGGTCATCCACATTTGAACACACTACTAGTTACTAGACTCTACTACTAGTGTGATGTGTGAACTGTATACATAATTCAATTTACAAAAGAGATAAAGGTTAATATTTCTTAATACATGAAGCTATTAAAGATTTTGGAGCCTTATTTTCTAGTATTAAAATAAATATGAGGAACCATTTGTCTTTAAAAAATGACTTCTTCATGCAGAATTCTTCATGCAACCCTTATTTAAAAAAATCAAAACTTGAATTGATACACCTCTGAAATAATAGAGTGGTGGCAATGCATATCTTTTGTAAAAATTCAAAAGTTGAATGCATCAAGAAGAGCATGTATCTATAAAGTCTCATTATTTCCTTGAAATTGTTTTAGATCTATGTAAAAACATTTAGCCCATTTGTCAATTCTTGATTACTCCTTTATTTAGTTTTTAATCTCATATGCATCATGAAACAATATTCACATAATATCGCAGTCACTTGACTCCATTGATCTACATAAAAAATCCAATGTTATTGGCATGGATAATTTAAATAAGAGAAATAACACTAGTTTAAGTTTTGATTTCTTGTACCATTGACAATTTTGATTTGCGTGTGAGACTGACGCCTTATTTTCAATTTCATGGTCCTTCACATACAAAAAGCACTTGATATGTATAAACACACACACACACACACACACACACACGCACACACACATTTACTATGCCAATCTATTGGTAGATGGGTGGCATACACATGATCACATGTGGTGTTATAAAAATTATATATATATTTTTTGGGTTAAAAAAATACATGGGGGTTTTGTCCTAGCCAATGTGAACTGGCAACCAATTGTAGTCTGACTGCCTTAAATTACTCTTGTTTCTAGAATACGACTTTGATGTTTTGGGACTATTTTGTCCTTCTTTAATGAAGGGGCTGCACTACTGTTAAGTTTGGGCAATGACCTAAATCGTAGCTTGGATGTTCTCTAACTGATTCTGGCACGCACCACATATGGACATTTTTTGGTTCATGGAACACTTGTAGTTGATGGTGGTGGCTGATGCGGTGCATTCAACTCTAGTTTGGGTTTTTGACAACTTTGATGATCCTAGTCATTAGTTCTTGTGTGCTGTTGACTGATTGATGAAATCTATGATTCTTGTACTTACTCTTATCATATCTACAATTTATTCGACTATTGTCTAGACTGGCTGCAAGTCTTGGCTGAGGACCTTGCCATTTTTTCTTTCTTGGGTATTTGGAGAATGCTTTGGTTTGAAGCATTGCTTTTGGTTTCTTAGCTTTATGTTTTTAACTAGTCACTGATTACTCTATTATTGGTTGATTTAGTGCTATGGGATGGGATGGGATGGGATGGGATGGAACTTAGGGCCTGTATTTGAGTTGACTTTCTACTACCACTACAAATTTGATTTTATTTGTATTCCTTGGGTTTTTCTTCTGCCACTACACACACACACATCTATTATATAAACAAAACCAAAAAATACCATGTGTTGTGTAGTTTATTGCAGTTGTTGTTTTGAACATTTTTCTTCTTTCATTTTCTCAAATTCTTCTATTGTTTTTGTAGCTCCATGAACTTATTATCATTCCTTTTGAATAGTCTCATCAAATTCCTTTCGAATTTGGATGGATTTAAAATTGAGCTGACATTCCTAATCACTCCTTTTGGTGTTCAATCTACAGCCTTGTTCCATGAAATTCCTTTTGAATAGTCTCATCAAATGCCTTTCAAATTTGGATGGATTTAAAACTGAGCTGACATTCCTAATCACTCCTTTTGGTGTTCAATCTAGAGCCTTGTTCCCAAAACACAATGAGGAGGGAATATTGTTAGTATGTGCATATCTACTTCTTGCAAGGACCTTTGGGTCATACCTTTGCATAATCCTTTCTATGTCTACTTCAAACAAGGAAAGCAAATCTGGATTCTCCTTCAAGATCATCTCTTCTTCATCATTTTCTACCCCTTCTAGGTAGTTCAGTCCTTCTGCATGCATTGGTTGGTTTTTGGGCTTCGCCTGCCTTTTCTTGCCACTGAGATACATACCTTCTTTTTGCCTCTTCTGATCGTAATCTTGTCCAAATCTCAATTATGTTTTATTCTTCCACTCTAGAGCCAAGGCCTTCCTAGGAGCATGGGATATGCACCTGCTATCTTGGTCATCTTGAGAACGATGAAAACAAGAGTGAAGCTACACCCTACCACCCCTATCTATTCTCCCACAATTATCTCGACAGATCGCACCCTTCTCTAGTCAGCCATGCAAGTCTAGAATGGACAAGGCTACATGTCAGCCATCCCTAGCTTTTTAGCTAAGCTATCTGATATTATGTTGACTCGTGACCCTCCGTCTAGATTGACTCTTGTTACTGTCTCACCTCTGATCTTGATGGTCACTTCTAGAACAGAAGTGTCATAGTCTTGCACAGTTTGCCCCTCTATTGCCAACTCCACATCCCTTGCCCCTAACAACCAAGTTTATTATTGTAGCACTAACAAAAGAAAAGCCATCATTTCATGACATCGTCTCAATGACAATCCCTCTTCCCAAAATCCCAAAGTCTATAATCACAAAAGACATCGAATCCATAATTAGATTTGCTAAAATTCAAAACATAGTCTCTACCTCGATAGCCCCTCCTTTATTGAAGACCCTAGCCTTTTCATCATCTATGCCGCCAATCTATGCCACCAATACCCATAACTAAAGCCTCACCAACTCATATCCAAATAAAAGCTTCAATTCCAATAAGGAAAACTTATGCTCCACCACCAAGAAGAGCATCAAGATATTTTCAAAGCATCAAGAGGTGGATGGAAAACTAGCGCTTACTTCAAGCACAAGGATTCTATGAGGGGAGCATTCCTATTTGGCTACCTAGTCAGACCAAACAATGTTCACTTGGAAAAATTCCAAGGCCTGACAAGAAGAAGAAAACAAGGCAACCTCAACCATGGAATCCAAAGCAAACACACAAGAGAATGCCATTAAAGGAATATATGGATTCCATGAGTATTATTGTAAGCCCAATGATATCATGAAGGTGTAACCCAAGTTTGGATCCCAAGAAGGAAAACCCTACTCCCAAAGAGGAAGGGATATAATCCTAGGAAGAAGTATGCACCAATATGGAGAACAAAGCCAACGAATGTACACACTGCTCAATATCAAAGAATTCATCAAAGAAAGGTACCCACAAACCTACTTCAAGCTCAGAGATACTATGAAGGTAATACCATCATATGGGTGCCTAAAGCTTTCAAGATTAATCAGGTTTTATCATCAACTTCAACTCAAGGAGATAATTCCACTTACCTACTCCAGAATGACTTGCCCATCACGTCATCCAATGAAGGGATGTAAATGGAGATGTCCCCAAATATCATCTACATAAAACCACTCTTTGAACCAGAAACTAAGGTTGCAGAAGCTCAATGGTAGACACAAGCACCTACACTCCCAAAAAAAGTTGTAGTATAGACACAAGAACCCCCTACTCGTAGGAGTGCAAAATCGGAATAAAGGAGACACAAGAACCCCCTACTCGTAGGAGTGCAAAATCAGAATAAAGGAGACACAAGAACCACTGCCTGAAAAGGTAAAATGCCACAAGAATCTTCCACAAACAAGATCAGTAAATGCTACTAGAAATAAGTCAACTTCTAGAAAGAGGTATAATTTTAATGTCAAATGCACGCAAGTACATTTCTAATGGCAAAAAGTTCAACACAGTCAAGCAATTTTCATGCTGTGAGTCTTCTAAAATCACATCCTGTGTGCCTTTCTCTTTTAAAATCTTGCCACTAGAAATGTATAGAAAATGGTCATTTAAGGTGAATTCTTGCTCTACATGATCATAAAAGACTTAAAACATGGTAACATCAGGAAGTCATCTGCTGTGATTCTCCAAAAATAACGATCATGATTGCCATGTTCGCAAAAGTCACTCCATTAAAAGCTCAATAAATAGTTGAAGGATGGTATTAATGAGTGTAAAGCATCATCAACATCACCAAAAACATTAGCTTTGATCATCATAATTTTACAATTACACCACACAAGAATCACATAATGATTTGGAGTCACGACCGTGATCAATAATCACACCAATGATGAAGCATTAGGGGAAGGTTGAGGTCTATAGGGGCCCTTTAAGATGCCATGTGATTTAAAGGTTATTAAGGAAAAGGGCCAATCATGTGATGCCATGTATACAAAAATGTTGGGTGATTAAAGGTGGTCAAAAGATTCTCTAGAAGATGCCTTTTTGTACTTTTCATTCCCAAAAAGTGGGGGGGGAAAGTTTTTGAAATTTCAGACATCCATAACTTCTACATATGAGCTCAAAATTTGTCGAAGATTAGAGATCCAGAATCTACTCGTTCGCTGAGCTCTTTTCATAGATATGTCACATGATATGGTTTTGCCCACTCAATTTTAAATTCAATATTGGCGAGAAACTTTGAAATCCAAACTTCTAGCCATTTGAAGAATAAGAAGGTACATTTTAACAAAAAGTCATTAAAATCATAATATGGCAGCTTAAAGGGCCCCTATAGACCTCAACCTTCCCCTAATGTCACCCTCTCAATAATTTGCACATAAAATAATCTTGCGCACTCTCTATATATCATCTCAGCAAAAAAAAACCATAAACCCAACAATGTGATTTATGCCATTTCATCATAAGTCATGCTGTGTGTCAAGTCATCAAAATCACAGCTACCAACATGTGTCCAAATGTATTCAAATCATGGCGATTGCTTTCAAATTACACTCCATATGTATTATCACGGGAGTAAGATTTTCTCATATATTTTCTAATATTTTATTATCCAATTTTTGTTTTTAAGAAAGCTTATAGAGCAAACATGGGCAAAAAGAACTTTATAATATATTTTTATAAATAATAAAAACTATAAATGCTTAAGCGGGGATGCTTTTGCCTCGCGTTTGGGGAGACAAATGGTACCCAATCTTATGTTTTCTCTTTGGTGATTATACTTTCTGTTTTGCACGCTTCCCAAGATCTATTGTTTTTCATCACAGTGGTATCAGAGCCTGGCGATGCTCTGTCAAATTCTCATACAAGAGGTTTTTGGTGTTTTTATTTCTAGCACTCGGACGATTGTGCAAGGGGACGATGCCTAACAGATGCACCATGCAGCCCAATACAAGATGTATGCACATGGACAGAGGAAGGGCAGTTGCACTAACTCACATGCCGGCGCGCTGACTATGATCAATAAGGAGATGCTTCTCTCTCTCTCTCTCCCATGATTTGAAAACATAGGGAGCCCTTTGTGCATCTTATACCCTCCTTGTCAAGTGGAGGCATCTTCATACGGGATAAAAGGAGGGCTGCGTGAGCTGAGGTGTGAGTGAAGAAGAAGAGAAGGAAGAAGATAAAGAAGAGAGAGAGAAAGAAGAAGAATCTTGAAGAAAAAGAAGAATAAGGAGAAGAAGAGGGAAGAAGAAGAAGAAGAAGAAGAAGAAAAAGAGAAAGAAGATGGAGAAGAAGAAGAAGAAAGAAGAGGGAGAAGAAGAAGAGAAAGATGAGGGAGAGTAAGAAAGAAGAGGGAGAAGATGAAGAGAAAGAAGAGGGAGAAGAAGACAGAAGAAGAAGAATAAGAAGAGAGAGAGAGAGAGAAAAAAAAAAGCGGTTATTGCTATATGAGACCAAAAGTGATTATTGTTATATGGTTATGACCAAGCCAAATACAATGGTTTTAGATTTGTCCTCGGCTCTATAGGGATTTGGGACTTGGGTAGATTTTTGGTTATGCACCTAACTTGGGTTGACGTTATTCTGGTCCGTGTGGTTATTTCACTTAAGTTTATAGACTTGAGTTTATGCATGAGGGTAGGCATGTTGTTATGTGTGGTGTAAGCATGATGTGCAGGTTAGACCGATGATTTCTACCATGGAACCGTGTTGATCCAATAATTATCAGCTCGACTTATGCATGATAATTCCTCATCTTTACCGAATGATTATACTTTTAGTTATTTATGAATTGTTTTAAATTCTCTATTTTTCTTTACTTTTTCATTTTGTAGCCAACAGTACATCAAGGTAAGACTTTCTTACTTTTGGATTCTATTTTATGTCATCAAGTTGTATTTAATATTTGTTATTTACAGTTATCTTTATAGCAACTTTTAAAAAAGTTTCAAATGCACATGTTATCTACTTTTCATCACCTGGTTTGACATTAATCTAAAAAATAATATATAGATTTATGTATTTTTTTTTAGTCCTAATTTATTTTGCTAGAACGTTGGGAAAACAAAATTTATATTCCAAATCAAGATGATACATACAGGTGAGAGCAATGCTACGATGCTATCTGTAGAATGAAAATACAGGACTATAAGGCCCAAATCCCAAAGGGGATAAAATAGTGCTATCTAAGCACATCCCTAACTAAGCACAACTCTAGCTAAGCACAAAGTGCCATAACTTGACATAGCTAGATAATAACTGAATGAACATGAGGTCACGTAGGCCCCATGGGTCCGGGGGAAAAAACCTCCAGCTGCCGGAGTAAAAAGTGCCCCGTGTGATCACTGGCACTCCCCGTGGGTATGTAACGGAACGGTAAAACCCAACAAACCCCCCTGGAGTGATATGTGATCACTGTACAAGTAAGCATCAATCACCAAAAGTAAATAGGTTTAAGGCATGTCGAAAGGCCTCAAACTTCTCCCTGGAAAGTGCTTTGGTGAAGATATCTGTGACATTCTGATCAGTAGGACAGTAGATCAGACTGACATCCCCTGCATGTAACCGCTCCCGTACAAAGTGATAGTGAACCTCAATATGTTTCGTCCGTGCATGAAACACTGGGTTCTTAGCCAAAGCAATAGAACTTTGACTATCTGAAAAGATGGGAGTGGGCTCATCAACAGAAGAAGACAAATCAGCCATGAGTCTTCTGAGCCATACACACTCTACAACTGC
The DNA here is from genome assembly GCF_041138505.1 of Cibotium barometz. Taxonomy (NCBI): domain Eukaryota; kingdom Viridiplantae; phylum Streptophyta; class Polypodiopsida; order Cyatheales; family Cibotiaceae; genus Cibotium; species Cibotium barometz. Next base: position 40,210,151 of record NC_141068.1, read on the forward strand.
CGTGAAGGCTGCCTTGTACTCAGCCTCACATGAACTGGTCGCTACCGTGGACTGCTTCTTGCTCAACCATGATATACAGCAAGAACCAAGGAAGAAACAGTTACCACTGGTACTCTGTCTGGTGTCAAAATCACCTCCCTTGGGATAAAGCAACCCAAGGTGCCGTGAGCCCTGCAAATAACGGAAGACCCGTTTCACTGCCTGCCAATGTGAAGCACGAGGACTGTGCATGAATCTGCTCAACTGTGACACTGCATACTGGATGTCTGGCCTAGTGTTACACAAGTAAATAAGGCATCCAACAGCCTGAGCATAGGTACTCACATCAAAAGGTTCACTGCTATCATGCAGTGACAACTTAAGCCCTGTCTCCATAGGAGTACTAATAGGCTTACAGTCTTGTAGACGGAACCTCTCAAGAAGTTTGCCCACATACTTCGACTGTACAAGCCCAATACCTTTCTCATCCTGTATGAACTGGATACCCAAATAATAATGTAGTGGCCCCAAGTCTGACATGTCGAATGTCTTCTTCAAATCAGCCTTGAAATCTGCAATTTTGACATCACTAGTGCCAGTCAGCAGTAAATCATCAACATAAAGTATGATGATAATCAAATCCCCCCCGTCCTGCTTAACATAGAGGGTGGACTCAGATGGACAGTTGACATAACCCTGGCTCAGCAAATAAGCATCTATCTTGGCATACCATGCCCGCGGAGCCTGTTTCAGCCCATATAGTGCTCTTTTCAACCTGCAAACTTTACGTTCACTGCCAGGTACTGCAAAACCAATGGGCTGATTTACATAAACTTCTTCCTGTAGATCCCCATTCAAAAATGCAGTTTTGATATCAAGCTGAAATACTGTCCACTGATAATGGGCGGCCATAGCAATCACAGATCTAACTGTAGTCATGCGGGAAGTGGGGGCAAATGTCTCATCATAGTCAATCCCCTTCTTCTGTGCATAGCCCTTTGCAACAAGCCGGGCTTTGTACCTGTCAATGGAACCATCTGCTTTACGTTTAACCTTATAAACCCATTTGGTCCCAATGGCCTTCTTCCCTATAGGCAAGTCTACAAGATCCCATGTATGATTGCTCTGTATGGAGTGCATCTCCTCCTGCATGGCTGTCCGCCAATGCTCATAAGCATTTGCATCATCAAATGAGTCTGGCTGCTCTTCATCTGCGCATACCTCCATAACATAATCCAAAAGATGACCCTGCTCATGCAACCTAGCATCTGCACGTGTACGGCCAACAACTGGAGCATCCAAATGGCTGTCCCTCATAGTAGTAGTATACCACCTGGGTAACTGCCTCGCTTCCTGTATGCCATCCAATTCTTGCTGTACTTCATGTTGCATATCCAAATCTGCCATAGGCTGATTTCCAGCAGCTACAGGAGGTGCTACTGGCTGTGCATTACCACCAACAACAGGAACACCAACTGTATCATCCATAGGAATAGGCAAAAGCCTCTCAAATATGTCAGGAGGAGCCTGATAAGACTCATAACCAGCCAAGGAAAGTTCTGATTTTTCGTCGAAAATCACATCCCTGCTAGTCAAAATTTTCTTACTGACAGGATTATAGAGCCTATAGCCCTTGCTCTCCTTACTGTAGCCAACAAAAATGCATTTGACTGCTTTGTCATCAAGCTTTCTTCTGATCTCCTTTGGCACATGAGCATAAGCAATACAACCAAAAGTACGAAGATGTGCTACAGAAGGTCTCCTGCCATACCACGTCTCAAAAGGTGTAACCTTCTTCAGTGCCTTTGTAGGACACCTGTTCAAAATATGGCATGCTGCCATGATTGCCTCCATCCATAGGACATTCGGCATCTTTTTAGCCTTGAGCATGCACCTGGCCATCTCAAGATGTGACCGATTCTTAATCTCAGCCAAACCATTCTGCTGAGGTGTGTAAGGGCATGTGTACTGATGAGAGATCCCTCTCTCCTGCAAAACAGTATTTAAGATCTTTGACATGTATTCCCCCCCTCGGTCAGATCTGAGAGACTGCAACTTACATGAGGACTGATTTTCAGCCATGGCTATCCAAGCCATAAATGCATCATACACTTGTGACTTCCTGGTCAAAGCAAATATCCATGTGAACCTGGAAAAGTCATCAATAAAAGTGACAAAATAGAAGTGACCCCCCAATGATTTAACATTCATGGGTCCACAAACGTCACTGTGTACAACCTGTAACTTCTGTGTGGCTCGAAAGGACGACCTGGCAAAAGAAAATCTGTGCATCTTCCCCAAAATACAGCCCTCACAAACATGTGGTGGTGGCTTCTGCATAGGAGGCAAGTCCTCCACCATGCTGTGTCTGTGCATAAGCATCAAACTTCCAAAATTGACATGCCCCAGACGAGCATGCCATAACTCTGCAGTGGACTGTGCAGGAGTAAGAGTGGTGGCCAAAAAAACAGCCTGATCAACAGGCTCTCGTGTATCCAACTGATACAGGCCACGCGTCAAAGTACCTGTCATCAAAAGACAGCCATGCGGGCTTCTTACAACACACTGATCTCCCTCGAAAGCAACAATAAGTCCACTCTTCGCCATGGAAGATACTGATAACAGATTCTTTTTGATTCCTGGTACAAACAAGGAATCCGTGAGGCATACAGTGGAGCCATCTATGGCTGTAAGTATAATCTTACCCACACCTTTCACTGGATAGGTGGCACCATTTGCACATGCCACAGTCTTTTTGACAGAAGGAGGTATCATGGATGCAAAGAAATCACGCCTGGCTGTAATGTGCTTTGAAGCACCACTATCAAAGTACCAAGCATTATCAGACTCACCAACATGTAGTGCATGGGAAGCATCATAACTGCATGTATAAAAACACCAATCCTGCTCTTCAACAAAATCAGCATTCTCTTCTGTAGTACCTGCAATAGAAGCATCGGCAACTAGACCTTTCTCCCTTTGCCTTTCTCGTGCAATCCTCTTAGGACACTCTGTAATGAAATGCCCTGGCTTTTTGCAATAGTGACAACGCCCTTTCTTCTTAGGCTTGTCACCATCCTTCTTCACGCCTGAAGAAGTAGTTGCACTAACACTGCCATGTGGTTTTGGTACAGGATGGGGTTTAGGCTGAAACTTGCCTTTCCCTTTAGATCTAGCATAAAAAGCATCCTCTGCAGCACCCGTCCTCATATCCTTGTTCTTCCTAACCTGCTCCTCCTGCAACAATAAAGAAACCAGCTCCTGGTATGTGAGTGGCTGTGGTGCATTCCTCAAAGACAAGTTCAACGAAGTATGGAAACCCAAGTAAGACGGTGGCAAAGATCTCAAAGCTGTCTGAACAAGCTGAGACTCTGGTATGATCTCATCAATGTTGATCAGCTGCTCTCTCAAATCTTGTATCCTATTCAAATGTGTTTGCATAGCATCACCTTCCTTCATCTCAAGATGATCCAGCTCTCTCTTTAAGAAAGAAACTTTAGCTTCATTCCTGGCTGCGTATAACCTCTCCAAGGTTAGCCAGGCTGCTCTAGCATCTGTGCAAGAGCGAATATGTGGAATAATCTGTCTCTGCACTGAAAGAGAGATAAGAGACATAGCCTGTGCATCTCTCTTATCCCACCTCTTCTGATCATCCGTCCTAGGAGGAGGTGGAGGTGGTGCCAGTTGCTGTTGCCTACCCCCCTGAGGTGGAGTGGCAGGTGCAACTGTAAGAGGCCTAATCTCGTCACCATTGACATACTCCCAAAGACCTTTGGCCACCAAGATGTTCTTCATCATGAAGGACCACATCGAAAAATTGGTGCCATCAAGCCTGTCCTCCTTGGACACAATCTGTAGCACATCATTCTGATTCTGTGCCATTATATGCAATCAAAAAGACAGTAACACACAGTATGTGTGTCTCACAACAAGTGTACCTGCAGCAAAATAAAAGAATACCCAAGAAAGAAGGTCACTTTATGTGACACTTACGGGATCAATAATTCTGATTTTCTGCTGCAGCATAATCAATGCATCAAATGTCTCACTGTAGTATCTGACAGTGCCTGCAATCTCCCACTTATGACAGTGAAGTCAACTATAAGTGCATTCACCACTGAGAGTTCTCAAAGCACATAAATCTGAATATTTAAATTCAGGCCTGCATTATTTCTGTGCATAAATCCCTGTGTAATCAACTCAAAAACTGAGTATTTTTGTCCAAGCTTGTATCTGATACTTCACACAATGTTCTTGAGCATAAAGGAATGAAAAGCCCCTTGTTTATCCACCACAGAACTGAGATTCACTCAGTGTGGATCAACAAGATAAATGTTGGTCTGGCCGCCTATAAGGCAGGCCTCTGCTGCCTGAATCTCTCTTGGGAAAGCTGATTGGACAGCCAATGCATGGCCCTAGGGTGGCTATAACTCTTGCCAGGTATCTTCCAGATGGCCTTGTTGCAAGAGGAACATCAATGATGATCTCTTTCTCAGTGGGCTTCTTGGCTGTGGCCTTGATCTCGATCAGATAGCTCCTTCCAACCCACCCGATCCATCCTGCAATGTAGAGAAACAAAATGCCCGGATACACAAATTCGCCCAGATTGGCTTGGTCCCCATCCACAATCAAATGCGGCAGCCTGTCGGTTCCGCACAGCAGACCCTGCTTGCCATAGAAATCGAAGCGGCGATTGGTCTTCTCGATGGTAGCGTTGATAGCTAAGGCGGGGGCGCTATCAGGGGCGTACTTCTCGAGCCGTTTGGCGAGCTTCTTGATCTCCTTCTCCTCACGTTTGGCGAAGGCCTTGGAGTCCTTGCAGGGTAAAGCCAGCGACGTCGGCGAGGGCGGGGAGGGAGGGATCGTGCTAGCTGTTCTGTGCAGACCTGCTCTGATACCAAATCAAGATGATACATACAGGTGAGAGCAATGCTACGATGCTATCTGTAGAATGAAAATACAGGACTATAAGGCCCAAATCCCAAAGGGGATAAAATAGTGCTATCTAAGCACATCCCTAACTAAGCACAACTCTAGCTAAGCACAAAGTGCCATAACTTGACATAGCTAGATAATAACTGAATGAACATGAGGTCACGTAGGCCCCATGGGTCCGGGGGAAAAAACCTCCAGCTGCCGGAGTAAAAAGTGCCCCGTGTGATCACTGGCACTCCCCGTGGGTATGTAACGGAACGGTAAAACCCAACACCAAATTCGCAATTCATGATGGATTTGAACTAACTTATTAACATCTTGATCTTAGTGTTGCAATTTATTTTGTAGAAACAAAGTGATTCTTGGATTTATTCGATTGGATTGGGGTGTTACTCATTGAACTCTGAGTTTGTTCGAGGTATTCCATTTCCATGAGAACCTCTGAGCCATGCTTGATCATCCCCTCACCCTTGTTCAGACCTTTGAGTTTACTTTGTAAACCATGCCAATTTTAGCTTAAACCAAGGTTATTCAACTGTATACACTAGTATAATTTTGTCAAGATTAACTGTGTGTTAATCATTTGTGTGCAGTGACATATTTTAGTTTAAAATAGGATTAACTATGTGTTAACCAACTGTGTGCGGTGTTGGTATAAGATTCTCAAGATTAACTGTGTTAATCAGCTGTGTGTGCTGATGATAAGAAGGAATGTTAGTCATAATCTCTTTGGTCAAATGGAGATGCCTATATGATCATTGCTTGCACATGGAAAAGAGTAATGCATTCAATCACCTATGCACTCTAATATTTACAACTGAGGACAGTTCCTTCCTCAACTGGGAGGACTATCATGGGAGTGAGATTTTCTAATATTTTATTACCCAATTTTTTTAAAAGAAAGCTTGTAGAGCAAGCATGGGAGGAAATAACCTTGTAATATATTTTTGAAAATAATAAACCGTAAATACTCAAGTGGGGATGCCTTTGGCACATGCTTGGGGGTGTAGTTAGTACCCAATCTTGTGTTTTCTCTTTGGCACTTGTACTTTTCGTTCTGCACGCTTCCCGATGTCTATTTTTTTCCATCACATGTATATTCTACAATCATTTACTGTGTTGCAATAAATAGTCTTCAACTGGAAAATCATCTTTGTCTACTACAATCAAAGGGAAGAAGTTTCTCAATGAGTATACTTTTACTCACCTCCCACTACTGGAAGCCTCGTCACCATCGATACCTTCTAGGTACATCTCTGGATTGGGGGACCACGGTGGGTGTATTCCTGACACATGGTCTCAGGGGGGCAGGGGGGAGGGGGGGAGGGGGGGTTTCACTATAAGTAAACCCTCTATATCATGTGTTTTCAAGGCCTATTTTAAAAATCCCTTATCTGTGAATTTTTCATGAATAAAGCATACCCTTTTTCTAGTTAACCTGTGAATAATCCCTTTAACTGGTACCCTTTTGAAAGTAAAAAATGTGTAAAAAATGGATTTTAAAATTCCTTTTGTTGAACCCATGAGCTATGCTTACATATTTATGAGTGACCCCCCCCCCCGACGAGCACATGGTTTTGGCCTATTGCTTAGAATAAAGTTTATCCTTGCCAATAGCAACCAATGATCTCGATGGCTCCATAACCTTGCAAGTCAAGTAAATCCTTTTAATCCTTTCTAAATGTTTTGACTCCAAGGTCCAAAAAAAAGTTTATGGAATCACTCTTTTGTAATTCATGGTAAATCAACTTGACCAGTGGTCAAAGAGCACCTAATTATTCTTAACATATAAAAAATCACATGGGATAAAAATCAGGTCAAGTCACTACAAAATCTTTTAAGAATCTGCAAAAGGATACATTTAACCAAAGAGATTTGCTTGTTTGCTTGTCAATGCTCCTTCAGACCTCCGCCTCTCTTCTTCCATTTACTAACAACCATAGAACCCCCACTAACCTCCATAAATATTTAAACCTTGCACGTGATTGCAACAAAAAAAGTAAAAGAGAAAAAATAAAGAGAGCAATCACATGTAATTTCCCCCACCCCCATTAGGATCCCATCTACTATTAACTTTTTCCTTTACTAACTAGCTTCTTCCTCATCCCTCTGGAGAATCAGAGACATACAATGACTACTTATTAGCACCATGTATACGTCTACCCCTCGACAACGTTTTCAATCTGACCACCACGAGGACACAATTGACATTATGAAGGTGGGGATGTTAATCCATTTTAGGGTCAACAAGGTTTTCCACAACCAATTATATGCCAGAGAATTAGTAATCTACATCAAATTTCAAGGATGGACATACCAAACTCATGTACAAACAAACAAGCCATAAAGCAATGGTGTCCGAATCACAAACTTGGATGGGCACCCATAAGGTCTGATGGATAATTAATGGTGTTTTTGGTCCAAAAGCGTGTTGTAGTTAGATAAGATGTGTTCTCTAGTGTTTCAATACATTAATGTATTATGAGATGAAGCAATGTACAAGCAACAGACCAAATAGAAGCTTTGGGCACCTGCCCAACCATAATTTAAGTATGTGTTACACTTATGGCCATGTAGATAAGGCAATTTCTCTCATAATGCAAGAACAATATCCCATTGTGAAATTGAGCTCTCTCTTGCTAAAACTCTCTCTAATCGTCTCTTCGATGCATGCTAGTGAGTGTGTGAGTGATTTGAGGTGAGAGGAGGGAGTAGTGCCTGTAGTGCAATTCTACGGTGTGACAACGCTCATGAGAGATGCTGAATGGTAAGCTACCCATGATAGTGTTGAGCTTGGAGACCTCAAGGGTTACGAGCTCGACCATCGCAAAGATCCCCACGACACGTTGAGGTGAGTAGAGGTGAGTGGTTCCCTTGAAGCTATCTCTTAGCCTTAATACTCACAAGTGTCAGACTTGTTTCACTATGCGGTAGACTTACCACAAAGAACAAATAACCACACATTTAAGAGTTATACCAAATAATAACCTGTAGATTTCTATTAATTTTGAAACCTTTTGTTGTGCAAAGTGTAAATTGATTGTTGTACCACACATTTAAGGATTTAAAGATGATTTAAGTTTAGAGATTGCAAGGCTCACCTTTGATTAGGTCTCTCTAAGGTTACCTTTGATAGAAAGTTACAATTCTCTCTCGAGTTTTTGTAATGTCTGGTTAAAGGAAACATGGATTGACCCAAAAGTTTTAGCAAAAATATGCATCTAATTTATTGTAATGGTAACCAGTGTAATACATGTTTATGAAATTGGAGAGAGTGAGATTGAGGTTGAGAAGTGAGATGGTGATTTGGCATGTCTTCTATGGAGGCATGCAAATATCTACCAAAATTGTAATGTTTCTGCAAAATCATATTGTATGCATTATCTTAGGATATCAAGATAGAACATTACACTGTTTTTAGAGTTGCACTTCTAATGGCATCCTTGTTTTTGTGTTTGTGAGCAATATTAGATTCTCTTTCATGTCATTGTATAATTCCATACAGATGATGTCTACGTTTCTTTGCAACAATACTGAGAATGAATCGTCGACATGTTAATGGCATGTCAACATGGATCGATAAATAAAGTCTTTTGTGATTTTGTAAATGTAATAAGATTAAACACCAAAGGAGCACCAAAGCCTTAATAATCAATCTATGATTTCATTGATTATACTAGCCATGTCTTGGGATAATAAACACACTAACGTACTCTCAGATCTTCGCATCTCCCTGATATACATTCTAAATGTACACAACAAACCAAATTCCTAAAAGCCTTAACATTTAAGTTGCGTCCAGTTTGGTATTTAGGATGAGACACTCCTTTTTTAGGCCTTACATATCTTAAGCACTACTTCTACTTCTTTGGACCCCTTATTGGAATCTTATTGGGATGTGTATTATTGTATACACGACCTTCTTTTTCCAGGTGAGGTTGATCAAAGGGTCTCCATGCTCTTTTGATTCACCGAGGGTGAAGCATTCAAAAAAGAGAAGTTCCAAATCGAGAATCAAAATGCAACCAAGGAAAGCCCCAATGGAATGCACAGGAAGGAAGGCAGAATGGGGGATACTAATTAGAAAATTAATTACATTGCTTTGTGAGCTCATAGCTCACCCAAAACGCAATACATCATAAGACCTCATTCATCAATACTCAGACCAAGAGCATTGAGATTGGCAGAGCTAGTAGTGAGGTACCCTAGCATGGTTTGTTGATCACAGCTCCACATAGGCCTGGGTTTCCGGAAAAGCTGCAAAATCCGACACAAAGCAAATTAGCCAGACTTAGGCGGCGCAGAGTGCCCACGTATTTTGTGCGTGCATGGGCGTGGGGGAGGGAGAGACAGAAAACTTGGAGAAGGCTCCTCCTGTTGGAATGGGCCCGGAAAGCTGGTTGTTGGAGAGATTTCTGCATGGCCGACGACAAGAAACGATCAAGAGATTTCTGCATGCCATTTAGTGGGATAACAGAAAACTGTGTGTGTATCATGAAGGCAGAAGACATGAAGCTATGTCTACTTACAGTCACTGTAGGTTGGAGAGCTGACCGAGCTCGGCGGGGATGGGTCCCGTGATGTCGTTGTTGAAGAGACGCAAGGCTACCAGTGGGATACCGCCGGACAGGCTATTGCGGTACAGCTCCCTGCAAGTCGAATATAAGAACAGGCGGCCTGATTACAGGGTGAGCAATAGACTAATCTTCATTTTAGGACTGCTGCTACTTCTACTCACAAGAACTGCAAGGACGAGAGATCCGCGAGCCGTGGAGAGAGGGATGCCGGTAGCACCCAGTTCCCTGCGTGCAAGCTCAACATCATGGAGTATAATTATGTGCACAAAACTAGCATCTGTCGATTAGCGTGTCGCGGCCAATATATAAGCAGAGAAAAATGCGAGTACTAGCTAGGGCGCGAGGGCGACGTACACCCGGATGACTTTGTTGTTGCCGTCACAGCTGATCCACGGAGTTGGGATCCCACGAGTCCATTGCTTGCTGAGGATCTTGTAGCCCGTTCTTGAAGGCAATGAGCGCGTCTAGTTGCTTTATGGTGCTAAGGAAAAAGAGCAGCGGGGACGATTGCAAAGTCATGGACGTAGCGGGGTATTTATAGAGCAAGAGTTCACCGCCTCAAATCGTTTACGCAACCACGCGCATCGTGGTGGCGAGCATACGATGGACCATGGCTTATTAACAAAAGTCACTAAAAGTACGCCCCTAAAAATGAGTGTTTTTATTTTAAATATTCGGGTGTTGCGTAGATGCAGAATTAATGTCGCCAAAAATCTCGTTAAAATAAGCAAGAAGATCCAAATTAGGTGAAAGTTATGTAACATGAAATTCATTTTATTCAGACAAAATGTTGCTTGGGATTTAGTGGATCTACTAGCACTTGGCCGGAAAGCTATTGGAACTAAGTGGGTTTTCAAAGAAAAGAGAAAGACAGATGGGTTTTCAAAGCCAGATAGATCAAGTGGGTTTTCAAAGGCAGATGCATTAGTTGACAGATTCAATGCCATACTTGTTTGCAAAAGGTTATGCCCGATAAAAAGGTTATGCCCAATAAAAAGGGATTGATTATGATGAAAAGTATGGTGTGACACAACTTTTAAAGTTCACGCATTGCCCAAGTACTAAGCATATTGGCAAACAGGTAGTTAAACTTATATTTCAATACTTGTTGCAAGGCACTCGAGACCTTGGATGGTTCTATGTGAAGGGAGGTGATTTAGAGCCGTAAGCCTTTAGTGATTCTGATTGGATAGGTGATTATGATACACAACAATCCACATCTAGAAACCATTTCTTTCTTGGTAATTTGTGCACATCTAGAAACTTTTGACATGGCATGCACACAATCGCTCCATCGATGGCACGATGAGGGTCCTCCTTTTGTACCCTACGTGTGTCATGCGGTCTTTAAAGAGGCCATTCACAAAATCTGCATGCACATATGTACATGTACACATCAAGACAGATGCACGCGTACACACTCACATGTGCACACACACGCACGCATACATAGGCGCACACAATACTCACGTGCACGTGTACATAGGAATTCGACACACGTGTGCATATGTGCATAGTCAACATGCTCACATGTACGGGCACACAGGAATTTGACACACGTGTGCGCACGTGCATAGTCAACACACTCACGCGTACATGCACACCAAAATTCGACACATGTGTGCGTACATACACACACAGTCACACACATGCACGTGCAAGGGGTGTGCATGTGTGTGTGTGTGTGTGTGTGTGTGTGTGTGTGTGTGTGAGAGAGAGAGAGAGAGAGAGAGAGAGAGAGAGAGAGAGAGAGAGAGTATGTGAGTGTTTCTATGCATGTGTGTGAGAGAGTGCATGTGAGACAGGGTGTGAGAAGAGTAAAGAGTGTGTGTGTGTGTGTGTTCAACTTGCTTGTGTAAACTTCATGATGGCCTTGAATTATAATTACATAACATTGATTTCAATGTTTTGTGCTACATAATTCATTCTTCCCATAGTCATTAGTGGGTGTGGAGATCAAAAAGTACACAAGGCTGTGTACAAAATGGGAGCAGTGGTGGTGAGGTATGAAAAAGTAAAATTCCAACATGTCTATATTTTATTGTTGCGCTAGTTTGTAAGATTAGTTGTACTAATTAAATGGACTCAACTCCATCTAAGGTACATACGTAACGAGATCCATCCATCCACTATTGATGTAGCCCAAGTAATGGTAACAAAGGCAGTGTGCATGATAGAGGAAAACTTCCCAAGAACTATCCTCAACACTAGTCAATTATATCTTGCAACAGTACACTTCATAGATGAAGTATTGGTGTGTGGTGTTGTGTATGCTCGATGGTTGCTCTTCTTTGAGACACATTTGTGCTACCTCACTATTATGAACAAGTAAATTCTAATCACAATCTCATATTATATCATACTTATGCATGTTTAATTTACACTCTGTGTTTGTTCTTATAAGGTTATGTTTCACGTGAATATAATTGACAAAGAAATGTTGGCATGCCATACAAGTTGCTCCTCATTTTTCAAGATAGGATGTTGAAGAGTTCATGGACAAAGTGGCAGTCAAAAATGAACATGTAGAAGGTCAAGTACAAGATGAAGCATGCGGGATACCATCGAGACTAATTAAGCTGAAGGTGTCCCTATCCAAGATGATGAGAAAGTGATTGAATGCAAGCATAATGATGATGATGATGACGACATCGAGTCTACTAGGAATGGGATAGGTTTTTTGTCTTGCAATGGGACATGGATCTTGAGATAGACCAATTAGCATGTGTGGATCTGATGGAAGATGCGGCCAATGCTAAGCCAAGCTCACCCTAATACATTAATCAATTTCTCAATCTGCCAATCTTGATAAAGTCCATGTTTGATTGTATTACATTTTGTGCTTTTTCTAGTGATATTGTATTATAAAAAAACCCTGTCAAAAGGAGATATTGTGAGCTCTTTGGAATTTCGGATTCTTTTTCCATTGTACGCGACTATACACGCAACTCGATCCTCCTGTATAGCTACGTGCATAGTTGTGTGAGGCTATAGCTACGAGCATAGCTACACATTGGAACTGCACACCCTTCAGGTAGCCATTGTGTCGGGTCTCCTCTCACTACTCTCTCTCCTCTTCGCATGGCTATCCTGCATGCCTTTGCTCCCCTTCTCTTATTGTGTTTTGCCCATGTGTGAACCCTCCACGTCCCCATGCTTGTGCTAAGTCTTAACCACCATAATCTTAGGTTAACCCTAACCATAATCCTAGGTTATTCCACGTGCACTACTAAACGATTCTTATATTTTGACGCGGCGAGTTCCAATGATTCCTTCAGCATGTCGGAAATATCTTTTATATTAATGTGGGTAAACAACATCTGAATTGCCATCCAAATCAAAGTATCGAAAATGCCGTAAAAATAAATGCCAAAATTCTTTTTCAAATTTTTTTATTTTTAGCTTATTTATATCTTAACCAATATATATGTTTTTTCTCACTTTTGGTATATACAAATACTTGTAAAAGTAAATAAAAGCAACAAAAACAAAAGTCTATCATGTCGAGGTGACTCATGGTCCTTGCACACACCTCTTCCCACATACACCAAGACATTACCATACTTTGAATAATCCGAGGGGGGGGTGAGGGGGGGGCGCAGGCTGCTGGCCCGTGAGAACACCCCCTCCCCCCCACGGCGACTGTGCACGATTTTGTGAGGGAGAAGGGAGAAGCACAAGCTTCCTCTTCTCCACCTCAAATATTTATATTCATCCAATTAAGCATATTTCTGATCTTTTTCTCAAAAACCTTTTTCCCATCAAAAACTTAACCAAGAGACGGAATACGGTTTAAATTAGATTCTTTATTAGGTTTATTTTAGGCAGTCCTAACCAGGATCATCTGACATCTTTGGATTTGGATGTGGATCTGGAACATCTGACATATCCGAATTTGAATCTGGATTATCTAGGAGATCCAAGTCTGAATCTGAATTATTTGGGATATCTAGGTCTGAATCTAGATGATCTGGGTTATCTAAGTCTGAATCTGGATTATCTGGGTTATCAAGGTCTGAATGTGAAATATCTGGGTTATCCAAGTCTCAATCTGGATTATCTAGATTATCCAGGTCTGAATCTAGATTATCTGGGATTTACGGAGTTGGTGATGTAGAAACATGTTAACTAAATGCGGTTACCATTTCTATTTAGAACGTATTCGTATATCTCCTTTCCAGATATGTTCGTGATTAAAAGTTTGTCCTTGTTTTTTGTAATGCATTCTTATGAATATTTTCCTCATCTCTTCTTCTCTTCCTCTATTAAACAGAGAGATTAACAACTAATTAAGTTGGTTAATCATTAAAGCTTAATTAATCCTACCGACATAAGGGGTGTTCCCTCGTGGAAGAGATCTTTTGAAGGGAAACTCTAATGAGAGAGATAGAAAATATGCCGTGCACATGGGAGAGAACCCAATGCATCAACATGTTGCCTCCATTGATTTTAGGCAGAAAATCGATAAAAATTAGCATGTGAGAATATTCACATGTTTACAAAATCATAGTTGATCATTATCAACTCTCTTATCTTCAAAAGATTTTTGGCTCCAAAAAGATATATTTCAAGGAAAATTCCTCCATCTTCGAATCATTTAGGAATAGAATATGCATCTATGTCGGCCTCTAAATCTTCTAGCTTTGGCTCTGGTTCCTCTTTTGTTAATGGCTCTTCGTCTCAATATCACCATCTACTATGTTTGAGACATAGTAGATGGCTCTTCGTCTCAATATCACCACATCTACTATGAGACATCTCCCATGTCTCATTGTTTGATCTCTATACCTTCATCTAGCCCTTGCTCTTGCTATACTTCGACATGTAGTAGAGTGTGATCTTGTTGGCCCACACCAATCTCTACTTCATCTAGTTCTACTATTTCCATGTCTTCATATATTTGTTTACTACATGGTGCCACTTGGATTACAGACCACCATCTTAGATCTCGTGGATCCTCCTTAAAGATTATTTGCTCATAATACTGTGGTAGTACAAATGTGTCTTTTAAGTCTGTTCATATCTTTGTGGAGTCCACTTAAACTAATCTGGATTTGTCTCTTCGTACGGTTGCATGTGCTCCTGTTGTGTGACTATGGTAAATCACTTAACATCAAAGATAAACATATGAAACTTTCTAAAGCCAACCTTCATGATATCTTGGATGGCTCCAAAGTAATCTAGCATGTTCAAATCCATATTTGAATCACTTGCACTAGTCCTGATTTCTTGTATATGAAATTTTCTTTAACACCACAATCGAATGTTGTTCTCTTCTTATCGATCCCCTCCACTCAAAAATGGCGTCCATGTGACCATAGTGTTGCAAATGTTTGGTTCTAAAATAAAATAACACATCATTATTTTATGAAAAAGTTGTAAATAATATTTAGAGAACATGTGAACATATCGAGGCTTAGAATGAATGAAATCACCTACACATTACTAGTCACACCATATGCAAGATCCTCTTCCTCATCTGTAATAACTCCATCATGAAGTTTTCTTCTTGTAAGGTTTGTTGGACCCATCTACATGACAGAAAATCTAGAAGTATAGCAAACGATGAAGGGTATGGTTTGGCGAGTTGTGGTCCGAACTCCTTTGAAAAGCTTGGCGAGCTCGATTCCTTTCGTTCTTGGCCTCTCCATACCTCTCGATCCACTTTTGCATACTCTTTGAGTTTAAGATGCAAAATTTATTGATCTTGTCTCATAAGGCCACATCCATCCTTCTCTCAATCCCATGTCCTTGTGGCTCTTCTCCAACTACCCTATCATTCTCTTCTATTGACCATAGTTTAGGCATTTCAACGTCTACGGTAGTAAGAAACTCTATGATGTTGTACACCACAGATTCTTACACAAGCCATCCCATTGCCATATTTCCCTCTGGGCAAGCTCTTTGACAGAAGAACCCTTTTAGCATCTTCATGAACTTCTCCAAAAAGAACATCCAACGTGAATGGATGACCCTATAACTTCATCTAGCCCTTGCTCTTGCTATACTTCGACATGTAGTAGAGTGTGATCGACATGTAGTAGAGTGTGATCTTGTTGGCCCACACCAATCTCTACTTCATCTAGTTCTACTATTTCAATGTCTTCATATATTTGTTTACTACATGGTGCCACTTGGATTACAGACCACCATCTTAGATCTCGTGGATCCTCCTTAAAGATTATTTGCTCATAATACTCTGGTAGTACAAATGTGTCTTTTTTGATCTGTTCATATCTTTGTGGAGTCCACTTAAACTAATCTGGATTTGTCTCTTCGTACGGTTGCATGTGCTCCTGTTGTGTGACTATCGTAAATCACTTAACATCAAAGATAAACATATGAAACTTTCTAAAGCCAACCTTGATGATATCTTGGATGGCTCCAAAGTAATCTAGCATGTTCAAATCCATATTTGAATCACTTGCACTAGTCCTGATTTCCTATACTAGTGCAAGTGATTCAAATCCATATTTGAATCACTTGCACTAGTCCTGATTTCTTGTATATGAAATTTTCTTTAACACCACAATCGAATGTTGTTCTCTTCTTATCGATCCCCTCCACTCAAAAATGGCGTCCATGTGACCATAGTGTTGCAAATGTTTGGTACTAAAAGAAAATAACACATCATTAGTTTATGGAAAAGTTTTAAATAATATTTAGAGAACATGTGAACATATCGAGGCTTAGAATGAATGAAATCACCTACACATTACTAGTCACAACCATATGCAAGATCCTCTTCCTCATCTATAATAACTCCATCATGAAGTTTTTCTTCTTGTAAGGTTTGTTGGACCCATCTACATGACGGAAAGTCTAGAAGTATAGCAAACGATGAAGGGTATGGTTTGGCGAGTTGTGGTCCGAACTCCTTTGAAAAGCTTGACGATCTGAATTCCTTTCATTCTTGGCCTCTCCATACCTCTCGATCCACTTTTGCATACTCTTTGAGTTTAAGATGCAAAATTTATTGATCTTGTCTCATAAGGCCACATCCATCCTTCTCTCAATCCCATGTCCTTGTGGCTCTTCTCCAACTACCCTATCATTCTCTTCCGTTGACCATAGTTTAGGCATTTCAACGTCTACGGTAGTAAGAAACTCTATGATGTACACCACAAATTCTTACACAAGCCATCCCATTGCCATGTTTCCCTCTGGGCAAGCTCTTTGACAGAAGAACCCTTTTAGCGTCTTCATGAACTTCTCCAAAAAGAACATCCAACATGAATGGATGACCCCTGCCACTACAACCACCTCATCCACAACATGAACTAGGAGATGCATCTGTATGGTTAATATGTTGGTTGGTAGAAACTTCTCCACCAATGTAATTTCTTCTATGGCATTTAAGCAGGCTACTTCCAATGTTTCTTTTCTTATCTCCTTCAATGAAATCCAATAGACCATGGTGCCAATCTTGTATACTGTATCCCTTATGTTGTCAGTGAGGCAACCCTTTATGGCCACATGCAAGACAAATTGCAAAAACTTGTGCCAATCGTGTGATTTCAAGCTGGAGAGCTCGTTATACTTTGTAAAGACCCCCTCCCCTCCCAGTCACACCTGCACCATCATCCATACCAAATCTAGTATGCCCTTTTGTCCCACATCGCCAACTATTATACCCACACCACAACTCTTGGTGAGTAGACCTCGATCCCCATCCACCACCACACTTTCCATACACATCATGCCTACTACTACAGAGGGCAGGTCATTTACAATGTTTTATGCTAAGCATTTTGGGCATGACCATGAGATTTGGTGTCGCTTTGCCTACGGATGCATGCTTTCACAGACTAAGTGATCGCATTATGTGGGTGTTGGATAACAAACCAAGGACACACAGTTCAAACTTCACAGTTCATGGTGCATATATCTTGTCAGTAGATACATGTGGTCATGGGTAGGGTTAGATGACTGAACTACCATATGGGGTACTATATATGTGAGGAGTTATGGAACTCCATAATCATTGAGTTCATTGTGTTCATGCACTCTTGTAAGAAACACATCCTCCATCTAGAGTCTATCTAGATCTCACCATTAAAGCTCCTTACCTGGAGCACACAAGTGGTGCATGCCATCAGTTTGTAATCAAGTTTTTCAAGCAGTAATATTGTCTACTCTCCACTTCTCTCTACAATATAGTACTTTGTATTGTGTTGATCCACCTTCCAATGCTCTGTATTCTTACATATACAAGCAAATGTAGCCTTTTTTCTCACATGTATTTGGATTGTTTCCTTAAAAGATTAACAAGAATTGGTACAAGGATTTACACATATCCATTCCAAGTGCAACAAAAAATAAGGTATTAGATGTATTACTTTTTAGCAACTAGCATATGATGTTTTGCACAAGAAGACTTTCACTAGTTTTGGGTGGTTGCAGGATCAAGGTGCCTAGTTTTGTCCACTTAAGCATCCTGTAAAGAGTTAAAAAAATACATTTGTTTAGTGGCCAATCTCTCCTAGCTAACGAAGGAATTTCTTTTCAAGTCATTTTGTTAGAGCATCACACTAAATAGAGCTTAACTTGAATTTTTGAGAAAAATTTAAGCTACTTGTCTATTTTCTTTAAATATTTCAAGGTCTTTAGAGTGTTATAATATATGCCATTTTTTGCACCCACAATAACTACCACTTAAAATGCTCAATCTTGTAGATCAAAAGAGTGGTAAATAGTGAGACATTAGTAGAATGTGGTGGTTAGTCAAAATTTCAAATCCAGTGGTTGGATTTTTAATGATCTCTTTTCCAAAATTATTTCAAGCTATTAGAAGGCCTACAAACATTAATAATCTAATTAGTAAAATTACATTTTTGGGGCAAATCAGCTAAAATCTACAGGGACTAGTGTAATTGTAATGGTGTATCTATGAAAAAAAATTGGATCACTCTAAGTATGGAAAGATCATTTTTTAATCATTTCATCATATTTTTAATTAATTTTGATTAATTACATTAATTTGTATTAAGTTATATTGGGTTAATTTGAGTGCATGTGTATTTTCTATTAGTTTCTTGATCTCATTTGAAGTACGTTGCTCTCCCAAATTTGCTCTCCAAGCATTTTCCCAGTCCACCCCAGCATAAGCTGGACAAAACTAGCCATCTTGATCTTGCAACGATCCTTTTACATGATCACATCTTCAAAGAAAATAAAGAGAAATATATGGACCACCACATCTATCCATAGACATTGGGGAAAGAGTGCTTTGAGACATCATTGGTAAATATAATCTTATGTTATGGATATTACAAAATTAGAGAACCATGTGGTGTGTGAGTTTTAATACACATTAAGTTTATCTACAAATAAAATACCATGTTTATAGAATATAGTTAATAAGAGGAAAGTATTAAGACAAAAAACATACGATAAAACTAATTTACATTAAAATATATGAAAGAGTTACTTTGTTTGACTCTCTACTGCATTCTAATGGGCCGTGTGGTGTGTGAGTTTTAATACACATTAAGTTTATCTACAAATAAAATACCATGTTTATAGCATATAGTTAATAAGAGGAAAGTATTAAGACAAAAAACATACGATAAAACTAATTTACATTAAAATATATGAAAGAGGTACTTTGTTTGACTCTCTACTGCATTCTAATGGGCCGTGTGGTGTGTGAGTTTTAATACACATTAAGTTTATCTACAAATAAAATACCATGTTTATAGAATATAGTTAATAAGAGGAAAGTATTAAGACAAAAAACATACGATAAAACTAATTTACATTAAAATATATGAAAGAGTTACTTTGTTTGACTCTCTGCATTCTAATGGAAATAATAGGAAAGCAAACACCTAGACAAACAAAAAAATACGATAAAGTGAAAGACATAGCATAAAACCAATTTACATTATAAGGTAATAAAAGAGTTACTTGTTTGATGCGCCACTACATTCCGATGGAAATAATAGGAAAGCAAACAAGTAGACAAACAAAAAAAAATACGATAAAGTGAAAGACATAGCAAAAAACTAAATCACATTCAAAGGTTTTCAAAAATAGTTTTTTTTGTTTGATTTTTTACATTCAATTGTAATTTTAAACATTTACATGAAAGTGTTTGGCCTTGCAGCACATTTAAAATCTTAGATATTGATTAAGATGGGTGATATTGTTTCTCTACATGGATAGGTGACATCATTTCTCTACATGGTATAGTATGAAGAAATTTGTTAGATTGGGAAGAATAATTGTACTAGTCTAGCAACAATAACTTGGAACTTAGAACTATCACTCATGAATATGAATCAGTTAATGTGGTCAAGGCTTAATATCTGAATTCCCCCCTCCCTCTATGATCACCTTCTGATATTTTCAAGTAACTGGTTGGAAAGGATGTGCATTGGCCACAAGGTCAAAGAATGTATTGGTGGTACCAAAAAGGAGTGTCTTGGACATTCCTTTTCACATAGTGAATTTGGGGGGAAACAATGGAAATAAAGAAAAGAAAAAACTATTATCTGCAATAATTACAACTACGTGCCCATGACCTCTTTGGTAATAACGACCATCGTTCTCTCTCTCTCTCTCTCTCTCTCTCTCTCTCTCTCTCTCTCTCTCTCTCTCTCTCTCTCTCTCTCTCTCTCTCTCTCTCTCTCTCTCTCGCTCGCTCGCTCGCTCTCTCTCCTGTGCAGAGTCAAGATAAATAGTCAGCT
Organism: Cibotium barometz; assembly: GCF_041138505.1. Classification (NCBI taxonomy): domain Eukaryota; kingdom Viridiplantae; phylum Streptophyta; class Polypodiopsida; order Cyatheales; family Cibotiaceae; genus Cibotium; species Cibotium barometz. Next base: position 40,230,333 of record NC_141068.1, read on the forward strand.
TCCTTCCTTATGCATCTGTATCCCATGTAGAACAACCTGATGCCTAGATGCCATTCATTATTGTCGGCCTAGCTCTTGAACAAGGCATCATCGTCTACCGTAGCCCAAGAATTTGGAAGATCTCTCCGAATATTCAGCTAGTTCCTAGTACTAAGAGTCTTTGAGCTGCGGGTTAGTGACATCCATTTGTTACATTGTACCAAGGAGTTAGCCAAGTGCATGCAGTCACAAAGTCAAGAGGTTTCAACAGAATGGAGAGACGTTGGTTCTAGGATACTGAGGTGTAGAGACATAAACACATTGGAGCTATAGACTGAGCTAGGTACTTAGCTGATGAGATGTCAATAGCCTTAATTTTGCATTTGTGTCATGATTGCTTCATGCCTTTAATGGATGGTTGTTTTTTGTAGGTTTCACCAATGCTACCGTGGGTCCCATGTGTGAGCATTGCAATGCAAATTCTAGAAGAAGTCATACCAAGTTTGAGAGATTACTAGGCTGCAAAGAAGAGAGAACAGAGAAGCAGGGTAAAGGATGTGGAAAGGAAGAGAGAAATGACCAGGTTGATGAAATCCAAAGAAAGAAGATTTGCAGAGCTGTGGCCAGATCTATGGCCAAGTGCTGAAGCAAGGAAACACAAGGACTGACAGACGAAATTAAAATAGAGATTCTTGGGCAACTCCTCCTACATCCAACATTATGTAGATTGCGACCACCAGCAATGGAACTAGACAGCGCAATTTTCTCCAACATTTGCAAAACCTTGTCCGAAGTGAAGGTGCCTCACTCGAGTAATGAGTTGTTTTTCAAAAGGGCAATTGTGATTGCCTGTATCAATAACAATGATGCGAAGGATGCAAATCTCTTGAGTAGCAGAACAGTTGCCAAGGCATTGGGTATACATAGGAGGAACATCATTTCTACCAATTCACACTTGCAGTGTGAGGATGACAATGGACTCTGCCAATGACAGGTGCATCACACTACCAGCATCACAATTGAGATTAAAGACCTTGTATTTGACTTCCGGGCAATAGAGACCCATGTATCCCTAAACAAAAAAGATATATGTCGAAAGAGGATTGGTAGAAAGGCTTTTCCAGTGCATCTACTTGACTTGCTCAGGTATGCAATCTATCCTTGAATGTGCTCTCAGTTACCTCTGAAATCCTCTTAAACACTTTGCTAAGGTGGCATTGTGTTTTACTTTGCACTTTGCAAAGCTTGTACAGCTTTGTTATCCACTTTTTTCTCCCATTTAAGTACTTAAGTACTTTTTGGAGTTCTTTTAAGTATGTGTGGGAAGTCTCAAGTACACTTAGTACTTGCTGAAGGACTTCTGTGTACATCCTGAAGTCCTACCTAGTACCCCTAAGAGCCCTCAATCAATGTCTCAATCAATGTGTGGGAAGTCTCAAGTACACTTAGTACTTGCTGAAGGACTTCTATGTACATCCTGAAGTCCTACCTAGTACCCCTAAGAGCCCTCAATCAATGTCTAAAGTCCTCCTAAGTACTCTCAAGCACTCCCAACAACCACTATCTAGAGTACTCAAAGGCACTTTTTGGACTACTTTGGAGTGGTCTCAGCCACTCCCAAGAACTTTTTGGAGTGCTGTCAAGTGCATCCTAGAATTCTTTTCAGCAGTCTCAAGCACTCCCAAGCACTTTATGAAGTACTCTTAAATATTTTCTAAAGTACTCCCAACTACTCTCAAGTACTCTCAAGTACTCACAAGTACTCTTAGGAACTTCTAAGTACTCTTAGGTACTTTCTAAACTATATCCATTTACTCTCAAGAACTCCCAACACAACAAGCACTTTCTAGAGTACTCTTAGGGACTTTCTAAAGTACTTTCAAGTATTGTTAGGTTCTTTCTAGAGTTATAAATACTCTTACGTACTTTCTAAAGTACTTCCAACTACTCTTATAAACTCCCACTTTTTGGAGTACTCTTAGGTACTTTTTGGAGTTCTTTCAAGTGGGCTCAGGCACTCCAAAGCACTTTCTGGAAGTACTCTTAGGTTCTTTCTTAGATGTAAGTTATAATTGCAATTGCAAACAACTCTTGTATAGTGATCTCTTTGTTTTAACTATAAATTTACATGGTGTCTTAGCACAAGTGGAATTCTATAGAATATTTCAAGACAAACATCCTAACGTGAAGATTTCCCTTAAATGCTTTGAGGGTCTCAAGCCTTATTTTGTGCACAAATTAAAGGACCGAAATACTTGCTGCTGTGAGTAGCATGTGCAGGTTTTGTATCGGAAAAGATGCTTTCAATCAAATGCGGCAAGGGAGGTTTGGACAGCATAGATTGGCTTGCAACTGCAATTATAAGATCTGTGTTCCCAAAATAGGTGATATTACATGTGCACCAGCAAAATCCACATTTCACAGCCTAACAACTCTTTGGGAGTCCCTGCTATGTACAAGACCAGAGAATTCGGCATTCCACTCAAAGCGATGCTTGTTGGATCCATCAATCCAGCCTAACCCCATCCAATCCCATGGGTTAGCCAACCGCCCAACCACTGTAGTGATGGGATCCAATTAGGAATTTGGTTAGGTTTTATCTCGGGTACCAAGGAAAAGAGTTTCCAGGCCCCCTAGCTGGATATTCATGCAAGCATAAAACTAGTCACACCACTTCTCCACCACTTACACACCCGATATGAACTTGGCTTTTTCACAGATTCAACAATCTTTAAAACAATCATTTAATGAAACCATAGTGTTACTGATCATAATCCTCATATTATCTTGTTGAATCCTAATTTTCAATTCATTCCTTTATCAGTGTACCTATGGCATCATTGACAACCAGAACGCTCACCACCTGTTCACTCAGGGGCCTTTTCAATAGTTCCTAGCTCATAGTATGCGATAATATAATCACATAAAAATATCCGGACGGAATCTCCGTTGAAGATCAGCAAGATTAACCAACATATCCATATAAAAGAGCCATGGACTCATCTGTTGACCAGCAAGGTCAATCAACCAGATCCATGCCCGAATTCAGAAAACAACTCTTACTCCTTGTTCCAATATCTTCCCCGACGTACTTGTGGGTATCTTCGACGACCCAGAGCCCAAGCATCGTATGGTCAGCACCCTCTAGGATCCTTCGCAAGTCACCTAGCGCTTCACTCATAGGCCGCTTCCTTGGTCCCTTATCCACTGTACCCGGAAGCTCACCATTTAAATCAAACCGAGGCTTCGGCCGACCTTGCTACGCGAGACGTCCTCCGTTGACTCTCTGTTAGTAGTTGCAACTTTAACAGATAGGTCTCCATGACCTCAATCACACGACGGTCAAAATGCTTTCCCAGCATTCTTGACATAAAACAGATTTCACATACAAATACAGTTCGAACAATATTTCCATCTTTTCTCATTACTCTGCATCCTTTCACATTAGTCCACATCTTTTCTCATCTTACCATAATACATCCATCCACATCAACCACATCAATCCAAATCATCCATACATCCATCCACATCAATCCACATCATCCATACATCCAACCATATCAATCCACATCATCCATACATCTATCCACATCAATCCACATCATCCATACATCCATCCACATCAATCCACATTATGCACACATCCATCCACATCTTCCATACATCCATCCACATCAATCCACATGTCAATCCACATTATCCATACATCCATCCACATCAATCCATTCACATCATCCACATCATCCATACATCCATCCACATCAATCCACATTACCCACACATCAATCCACATTCATTTCATAAGTATTCCCATTCTCATCTAATCACATCTTTTTCTATCTCATCACTTACTTCCTCATTTATCCTCATTAGGTCATCTCATCCACTTACATCTACCCATATAACTCATCACTTCACCGTTCATTCACATCCCGATTCACATCACATCACATCCATTCACATCCCTTATCATTCATTCACATCTCGATTCACATACTAAAACATTCATTCACATCCTATATCATTCATTCACATCCCGATTCACATGCTAATACATTTATTCACATCCTATATCATTCATTCACATCCCGATTCACATGTTTACATCCTGATTCACATGTTTACATCCTAATTCACATGCTATCACATTCATTCACATCCCTTATCATTCATTCACATCCCGATTCACATGTTTACATCTTAATTCACATGCTATCACATTCACATCCCTTATCATTCATTCACACCCTTATCATTCATATCTATCCAATTTACATCACATCTCATCACATCAATTCTCGTTCACATCCATTACATTTACATCCACATGTATTCTCCCACATACATCCACATCCATACTTATCACATACACATCCACATCTATCCTTTCACATACATCCACATCCATACTTATCACATACACATCCACATCTATCCTTTCACATACATTCACATCCATTCTTTCACATACATCCACTTTTACTCTTCACATATATCCACTTCTATTCTTCACATACATCCACATCCATCCTTTCACATACACACATCCACATCCATTCTTTCACATACATCCACTTCTATTCTTCACATACATCCACATCCATCCATCCATTCATTCACATTTATCTGATTCACATCACATCTATCCATCCATTCATTCACATTTATATGATTCACATCACATCTATCCATCCATTCATTCACATTTATCTGATTCACATCACATCTATCCATCCATTCATTCACATTTATCTGATTCACATCACATATATCCATCCATTCATTCACATTTATCTGATTCACATCACATCTATCCATCCATTCATTCTTTTATAAAAATTAACTTTAGTGGGAATAACACTTTTATAAAAAACCCTTTATACATCTATTTATGCATAAATTTAATTTTAACGAAAATAACACTTTCGAAATAAAATAAAAATAAATTCCTTTATGCATCTTTCTATGCATAAAATCAAAATTGATAAGAGTAACTCTTTTGAAATAAAAATAAATTCTTTATGCATCTTTCTATCCATAAAATCAAAATTCACGAGAATAACTCTTTTGAAATAAAAATAAATTCTTTATGCATCTTTCTATGCATAAAATCAAAATTCATGAGAATAACTCTTTTGAAATGAAAATAAATTCGTTATGCATCTTTCTATGCATAAAATCAAAATTGATGAGAATAACTCTTTTGAATTAAAAATAAATTCCTTATGCATCTTTCTATGCATAAAATCAAAATTGATGAGAATAACTCTTTTGAATTAAAAATAAATTCCTTATGCATCTTTCTATGCATAAAATCAAAATTGATGAGATTAACTCTTTTGAAATAAAAATAAATTCTTTATGCATCTTTCTTTGCATAAAATCAAAATTGATGAGATTAACTCTTTTGAAATAAAAATAAATTCTTTATGCATCTTTCTATGCATAAAATCAAAATTGATGAGAATAACTCTTTTGAACTAAAAATAAATTCTTTATGCATCTTTCTATGCATAAAATCAAAATTGTTGAAAGTAACGCTTTTATAATAAAAAAATTCAATATGCATCTTTCTATGCATAGAATTTAATTTTAATAGAAATAATAATTTTATACTAAAAATCTTTCTACTATGCATTTTTCTATGCATAGAATGAAAATAACACTTTTAGAATACACAAACGATGGGGATTACTCTTTTTGAATAATAAAAGATAAAACTTATTTCACAAAATTTAAGAAAATTTTGCCATAACCTCCTTTGTATGGCTGACCATTTTTTAAATTTTCCTAGTCTTAAGTTACTTAAAAATTATCCCCAAATGGTTTAAAGCATTCTAAACTAATCAAATTCCACTTTTAAAAGAGAAACAATATGAAAAGTTTAATTCCAACAATTAGATTACTTATCTAGGATAAAGAAAGGCTAAATTTAAGAAGAAGAGAGGGGGAAAGCCTTTCCACCAAGGCATATCTCTGGGGAGAAGTAGAGTAATAGTGCTTAAAACACTATTATCCATTTACAAAGGGGGAGGCTTCATGTATAGGAAAAAGTGAGCCTCTAACCAAGCAAACTGATTCTAGAATTTTCCAGATCAGTTTGGTCAATTTTTGACCATTTTTAGGTCAGTTTAGCTTACTTTTTGGATCTAGTTGAAACAGGAGAGAGGAGAGATGAAAACATCTCATTATTTGTGAGTTTAAAACTCAACCACACATGTGAAATAGGTGCCTCCTTCATGAGGGGAATTCCCCCACACTGAGGTGTCAAAAATGCATCATTTCTCTAAATATCTCTTCTTTTTTTTAACTAATATCCTTGTCCTTAGTCAACTCTTCATCTTATGTGAGTATTTACTCATTTTTGGGGGATTTTCTCTATTTCTTCAATTGATCTCCTCCCTACATTTAGATTAATCTAATTGGCCCCTCAGAACCTTAATCTAAAATTTTTCAAAAATCTAGACCCTTAGGATAAGGCCTTTTGAATAGATTATAATTGATTTCTAATGCACCTTCTGAAAATCTTTTTGAACTTCTGTTTCGAGGGAATTTATTTTAATAAGAAGAGATATTTTTCCATCCAAAAATTGAATAATCTCTCTCTAGAATATTTTCTCTCTCTAAGCCAAAACAGGGTAAAATAGGATCTTTCTTTTATTTCAGAGAGGGGAATAATTATAAGATTAGAAGGGGAGGTTCTTACACCTGCACACCTCAAAAGCTGGAGGGAGGAATCTTACAATATTTATGAGGGGACGATCGCTTTTGCGATGACGCTTTTGCGATGAAGAGATTTTAGTTCATTTGGGAGCTTATTCACACACATTGGCATATTGGCACGTTGTTGAGCAGTCACATGCCTTGTACCTTGTGAGGTGTGTCACACACATTGGTGCTAGCCCCTTTTCACACACTTTGTGAATGGTTTGGTGTGTTCACATGTCTTAAGTGTGTTGGGTGATATTCACATAGTACGGGTCATTCTTAATACCTTTATCCTTCTACCGACACACTACACACCGTCATCGTCATTGGCATCACTGTGTTACCATCTCTGATCTTGATCTTAGGGGTGTTGCTTATGCATTGACTTCATGGCTCTATGATCGGCATCTTGAGTTGCCATTTTGTGTCATGGTTCACATATCTTTTGTCGAGTTCACACATACTTTCGGTGCTTCAAGGCTTAGATCTCTATAGCTTTATTTGTAGACTTCATGATATGATGATGTAGCATACTGGTGCCATTGTTGGATGTTTGAGCTTGCGGGTTTCTTGCCTAGTCGTTTGAGGTGTTATTTTGATGAGGATGAGATATGTGCCAGATTATCCAAGTGGTCCGCACACGATAACTTCATTTCTTGGTTGCCTCGACGTAGATGGTTCGGCATTATTCTCATGGGACAAGTCTTCTTTTGGTGACTTGTATGAGTGTTCACACACACATAGAGGGATTTGCACATCATGCCCATACACACATGGATGTAGGGGATTGTGCCTCGGACATTTTGAGTTGTGCTACATTGGGTGATGGTGTCGATTCCCATTTGTTTTTGCATGATGCTGATTATGAGCTATGTGTCGACAATCTTAGGAACCAAATGCACATAGCTCATAATCAGCATCATGCAAAAACAAATGGGAATCGACACCAGTCGTGTATATATATAATAATACAAGAATTTAGCACTTTTGAAAAAAACTTTGTCAAAATGAAGGGTGTGACAGGGAGACCCCATATGTCAAAAATCACCTAATAATACTATAAAAATACGTTCTCGTAAGCTTTGTCCCACGGTCTAACCTCCAACTATCTATAATAACCTTTTTCACTAGGGGTGGAGACAATAGTAGCCAAGTGGCAATGATGCCTCCCCCTCCCCCAAACATCCTCGCACTTTACAAAGGGGTGAAAGACATCCCCTGACTCACTGTTCAGGAGGGAATTTTTGCCAAATCTTAGAGCATCTTTTCCACTATGGATTGAAGAGGAAGTTGTAATTTTGGGCAAGCATTTTCTTCATGTTTATCTAATTAGTATAACTAAATGTTGAAAATTCTAAGTGTGCGGTTTTCCTTCTCCCACCAATTTGAGAAGAAAATTGAACAATTTAGACTACATATCTTTTCGTGAACCTTGTGGGCTCACTTTACAAAGAGGTGAAAGAAAAAGGCTATGTTTTTCTCCTTGCAAATAAAAAACCTTTTTTCTATTGGGCTAAAAACCCTATTTTATATGGTTTTTTAGGGCCTTTATAGACTATCAAGTGACCTCAAGTTGGTCACTTTTTCATTGAAAATGTGGATGCATGTGGGAGTTGGATGGGGAAAGTCCCTGCCCAAGAGTTTGGGTGAAGGAGATTTTTGATAATCTCTCGTTTTTTTTTTACAATTTCAAGCTTTTTTTTCCTTCTCCTTAGCGAGCAGTGGCAATTTGAAAACGGCCTTTATGCCACAAGAAGGGGTGGCCATCCCACCTTTTTGGGGCAACCAATCATCATGTTGAAATTGAATAGATGGGCACTACCCTCTTTACACACATGCATAAACGTGGAGTCATCTGCCCATCCCACCTTTTTGGGGCACTACCCTCTTTACACACGGGCATAAACTTGGAGTGGCAATTTGAAAAGGGCCTTTATGACACAAAAAGGGGTGCCCATCCCACCTTTTGGGGGAAACCAATCATCATGCTGAAATTGAATAGATGGGCACTACCCAACTGCTGAGTCATCTGCTAGTGCCCATCATCTTGAGTTCTATGTGGGCAACCAATTTTCCTCATCCATGCTTAAGCAAAGTGGCCAATCACATAGGCAGTTTTTAACTTCTAGCACGAAGGTTCAGGCTTCATGGGCGGGGTTGTATGTAAAGGGGGTGCCCAATCTGACAACCATCCATCGTGCTCAAAGCTTGGGCAGGCATGGAGGGCTGTTGCCAGTTGGGCTGTGGTATTGGGCCTTAATATGAAACCTTTTATCAATGCTGAGGCCTTAAATGGCGCCCCTCTCCCTTCGGTACCAGCAGCCGCTGCTGCGGCCTGCCAGGCCCAACAACGGGGCCAGTGCCAACTTAACCCGGCCTGCCCCGTAACTTGTAAGCCTACCCTCAATAACCACGCAGCTCTCTGGGAAAAAAAAAAATCACATTTATACATATAACGTCAAAATTAATTTCGGCTATCAACTTTCACACCACTACAAAGCAGGGGAGATCAAATATAAAATCTACAAAGCAGGGCTGAAAGTTGAAGGCCTTCCCTAACCTTCAATTTCAAGGCCATAAACTAGGTTAATCTTCAAAATATATTTGTCTATGTATATAATTTAGAGAAAAAAATTTACCCACGGGCGCATAGGCGAGTTGGTAGAATTGTCGGGTTCTAATGCGAGGACCTAGGTTCGATACCATTGAGTTGCATGACGGGGGTGCTTTGTGAGCTAATGGAAATACTCCACCCTCCCACAAAAAAAATAATTTAAAGAAAATTTCAAAATAGTGGCCTTCTTTTGCAACCCTATTTTCTAAGATTCTAGAAGGTTTGAACGGCTTTGATGTGCTCTGCTGAAGGGTTCAAATTTCAGCACTGCTTGAGTCTTAACTCACGAGTCCCCACCACTAGTGTCTCGTGTGTACGTACTTGTCTAGGGATCATCTCTCCGTATTAATATTGACCACTCAGCATCGCCATTGTCGACATGTTTATAAGGTAAACGTGAGACTGAGTGACTTTTGATCTTGTTTATAAGGTAAACGTGACTAAGTGACTTTTGATCTTGTTTCCCAAAGAATGGCACGTGCCACAAAGCCCCTAGGGGCTAGCCGCTAGTGCTTTAGTGTGTTTAAAAAAGTTTTCTACTACTTTAAAAAAACATATCTTTCAACTAATCAAAATAAGGACAACTCTTAAATCTATTTGGTTTTTGTTTCTGAAATCTCTACTATATGTTGCTTTTATAACTAAAATATATGAAAAATCATTCCTTAAAGTAAGGATTACTTAAAATCTCAACTAGTCAAATTGCACCACATGCTTGTGTTTCAAGACTACCCACCGTCATCACGAGAGAGTGAGATGGAAGAGAATAGCTAGGGTTAGGGTTTCGTCTTTCCTCCTTCCACCACATGTCTACCTTTCCTGTGCCCCCTTTGCACCATGCCTAGGTCCCTCCCCGAGAGGAGGCCACATGGCATAGGATTTATCTCTCAGGACCAACACCTGAGCACTTTCACGATGCCTAGCATGTAGTTCATACCAGGCCAGAGTGGTCTCCAAGCTACACAATGGCACTGTAAAGCTCCAAACCCAACACCCAGAACATAAGTAATATGTGGGAGGTATCACCTAAGATATAAGGATGCGTGTGTGGTAGCCTACTGGTTATAGCTAACCTACCAACACTTTAGTCTACAATGGTGGTTGGTGGAAGGCCAATCAAATCTCGAGCAGTCACCAAATCTAATGCCCTCTAGCGCTTTGGAGCTACACAAGGGAACTAGGCACTAGTTCTCATTTTAATAGAGTGGAGATCAAAGTAGCATCACACACATAGATGCAACAAGCAAGAAGAGATAGATGGAAGAATAACACTCAAAGTAGCTTGATGAGAATTAGTGAAGTACAAGTGAAGTGATATGATAAGGTCACTTCCACACATTCATAAGAGTGCGTACTACGCTCACAGGAAAAAACCTCCTAAGGAGGGAAAAAGTTCCCTGATCCATTATTAGCCTACGTCTACACATCACTACCATATAAATGGCTATAAATCCCACTTGTAGTGATGATGTGAATATGTAAAGGGATCATGTGGTTGATCAATCCCCAAACAGCAACAAGCCCAAAGCTTTGCAAAAAGCATTGAACTTCTCCCATGAGAGAGCCTTCATGTGAACATATCTGCCACATTGTCGTGTATAGAGACATAAGCAAGGCTAATCTCTCTTGCAATGAGCCTCTACCTGACATAATGATAATGCACCTCAATGTGCTTTGTGTGAGTATTAAACAGTGGGTTCCTTGCAATGCCTAATACACTTTGGCTATCAGTGAAGATGGACCAAGATCTGCTAAAAGGCGTCTGAGTCACTATAAAAGCTACCTTATACTCAGCTTCATAGCTCAAAGTGGCCACCGACTGGCTGCTTCTTGCTTAGCCATGATATACATGAATCACAAAGGTAAAAGCAGCTAGTGGACACTTGCGGGTCATAATATCCAGCCCAATCAGAATCACTTAAAACATCACCCCTTAGCATAGAATAAGCTAAGGGACTGAGTGCCCTGTAAGTATTTGAGTACTCGGTTGGTAGCATGCCAATGCTTGCGTCTGGGACTGTGCATAAACCTGCTCAATTGGGGGACCCCAAACTGAATGTCTGGCCTCGTATTACCTAGATAGATGAGGCACCCCACAACTTGTTGTTTATAAAGTGATGTATCAAATGGTTCACCTGTATCTTAGAGACTAAGGCTAACACCTATCTTTATTGGTGTAGTAAGAGGCTTACAGCCTTCAAGATAAAGCTTAGCACATGTCTCTATTGGTGTAGCAATAGGCTTATAGTCTTTAAGACCAAACCGTGTAAGTAACCTTTGTGTGTACTTTGGTTGTGAGATCACAAACCATCATCATTCTACATAAACAATATGTCCAAATAATAATGCAACAAGCCCAAATCTGTCATTTCAAATGACACATGTAATTCAGTCTTGAACGGTAAAATCTTCTCCTTATTAGGGCTTGTGAAGCACCTACTTAAGACCATATAAAGCTTTTCTTAACCTATATACTTTAGATTCCTATGCCTTCTCAACAAAACCATGAGGCTAAGATCCATAAATCCTTATATAAGTCACCATTCAAGAAGGCAATCTTTATATCCATCTAATGAACATTCTAACCATGATGCACTGCCAATGCAATAATACACTAGATCGTGTCATATGAGATGTGGGTGTAATGGTCTTATCATAATCTATGCCCTTCTCTTTGTAACAAGCCTTGCCTTAACGATCACAATGCTACCACTTCTGCTTCTTTAATCCCACTTCGTATACCAATGGCCACAAGACAAATCTGCTAAATACCAAGTGTCATTTTTTGAGGATTGACTCGTACTCATCTTGCATTGCCTAATCATTTTCCTATGCTTTCTCAAAGGAAACATGTTCCTCTTCTCATTGCATATACTAGCAATGAGAGTCTGATCCACAAAAGAATAAGATACATAATAAGAACATGCATGTGTCCTGACAAAGGTGGTTTTATCATGCAAAAGGTTGGACAGTCACCAAATAGGTACTTTAAGGATGTCAAAAGATCTTTTCATTTCCTATCCAGGGAATAGGAGATCGTATGACTTTCTATTTACTACCATCAGCTCCTTAGCCCAATGTGGGTTGGAGAGGCTAAGGGAATATCTACATATCTTTAGAATGTGATCAGAAGTGCTTATTTGTGGATGATATGGATTTCCAAAATTGTATGTTTCTTTCAGGGCAAATAGTCTTATCCAGTGCTTGGACTGAGGTGGTTATTGTTTGTGCAGTTGAGAGCACCTCTAAAGGAGACAAAAACCAAACTGATGATGGATATTGAAGACTTGGAGAACTTCAAAATAGAGAATATGAAGATAGATGTGGCTAATATGTCAATCATCATTTTTCTATTGCTATTTTAGAAAAGCTCATTAAGATTTGATTTAGTATATACTAGACTTGTTAGATCTCGAAGCAAGAATTTCTAACTCATGTTTCCTTTTTCGAAAAAATGTGTACTGCAAAGTTAAGCTTCTTAGATAAAAAGCTATTTGTATTCACCTTCTTATTTTAGTATAAATTTGCACAAGTTTCATCGAAAAGAAGGAAAATCTCAACCAGTTTTTCTTTATTATGGCCAGTACACTAGAATGTCATTTTTTTCAAGCACTAGTCTCCACCAAATGGTGAAAAACCTCCATCTCTAAATATTATGGAGATAAGTTTGATAAATTTATAATAATTTAAAGGTATATATATATATCTAAAACCACCTAAAATCTTTTTTTTTGGAGGGAGGCTTGTATAATTTACTTATAACTTTTTTTTTTTTGTAGAGAACTAATAAAATATTCATTACTAATTGATTTATTTTGGTTTAATTTTGTAGGTTTTTCTTCTACATATTCATCACAAGACAAACAAGCCTCTTGAGGTAAGAGCTTAACACTTATACCTCTCTTGTTTTTCATTCTTATGGTACACCCCCGGGTGCTTAGGAGTTTTTTTTAGGGTTTACTTACTTTGTAGCTTCACGTATAGAGCTTCATGAAGCTCATGAAGCTGGATGCATGAATCTCTATTGAAGCTCTATGCGTAAGTTATGGCTTCATGCATGAAGCCTTTATGCATAGAGCTTCATGAAGGCTTCATGCATGAAGCCTATGCATAACCTTTTATGCTTCATGATTTGTTTATTTTGTTTACTTACATATGCTTTGTTTATTTTTGTACTTCTACTTGTAGATTGGAACTTGTCTTTCAAACGAAAACTCTACTTCTCAACAAACACTCGACTCCTTTAAATCAAGGTAAGAGAACCTGTCTTTCACAAACCCTTTCTTTACTTCTTCATAAAAGCCTTATGCATAGAGCCTACACGCATTATGGCTTAAGTCTCTATGCATAAAGGGCTTATTGCATGAAGCCTTATACAACATGCATTATGGCTTCATGCATGAAGTCTTTATGCTTAAGCCTTATGCATAAAGTCTTCATGCAGTACGCATGAAGCCTTTATGCACAAGGCCTTATCCATAGAGCCTTCATGCATTATGGCTTAAGCCTCTATGTATAAGGGCTTATGCATATGCTTTGTTTATTTTTGTACTTCTACTTGTAGATTGGAACTTGTCTTTCAAACGAAAACTCTACTTCTCAACAAACACTCGACTCCTTTAAATCAAGGTAAGAGAACCTGTCTTTCACAAACCCTTTCTTTACTTCTTCATAAAAGCCTTATGCATAGAGCCTACACGCATTATGGCTTAAGTCTCTATGCATAAAGGGCTTATTGCATGAAGCCTTATACAACATGCATTATGGCTTCATGCATGAAGTCTTTATGCTTAAGCCTTATGCATAAAGTCTTCATGCAGTACGCATGAAGCCTTTATGCACAAGGCCTTATCCATAGAGCCTTCATGCATTATGGCTTAAGCCTCTATGTATAAGGGCTTATGCATAAGGGCTTATTGCATGAAGCCTTTATGCATAGAGGCTTTATTCTTAAGTCTTATGCATAGAGGCTTCATGCATTATACATGAAGCCTTTGTGTATTAAAGCCTTATGCATAGAGCCTACATGCATTATGACTTAAGCCTCTATTTATAAGGGCTTATGCTACATAGAGGACTTATTGCATGAAGCCTTATGCAACATGCATTATGGCTTCATGCATGAAGCCTTTATGCGTAAGAGCTTAAGTATAAGGCTTAAGCATAGGGGATTTATGCATAATCCTTATACATAGAGGCTTAAGCATAAGGGCTTATTGCATGAGGGCTATACACATGAGGGCTTTACGCATGAGGGCTTAAGCATAAGGGCTTTATGCATAAGACTTATACATAGAGACTTAAGCATAAGGGATTTATGTATAAGCCTTATGCATAGAGGCTTAAGCATAATGGTTTTACAATCATGTCTCATACACATAATTGTATGTATTGTGTAGGTAACCGTGTCTTCTCCTCCTCAACATTCAATTCCAACTGACTCTTCTCAAGACCCAGATGTCATGTATCTACTCTCCATCATCACTCAATGTTCTAGGCATCATGGATGGACACAACTAGCATATACACATGTATATTTGTATGTTTTATGTGGCTTTATATGTTCTCCCTCTCTTTACATGTTTATGCATTGAGTATCTCTATTTATGCATCCTTATATGTAGGCCACTTTAGCACCTTTTCTACCATCAAGTCAATCTACTCCATTGTATGGTGTAGGCCTAAGTGGTGTAGGAGGCCCACGGTATGATAATCCTATCTATCTAGTAGACCCACAACTACTCGCTCACATCGAGATCTTCATCACCACAATGTAGGGAGTCTACTAGACGTAGTAGCAATGGGGGAGTAGGTTGATTTTGCTTTGGGAGAGAAGCTCTTTTAGGTCCCCCACATCATCTCCATATACAGAAGAGAGGGGGGGTTCATCATCCTAAACTTATGAGATCCATCCTTGAGGAGAGCGATCTCACCACATGATCCATGTGAGTTACCATAGAGCATAGATGTGGATGGGTGGATAGTAGAGGAAAACAAGTAATTAACCGAATGTGTGTGCTTATGAGCTTAGAGTTCCAAAATTGTTTTAAAACATGGAAAGCACAAGATGAAATTTCAAAGCAATATGTTATTGATGTCCTTAAAAGTGAGTTTCCAGTCGCACATCTAGGCCTTGGCTTCTTGGATGAGTTTATATAAAAAAAAGAATAAAGCTTTTTCTCTCTAATAGAAGAGCAAACATTAAGAGAGCTGTTAAGTCAAGCTTCGAGAAGCCTAGTGTTTACACACAAGAGGATTGGAGGCATGCATGGAGCTTCATAAGAAGAATCCAGATGCATACAAACAACAAGGAGCAAGACTACGGAAGCAAGGAGCTTCTCACTTTGGGTCGGAAGAAAAATCTTCCTACAATACATGCTTTGTAAGTGTATATTTTGCTCTTTGTATTAATCTAATTTGGTCTTACATTTTACTCTTCCCTTAACATTAATTTAATCTTCTATTTTATTATTTCTTTAAAGGGAGGTTGTTGGTCGCCCCCAACAAAGGAAGAATATGATTATGGGTATGCAGCCCCCCTCGAAAACAATTGTGGACATGGCTACGCACGTGACGTGTTCCCTTGAATGAGTCCATTTTGGGAACTATAACTGATGAGGTAAGTAATATATAAGACTTTTTCTTGTGTATATGTTCTCTTTTACTATTTAAGCATTATCGTATTCATGTGTGCATGTATATAGGAGAGTGAAGATGATCTAGACTATGCACATGAAGAAGACCAAGAAGATCAAGAAAGTGATTTTGAAGATGAGGATGATGATGATGAAGATAAGGATGATGATGATGATGAAGATAAGGATGATGATTAGTCATCCCTTTAGCTTTATTTTGTATATGAACTCAGTGAATATATTTTTGTGTTAATGTTCTGATCTACACTTCTTTCTACTATCTCTTTATTTGGGATAGATAGCTTTTTTAAAAAGCTAGGGCAGACTGGGGAGTTTTGTGCTAATGTTCTTGTCTACACTTCTTTCTACCATCTCTTTATTTAAAAAAAAGCTGGGATAGATAGCTTTTTTTAAAAGCTGGGGTAGACTGGTGGGGAGTTTTGTGAGAACTCTCCATTCTACCCCTGATTTTTTTGTGTTAATATTCTTGTCTACACTTCTTTCTACTATCTCTTTATTAAAAAAAAGCTGGGATAGATACCTTTTTTTAAAAGCTGGGGCAAGCTGGAGATTTTTGTGAGAACTCAATGAATATATTTTTTTGTTAATGTTCTTATCTACACTTCTTTGTATTATCTCTTTATTTAAAAAAAAGCAGGGGTAGACTGGGTAGTTATGTGAGAGCTCCCCAGTCTACCCCATTTTTTTTTAAAACCGCAAGTTTGTTTTCGCTGTTGTGAGCAGCGCTTTTATAACAACGAAATAACGTTGCCTACTAGCAGCATTATTTTGTTTCCTAGTAGCAAAATTTCACTATTATAAAATAATGCTACTGTGGGCAACGAAGTTTCGTTGTAATAAGCGCTGCTTAGCAACATTCCCATGGTAGTGTTTTTAGCAATGAAATGACCCCGACATTTGCCAAGGTTGTAGTTATAATAACACTAATAAAACCCTGCTATACTATCATTCTATTGTAGTGTAGATTCTTTGTAATATTTGGAACATGAAGTACATCTGCCAAGTCCTCATTTTGCCATCTTGCATAGACAATGGCACTTTATAAATATGCACAATGGGGTACACAATATTATCACTTGTTTCCAGATATCCTATTTTTTTTTATTTTTTTTTATCTCTAAACTACTCACCATGATTGGTCATGTGGTTAGTGGTGCCACAATACCACATATCTCTTGTTTTTGACATGTCTCCTATGATGGAACTGAGCATGCGTTGTATCATAAACAACTGCTTACATTTTGCATCACCCTATTTACTTGATGATGCATAGTTTCCTTATTGTAACTTTCCACTTTAGATATCATTTTATTTTTTATAGAATTCCTTTTCCATGTGTGTTGGCTTGCTAACAATAATAGCACTCTATGTTATTTACAATTTGATTTCTTTGTTTTTGACATGTCTCCTATGATGGAACTGAGCATGCGTTGTATCATAAACAACTGCTTACATTTTGCATCACCCTATTTACTTGATGATGCATAGTTTCCTTATTGTAACTTTCCACTTTAGATATCATTTTATTTTTTATAGAATTCCTTTTCCATGTGTGTTGGCTTGCCACAATAATAGCACTCTATGTTATTTACAATTTGATTTCTTTGTTAATCACCTTGGCCTCTTTATCTCCCCCTATCTCTAGAGTGGCCTCTTCCACCTATTTATACATTATCTTCTTGTTGTTATTGTTGCCCATGGTTTTTAGCCAATTTTTATTTCTGAAATGGTATGCACCCCTTGGCCTATCTTCTAGTATATGATGATGATCAGCCTCTACCTCTACACGCGTCTGAGTAGAAGGCTCGCTCATGTGAATTTCTAGAGTATGAAACTTCTCAAATATTCATCTCCTCACGGATGAGGACACCAATCAGTTCTTGAAAATCAAGAAAGTTCTCTTCAACTATAATGGAGGTCTAAAATCAGTTGTATTTGTTGTTGCCAAGACTATTCAAGGTCATTGACAATATATCATTTGGTGATCCAATATAAGGAAGGGAATCTACAAACCCTTTAGCCTTTACACTGAGTAATCATTTATACTCAGCTTCCCTCTTGTCACGTTTGTACATCTTGCGTATATACACAATCATAGAGTCTATCACATTGATAAAAACACTACATCACCTTTCTAGCTCTTTTATGCCATGCTTTATATGCCTACTTGTTGTGGGGTGGGAGTTTCTTTAACAATCTCTAGCTCTGGCTTCTTTTCATCACCTATGTTATGAACTCCCAATATCCTTTTCCCATAAGGAAATTGGTTATCCTAAACTTTCATGCTTGGAGGTTTTTCTTGTCTAGCACATTTCTAACAATCTCAGATAGTATGTCAGACATCTTTACTTGCAACAACTTACCAAATAGTGCTTGCAAAAACTTCTACACTTATAATAAATTTATAATCTTCAACACAGTGGTACTACACATCTTTTATACTATAATTATAGATAAAACAATCACACAAGCATCATCCCATCAATAATCTAAAAATTCTAGATTCTTTGTACAGACTCTTTTATAACCAAAATTTTGTTACAACTTTACATCGAACTAAAAATTGGGCATACAGAATCAAAATCAATACTTTTATTATATGTCTTGTGAAGAACTTGTAGAGCCAAATAGGGCTCGAAACATGCTCGATTGCACCAAGATACACAAAATTATAGTTGACATAGTTAACTGTACACAACAAGGTCTTCTTTCTTCACTCAAGATGATGCCTCAATCTGAGATAGTGACTTCCCTCTTTGCCTATAGCTCTCATGCTAGCAAAGGTGTTCCTCCAAAATCAAAGAGGGAAAGAGATGAAAATACCCTTATTCATGTATAGCTTCATTGCTTGCCTTGATCTTGCAGCTCTCACCCAAACTAGAGCTCTAATACCATAAAGAGAATGCGAGGGGGAGAGAGAGAGAGAGAGCTTGAGTTTCTTGGCAACAAGCAAACACACACACACATAAGAGAGTAGGACACAAGAGACATGGATGGCTGTATTTTGTTCTATATTCTTCTTCTCTCAATCTAGTATATCATAAAGATAAGAGTATATATTATAAGGGAAAGTACTCTCCTATTAAAATATATAAGGTCGGTCCATAGTGTGAACTATATGAGCTAGCACTATAACTATGCCATAATCTAACAATCCAAATGTGATTGTCAAATAGCTTGTCATCCACTATTGGAATATCAACCATAATCTCAGATACATGCCATTGGAATAGGTGAGAGAGCTATCACCAGATGGATCATTAATGTTTGGAGTACTAGCTAAGCTCGATATCTCAACATAAGCAAGCCCTTCACAAGGTTCTCACACTAAAAAGAGCTATAGAGATGCCTTATTTATTGTCTTCCAAGGAATCAAAGGCTAAGAACTAAAACAGATGGAACACAAGTGACTCCAAATAGCCTAAAACAAGAGACTCTCATGCTAAAACAAGCCTAAGAGATGCCAAGTTTCTCATCCTCCAAGGAATTTGAGAGTGAGAACGTAACTCTCAAAGCCTAAAACCAAAGGTTCTCCCCTAAGCTTATTGCACACCTCAGCCTCCTGAACCACCCCTTTAGCCTCAATCATCCCCTTAGCCTCAAGCCTTAACCACCCCTTTAGCCTCATCTATCCCCTCCTCAACTTCAAGTAGCCTTTGAATGACCCGTTAACAAGATGATGGATGGTGAAGATGAGGACCTAGAATATGACCCGTTAACAAGATGATGGATGGTGAAGATGAGGACCTAGAATATCGGCCCCTCCTCCAAGAGCTTAACCACTTCGAGGATTGGGTTCATACCTTGGACACTCTTCTCCACAGTATCTTGGGATAAGATTTGCATGAATGGACAACACCAAAATCACATCTATGTTCCGACTAGATGAGTTTAAAATAGAACCCACTAGTGGAACATTCTCGCCTTGAACTAGTGTTCCTAAAAAATACCACTTAGTTGTGTGGCCATCCTTGGTTTGACATCAGGGCTAGTCCCAATGTATTATCTTACGAGAGGTGGATCTCTTTAGGCCATCCACCCCCCTCACACCATTTGCAAAGCTACCATCCTTGGTTTGACATTGGGACTAGTCCCAATGTTTTACCTTAGGAGACCTGGATCTCTCTAGGCCTGCCCACTCCCCCCCCCTTCACACCATTCTCACAGAGCTACCATCATTGTGGTAAATAATTTGTAATCATAATTGTTATCAATTATATTGAAGAATTTTTTTACATTGGCATTAAGCTTGCATATTGCAAGTTTTAGGTGACCCCTCTATAGGTATAATGAAAGAGAGCATCATCCTCATGAGGGAATGGATTATTGTAGTTAATTGGCAAAAAGGAACTACAACACTTATGCTTCCCCATGGGATGGTTATTATATCCTAGATGAGATGTGGACACCCCAAGCCTATCAACATCCCAAGCCTCATCTCAAGGTCTTGTTGCCATTTTTGAGTTGCATTTAGTGGCATATTGAGTGCCAACTTTAATATTCATTTTCATGCATCAATAAGGGGATTTTAGTTAGAGGATTTTTAAAGCTTGTAGATGTTATGATATTTTGTAAAATAATAATAAAAACTTATTTATAAAAAAATATGTGAGAAAAGAGGGGATTTTGAAGCATAAAGTGACACTACTTTTATGTATAGTTGAGAAGTTAGTTTTTCCTAGTCTAGCCAATATTTGCATTGCCAAGAATAAAATGACACTATTTTTATGCATAGTTGGGAAGAATAGTTTCTCTTGGTTTACCTAATATTTACATTGAATCTATAAGACACCTTTTGGTCCAAAAACCACATGAATGTGTTGGTGGCCAATTAGCCCATTTGGCCACCACGAGATCGCCGCCTAGACTGACCATTGTGCAACAAACCGAGCCTTCTTGTTTTGTAACAAACTTGTAATAGTTTCTTGAAGAACAAATAGTACTCATGTAGTTGTAAAGGGAAAAGGGGGGATATATCAGATATAGGGGTATTACAGATAGGAAAGACTTGGTCTACCCGACTGAGATGGTAGCAAGAGTGTGTTTCGCTTGGATAGTTTGAGAATCATATGGGCCAACTTGGGCCTGAAGGAGAGGAATAATAGTGAATAGGAAGATGGGAGATTTGAGTGAGCAGAGATCTTGCTAAGGCATTGTACTGTATGATTAAAACTATTACTTAAGAATGACACATAGGATGTTTTTTATCTTAATTCTGTTTCATTCTACATATCCTTGTCTATTCTACATTCATTCTTGTGTTAAGTGTAATCCTTTATGGATGTGGACTCTTGTCAAGATTCAGGACATACTCTGAAACTAACCTGCTTGTAGTTGTGATCAACTACCCGAGCTTAGGTAGGTAGATCAATGACCTATTATTGACTTATCACATTAGGCATAGTTGCATTAGTCTCGCTACTCTTCTGGGGCCAACTAGGTGGTATGGAACCACGTAAGTGCCGGCTTGACCGAACATTGACACTTTTGGCAATCCTTCTTGGGGATTGGTATGCCAAGTAGGGGAGTAGGAAGATAGAGGCTAGTTCTAAGGTCAGTCCTGCATAGTGAGTCAGTAGAGTTAAGCCAGTTGAAATAGATCTAGAAAGGAAGTGCACACACACTAGTGTCAGGAATGTTTACGAGAAAGTTATAGGAGTACAATGGAGAATGCATGGAGAATCAAGGGAGCTCAAATAGAGCAATGTGGTACCACACAGATAGGCCAAAGCTGCATAAAACGCAGGACAATAGCATCGTCTAAGAAGATTTCTACCAAGAGCTTCAAAACAGGAGGCAAGAAGCTCAAGGAGAAGAAGAACGTGCAGTTTTGGAAAGAATGTACCTGAAGTTCAAGAATAAGAGTGAGGAGGAACCAGATGCCCATATCTTTGCCTTTGAAACCACATTCTTGGCCACCCAAGCTCCATTGCTGCAAAAGATAGAGTATTTTGTGACAACTTTGGGTGGCAAGGCCACCAGCTAGTATGCATAATATGGTCTGGAGTACTTTCAGACATTTGAAGAATTTAACAAAGCCTTCCTAAAAAGATTTAGGAAAGACAAGACCGTAACATAAGTATTGGAAAAGCTATAGAGGCTAACTTAGAAGAAGAGGCCAATGGAGGATTATGCAGCTGAATTTCGAGCATTCTTAATGCATCTGGATCAGCCCAACAGACATGCTCTAGCCACACGAAGTCACTGATTCATGAGAGGACCAAGGTAAAAGCTCTAGATAGCGGTGCCATCATATGATTTGGATACCCTCACCTTTGAACAAGTGGTGGTGGGAGCAAGCAGAGCTAAGGGTATCTTGAAGCAAACAAGCAAAGACCCCAAGAAGAAAAAGAAGGATAGGAGAAGGGAGAAGAAACTTCCGATTTGGATTCCGAAGAAGAAGACACCTTAGAATCAGAATCCAGTTAGGAATTGGATGTCGAAGAGCGAAAGCCCTAGAAAAACAAGAGCAAGAAGTAGGCAACAGATGTTCAAGAAGAACTGAGGGCCCGCCCTAGCCAAGATTGCCAGAGGACATGTAGGATCCAGACTTAAAACAGGACGTCTAGTGCACAAGGTGTAAAAATCAAGGTCATACAAAGGAGGAGTGCTAATTGAAAATCACGTAGCTGCTATATGCACTATCTGTGAAAGGTACAACCACACCGTAGACACGTGTTTTTATAACACTTGGAATAGGAATCCGAGAGTGACGGAAAGGTAGCAAGTTCTAGCTGCGTCAACCAAGTTGCCACGAGGCTGAAAAATAGCAGACCATATGGAAGTGGAGGTGGAAGATTTGGGTAGAGGGGAGCTTGCTTCTACTACAATGGTCTAGGGTATAGACAAAGTGATTGCCCCATATTCCAGTGCCATCACTAGGAATTGCAAGAGGAAAGGCTGTAGAGGGAGCCAAACCTAGCAAGAGTTGATGCAATTGTAAAGATGGTAAAAGTACCAAGGTGCAAGAAAAGAACAAGAAAAGCCACAAGAAGTGATGTGGCCATGAGACAAGATCACAAGGGCTTATCAAGGTGTTGACATGAAAGAATACCAAGCTGAAACAGAAGCAGAAGCCATAACAATGGGTAGGATAATAGAGAGTCCGTGAGCAAATCACCAAGTTGGTGCATAGTGCACAAGGGATGGTGTAAAAAATGCAGGAAAGCCCGCTCTTGGGAGAAAATTCTAATGAGGTTCTGGACAGGAGAGGCCTGGTCAAGAAGAGGGAAGCAACTACATTAGGAAAGAAGTCGGTGTGTAATGATAGAGAAACCGGAGAAAGGATGCTGAGGTGCCAACTAGAGTCAATTACAACCTAGAGCAGCAAAGTATCTTGAGGAAGGAATAGGAAAGGAATTCGAAAGAAGTTTGGATAGGAAAGCTGATAAGAGAATGTCAGGAAAAAGAAAGGAAAGCAAAGGAGGAAGAAGGAAGAATGTATAGAGGCCAGAGTATGCCGACTGACAAGAAGAAAAGCAGCAACTCCATAATAAAGGAATATGACCTATGGGATGATCTTAGCAAGATGAAACTAACATCACATTGGAACAAATGCTGAATCTAGCTCCCAACTACAGGAAAAAGCTTCATGCCATAATACCAAATGAAAGATTGGTGTGTAGATGCCTATGCAAAAAACGAAGAATCCAAGATTGTAGTAATGTGGAAACAATCCAAGATTGTGACACATTTGTTTTGGAGGTGACATAAAGATCAGAGGAGAGATAGTGGCGAGGTTCATCTTGGATGGAGGATCATGAGTGAACATAATATCATACAGCCTAGCTAAAAAGCTAGGAATCTCTTGGACATGCAACTGGCTTCATTCTAGATTCGCATGGTTGATCAAAGAAGAGTCCAACCAGTTGGAATAATTAGGGCAAAACAAATCAAAGTGGTAGGGTGCACTTTTATTACCGTGTTCATAGTCCTCAAATGACTGAGTGAAACCCCTCGGATCATGGGGAGACACTCAATCCAACCAAATACCATCTGGTTCATCACTTCAATCATATAAGCATAACCAAAAAATTAATAAACAATCATAAAAGCATAGTATAACATAAAAACACAAAAGAGAACTATTGGGTGCAATCTATTCCCCCTCAAGAAGTGTCGGCCTCCTTCCACCTCTTGAGTATTTATGCTTTATTAATAAAAATGGCCCATAAGCCAAAAATAGATGCACGCTTATGCATGGGCTTGCCTTTACAAAAATGGGGGTTGCTTTTAACACAAGCTTAGGTAAAGTTTTCCTATCTAACCACTAAAGGAGAATTACAAAAAGAACCCCAAGGGCTAATTCACATGCAAATAAATAAGTCCATGCCCAATATAACAAAAGTGGGTGGCTTAATAGGTCCACACCCGAATACATCAAAATGGGGCAACCAATAACAATACAAAATCTCATAGTAGATACTATGGCAAAAATACCAAAGTGAGAACCATCCCGGTAATAGCTCACACCATATTCGCTACCATCACATCCTAGACATTCCAGCTTACGAGCACAAATCCCATCAATCTTACCAACCTACAAGGCTGTCCATTCAAACACACTACAAGTTAGCAACACATGCAAAAAGTCCATGACAACACATAAGTAATAAATCCAACACTTAGTTCTAGCCATTCCTAATTTCATATGTCCTACACAAGGAGTATTTGGAATCACCCAAGTGCCATGCTATGAACTTAGTGGTAATTAGGCATCCCCAATTAACCACAAAAAGATGGACGGAAAAACCGTGACATCCCTCTTGCCCGGGATAGCAACTGTCCTCAGTCGCATCATATCAACTGGCCCGTGTTTGAAAGTAATATTGGATGATGTCGGAAGATAGGCACTGTGAAAAACTACTCAGGTATCCATTTAGCATTTTTCGCGAGGATGATTTTTACAAGTTAAAAGATATCTATTATATACAGTACCTATGCGAGTAGTAGTGGCCTCATGGGGTCAATAATAGCCTCAGGTTGAAGTTCTTCTACTTGGTCAACAAGACTAGGTGCTTCCTCATATATAGGGTGTGTAGGGATTGGTCCCCTATAAGGTCTTAAAAGACTGATATGAAAGAATTATGAATTCTCCAATGAGAAGGAAGTGAAAGCCTATATGCTAGGTCATTAATCTTATGAGTAATTTGAAAAGGACCATAAAAACGAGGAGCTAACTTAACAACAGGGTTAGTCTCAACACTTTTAAGATGTCTCTTTTCAATAATACAAAGCAAAACATATTGACCTTCTTGAAACTATGCGCTTTCTTTCCTTATTAGCTTGTTTAGTGTATTTCTCTTGTGCATTAAAAATAGCCTTATGAACATGATCATGAATGGAAGTGAAATCAATGGCGAATTGATATGTAGCTTCAATAGTGTGTGATAAACGAGTGATAGGAGTAGGTAAAAATTTGCCATACATAATTGCAAAAGGTGCTTTTCTAGTGCATGAATGCCGTGTGTTATTATATGCAAATTGTAAAATATGGATATACTTATCCCATTGTTTAAGTTATGATGAAACATATGCACGAAGTAAATCCAATATTGTGCTATTTGTCACTTTTGTTTGACCATTAGATTCAAGATGAAATGCAATGGAAAAATCCAATTTAGTGTCTAGATTATCAAACAATGTAGTCTAGAAATCACTGCAAAACTTAGAATCTCTATCAGAAACAATGACTTGTGGTAAACCATGATGTGTGAAAATGTGTTTAATAAACAAGTGTGCAGCTTTATGTGCAGTAAGAGTCTTTTTATTACAAGGAAGGAAATATGCTTGTTTGCTAAACCTATCAACAATGGTCCAAATCATATCATTATGGCTCGTAGTCAAGGAAAACCAATGAATAAAATCCATAGAAATCTGTTCCCAAGGAGCCTTACGAATAGGAAGAGGCATAAGTAAACCAAGTTTCTTACCCTTATAACTTTTCACTTTTTGACAAACATCACATTCAGAAACAAATTTAGCTACATCATATTTCATTTTAGGCCAATAAAAGTCACTAGAAGATAGTATGGAATGTAGATGAAACACCTCGATGCCCTGCATAAGGTGGCTCATGTAATTCCTCTAAAATAGAATGTTTAAAGGGTCGACTAATGCATAATCTTTTCTGGAAGAAAAGATATCCATCATCATAGGAATACTCAACAAAAGGGGTCTAATGATTTTCTCTCAATCTAGACCAAATGCCAGTAAAGTCATGGTCTTGGTCATAAGTCTCACGCATAGAGTCAAAAGATGTATCCTCAATCACAGAAATATTTTGAATGGAAGATCTTCTACTCAAAGCATCAGCAATCACATTTTCTTTACCAGGTTGGTATTGAATAATAGGCTGAAAACTTTGAATAAAAGCTGCCCATTTAATATGTCTATCCGAAATAAGTGGTTGAGAAATCAAGTGTTTGATACTCTGCTAAATCAGTTTTTATAAGAAACTCTAAGTCCATCAAATAATGTTTCTAAATTTTTAATGCATGGACTACAACTGATAACTCCATGTCATAGGTGCTATACTTACTTTCAGCAGGATAAAATTTTCTACTCTCGAAAACAATAGGACGACCATCTTGCATTAATACAACACTAATGTCCTTACCACTAGCATCGGTTACAACCATGTGAAAAATTAGGTAATTGTAACACAGGTGCATGAGTAAGTGCATATTTTAATGCAAAAGAAAAGATTTCTTTTGAAGTTCAGTCCATTCATAAGGTTTGGTTTTCTTGAGAAGTTCAGTGAGATAGTGTGCCTTATATGCAAAATTACAAACAAATTTGCGATAATAGCTACACAACCCTAGAAAAGATCCTAATTCATGAATATTCTTGGGCC
The DNA here is from genome assembly GCF_041138505.1 of Cibotium barometz. Lineage (NCBI taxonomy): Eukaryota > Viridiplantae > Streptophyta > Polypodiopsida > Cyatheales > Cibotiaceae > Cibotium > Cibotium barometz. The sequence goes on from NC_141068.1 coordinate 40,257,145, forward strand.
ATTTTGTAATATTTTCTATTTTATTGAGACCAAATACTCAATCTCACTTTGGAAGAAACTACTCTTTTCGAGATTAAGGTAAAGTTCATTTTCCTTGAGCAAATTAAATACAATTTCCAAGTGTTTTTCATGCTCTTCTTTAGATTTACTAAAAACTAAGATATCATCAAAAAAGAAAACCACAAAGTTTTGATGGTCAAGAAAGATCGTATTCATTATACGACTAAAAGTCGCAGGAGTATTATTAAGACCGAATGGTATCACTAAAAACTCTGAGTTTTAAAAGCAGTTTTATAGATATCTTGCTCGGTCATTCTTACTTGATGATATCTAGATTTTAGGTTAATTTTGCTAAAGAGCCATTAGCTCCCCTTAATTTATCAAGTAGATCATCAAATCTAGGAATTGGTAATCTATTCTTGATAGTGTTTTTGTTGAGAGCCCTATAGTCTACACACATACGATAAGTACCATTTTTCTTTTTTACAAGAAGGACCGGTGCTCCATATGGTGAACTACTTGGTCTAATAAATCCTCAAGAAAGAAATTCCTCAATTTGAGTCTGAATTTATATTTGCTCAAGAGGGTTAACTCTATAAGATGCTCTACAAGGCGGTGCACTTCCAGGAATAATGTCTATGTGATGATCTTCAGGACGACGTGCACTAGGAAGTCCAAGAGGAAACTCATTGAGGAAACATTCATAAAATTTAGAAAGGAAAGAGTCATGGGACGTATCCCTGGGAGGTGGTTCTTCAACACTAAGCTAGTTAACCAAAATTAAAAAAGTTTTCTCCCTCTTCCTCAAAGCCCTTTTGGCCTAAGTATGGCTCAAAAGTGGTTGATCCTCACCTTAAAAAATTCCTTGTAAATAAACATTCTTACCATGATGTATAAAGACATTATGTGCTTTGCATAATCGATATGTGGTGTGTATTGATGTCGAAAAGGCATTCCCAAAATCATGTCAATACCATGCAAAGGTGCTACTAAGATAGTACGTTCATCAGAAAATTGTGCAATAGACAAAGTAAGATTCTTCACTTTCTTAGTGTAATTATACTTTTGGTTTTGAAAAGCAGCCTATACTTTAAAATGAGAAGGAATCATATTAAGATGAAGAGCATGTGCAATATGTTTAGAAATAAAATCATGTGTACTATCATCATCATGCAAGATTATGATTTCTTTATCTTGAATTTTTCCTTTCATTTTAAGTAAAGTGTGTGGTGAAAAAGAATGAGGATCAAGATTAGAAGTACCTTCTTGATCAGATTTACTGTTGAACTCATTACCATTAGACTCTGGCTCGTAGTCGTCGTCTCGTAAGCATCATCATCATCTCTAGTGCTAGTGTCTTCATCTCCATCCACCATGTTAAGCCGTGCAATTGGCTTGTTGTTGTTGTTGTTGTCATTTGGACACTTAATAGCATAGTGTCCCCTTTGATGGCAAGTGTAACATCGAACATTCTTTGCTTTTTCATCTGAATCTGGAACATCTGTCTTCTTTGGTTCTTTACTCGCCCCATTATTATTGTTGCCAATCTTTGCTTTATTGTTGTTGAATTGCTGGCTTCTTTGATCTTGACCCTTGTTAAAAGGTCGTTTGAATGAAGAAAGCCTATCAAAACCACTAGAAGATGTCGAATCTTTGGAGAGTTTAGTACAATTCTCCTATTGGAACCTGGGTATACCATTTTTCTTTTCACAATTTAAAGTAAGAGATTTAGCAGAGGCAAGAGTATGAGGACGAAACATATTAACCTCTGCTCTAATCTTTGGATCCAACCCTGAGATAAACTTCCTTTTAAGATTCTTTTCATGTACTTTTTCTATAGATTGCATTTGAATGAGAGAATTCTAAATTTTTTTGATGTAAGTTTGGACATCCTCCCCTTTCAATTGTCTAAGAGTGTCCCAATGCTATTGGGCTTTGGCCTTGTACTGAGGAGGTAGAAAGTGTCTCTTAATTTTGTGCTGAAAATCCTCCCAAAGTACGAGGTTTATGTTGCCCGTTCTTGGTAGCATTCCACCATAAAAAGCAGCATTCTGAATCAAATAATTTATAGCACACTTGACCTTGTCTTTTTCGAAAAATTTCTCTCCCGAAAAATAGTCATCAAATTGGTTAAGCCAAGCTAAAATAGTGCGTGCGTTCTTCTTTCCATCAAAATTTTGAAAAGAGAAAGCCTTGCGACTAATGCGAGATTCTTTTACAGCCATTTGATTATCTAAAGTTGCTTTCATAGTTCGAAGAATAGAATCCTCATCACTATCCCTTTCAATATCATGTTTGTGCCTTTTACGAGATTTCAATTGGTCTTCTAATGCAATTCTATGAGTGCGTTCATTGACCAATTATGCTTGCAAAGCAATGAGTTGTTCTTTTGAATAGACGGAAGTGTAGGTAAATCAGCATCATGATACTGATGAAAAGTAATAAAAGATAGGAAAAAGTTAGAAATACTTATATAATTTTGAAGATCGTGAATCCCGTGGGCAGATAGAAGAGTGGTGTGGCTATCCAACGCAATCACCAAAGTGCTTGAAGTAGCCTCGAAGTACGGAAGGTCGTCTGGTAGCAAAATATTGAGAATCGAGAGTGAATTTAAGCTTCGGGAAGGTGTAAAACAACCAAATTTGAAAATCTTGCAACTTTGAACTATTGTAATTTTTTGAGCTAAACCAAAATAAGAAACTGAAAATATTTCCAGTTCGAAGCTGGGCTAAGTTTAAACGAATTCCAATTCGAAGCTGGGCTAAGTTCAGATGAATTCGAGCTGATTTTGATGAAGTTTTGGCTTGAAGAAGCTTGGTGTATGAATCTCCTCTTATCTTTTTAGACCTTTTTGAGTAAAGCAAAGATGTAATTTTTCTCCCCATCATTGATTTCAGTAGAACTTCCTCCCTCGTTGTCGAAATTCAAATCTTTGGATCTTTCACAAAACCCCTCAGATAAGGTATAAGATTTATGCAAGAGGACATGTTGGACGCATCCAATGGAGTGGGTCTTCGAATCAGTTGTGCAGAATTGAGAGCCAAGTCCCTAAGAAAAAGATGGTGCCATTTGTTTCTAGGGCAGCCTGATGGGCGGAAATTCAACGCCAATTATGCTAAGCTTAAGCTATTTAAAGCTTGGCTTTAAGCTCTGGATTATGCCTTTGTTTAAGGCTTTGGGTAAAGCTTCTACCCCTTGGATATATGCTTTGATGTGACTTTGAAAAAGACCTTCAACCAAGCCTTGAAATTTTCTTCTTTCACAAAAACCAAAAAATTGCACGTACCTTCTTTCTTTCTTTTGCAAAGCCTTCCTCTCTTTGATTTTTCTCAATATTTTTTACCTTCTCTCCCCCCTTTGCTCTGATACCACTGAAACCACTCGGGTCATGGGGAGACACTCCATCCAACTAAATAATAGAATTTTAAATGCTCTCCATTGTGTATTTATTGCATTGTCTATTGTGCTTTGTCTTAATATCTCTTTCTGTTGTGCCATATTCTTAGAAAACCTCCTTTTCTAGACTTCTATTTCTTTCCACCCGCAGCTTCTCATTTTCCATTTGCAGCTCTCTTTCCCTGTGTGGCGCCTGCCCCACTATTGTCGGCCTTGCTCACTTGGCTAGGTGTAGCTACTTCCAAGGATTTTGTTGGCTCTAGGACTTTTGTTTGGGCTATATTCGGATTTCTGGATCCCCCTTTAGATTTCCACCCTGTGAATGGTAAGGAACCACTTGTTTTGCAGGAAGGTGTGGGGGCTCACATTACAGCTATCAATTTGTCCAGATACTCTCCCCACACCTCCTTTAGGTCCTCTATTGTATGCCCTTCCCATTGCTCCATCTTTTCAGCATCTAGCTCATGTATACTTTTGGGAAGTCTTTTGCATCAAGACCGCTAGCCTGGCTTCTTCTTTGACCACCTCTACTTTGTCTTTGTCGACCCTTACCTACACTTCTATAATGACATTAAGGTGCTCCTCTCTAATCAGGGTGACTTGGCCCTCCGTCCTTGCTTGGCTTTCCCTGGCCCTATCCATGTCATTTTGTAGTTGCACATTTGTAGTTGCACAGTCATCTATTCCTTCATGGTCATCATCTCCTTCATCTTCTCCATTTCCATTTCCATTTCTCCACCATTGGTCTTCTGGAGTTCTTGGATTTGCCTTTGCATCTTGTCCAACCGGCCCCCTTCCATCCTCCTCTTGCAAAGCTCTTCTTTGCATAGGTTCTTGCTTGCCTCACCATCTAGATGGCAACATCCTTTTTGTTGATGAATGCCTACAACTTAGTTATTTCCTTCAAACCATCCGTCACGCAGAGTTGGAGGTAGTTGAGAGCTCCCACCTAGTCTGTGTGTCAATTGAATATGGAAAATTTGCAGAGTTGGTTGTTGCAGAGAGATCTGATTGTGCTTGTTCAAGTTGCAAGCTCGCGGGGATGATGATAGCCTCCTGCTACTACTGCTCCAATTTTTGTGATAGGGAAGACTTATCAATGTCGGCCAAGTCCTCCTTAAGCTGCTGGTTGGCCCATTTCCTCTATTGCCCTCTGCTGGTTCCCTCCTTGGCAGTCCTCCCCTTCTTGATGCCTGTCTTTTTCTCCCCAAATTCAAAGACTCTTTTCTTCCCCGACGTCGCTTGGTCGTGTCCCTATTCGAAACGTACCTCCTAGGCTTCTTTTGTTGTATCTTCCTTGGGACCTACATCCTCCTTGTGGCCTGCATCCTCTTTGAGACCTTCCTCCTTATGTTTTTGAGCTTCTATTTTTACCTTAAACATTCGGGATATCATATATGGGATAATTTTTGTTTTTGTGTTTGGGCAGTTGAGTTTCCCTAACTAGTTCTTTAGGTTGTGATACAAGATCTCTTCCCATGCCACCTTCGTTCTAGCCTCAGTAGCCTTCACCATCCTAAAGGTCTTTCTTGACATGCAATATGGTTTGTGAGTGAGATTGATCATCTCCACCACAAAACACATTTTCATTTATCGGTCTTCATATGCTATGCCTATGATTTTAAACTTTTTGGCCTTGCCCTATAGTAGGCTGAACTCCTTAATCAGGTCTTCATCATCGAGCTGGCTTGTGATCTTAGCCTCCCCCTCAGCCAGCAATTTGAATACTTCAACAACATATAGAGGGTTGAATACTTTCTTCTCACCTTATGGGAGCATGATGATATTGGACTTCTATAGTAGCTTCTCCAACTGCTCCTTCGCAACTTTGAAGTTGTGCTGGAGCTCCTCCTAGGGAAGATCTCCGAATTGTTTTAATCTCGTCATGTCTAGCCATTCAACATGCTTGTTGTATAGGGTGGATGAGAGGTACTCAAATTCCACCATCCTTTTAACTTCAAGAGTGTTAAGTTTGAGGGAGAGAAGGCGGGGTGTGAATGAAAGCAGAGTTTAGCAACAAAAGGTTTGAGAGCACAACAAAGCAAGGAATTTTTGCACAATAGTGACTTGCAAATTAGGCCTTAAATGGAGAGGTATCCAGCCATTGTGGTGATGTGACGTGGTGCTCATGCTAGATCAAGTGTGTGGAGAGGAGAGACTCACAAAATACAAGAATAATATCTTGCTTATTAAGTTGCTTATACATACAACTAGGGCTTGCTCTCATGCAAAATGCCTCATGGCCTCACCTTTAAATAGGTGAACAAGTGGACCTCAAGTCCATTCACACTCACACCCTTCTCTCACCCTTCTACTCAACCTTAGTCTCTTAATACCCCCCTCAATACCAACTATGGAAGGATGGAATAGGTGGTATTGGACATAAGATGCCTTTATAACATTAGGCGTACAAGGCTTGAATATAGATGTGGTTATCTAGGATTTACAAAAGTGTTCCTAGAGCCTTAGAGGCTATTACTTGCCATATAAGTCTTTACTTGTTTGTCGATGAAGATGTACACCTCAATGATGGTGCACCCCACTCTTTGTGTTTGCTTGACTTCTTGTAGATGACATGCTTGAGAGATACATGCCATTGCTTCCACCATATGCTTTCCATCTTGACCATTCTCACACAATGATCAAAAGCAGGCTGCCACCCTTGCTTAAGTGGTTTGCTTTTAGATGGTCCTCCAACATGCTTTATGCTTCCTTGAATACCATATCTCCTCCATGGGTAGTGAGGTAGATTTAAATGGGGAAGGGAAAGAGAGGGTCTTACCACTTGCCTTATGCATTGGTCAAGGTCAGTGTCTACTCCACAATTACAATAGCTTTTATGCATGTTAGTTAAATGATACCCTTTAGGGTTTGAAGTTACAAGCTTAATGAGTAATTGGTTGAGGTAAATACTCAAACAAATAAGGATTATCATCTTTGGCTCAAGAAGGAGAGGACATGGCTCATAATGTTGCCAATGCCTCTTACAAAAGTAATGCCAAAAAATGCTTAAAATCATGACAACCAATAAGGTAGAGCATTTAGGGATTCTATGCTTAACCTTACAACTCATCTTATACTATGAAAATGTAGAATATGCAGCGGAATGAAGTGCCTTGGGCTTGGGAAACGAGAACATATGGCTTATGGCTTGCCTATCCCTCTTACAAACAAGGGCCTCAAGAGTAACATACATAAACATTGAAGATGAGCACTTAATGTACATGTGCACAACTTTAAGAACACTCAAAAATCTGAGTTTTATGATAAAAAACCAGAATTCTTCAACCTCTTTAGCTCATGAGATGAAGATAATTGGTTCATGGTTGCACTATTCCTCTTTGGAAGAAGCGGTTGATGATGAAGACTTGAAATGTAGCACTTATGGTGTGTGCCCGGCCTCCATGTTGATGAAGAAGAGCCTCCGTAATGTAGATGACCTCCTCCTTTGATGGTTAAGACCACCTTAGTGTTTAACAACACTTTAGTTGATGATTAATATCACCATTTTGTGTATAAAACACAATTAGTGCTAAAAAGCACATTTTTAGTGTAAAATAACACTTATTTTGGTGATTAACTCACCATTAGTGTTTAATAACACTATGAATGTTTAAAAACACTTTAAGATAACCTCCCTATATTGGATTAATAGAGTGATTAGTGTTAAACAACACAATTAGTGCTTAGAAGCAGACTTTAATCACTTTGAAAGCTTAAAACTTGATGTCGGTGTTGAAGCTTGACGGGTATGAGGTTTATGGCTACCTCATGTAGATGGAAAACACTTCAAAATCAAGATTAGGACCAGCAATACTAATGCACTCTCACACTTGAGTGATTAGTGGAAGGGAGAGATGATTAGAGAACAAAACCCAAAAAACTCAAGCTTTAATGGAAAGCTTGAGTGAAAATGAGAGAGACGCCTGGTTTTTCTTCTCCTGCCGGTGCATCCGTGGACGAAATAAGCTCAGATTTGAGCTGTAGATACTCCACACAATGGGCTATTAAAGCCCCAAAGTGGCTTTGCTTATTGTGGTCTACACCCAAGCAATGGCTATACGACCAGCGCAGCAGGCGCAGGCGAGCTACTTTGTGGGCAATGCCGTCGCAGCGCCAGCAGCTATCATGAAATTAGCTGTACGAACTGCAACGCTCGGTGCTTCTCTTCAACTTTCATGAAGGATTCGTGGAGTGATGAGCCCTCTACATGCTTGTGGAAGGCCTCCAAGGGCTGGAGGTTGAGCTCCACACAAAGGAGATCAGCAAAAAAAGATAATTTTGACCTATTCTCTACACCACAAAGTTTGAACTCACCTAAGCTCTAGATACCATGATGAGAAAACGTGGTGCTCATGCTAGATCAAGTGTGTGGAGAGGAGAGACTCACAAAATACAAGAATAATATCTTGCTTATTAAGTTGCTTATACATACAACTAGGGCTTGCTCTCATGCAAAATGCCTCATGGCCTCACCTTTAAATAGGTGAACAAGTGGACCTCAAGTCCATTCACACTCACACCCTTCTCTCACCCTTCTACTCAACCTTAGTCTCTTAATATGATGCACACCTCCCCTAGGTAGTACCACGATAGAAGAAGTAAATCTCAGATAAAAATTATTCTATGAAAAAGAATCAATGGCTGTGCCTCTCAATGAGGAAAAAAGCATTGGTCTCTATGATCCAAGTGCAATCTTTTTCGTGATCTGACTATGGGACTTACCGGGGTTCGGTCAGATCAGTTGAGTTAGTTAAGGCTTTTGACTATGTTAGAGAAAAGTTATCTTGGAGGAATTTCTTTTTGACATCTCTATGATTTTCCTAAATCCCTTTCAAAGTCCGCCGACCATGAGTACCTACTACATTAGTCCTTCCAAGATCATTAATGGCAAGGTTGAGGAGAGATGACGGTGATGTGACGTGTTTTCCTTTCCATCCATGCACCCCTTTTTTGGAGCAACAACCTCAATTTTCCCACCACCTCCATGTTGTTTCTCCTCGTTCTCTATGCACACGGTAATCATATTTACATATGTAATGCCTAATTTTGGATTTTGTTATTTTCTATTTTCATTTTCTCTCGAATCCTGTCTGTCTTTTGATTCCTAATCCTGACTTGACTTGAATTTTTCTTGTTGGACATTCCTTGGATCTGGATTTCTTGTTGCCAAGGAATGTTGGATTTGGATTTGGACACACTTTTCCTTCTTGTTTTGGCATTCATCCATGATAAGGCTTCAACCTATACCCATTCACTAGTTTCCTTAGCTTTTCACCATTCACAATCGCTAGCTCGAAGGTTCCTGTTCCCATTTTTTTGGCATTCATCCATGATAAGGCTTCAGCCTATACCCATTCACTAGTTTCCTTAGCTTTTCACCATTCACAATCGCTAGCTCGAAGGTTCCTGTTCCCATTTTTTTGACAATTCTGAATGGGCCCGTCCATCTCATCTTCAACTTTCCTAGGTGGGGTCCCATTCTTGATGAGAAAAATCAAGACCGCATCTCCTTCTTCGAAGATTGTTATGGACTACCGCACCTCCCAAGAGAGAACTCTACCCATTCACAATCAGAAGAAGCAATAGACAACAACCTTCATTGGGTACTTACCAATGCTTCATGCTCACGTCCCTTGAGGCTCCCCAATCTCTCTTTTGGAAGCTCCACTCTTCCAATATCAACCTCCATGCTGTCACCCCCCCCCCCGCAGAGTCACCCTCACCACAATGCAAGGCAATCTTCTGATTGAGGAGCTGTCTTCGTGGGAGCAAATCTATAGGACAGGTATATTATTCTCTTGGACATCATTTTTTTGGCCAGATTTACGTTTTGGGCACGTTACAGGCCCTGTTTTGTCACTGCAAGGTATTTTTGGCAGTTTCTCGAAGTTCTGGTAGAGAACTATTTCTACTCGAAATCTGGTTATTGCACTGCAACAGTGCATTTTGGAAGTGCACACAGGGTTTGCACATGTATTATTGATACTGGGTGCATGTACATGTACTCTAGTCACATTTGTTGGTGACACACAGGCTGTTGTGCTGAAGTACCGCTTATTGCAGTAGTTTATAGGAGATGCTATTGTATTACAGGTTGCATACAGAAGTTGTATGTTTGCAGGTTATTTGATTGCTCTACAAGAAAAGATGTTTGATGGAGTTTATCAAATTGTTAGTGAGAAGCTGGAAAAGAATAACTTCCATGCCTGGAAGTTCATAATGACCAATTTCCTAATGGGTAAAGGATTTTGGGATTATGTAGAAGAAGACAATGAGTCTCCAGAGTTATCTGAGGAGAATGCCACTCCTGCAGATATAAAGGCATTCAAGGATTGGAACCAAGGTGTAAGAAAAGTCATGTATGTACTAGCTTTTAATTAGTATCACAGACACTATGATAAGACACATACAGGATGCAAACACTCCAGTAGTTGCATGTGGCAGAATCTGGTTCAAATGTTCCAGACTAACACAAAGGCAAGGAAGTTCCAGTTAAAGCAAGAGTTGCATACTGTGGTAAAGAAAAACATGTCCATCAATGAATATGCCTTAAAGATCAAGGGCATTGTTGAATCCCTTGAGTCTATCAATGTATCAGTGGAGGATGATGATTTGGTGAGTGTCTGTCTGAATGGGCTTGGTAAAGAGTACAAGCCATTTAAGACCTCCATTGCAATTAGGGAGAATATTCCCAACTTTCGGGACTTGATATCTATACTGATCATAGAAGAAAAAGCTTTAGATGAGGATTATTCTTCATAAAAGCAAGAACACATCGGAACAGGTCTTCTACTCTAATTCAGGTAGAGGCAGAGGTAGAGGCGTGATCAAGGCCAAGGTGGTGGGCCGAAAAGGAAATCAAAATTCTGGACAACAACAGTCCAATGATTCACAATCATACACATGTGGAAGAGTCCAGTCTAGAGGCAGGGGGAGCTAAAGATGTCAAGGTGGTTGGCAAAGAAATCAAAATGCAAATAGCATAGAGTGCTATTACTATGGCAAACTAGGACACATGGCAAACCAGGACACATGGCAAAGGATTGCTACAAAAAGCATATTGACATTTAAAGTGGGAAGTTGCAGCAAGGCAACTATGCATCATCTAGCAAATGTGGAGGTGATGATAGAAGTGAGCAGCTGTTTGTGATGCAACACATGCTTAGTTTTATAAAACAGGGGTGTGTTAGGATCTCAAGATATATGGTATGTGGATTCTGGTTCCTCTAACCACATGACCAGTCATGAGTGATTTAGAGATATGCAAAAAATAAAAAAACCAGGTTATGTAGAAACAGGTGATAATACTGCGCATCCCATTACGCATGTTGGAATAGTGCCATTGTCTATGCACGATGGCAAAATGAAGTACTTGGTTGATGTACTTCGTATTCCGAATATTACAAAGAACCTGGTTTTTGTTGAATAGATGGTTGAGCAAGGTCTGCAAGAGCTAGGTTTAATCCTCAAGGATGTTTTGTGGAAGACTTCAAAAATAAGTGTCGCTTGGTTGCAAAGGGTAATGGTAGGATGTTTACTTTGGATGTGAACATGCTTGAGATAAAGGCAGCCATGTTTGCACATGGAACATGTGTCATTACAGATATTGACATATGGCACAATCGTATTGGTGGTCATGTGAATGTAGCGAGACTGAACTCTATGCAGGCCCAAAATATTGTTGCAGGGTGTGCCAAAGTTTAAGGTTGATGGTATGCATAAGAAGGTATGTGAAGCATGCCAACTTGGTAAACAAGCCAAACATGCTTTCCCACATGAAAAGCATGTCAGTGCAAGGCTATTGGATGTCATACATTCATATGTATGGGGACCGACCAAGACTGCAACAATTGCAGGTTGTAGATACTATGTTACACTCATTGATGACCACACTAGGAAAGTGTGGGTTTATTTCATGAAGGAGAAAAGTGACACATCCAGCCTTATGCCTATAAACTTCTGTTCAGGAGTCATACCATGAACAGCTACAGTGGGTGTCCTGTTCATAATGTACACAGCAGTTGCTACTTCTTCTACCCAAAAGTAATGTGGCATATTCTTTTCAGCCCCATCAAGGCACGTGCCACTTCTGAAATGTATCTGTTTTTTCTTTCTGCAACACCATTCTATTACGGAGTGTACCTGCAAGTAAACTGCCTCTTAATTCCTTGCTTTCTCAGGAAATTGCTGAAGTCATTTGAGAAATATTTTCCCCCACCATCTGATCTTAGGCATTTTATTTGCATGCCTTTTTCCTTCTCGATTGACCAAGGCTTTAAATCTCTGAAAGTAACAGCCGTGCGAATCAAATGATGGTTTAGAAGGTGATTTCCCTATCCTATTGATCCAGAAAGGTTGTTCCAAGGATTAGGAATGCAATGCAAGACATGAACACAACCATGCTCCCTTTTTTGTAGTTTTTAATGATTTTTACAAAAAACAATACCTTGTGTGTCATCAACTGGTAGCTCATGCCGTAGGAATTGGTGACAAAAAACATAAAAATTGAATGTAAAACTACATGTAGCTTTTCTCTAGGTTCTCCCAAGTAATCACCCACACTTCCAACACATGATTTTTCTAGAACTCATGTAATTCTTTCTCTACCACTCAAACCTTATCTACACATCTTTTTCACAATGCACTCTCCAAATGCAAAGGCAATAGTGAATCTTGCATAATGGGAGCTGGAGCTCTAAGAGGATGGAAGAAACAATGGTGTTTCCTTGGCAGGGCGGTGCCGAAAATGTTATGGGTTACCACACCTCCCAAGAGAGAACTCTACCCATTCACCAATCACAAGAAGCAATAGATAATAACCATCATTGGTGGGTACTTACCAATTCTTTGAGCTCACATCTCTTAAGGCTCCCCAAGCTTGCTTTTGGAATCTCCAATCTCTGCCTCCACGCTATCACCGCAGAGTCGCTCTCACCACAATGCAAGGCAATCTATCTCTCACTCTTCCACACACACATGCATAGAAAAGGAACATGCACTAGAGTACACTCTCATTCTCTCTCTCTCTCTCTTATCACAAGACAAAGCAAGATCTCTCATACCACAAAGGGGGATTGTGTCATTTTATTATGAGAATTTACCTTTTATACAACTGGCCCTTATTCACACTTGGGTGCCCAAAACTTACTAACTAAGGCCTTGGGTGGCCCAGTATCTCAAAATGTGCAACTTTATAGTGACTTTACATGACACTTATTATTGTCCTCAATTTGAGGAGAATCTTTGTTAATCCAAAATGGGATTAACAAAGATTTTAAAATTTGTGTTTCTATCCACTTGAAGCTTTCTCCTCTTTTATACAATTTTGGCTGTCAATACACTATGTAATCTCCTTTGATCCAGCTTAAGGAGTTGCTCAATCCTGTGCACTTCTGATTCTTTTGGAGAGAGCCTTTTTGCTTACTGCTGTCCTGAGGCTCAGTGTAAGGAAATCCATGGGAACTACTTCTTCCAGTCCATATACCATGCTGAAAGGTGTAAGTACTATTGCATTCTTGTAAGCTATTTGGAATGCCCATAATGTTTAGTGCAAATTAGTGTCCTAGTCGGTCCATTTTTTGTTCACTGTGTTGACCAGAATTTCCTTAAGGATTTTATTGGTTTTGCTTGCCCATTTACCTAGCATCCGAATCTTGTCATGATAGTTTCATAAAGAATTTTTTTACTAATGATGCCTTACAGTCTCTTAGAGCCTTGGCTTCTACCTATTTTGTGTAGTGATTTGTAGAGGTACTAGAATGTACTTATTTCCTGTTCATTGAGCTACTCGCTTAAATGGGCTGAAAGTTCATACTCCAATTCTAGAATGGCTTTAGAGGTAATATTGGGTTGTGAGACGTTCTGTCTACATCATTTGGCTACCCTAGCCTCTTGCACATGTTGCACTCCTAAGCAAACTTGTGTGTATTGTTTCATGCTGTCGGCCACCATAATCCTACCTAGAACAATTTGCACCCCATCTTGTGGAGCTATCCTACCACCACCATAAACGGCTTGTTCCAAAGTGTCAACTTTTTGGGTGGTGAATGATTTGGTAAGAGGATGTCTGGGATAAAATTACCCATTAACCCATAAATCAATGTGCTTCAACCCCTACCTCCATATTTTCTCTTTCTCTACGTAACTAATTATAGTAGGCTTATTCCTCTTATGTATTGGCTTATACTCACTCTTTAAATCTATATGCATATGGTGGAGTCTTCTTGTAGACATGTTTTCTTGAAGAAAATTATGAAATCATAAGAAACATAGCTTGTGTGTTGCAATGCATTATAAAGGCATGCATTAGTAGAGGGAAATCAAATTTTAAATCTCAATAAGCCGAGTGGTTACTAAAGAGGGAAATGTTATAGAAGGAAACTCGCTCATTCTCTCTTCAAAAAGTTGGTCCTTTTTGTGGTTATTCTCTCGTATTAATGGGGGAATATTGGAGAATTTTTTGAGACTTAGAATGTTCCTCTCCTTTTTTCTCATTTACAAGCATGCATTTATTGACAAGGAGGAATTTTCTCAATTTTCTCTCTCTAGAAAAAACGCACGAAAAAGACCATACATCTGAAGATTTTGCAATTTCTAGCCTCCAAAAAATAGGATGACTGTATTTTCTTATAGGGCCTAGGAATGAGCCCGATTTTTCCCTAATGCCTCACAAATGCACTCAGTTCAAGTCGAGGAACGCATAGAGAGAAAAGATGAGATAAAGCAAAAGATATAGCTTTGACACCATTGTTGGGATTAAGAAGGGAGAGCATTGAAGAGATAGGGAAGTGAGAGAGAGAGAGAGAGAGAGAGAGTGAGAGAGAGCGAGAGAGAGAGAGAGAGAGGGATAACCACCCCACGAAAGAGTACATGACCTTGATAAGGTTTAAGACACACCGTAAAAGGATTTTTTCGTTATGTCTTCAAAATAAAGTATTCCTCTTTTGAGTAAATCCCCCTCTTTACCTCATCCAAGATCTCCTATCCATCATAATAAGAAGTGTAGTTAACCTTGTGTACATATCGATGTTTGATGTTTCTCCTAACACTCGGTGCACGCGAATGTTGGTGGATGATGTATCCTTAATCTTCTACTTGTTAGAAATCTCTCTTGCTTGATTGGCTTTAAAGGTGATTTGGTTCTTTGCGTTTTCACTTGATTTAGTGTTAGGGAGGAATATGTATTCACACATTTACACACTGCATTTTATATGATATAATATACACATGATCAATTGATAAATTGTATTTTATACAATACAATATACACATGATCAATTCCTTTGGATATTCTAGGGATTAGCTCATACATGTGGTTAAGATCCCAAAAAATATATGGAAGACTCAATGCAAAGATTAGATAGACCTATAAGAACTGTCCAAACTCTCCTTCCCAATTATGCATAAAAATAGTGTCACTTTAGGCATGAGAATCCCATATTTTGCACACGTACTTTTTTAAGTATTTATTCTTTTTTTACAAAATACTATAGCCTCTAGATAATTTTTAAAAAATCCTTTCAAAATCCCCTTATTGATGCATGAAAATTAATATTGAAGTTGGCACTCAATGCATCTGAAAAATGGTAAATAAAGTTCATAAAAAATCATGTAAAGAAAGTGCAAAACTTTGATAATTTTGTTTTTTAAGAAAAAAAAGATGCAAAGAAGGTGCGAAACATTGATAATTTTGTTTTTTAGAAAAGATTGCATGGAATGAGGGAAAATGGGAGTGCTATAAAATTCCAATAATGAAGAAAATCTCACATGCATGACCATCAACTTAGGGTCCCTAGTATAATAAAAAAGTGTGTTCTTTTGCATTCAAATCACTTGAGGAGGTGAGAGATATTGTTGGCTCTCTTCTTCATTAATTTTGTGCAATTTGGGGCTTGTGTATGGATTCCTTTTGTATGGCTTCTCCAACCCTTGATCTTGATGTAATCAAAACAACCTAAGGAAGATGTCCAACATAGATAGATTAATCTTTCTATCCATACTAAATAAGTTCCTTTGAGAATAAATGTGGGGTTAAAGCACATATTGGTGGTACCACTATTTCACCTTTTTGATGGTACCACTTGTGCAACTTTGGATGGAATTTCAAGTGCATTTGGTTTTTCAAATGTCAATAATAAGGACACATTTAACTGTGCATGATAGTGTGATGAGGAGTCAGGGCAGTTTTGATTGGGAGTGGGGGTCTTCTGGAAGAAATGATTCGTGGCTCACCCCATTCTATGGTTTAGAGTAGCCGAAGAGGAAAACGAGCCGAGAGCTCCCTCACATTCCTTCTTGCCACATTCCCTCTTCCAAGCAAAGCACATGCATCCTTCTGGTTGGTTCTCACCACCTTCCTACCCTCAACACACAACCTGTAGTTGGATGAAAATGACTCCTCGAAAGTCTGTGGCCAAGACTGGAGAAGATGACACTACAACTGGGAAGACCCCCCCTCGGAAGGCCGTGGGAGGAGAACCAAGCGCATCTGCAAAAACAAAGCCACCTCCTTCCCTACCACATATAGCCCGTGAGCAGGATGAAGATGACTCCTTGTAAGTTTGTGGCCAAGATTGGAGAAGACCAAACTTCAGTTTTAGGAACACTCCCCCATGAAAGTCCATGGCAGAAGAACCAAGTGCCGGAAACAAAACCACTGCCTCCCATTGCAAAATCTTCCATCAAAGGTGAGCACCCTTTAAGCTTCTGGTTCTCTGCACCCTCCTGCTATATGGATTAAGATGTTCGCTAAAGTGGCAGATTGCATTTGTCTTGCTAGCTCATGATCATGCATACCCAAAGTTAACAAAGTTTTGTCATTCGGTGGAGAAGCTCCACGCAGAGTACGAGCTTAGTCTTGAGGGCAAGCTGCCCAAGGATTCGATTGATGATGATGACCTCCCTAAAGAATAGTGGTTGTTAGTTTTCAAAACTCACTATCAAAAGAAGATGAAGATATACGTTAACATGGTCAGGTCAGAACAACTTGATGAGTGCCAACTCCTCTACCAAAAGGTTTATCAAGCAGCCCCTTCTAATGGTGAGCTGACAACAAAGTTTGTACGGGGCTTTGCCTATGAGAAATGTGCAGCATCTTCAACTAATCCACAAAGTTTAGCGGAAACGTCTTGGAGACTGCAAAATGCAAAATGCAAAATGCAAAAAGGAGGGCTTCAACGAAAGCTAAACAAATTTTGAGTGGACTACGGGCCATGCAGAGAACCGTCACTCTTGGATGGTGCAACATCTGTACATACAATGTTGACAACAATGACGAGGCCTTGTAATGGGACTGACAACACCCTCTACATGGAGTTGGTAAAAAAAGTCAATGCGAGGATAGATGCAGAGAAAGAAAAGATTGCTCAAGTCAAAGGTGAACTATAAAAGAAGAGGGACATGTGGCTTTACACTGAAGGATTGTTTTATGCTTTCAATGGACTACATAGTGAGCTCGACAAAAAATGAAGGGAATGGAAAACCCTGATGAAGTAGAGGTGCTGAAGATGGAGGCAGAAATAAGTGCAGTTTGAAGATTGCTTTCCAGAGTTGGTGTGAATGAAGATGTGGTGCATCTAAAGAAGGACGTGCAGTCATTGCAGACAAGCACTGAAGATAGTGTCAAGTGCCTGAAGTGATTTTTAGAGCTTCACAAGAACTTTTCAAAGTGCTTGGTGGTTTCCTAGGCCTAATGTTTATATTGTAAGCAATTTAAATTAGTGAAGGTCTTTAAAGTACTTTTAAGGACTTTACTACTTCAAAGTACTTCACGACTTTAAAGTACTTCACCACGTCAAAGTACTTTAAAGTGGTAAATTCCTTTATAATAATTTGAAGTAGTAAAGTCCTATAAAGTACTTGCTGGTACTTTAAAGTCCTTCAAGTGTTTTTTGGTATGACAAGCACTTTCATACATGCTCTTTGGTAATTTCTGAGCACTTTCTAAGCACTACTCAAGAACTTTTGAGTACTTTTCAAGTACTCCAAGTGCATTTTGGTACTATAAATGCACTTTTCAAGCAGTCTTCAAGTGTTTTTTAATATTCTTCAAGTCATTAAGTTGTGTTATGTTGTAAATGATATCCCACTTACATTACTCTCTTCCCTAATTTGTGTAACTTCGGTTGGTGTTTGGTATGAAAGGAAAAACATGATCTTGTAGAATATGAAGTTGAGGAATTGTCAAACCATAGTGCGTTTGTTGGAATGGCAATTTAGTTCATACAATGTGAGGGGAGGTCTCTCTTGGTACCCTCACCCGACCGTTGCGAAGCGCATCTGGTGACTGCATTGTGTGTGGGGAACTCTTGTCAAGTGACCACATGGCAAGACTTTTCATTCTGGGCTCTAGACACAAGTACCACCCTTTTTGCTTTTTGGTACTATGTATGATAAAATTGACGTACACTTACAGCAAGTGTAAGGAGGAAATTCCTGAAATTGAGAAGTGCTGGACTGCTGGGTGCCCATATGTGGTCGCTGCTGAGGGTGAGTTTTTTACTGCTAGTCTTTACCTCTATGAAGTTACAATGAATTGGTATGTCATGTGACTTATGTGTGCATGTCCTTTGAATTGTGCCACATGCACAAATACAAATGAAAATCCTCATGAGGAATCAAAAACCGCATCTGAGTTTATCCATGAATTACTAAGTGGAGCTAAGATACTCAAAGAAGATGAAGAGCTTGACAAGACTGTAGAAGTTGGTTACGAACAACAGCATGAAGGTATATACTGCACACCTCAGTGGCATTGATGTAGAATGATAACATGCTGAAAAATTGACTGTGTTTTCATGTCAAAAAATGCCCCTTGACATGTGGAAATTGTAAGCGCAACAAAGGGCAAAGACGATGGTCAAGTGGAAGAGACCCTATTTGACATTGCTATGCAACATAAGAAGAAGCATAAGGGTGCACCTAGACAAGTTGAAGGATCGCAATCGGCGAAAACCAAAAAAAGTACATCTGTTGACCCTCCTAAACCTCGTGCATGCAAAAAGCTTTAAGCTTCTTGCACAATGTACTCCTGGTTGGAATGAAGCTTGTGTTGTAACACTTTATGCATGAATATGAAACTTTTTTGCTAGACATTGTGTACGCCATTTGGCAAACCCTTTTATTCTCCATTAGTACTTGCGTGCTATACTATTTATGACTGTAAATTTTTTTCCAAGGAATTTGACCGTGACTTTGTTGTTGTAGTTAAAATTCGAGTGATTGGAGCAAACTGGACCAGAAAACAACTCTTACTCCAATATCTTCCACGACGCACGTGTGGGTATCTTCGGCGACCCAGAGCCCGAGCACTGTATGGTCAGTACCCTCTAGGATCCTTCGCATGTCACCTAGCGCTTCACTCATAGGCCGCTTCCTTGGTCCCTCATCCACCGTATCGGAAGCTCACCATTTAAATCGACCGAGGCTGGTCAAGACCTCGGCCGACCTTGCTATGCGAGACATCCTCCGTTGACTCTCCACGTCAGCTATTGCAACTTATCGTCGGTAGGTCTCCACGACCACGTTCTCAAGATAGTCAAAATGCTTCCTCGGTATTCTTGACATAAAAGAATCATTTGCAAACAGTTCACAAATACAGTTTCTATAATGAACTCTCATCTTTCCAGATTGTTCCACATCAATCCATATTACTTAACCCAAATCCAAATCATATGCATATCCATTCTTAACCAGATACATCATTTTCCATCCCATCACATCAGATCCATTCACTTCACATAACATCCATTCCTATCTTTCTTAAATTACATTACGTCTCATCACATCCATTTCTCATTACATCTCATTCATTTACATCTTATATCATTCATTCACATTCTGATTCACATGATATCTCATCTCATCCATTCGCTCATATCGATGCCATATCCATTCACATACATATTCGCATTCATTATTCCACATACACATCCACATTCGTATATCCACATCCATATATCCATTTTCACATCCACATTCGTACATCCACATCCACATCCACATTCATACATCCACATCCACATCTACATCCATACATCTATTTTCATATCCACATTTATACATCCACATTCATACATCCACATCCACATCCACATTCATACATCCACATCCACATTCATACATCCACATCCACATCCACATTCATACATCCACATCCACATCCACATCCATACATCCACATTCACATCTACATCCATATATCCATTTTCACATCCACATTCATACATCCACATCCACATCCACATTCATACATCCACATCCACATCCACATCCATACATCCACATTCACATCTACATCCATACATCCATTTCCACATTCACATCTACATCCATACATCTATTTCCACATCCACATTCATACATCCATATCCACATCTACATCCATACATCCATTTCCACATTCACATCTACATCCATACATCTATTTCCACATCCACATCCACATCCACATTCATACATCTATTTCCACATCCACATTCATACATCCACATCCACATCCACATCCATACATCCATTTCCACATTCACATCTACATCCATATATCTATTTTCACATCCACATTCATACATCCACATCCATACATCCACATCCACATCCACATCCATACATCCACATCCACATCTACATCCATACATCCATTTTCACATTCACATCTACATCCATACATCTATTTCCACATCCACATTCATACATCCACATCCACATCCACATCCACATCTACATCTACATCTACATCCATACATCCATTTTCATACATCCACATCTACATCCATACATCCATTTTCACATTCACATCTACATCCATACATCTATTTCCACATCCACATTCATACATCCACATCCACATCCACATCCATACATCCACATCCACATCCATACATCCATTTCCACATTCACATCTACATCCATACATCTATTTCCACATCCACATCCACATCCATACATCTATTTCCACATCCACATTCATACATCCACATCCACATCCATACATCTATTTCCACATCCACATTCATACATCCACATCCACATCCACATCTACACCCATACAGCCATTTTCACATTCACATCTACATCCATACTTTCACATACACATTCATCTTTCCTTTCACATACATCCTTCACATACATACATCTACATCCATTCTTTCACATTTTCATCTATCTGATTCATTTCACATCCTCATATCTATTTATAGAATACAAGAGAATTCTTATTTTTGATATAAGATTTCTTTATGCAACTATTTATGCATAAATTTCATTTTAAGGAGAATAACACTTTTGAAATAAAAATCAATCTTTTATGCATCTTCCTATGCATAAATTCATTTTAAATGAGAATGACACTTTTGAATTAAAATTCAATCTTTTATGCATCTTCTCATGCACAAAATCAAAATTGATGAAAATAACTCTTTTGAACTAAAAATAGATTTCTTTGTGCAAAAATCAAAATTGATGAGGATAACACTTTTGGGTTAAAATAAATTCTTTATGCATCTTTCCATGCATAAATCCAATTTAGTAGGAATTACACTTTTAGAATAAAAGAATTTCTCTTATGCATCTAATTTATGCATAAAATCCATTTATGATGAAAATCTCACTTTTGATAAAAAAAAATCTTTTATGCATATGTTTATGCATACAAATCATTTATGATGAAAATCACTCTTTTAATATAAAAGAATTTCTTTTATACATCTAATTTATGCATAAAATCCATTTATGATGAAAATCTCACTTTTAATATTAAAAAAATCTTTTATGCATATGTTTATGCATACAAATTATTTATGATAAAAATCACTCTTTTAATATAAAAGAATTTCTTTTATGCATCTAATTTATGCATAAAATCATTTATGATGAAAATCACACTTTTAATATAAATTTTTTTATCTTTTATGCATACAAATCATTTATGATGAAAATCACTCTTTTAATATAAAAGAATTTCTTTTATGCATAAAATCATTTATGATGAAAATCACTCTTTTAATATAAAAGAATTTCTTTTATGCATAAAATCATTTATGATAAAAATCACACTTTTAATATAAAAAAATTATCTTTTATGCATATGTTTATGCATACAAATCATTTATGATGAAAATCACTCTTTTAATATAAAAGAATTTCTTTTATGCATCTAATTTATGCATAAAATCATTGATGATGAAAATCACACTTTTATAATCAGAATAACAATTTCAATATACTTCCTTCTATGCATAGAACTTAATTCTAAAGAGAGTAATACTTTTTTAATAAAATATTTTTAGTATTAGCATCGCTTTGAGTGGAATGCCGAATTCTCTGGTCTTGTACATAGCAGGGACTCCCAAAGAGTTGTTAGGCTGTGAAATGTGGATTTTGCTGGTGCACATGTAATATCACCAATTTTGGGAACAGAGATCTTACAATTGCAGTTGCAAGCCAATCTATGCTGTCCAAACCTCCCTTGCCGCATTTGATTGAAAGCATCTTTTCCGATACAAAACCTGCACATGCTACTCACAGCAGCAAGTATTTCGGTCCTTTAATTTGTGCACAAAATAAGGCTTGAGACCCTCAAAGCATTTAAGGGAAATCTTCACGTCAGGATGTTTGTCTTGAAATATTCTATAGAATTCCACTTGTGCTAAGACACCATGTAAATTTATAGTTAAAACAAAGAGATCACTATACAAGAGTTGTTTGCAATTGCAATTATAACTTACATCTAAGAAAGAACCTAAGAGTACTTCCAAAAAGTGCTTTGGAGTGCCTGAGCCCACTTGAAAGTACTCCAAAAAGTACCTAAGAGTACTCCAAAAAGTGGGAGTTTATAAGAGTAGTTGGAAGTACTTTAGAAAGTACGTAAGAGTATTTATAACTCTAGAAAGAACCTAACAATACTTGAAAGTACTTTAGAAAGTCCCTAAGAGTACTCTAGAAAGTGCTTGTTGTGTTGGGAGTTCTTGAGAGTAAATGGATATAGTTTAGAAAGTACCTAAGAGTACTTAGAAGTTCCTAAGAGTACTTGTCAGTACTTGAGAGTACTTGAGAGTAATTGGGAGTACTTTAGAAAATATTTAAGAGTACTTCATAAAGTGCTTGGGAGTGCTTGAGACTGCTAGAAAGAATTCTAGGATGCACTTGACAGCACTCCAAAAAGTTCTTGGGAGTGGCTGACCACTCCAAAGTAGTCCAAAAAGTGCCTTTGAGTACTCTAGATAGTGGTTGGGAGTGCTTGAGAGTACTTAGGAGGACTTTAGACATTGATTGAGGGCTCTTAGGGGTACTAGGTAGGACTTCAGGATGTACATAGAAGTCCTTCAGCAAGTACTAAGTGTACTTGAGACTTCCCACACATACTTAAAAGAACTCCAAAAAGTACTTAAGTACTTAAATGGGAGAAAAAAGTGGATAACAAAGTACAAGCTTTGCAAAGTGCAAAGTAAAACACAATGCCACCTTAGCAAAGTGTTTAAGAGGATTTCAGAGGTAACTGAGAGCACATTCAAGGATAGATTGCATACCTGAGCAAGTCAAGTAGATGCACTCACAAAAGCCTTTCTACCAATCCTCTTTCGACATATATCTTTTTTGTTTAGGGAGACACTGGTGGATGCAAGTGTGAATTGGTAGAAATGATGTTCCTCCTATGTATACCCAATGCCTTGGCAACTGTTCTGTTACTCAAGAGATTTGCATCCTTCGCATCATATTTATTGATACAGGCAATCGCCCTTTTGAAAAACAACTCATTACTCGAGTGAGGCACCTTCACTTCGGACAAGGTTTTGCGAATGTTGGAGAAAATTGCGCTGTCTAGTTCCATTGCTGGTGGTCGCAGTCTACATAATGCTGGATGTAGGAGGAGTTGCCCAAGAATCTCTATTTTAATTTCGTCTGTCAGTCCTTGTGTTTCCTTGCTTCAGCACTTGGCCACAGCTTTGCCCACAGCTATGCAAATCTTCTTTCTTTGGATTTCATCAACCTGGTCATTTTCTCTCATCCTTTCCACATCCTTTACCCTACTTCTCTATTCTCTCTTCTTTGCAGCCTAGTAATCTCTCAAACTTGGTATGACTTCTTCTAGAATTTGCACTGCAATGCTCACACATGGACCCACGGTAGCATTGGTGAAACCTACAAAAAACAACCATCCATTAAAGGCATGAAGAAATCACGACACAAATGCAAAATTAAGGCTATTGACATCTCATCAGCTAAGTACCCAGCTCAGTCTATAGCTCCAATGTGTTTATGTCTCTACACCTCAGTATCCTAGAACCAACGTCTCTCCAGTCTGTTGAAACCTCTTGACTTTGTGACTGCATGCACTTGGCTAACTCCTTGGTACAATGTAACAAATGGATGTCACTAACCGCAGCTCAAAGACTCTTAGTACTAGGAACTAGCTGAATATTCGATGAGATCTTCCAAATTCTTGGGCTACGGTAGACGACGATGCCTTGTTCAGGAGCTAGGTCGACAATAATGAATGGCATCTAGGCATCAAGTTGTTCTACATGGGATACAGATGCATAAGGAAGGAAGCTGACTATTTATCTTGACTCTGCATAGGAGAGCGAGCGAGCGAGCGAGCGAGCGAGAGAGAGAGAGAGAGAGAGAGAGAGAGAGAGAGAGAGAGAGAGAGAGAGAACGATGGTCGTTATTACCAAAGAGGTCATGGGCACGTAGTTGCAATTATTTGCAGACAATAGTTTTTTCTTTTCTTTATTTCCATTGTTTCCCCCCAAATTCACTACGTGAAAAGGAATGTCCAAGACACTCCTTTTTGGTACCACTAATACATGCTTTGACCTTGTGGCCAATGCACATCCTTTCCAACCAATTACTTGAAAATATCAGAAGGTGATCATAGAGGGAGGGGGGAATTAAGATATTAAGCCTTGACCACATTAACTGATTCATATTCATGAGTGATAGTTCTAAGTTCCAAGTTATTGTTGCTAGACTAGTACAATTATTCTTCCCAATCTAACAAATTTCTTCATACTATACCATGTAGAGAAATGATGTCACCTATCCATGTAGAGAAACAATATCACCCATCTTAATCAATATCTAAGATTTTAAATGTGCTGCAAGGCCAAACACTTTAATGTAAATGTTTAAAATTACAATTGAATGTAAAAAATCAAACAAAAAAAACTATTTTTGAAAACCTTTGAATGTGATTTAGTTTTTTGCTATGTCTTTCACTTTATCGTTTTTTTTTTGTTTGTCTACTTGTTTGTTTTCCTATTATTTCCATCGGAATGTAGTGGCGCATCAAACAAGTAACTCTTTTATTACCTTATAATGTAAATTGGTTTTATGCTATGTCTTTCACTTTATCGTATTTTTTTGTTTGTCTACGTGTTTGCTTTCCTATTATTTCCATTAGAATGCAGAGAGTCAAACAAAGTAACTCTTTCATATATTTTAATGTAAATTAGTTTTATCGTATGTTTTTTATCTTAATACTTTCCTCTTATTAACTATATTCTATAAACATGGTATTTTTTTTGTAGATAAACTTAATGTGTGTTAAAACTCACACACCACACGGCCCATTAGAATGCAATAGAGAGTCAAACAAAGTAACTCTTTCATATATTTTAATGTAAATTAGTTTTATCGTATGTTTTTTGTCTTAATACTTTCCTCTTATTAACTATATTCTATAAACATGGTATTTTATTTGTAGATAAACTTAATGTGTATTAAAACTCACACACCACATGGTTCTCTAATTTTGTAATATCCATAACATAAGATTATATTTACCAATGATGTCTCAAAGCACTCTTTCCCCAATGTCTATGGATAGATGTGGTGGTCCATATATTTCTCTTTATTTTCTTTGAAGATGTGATCATGTAAAAGGATCGTTGCAAGATCAAGATGTCTAGTTTTGTCCAGCTTATGCTGGACTGGAAAAATGCTTGGAGAGAAAATTTGGGGGAGCAACGTACTTCAAATGAGATCAAGAAACTAATAGAAAATACACATGCACTCAAATTAACCCAATATAACTTAATATAAATTAATGTAATTAATCAAAATTAATTAAAAATATGATGAAATGATTAAAAAATGATCTTTCCATACTTAGAGTGATCCAATTTTTTTTTTCATAGATACACCATTACAATTACACTAGTCCCTGTAGGTTTTAGTTGATTTACCCCAAAAATGTAATTTTACTAATTAGATTATTAATGTTTATAGGCCTTCTAATAGCTTGAAATAATTTTAGAAAAGAGATCATTAAAAATCCAACCACTGGATTTGAAATTTTGACTAACCACCACATTCTACTAATGTCTCACTATTTACCACTCCTTTGATCTACAACATTGAGCATTTTAAGTGGTAGTTATTGTGGGTGCAAAAAATGGCATATATTATAACACTCTAAAGACCTTGAAATATTTAAAGAAAATAGACAAGTAGCTTAAATTTTTCTCAAAAATTCAAGTTAAGCTCTATATTATGTGATGCTCTAACAAAATAACTTGAAAAGAAATTCCTTCGTTAGCTAGGAGAGATTGGCCACTAAATGCAAAAAAAATGCATTTTTTAACTCTTTACAGGATGCTTAAGTGGACAAAACTAGGCACCTTGATCCTGCAACCACCCAAAAACTAGTGAAAGTCTTTTTGTGCAAAACATCATATGCTAGTTGCTAAAAAGTAATACATCTAATACCTTATTTTTTGTTACACTTGGAATGGATATGTGTAAATCCTTGTACCAATTCTTGTTAATCTTTTAAGGAAACAATCCAAATACATGTGAGAAAAAAGGCTACATTTGCTTGTATATGTAAGAATATAGAGCATTGGAAGCTGGATCAACACAATACAAAGTACTATATTGTAGAGAGAAGTGGAGAGTAGACAATATTACTGCTTGAAAAACTTGATTACAAACTGATGGCATGCACCACTTGTGTGCTCCAGGTAACGAGCTTTAATGGTGAGATCTAGATAGACTCTAGATGGAGGATGTGTTTCTTACAAGAGTGCATGAACACAATGAACTCAATGATTATGGAGTTCCATAACTCCTCACATATATAGTACCCCATATGGTAGTTCAGTCATCTAACCCTACCCATGACCACATGTATCTACTCTACTGACAAGATATATGCACCATGAATTGTGAAGTTTGAACTGTGTGTCCTTGGTTTGTTATCCAACACCCACATAATGCGATCACTTAGTCTGTGAAAGCATGCATCCTACTTAGTAGAGTGCCAAGGCTATATAAGCCATCTCGTAACAATCTGGACACACTTGGCCACCATCTAGTGTCTAAACTAGGAGTTTTTGGGTGCCCGGGTGCTCACACCACAATGGATACTCCTCACAAAGGGGGCCTTACAAAATAGAGCACATCCGTAACACGTAGAAACATCATGAGGTGGAGCATTGAGCAAATGCTTCTCCAACAACCCCCCTCTCAATGTCCACTTATAGGTGAACTACCTCTTTGGTTCAACACCGAGTTGATGAAGGTGGTGCTCTTGTAAATCTCTCCTAAGAGACTTTGTGAAAATGCCTACACAATTCTCTGTTGTCAGGCAATAGAAAAGCTCCACATCTCCATCCATAATTAGTTCACATATAATGATACTATATCTCAATGTGCTTAGTGCAAGCATGAAACACTGGGTCCTTGGCGATGGTCATGCAACTCTGATTGTTGCGCACGATAACACTAGAGCAACACTCATGTCTCTCAAGATCCTCCTCAACCAAACCACTTCATATGAAGCAAAGCATGCTGCCTTCTCAGCCTCTATAGAAGAAAGTGCCACTGTAGTCTGTGCTTGTCATCGCTAATTTTTAGGATGTAATTCCAAACCCAATAAGAGAGCAGTATCCAGAAACTAATTTCTATCACAATCTCTGCCTAATGTGAGTTACAAAATCTAGTCAAGGAATTTCCCAATTTGTAAGTGATGCCATACCCAATGGTACCTTTGATGTATTTCCACACCCACATCCCTACCTTCCAGTAGTTCTCTCAGGGCTAATTTAACAACCTACTAAGGACAATAACTATAAAGTTGATGTCAAGCTATGTATTACATAGGAAGATCAAAATCCCCACCAACTTCCTCGACTGCTTCTTATCCATGAGCATCTCCAATAGAAAGCTTCGCACATCAACGTCCATGGGTGTTATTGACTTGGACTCAACCATGCCAAATTCCTTTAGAATTTCTCCTACATACTTTTGCTAAGAAATGAATATTCCATTGGACTTTTTCGAGACCTTTATTCCTAATGCATAAGCCCAAAGTTTTTCATATCAAACTCTGAACTCAACATTTGGTGTGTCTATTGGATCTTCTCTTCTTGGTTCCCCATCATAATGAGGTCATCTAGACAATGATTATGTACCTATCATGCTCAGAGATTACAAATTAGCATCTAATGGGTGTTTAAAAATACTAATACTTACAAATAAAGTATCTATCCACTTGTACCATATCGAAGGAGCATGATTCAACACGTACAATGCCTTTCAAGGTCTGCACACTTTGTTCTATGAATCGGGTATCTCAAACCTAGGTAGATGTACCATATAAACCTCCTCCTTGATATGGCCATTCCAAAAAGCTAACTTTGTATCCATTTGCAATATTGGAGTGGCCAAGGCAAGTAATGTATGAATAGTGGTCAATCTCGCTGTGGAGGGAAATGTCTCTTGAAAGTCAAACCCTTTGACCTATGCAAAACCCTTTGCCCCACGAGCCTTACCTTGTGCTTATCCAACAATGTAGCATATGACTTGTACTTAGCCTTCCAAACTCACTTAGTGCCATAGGATGCCTCATAAGATCCCACATGTGGTTTCTAAAAGTTGAGTAAAACTCTGATTCCATGGACCCCCTCTAGTTTGGATCTGCTCTAATGCTTCCTCCAAGATTGATGGCTCTTATACTTTTATTATCTCAGTCATCATCAAGGCTATATTGACAATGTGAGCCAGTGGCCCTCTTCTACTTCTCTATTTTTTTGGATCTACATGAACAAATTTTGGCTCTTCTATGATTACCAATGAAGCTTTCTTATCCATGAGCTTCACCCATTTTAGGAGAAGGCCCCGTAGGAGGTGTTGCAGGCTTCTATTCTTCATCATGATGAATCCACCTCTTGTGGAGTTGGTATAGTCATTGGTGGTTGTGTTAACTAGGATATGTATTTGTTGAAGGATAGTGTGGATGGAGCCCTCTCCTCCACCTTAGGTTGTTCTTCGTAGATCACTGAGAGTTATCTTCTTTGCCTTAGGGTCATATAGTTGATAACCCTTTGAATCCATACTTTACCCCAAGAAGATACACTTTATGCTCTCTTGGAGCCCCACTTGGTTTTGGATGAGTCTGGAACATACACAAAACTATCACACCCAAATGTCCTGAAATATGCAATGGAGGTGTCATGCCCTTAAATGCCTTTGTGTAATTCATGTTAAGGATACACTTCAGTGTTAATTAGCTCAACCCAAAAAGAATTCTTTAATTCTTTGCCTTGGAGCATACTCGTGCCATCTCCACCACTCTGTGATTCTTGTGCTCTGCAACACCATTTTGTTGTGGAGTATGAGAAATTATCAAATATCTCCTTTCAATAGGCATTAAACTCAATTGATCTACTTGGAATTTCTTCAGTCTCCTTATTGTCTAATTCTCTATCAAGTTATTGCATACTTTAAACTTTCCAAAAGCTTTAGTCTTATCCCAAAGAAAACACACTCACATCTTTCTACTAAAGTCATCGATCAGGTAACAAGGAGTAGGAAGAACAACCCAATGCCATGGTTGGTATTTTACCACAAAGATGTGCATGTACAAGCTCTAGAGGAGCCTTTGCACGGTTCTTGCTTTCTTGTGGAAATGCATGTCGATGCTACTTGCCCATCATATAAAATTCACACACAGATGACATCTCTAAAGATGCTGGTAGATGTGCCACAATCCAAGACCTTTGCATCACGTTTAAGGCTACAAAGCTTAGGTACTCAAATCTCTCATGCCATAGCTTGCTTGTCCCCACATCAGCTTGGGCTGTAAGAGCCAATAGCTCATACAAGTTGTTGTGCTAGATTCCTTTTCCAATGACATTGGCACTATCATCTATGATGAGATGCACCAGCCTTATTGAAGAAAACCTTCAAGTCATGGAAAAGCTATGGGTTGCAACAGATAATACATTCATGTTGATGTCATGTCTGGCACATAAAGACATTGGATAACTTCTTAGTATCACTATTGCTAGAAACAAAAGAAATGGAATATTATGGTACCTGAACCTAGGCTGGGCATTTGTATCGTTTCCCAACTACTACTAGGATGGAATCTCCCACAAGCTTGAGAAAGGTATACCAACCCTTTTGATTGGTTGTATGTGAGGGTGCTATGATTGTCGATGATCCATGAACCATC
Source organism: Cibotium barometz (assembly GCF_041138505.1). NCBI lineage: Eukaryota > Viridiplantae > Streptophyta > Polypodiopsida > Cyatheales > Cibotiaceae > Cibotium > Cibotium barometz. Next base: position 40,287,002 of record NC_141068.1, read on the forward strand.
GGCGGATGCCAAGGAATGTTCTCCTTTTGCACACAAATTTCTTATATTTCCATAGACAGCTCCAATTCCTCTTCAACATTGTTCTTGGACTCCTCCCCCCTAAAGCTTCAAACTACCACTCTTCTCATGTTCTTCCTTCAGTCTACATGCCTTGACTATGTGGCTAGGCTTGTGGTAGTAGAAACACTTTGCCTTAGATTTATTCTTCTTTTTAGAAGCATTAGGGCTACCAAAGACCTTCCAATCGCCTTTCTTTGCATTTGCAGAGATTAACACGTTGCACTACCATCTTTGGCTTTAAAATTCATCCTCTCCTCCTCCTCCACTAGCATTGCGCCAAACTTCTCAAAAGTAAAAGATAGGTTGCACACCTGCATGTTCAATGGGGTCACCAAACTTTCATATTTTGGAGGCAACACTTTGATATAGCTATGTGTTTGAGCTCCTTGTTGCTGACCTTAGTGATCTCCACCATCGCCATTTTATCTCGTAGATTATTTATCCACGATATAAATTGCTTTGCTACTTCTCCATCAAAATGCCTTTCTACTATAAAGTTGATTCTCAAGGTTTTGAATCCTTGTCTCATTCTAGTTCTGTAGAGCTTACCATGCTTTAGAAGCTATGGTAGTATGTTGAATCAGGGTTATCATCAAATAAATGAAATTAGTGATGATGTCACATACCGTATTTGTATTCTTTTGCCTCCATACCAAAGCAAGAATAGGATTTGGTAGTATTGTTAGTAGATCTGGAGTAGGACACCGCTTTGCATCAACCCCTGTTGTAGTTTTCCACAACTCATAAAAATCAAGAATGGACCTAGTCTTGAACTTCCAAAGAATATTTTTTCCCATCCAACTTCCCATCACCAAAATGTGGAGGGTGGGCATGAGCAACTATGTTGTTTGTAGGTTGGGCCAGCTCTTCAAATCTACCTTCACATAGCAAACTGCCAAAAACAACCTTTGCTAAGATGCTTTGATACCATGTAAGAATACATAGTAGCATTGAAACTTGGATCAACATAATATTCAAAGCATTATATTGCAAAAATAACTAGAGAGTAAATAATATTATTGCTTGCAAAAACTTGATTACAAACTCATGGCGTCCGACCACCCATGTGCTCAAGGTAAGGAGCTTTGATTGGCGATCTAGAGAGACCCTTGATGAAGGATGTCTTTCTTACAAGAGTGCTTGAACACAATGAACTTGATGATAATAGAGTTCCACAACTACTCCCATATATAGAACCCCATATGGTAGGTCAGTCATTTAACCCTACCCATATATAGTACCACATATGGTAGGTTGGTCATTTGACCCTATCCACCATGACCACATGTATTTGTCGCCGATGGGATATGCACTATATGATGTATAAATTTCTTGCAACATAAGAATAGTGTGTCCTCGATCCAATGCCCACATAAAGCGTTCACTTAGTTTGCACATGCATGCATCCTACTTGGCAGAGTGCCAATTCTACATAAGCCATATCCTAACCATGTGGCCACCATCCACCAGTGTCTAAAATGGGAACTGTTGTGTTTACCACAACAGTTACTCGAAAGGGAGCCTTATGAAATAGAGCACATTCGTAACCGATAGAAACATCACAAGTATAGAGCATTGAGTAAATTATTTTCCAACACTATATATGCTAGCAACATAAATGACATATTCTTGAATGCACACGAATTTAAAACTTATCGTAGCTCTTGGTTCTCATTTTGTATCCCTTGTAAAATCATATGCTAGCAACCTAAATGGAATATTCTTAAATGCACATGAGTGTATTTAAGAATATGCACATTTTGTATCCCTTGTAAAATCATATGCTAGCAACCTAAATGGCATATTCTTAAATGCACATGAGTGTAAAATGGCATATTCTTAAATGCACATGAGTGTAAAACTTATCGTAGCTCTTGGTTCTCTTTTTGGATCCATTGTAAAATCATATGAAATGATTTCACCTTGTACCATCCATAAGTGACACTATCCCCCATTGTTGTGGGGCAAATAAGTGCAAAACTTATTCTAGTCCTTGTTTCTCATTTTGTATCCTTTGTAAAATCATATGAAATGAATTCATCTTGTACCATCCATAAGTGATACTATCCCATTATTGTGGACCTTGTAATTTTTTTTTCTTTTTATCTCATGAGATTTGTTTCCAATAGTATATATGTTAGCAACATAAATGGAATATTCTTGAATGCACATGAATGTAAAACTTATCATAGCTCTTGGTTCTCATTTTGTATCCCTTGTAAAATCATATGCTAGCAACCTAAATGGCATATTCTTGAATGCACATGAGTTCTCAAATGCACACGAGTGTAAAACTTATCATATGAATGCACATTCTTGGTTCTTATTTTTTATCCCTTGTAAAATCATATGAAATGACTTCACCTTATACCTATAAGAATGTGGCACAACGAAAAAAGATACAACAAGAGAAAGTATACTAGACAATGCAATAGAGATAATGGAGATTATTTTAAAATTTTGATTATACCAAGCAAGAGATAGGTGATGGTGCTGTCCACCTATGCGCTCTGGTGTAGAGCTTAGATGGTGATCTGGATGGAGGACGTATTGAGAGTATAGGGAATATATTCTCTCACAAGCATTGGATGCCTTAGATTGTGCCAACTATGTCCATTTATAGTGCTGCAGGTAGTGCTGCGGTGGTGGACACGTCCAAGATGTGGGTGACTACGTTGCATTGATGCGGCTCACTACCCACTTATTCATAATGCATCCCAATCGACCACCGCCCCAATAATGATGAAGTTAGTATCTGAGAGAATATTTCAAGGAATATTACCTATACCTTTTCGGGCTAAGACCCTTTCCAACATCTAAGCTGGGATTCCCACTAAAGATATATGCACCAATGGCTTCTCCTCATAATGGGGGTTGTACAAATGTGCACCATACATTATTGTGAGATACATGCTAAGAGGCAGGCATTGAAAATATACTAACAATATCATCCATAAGCGACATTATCCTCCATTGTTGTGGGCCCTATGAGTGTAAAACTTATTGTGGCCCTTGGTTCTCATTTTGTATCCTTTGTAAAAATAGATGACACAATTTAACCTTGTACCAATGTCCATAAGTGACACTATCCCATTGTTGTGGACCTTGTAATTTTTATTCATTTTACCATGAGATTTTGGACATTGTAATTTTTATTCATTTTACCATGAGATTTTTTCTCTCATTTTCTATTAAAAAGAGAAACATAATTCATCACTCACAAATTGTTAGTAGTAAGACTTTTATCTCTAAGACTCTCTTAACTCCAATATCATGTTTCCACCTTAATGCCATAGCTTATTTGCACGCTTATTTGCACACTGATATCTTGATATTTCCCAATGAAATTTGTCACAAACTTGTGGGTATTTCAATGAATAGCATTATTTTTATATTTGTAAAGGAGAAGTGAGAGAACATGCACACTCACACAGATAAACACTATTCAAACTTAAAAGTAAAAAAATAGAGAAGAGTAAGAATATTAATTTAATCTTTTGATCTTAAGATTTTCATGATTGTTTAAACCAAAAGGGCTGATTTTCATTATATTAACGTTCTTAAGGTCATCCACATTTGAACACACTACTAGTTACTAGACTCTACTACTACTAGTGTGATGTGTGAACTGTATACATAATTAAATTTATAAAAGAGATAAAGGTTAATATTTCTTAATACCAAAAGGATGATATAATATAGATTCAGAGAGATTTAAATGCTGATGGGTATTATATACTCCAGTCCATCCATGGCTAATAACCCATTGGTAACTTCGTGTAACCACCTCATAGTTGGCCGGTGTCATTGGGATATCATCTAGGATAAACAGGTTGAGTTTATCGACACTGTCATCCAGGATGTCTGACTTCTATTGTAGCACCGGACACCAATTATGAAGGTTTAGCACTATGAGATGTAAGGAGAAAAAGAAAATATCAAACGGATTAGTGAGAACTATATCCCCCTGTGTAGGTTTCCCATTATGATGGTTGAGTCAGCATCCCTTTCTGTATTTTGGTGAATGAGGGTCCAGTCTCCTAGACTGAGGTCTTCAATTAAGTTAATTTCATATTGAAGAAGAGAGGGTTAGTGTAGATAGAAACAATGTTAGAGTTTGAGGAGGGGCCCAAGGAGTTACTGGCAAAACAAACCTATCTTCAAGGCACGTTAAATAAGTTGGCGTAATTCAGCTGGTTGGTCCATTCGTTGTTGTTGGGATCTTTCTTGGAGGGCAAGATGGAGTTCTAGATCCTGTATTCTTAACTCTTTGGTGGTGAGGAGTGTGGAGATGGCGGCTTCTTGCACATCTCGAGTAGCATAGTTCTCCATATCTTCTACTTGCTTCCTTTGCTGCAATCCTGGAAGCTATGGCTTGAAGAATAGCTTCTTCAAGTAGTCTTTTCCGCTCCTTTTCTAAGCTTTGGCTTGTAGTTAGCTAATGGTGTATGTGCTCAAGTACTTGTTGATGACTAACAAGCATTTGATCTATCTCTTGGAACTTTTCATTTATCACCTCATTGAGGCCCTTTAGTTTCTCATCAGCATGCACTTTGTTCATCCACTCTCTTTCTGTTTGAAGGTTTACCACTCTATTTTCTACTTGAGTAATTGCTTCAGTGTGATGAGTGTTTTTATTTGTCTTGTATACCCATCTTCTTTTGCTTGGAATGTGGCTTGTGCTTCCTCTAGTTGCCTTGTATATTGTGCTTCCTTTTTCTTGGTATATGCCACTTCCTTTTGAAGTTGGACCTTGGCCTTCTCTCTACTCTTGCCTTGAGCTCCTCATTTTATTTGGTGGTACGGTCTATGGTCTTGCTGATGAATCTATTATTACCTATCAAAGTTTGCAGTCTTGCCTCCTGTAAGCTCTTTAGGATCACTTCATTGTTGTGAGTGGCATCCATTGGCTATTTGTTCCTTAAGTGCTTTTACTTGGTCCATAGACTCTTGGACCTATTTTCATAGCGTAGCATTTCTTTCATGTAGCATGTGAGTGGTAAGCAAGTGACTCCTCCATACTCTTTGCTCTTAGGTCCAAAGATTTGCACTTGTGGAGGCCAAGCCTTCTATTTGGTGCACCAACAACGTATTGAGGCCTTCCATGGTTTCTTTGAGAAAGCAATGAGCGTTGAGATTGTGCAAGAACGATCCTTCTTCAATTGTGCCCTAAGCTTTCACTCACCTTCTCTTACTTGGACTCGTGGTCTCATCAGGTCTCTTTCCCTTCTCAGCTTCTTGAGCTTCTGGAGATTCTGGGTGTGCTGAGGTGGCCTCTTCATTTCTTTCACCCTCATCCTTTTGTGGCACTTGTTTTGTTGGACCTTTTTTTGCACCAACTTCCACTGAGGTGGGTTGATCTGAGATTACAGAGTTGTAGAGTGGTGAAAGGTTTGTGAATACCATTTGAGCAGGGCTAGATGGTGGTGTTTGATGTGTGGACTCTGGAATTGCTCTTGCTGTCAAGCTAATGTTCTCTTTATCTTTGGCCTCCTTTTTCTCCAAAACCTTCTAAAAAGATGCAATATCCTATGCCACCTCTTCTTCCATATGCTAAGTTTCACATTCTAATTGTTGTTGTGAGCTACCTCGCATATTTTTAACTTTCTTTGTTTTCTTACCCCCCTTTAGTTCTTGAATGATCTCCTTTGTCTCTTTTAAGATTGCCTATCCATGAGCTGAAGCTCTTCTGGAATGTGTGTAGAGGGCTCCAAAGACCCTACAGTCTAAGATACCCCTACCTCCTAAGGGGGATGGGAAGATTCGCTACATGACTAAGGACTTTGGTGAGGAGATATGGGTTACACACCTTGGATTGGTGTGACTATAGGTAATTCTCCATCTCTCGATGGATGTACCAAGCCCAGTCTTCTTGTTTTTCTTCGTGGAATTTTGCTATTTGGTTGAGGGGGGCCCTGTTATACCTATCCACTATCTTGACTTGCATGAGCATGGACATTGCTCTACAAGATTTTTCATCCACTTCATTCCTGATGTTCTCGTATTCTGCTCCATTTGAGTTGAAAGAGACCCTCTTTAGCATATCCACCATGGGCATATGATCGATGGTATGGACATGTGTTGGTATGGGTGGGGGGAGCTACTACAGAGATTCCCGAATCATTTCTTCAGTGATGAGGACCTATTCAGTGGACCTATCTGCCTTTGTGACAGTACCCCTTTTGGTGTTTCTATCATAGGTCTTTAAGAGCTCTGCACATAGTGTTGGGTTGATGGTGTGAGGGAGGATCTTTGCCATTCTACCAAGGCCTACTTTTTCTAACTTGTTCTTGACATCTGTATCCTCTAATATCCTCAGACACTCAGGGCTGTGGTACTCGAACATAATTTTTCGGTGAGTTCTCTGAATGTCTTTCTGGGGATTACTGTAACCTGGACTACCTATGCATACAACCCAAGGTAAGTTAGCTGGTGTTGTGTGGTGCTCTCTTCCACTTTTCAGCTATTGACCCTATGGTACAAGCCTTAGTTATGGCTGGGTTCCCCTTTACCTCTAGTTGTACGTAGCGGAGGAGGCCATCTATAACATGTGAAAATACATCAATCATTGTGACTGGTAAGATCTTGCAGGCCTCTTTATTCCTTGAAAAAAAAAGTGTTAGTGAGTTGCATGGGTGTATGTGTTGAGATATTGAGCTCAACTAGTCCTATGGGGTGGACATTGATGACCCGCCTGGGTGATAGCTTCCATATCTACACCACTGGCATAGTTGGTGAGATTATGGGTGATATGCAGCCCATGGGATGACAAGTTGTGTGACAACCATTTCGGATTACTAGAGACTGGCATAGTTATAGCGCCAGCTCATTTAGTCGGGTTCACATTATGGACCGACCCTTGTATGTTGTAGTAGTTGAGTACTAACCCATATAGTGTGTACTCTTATCTTTATGTTATGTTGGTTGAGAGAAGAAGAAGATAGAAGAAAATTTAGCCATCCATCTCTCTCTCATGTCTTGCTCTCTCTTGTGTGTGTGTATTTGCTTGCTAGGGTTCGAAGATCTCTCTCTCCCCCACGTTCTCTTTATGGTATCAGAGCCTGGTTCGTGTGAGAGCTAAGGAGGCAAGCAAGAGGTAAGAATGATAAAGGAAAGAAGCGGTACTACATGGGTAAGAGCACTATCATCTCTTTTCCCTTCTTTTTTTAGGTACAACACTCCCTCAATAGCTCTGGGAGCTACACATCTCTAATTGAGGAGCTGTCTTTGCGGTGGGAGCGGATCTACAGGACATATATTATTTCTTGGACATGAGTTTTTTGGCCAGATTTGCATTTTGGGCACGTTATAGGCCCGATTTTGTCACTGCAAGGTATTTTCGAGAGTTTCTAGAAGTTCTGGTAGAGAATTTTTTCTACTCAAAATCTCGTTATTGCACTGCAACATTGCATTTTGGAAGTGTAGAGACAGGGTTTGCACATGTATTGTTGATACTGGGTGCATGCACATGTAGTCTAGTCACATTTGGTGACACACAAGCTGTGCTGAAGTACCGCTACTACAGTAGTTTAGAGGAGATGCTACTGTATTACAGGTTGCATATAAAAGTTGTCTGTTTGTAGGTTATTTGATTTGCTGTAAGAAAACATGTCTTATGGAATTTATCAGATTGTTAGGTGAGAAGCTGGAAAAGAATAACTTCCATGCCTCGAAGTTCAGAATGACCAATTTCCTAATGGGTAAAGGATTTTGGGATTATGTAGAAGGAGACAATGAGGAGCCTCCAGAGTTATCTGAGGAGAATACCACTTCTGCAGATATAAAGGCATTCAAGGATTGGAACCAAGATGCAAGAAAAGTCATGTATTGGCTTTCAATTAGTATCATAGACACTATGATAAGACACATACAGGATGCAAACACTCCAGCAGTTGCATGGCAGAATTTGGTTCAGATGTTCCAAACTAACACAAAGGCAAGGAAGTTCTAGTTAAAGCAAGAGTTGCATACTGTGGAGGAAAAGAAAAACATGTCCATCAATGAATATGCTTTAAAGATCAAGGGCATTGTTGAATCCCTTGAGTCTATCAATGTATCAGTGGAGGATGATGATTTGGTGAGTGTCTATCTGAATGGGCTTGGCAAAGAGTACAAGCCATTTAAGACCTCCATTGCAATTAGGGAGAATATTCCCAATTTTTGGGACTTGATATCTATGTTGATCATAGAAGAAAAAGCTTTAGGTGAGGATTCTTCTTCACAAAAGTAAGAACACATCAAAACAGGCCTTGGTAGAGGCAGAGGTAGAGGCCGTGGTCAATGCCAAGGTGGTGGCCGACAAGGAAATCAGAATTCTGGACAACAACAGTCCAATGATTCACAACAGCAATCATACACACGTGGAAGAGTCCAGTCTAGAGGAAGGGGGAGCTAAAGATGTCGAGGTGGTTCACAAAGAAATCAAAATGCAAATAGAATAGAGTGCTATTACTGTGGCAAACCAGGACACGTGGCAAACCAAGACACATGGCAAAGGATTGCTACAAAAAGCATAATGACATTAAAAGTGGGAAGTTGCAGCAAGGCAACTATGCATCATCTAGCAAAGGTGGAGGTGATGACAGAAGTGAGCAGCTGTTTGTGATGCAACAACACATGCTTAGTTTTATAAAACAGGGGATGTGTTAGGATCTCAAGATATATGGTATGTGGATTGTGGTGCCTCTAACCACATGACCAATCATACTGAGTGGTTTAGAGATATGCAAAAAATGAAAAAACTAGGTTATATAGAAACAGGTGTGATGATACTACGCATCCCATTACGCATGTTGGCATAGTGCCATTGTCTATGCAGGATGGCAAAATGTACTTGGCTAATGGACTTCGTATTTTGAATATTACAAAGAACCTGGTTTTTGTTTGATAGATGGTTGAGCAAGGTCTGTAAGAGAGGTTTAATCCTTAAGGATGTTTTGTGGAAGACTTCAAAAATAAGTGTCGCTTGGTTGCAAAGGGTAACAGAAATGGCAGGATGTTTACTTTGGATGTGAACTTTGGATGTGAACATGCTTGAGATAAAGGCAGCCATGTTTGCACATGGAACAGGTGTCATTATACAGATATTGACATATGGCACAAGCGCATTGGTCATGTGAATGTATAGCGACTAAAGTCTATGCAGGCCCAAAATATTGTTGCAGGTCTGCCAAAGTTTAAGGTTGATGGTATGCATAAGATATGTGAAGCATGCTAGCTTGGTAAAAGCAAGCCAAACATGCTTTCCCACATGAAAAGCATGTCAATGCAAGGCTATTGGATGTCATACATTCAGATGTATGGGGACCGACCAAGATTGCAACAATTACAGGTTGTAGGTACTATGTTACATTCATTGATGGACCACACTAGGAAAGTGTGGGTTTATTTCATGAAGGAGAAAAGTGAGGTTTTTTCTCACTTTCAGAGATTTAAAGCCTTGGTTGAGAAAGAAAAAGGCATGCAAATAAAATGCCTAAGATCAGATAGTGGGGGAGAATATTTCTCAAATGACTTCAGCGATTTCCTAAGAAAGCAGGGAATTAAGAGGCAGATTACTTTGCAAGTACACTCCGTAATAGAATGGTGTTGCAGAAAGGAAAAACAGACACATTGCAGAAGTGGCACGTGCCTTGATGTCGAAAAAGAATATGCCACATTACTTTTGGGCAGAAGAGGTAGCAACTGCTGTGTACATTATGAATAGGATACCCACTATGTTCATGGTGGTATGACTCCTGAACAGAAGTTTATAGGCATAAGGCTAGATGTGTCTCACTTGAAAGTGTTTGGGTGTATTGCATATGTATATGTTCCTGATGAAGTGAGAAAAAAGTTGGATCCAAAGGTAGAGAAATGCATCTTCATTGGTTATGCTATGGAAAAAAAAGGCTATAGATGCTATAATCCTACCACTTGTGAGATGTGAGTAAGCACAGATGTTGTCTTCAATGAGATGAGTAGCTAGTATGCACTAGTAGTGAAGGCAACAGAAGATGTATATGTAAGAAGTGTTGATGCTGCACCACATGTAGGGCAGTAAGGTGTTGAGTGGACTTGGAGAGTCCTTGAGTAGTGGATCCAATATTAGCCCATGGTCAGGTAGGTTGAGGAATGATGTAGGTACACATGTATCATGGAAAGGGAAAGAAAAGGTAGATCAACCTTTTGTGCCTGAGCTGCCAGAGCAGGTCACTCATATGTGGATGGTGACTCTAGTGGCTCTGAGCAGAGCCTTGGATGAGGAGCTTGGGATTTCGTCTGCGGTTACTCCTGGTGTAAGGAGAACCAGGGTTGTTTTAAGGACACCTGGCAGTGATCCAGGTGTATGCAGGACTACGAGGGTTAGATACCCTGTTGTTGACAAGCTGAGATATGATGGATATATAGCCCATCATTATGTTTACATGGTAAAAGCAATACAAGAGGTTGAGCCCACTTGCTTTGAGAAAGCAATTGGAAATAAGAAATGGGAAGATGCCATGGATGAGGAGATGGCAACATTGGATGCAAATGCAACATGGGAGTTATTGCCTTTGCCTAAGGAAAAGAAGGCAATTGGATGTAAGTAGGTGTATAAAGTCAAGCACAATGCTAATGGTTCAGTGAGCAGGTACAAGGTAAGATTAGTTGCCAAGGGCTATGCACGGACTTATGGCATAGATTATTGTCAGCCCGGTTGCAAGAATGGCAAACCGGTGAGAGCTTTCATTGCTATGGTTGGTCAAGGGTTGGTATTTACATCAAATGGCTGTAGCGAAGGGTTACTATGGTTGTAGTAGTGAAGGGTTGGTATTTACATCAAATGGATGTAAAGAATGCTTTCTTACATGGTGATTTGTAAAGAAGGAGTGTACATGATGTAGCCACCAAGTTATGAGAGTGATGCACATCCAGATTTTGTGTGCAGATTATGCAAAGCCTTGTATGGCTTGAAGTAGGCACCCACAATGTGTGAAATATTAATTTTTAAGGTGTTAACTCGTGAAGGGTTAGCACGTGAAATGCTAGTTTGTGAAGTCTTAGCATGTGAAGGACTTAAGCCATGAAAGGCTTAACCTGTGAAGTAGCATGTAACGTCCCTCCCAAGCCATGTATGTGTCTCTCTTTTATTATAGATTTCAAGAAGGAAAGAGAGTGCACTTAGAGAAGAGTGAGACAATAAGGCTAGAAACATAAGGAAAGTGTTAGAATAAAAATATTAGCTCCAAAAATCCCAAAAGAAATAAGAAAACAAGAATACTTCTATTAAGAGATAAGTATCTCCAAAAATAAAAATTTGAATTTAGGTGATAGGAGGTAGTATTTAGAGTACTTTTACATATTTAGAGTCCACGCATACTAAAAATGTGGAAAAGCAATGGGTTTCTAAAGATGGTTCTTTTGCGGCTATATACAGATGTTTTTTCCTATTCTACCCACGTTCGCTTGTAGACTAGATATGTTCCAGTTCTTTTGACTGGTTATATGACTATATTCTGAGTTTTTATCAGAGAGTTATGGCTGAAACAATTCGCTGATTTTGTCAAGGTCTCTACACAAAGAAACTATAAGAATGCAGCTAGTCACCACAAGGAAGAATTGTATGTCGTAGCCCTAGGAGAGAGAAGGCTACTTTGTTATAGTCCTTCAAAGAGAGAAGAGTTAGAGTATGAGTGAGAGGACATTAAGCTCGAGGATGGTCGAATAATTCCATTTCTATGAGAAGGTATTAAGAAACTCTCCATTCTCCTATTTCAAGCTCTGAGTTTCTATCAGAGAGTTATGGCTGAAACAATTCGCTGGTTTTGTCAAGGTCTCTACACAAAGAAACTATAAGAATGCAGCTAGTCGCCACAAGGAAGAATTGTATGTCGTAGCCCTAGGAGAGAGAAGGCTACTTTGTTATAGTCCTTCAAAGAGAGAAGAGTTAGAGTATTAGTGAGAGGACATTAAGCTCGAGGATGGTGGAATAATTCCATTTCTATGAGAAGGTATTAAGAAACTCTCCATTCTCCTATTTCAAGTTCTGAAGCTCTTATTAAACGAGCAAAGGCAACAATAAATGACAAATTTCTATAAGGTATATACAGATTTTGTTTTTCAATTATATATCATTCTTAGGGGTTGAGGTATGGCCCCAACTTCTCTATTAATTGTTAATAGTGATCTATTTGATTGATTTACTACTTAAAGTTTTTGATTCTTTTAAACAATAGCATATGCCTTAATAAATAATGTCTTATTGTAATCTCAAGTTGAAATGCTAAAATCTTTATGAAAGAGTTGTTTTCTTAAGAAGGTAACGTGGATTCTAGTCCTATGGTTTAGTTGAGTAAATGGATTGTTATCTTGGTTGAATTAAGATACACGTATAACTTCTCCCTGCCTTGACGCTGCCATGTTCTTGTGCTTGTGTAATGTTAGTAAGGCCCGGAGTTCGTCGGCCAATGGTATCCCTCATACTATTGGGAGAATGAGGTTTGCCAATTGAGGTGAGTGATTGTAATGTTGCCTTTCTAAGGGCCCAGGCTAGTGTAGTGAATTAGCCCACCCTAGTGCGTAGACATCCCTCTAAGGGGCGGGAGGATCGAGCGACAGAGCCTGAAGGGGCGACAGGCCAGCTTGAGTCCTTGCCAACAACCGACAATAAGGTGTATTGTCCCGTAGGGTTTTGCCCATCATGTAGAGGCTGGAAGGCCGAATTCTAGATCATCGACAGTATAAAGGAAAAGAATAAGAGAGCTGGTCTGGCTTGTATGGAATTGATTCATGTATAAACTATTTTTTCAAATCTTGTCTTTGGCATTATTGTACTGTGGAAAAAGGATGTTTTAATGAACCTTGTGAAAAGGAACTTAATTAAGGAACATGTCTATTTATGTCAAACAGTGTGGTAGGATTAATTAGAAAACGAATTGACGCATGAGTAGGGTGGAAAGTGGGAGGATGGAATGCCCTGACGGCACCATCCTATGGACGGGTGGACCCGATTAGTCGAGTAGCTTTCCAACAGATTAAGTGAAAGCCCTATGCTAGATAAATAGGTTCTCGAGAAACTCTATTCTAGGAGACTAGGCTAGCGATTGTGCCTTGCATGGATGAGGAAAAAAAAGCATTGTCTCTAAGAATCAAGATTAGTAGTTGCCCAAATTATGATCACCCTATGGGTAATTTGACTTTTAGAAGACCATGCTCCCCTACTGCGGGATAGGACTAGGCATTAGGGAAAATTTGGACTCAAAAAGGGGCCTTGTAAGAGATCCCTTGGGATGGTGATGTGGACAAAGCAAGCCAATAAATCCACATATAATATTGGAGGGCACGTGCGTCGTTTTTGACTTCTTTATTCCATTAACTGACATGTAGGGTGTTTTTTAATTCAAAACAATGCATCTTGAGTATAGTTTTTTATTCCCACTATGGTGCCTTATTTTATTGAAAAAAGACACCACTCTCTTTCTTCATTACACTTTTGAATGTAACGAAGCCAACTCTGCTAACCGAACTTAGTCCCTGCAACCCATCATCTTGCATTGTCTCCCTCATTGTCTTCCCGATTGCACAACCACTACCACTCCAAATCCGAGTTTTTTTGAGCGGGAGGTTTTTGATTTTCTCTTCTTCTCAAGGCGGCAAGTTTTGAAAAAGGATGGAAAAGTATTTGTTCTTCATGCGCCATACCTGCTTGTGCATGAATAACAATCCCATTTCTTACCTTTTTCAAGTGAGGGTTGTGCTTACAAGTACTCTGTACATTTGGGTTCATCCAGGATACCAACAAGTTTCTTTGATGGACAAGGAGGTATTATTTAGTGATGTTGTCTTTTGGTTTTAATGAAGCAATCTTCTTCACGGGAGATAAGTGTAATATCTAAGGTTTTTTTTGGTTAAAGTGTGAGTTCATTATGCTTTTTGGTGTTGTTAAAGCACAGAACAATGCAATGGAACCTGTGCAGCAAAAGAGGAAAAAGGTGGACATCCACTTCCAAGTAGAACCCGATTATGCTCCCTGCTGTAAGAGAAATTGGTCTAGGCCAGCATGCGAAGCCCGCATTACTGAGCTTCGAAATGAAGGAAAGAAAAACATGGACCTTTGGTTGGATGGTAGTATTTACCCACCAGATCCAACCTCCTCTCAATCTCCATCATTCTTTGGGTTGACAAGTTTCTTCAAGTTTGTGTGTGAGGGTGAAAATGGATTGCTTGGGTATTGCAAAAGACTGTTTGGCCAATGTCAAAGTATCTTTGAAAGACATTTGAGTGATAGAGATGCCAGGATAAAAATGCTTGAAGGTGCGAATTTTTACTTGGCATCGATCACAACAGCTTTGCAAGCTTCAAACGAGGACAAGGCAAAAGTTTGTGCTGGGTTACAAAAAGAGTTTGATCATTTGCAGCAGACTATTTGTAAGATGCAGGACACTATAAAGGAGAAGAATGAAATTTTGGCAGTTCGAGAAATCAACAATTTCACATTGGAGAGTGAGAATGCACACCTTCGAAAACAACTTGAAAAGTTCAACAGAAAATTGCAATATTTGAAAGACACGCCATTAGGTGCTCGATTACGCAAGAGAAAGATCAAACCATTGGAAGAACTCAATGTTGGAGGTGGCCAATGGAAGCGTCGTGTAAAAGCTTGCAGGTATTGGGATCTATAATTTCTTTGAGCTTAAATTTCTTTGAGCACTCACTTTCATTTTCATCTTTAGTTCCTTTCTTGGAGATGGGGGATTGGGTGTGGGGGTGGTATAGTTAGATGAATGGTGGACTGAAATAGCTATCGTTGTTGCTTCAGGATGGTAACAGATGTTGTGGGTCCAAAAGAGCAAGGTTCTGATATATTTGGCAAAGTTCTGACAAGAGACATCATGGAGTCAGCAATACAGCATCCTAAGTTTGCAAGACTTCGATCAGACATAGCAAAGCAATCCTTGCAAGAGGTGAGTGAAGCATTCACGCCTGCAGATGCACAAGGTATATGTGACATGGCTGGTATAAGCACAAAGTCTTACAGGATGTTGTTTAATAAAGTAAAAGAGGGTTTCAATTGCAAGCTTGGAAAAAAGACAGTAATTCCCATTCCAAAACCATTTCACGTAAACAAAGCTCGAAATATTCTCAACTTGGGAATGGTCGAACTTGTTGGAGAGCCTTGTCACGTGTCTAGCACATTGACAGTGACTAAAAAGAGCGGGGAACAGAAAATTATAGAGCTTACAGAGTTCAACAATTTCATCATGGATGTTCGTAAATTACAAATGGCTATGGTGAAATTTTATGACATCAGTGTACATGAGTGCAATGGAAGGCTGAAATTTGTTTTGAAACTTGATGAGAGTGAGGTGATCAAAGGACAGAAGCTGGAAAGGGTTAGCATTACTTTAATGAATAGAGCTTTGGATGCAAGTATCAGTAATGCTGATGAGAAGCACTTTAGTGTACAATCCGAAAATGAGATTTGGTGGCTGGCTGCATTTGAGGTGACGTGCTATCCATTTTTAAATAAAGAATATTATGTTGCTATCCTCTTGTTATGATGTTGTAGACAATCTAATAGTTGTTGTTAACAGGTTCCAACAGAGACCCATGAAATTCTGAAGTGGTACTTCAACCAGACTGAGCTTCCTTCCACTATCCAGCAGCAGTCGAATGGCGAAAAGCTTTATGTAGAAGGATATGGTGAATATGAGGTTGAATGGCACCTGGCTGCAGATCTTAAAACCTTGAAATGCATGTTTGGTATTTCCCAAGGAGCAATGGCCAAGTATCCTTGCCTGTATTGTATGACCGAACGAGGTGTCTCCAAAGGAGGAAAAGAGAGAGAATGGAAATGCCCAAATGCAATCAGTAATAGGCGTGAACCCCCAAATCGTGATGCTCCAGGAGTGGATCCTACTTGGGATCCAATTCTTCCTATCCCTTTGATCAGAGTTCATATTTGTGTTTTGCATGCGCTGGTTAGAATAATTGAGAAACTAGTCTACATGTACATCGAATTTTCATGGAATATGAAACCAGCAGTAGAGAGTGAAAGAACTATTAAAAAAATAGAGCAAGTGCTTTCAGATGCAGGTTTACATTGTGGTCAAGTGAAGATTGAGAAGGACTTGAGAAGATCAGGGAAGACCGGAAATGTTCCTAGCAAACCATGTTTTGGAGGTGCAAAAGCCAGAAAGTTCTTATCTAATCATACCCAGAGAGGTCATCTGGGTACAGATTTTGAGGTGTGGAGGAAGCTTCATGCAGCTGTACCTGACCGAGGCTCTTCAGGACAAGCAAGGGTGGCAAAGGCCAAAGCGTGGTTGGCGCTTGATCGCCTAGCACCTTTGTTGCAAAAAGCAAGGTTTGAAGATGGGGATGTTGAGAAATTTGAGGCAGTTGTGACAGAGTTCTACACTAGCTATGAAAAGGCATGGGGTGCGACAAACTTGACACAATACATGGTTATTACTTGAAAACCTACAGCTTTGAGTATTTTTTGTTGTTCAAAAAATATTGTACGATACTAAATGTCTTGTTGTTGTTGAGCATTTGTAGCACATTTTGCATGCACATGGAACCTTCTTTGCGGAAGAGTTTGGAAGCCTTGGGATTTGGTCTACCCAAGGCATGGAAAGATCTCATTGGCAAGCACGTTGTGCCTATCAAAGGGCCACTCAACATGGAGGAGGAATAAAGAAAAGTAATCCCATGAAGCAACTATGTCAGTGGTGGTATAGGCGGATTCAAGTGAGGGCTCGTGTGAAGATCAAACATGCTGAATCAGCTGTGTCATGTGCAATAAGAAAGGTTCAGGCTGAACGGAGACGTTCAATATATGTCTCCTCACAGGGAAAGCAGAATCATGCTGAATGGCTAAGACAACGACAAAGACAGGGCAGAGTGTGGAAGAAAATTGATCATTGAAATATATATTGTAAATCAATGATGTAACTGAGAAAGATTTTAAAAGAACAAGAGCTTTCATCTATGTCCCATATAAATGTTTCCAATATATATACATTTCATAGTTTGCAATGGTAAACAAGAAGAGTATTGAGAAATATGACGAAACTTCTGAGAAACTGGAACAATCTAAATTTGTTAATCTTGAACAGAGACTTCCCCCAGCCGAGCCTTTTTTGTTGACGTTTCTGCATCATCTTCTTCATCCTCTATTAATGGCACAAGAGGGACCATTGGTCTTGCTGTTCTAAGAAGATGCTTCTTCCCGCAATCACTCAACAGATTGGGATCTGTGATTCCACATGCCAACCCGTAAGCAGCATATGTTAAATAATATTTACATCTTAACGAATATACTCCAGGTCCCTCTCCAAAAATTCGAACAGCTGCTTGCCGCTCCAGAAGTATTGCCTTGTTTGCATTCAGCCTTACGTGGTAGCCACCTAAATACCTGGATAAAGTCTTTATCGCCATCAGAGGAAAACTGGCGTTGTCCTTCGAGTAGCTAGCGTGGAATATCACAATTTGAGGGAATTTTAGGTGGTGTATATATGTTCCTAGTGTCGAATCGTGGCCCAATCCCGCCATACGCTTGCCTGAAGCACGTTTGAGGAATGTGTCTTCATATATTTCCAACTGAAAAAATAAAGGAGCATTAGCCAGAAACAACATCACCAAACATTTCAGGACAAAGTTGATAAAGCCAAATCCAGAACAAAAAAAAACTAACCTCTTGGTTCTCATCTGCTTCAAGCAAGGCGTCTTGCCATAAATTAGTGCTCGAACTAGGAACGTTTTCCGCTGACTTGTTTGGCACATCCCTACACCCTCCCATGTTGGTGATATTCAATCTGTCCCTTGCTTCTTGTAGCTCTTCCTCTGTGGCATCTTTTCCTTCATATCTAAGGGCATCAGCATAGATCATATTTAGTGTTGCTGCAGCAGAAAGGAACTCAGTGTCTTTTACATGGCTATCCACTAGTAGGTACTTGTCTATCCCATCATCATCTACAAAATTGTCATCGACCTCCAGATTCTGGGCTATGAAAGCTATGCAATGATCTTCCCTTAAGTTAAATACACGTTGTATGTCTGTCAGCAATATGTACTCTGAATCTCCTACTTGGTAGGAGGGGAGAAATGGCGTTGGAATGGGGGAGGAGTCATCTGATTCAATCACAAGCTGACCTACATCACTGTTTTGTTCTCTAACTGCCTCAATATCAACCACCGAACTAAGCTTCCTCTCTTCTTCAACATTGAACTCCTCAATGACATGAGGAGTGTCCTCCTCTTCAGCAGCATCCTCAGCGGTGGGACTTGCCTGACGAGAAATCGTGTCTTCACTTTCAATTTTTGCAAGCGGCTCTGTACCTTCTTCATCTGTTAATTGCACGTTCATGTGCAAGAAGCATAAGAAGGCGTAGGAGTATTCCATCAAGCGGCACTTTCTTTTGTGAAAAGGGCAAAGCAAGACTCTCTTCTTGTCACATGGCACCTTGTGCCAATCCCTGTTTAACCTCTGCTTCTTATCCGGCGAAACCTTGAGATTAAAATGAATGTGACTTTTCCCATCAATCATCATTGGTTCTTCATTTGTGAGCTCGTCAAACTCTTGCTTTGCCTCTTCGAAGTATCCATGATGGCTAGACAATGTTTCCTCCAGAGAAAAATCGCTATTGAACATCAACGAAATTGCAGGGTGCAAATCATGATGTCGACATTTGTACAGGAAGTCATATAATAGAGTTGCAGGAGTTTCTTTGATCTCTTCGTCCACATCAAATTCGACTTGAACTTGCGACATGGCTGAATTCAAGTCTGTAGAAAAGACATGGAAAATATTAGTGCAGGCAATGAATCAAGAGACAGTCGATCTTAAACAACAAATC
Source organism: Cibotium barometz (assembly GCF_041138505.1). Taxonomy (NCBI): domain Eukaryota; kingdom Viridiplantae; phylum Streptophyta; class Polypodiopsida; order Cyatheales; family Cibotiaceae; genus Cibotium; species Cibotium barometz. Next base: position 40,305,883 of record NC_141068.1, read on the forward strand.
TCTGTGGTGTAAATGGATTCAACATAACGCGAGAGGAGATGCCAGAGGAATCCAGGTATTCCTCCTCGCATTGTAGTGAATCTATTTTCCCTAACGCAAATAAAATTACAGCTAAGTCAAGGACCTCTTCTCGCATTATGGTGAATCGATTCACCATAATGCGAGGAGGAGTATTGTGCTTCCTATGGGACCTTCGCTCGCGTTGTGGTGAATTGATTCACCGCAATATGACGACTTTATCATCCTTTGGCAACGCCTCTAACGTTATGGTGAATTAAAAATAAAGATAGTTCTCCAGTACCCATACTGAGAGAGGAGGTGTCAAACGAATTAAAATACTCTTCTTCGCAGTCAATTCACCATAAGGCGAGGAGTCATAGGTTTTCAATTCACCTTAACGCGATGAAAAGACAAAGCAAGTAGTTCTCCTCGACTGAAACCAAAACAACGAAATAACAAAAGAAGAAAATGTAAATGGATTCAACATAACGCGAGAGGAGATGCCAGAGGAATCCAGGTATTCCTCCTCGCGTTGTAGTGAATCTATTTTCCCTAACGCAAATAAAATTGCAGCTAAGTCAAGGACCTCTTCTCGCGTTATGGTGAATCGATTCACCATAATGCGAGGAGGAGTATTGTGCTTCCTATGGGACCTTCGCTCGCTTTGTGGTGAATTGATTCACCGCAATATGACGACTTTATCATCCTTTGGCAACGCCTCTAACGTTATGTTGAATTAAAAATAAAGATAGTTCTCCAGTACCCATACTGAGAGAGGAGGTGTCGAACGAATTAAAATACTCTACTTCGCAGTCAATTCACCATAACGCGAGGAGTCAGAGGTTTTCAACTCACCTTAACGCGATGAAAAGACAAAGCAAGAAGTTCTCCACGACTGAAACCAAAACAACGAAATAACAAAAGAAGAAAAAAGCACAAAGGAGATAAAAATACCAGGAAAACGAATTGTATACAATCGTCGCAGGAGATGGAGATGAAGGAGGTTGGAGGTTTGTCTTTGACGTTGGATACAGGAGGATGATTGATGAAGGAGGGTTGGAGGAGATAGTCAGTCGTTGATGGAGATAAAGGCCGTTGGTGGGGAGATAAATGAGAATACGAACTCCAAAAGAGGCAATAAATGAGATGAGTATCCTAGAAAATCCGTCTTTAATGCTACGCAACACGTCAGCGCAGCGTTTTCACCCGCCATTCCATGACTGCCACGTGGCATCCCGCCGTGTACCTAGCAAAAGAGGCAATAAATGAGATGAGTATCCTACAAAATCCGCTTTTAATGCTACGCGACACGTCAGCGCCGCGTTTTCACCCGCCATTCCATGAATGCCACGTGGCATCCCGCCGTGTACCTAGCACGTGTACAAGCTATAAAGTTTAATCAAAGCCCTTTTTAATGCTATACGACACGTTAGCGCCGCCTAGTCGCCCTGGCAGCCCGCCAGCACGTGTGTTCGCTCTAAAGACTAATCAAAGCCGTTAATCACGCCACCTTTTCGTCCTCTTATCGATTTTGCCTTGTCCGTCCTCCTGCTTGCCTCCAGCTGACTTCCGACTACCGCCACAGTACTGAACCGACTTTCCAACACCTGCACGACAGTCTCCATCCATTCACACGCAAGAAATGTAAGTTTTTGTATAATACTTGATTGTTTTGTAAGTTTCTTGTATATTGCTTGTTTGTTTTGTTTTTTCTTCGACTGTTTGCCCTGTGCCATTGTTTATTCTTCGACTGTTTGCCTTCTGCCGTGGTGACTCGATTCACCTTAAAGCACACGACGGGCCATTAGAATCTCAATAAGCTCCATGTCTTATGGTGGATCGAATCACCAAGGGAGAAGGCAAACGTAAGAGATTCGCGAAAATCGATTCACTATAACGCGAGGAGGATTGTTTTGCTTTGACTGGCCCTTAGACTCGCGTTATGGTGAATTCACCATAACGCATGACCAAAGGGCAAAGGATTCACGATAATCCACCTCTTATTGGTGTCAATTAAATCACCTCCTACACGACAGTCTCCATCCATTCCCACTCATAGAATGTGATGAAAGTGTATTACTTGATTGTTTTGTGTTTCTTGTATAATACTTGATTGTTTCGTTTTTCCTTCGACTGTTTGCCCCTGCCGTTGTTTTCTCTTCGACTGTTTGCCCTCCGTCATGGTGATTCGATTCAGCGTAAAGCAGACGACGAGTCATTAGAATCTCAATACTGCTCTATGTGTTATGGTGAATCGACTCACCAAACTGCTAGACGGAAAGGTAAGAAATTCGGGAGAACCCTCCTCCCGTTGTAGTAGATCGATTCACTATAATGCGAGGAGGATTGTTTTGATTTGACTGGCTCTTAGTCTCGCGTTATAGTGAATCAAATCACTTTAACGCAAGATCGAAGCTCAAAGAATGCACGATAATCCGCCTCTTATTGTTGTCAATGAATTCACCATAATGCGAGAAAAATTATTGTGTTTCTGTGGACCTTCATCTCTCGTTATGGTGAATGGATTCACCATAACGCGAGGAAGTGCATATTGCTTTCTTGGCCCCCCTCTCTCGCTTTATGGTGAATTGTTAATCGTGTACTACTGAATAGCAAAGTTTTCTGCTTTTTCTTGCGTTTTCAGATGGCTCGTGTAAGGCATACAGCTAGACCCATTGATAATGCAGCTCCCTCATCTACTGGGAAGAAGATGGGCGTTCTGAAAGCCTCAAGATCAAGAAAATCAAGCAGTCCTTCCCGATTGTCCAAAACGCAGCCTAGACTCAGGCGTTTCGCAGAGCATTCGGCAGCCCTGCGAGAAATCAAAAAGTTTATGAAGCACCCGACAGCTGCTATTCCCAGATTGCCTTTCCAGAGGCTTGCCAGGAGAATTTGTGAGCAGAATGGAATTTTGTTTAGGTGGAAGGCATCGGCCTTGTTTTGCTTGCAAGAGGCCACAGAAGATTGGATGATCGAATTTTTTTTGGATAGTTACGTTCTTGCTGCCCACGCACACAGGGTGACAGTAATGGACAAAGATTTTTTCAGCCTAATAGCCCTTCGTTTCAGATACGATAAGTCACTTAGACCAGTTACGTTTACTGATGAACGAATGTTACAAATTTTGGATGTCCGGCCTGTACAAAAAGTGAGAATTGAAGAGGTGACCGAGGGAGGTCCAGATCATGAGCATCAGACTCGGGCAAATTTAATGACAAGCGCTCAAAGGGAACATCAAGCTGCAATGCTTGCATTGCAAACAAAAAGGGAAAATGTTCGAGCACTCCACGCCATGAATCGGGAGGCGCTGCAATTTTTGTTGCCGGAGTTCTATGTACCCTTTAATATTAGAGGGCATAGATGTTATTTCCCGATTCATGCTGAAGAAATCAACATTTTGTTTGATCCCAAAACTGAAGTCAATGACAAAGTGCTCAGATGTGTTTTAAGGTATACGCTTTTCTCTGTCCTCCCACAATTTTTCATTCTTGGCTCTTAAAGTTGATGCCTCACTCTTGATATGTTTCCTTGTGAAGTTTTGTTATTTCGCTATTGCCCGAGGATGTACAGCAACGAGTGTTCCAGATTGATTCACTGGTCTCAACACTGTTGGTAGTAGAGGCAGTTCCGTACCTCGATGTGCTGAACTGGTTTCGGGAGGTCCAGCTGGACGATGCCCGAGTATTTTTTTTGGCATATCATGAAAAGTGAGTTTGTCTCTCTCTCTCTCTCTCTCTCTCTCTCTCTCTCTCTCTCTCTCTCTCTCTCTCTCTCTCTCGCATGATGTTTATAGGAATCACCGTACACGAGTTATGTAGTGCTTCCTTTGGATTGAAACTAATAGAATTCTATTGTGCAGTTCCCATTGGAGTCTTCTACTAGTCGACGTGCAAGAAAATGTCATTTACCTTGCAAATTCGACATCTGGTGTCCATGGAAATGTTTTGCTGTAAGTAAAAATCATTAAGATACATATTATTGTTTGAGTTAGAAGTCCGGATTGATCAGGATAATGATTGGTCTCTGTTTACAGTGGAGTCAGGAAACTAATGGCAGCTTACGAGAGCCTCAGCATGGACATCGACACCCTGGATCGATCGACCATCCGTAGGGTTAGTGTCCCCAAACAAGAAGATGGCTACAGCTGTGGGTGGAGGGTTGCACTTAATGCAATGTTGCTGCTACGAAGCATTTTTCAGCTCCCTTCAGAGGATGTAAGCATTTTCAGCTCCCATACGCATTTGTGCGCTTGTTTATCTTCTTATATATTGTCATGTTGATCTTATTTATGCCTTGATGAATTGTGATGGCAGTTTCCATCAATGTCTCGCTACGTGGACCTAGACGTCCAAACGTTTAGGGAGGAAACGATTGCGAAATTGATCGAGGTCGCTGAAGTTATGCCTCCAGACGGGCCAGTGGACTTCATCCCGCCCAATCCACGAGGGGGGATAGGCCCGTCTGAGCCTCTTTCATGGGCTCCATACTTAGGAGAAGAGCCCTGGCTCCATCCTGAAGCCGATACCTATGGGTTCCAGCCATAAATAGTTTTTTCCTTCTTCCAACAAATGTACGTTCGTAAATATGCAGCTATACATGTATTGGAGGGAGAACATCAAATGTAAATACACTTATCATTTGAAAATCAGAGGATCAAATTTGCTACTGTGTTCCTTCACTGCTTGCTTTCTTACTTTAAGCCTTTTTTTGTGTACATAAAAATTCAATTGGGGAATTCTTGCCTTCATTACATTGTTTTAAACAATAAAGCATTACAAAAGCAATGTTCTGAATAGATAAGTTTATTGCATATGGAAAATACATTGTCACCGTATACATGGTCACATCATATATCTTCTAGTGCCTCCAATTCATGTGGGGCTGCAACATCTTTACAAATGATCTGATGCTCTCTTCTTTTACTTAGCTTCCGACCATCGAGCTTGAAGCAAAATTGATCTGGAGGATTCTGAATAGCTACTTCTAATTCCTTCCTAACATATTCGAGAGTCCAATTCTCTTCCACTTCCAATGTCAAAGATGGGTGACCCTGTCGAATCATAACTATATCTATCAAGCAAGAGTGGCTGCCATCTCTTGTATCTTGGTCCATGCTTTCCCAGTTGTTGTTGATCCATCGCCACCTTCTATAAGTAAATGACATGCACAGATGTTGCCTGGCAATATAGTATCTGATTCCAAAATATCATTAGGATAATTTTCCGAGAATAATCAAATAAGCGTTGTAACTGTTTCACAAAAATACATTTTAATGTTTTAACACTCACCGAAATGCAATGTCGGAGGTGTTCAATCGACATTCGATCAAATCATCTCCCTTTGATGATTTCACTCTCCAACCTTTGTCAAACAAATGATCAAGCCAGACTTCATCTACATCTTTGCACACAAAAGTTGTTCTAGTTTTTCTCAATTGTTTACAATCAGAAAATAAATGAACAAAGCATGCAATTGGAACAAACAAACTTAAGTGCACATTTCTTGCACCAATGCTAGGCTTCATAGCACATTTAATATCATTAAACATTTTGGTCCTGTATGACTCTATCACTTCTGTGTCAAGCAATGGCCACTCCGGACTATCAAGTGCGGGCAACGGAATACGTTCCAACTTTCCATGTCGACTCGATTGAGTGGGCAAGGTATAAAATGAGTCATAGAAATATGTTCTACTTCTTGCGAGATCACTTGGTGCACGACCTTCATATTGAAGTTCCCCCACCTCACCATGTACGACATTCAAGAACCCCGTCAAGCATTGTGCAGGCTCCCACTCCTGAAGGTTGGATGGGTACAAATCTGTGCAAGGCAGAAAAATGTATATCAATCACCTTATTTGCAACGTTGAAATACAAAACACAAGCACTTACAATGTGGTCTGTGTCTTGGAAGTCCTTCCAATTTTTTGCATGAATACATGCTGGATCAACACTTCTTTGACAGTTTTCCCTCCTGGTGCCATCTTAAAGTCAAGGATCCTTCCTTTCCAATGTTTGGCCAAGTCTTCAGATGCCTTTCCCTTCACTCGGTAGTGGCCTTGTTTTCCTGGCTGCATAGTGACCCAAGAGTACTTCCTGTATACTTGGGGAATCCATTCTTCGTTCTCGTCTTTTATGTTATACAACACAACAGATGAGATACTGCTCCTTGCTCGTTTCAGTCCACTTTCGGGTGCCATGATAGAATAACAGACGTATGAGAAAGAAGAAGTAGCAGAAAGTGGATGACTGGGCTAACCGCTTTTGTGGATCAAGGAGGGAGGATGAAATGAGGGACGGTGTGTTCTTTTTGGGCGCCAAAGATGTTTCAAGATTCAAAAGTGGAACCAAGTTGAGGGAATAACCGGGAGAATGTGTATCTATCTATTCCAAGCATTCAAGCTTCATTAGTTCTAGGGGTGGTGGAAAGAATTTTTTAGTGCTCCACGTCTAACACAGGAATGTGGAAAACATTCTTTTATTGTGTTAGTTTCTGACAAAAAAACGGTTTTAAATATTTTAAGACAAGGTGATGGTTTTTTTTAATATTTCATGAAGATAAGAGTTTCTCCACGTTTTGGGTGGGTTTGTACAGAGGTCCCACCACCGGTGAATCTCGTTCGTAGATTACATGTCACTCAATCTATGTGTCTATTATTATATTATTGTTGAAACAGCCCTCTTTTGAGTCCAGAATTTTCCTAATGTCTTACCAACAAATCATATCCTTGAATCTTTACATGGTCAAGGTGTCGACTACGAGTAGGAAAGTTTCTCCAAGATAAGACTTAGTAGACTATCTTAAAGTGTTTTCCCTATTTTGGAGGGAGGGAACCTTACATAGCAGATGTTTATCCATGGAAGAGAAGGTGTTAATCCATGGAAGAGTAGGTGTTAATCCGTGAAAGAGCAGGTGTGTTAGATTATCTATGGTGATGGGTAGCCTAGATGTGGGCAATGCAATCTTAGGCATTTTACTATATGCTTCCCAGCCTGAGATTTGCATTTTATTCCATGAAATAGAAGACTGCTATTTCATGGGTCATACCTGTATGCATTTATGATGAGATTTGTTGGTCTCAAGATTAAGGCAAGATTTGCATTTTATTCCATGAAATAGAAGACTGCTATTTCATGGGTCATACCTGTATGCATTTATGATGAGATTTGTTGGTCTCAAGATTAAGGCAAGAATGAGTAGATGAAAATCAAGATGAATGAAAATAAGAATTACACAGATTTAGTCAATGTGTGCAAAGATGATTTAATGAAAACGACTTAAACCATTGTTTTCACTAATTTAAAGAAAACGAATGAAATCATCAAAAGTGTGAAGAGCTCCTACCTCGAAATTGATGGTCACAAGAAATCATGGGAAGAAGCACACTGACAATATGCACACAATCATGAGAAGAAGCACACTGACCACACACACAATCCAGAAGACAATGAAGACGTGAATACCACGAAACGTAGTAAGCTAAGAAATGAAAAAATGACAAAAGAAGATGTATTTATGATTTAGCTGTCGGTTATCTTAATTGGGTATGCCATGTGTCTACTCGTGATTCATGGAGGGGTTTTACCATTTCACAGCATGAAGTGGCATGAGTCGGTTCACGACATGAACCATTTTGAATTGTTTCACAGCGTGAGGTAGTCCTGAGTGTTTCACGGTGTGAACTATTCTGAATCGCTTCAGGACTTGAAATATCTTGTACCCGGATGCATGAAAATACTGATACCCTATTGTTTTCTATATGCTCAAGCATTCCAAGGCTATATGTTATGCGTTCTAAGGAGTAGAAGTATATACGTGAAATGAATGAACATGTTTCATGGCATGAAAAGCATACCCTTTTACCTTGTTCCCAGTTGTTGGGGCTAGATAGCCTTCATCATCCTCCTTTATTTTAGTGCCACGGGAACCAATGGTGTACTTTGGAGCCTGTGGGGGTATGTGTTGTTGTTGCAACCACTTAAGTTCAAAATGAGAACTTTTGATTTTTCCCTCCATCCAGTGGAGGTGTATATCCATCAAATCCTAGTGAACTTGTTTTGCTTTCTATGCCTATTTTGTGAGTGCACATCTTTCCCACTTGGTCCACGGCTTGGTTTGTATTTTCCTCCTCGGTGGATTTCATTGGCAGTCTCTCTCTCCCTTGATTACTTGGTTGAGCTTGCTTCTTTTTCATGATCAACTTTGGTGCTTCCTTAGCATTTGATTTTGGGTGGGACTTGGTTCTGTCTATGCTTATGGAACTCTTCTGTTTTTCTGGAAGTACATACAAAATTGGGTTTTGGATTTTTTTTTGGTACCCATACCATTTTGTTTCCCTGATACTAGACCTATGTTGCTAGTAAGTCCTTTCGGACCCACCGTTGTTGAATGCTAAGTTGTGTGCAGGCTTGCCTAGAATATAGCTTCCTATCCTTGTCTGGCTTTCCTTGTCTCTTGCTTGTAGCATTTTTGTTTTGCTTTATTACCCATGAGGCTTTGAACTATCTTAGAGTATCCTTAAGCTTAAAGTTGGCCTTGGGAACCCACTGTTTTTTGACTAGATGATTTTGCTTCCTTTGCTTTGGTTCCCTTAAAGAGGGAAGACTTTTCGATGTGGATGCTTGTTCTATTCGACCTTCTCTTTTTTGTGGCATTGGAGATTCCATCTTGCATGTCACTACCTGTTTCCCCTTATTTACAATGGACTCCATAATGGCACAGTGATGGTGTCTTTGCCATCATTGAGTTGTACTTCTCGTTTTGCCCATTGGATGTGGCAGCTGTTGCTGGTGCAAATCCAGGCTTGTCCAAGAAGCATTTCCTCTTCCATTGTTCTTGCATGCATAACCAACACCTTCATGACCAAGGGATTATTTTTGAAAGAGATGTTTACATTCAAAAGACCTATTGTATGTGTAATAGATGGAAGCTACCCATGTCTCATAGGAAATCAAGTTATGAATTGAACTCGTATCAATGAGTGAAATGCTTTTCATGTGGCCCTCCTTTGTAGAGACCTTTATATTGAGTCATGCAAGTTCAATATCCAAGTCATCCTTGTCAGCAAGATGAGTAAAGACATGTTGATGTGTCGTGTTCTCCCTTGGAGTCTTTGTTTTGGCTTTGGCTTCCCTCCCCTTGGATTCCTCATGAGATTGTTTGATCTTTTCCTTGACTAGCTCTTTTTTTTTGTTTTAGGAGATGCTCTTGTGTGAGCATTTCCTGGGTTAGTGGTCCATAATGTTTCGTTTTGCTTCCGTTGATATACCCTTTCATTTCTATCCCTTCAATAGTTTCAATGCGGACTAACCCTTGAGGGGTGATTTTAAACACTCTAAAAGGCCCTAGCCCTATGTATTTTAGTTTCTTTTTCTTGGTGCTTCCCACACCATACATGAGGACGAGGTCCCTCGTTTCCAGTTCTTTATGTTTCAAGCTATGGTCAAACTAGTGTTTTATTTGTAGTTTCTTGACCATAAGCCCATGCGAGGCAGAGACCAGCCATCTTTGCCCTTTGATGGGCAAAAAAAATGGGAAGAGACAGCTCCCAGAAGGCCGCGATAGGCTAGTGTTATCATGAGGAATATGTATTACATGCCTTCAACAGATATTCCTTATAGAGGGTGAGCTTTGTATTTGGTGTCTTTGTTTAGCATTCATAATATTGTTTGTGTTGAATTCAATCTTCTCATGCGTTTCTTTATTGCAACTAAAGGTGGTTGGCTAGAGAGATTTTTTCAGAAAAGATAGAAAATCATGCCCTTGCAGTGCTTCAGGAGCTCAAGATTGTAGCAAATATAGGGCGGTTGTTTACTCTACCTCCAGACTACACTCTCACTCAGTATTATGAAGACATCAAGTTAGAGGGGAGAAAGTATATGTTCACCTCTCTGAAGATAAGAGAGATTAGTGAACTAAGAGGTGTTGGGAAGGCTGAGAATTTAGCTGCCAAGAAGATTAATCTGAGTTTCATCAAGTTTTTTCAAGTCAACCAACCTTTCAACTAATGCATTTTCAATGAGCCTTTCTTGTGTAGAAATTTGCAGACTGGGAACTAAAAATTCCATAGGCATTATCGCATCAATGCCATAAGCTAGATGGAAGGGACTGTATAACATCGCTACCTTATATGATGTGTGATAGGCCCATAGTGCTATAGACAGCTTGTGTTTCCAATCCATGCAACTGGCTTCCAAGGTTTTAGTCAAGATAGCACATAATATCGTGTTTGTGCTCTCGGCTTAGCCATTTGCTTGTGGGTAATAAGGTGATGATTTGCGGTGTACTATAAGGAATCCTGTAGTAATTGTTCAATCACCTCATTAATGAAATGTGAACCGTGGTCACTGACTAATTCAAATGGGCAGCCAAATCTGGAAATGATCTATTCATATAGAACTTGGCCGTAGTTTGAGCATCAACTCTTTTAGAGGCTCTTGCCTCTACCTACTTAGTGAAATAATTTGTAGCCACGATCACATAATAGGCTTGTGTGACAGATGCACTGTTGGACTAATGGGTCCAAAAAAATCAATACCCCATTTCTCAAAGGGTTATCTCACAAGTGGAATAGAAAATTGTTAACATTTCTTGCATCTCTTTACAAATTCTATGGCATCCCTGAATAATGTAGGCCACCACAGTCCTACTTGAATTACTTTTCGAGCTGTAACTTCTCCCACAAAATGTCCTTCGGCTATTCCTGTGTGTGCTTCTTTTAAGATCATGAAAAACTCATCTTCTCACACACATCTCTTGAGGATATCTTCCTTGACTAGCTTATATAATTCTCGAGCAATCAATTGATAAGGTGTGGCCAGCTTAATAATGTGACACATCTCATCTTTGTTCAAGGGTCGATCTTGTGGATATTTTCTCACTCCACTCACGCACCATGTCAAGTTTGAATAGAAAAGCATCTGGAAGGTCATTGTCAATGCTGCCTGTTGTTAGTTCTCCATTAGAAATTCCTATTGGCAACTTTGGTTGAAGAAGGACTTGGGAAACCAAAGAAGAAGATAAATTCCTATTGGCAACAGTCATTTCTTGGAAATGGTTGTTGGTAGACATGTGGTCCACCAAAACATGTTGTGTTCCTTTTCTCACATCGTGAAGTTGAATTCCTGGAGTAGAAGAAAGCATTGGGTGATTCTTTCTGTGGTGCAAGGCTTGTTCACCAGTTATAATAATAGGGCCTGATGGTCCACAAAGAATACAAATTTGTTGGCCAGGCAATGTCAGTATTTATTTACAACATAAACCATGGCTAACCATTCACTCTTCGATGATGGTGGTTTAGTTTATCTCTGCATCATTTAGTTGAGCGACGACTGGCAAAAAGCAAACTGGGTAATCCAATTTGAATTCCCTAGGTTGCACTGATATGCATCCTATAGCAAAGTTTGATGCATCGATGTGCACGTGGAATATAAGATGCCAAGTGGGTGGTCTCAAGATTGGTGCATGAGCCAGTGCATTCTTCAACTTATCATAGGCCTCTTGGCACTCCTCAGTCCATTCAAAGACAATGAGTAGTTTATACAATGGCAGCCTCACAATTTCAACATAGAATATGATGAAGCATTGATAATACCCAACGTGGCCCATAAACCCCTCTATACCTTTGTAGTTGGTTGGTGGGGGTACTTCTAAGATCAATTTTACCTTGCTCTCATAAGTGGAAATGCCATTTTTAGACACAATGTGCCCTAAGATTACACCGTGCTTCACACAAAATTGACACTTTAAAGGGTTTAAGGATATATGATATAATCGACATCTTTCAAATACCTTCCTCATGCAAGCCAAGTGCTCAGTCCACTATGAGTGTACACATGGATCATCAATGAATCCCTCTAGCCACTTTTACAAGTAGTCCTTGAAGGCTCTGCACATCAGTTGTTGGAAAGTTGCCAGGGCATTGGTGAGGCCAAAAGGCATAACCTTATAAGCATATATCCCCCACATCATATTGAAGGCTATCTTTTGTGCTGGGATTTTGGTGCTATGGACACTTGATTATAGCCTGCTACCCGCCGTTTCTAATATGTGTTCTGTATATGGCAGTGGTGGGTAGTGGTCTTTCGTGGTGGTTGCATTGACCTTTTTGAGATCAACATAGATCTTTAATTTCCTATTTCTCTTGGCACAATCATGATTGGTGAAAGCCAATATGTGTGCTTGATTTCATAGATGAAATCTGCACAATGAGTTTATCAATTTCCTCCTTTACAATTGTCGCATATTTCAAACGCATATTTCAAATTCACTTGATACCATTTTTACTTGGATGGTCTTGATGCTTCCATGATCGGGATAGTGTGTCGAACCACCTTTGAGTGGTACACCCTTCATTTCCATGTATTTCCAAGAAAGAGAGTCCTTCAATTCTCTTAAGAGAGCAATGAGCTCTTCTTCTTCTGCCACAGTTAAGTCTTTAGCAATGAGCTCTTCTTTATTCTGCCCACAGTTAAGTCTTTAGCAATATAGATAGGTTTAGTGTCCTCCTCCCTTGGCTCTACAATATCAGCCTACTTAACTTCAGCTAGGCCGTCCTCGTAAGACATGGATTGGCCATCTTCCTTTCCTCTTTTTGTTGTCAATTGGACCACCTTTCATTATCAATGGAGTATGTTTTGAAATGGTTTGGCACTGAGAACAAGTTTGGCTTGTCGTCCTCCTTCATCCGAGCCATCACCTTCTTGCCTCACACTCTGCTTCAACCAGAGCTTTATTTTGTTTTCTACTATGTTGGGTGTTGTTGGGGCGTTGTGACCCAAACTCCTCTATGTTAGAGGCTTCATCCTATGTTTCCTCTTCTATTAGTTGCACATCTACCATGCACACACTAAGGTGGTAGGAATGTTTCCCGATTCAATGTACTCAGTTCCTTTGGGGGACAACACATTTATAATCGCAAGCACGTGCATCCAATTTTTGTTAAAATCCAGAGGTGGAAGCGATGCATACATTGCAGCCTCTGCCTCTTCCCCATGAATTCTCCTCCACCCACCACTGATTTGGTAGACTTGTAAGGATGTGGTTTGCTCTGTGGTGAGGACCAAATCATTTCCAAACAATTGTCCTTACATGGGTGTTCCTTCCATGTATGCAGATCGATTTTCAGAATCTATGAATCCTTTCGAACATACACTTGATCTAACGCCCAATCATGCACCAGTTTGGCTTCCCTCATGAAGGGTCTACCCAAGATAATGTCATATGAATCCAGTTGGCATAGAAAGTACTTTATAACAAATGTATGATGGTAGCGGAATAAAAATATCTCAAGCCTAACATTTTTCCAATAGCCCCATTGGTCTTGAGGATGTTCCATTTGACATCTTGTTGACGATTAGATCTGCTATTTCCAATTCTGGTTTTCCCTAGTTTTCCCAGTATCATTTGGTAATAATGCTCACACTCGTGCCTCCATTCAGGATAGCCAGTTCTTGGTATCCATTGTGGTGGATTGGAATTGTGGCATTCATATCATCACTCTCATAATACTAGCCCAATTGGTTAATAGGTATTTTAACAAATCTGGGTGTTCCTTATTCCTTGTGCACTAGGTTTTTCTCTCCCAGAGGTGACTGGCTCCCCTCTATTGTAGACTAGGTTCAATATTCCTTCTACACATTCCTTGACATCATCTACCCACAATATCAGTGTGTTGCATAGCGATGGTCCTTAAGGCATTTTGACAGTTGTGGATAGTATGGCTGCAAGACTGCCTATGTCTCTAGGTTCAATATTCCTTCTACACAGTCCTTAACATCATCTACCCACAATATCAGTGTGTTGCATAGCGATGGTCCTTAAGGCATTTTGACAGTTGTGGATAGTATGGCTACAAGACTGCCTATGTCTCTAGGTTCCCTAGAAAGTGAGGGCTCCTTACACATGTTTGTCATGCAAATGGATTGATAGATCTTGATCTGTTTCCTTAAACATTCTTGCCATGAGGTCACTTTGAGTCCCTTCCTCAAACTCTTCTGGGCTTGGAGTAGGCATGTCTAATCTCCTTTCCTTTAAGACTTTATCCCTAGCCCCGTTAGCTCTTAACTTAGCTTCGTGATTACATTGACACTCCTTAACCATGGCCTTAGCTTCTTCAAGCTTTCTTATTTCTTCTTCAGTATTTGGATATTCTCCAATCCCCTTAGGGGTTGCTGGTCTCTCTCTCTCTCTCTCTCTCTCTCTCTCTCTCTCTCTCTCTCTCTCTCTCTCTCTCTCTCTCTCTCTTCTCTCTCTCTCTCTCTCTCTCTCTCTCTCTCTCTCTCTCTCTCTCTCTCTCTCGTAGATTCTTGGGCATGCCCATCCTATTTTGGCACTTGGTCACCTTCTTCCTTTAATTGGGTGGATCTAGTGTCAATGGTATATTCTTTAGATCCATCCTAAATTATGACCATGGTATATTCTTTAGATCCATCCTAAATTATGACCATGGTATCTCCTTTACCCACTTTTTTCACTTGTCTTCTTCTCCCAGACTTAGAGGTTGTAACACATCTTGGGTTTTTTCCTTTGTCCACTTGTTTTGCTTGCACTCATGTTAGGACATTAAGTGACATGATATTCTCAGGCTACACACTTATAGTCTTGATAGTGGCATGGTTAAAAGTAGAAACAGAACTACTAGCGCGATATGGGCAGTAGGCTTTGATCAAATGATGGACACCACACTTCACACATGAAAGTGTAGGTATCAGGTTGGTCTGTGTTGTACTAGCTGAGCTTGGCCTAGCATTAGCCACATTCTTAAGAGGACACTCCGCTATTCGATGAGGTCCATTACAATGAAAACATTGTTTGGTTCCTCTCCTCATAGTTGAGTTTATGTCTTTTCCATTCCATTGTATCGCGGTTTGAAACACTAGTACTGGCATGCTATTCTGTAAGACATAATACTCTAGTGTGATCTCCGTGGGCTCCTCATAGTAGTCATTATTGACTTCTACCTCTTGCATGATTTCTTCCTCTTCCAAGGGCTCCTAAATCAACACCTGGATGATTTTTGCCTGTGGGGGCTGTGGGAGTAGAACAAGTGGTGACAAAGGTGACATGTCTTGCATTTGGAACATCCCTCTTGGTAGGTAGGTATTTGGCTGCCCTCCTGCAACTACATTTATTTGCAGTGGTGGTGCTGGAAAGGCTAGCGGCACTTTGGGTGTTGGTAGTTGTGCTAAGGCTTGGACCCTCGGATATTTGCACATGGTAGTATCATGGTTTCCCAATCTCTAACAGTGAGCACAATAGATTAATTGTCTTAGTCTCTTAAATGAGGGCGTTCAGTGCTCATGTGATTCTATCTACAAATTGAGCACCAAATCATTTCTCTTTGGGGGTAGAGATGAGCATTTCCTAATGCTTCTCTCCCATCCCTAACTTTTAATTCCTCCAAGATGGCATTACTAAATTCTTCCAGTGTCAATTGCCAGCTTACATCAAGTATATAGAGTAGCTTGTCGTTAACACTAGATAATCATGCATCTTACGATCTCGGACTCCTCTCTAGAAGCAAGGCGATAACATCAGTTAGCCTTTCCCTCAACTTGCATCTTGAATTTAAGTGCTTGAGCTGAGAAACATAATCCCGCATGGACCCATTTTCCTTTTGCCTGATATTGTGGAGCTATGAGCCACATGACTTTATCTGTCACCACTTCAAGCAAAGATCGGTATGAACACATTTTTAAGTCGAGTGAAATTGACTTTATCTTCAGGTTTTAGTGTTCGATACCATTGGTGAGCCTTCCCTTCTAGGGTCAGAGAAAAAGCATATATTATGGTTACATCACTCACTGGCCCACATGTTTCACAGGTAGACTCAAAGACCTCTACATGTTGGATCGGGTCCCCATCTCCAGAGAATTTTTGCACAAGCTTTGAAATAATATGTGGCTTCATTTAGGGCGGTTTGGACTCTAGGGTAGTGCCTAGCTTCCTAACCATACCTTGGCCCATTTTTTCGTGGCCATATTTAGCAGATCCGCTCTTGTGATTGCATTTAAGTCTATGTTAGGATCCACAATTGGCCTTCGAGGAACTACTCCCCCCTTACCTAGACCATGTCCTCTTCCTAGATAGGCTCTTCTAATCAATTCAGGCCTATGGTTGGGTTCACGTAATTCCTCATTGCTTAGCTCATTGTTGTTAGCAGCCTCAGCTTGCCTTTGTAGGATTAGGAGTTCCATGCTTTATAAGAATGTGGGATCATTGATAATTTCTTGTATATCTTCTCTTGTATAGAGATGATCCTCACCTCCTAGTTTTTCCTGGGTAGATTTTCCTCCTTTTCTTGTGTTTCAAGGCTTTCGTTAGCCCTTGGTTCCTCATTGTTGGGTTCTAGAGTTGGTATCACTCCTTTTGTTATTCCCATCCACATGCTATCAATGGCATTTCTACATGTTTTTGGTTCTTTGCCACATGGATGGTAGGAACTAATTCAAATCATCCATTTCCCTCTATTCCACCATTGTTTTTTGCACATCAAGCTCTTGTTTTCTTAAGCTCAATAGCTGTAATTGTCGCTCTACCTTTGCACTCTTCAACTCTATTTCCATTTCTTCTAATGGCAGCGCTTTCCTTGTCCATTCTAACCCTAGGGTCATCCCAATAATCCTCACTATGTTAGAATTCTTGGGGCTAGAAGGTTGGGTTGGTAAGTCCGGTCTTCAATTGTGTCCTATGCTTGTTGACAGGCCTGTTGCCTGCAGATTGTGCTTCATCTTTTGTGCCATGTTGGAGACCAAAAAATCCCTTGGCCATATCAAAGATTCCAGTGGACCTTGTAGGAGAAGAGGTTTTTTATTCCTATCCAAGGCCCAAGAATCTTAGTCCTTCTTCCATGGATTCCTCACTACTTGTTTCTATGGTGGTCAGATTCCTCTAAGCTGAAACACTCAATTGAGTGCTCGTCGAGTGGCTTGAACCAACACTTTTTTGGTAGGAAGAACCTGGGTGATTTGATACATTGTCATTGGCGGTAATGTCGTCTCTCTTATGAGTTTCCTGGACCTCAAGTGCATGAGAATGTGTCTCAACAGGCAAAACCACTACTCCAACCATTTCACTTGGTTTTCTAGTGAACTGTCTTTTCTGGTTTCTGCCGTGAAATAGCAGACAATGGTTCATGTTGTGAAGTAGTAGGCAATAATTCATGTTGTGAAGTAGCTTGTTGTTCACATTGTGAACTATTTTTTCACGTTTGAGTTTTTAGCTCATAATTAATTTAATCTGAGTTGCATAGACTCCAATGGTGCAATTAGGTTACAGATAAGATTTTTCTATTTTGTTGTGTTAGATGTGTCAGGATAAAGCACCCTAATTTTAGTAAGGTAATCCCAAGATTCTCGGCGCTAATTGTGGGAAGTGTTTCACGTTGTGAAGTAGCAACATATGTTTCATGCTTTGAACGATTTCTTACACTTTCACGGGTTAACAACCATGCCAATCAAATGATGGTTTAGAAGGTTATTTTTCTATCCTATTGATCCAGAAAGGTTGTTCCAAGGATTAGGAACCCTTAAGGATTTTATTGGTTCTGCTTGCCCATTTACCTGTGAGACTATTGACTTCTTATGTATGATCATATGTTGCTGTGTCAGCTTCTTGATCACTTCATTGAGGAAGTGGTTTTCCCTTGGTTACTGACTCTCTCTATTGGGCATCCGAATATTGTCATGATAGTTTCATAAAGATTTTTTTTTACTAATGATGCCTTATAGTCTCTTAGAGCCTTGGCTTCTACTTATTTTGTGTAGTAATTCGTAGTAGGTACTAGAATGTACTTATTTCCTGTTCACTGAGCTGCTCGCTTGAATGGGTTGAAAGTTCATACTCCAATTCTAGAATGGCTTTAGAGGTAATATTGGGTTGTGAGACATTCTGTCTACATCATTCGGCTACCCTAGCATCTTGCACATGTTTCACTCCTAAGCAAACTTGTGTAAATTGTTTCATGCTGCTGTCGGCCACCATAATCCTACCTAGAACAATTTTGCACCCCATCTTGTGGAGCTATCCTACCACCACCATAAATGGCTTGTTCCAAAAAGTGTCAGATTTTTGGGTGGTGATTGGGTAAGAGAGGATGTCTGGGATAAAATTGCCCATTTACCCATAAATCAATTTGCTTCAACCCCTACCTCCATATATTCTCTTTCTCTACGTAACTAATTATAGTAGGCTTATTCCTCTTATGTATTGGCTTATACTCACTCTCTAAATCTATATGCATATGGTGGAGTCTTCTTGTAGACATGTTTTCTTGAAGAAAATTATGTAATCATAAGAAACATAGCTTGTTGTTGCAATGCATTATAAAGGCATGCATTAGTAGAGGGAAATCAAATTTTAAATCTCAATTAGCCGAGTGGTTACTAAAGAGGCAAATGTTACTAAAGAAGGAAACTAGCTCATTCTCTCTTCAAAAAGTTGGTCCTTTTTGTGGTTATTCTCTCGTTTTAATGGGGGAATATTGGAGAATTTTTTGAGACTTAGAATGTTCCTCTCCTTTTTTCTCATTTACAAGCATGCATTTATTGACAAGGAGGAATTTTCTCAATGATCTCTCTCTAGAAAAAAACGCACAAAAAGGACCATACATCTGAAGATTTTGCAATTTCTAGCCTCCAAAAAATAGGATGACTATATTTTCTTATAGCGCCTAGGAATGAGCCCGATTTTTCCCTAATGCCTCACAAATGCACTCAGTTAAACTCGAGGAATGCATAGAGAGAAAAGATGAGATAAAGCAAAAAATATAGCTTTGACACCATTGTTGGGATTAAGAAGGGAGAGCATTGAAGAGATACGGAAGTGAGAGAGAGAGAGAGAGAGAGAGAGAGAGAGAGAGAGAGAGAGAGAGAGATAACCACACGAAAGAGTACATGACCTTGATAAGGTTTAAGACACACCATAAAAGGAATTTTTCATTATGTCTTCAAAATAAAGTATTCCTCTTTTGAGTAAATCCCCCTCTTTACCCCATCCAAGATATCCTATCCATCATAAGAAGTGTAGTTAACCTTATGTACATATCGATGTTTGATGTTTCTCCTAACACTCGGTGCATGTGAATGTTGGTGGATGATGTATCCTTAATCTTCTACTTGTTAGAAATCTCTCTTGCTTGATTGGCTTTAAAGGTGATCTGGTTCTTTGAGTTTTCACTTGTGGAGGGATATGCATTCACACATTTACACACTGCATTTTATATGATATAATATACACATGATCAATTCATAAATTGTATTTTATACAATACAATATACACATGATCGATTCCTTTGGATATTCTAGGGATTAACTCATACATGTGGTTAAGATCCCAAAAAATATATGGAAGACTCAATGCAAAGATTTGATAGACCTATAAGAATTGTCCAAACTCTCCTTCCCAATTATGCATAAAAATAGTGTCACTTTAGGCATGAGAATCCCATATTTTGCACACGTACTTTTTTAAATATTTATTCTTTTTTTACAAAATACTATAGCCTCTAGATCATTTTTAAAAATCCTTTCAAAATCCCCTTATTGATGCATGAAAATTAATATTGAAGTTGGCGCTCAATGCATTTGAAAAATGGTAAATAAAGTTCATAAAAAATCATGTAAAGAAAGTGCAAAACTTTGATAATTTTGTTTTTTAAGAAAAAAAAGATGCAAAGAAGGTGCGAAACATTGATAGTTTTGTTTTTTAGAAAAGATTGCATGGAATGAGGGAAAATGGGAGTGCTACAAAATTCCAATAATGAAGAAAATCTCACATGCATGACCATCAACTTAGGGTCCCTAGTATAATAAAAAAGTGTGTTCTTTTGCATTCAAATCACTTGAGGAAGTGAGAGATATTGTTGTCTCTCTTCTTCATTAATTTTGTGCAATTTGGGGCTTGTGTATGGATTCCTTTTGTATGGCTTCTCCAACCCTTGATCTTGATGTAATCAAAACAACCTAAGCAAGATGTCTAACATAGATAGATTAATCTTTCTATCCATACTAAATAAGTTCCTTTTTTGAGAAGAAGTAAATGTAGGGGTAAAGCACGTATTGGTGGTACCACTATTTCACCTTTTTGATGGTACAACTTGTGCAACTTTGGAGGAAATTTCAAGTGCATTTGGTTTTTCAAATGTCAATAATAAGGACACATTTATCTGCGCATTTATTGTCTTCCAAGGAATCAACGACTAAGAACTAAAACAGATGGAGCACAAGTGACTCCAAATAGCCTAAAACAAGAGACTCTCATGCTAAAACAAGCCTAAGAGATGCCAAGTTTCTCATCCTCTAAGGAATTTGAGAGTGAGAACGTAACTGTCAAAGCCTAAAACCAAAGGCTCTCCCCTAAGCTTATTGCACACCTCAGCCTGAACCACCCCTTTAGCCTCAATCATCCCCTTAGCCTCAAGCCTTAACCACCCCTTTAGCCTCATCTATCCCCTCCTCAACTTCAAGTAGCCTCTGAATGACCCGTTAACAAGATGATGGATGGTGAAGATGAGGACCTAGAATATCGGCCCCTCCTCCAAGAGCTTAACCACTTCGAGGATTGGGCATATCTTGGACACTCTTCCACAGTATCTTGGGATAAGATTTGCATGAATTGACAACACCAAAATCACATCTATGTTCCTACTAGATGAGTTTAAAATAGAACCCACTAGTGGAACATTCTCGCCTTGAACTAGTGTTCCTAAAAAATACCACTTAGTTGTGTGGCCATCCTTGGTTTGACATCAGGGCTAGTCCCAATGTATTATCTTAAGTGAGGTGGATCTCTTTAGGCCATTCACCCCCCTCACACCATTTGCAAAGCTACCATCCTTGGTTTGACATTGGGGCTAGTCCCAATGTTTTACCTTAGGAGACCTGGATCTCTCTAGGCCCGCCCACTCCCCCCCCTTCACACCATTCTCACAAAGCTACCATCATTGTGGTAAATAATTTGTAATCATAATTGTTATCAATTATTTTGAAGAATTTTTTTACATTGGCATTAAGCTTGCATATTGCAAGTTTTAGGTGACCCCTCTATAGGTATAATGAAAGAGAGCATCATCCTCACGAGGGAATGGATTATTGTAGTTAATTGGCAAAAAGGAACTACAACACTTATGCTTCCCCATGGGATGGTTATTATATCCTAGATGAGATGTGGACACCCCAAACCTATCAACATCCCAAGCCTCATCTCAAGGTCTTGTTGCCATTTTTGAGTTGCATTTAGTGGCATATTGAGTGCCAACTTTAATATTCATTTTCATGCATCAATAAGGGGATTTTAGAGGATTTTTAAAGCTTGTAGATGCTATGATATTTTGTAAAATAATAATAAAAACTTATTTATAAAAAAATATGTGAAAAAAGAGGGGATTTTGAAGCATAAAGTGACACTACTTTTATGTATAGTTGAGAAGTTAGTTTTTCCTAGTCTAGCCAATATTTGCATTGCCAAGAATAAAATGACAATATTTTTATGCATAGTTGGGAGAAGGATAGTTTCTCTTGGTTTACCTAATATTTACATTGAATCTATAAGACACCTTTTGGTCCAAAAACCACATGAATGTGTTGGTGGCCAATTAGCCCATTTGGCCACCACGAGATCGCCCGCCTGGACTGACCATTGTGCAACAAACTGAGCCTTCTTGTTTTGTAACAAACTTGTAATAGTTTCTTGAAGAACAGATAGTACTCATGTAGTTGTAAAGGGAAAAAGGGGGGATATATCAGATATAGGGGTATTAGAGATAGGAAAGACTTGGTCTACCCGACTGAGATGGTAGCAAGAGTGTGTTTCGCTTGGATAGTTTGAGAATCATATGGGCCAACTTGGGCCTAAAGGAGAGGAATAATACTGAATAGGAAGATGGGAGATTTGAGTGAGCAGAGATCTTGCTAAGGCATTGTACTGTATGATTAAAACTATTACTTAAGAATGACACATAGGATGGTTTTTATCTTAATTCTGTTTCATTCTACATATCCTTGTCTATTCTACATTCATTCTTGTGTTAGGTGTAATCCTTTATGGATGTGGACTCTTGTCAAGATTCAGGACATACTCTGGAACTAACCTGCTTGTAGTTGTGATCAACTCCCCGAGCTTAGGTAGGCAGGTAGATCAACGACCTATTATTGACTTATCACATTAGGCATAGTTGCATTAGTCTCGCTACTCTTCTGGGGCCAACTACGTGGTATGGAACCACGTAAGTGCCGGCTTGACCGAACATTGACACTTTTGGCAATCCTTCTTGGAGATTGGTATGGAACCACGTAAGTGCCGGCTTTGACCGAACATTGACACTTTTGGCAATCCTTCTTGGAGATTGGTATGCCAAGTAGGGGAGTAGGAAGATAGAGGCTAGTTCTAAGGTCAGTCCTGCATAGTGAGTCAGCAGAGTTAAGCCAGTTGAAATAGATCTAGAAAGGAAGTGCACACACACTGGTGTCAGGAATGTTTACGAGAAAGTTATAGGAGTACAATGGAGAATGCATGGAGAATCAAGGGAGCTCAAATAGAGCAATGTGGTACCACACAGATAGGTCAAAGCTGCATAAAATGCAGGACAACAGCATCGTCTAAGAAGATTTCCAGAAGGGATTTCATGCCAGCAAGAATGACAGATTCAGGAACCACTGAAGGAGACCACCAAGAGCTTCAAAACAGGAGGCAAGAAGCTCAAGGAGAAGAATAACGTGAAGCTCAAGGAGAAGAAGAACGTGCAATTTTGGAAAGAATGTACCTGAAGTTCAAGAATAAGAGTGAGGAGGAACCAGATGCCCATATCTTTGCCTTTGAAACCACATTCTTGGCCACCCAAGCTCCATTGCCGCAAAAGAGTGACAACTTTGGGTGGCAGCTAGTATGCATAATATGGTCTGGAGTACTTTCAGACATTTGAAGAATTTAACAAAGCCTTCCTAAAAAGATTTAGGAAAGACAAGACCGTAACATAAGTATTGGAAAAGCTATAGAGGCTAACTTAGAAGAAGAGGCCAATGGACGATTATGCAACTGAATTCTGAGCATTCTTAATGCATCTGGATCAGCCCAATAGACATGCTCTAGCGACACGAAGTCACTGATTCATGAGAGGACTAAGGTAAAAGCTCCAGATAGCGGTGCCATCATATGATTTGGATACCCTCACCTTTGAACAAGTGGTGGTGGGAGCAAGTAGAGCTAAGGGTATCTTGAAGCAAACAAGCAAAGACCCCAAGAAGAAAAAGAAGGATAGGAGAAGGGAGAAGAAACTTCCGATTTGGATTCCGAAGAAGAAGACACCTTAGAATCAGAATCCAGTTAGGAATTGGATGTCGAAGAGCGAAAGCCCTAGAAAAACAAGAGCAAGAAGCTAGGCAACAGATGTTCAAGAAGAACTGAGGGCCGCCCTAGCCAAGATTGCCAGAGGACATGTAGGATCCAGACTTAAACAGGACGTCTAGTGCACAAGGTGTAAAAATCAAGGTCATACAAAGGAGGAGTGTTAATTGAAAATCACGTAGCTGCTATATGCACTATCTGTGAAAGGTACAACCACACCGTAGACACGTGTTTTTATAACACTTGGAATAGGAATCCGAGAGTGATGGAAAGGTAGCAAGTTCTAACTGCGTCACCCAAGTTGCCACGAGGCCGAAAAATAGCAGACCATATGGAAGTGGAGGTGGAAGATTTGGGTAGAGGGGAGCTTGCTTCTACTACAATGGTCTAGGGTATAGACAAAGTGACTGCCCCATATTCTAGTGCCATCAGTAGGAATTGCCAGAGGAAAGGCTGTAGAGGGAGGCAAACCTAGCAAGAGTTGATGCAGTTGTAAAGATGGTAAAAGTGGACCAAGGTGCAAGAAAAGAACAAGAAAAGCCACAAGAAGTGATGTGGCCATGAGACAAGATCACAAGGGCTTATCAAGGTGTTGACATGAAAGAATACCAAGCCGAAACAGAAGCAGAAGCCATAACAATGGGTAGGATAATAGAGAGTCTGTGAGTAAATCACCAAGTTGGTGCATAGTGCACAAGGGATGGTGTAAAAAATGCAGGAAAGCCCGCTCTTGGGAGAAAATTCTAATGAGGTTCTGGACAGGACAAGACAGGCCTGGTCAAGAGGAGGGAAGCAACTACATTAGGAAAGAAGTCGGTGTGTAATGATAGAGAAACCGAAGAAAGGATGATGAGGTGCCAACTAGAGTCAATTACAACCTAGAGCAGCAAAGTATCTTGAGGAAGGAATAGGAAAGGCATTCGAAAGAAGTTTGGATAGGAAAGCTGACAAGAGAATGTCAGGAAAAAGAAAGGAAAGCAAAGGAGGAAGAAGGAAGAATGTAAGATTCCTCCCCCAACCCCCCCCTTTTTGATGTCTAGTATCTTCTCCTGTAATCAGTCCCTCTTCAGAAATATAAAAGACTTGTTTCTAACTGTTTTAACCTAGAGAGAGAAAATATTCTAGAGAGAGAATATTCAGATTTTTAATATTTTTGGATAGAAAATTATCTCATCTTATTAAAATAAGTTCCCCTGAAACAGAAATTCAAAAAGAATTTTCCAATGTGCAATTGAAATTAATTGGAAATGGGTATAAAGGACCTTAGCCTAAGGGTCTAGATTTTCAAAAAATTTTAGATTATGGTCCAATTAAGGTTCCTATGGGCCAATAGCATGAATCCATGTGTAGGGAGGAGATAAATCCAATTTGTAAAAGAAGATACCCAAAAATGAGTAAATGCTCACATAAGATGAAGAGTTGAAAATGTACAAGGTTTATTAGTAAAAAACTATGAGCAATATTAAAAATATGAGATATTTTGGGTATCCAAAAATGAGTAAATGCTCACATAAGATGAAGAGTTGAAAATGTACAAGGTTTATTAGTAAAAAACTATGAGCAATATTAAAATGATTCCATTATGACACATATGTAAGGAAGGGGAGTTCTTTAAAGGAGGTGCATATTTCACATAAGATGAAGAGTTGAAAATGTACAAGGTTTATTAGTAAAAAACTATGAGCAATATTAAAATGATTCCATTATGACACATATGTAAGGAAGGGGAGTTCTTTAAAGGAGGTGCATATTTCACATAAGATGAAGAGTTGAAAAATGTACAAGGTTTATTAGTAAAAAAAAACTATGAGCAATATTAAAAATATGAGATATTTTGGGTATAATGATTCTATTATGACACATATGTAAGGAAGGGGAGTTCTTTAAAGGAGGTGCATATTTCACATGCTTGAATGAGTTTTAAACTCATAAAAATTGAGATATTTCATCTCTCCTCTCTCCTCATTCAAGTCTAGTTCCAAAAAGTTAGCTTAACTGACCGAAAAATGGTCAAAAATTGACCAAACTGATTTAGAAAATTCTAGAATCAGTTTGTTTGGTTAGAATCTCAATTTTTCCTATAAATAGAAGCCTCCCCCTTATTGAAAAATAGATAGTGTTTATGCATCGTTACTCTACTCCACCTAAGCCAAGAACTGTGAATTCATTTAATAATTCACTAGTTTTTGGAGCTTCCCTCTTTCTTCAATCCCCATTAGTGGCTCCATCAACATACTTAACCAATTGATTGGTTGGGGGCCTCTACCGTGAACAAAGAATCAAGCAATTTGTAAGGTAATTAGTGAATATTGATCTTTTCTATAATTTCTCAATG
Source organism: Cibotium barometz (assembly GCF_041138505.1). Lineage (NCBI taxonomy): Eukaryota > Viridiplantae > Streptophyta > Polypodiopsida > Cyatheales > Cibotiaceae > Cibotium > Cibotium barometz. The sequence continues at coordinate 40,331,559 of NC_141068.1, forward strand.
TTTCTCTCTTCTCAACCCCTCTCAAGCTTGAGAAGCTTAATTGGTATGGTTTTTTAAATGCTATTGAAGTTAATTGGTGTAGTAGTGAAGAGTTACATAATTTAATAAATGCTATTGAAGTTAATTTCCATTTATGTTTAAATTCTAATGGTTTTTCTCTCTCTCACTCAAGAAATGGTCATACTCATGACCCATTCTCAATCCAAATCAAGCTTTTCATAAAGCTTTTCCTTAACCCAAGATTAAGCTATGCTTGAGGCCAAATTAATGGCTTTTTTCTATGCTTTTAGTTTATGTATATTGATGATTCAATCCATTATAGATTAATGATCCAATTAGAGATCATTTTAATTATTTCCTTAATGATAAGCTTTATCCCTTAGATAAATTGAGATTTATCAGTCATAGCAGCGGAGCTATGCCAAAATTTTTATAAAAATTATGCATAAAATAATTTCATTCAAAGCATAAAAAGAGGACTTCCTACCATATTCTAGGAATTATCATCCTAGATTAATTGAAAGAATTTCATTATAATCATGGAGAAATTGAATTTTAATATCATGCATAAAGGATAAGTTTTTATATCAAAAGTGTTATTTTTACCATTTTTATTTCATGTATAGAAGTATGCATAATGGTTAAATTTTTATATCAAAAGTGTTATTTTTACCATTTTTATTTTCATGCATAGAAGTATGCATAATGGATAAATTTTTATATCAAAAGTGTTATTTTTATCAATTTTTATTTTCATGCATAGAAGTATGCATAAAGGATAAATTTTTATATCAAAAGTGTTATTTTTATCAATTTTTATTTTCATGCATAGATGTATGCATAAAGGATAAATTTTTATATCAAAAGTGTTATTTTTATCATTTTTATTTTCATGCATAGAAGTATGCATAAAGGATAAATTTTATATCAAAAGTGTTACTTTTATCATTTTTATTTCATGCATAGAAGTATACATAATGGATAAATTTTTATATCAAAAGTGTTACTTCTATCATATTTGAATTTCATGCATAAAGATATGCATAAAAGTTGATTATTTTATTATAAAAGTGTGTCTTTTATTATATTGAATTTCATGCATAGAGGTATGCATAAAAGTTGATTATTTTATTATAAAAGTGTGACTTTTATCATAATTGAATTTCATGCATAGAGGTATGCATAAAAGTTGATTATTTTATTGTAAGAGTGTTACTTTTATCATATTAGATTTCATGCATAGAGGTATGCATAAAAGATATTCTTTTTATACTAAAAGTGTGATTTTCCTCATAAATGGATTTTATGCATAACTTAGATGCATAAGAGAAATTCTTTTATTCTAAAAGTGTAATTCCTACCAAATTGAATTTATGCATAAGAAGATGCATAAAAGATTGATTTTAATTTCGAAAGTGTTAGTCTCCTTAAATGGAATTTATGCATAAATAAATGTGTAGAGAAATCTTATACCAAATATAAGAATTCTCTTAAAAAAGATATGAAATGTGATAAGAGGTGTATGAGATGTGATAAGATTTGATAAGATGCGTATGGAAAGTGATAGGATGTGATAAGAGGTATATGGGATGTGTTAGAACGAGAATGGATGTAATATGGTTGTATGAATGTGATGTGGATGTATACATGTAGATGTATTTGTATGAATGTGAATGTTGATGTGGATGTGGATGTTGATGTATGTGGATGTGGATGTGAATGTGGATGTAGATGTGGATGTATAGATGTGAATGGGAATGTGGATGTGGATGTATATATGTATGTGGATGTAGATATGGATGTATAGATGTGAATGGGAATGTGGATGTGGATGTATGTGAATGTGGATGTGGATGTATGTGAATGTGGATGTAGATGTGAATGGAAATGTGGATGTAGATGTGGATGTATAGATGTGAATGGGAATGTGGATGTGGATGTGGATGTATGTATGTATGTGGATGTAGATGTGGTTGTATAGATGTGAATGGGAATGTGGATGTGGATGTATATGAATGTGGATGTAGATGTGGATGTATAGATGTGAATGGGAATGTGGATGTGGATGTATGTATGTATGTGGATGTAGATGTGTATGTATAGATGTGAATGAGAATGTGGATGTGGATGTATGTATGTATGTGGATGTGGATGTATGAATGAGGACGTGATAATGGATGTATGCATGTAGATGTGGATATATGGATGTGAATATGAATGTGGATGTATGGATGTGGATATGGATGTGTATGTATGAATGTAGATATGGGATGTGGATGTATAAATGAGGATGTGAAAATGGAGGTATTCATGTAGATGTGGATGTATGGATGTGAATGTGGATGTGGATGTGGATGTATGGATGTGGATATGGATGTGTATGTATGAATGTGGATATGGGATGTGGATGTATAAATGAGGATGTGAAAATGGATGTATGCATGTAAATGTGGATGTATGGATGTGAATGTGAATGTGTATGTGAATTAATGTGTCGTCGATATGAGGAAATGGATGAGAATGAGTACACATTGAATGGAATGTGGAATAAGTAATGTGGACTAAGGAGGGATAATGTGGAAAGACGAGAGTTCGATTTAGAAACTGTATTTTGTGATTGTTTGTAAATGACTGTTTTATGTCAAGAATGCTGGGGAAGCATTTTGACCGTCTTGTGGATTAAGGTCATGAAGACCTAACTGTTAAAGTTGCAACTGCTGACGGAGAGTCAATGGAGGACGTCTCGCGTAGCAAGGTCGACCGAGGTCTTGACCAGCCTCGGTTCGATTTAAATGGTGAGCTTCCGGTACGGTGGATGAGGGACCAAGGAAGCGGCCTATGAGTGAAGCGCTAGGTCACCTGCGAAGGATCCTAGAGGGTGCTGACCATACGGTGCTCGGGCTCTGGGTCGCCTAGGATACCCACGCGTGCGTCGAGGAAGATATTGGAATAAGGAGTAAGAGTTGTTTTGTGAAACCGGGCATGGATCTGGTTGATTGACCTTGCTGGTCTTCAATGGATGAGTCCATGGCTCTTTATATGGATCTGTTGGTTGATCTTGCTGATCTTCAACGAGAGTCCATCTTGATTTTTATAAATGATTATATTGCCGAGTATTATGGGCTAGGAACTATTGAAAAGGCCCCTGAGTGGACAGGTGGTGAGCGTTCTAGTTGCCAATGATGCCATAGATACTCTGATGAAGGAATGATGGGAAATTTGAGAATCAACCAGATAATTTGGAAGACTGTGATCAGTGGTACTATGGTTTCATTAAAGGATTGTTTTAAAGCTAGCTGATGCTAAGAAAAAGGCAATTTCATATTGGGTGTGTAAGTGGTGTGCCTAATTTTATGTTTGCATGAACTTCTGGCTAGGGGGCCTTGGAACTCTTTTCCTTGGTACCCGGGACAAAACCTAACCAAATTCCAAATTGGATCCCATCACTACAGTGGTTGGGCGGTTGGCTAACCCATGGGATCGGATGGGGTTAGGCTGGACTAATGGATCCGTAAATCGAGACTCAATTTTTGTTATTATGATAGATGAAGTAAGTCCCGGATAGTAATTGTTCTATGGATAGGAATCAACGGCTGTGCCTCTTGATGGGGAAAAAAGCGTTGATCCCAATGATCCAAGTGCAAGTTTCTTCCTTGATCTGACCGAGTATCTTTATAGGTGCAGTCGGATCAGTTTGATCACTAATGGTCTTGACTACGTTAGAGTAAAAAGTTATCCTGGAGGAATCGCCCGTGCTTTCCGGATAAGAGAAGTTTTTTCGGGTTCGGTTTTGGAAAAACCGACGAATTAGTCTTTTGTCCGGATATGCGTGGACGAGGCCCCGAGTGTGGGATCCTGCCTCGCGCAAGAAGTGCTACTTCCGCTGCTAGTACCCCGAATCCGTTGCGCGGTGGAGATCGGGATCTTACAGTTGGTATCAGAGCATTTGGCTAATAAAGATCAACTGAGAAACCAAATATGTCAAAAATTTATCAAGAAACACAAAAAAAGGTTGTAATTGTGTGATATAATTCATACAATTTGATATTCAAACTGAAATTCATAATTTGGTAATTGGGTCTTTAGATGGAAGTACCGCAATTATATAGAATCCTTGACATGCTTGAGGCCTAGACATGATGGTATTTACCTTATAATTCCAAGGGCCGTGACTATCCGTATATACCGAGAGTATAACTGCAGCTCTTTACTGACAGTATATACGAGTAAATCTAAGACTTGAAATTATAAGCGTTAATGCTATCCAGATGATGAATTCGAATGTGGTTGATATGATTTTTAATTCTGTTTGAGAATTGATGAATTGATTTGGATTCTGATTGAAAAATGATGATCCCTGAAAATTGGTTGAAGTGTAATAAGCTGAGCGAAACCTCAATGAGGATGAATGGGACGAGTCCCTGTGATGATATTCATAACTGGAATGATGATAGTGATTTCAGCAAATCACTATGAGATTAGTGGATTGTGCTGTCAGATTGCTATTGTTAACACTTGACCCGTAGATCAAGTTAAGGGATGGCAAATTGAGAACTTGCTTAACTGAAATTTCCGTGGAGGAATATTCAGAAGGGAAATTTTTGGTCTAATGGACCATTAACATGTTAAAGATATGAATGATATGATTTGAATGAATTGTCATTTAATGATGAGTTCCATTTAAGGGGATAATTATCCCAGTATTCTGTTGGGTTGACCAGAATATAAGGAACCCAGGAAAAAAATTGGATCTTAAGAAAAAGAGTTGTTCTCTACCTTGCGAGATGAGGACATCTCATACTTTTCAAGTGGGGTAGAATGTAAGATTCTCCCCCAGCCTTCGAGGTATACAGGAGTAAGAATCTCCCTTTCTGATCTTATAATTATTCTCTCTCTAAAATAAAAGAAAGATTTTGTTTAAAAAAAAGGAAGAACCTTTTCCCTGAATACTTCTCAAGAGTCCCACCTGTTTTAAGGATTCAGAACAATGAGTTCAGAAGTGAGAATCGATGTTGTGGATATCAAGGTTTTGGTCTTCATTCGAGTACGGCCCAAAAGAAGTTCTTTATCTCTTGGGAAGTATAAGAAGTTATCTCCCAGATATTGTGGACCAAAGAAAGTAGGTGATTTAGCTTACGAACTTCTTTTATCTCCTCATCTCAAAGTTGTGAATGCCTTCTATAGAAAAATGTGCCAAACCCAAATCATGGAAAGACGGTAAAACTTCAGTGGCAAGTTACTGTTGGCTTCTAAGTTACGCTAGCTCCTTCCTTTATATAAGTCGTAACTTTTACTTGTCATTCACAGTAATCTTACTCCCATCGATCTCTTTTCTTTCTTAATCTCCTTCATGGCTTGGCAACAAGAATTAGTTTTATCCATAATGATTCCTCACCTTCAAGACGCAAGTGAGTCTGTGAAGAAGGATTTTATAGAACAGTATGAGCGCTCACTTTTCCCTCACTTGGGAACTTCTGTAGCTCAGACCAAATGGCGGACCTATCAAGACATAACTAGGGTAACACCCTGGGGTCAGCAGCACTTTCGTAACAATGTCCGCTTAGCCATGGTTATTGAAGCTTTGGGTTTGGGTCCCCGATACTACTGCGTCATGAGATCAAGGCATCTTGGGTTTTCTGAGCGGGTCTTCTTACTGGCGTGTTTTCTTCCTCATGAGAAGATATGCCTTTACCCCGTTTTTGGTTTACCTCTCAGAGGTCCTTTTGTTAGATCACCTCATACCACTGAGATAGGTGCAGCAATAACCAAGAGAATTATTCCCATAGATGAGTTACCTTATACATGCGCAGCTTGTGAGTGCTGCTTTTGTGATCATATGATGGACGGGCTTATGGAAGTGTAAAGAGTTCTTCTATCTTTACTGTATAAGTTCCAGGAATTAATAAAGTTTAAATCTTGTTCTTATCTTGAATCTTGCTCTCTTTGAGACTTTTTCTTGGTGGTTAATTCTGATTTAAATTTTTCTCTAAGTCTCATAATTCGTACATCTTGCGAAATTATCCCAGTTTGCGAGATGAGGACATCTCGCGTTTTTTAAGTGGGGTAGAATGTAAGATTCCTCCCCCAACCCCCCCTTTTTGATGTCTAGTATCTTCTCCTGTAATCAGTCCCTGTTCAGAAATATAAAAGACTTGTTTCTAACTGTTTTAACCTAGAGAGAGAGAAAATATTCTAGAGAGAGAATATTTAAATTTTTAATATTTTTGGATAGAAAATTATCTCATCTTATTAAAATAAGTTCCCCTGAAACAGAAATTCAAAAAGAATTTTCCAATGTGCAATTGGAATTAATTGGAAATGGGTATAAAGGACCTTAGCCTAAGGGTCTAGATTTTCAAAAAATTTTAGATTATGGTCCAATTAAGGTTCCTATGGGGCAATAGCATGAATCCATGTGTAGGGAGGAGATAAATCCAATTTGTAAAAGAAGATACCCAAAAATGAGTAAATGCTCACATAAGATGAAGAGTTGAAAATGTACAAGGTTTATTAGTAAAAAACTATGAGCAATATTAAAAATATGAGATATTTTGGGTATCCAAAAATGAGTAAATGCTCACATAAGATGAAGAGTTGAAAATGTACAAGGTTTATTAGTAAAAAACTATGAGCAATATTAAAATGATTCCATTATGACACATATGTAAGGAAGGGGAGTTCTTTAAAGGAGGTGCATATTTCACATAAGATGAAGAGTTGAAAATGTACAAGGTTTATTAGTAAAAAACTATGAGCAATATTAAAATGATTCCATTATGACACATATGTAAGGAAGGGGAGTTCTTTAAAGGAGGTGCATATTTCACATAAGATGAAGAGTTGAAAAATGTACAAGGTTTATTAGTAAAAAAAAACTATGAGCAATATTAAAAATATGAGATATTTTGGGTATAATGATTCTATTATGACACATATGTAAGGAAGGGGAGTTCTTTAAAGGAGGTGCATATTTCACATGCTTGAATGAGTTTTAAACTCATAAAAATTGAGATATTTCATCTCTCCTCTCTCCTCATTCAAGTCTAGTTCCAAAAAGTTAGCTTAACTGACCGAAAAATGGTCAAAAATTGACCAAACTGATTTAGAAAATTCTAGAATCAGTTTGTTTGGTTAGAATCTCAATTTTTCCTATAAATAGAAGCCTCCCCCTTGTTGAAAAATAGATAGTGTTTATGCATCGTTACTCTACTCCACCTAAGCCAAGAACTGTGAATTCATTTAATAATTCACTAGTTTTTGGAGCTTCCCTCTTTCTTCAATCCCCATTAGTGGCTCCATCAACATACTTAACCAATTGATTGGTTGGGGGCCTCTACCGTGAACAAAGAATCAAGCAATTTGTAAGGTAATTAGTGAATATTGATCTTTTCTATAATTTCTCAATGTTTCTCTCTTCTCAACCCCTCTCAAGCTTGAGAAGCTTAATTGGTATGGTTTTTTAAATGCTATTGAAGTTAATTGGTGTAGTAGTGAAGAGTTACATAATTTAATAAATGCTATTGAAGTTAATTTCCATTTATGTTTAAATTCTAATGGTTTTTCTCTCTCTCACTCAAGAAATGGTCATACTCATGACCCATTCTCAATCCAAATCAAGCTTTTCATAAAGCTTTTCCTTAACCCAAGATTAAGCTATGCTTGAGGCCAAATTAATGGCTTTTTTCTATGCTTTTAGTTTATGTATATTGATGATTCAATCCATTATAGATTAATGATCCAATTAGAGATCATTTTAATTATTTTCTTAATGATAAGCTTTATCCCTTAGATAAATTGAGATTTATCAGTCATAGCAGCGGAGCTATGCCAAAATTTTTATAAAAATTATGCATAAAATAATTTCATTCAAAGCATAAAAAGAGGACTTCCTACCATATTCTAGGAATTATCATCCTAGATTAATTGAAAGAATTTCATTATAATCATGGAGAAATTGAATTTTAATATCATGCATAAAGGATAAGTTTTTATATCAAAAGTGTTATTTTTACCATTTTTATTTCATGTATAGAAGTATGCATAATGGTTAAATTTTTATATCAAAAGTGTTATTTTTACCATTTTTATTTTCATGCATAGAAGTATGCATAATGGATAAATTTTTATATCAAAAGTGTTATTTTTATCAATTTTTATTTTCATGCATAGAAGTATGCATAAAGGATAAATTTTTATATCAAAAGTGTTATTTTTATCAATTTTTATTTTCATGCATAGATGTATGCATAAAGGATAAATTTTTATATCAAAAGTGTTATTTTTATCATTTTTATTTTCATGCATAGAAGTATGCATAAAGGATAAATTTTATATCAAAAGTGTTACTTTTATCATTTTTATTTCATGCATAGAAGTATACATAATGGATAAATTTTTATATCAAAAGTGTTACTTCTATCATATTTGAATTTCATGCATAAAGATATGCATAAAAGTTGATTATTTTATTATAAAAGTGTGTCTTTTATTATATTGAATTTCATGCATAGAGGTATGCATAAAGGTTGATTATTTTATTATAAAAGTGTGACTTTTATCATAATTGAATTTCATGCATAGAGGTATGCATAAAAGTTGATTATTTTATTGTAAGAGTGTTACTTTTATCATATTAGATTTCATGCATAGAGGTATGCATAAAAGATATTCTTTTTATACTAAAAGTGTGATTTTCCTCATAAATGGATTTTATGCATAACTTAGATGCATAAGAGAAATTCTTTTATTCTAAAAGTGTAATTCCTACCAAATTAAATTTATGCATAAGAAGATGCATAAAAGATTGATTTTAATTTCGAAAGTGTTAGTCTCCTTAAATGGAATTTATGCATAAATAAATGTGTAGAGAAATCTTATACCAAATATAAGAATTCTCTTAAAAAAGATATGAAATGTGATAAGAGGTGTATGAGATGTGATAAGATTTGATAAGATGCGTATGGAAAGTGATAGGATGTGATAAGAGGTGTATGAGATGTAAAAAGATGTGATAAGATGTGTATGAGATGTGATAGAATATGTTAAGATGAGTTAGGATGTGTTAAGATGTATATGGGATGTGTTAGAACGAGAATGGATGTAATATGGTTGTATGAATGTGATGTGGATGTATACATGTAGATGTATTTGTATGAATGTGAATGTTGATGTGGATGTGGATGTTGATGTATGTGGATGTGGATGTGAATGTGGATGTAGATGTGGATGTATAGATGTGAATGGGAATGTGGATGTGGATGTATATATGTATGTGGATGTAGATATGGATGTATAGATGTGAATGGGAATGTGGATGTGGATGTATGTGAATGTGGATGTGGATGTATGTGAATGTGGATGTAGATGTGAATGGAAATGTGGATGTAGATGTGGATGTATAGATGTGAATGGGAATGTGGATGTGGATGTGGATGTATGTATGTATGTGGATGTAGATGTGGTTGTATAGATGTGAATGGGAATGTGGATGTGGATGTATATGAATGTGGATGTAGATGTGGATGTATAGATGTGAATGGGAATGTGGATGTGGATGTATGTATGTATGTGGATGTAGATGTGTATGTATAGATGTGAATGAGAATGTGGATGTGGATGTATGTATGTATGTGGATGTGGATGTATGAATGAGGACGTGATAATGGATGTATGCATGTAGATGTGGATATATGGATGTGAATATGAATGTGGATGTGGATGTGGATGTATGGATGTGGATATGGATGTGTATGTATGAATGTAGATATGGGATGTGGATGTATAAATGAGGATGTGAAAATGGAGGTATTCATGTAGATGTGGATGTATGGATGTGAATGTGGATGTGGATGTGGATGTATGGATGTGGATATGGATGTGTATGTATGAATGTGGATATGGGATGTGGATGTATAAATGAGGATGTGAAAATGGATGTATGCATGTAAATGTGGATGTATGGATGTGAATGTGAATGTGTATGTGAATTAATGTGTCGTCGATATGAGGAAATGGATGAGAATGAGTACACATTGAATGGAATGTGGAATAAGTAATGTGGACTAAGGAGGGATAATGTGGAAAGACGAGAGTTCGATTTAGAAACTGTATTTTGTGATTGTTTGTAAATGACTGTTTTATGTCAAGAATGCTGGGGAAGCATTTTGACCGTCTTGTGGATTAAGGTCATGAAGACCTAACTGTTAAAGTTGCAACTGCTGACGGAGAGTCAATGGAGGACGTCTCGCGTAGCAAGGTCGACCGAGGTCTTGACCAGCCTCGGTTCGATTTAAATGGTGAGCTTCCGGTACGGTGGATGAGGGACCAAGGAAGCGGCCTATGAGTGAAGCGCTAGGTCACCTGCGAAGGATCCTAGAGGGTGCTGACCATACGGTGCTCGGGCTCTGGGTCGCCTAGGATACCCACGCGTGCGTCGAGGAAGATATTGGAATAAGGAGTAAGAGTTGTTTTGTGAAACCGGGCATGGATCTGGTTGATTGACCTTGCTGGTCTTCAATGGATGAGTCCATGGCTCTTTATATGGATCTGTTGGTTGATCTTGCTGATCTTCAACGAGAGTCCATCTTGATTTTTATAAATGATTATATTGCCGAGTATTATGGGCTAGGAACTATTGAAAAGGCCCCTGAGTGGACAGGTGGTGAGCGTTCTAGTTGCCAATGATGCCATAGATACTCTGATGAAGGAATGATGGGAAATTTGAGAATCAACCGGATAATTTGGAAGACTGTGATCAGTGGTACTATGGTTTCATTAAAGGATTGTTTTAAAGCTAGCTGATGCTAAGAAAAAGGCAATTTCATATTGGGTGTGTAAGTGGTGTGCCTAATTTTATGTTTGCATGAACTTCTGGCTAGGGGGCCTTGGAACTCTTTTCCTTTGTAAGATTCCTCCCCCAACCCCCTTTTTGATGTCTAGTATCTTCCCCCGTAACCAATCCCTCTTCAGAAATATAAAGACCTTGTTTCTAACTGTTTTAACCTAGAGAGAGAAAATATTCTAGAGAGAGAATATTCAGATTATGAATATTTTTGGATAGAAAAATAACTCATCTTATTAAAATAAGTTCCCCTGAAACAGAAATTCAAAAAGAATTTTCCAATGTGCAATTGGAATTAATTGGAAATAGGTATAAAGAACCTTAGTCTAAAGGCCTAGATTTTCAGAAATCTTTAGACTATGGTCCAATTAAGGTTTCTATGGGCCAATAGCATCAATCCATGTGTAGGGAGGAGATAAATCCAAATTGTAAAAGAAGATACCCAAAAATGAGTAAATGCTCACATAAGATGAAGAGTTGAAAATGTACAAGGTTTATTAGTAAATAAACTCATATGTAAGGAAGAGGAGTTCTTTAAAGGAGGTGCATATTTCACATAAGATGAAGAGTTGAAAATGTACAAGGTTTATTAGTAAATAAACACATATGTAAGGAAGGGGAGTTCTTTAAAGGAGGTGCATATTTCACATAAGATGAAGAGTTGAAAATGTACAAGGCTTATTAGTAAAAAAACTATGACACATATGTAAGGAAGAGGAGTTCTTTAAAGGAGGTGCATATTTCACATAAGATGAAGAGTTGAAAATGTACAAGGTTTATTAGTAAATAAACTCATATGTAAGGAAGAGGAGTTCTTTAAAGGAGGTGCATATTTCACATAAGATGAAGAGTTGAAAATGTACAAGGTTTATTAGTAAATAAACACATATGTAAGGAAGGGGAGTTCTTTAAAGGAGGTGCATATTTCACATAAGATGAAGAGTTGAAAATGTACAAGGCTTACTAGTAAAAAAAACTATGACACATATGTAAGGAAGAGGAGTTCTTTAAAGGAGGTGCATATTTCACATAAGATGAAGAGTTGAAAATGTACAAGGTTTATTAGTAAAAAACTATGAGCAATACAATTTTGACACCTATGTAAGGAAGGGGAATTCTTTAAAGGAGGTGCATATTTCACATGCTTGAATGAGTTTTAAACTCATAAAAATTGAGATATTTCATCTCTCCTCTCTCCTCATTCAAGTCTAGTTCCAGAAAGTTAGCTTAACTGACCTAAAAATGGTCAAAAAGTGACCAAACTGACTTAGAAAATTCTAGAATCAGTTTGTTTGGTTAGGAGCTCAAATTTTTCTATAAATAGAAGCCTCCCCTTGTTGAAAAAAATATAGAGTCTTATGCCTTGTTACTCTACTCCACCTAAGCCAAAGCATATAGTGTCTTATGCATTGTTACTCTACTCCACCTAAGCCAAGAACTATGAATTCTTTAATAATTCATTAGTTTTTGACACTTCTCTCTTTCTTCAATCCCCATTGGTGGCTCCATCAACATACTAAACCAATTGATTGGTTGGGGGCCTCTACCGTGAATAAAGAATCAAGCAAATTATAAGGTAAGTATATTGAATTTTGATCTTTCTATAATTTCTCAATGATTCTCTCTTCTCAACCCCTCTCAAGCTTGAGAAGTTTAATTGGTATGGTTTTTTAAATGCTATTGAAGTTAATTGGTGAATAGTAGTGAAGAGTTACATAATTTAATAAATGCTATAGAAGTTAATTTCCATTTATGTTTAAATTCTAATGGTTTTTATGTAATTTCTCTCTCTCACTCAAGAAATGGTCATACTCATGAACCATTCTCAATCCAAATGAAGCTTTTCATAAAGCCTTTCCTTAATCCAAGATTAAGCTATGCTTGAGGCCAAATTAATGGCTTTTTACTATGCTTTTAGTTTATGCACATTGATGATTCAATCCACTATGGATTGATGACCCAATTAGAGACCATTCTAATTGTTTTCTTAATGATCCAATTAGAGACCATTATGGATTGATGATCCAATTAGAGACCATTATGGATTGATGATCCAATTAGAGACCATTCTAATTATTTCTTTAATAATGAGCTTTATCCCTTAGAAAAAAAATTGAGATTTATCAGTCATAGTAGCGGAGCTATGGCAAAATTTTTATAGAAATTACGCATAAAATAAATTCATTCAAAGTATAAAAAGAGGAATTCCTACCATATTCTAGGAACTATCATCCTAGATTAATTAAAAGAATTTTATTATGCATGGAGATGTGGATGTTGCATGTAGATGTAGATGTATGAATGTGAGTGTGAATGTGGAGGTGGATGTATGCATGGGACGTGGATGTATGCATGTAGAAATAGATGTGTAGATGTGGATGTATGCATGTAGATGTAGATGTATAGATGTAGATGTGGATGTGGATGGGGATGTATGCATGTAGATGTAGGCGTATAAACGTAGATGTGGATGTAGAGGTGGATGTATGCATGTAGATGTAGGTGTATAGACGTAGATGTGGATGTAGAGGTGGATGTATGCATGTAGATGTAGGTGTATAGACGTAGATGTAGATGTAGAGGTGGATGTATGCATGTAGATGTAGATGTATAGAGGTAGACGTGGATGTAGAGGTGGATGTACGCATGTAGATGTAGATGTATAGATGTAGATGTGGATGTGGATGGGGATGTATGCATGTAGATGTAGGTGTATAGACGTAGATGTGGATGTAGAGGTGGATGTATGCATGTAGATGTAGGTGTATAGACGTAGATGTGGATGTAGAGGTGGATGTATGCATGTAGATGTAGGTGTATAGACGTAGATGTGGATGGGGATGTATGCATGTAGATGTAGATGTATAGATGTGGAGGTGAATGTGGAGTGGATGCATGCATGTAGATGTAGATGTATGGAGGTGAATGTGAATGTGGATGTGGATGTATGCATAGGGATGTAGATGTATGCATGTAGATGTGAATGTACGCATATAGTTGTGGATGTATGGATGTGAATATACGATTGTGATGTGAGGGAATCTGAAGTGATGAGATGGAAATGATGTGATGGGATGAGTATACATATAAATGGAATATGGAATAAGTAATGTAGATTGAGGAGGGATAATGTGGAAAAATGAAAGTTAAAATAGAAATTGTATTGTAAACTGTTTGTAAATGCTGTCTGTAAATGATTGTTTTATGTCAAGAATGCTGGGGGGAGCATTTTGACCGTCTTGTGATTAAAGTCGTGATGGTAAAGTTGCAACTGCTGACGGGGAGTCAATGAAGGACGTCTCGCGTAGCAAGGTCGGCCGAGGTCTTGACCAGCCTCGGTGCGATTAAAATGGTGAGCTTCCGGTACGGTGGATGAGGGGCCAAGGAAGCGGCCTATGCGTGAAGCGCTAGGTTACCTGCGAAGGATCCTAGAGGGTGCTGACCATACGGTGCTCGGGCTCTGGGTTGCCTAGGATACCCACGCGTGCGTCGAGGAAGATATTGGAACAGAGTTGGAGTTGTTTTCTGAAATCGAGCATGGATCTGGTTGATTGACCTTGCTGGTCTTCAATGGATGAGTCCATGGCTCCTTATATGGATCTGTTGGTTGATCTTGCTGATCTTCAACGAGAGTCCATCTTGTTAAGTGATTATATTGCCAAGTATTATGGGCTAGGAACTATCGAAACGGCTCCTGAGCGTTCTAGTTGCCAATGATGCCATAGATACTCTGATGAAGGAATGATGGGAAATTAAGAATCAATTGGATAAATTGGAAGATGGTGATCAATGATACTATGGTTTTATTAAAGGATTGTTTTAAACTGGTTGAATCTGATTGAAAAAGGGCAATTTCATATTGGGTGTGTGAGTGGTGTGACTAGTTTTATTTTGCATGAACATCCGGCTAGGGGGCCTTGGAACTCTTTTCCTTGGTACCCGGGACAAAACCTAACCAAATTTTTAATTGGATCCCATCACTACAGTGGTTGGGCGGTTGGCTAACCCATGGGATCGGATGGGGTTAGGCTGGACTGATGGATCCGTAAACCGAGACTCAAACTTTTGTTTTTACGATAGAAAAATAAAATAAAATAAATCTCGGACAGTAACTGTTCTATGGATAGGAATCAACGGCTGTGCCTCTTGAAGGGGGAAAAAAGCGTTGATCCCAATGATCCAAGTGCAAGTTTCTTCCTTGAACTGACTAAGTATCTTATAGATGTAATCGGATCATCTCGATCAGAAATGATCTTGACTACGTTAGAGTAAAAAGTTATCCTGGTGGAATCGCCCGTGCTTTCCGGTAAAGGAAGTTTTTCCGGGTTCGGTTTTGGAACAACCGACGGATTAGTCTCTTATCCGGATATCCGTGGGCGAGGCCCCGAGTGTGGGACCCCTGTCCCGCGCGAGAAGCGCTACTTCCGCTGCCAGTACCCCGAATCCGTTGCTCGGTGGGAACAGGGATCTTACAGTTGGTATCAGAGCATTTGGTTAATAAAGATCAACTGAGAAGACAAATATGTCAAAAATTTATCTAGAAAGACAAAAAGGTTATAATTGTGTGAGATAATTCATACAATTTGATATTCAAACTGAAACTCGTAATTTGGTAATTGGGTCTTCAGATGGAAGTACCGCAATTATATAGAATCCCTGACTTGCTTGAGGCCATGATAGTATTTACCTTATAATTCCAAGGGCCGTGACTACCCGTATATACCGAGAGTATACTGCAGCTCTTTACTGACAGTATATACGAGTAAATCTAAGACTTGAAATTATAAGCGTTAATGCTATCTAGATGATGATTTCGAATGTGATTGATATGATTTTTAATTCTGTTTGAGAATTGATGAATTGATTTGGATTCTGATTGAAAATGCTGATTGAAAATGCTGATTGAAAAATGTTGATTTTTAAAAATTAGTTGAAATATAATGAAACCACAATGAGGGGGAATGGGACGAATCCCTGTGATGATATTCATAACTAGAATGATGATAATGAATTCAGCAAATCACTATGAGGTTAGTGGGTTGTGCTGTTAGATTGCTATTGTTAATATTGACCGGTAGATCAAGTTAAGGGATGTCAAATTGAGAACTTGCTTGACTGAAATTTCCGTGGAGGAATGTTTCGAAGGAAACTTTTCGGTCTAATGGACCATTATCGTGTTAAAGATATGAATGACATGATCTGAATGAACTGTTATTAAATGTTGAGTTCTATATAAGGGATATTTATCCCAGTGTTCTGTTGGGTTGACCAGAATATAAGGAACCCCAGAATAAAATTGGATCTTAAGAAAAAAGAGCTGTCCTCTACCTTGCGAGATGAGGACATCTCGCACTTTTTAAGTGGGGTAGAATGTAAGATTCCTCCCCAGCCTTCGAGGTATACAGGAGTAAGAATCTCCCTTCTGATCTCATAATTATTCCCTCTCTAAAATAAAAGAAAGTTTCTGTTTAAAAAAAAAGGAAGACCCTTTCCCTAGAATACTTCTCAGGAGTCCCACCTGTTTTAAGGATTTAGAACAATGAGTTCAAAAGTGAGAATCGGTGTTTTGGATACCAAGGTTTTGGCTTTCATTCGAGTACGGCCAAAAGAAGTTCTTTATCTCTTGGGGAGTATAAGAAGTTATCCCCCAGATATTGTGACCCTTATATCTGAATTCAATGAAAGTAGGTGACTTAGCCTACAAGTTTCTTTTATCTCCTCATCTCAAAATTCTTAATGCCTTCTATAGAAAAATGTGTCAAACTCAAATCATGGAAAGACGGTAAAACTTCAGTGACAAGTTACCGTTGGCTTCTAGGTTACGCTAGCTCCTTCCTTTATATAAGTCGTAACCTTTATCTATCGCTCACAGTAATCTTACTCCCATCAATCTCCTTTCTTTCTTAATCTCCTTCATGGCTTGGCAACAGGAATTAGTTTTTTCCCTGATGATTTCTCACCTTCAAGACGCAAGAGAGTCTGTGAAGAAAGACTTTATAGAACAGTATGAGCGCTCACTTTTTCCTCACCTAGGAACTTCTGTAGCGCAGACCAAATGGCGGACCTATCAAAACATAACTAGGGTAACACCCTGGGGTCAGCAACACTTTCGTAACAATGTCCGCTTGGCCATGGTTATTGAAGCTTTGGGTTTGGGTCCCCGATACTACTGTGTCATGAGATCAAGGCATCTTGGGTTTTCTGAGCGGGTCTTTTTACTGGCATGTTTTCTTCCTCATGAGAAGATATGCCTTTACCCCGTTTTTGGCTTGCCTCTCAGAGGTCCTTTTGTTAGATCACCTCATACCACTGAGATAGGTGCGGCAATAACCAGTAGAATCATTCCCATAGATGAGTTACCCTATACTTGTGCAGCTTGTGAGGACTGCTTTTGTGACCATATGATGGATGGGCTTATGGAAGTGTAAAGAGTTCTTCTATCTTTACTGTATAAGTCCCGTGAATGAATAAAGTTTAAATCTTGTTCTTATTTCGAATCTTGCTCTCTTTAAGACTTTTCTTGGTGGTTAATCTTGATTAAAAGTCTCATATTCGTGCATCTTGCGAAATTATCCCAAGTTGCAAGATGAGGACATCTCGCGTTTTTTAAGTGGGGTAGAATGTAAGATTCCTCCCCCAACCCCCTTTTTGATGTCTAGTATCTTCCCCCGTAACCAATCCCTCTTCAGAAATATAAAGACCTTGTTTCTAACTGTTTTAACCTAGAGAGAGAAAATATTCTAGAGAGAGAATATTCAGATTATGAATATTTTTGGATAGAAAAATAACTCATCTTATTAAAATAAGTTCCCCTGAAACAGAAATTCAAAAAGAATTTTCCAATGTGCAATTGGAATTAATTGGAAATAGGTATAAAGAACCTTAGTCTAAAGGCCTAGATTTTCAGAAATCTTTAGACTATGGTCCAATTAAGGTTTCTATGGGCCAATAGCATCAATCCATGTGTAGGGAGGAGATAAATCCAAATTGTAAAAGAAGATACCCAAAAATGAGTAAATGCTCACATAAGATGAAGAGTTGAAAATGTACAAGGTTTATTAGTAAATAAACTCATATGTAAGGAAGAGGAGTTCTTTAAAGGAGGTGCATATTTCACATAAGATGAAGAGTTGAAAATGTACAAGGTTTATTAGTAAATAAACACATATGTAAGGAAGGGGAGTTCTTTAAAGGAGGTGCATATTTCACATAAGATGAAGAGTTGAAAATGTACAAGGCTTATTAGTAAAAAAACTATGACACATATGTAAGGAAGAGGAGTTCTTTAAAGGAGGTGCATATTTCACATAAGATGAAGAGTTGAAAATGTACAAGGTTTATTAGTAAATAAACTCATATGTAAGGAAGAGGAGTTCTTTAAAGGAGGTGCATATTTCACATAAGATGAAGAGTTGAAAATGTACAAGGTTTATTAGTAAATAAACACATATGTAAGGAAGGGGAGTTCTTTAAAGGAGGTGCATATTTCACATAAGATGAAGAGTTGAAAATGTACAAGGCTTACTAGTAAAAAAACTATGACACATATGTAAGGAAGAGGAGTTCTTTAAAGGAGGTGCATATTTCACATAAGATGAAGAGTTGAAAATGTACAAGGTTTATTAGTAAAAAACTATGAGCAATACAATTTTGACACCTATGTAAGGAAGGGGAATTCTTTAAAGGAGGTGCATATTTCACATGCTTGAATGAGTTTTAAACTCATAAAAATTGAGATATTTCATCTCTCCTCTCTCCTCATTCAAGTCTAGTTCCAGAAAGTTAGCTTAACTGACCTAAAAATGGTCAAAAAGTGACCAAACTGACTTAGAAAATTCTAGAATCAGTTTGTTTGGTTAGGAGCTCAAATTTTCCTATAAATAGAAGCCTCCCCTTGTTGAAAAAAATATAGAGTCTTATGCCTTGTTACTCTACTCCACCTAAGCCAAAGCATATAGTGTCTTATGCATTGTTACTCTACTCCACCTAAGCCAAGAACTATGAATTCTTTAATAATTCATTAGTTTTTGACACTTCTCTCTTTCTTCAATCCCCATTGGTGGCTCCATCAACATACTAAACCAATTGATTGGTTGGGGGCCTCTACCGTGAATAAAGAATCAAGCAAATTATAAGGTAAGTATATTGAATTTTGATCTTTCTATAATTTCTCAATGATTCTCTCTTCTCAACCCCTCTCAAGCTTGAGAAGTTTAATTGGTATGGTTTTTTAAATGCTATTGAAGTTAATTGGTGAATAGTAGTGAAGAGTTACATAATTTAATAAATGCTATAGAAGTTAATTTCCATTTATGTTTAAATTCTAATGGTTTTTATGTAATTTCTCTCTCTCACTCAAGAAATGGTCATACTCATGAACCATTCTCAATCCAAATGAAGCTTTTCATAAAGCCTTTCCTTAATCCAAGATTAAGCTATGCTTGAGGCCAAATTAATGGCTTTTTACTATGCTTTTAGTTTATGCACATTGATGATTCAATCCACTATGGATTGATGACCCAATTAGAGACCATTCTAATTGTTTTCTTAATGATCCAATTAGAGACCATTATGGATTGATGATCCAATTAGAGACCATTATGGATTGATGATCCAATTAGAGACCATTCTAATTATTTCTTTAATAATGAGCTTTATCCCTTAGAAAAAAAATTGAGATTTATCAGTCATAGTAGCGGAGCTATGGCAAAATTTTTATAGAAATTACGCATAAAATAAATTCATTCAAAGTATAAAAAGAGGAATTCCTACCATATTCTAGGAACTATCATCCTAGATTAATTAAAAGAATTTTATTATGCATGGAGATGTGGATGTTGCATGTAGATGTAGATGTATGAATGTGAGTGTGAATGTGGAGGTGGATGTATGCATGGGACGTGGATGTATGCATGTAGAAATAGATGTGTAGATGTGGATGTATGCATGTAGATGTAGATGTATAGATGTAGATGTGGATGTGGATGGGGATGTATGCATGTAGATGTAGGCGTATAAACGTAGATGTGGATGTAGAGGTGGATGTATGCATGTAGATGTAGGTGTATAGACGTAGATGTGGATGTAGAGGTGGATGTATGCATGTAGATGTAGGTGTATAGACGTAGATGTAGATGTAGAGGTGGATGTATGCATGTAGATGTAGATGTATAGAGGTAGACGTGGATGTAGAGGTGGATGTACGCATGTAGATGTAGATGTATAGATGTAGATGTGGATGTGGATGGGGATGTATGCATGTAGATGTAGGTGTATAGACGTAGATGTGGATGTAGAGGTGGATGTATGCATGTAGATGTAGGTGTATAGACGTAGATGTGGATGTAGAGGTGGATGTATGCATGTAGATGTAGGTGTATAGACGTAGATGTGGATGGGGATGTATGCATGTAGATGTAGATGTATAGATGTGGAGGTGAATGTGGAGTGGATGCATGCATGTAGATGTAGATGTATGGAGGTGAATGTGAATGTGGATGTGGATGTATGCATAGGGATGTAGATGTATGCATGTAGATGTGAATGTACGCATATAGTTGTGGATGTATGGATGTGAATATACGATTGTGATGTGAGGGAATCTGAAGTGATGAGATGGAAATGATGTGATGGGATGAGTATACATATAAATGGAATATGGAATAAGTAATGTAGATTGAGGAGGGATAATGTGGAAAAATGAAAGTTAAAATAGAAATTGTATTGTAAACTGTTTGTAAATGCTGTCTGTAAATGATTGTTTTATGTCAAGAATGCTGGGGGGAGCATTTTGACCGTCTTGTGATTAAAGTCGTGATGGTAAAGTTGCAACTGCTGACGGGGAGTCAATGAAGGACGTCTCGCGTAGCAAGGTCGGCCGAGGTCTTGACCAGCCTCGGTGCGATTAAAATGGTGAGCTTCCGGTACGGTGGATGAGGGGCCAAGGAAGCGGCCTATGCGTGAAGCGCTAGGTTACCTGCGAAGGATCCTAGAGGGTGCTGACCATACGGTGCTCGGGCTCTGGGTTGCCTAGGATACCCACGCGTGCGTCGAGGAAGATATTGGAACAGAGTTGGAGTTGTTTTCTGAAATCGAGCATGGATCTGGTTGATTGACCTTGCTGGTCTTCAATGGATGAGTCCATGGCTCCTTATATGGATCTGTTGGTTGATCTTGCTGATCTTCAACGAGAGTCCATCTTGTTAAGTGATTATATTGCCAAGTATTATGGGCTAGGAACTATCGAAACGGCTCCTGAGCGTTCTAGTTGCCAATGATGCCATAGATACTCTGATGAAGGAATGATGGGAAATTAAGAATCAATTGGATAAATTGGAAGATGGTGATCAATGATACTATGGTTTTATTAAAGGATTGTTTTAAACTGGTTGAATCTGATTGAAAAAGGGCAATTTCATATTGGGTGTGTGAGTGGTGTGACTAGTTTTATTTTGCATGAACATCCGGCTAGGGGGCCTTGGAACTCTTTTCCTTGGTACCCGGGACAAAACCTAACCAAATTTTTAATTGGATCCCATCACTACAGTGGTTGGGCGGTTGGCTAACCCATGGGATCGGATGGGGTTAGGCTGGACTGATGGATCCGTAAACCGAGACTCAAACTTTTGTTTTTACGATAGAAAAATAAAATAAAATAAATCTCGGACAGTAACTGTTCTATGGATAGGAATCAACGGCTGTGCCTCTTGAAGGGGGAAAAAAGCGTTGATCCCAATGATCCAAGTGCAAGTTTCTTCCTTGAACTGACTAAGTATCTTATAGATGTAATCGGATCATCTCGATCAGAAATGATCTTGACTACGTTAGAGTAAAAAGTTATCCTGGTGGAATCGCCCGTGCTTTCCGGTAAAGGAAGTTTTTCCGGGTTCGGTTTTGGAACAACCGACGGATTAGTCTCTTATCCGGATATCCGTGGGCGAGGCCCCGAGTGTGGGACCCCTGTCCCGCGCGAGAAGCGCTACTTCCGCTGCCAGTACCCCGAATCCGTTGCTCGGTGGGAACAGGGATCTTACAGTTGGTATCAGAGCATTTGGTTAATAAAGATCAACTGAGAAGACAAATATGTCAAAAATTTATCTAGAAAGACAAAAAGGTTATAATTGTGTGAGATAATTCATACAATTTGATATTCAAACTGAAACTCGTAATTTGGTAATTGGGTCTTCAGATGGAAGTACCGCAATTATATAGAATCCCTGACTTGCTTGAGGCCATGATAGTATTTACCTTATAATTCCAAGGGCCGTGACTACCCGTATATACCGAGAGTATACTGCAGCTCTTTACTGACAGTATATACGAGTAAATCTAAGACTTGAAATTATAAGCGTTAATGCTATCTAGATGATGATTTCGAATGTGATTGATATGATTTTTAATTCTGTTTGAGAATTGATGAATTGATTTGGATTCTGATTGAAAATGCTGATTGAAAATGCTGATTGAAAAATGTTGATTTTTAAAAATTAGTTGAAATATAATGAAACCACAATGAGGGGGAATGGGACGAATCCCTGTGATGATATTCATAACTAGAATGATGATAATGAATTCAGCAAATCACTATGAGGTTAGTGGGTTGTGCTGTTAGATTGCTATTGTTAATATTGACCGGTAGATCAAGTTAAGGGATGTCAAATTGAGAACTTGCTTGACTGAAATTTCCGTGGAGGAATGTTTCGAAGGAAACTTTTCGGTCTAATGGACCATTATCGTGTTAAAGATATGAATGACATGATCTGAATGAACTGTTATTAAATGTTGAGTTCTATATAAGGGATATTTATCCCAGTGTTCTGTTGGGTTGACCAGAATATAAGGAACCCCAGAATAAAATTGGATCTTAAGAAAAAAGAGCTGTCCTCTACCTTGCGAGATGAGGACATCTCGCACTTTTTAAGTGGGGTAGAATGTAAGATTCCTCCCCAGCCTTCGAGGTATACAGGAGTAAGAATCTCCCTTCTGATCTCATAATTATTCCCTCTCTAAAATAAAAGAAAGTTTCTGTTTAAAAAAAAAGGAAGACCCTTTCCCTAGAATACTTCTCAGGAGTCCCACCTGTTTTAAGGATTTAGAACAATGAGTTCAAAAGTGAGAATCGGTGTTTTGGATACCAAGGTTTTGGCTTTCATTCGAGTACGGCCAAAAGAAGTTCTTTATCTCTTGGGGAGTATAAGAAGTTATCCCCCAGATATTGTGACCCTTATATCTGAATTCAATGAAAGTAGGTGACTTAGCCTACAAGTTTCTTTTATCTCCTCATCTCAAAATTCTTAATGCCTTCTATAGAAAAATGTGTCAAACTCAAATCATGGAAAGACGGTAAAACTTCAGTGACAAGTTACCGTTGGCTTCTAGGTTACGCTAGCTCCTTCCTTTATATAAGTCGTAACCTTTATCTATCGCTCACAGTAATCTTACTCCCATCAATCTCCTTTCTTTCTTAATCTCCTTCATGGCTTGGCAACAGGAATTAGTTTTTTCCCTGATGATTTCTCACCTTCAAGACGCAAGAGAGTCTGTGAAGAAAGACTTTATAGAACAGTATGAGCGCTCACTTTTTCCTCACCTAGGAACTTCTGTAGCGCAGACCAAATGGCGGACCTATCAAAACATAACTAGGGTAACACCCTGGGGTCAGCAACACTTTCGTAACAATGTCCGCTTGGCCATGGTTATTGAAGCTTTGGGTTTGGGTCCCCGATACTACTGTGTCATGAGATCAAGGCATCTTGGGTTTTCTGAGCGGGTCTTTTTACTGGCATGTTTTCTTCCTCATGAGAAGATATGCCTTTACCCCGTTTTTGGCTTGCCTCTCAGAGGTCCTTTTGTTAGATCACCTCATACCACTGAGATAGGTGCGGCAATAACCAGTAGAATCATTCCCATAGATGAGTTACCCTATACTTGTGCAGCTTGTGAGGACTGCTTTTGTGACCATATGATGGATGGGCTTATGGAAGTGTAAAGAGTTCTTCTATCTTTACTGTATAAGTCCCGTGAATGAATAAAGTTTAAATCTTGTTCTTATTTCGAATCTTGCTCTCTTTAAGACTTTTCTTGGTGGTTAATCTTGATTAAAAGTCTCATATTCGTGCATCTTGCGAAATTATCCCAAGTTGCAAGATGAGGACATCTCGCGTTTTTTAAGTGGGGTAGAATGTAAGATTCCTCCCCCAACCCCCTTTTTGATGTCTAGTATCTTCCCCCGTAACCAATCCCTCTTCAGAAATATAAAGACCTTGTTTCTAACTGTTTTAACCTAGAGAGAGAAAATATTCTAGAGAGAGAATATTCAGATTATGAATATTTTTGGATAGAAAAATAACTCATCTTATTAAAATAAGTTCCCCTGAAACAGAAATTCAAAAAGAATTTTCCAATGTGCAATTGGAATTAATTGGAAATAGGTATAAAGAACCTTAGTCTAAAGGCCTAGATTTTCAGAAATCTTTAGACTATGGTCCAATTAAGGTTTCTATGGGCCAATAGCATCAATCCATGTGTAGGGAGGAGATAAATCCAAATTGTAAAAGAAGATACCCAAAAATGAGTAAATGCTCACATAAGATGAAGAGTTGAAAATGTACAAGGTTTATTAGTAAATAAACTCATATGTAAGGAAGAGGAGTTCTTTAAAGGAGGTGCATATTTCACATAAGATGAAGAGTTGAAAATGTACAAGGTTTATTAGTAAATAAACACATATGTAAGGAAGGGGAGTTCTTTAAAGGAGGTGCATATTTCACATAAGATGAAGAGTTGAAAATGTACAAGGCTTATTAGTAAAAAAACTATGACACATATGTAAGGAAGAGGAGTTCTTTAAAGGAGGTGCATATTTCACATAAGATGAAGAGTTGAAAATGTACAAGGTTTATTAGTAAATAAACTCATATGTAAGGAAGAGGAGTTCTTTAAAGGAGGTGCATATTTCACATAAGATGAAGAGTTGAAAATGTACAAGGTTTATTAGTAAATAAACACATATGTAAGGAAGGGGAGTTCTTTAAAGGAGGTGCATATTTCACATAAGATGAAGAGTTGAAAATGTACAAGGCTTACTAGTAAAAAAACTATGACACATATGTAAGGAAGAGGAGTTCTTTAAAGGAGGTGCATATTTCACATAAGATGAAGAGTTGAAAATGTACAAGGTTTATTAGTAAAAAACTATGAGCAATACAATTTTGACACCTATGTAAGGAAGGGGAATTCTTTAAAGGAGGTGCATATTTCACATGCTTGAATGAGTTTTAAACTCATAAAAATTGAGATATTTCATCTCTCCTCTCTCCTCATTCAAGTCTAGTTCCAGAAAGTTAGCTTAACTGACCTAAAAATGGTCAAAAAGTGACCAAACTGACTTAGAAAATTCTAGAATCAGTTTGTTTGGTTAGGAGCTCAAATTTTCCTATAAATAGAAGCCTCCCCTTGTTGAAAAAAATATAGAGTCTTATGCCTTGTTACTCTACTCCACCTAAGCCAAAGCATATAGTGTCTTATGCATTGTTACTCTACTCCACCTAAGCCAAGAACTATGAATTCTTTAATAATTCATTAGTTTTTGACACTTCTCTCTTTCTTCAATCCCCATTGGTGGCTCCATCAACATACTAAACCAATTGATTGGTTGGGGGCCTCTACCGTGAATAAAGAATCAAGCAAATTATAAGGTAAGTATATTGAATTTTGATCTTTCTATAATTTCTCAATGATTCTCTCTTCTCAACCCCTCTCAAGCTTGAGAAGTTTAATTGGTATGGTTTTTTAAATGCTATTGAAGTTAATTGGTGAATAGTAGTGAAGAGTTACATAATTTAATAAATGCTATAGAAGTTAATTTCCATTTATGTTTAAATTCTAATGGTTTTTATGTAATTTCTCTCTCTCACTCAAGAAATGGTCATACTCATGAACCATTCTCAATCCAAATGAAGCTTTTCATAAAGCCTTTCCTTAATCCAAGATTAAGCTATGCTTGAGGCCAAATTAATGGCTTTTTACTATGCTTTTAGTTTATGCACATTGATGATTCAATCCACTATGGATTGATGACCCAATTAGAGACCATTCTAATTGTTTTCTTAATGATCCAATTAGAGACCATTATGGATTGATGATCCAATTAGAGACCATTATGGATTGATGATCCAATTAGAGACCATTCTAATTATTTCTTTAATAATGAGCTTTATCCCTTAGAAAAAAAATTGAGATTTATCAGTCATAGTAGCGGAGCTATGGCAAAATTTTTATAGAAATTACGCATAAAATAAATTCATTCAAAGTATAAAAAGAGGAATTCCTACCATATTCTAGGAACTATCATCCTAGATTAATTAAAAGAATTTTATTATGCATGGAGATGTGGATGTTGCATGTAGATGTAGATGTATGAATGTGAGTGTGAATGTGGAGGTGGATGTATGCATGGGACGTGGATGTATGCATGTAGAAATAGATGTGTAGATGTGGATGTATGCATGTAGATGTAGATGTATAGATGTAGATGTGGATGTGGATGGGGATGTATGCATGTAGATGTAGGCGTATAAACGTAGATGTGGATGTAGAGGTGGATGTATGCATGTAGATGTAGGTGTATAGACGTAGATGTGGATGTAGAGGTGGATGTATGCATGTAGATGTAGGTGTATAGACGTAGATGTAGATGTAGAGGTGGATGTATGCATGTAGATGTAGATGTATAGAGGTAGACGTGGATGTAGAGGTGGATGTACGCATGTAGATGTAGATGTATAGATGTAGATGTGGATGTGGATGGGGATGTATGCATGTAGATGTAGGTGTATAGACGTAGATGTGGATGTAGAGGTGGATGTATGCATGTAGATGTAGGTGTATAGACGTAGATGTGGATGTAGAGGTGGATGTATGCATGTAGATGTAGGTGTATAGACGTAGATGTGGATGGGGATGTATGCATGTAGATGTAGATGTATAGATGTGGAGGTGAATGTGGAGTGGATGCATGCATGTAGATGTAGATGTATGGAGGTGAATGTGAATGTGGATGTGGATGTATGCATAGGGATGTAGATGTATGCATGTAGATGTGAATGTACGCATATAGTTGTGGATGTATGGATGTGAATATACGATTGTGATGTGAGGGAATCTGAAGTGATGAGATGGAAATGATGTGATGGGATGAGTATACATATAAATGGAATATGGAATAAGTAATGTAGATTGAGGAGGGATAATGTGGAAAAATGAAAGTTAAAATAGAAATTGTATTGTAAACTGTTTGTAAATGCTGTCTGTAAATGATTGTTTTATGTCAAGAATGCTGGGGGGAGCATTTTGACCGTCTTGTGATTAAAGTCGTGATGGTAAAGTTGCAACTGCTGACGGGGAGTCAATGAAGGACGTCTCGCGTAGCAAGGTCGGCCGAGGTCTTGACCAGCCTCGGTGCGATTAAAATGGTGAGCTTCCGGTACGGTGGATGAGGGGCCAAGGAAGCGGCCTATGCGTGAAGCGCTAGGTTACCTGCGAAGGATCCTAGAGGGTGCTGACCATACGGTGCTCGGGCTCTGGGTTGCCTAGGATACCCACGCGTGCGTCGAGGAAGATATTGGAACAGAGTTGGAGTTGTTTTCTGAAATCGAGCATGGATCTGGTTGATTGACCTTGCTGGTCTTCAATGGATGAGTCCATGGCTCCTTATATGGATCTGTTGGTTGATCTTGCTGATCTTCAACGAGAGTCCATCTTGTTAAGTGATTATATTGCCAAGTATTATGGGCTAGGAACTATCGAAACGGCTCCTGAGCGTTCTAGTTGCCAATGATGCCATAGATACTCTGATGAAGGAATGATGGGAAATTAAGAATCAATTGGATAAATTGGAAGATGGTGATCAATGATACTATGGTTTTATTAAAGGATTGTTTTAAACTGGTTGAATCTGATTGAAAAAGGGCAATTTCATATTGGGTGTGTGAGTGGTGTGACTAGTTTTATTTTGCATGAACATCCGGCTAGGGGGCCTTGGAACTCTTTTCCTTGGTACCCGGGACAAAACCTAACCAAATTTTTAATTGGATCCCATCACTACAGTGGTTGGGCGGTTGGCTAACCCATGGGATCGGATGGGGTTAGGCTGGACTGATGGATCCGTAAACCGAGACTCAAACTTTTGTTTTTACGATAGAAAAATAAAATAAAATAAATCTCGGACAGTAACTGTTCTATGGATAGGAATCAACGGCTGTGCCTCTTGAAGGGGGAAAAAAGCGTTGATCCCAATGATCCAAGTGCAAGTTTCTTCCTTGAACTGACTAAGTATCTTATAGATGTAATCGGATCATCTCGATCAGAAATGATCTTGACTACGTTAGAGTAAAAAGTTATCCTGGTGGAATCGCCCGTGCTTTCCGGTAAAGGAAGTTTTTCCGGGTTCGGTTTTGGAACAACCGACGGATTAGTCTCTTATCCGGATATCCGTGGGCGAGGCCCCGAGTGTGGGACCCCTGTCCCGCGCGAGAAGCGCTACTTCCGCTGCCAGTACCCCGAATCCGTTGCTCGGTGGGAACAGGGATCTTACATCCTTGGTACCCGGGACAAAACCTAACCAAATTCCAAATTGGATCCCATCACTACAGTGGTTGGGCGGTTGGCTAACCCATGGGATCGGATGGGGTTAGGCTGGACTGATGGATCCGTAAATCGAGACTCAATTTTTGTTATTATGATAGATGAAGTAAGTCCCGGATAGTAATTGTTCTATGGATAGGAATCAACGGCTGTGCCTCTTGATGGGGAAAAAAGCGTTGATCCCAATGATCCAAGTGCAAGTTTCTTCCTTGATCTGACCGAGTATCTTTATAGGTGCAGTCGGATCAGTTTGATCACTAATGGTCTTGACTACGTTAGAGTAAAAAGTTATCCTGGAGGAATCGCCCGTGCTTTCCGGATAAGAGAAGTTTTTTCGGGTTCGGTTTTGGAAAAACCGACGAATTAGTCTTTTGTCCGGATATCCGTGGACGAGGCCCCGAGTGTGGGATCCTGCCTCGTGCAAGAAGTGCTACTTCCGCTGCTAGTACCCCGAATCCGTTGCGCGGTGGAGATCGGGATCTTACAAAGAATGCATAGAGGCCAGAGTATGCCGACTGACAAAGAAGAAAAGCAGTAACTCCATAATAAAGGAATATGACCTATGGGATGATCTTAGCAAGATGAAACTAACATCACATTGGAACAACTGATGAATCTAGTTCCCAACTACAGGAAAAAGCTTCATGCCATAATACCAAATGAAAGATTGGTGTGTAGATGCCTATGCAAAAAACGAAGAATCTAGCAGAATGTAGTCATGTGGAAACAATCCAAGAGTCAAGGCAATGAGAATGCCAAGTTGATGCATCAAATGGTGGACAAGTTGGATGAAAGGTTTGCAACTGTTGAAGACAAGATTTTAGGTGTACAAAGTGGTGTGGACAAGTTTGATCATGCACCAAATCTACATGGGAATCTTGGTGGTATGCAAGGAAAGTCAAGTATGCCTTCAAGAGACCATCAAAGTGGCCATGTTCCAGGTTCTAGGTTTAGAAAGCAGCCCATAGTTTTGGATCCCATGGAAGGCTCTTCAAGAGGTGTTTACAATGTTAGTGGAAGATGGGATATATTGCACAATACCCATGGATGTTCTACATTGGAATCACCGAGAGCCAAAGATGTGAAAGACAAGATTACACTTCCCAAGTTCAAAGGGGTGAACACAACCATTGAGGAATTGGAGGAATGGACTAGCAAGATGGAGATGTACTTTGCATTGTATCCGTGTGATGAGGACGAAGACAAAGTACAACATGAAGCCTCAAAGATGGATATTGTGAAGGATATGCTGTTTTCCTCCATGATGAATCAAAATGATGAGCTACCTAGAAGTATTAGGGATCATGAGCTCTGCAATTTTTTGGAGGAGTTGAGTCCTCTTGTGGAAAACCAGAGGTGAGTATTCATTCTGTAACTTAATTATATTTGGATGTATTTTTCTACATTCGGTCCTCTCTTTATTGTTGTGAAATTATGTTTTTTAGGTTTAGACGCATTGTATCCCAGGAGAAAAGAAAATTGATGCCAGCAGGAGAGGGCTTTGATAGCATCCTTCTTATACAGAGAAGATCTCGCTATTCATTTATACAAGGTAGCCGTTTCCTAGGACAAGGTGGCCCTGATGACAAATGTTATGTCTTTAAGATGTCTTTGCGAGGACTAGCATCTTGGTGAATCGCATGCGGTGTGATAGTGGAGGTGACTTGTCAAAGTCCTGGGTTTTGTTTGATCACACTCATCGAGTTTTCGGTTGGTCAACAATGGCTTGTCATGTTTACGACCCAAGGTGAGACTACGTACTTCAATTTTTTCCTTTCATTTAACTTGAATGATAGAGCTGATTGAAAAAAATTCTCTCCAAAATCCTATAGTGTTCAAGAGCTGTTGACAATTGCCACATGCGAAATGAAGGAGGAGGATACAAAAAGCCAAGTACTATTTTGGGAAATGCTGAATAGCACAATGGAGCAATGTGGTTATGCACCCGCACACTTCTATGGGTTTATGGCTGATGAAGCAGAGTCAACTTGGTGTGCAGTTAGGACTATTTTTAATGGGGTCTGCATAACATTATGGAGGACAGGGAGCGAACGTGCTTATTCCATTGGAAACAAAGTTTGATGAAGCATGCTAAACAATGTGTGAAGGCAGAAAGTCGACAACACCATATTGAATTGTGTGAAGAATGGAGATTAGCAACCAACAAGGAGTCAGCTTTCTTAAAAAGTAAAGAGATTCGTGAGTGGTGAAGAAATGGACATGTTCATGAGAGAAAACTATCAGTAATAATGGATACGTGGATGAGTTGGTGGGAAGTACGAATAGCACATTGGGGCAACCTCATGTCAAGGGTGATAAATTTTATGGAGAAATGATATGTTGTATGGATGTATTTGCATTGGAGTCAATTTTGTAAATTCATGTATGAAACCTCTTGTGTGCAGGTGGTCTTAAGCTCGGTGGATTTAGCACAAACCCCTCGAACAAACTTATCTGAAAGTGTACATGGGAGTTGGCTTGCTGGTGAAGGATACAAGAAAAAGGTTAGCTTGTATGATGCGTGCATTTCAGATATGGCAAACGCTTTACTATAAAGTGCAAAGCAATATGTTTGGGAGTATGCATGTATGTATGTATGTATGTATTGTACAAATGTGTGTATATATGTATGTATGTATATATGTATGTATATATGTAGGTAGGTAGGTAGGTAGGTAGGTGTGTTTGAGAATATGCATGTATATATGTATATATGTATGTGAATGTATTTATTTCTCTTTCATAAATACTTACTATATAAAAACTCACCAAAATGTATCATTTTTCTTACAAGCTCGCATAAAACTATCTTATCTCCAAAAAGCTCGCCAAATAAAGCTTGCAAAAAAATCAAACCCGACTTCAGTCTCGCTGTATATTCACATGACCAGTGCACTTGTGCCATATGTCAATATTTGCAGTAACACTTGTCCTATGTGCAAACATGGTTGTCTTTGCGTAAGGCATGTTCACATCCAAAGTAAACATCCTGCCATTTTTGTTACCCTTTGCAACCAAGCGACACTAATTTTTGAAGTATTCCACAAAACATCCTTGTTGAGGATTAAACCTCACTTACAGACCCTACTCAACCGTTTGTCCAATAGAAACTAGGTTCTTTGTAATGTTTGGAACATGAAGTACATATGCCAAGTACTTCATTTTTCCATCCTGTATAGACAATGGCACTTTACCAACATGCAGAATGGGATGCACAGTATCATCACTTGTTTCTACATAACCTAGTTTTCCATTTTTTGGATGTCTCTAAACCACTCATCTCATGACTTGTCATATGGTTAGAGGTGCCAAAATCCACATACCATGTATCTTGAGATCTTGACACGTCTCCTATTATGGAACAGAGAATGTGCTACATCACAAATAGTTGCTCACTTATGTCATCACCTCCCTATTTACTAGATGATGCATAGTTGCCTTGCTGTGCAACTTTCCACTTTTAATGTTATTCTGCTTTTTATAGCAATCCTTTGCCATGTTCCCTAGTTTGCCACAATAATAGCGCTCTATGCTATTTGCATAGAGCGCTATTTGTAGCAATTCTTTGCCATGTGCCCTAGTTTGCCACAATAATAGCGCTCTATGCTATTTGAATTTTGATTTATTTGACAACCACTTTGGCCTCTTTGGCTCTCCCTGCCTCTAGACGGTTGTCTTCCACTTGTGTATAATTGTTGCTACTGTGAATTATTGGACTGTTGTCCAAAATTTTGATTCCCTTGTCGGCCACCACCTTGGCCTCGACCATGACCTCTACCTCTCCCTCTACCTGAAGTAGAGCAAAGGGGCACGCTCCGATGTGTTCTTTCTTTGTGAAGAAGAGTCTTCACACCTAGTGACTTCTCTTCTATTATCAGCATAGACACCAAGTCCCAAAAGTTGGGAATATTCTCCCTGACTGCAAAATGGAGGTCTTGAATGGCTTGTACTCTTTACCAAGCAAATTCAAACAAACACTCACCAAATCATCATCTTCTACTGATACATTGATGGACCCAAGGGATTCAATAATGCCCTTGATCTTTAAAGCATACTCATTAATAGACATGCTTTTCTTTTCCACGGTATGCAGCTCTTGCTTTAGTTGTAATTTCCTTACCTTTGTGTTGGTCTGGAACATCTGCACCAAATTCTGCCATGCAACTACTTGAGTGTTAGAATCGTACATGTGTCTTATCATGACTTTCCTTGCACCTTGATTCCAATCCTTAAATGCCTTTATATCTATTGGAGTGGCATTCTCTTCAGACAACTCAAGAGGCTCCTCATTGTCTCCTTCGATGTAGTCCCATAATCCTTTACCCCCATAAGAAAATTGGTCATTCTAAACTTCTAAACATGGAAGTTTTGCCCAACTTCTCACTGACAATTTGATTGATTCTGTTAGACGTTTTCTTGCAATAATAAAAAAATAGCAATAATCTGATTGATTCTGTTAGACATGTTTTCTTGCAATAATAAAAAAATAGCAATAATTTTGATTCTATCAAAATTGCCTTGAAGTGACAGAACAGAGATCGAGACGTGCCCAAAACGCGAATCTGGCTGCAAAACTATAGTACAAAGTACTGAGTACCACACAGGCACCTCCAAGTCTAACGAAGATAGCTCCTTAATCGAAGATGTGTAGTATCTCTGGAGCTACCAAGGGGTGTTGTACCTAAACCAAGAAGGGAAAGAGATAGTGATGCTCTTACCCGTGTACCACTTCCTTGCTTGCTTATTCTTGCATCTTGCTTGCCTCCTTATCTCTCACATAAACCGGGGCTCTTACCCGTGTACCACTTCCTTGCTTGCTTATTCTTGCCTCTTGCTTGCCTCCTTATCTCTCACATAAACCGGGGCTCTGATACCATAAACAGAATGTGGGGGAGAGAGAGAGAACTTGAGTTCCTTTTGCAAGCAAACACACACACACACACACACACATAAAGGAGTGCAAGACACGAGATAGATGGATGGCTAAATTTTCTTCTATCTTCTTCTCTTCTCTAGAACCATATAGCTAAAAGATAAGTGTACATACATAAAGGGAAAGTTCAAGCCTTGAAATTTTTTTCTTTCACAAAAACTAGAAAATTGCACGTACCTTCTTTCTTTCTTTTGCAAAGCCTTCCTGTCTTTGATTTTTCTCAATATTTTTTACCTTCTCTCCCCCCTTTGCTCTGATACCACTGAAACCACTCGGGGCATGGGGAGACACTCCATCCAACCAAATACTATCCGGTTCATCACTTCAATCATATTACCACCATAACCAAAAAATTAATAAACAATCATAAAAGCATAGTATAGCATAAAAACACAAAAGAGAACTATTGGGTGCAATCTATCCCCCCTCAAGAAGTGTCGGTCTCCTTCAACCTCTTGATTATTTATTCTTTATTAATAAAAATAGCCCATAAGCCAAAATAGATGCACACTTATGCATGGGCTTGCCCTTTACAAAAATGGGGGTTGCTTTTAACACAAGCTTAGGTAAAGTGTTCCTATCTAACAACTATAGGAGAATTACAATAAGAACCCTAAGGGCTAATTCACCTGCAAATAAATAAGTCCATGCCCAATATAACAAAAGTGGGTGGCTCAATAGGTCCATGCCCAAATACATCAAAATGGGGTGACCAACAACAATACAAAATCTCGTAGTAGATACTATGGCAAAAATACCAAAGTGAGAACCATCCTGGTAATAGCTCACACCATATCGCCCACCATCACGTCCCAGCGATTCTGGCTTACGCGAGCACAAAGCCCATCAATCTCACCAACCTACAAGGTTGTCCATTCAAACACACTACAAGTAGCCACATGCTAAAAGTCCATGACAACACATAAGTAATAAATCCAACACTTAGTTCCAGCCATCCCTAATTTCATATGTTCTACACATGGAATATTCGGAATCACCCAAGTGCCATGTTACGAACATAGTGGTAATTAGGTGTCCCCAATTAACCACAGAAAGATGGATGGACAAACCGTGACATTGAGATAGCAGGTGCATATCCTATGCTGTTGGGAAGAGTGTGGCTTAGAAGTTGAAGGATAAAGCACAATTGGGATACAGACAGGATCACAATCTAGAGGGGAAAAAAGAAGGCCTGCATCTTGGTCTCGCTGCATGCAAAAGGCTTAAATTACATGGAAGGGGTAGAAGATGACGAAGAAGAGCATATCCTGAAAGAAAATCTAGATTTGCTATCACTATTTGAGGCAGATATTAAGAAGATTGTAGAGAGATACAATCCAGAAGCTCTAGTCGCCCCCATCTTGAAGTGCTACACTGAATGAAGAGAATGTAAAACAAGATGAGGAGGCACTCAGGATAGTATGGTTGAAATGCAGGCCGAGTAGGAAAAAGCCATGATGGCTCTCAAGTAAGAGGAAGCCCAACTGAGGAAGCGAAACATCAGAGTCTAGAAAGAAGAGCTCAAAGAAGTGAACCTGGGAGACAAGCAAGAGCCCAAAATAGTCAGATTCAATGCTAAATTGAATCAAGAATTTAGAGGAAGACTCATGGCATTGTAGAAATCCTACAAGGATGTGTTTGGGTAAACTACTCCGATATGAAGGGGATCGATCCTAGCTTCTACCAACACAAGATCAACCTAAAAGAGGATGCAATTCCTATGAGGTAGAGCAGGTATAGGATGAACCCCAACTATGCCAAGCAAGTGAAGGAGAAGATTGATAAGTTGCTAAGAGTAAGGTTTATCTATCCAGTGGACAGAGCAGAATGGCTTTCATCACAATAGTCATTATCGTGAGTGAAGAAAAATGGGAAGATGAGAGTCTACATAGACTACCACAAACTGAATGCCTCCACCACATATGATCCATTCCCACTACCATTTATAGATTCCCTATTGGATGCGGTTGGGCATGAGACATACTCCTTCTTGGATGGGTTCAGTGGGTATACAACGAGTTACAGATGGCTCCGTCACTCAAGACTCGAGTCAGGAAAAAATCGAGAAGGGGTGGAAGATGATTTCTTGGGTGCTTAGCTCTACATCATAGAGATGAGATGGTGTAGTTCTTGTCCAACTTGTCCTTTCTAGAGTATATGTCCAGAGATCAAGTATCTATGGAAATTTGATCAACATTGTCCAACTTGTCCTTTCTGGAGTATATGTCCAGAGATCAAGTATCTATGGAAATCCAAAAGGGGTGGAAGATGATTTCTTGGGTGCTTAGCTCTTCATCATAGAGATGAGATGGTGTAGTTCTTGTCCAACTTGTCCTTTCTAGAGTATATGTCCAGAGATCAAGTATCTATCCCCCCTCAAGAAGTGTCGGTCTCCTTCCACCTCTTGAGTATTTATGCTTTATTAATAAAAATAGCCCATAAGCCAAAATAGATGCACACTTATTCATGGGCTTGCCCTTTACGAAAATGGGGGTTGCTTTTAACACAAGCTGAGGCAAAGTGTTCCTATCTAACAACTATAGGAAAATTACAATAAGAACCCCAACGGCTAATTCATGTGCAAATAAATAAGTCCATGCCTAATATACCAAAAGTGGGTGGCTCGATAGGTCCATGCCCAAATACATCAAAATGGGGCGACCAAAAAGAATACAAAATCTCGTAGTAGATACTATGGCAAAAATACCAAAGTGAGAACCATCCTGGTAATAGCTCACACCATATCGCCACCATCACGTCCCAACGATTCTGGCTTACGTGAGCACAAAGCCCGTCAATCTCACCAACCTACAAGGTTGTCCATTCAAACACACTACAAGTTATGCTAAAAGTCCATGACAACACATAAGTAATAAATCCAACACTTAGTTCCAGCCATCCCTAATTTCATATGTTCTACACATGGAGTATTCGGAATCATCCAAGTGCCATGCTACAAACATAGTGGTAATTAGGTGTCCCCAATTAACCACAGAAAGATGGATGGACAAACCGTGACATTGAGATAGCGGGTGCATATCCCATGCTGTTGGGGAGAGTGTGGCTTAGAAGTTGAAGGATAAAGCACAATTGGGATACAGACAAGATCACAATCCAGAGGGGAAAAAAGAAGGCCTGCATCTTGGTCTCGCTGCATGCAAAAGGCTTAAATTACATGGAAGGGGTAGAAGATGACGAAGAAGAGCATATCCTGAAAGAAAATCTAGATTTTCTATCACTATTTGAGGCAGATATTAAGAAGATTGTAGAGAGAGACAATCCAGAAGCCCTAGTCGCCCCCATCTTGAAGTGATACACTGAATGAAGAGAATGTAAAAGAAGATGAGGAAGGCACTCAGGATAGTATGGTTGAAATGCAGGCCAAGAAGGAAAAGGCCATGATGGCTCTCAAGTAAGAGGAAGCCCAATTGAGAAAGCGAAACATCAGAGTCTAGGAAGAAGAGCTCAAAGAAGTGAACCGCGGAGACAAGCAAGAGCCCAAAATAGTCAGATTCATCAATGCTAAATTAAATCAAGAATTTAGAGGAAGACTCATGAAATTGTAGAAATCCTACAAGGATGTGTTTGCATAGAACTACACCGATATGTAGGGGATTGATCCTGAAAAGATGCAGGGGGGAAGAGAGCTTGAGCTCTTGCAAGCACACACACACACTCACAAAACCCTAATAGAGAACACACAAGGTGAGAGGCTGAAAATCTTCTTCTTCTCTACTCAACACTCAACACACCATATACAAGAATAAGAGTACACACAATATGAAAGGTACTCAACCAAATACATACACGGGTTCTCTATAGTGTGAACCCGACTAAATGAGCTGGCGCTATAACTATGCCAG
Source organism: Cibotium barometz (assembly GCF_041138505.1). NCBI lineage: Eukaryota > Viridiplantae > Streptophyta > Polypodiopsida > Cyatheales > Cibotiaceae > Cibotium > Cibotium barometz. The sequence goes on from NC_141068.1 coordinate 40,368,838, forward strand.
TCTCTAGAGTGGCTGTCACACAGCCTGTCATCCCACTGGCCGCATATCACCCAAGATCTCACCAACCATGCCAGTGGTGTAAGTGCGGGGCCTATCCCCCAGGCGGGTCATCAGTGTCCACCGCCTCACTAGAGCTCGATATCTCAACACTCCCCCTCGAGCTCAACTCCATCTCATGTACACCAAGCGAAGCCCTGAATCTGCGGAGCTTCTCTGTACCCAATGCTTTGGTGAAGATGTCAGCTACCTGATCCTCTGTGCTGACATAAACAAGGTCAAGGTCTCCTGCCAAGACCTTCTCTCTGACGAAGTGGTAGTGGACCTCTATGTGCTTCGTACGAGCATGAAAGACTGGGTTCCTGGCCAACTGTATACTGCTAATGTTGTCACAGAAAATGACAACTTGTCTATCCACTGATAGACCCAAATCTGCAAGTAGCTTTCTCAACCAAGCTACCTCACATGCTGCCATAGCAGCTCCTCTGTACTCGGCCTCTGTACTCGATAAAGCAACCGTAGGCTGCTTCTTGCTGCTCCAAGTCACAGCAGCACTCCCCAAAGAAAACATGAATCCACTGGTAGATCTTCTATCTGAGATACTACCCGCCCAATCAGCATCTGTGTACCCATGTACACATATCTCTGTCCCAGTCTCATAGAATAGTCCACACTGTAAAGTAGACTTCACATACCTCAGTATGCGTCTCACAGCATCTAAATGCGGTTTCCGTGGAACCTGCATAAACTGACTCACCAACCCAACAGCATAGCTCAAATCTGGTCTGGTGATCGTCATGTAGATCAAACTTCCTACTATGCGTCTATACATAGTAGGATCCTCCAAGATATCTCCTGAATCTGCACTCAACTTGCCATTCTGATCCAATGGCACAGAAATAGGCTTACAGCCTGTCATACCATACTTGGACAACATGTCCAAGCCATACTGTCTCTGCAGTAATCCAATACCATGTGGTGACCTAATCACCTCAATGCCCAAGAAATATCTGAGCTCCCCCAGATCCTTCATCTCGAACTTCTGTTTAAGCAAGATCTTTACATCAAAGATCTCTGCATCATGGTCCCCCGTAATGATCAAGTCATCTACATAGATGACAACAAGCACAACCCCTCTATCACCATGTCTCACATACAATGAGAAATCTGCATTGGCTACATGAAAGCCAATAGTGACAAGATATTCAGAAATCTTGTCAGACCATGCTCTTGGTGCTTGCTTTAAGCCATACAAGGCTTTCTTCAACCTGCAAACATACTCGGGGTGACCCACATCCTCATATCCAGGTGGCTGCAACATATACACCTCTTCTTGCAAATCCCCATGCAAGAATGGATTCTTTACATCCATCTGATGTAAAGACCATTTCTTTGACGCAGCCACTGCTATCACAACTCTCACCGTCGCCATCTTGGCAACTGGGCTGAAAGTTTCCTCATAATCAATCCCATATGTCTGCGCATATCCTTTGGCTACCAATCTAGCCTTGTACCTGTTTATGCTTCCATCACTGTTATGTTTAACTTTGTACACCCACTTGCATCCAATGGCTTTCTTGCCTTCTGGCAATTGCACTAAATCCCAAGTTTCATTTCCATATAGTGCATCCATCTCCTCATCCATAGCTTTCTCCCAACACACATTTCCAACAGCCTCATCAATGCATGTGGGCTCAACAACCTGCACAACCTTTGCCATATATGCATAGTGATGTGCCACATAACCATCATATGTAAATCTCTGCACAGGGTTCTTCACTCTCGCTGATCTTCGCAGCTTTTCATTCATGGCTTCCATAGCCTTCTTTACACCAGGTGTTCTCATAGCTGGGATCCCAAGCTCCTCATCAAGGCTCATATCTGAGCCACTAGACTCTCCATCAACATGAGAATGCCCTGCAGAAATGTCAGGCATACCAAGGGGCTCAACCACTTTCTCTTTTCCTTTACGTGATGTACTAATCACATTTGCAGGGCTGGTATTATGACGCAGCCTGCCACTCCATGGTCTATCAATAGACCCACTAGATGAGGACTCTCCTGGTCCACTCAAAGACTGTGATTGCTGACCTGCATTCTGTGCAACCACACTTCCACTCACATCAGCCCCAACAGCTTCTTTTTCAACAGCATACCAACTGCTCATCTCATCAAAGACAACATCCCTACTTATCCTCAACTCACGTGTAGCAGGGTTATAACACCTGTATCCCTTTTGCTCAAGGGAATATCCAATAAACACACATTTTTCAGCTTTCGGATCCAGCTTAGTTCTCAGCTCATCTGGCACATGCACATATGCAATGCATCCAAAAACTTTCAGATGAGACAAATCTGGTTTTCTGCCAGTAAACCTCTCCTCTGGAGTTACATCATGTATGGCTGCAGTTGGAGTCCTGTTCATGATGTATACTGCTGTAGAAACAGCCTCAGCCCAATAGCAATGCGGCATATTTTTCTCTTCCATCAATGCCCGCGCAATCTCAGCAATGTGCCTGTTTTTCCGCTCAGCAACTCCATTTTGCTGCGGAGTGTATCTGCATGTATACTGTCTCCGAATTCCATTCTTCTTCAAAAATTCAGAGAACTCATTGGAGAAGTACTCTCCCCCTCCATCTGACCTTAGGCACTTTACATATTTCCCTGTTTGCTTTTCAACCAAAACTCTGAAATTCTGAAAGTGAGTGAACACCTCACTCTTCTCCTTCATGAAATATACCCACACTTTTCTTGTGTGGTCATCAATGAAAGTGACATAGTACCTGCAGCCTCCCATAGACACGGTCTTCGTAGGACCCCATACATCTAAATGCACAACATCTAGTGCATTTCTGCTCACATATCTGTTACGTGGAAACACATGCTTTGTTTGCTTCCCAAACTGGCATGCTTCACAGATTTTCTGCATACCTTCCACTTTAAATTTTGGCAGCCCTGTCACAATTCCTTTTGTCTGCATAGACTTCAATCTCTGCACATTTACATGTCCAATTCTTTTATGCCATATGTCTGTGTCTGCAACAACTCCTGAACCATTTGCAAACATCGCAGCACTCATCTCAGGCATGTCTACATCCAACGTAAACATTCTGCCCACTCTGTTGCCTTTTGCAACCAACCTGCACTTGTCTTTGAAATCTTCAACATAACACCCATCAGGGTTAAACCGAACCTGCAACCCCTGCTCAATCATCTGGCCAACTGAAACCAGATTCTTTGTTATGTTCGGTACATGAAGTACATCTGCAAGGTACTTCACTTTGCCATCCTGCATAGATAATGGCACATCTCCAACGTGGGCAATTGGATGAGCAGTGTCATCCCCTGTTTCCACAAAACCTAGTCTTTCCGGGTTCTTCATCTCCTTGAACCACTCCCCATGACTCGTCATGTGGTTCGAAGCGCCTGAATCCACATACCATACATTATCTTTTTGTGCTGCATCAACATTTTCAGACATGGCATTCACAACATGCTGCATAACAAACAACCTTTCATTGTCCTCATTATTTCTGCTTGAGGAGGATGCATAGTTGTTTTGCTGCACTTTCCCATTTTGCATGTCAGCTTGCTTTTTATAACATTCTGCCTGCACATGTCCAGGCTTACCACAATAATAGCATTCACGTGCATCATTATATTGCCTTTGCCAATTTCCTCGGCCTCTTTGACTCCCCCTGCCTCTGAATTTGCCTCTTCCACCTGTGTGTTGTTGTTGTTGTTGATTCTGGGACTGTTGTTGTTGCTACTGCTGCTGACCATAATTCTGATTACCTGTTCGGCCACCTCCTTGACCGCGTCCACGGCCTCCTCTACCTCGTCCACTTCCTGAACTCGTGTAGAAGGCCTGTTGCTCTGAACTGTTTTTGCTTTGTGAAGACTGTTGGTCTTCACCCAAGCTCTTCTCTTCAATAATCAGCATAGACACCAAATCTGTAAAGTTGGGAATGTTTTCCCGAGTCTGAATAGACGTCTTGAACGCCTTGTATTGTGGCCCGAGACCACGTAGACAGACTTCCACCTTGTCATCATCATCTACTAACACACCAATAGATGCAAGGGATTCCACAATACCCTTTATCTTCAATGCATAGTCATTCACAGACATGCTCTTTTTCTCCACAGTATGAAGTTCATTCTTCAACTGTATCTTACGTGCCTTGGTGTTTGTTTCATAAAGCTTTACCAAGGTGTCCCACGCCTCCTTGGGGGACTTGGCATCCTGAATGTGCCCAATCATGGTGTCCTGTATACTAATGGAAAGCCAATACATAACCTTCCTGGCTCCTTGGTTCCAGTCTTTAAACTCTTTTACATCTGCAGCAGTCGGATTTATATCCGGTATCTCCGGTGCCTCTTCATGCTCACCTTCTATATAGTCCCAATAGCCTTTTCCCATCAGGAAATTCGTCAACCTGAACCTCCAAGCATGGAAGTTATTCTTATCCAGCTTCTCAGCCACAATCTGAGTTATCCCATCATTTTACATCTTGCCAAACACACAACTTTACCAGAAACTGCACTCTGGTTTTTTCTGCACAAATGCTGTATTTTCTGCAAAGCGGTACTGCAGTACTCTCAAATGTCACAACCAGTGACTTCAATGCACATACATACACCCAATGGCAACTGTAGACCTCTTGCAGCACCCACAGTGTCTGCACAGTCAATCTGTCTTCCTGCAGTTCTTAAAACAGAGTTCTGCAGAGAATCGATGACTTACCCGCAGTGCTCGAAATCGCCTGCTTTCTGAAAAACGGAGGTTCAGACGCGCCCGAAACGCGTTTTCGGCCCGAAAATTGTAGTCCGAAGGACTGTATAGTTGCCCTGTAGCTTCACTCCCGCGAAGAAAGCTCCTCAATCGGAGATCGTTTGCCGGTGCCTCCCGTAGAGCTCCCGACAAGGGTGTAGTCACCAACACAATAGGAAAGAGTAGTTGAAGCTCTTACCCTCGTACCGCTTCTTGTGGTTCTCTTGCTTGCAGCTCAGCCCTTAGCACGAACCAGGCTCTGATACCATGAAAAGATGCAGGGGGGAAGAGAGCTTGAGCTCTTGCAAGCACACACACACACTCACAAAACCCTAATAGAGAACACACAAGGTGAGAGGCTGAAAATCTTCTTCTTCTCTACTCAACACTCAACACACCATATACAAGAATAAGAGTACACACAATATGAAAGGTACTCAACCAAATACATACACGGGTTCTCTATAGTGTGAACCCGACTAAATGAGCTGGCGCTATAACTATGCCAGTCTCTAGAGTGGCTGTCACACAGCCTGTCATCCCACTGGCCGCATATCACCCAAGATCTCACCAACCATGCCAGTGGTGTAAGTGCGGGGCCTATCCCCCAGGCGGGTCATCAGTGTCCACCGCCTCACTAGAGCTCGATATCTCAACAGATCCTAGCTTCTACCAACACAAGATCAACCTAAAAGAGGATGCAATTCCTATTAGGTAGAGCAGGTATAGGATGAACCCCAACTATGCCAAACAAGTGAAGGAGAATATTGATAAGCTGCTAAGAGTAGGGTTTATCTATCTAGTGGACAGAGCAGAATGGCTTTCACCAATAGTCATTATCGTGAAGAATGGGAAGATGAGAGTCTACATAGACTACCACAAATTGAATGCCTCCACCACATATGATGCATTCCCACTACCATTTATAGATTTCCTATTGGATGCGGTTGGGCATGAGACATACTCCTTCTTGGATGGGTTCAGTGGGTACAACGAGTTACAGATGGCTCCGTCACTCAAGACTGGAGTCAGGAGACAATCTAGAAGGGGTGGAAGATGATTTCTTGGGTGCTTAGCTTTTCATCATAGAGATGAGATGGTGTAGTTCTTGTCCAACTTGTCCTTTCTGGAGTATATGTCCAGAGATCAAGTATCTATGGAAATTTGATCAACATTGTCCAACTTGTCCTTTCTGGAGTATATGTCCAGAGATCAAGTATCTATGGACATCCAAAAGGGGTGGAAGATGATTTCTTGGGTGCTTAGCTCTTCATCATAGAGATGAGATGGTGTAGTTCTTGTCCAACTTGTCCTTTTTGGAGTATATGTCCAGAGATCAAGTATCTATCCCCCCTCAAGAAGTGTCGGTCTCCTTCCACCTCTTGAGTATTTAAGATTTATTAATAAAAATAGCCCATAAGCCAAAATAGATGCACACTTATGCATGGGCTTGCCCTTTACAAAAATGGGGGTTGCTTTTAACACAAGCTTAGGTAAAGTGTTCCTATCTAACCACTATAGGAAAATTACAATAAGAACCCCAAGGGCTAATTCACGTGCAAATAAATAAGTCCATGCCCAATATAACAAAAGTGGGTGGCTCAATAGGTCCATGCCCAAATACATCAAAAGTGGGTGGCTCAATAGGTCCATGCCCAAATACATCAAAATGGGGCGACCAACAACAATACAAAATCTCGTAGTAGATACTATGGCAAAAATACCAAAGTGAGAACCATCCTGGTAATAGCTCACACCATATCGCCACCATCACGTCCCAACGATTCTGGCTTACGTGAGCACAAAGCCCGTCAATCTCACCAACCTACAAGGTTGTCCATTCAAACACACTACAAGTTAGCCACATGCTAAAAGTCCATGACAACACATAAGTAATAAATCCAACACTTAGTTCCAGCCATCCCTAATTTCATATGTTCTACATATGGAATATTCAGAATCACCCAAGTGCCATGCTACGAACATAGTGGTAATTAGGTGTCCCCAATTAACCACAGAAAGATGGATGGACAAACCGTGACATTGAGATAACGGGTGCATATTCCATGCTATTGGGAAGAGTGTGGCTTAGAAGTTGAAGGATAAAGCACAATTGGGATACGGACAGGATCACAATCCAGAGGGGAAAAAAGAAGGCCTGCATCTTGGTCTCGCTACATGCAAAAGGCTTAGATTACATGGAAGGGGTAGAAGATGACGAAGAAGAGCATATCCTGAAAGAAAATCTAGATCTGCTGCTGTCACTATTTAAGGCAGATATTGAGAAGGTTGTAGAGAGATACAATCCAGAAGCCCTAATCGCCCCCATCTTGAAGTGATATACTGAATGAAGAGAATGTAAAAGAAGATGAGGAAGGCACTCAGGATAGTATGGTTGAAATGCAGGCCGAGCAGGAAAAGGCCATGATGGCTCTCAAGTAAGAGGAAGCCCAACTGAGGAAGCGGAACATCAGAGTCTAGGAAGAAGAGCTCAAAGAAGTGAACCTGGGGAGACAAGCAAGAGCCCAAAATAGTCAGATTCAATGCTAAATTGAATCAAGAATTTAGAGGAAGACTCGTGGATTTTCCACGAGTCTTCCTCTAAATTCTTGATTCAATTTAGCATTGAATCTGACTATTTTGGGCTCTTTTTTGTCTCTCAGGTTCACTTCTTTGAGCTCTTCTTCCTAGACTCTGATCTTCCGCTTCCTCAGTTGGGCTTCCTCTTACTTAAGAGCCATCATGGCCTTTTCCTACTCGGCCTGCATTTCAACCATACTATCCTGAGTGCCTTCCTCATCTTCTTTTACATTCTCTTCATTCAGTGTATCACTTCAAGATGGGGGCGACTAGGGCTTCTGGATTGTATCTCTCTACAATCTTCTCAATATCTGCCTCAAATAGTGATAGTAGATCTAGATTTTCTTTCAGGATATGCTCTTCTTCGTCATCTTCTACCCCTTCCATGTAATCTAAGCCTTTTGCATGCAGCGAGACCAAGATGCAGGCCTTCTTTTTTCCCCTCCGGATTGTGATCCTGTCCGTATCCCAATTGTGCTTTATCCTTCAACTTCTAAGCCACACTCTTCCCAACAGCATGGGATATGCACCTGCTATCTCAATGTCACGGTTTGTCCATCCATCTTTCTGTGGTTAATTGGGGACACCTAATTACCACTATGTTTGTAGCATATCCTGAAAGAAAGTCTAGATCTGTTGTCACTATTTGAGGCAGATATTGAGAAGATTGTAGAGAGATACAATCCAGAAGCCCTAGTCCCCCCCATCTTGAAGTGATACACTGAATGAAGAGAATGTAAAAGAAGATGAGGAAGGCACTCAGGATAGTATGGTTGAAATGCAGGCCGAGCAGGAAAAGGCCATGATGGCTCTCAAGTAAGAGGAAGCCCAACTGAGGAAGCAGAACATTAGAGTCTAGGAAGAAGTGAAGCTGGGAGACAAAATTTGCTAGGTTCTTGATACTCTATTTATACGACATTTACATTAAGTTTATGCTTATAGGCTAATAATGTTAATTCATTCTATAGCATTATCCTTTCTAGGATCCCCATTATCAAATAAGAGGTGTTTCTCATTGACTCTCATGTCTCCTCCATCTTGACCTTTGAACATATACACGTCGATTCTTGACATGTGTGATTGGCTAAGTACACGCAAGCACACTGGCCAAAAGTAATAAAACATAGATATTGCAAACGAAACAAAAAAGTTAAATATAAATACGAGCTTCACAAGGTAAAACCCCTAAGATTTTAAATGAATGGAGTAGAAATCACACCAGAGCACTTGCCATACCTCAAAAAGCCATGCATCATCCACATTAGAATAGCTTTCACCTCCACATCACATTAGAGGCAAGTGGCCAAGACACATTTCAAGCTTCGAATATGCCATGCCATAGGGTTTCAAGCTCCTTGATCAGCTTCACTTCTTCCTAGACTCTGATGTTCCGCTTCCTCAATTGGTCTTCCTCTTACTTGAGAGCCATCATGGCTTTTTCCTGCTTGGCCTGCATTTCAACCATACTATCCTGAGTGCCTTCCTCATCTTCTTTTACATTCTCTTCATTCAGTGTATCACTTCAAGATGGGGGTGACTAGGGCTTCTGGATTGTATCTCTCTACAATCTTCTCAATATCTGCCTCAACAAATAGTGACAGCAGATCTAGATTTTCTTTCAGGATATGCTACAAACATAGTGGTAATTAGGTGTCCCCAATTAACCACAGAAAGATGGATGGACAAACTCTGACATTGAGATAGCAGGTGCATATCCCATGCTGTTGGGAAGAGTGTGGCTTAGAAGTTGAAGGATAAAGCACAATTGGGATACGGACAGGATCACAATCCAGAGGGGAAAAAAGAAGGCCTGCATCTTGGTCTCGCTGCATGCAAAAGGCTTAGATTACATGGAAGGGGTAGAAGATGACGAAGAAGAGCATATCCTGAAAGAAAATCTAGATCTACTGTCAACATTTTAGGCAGATATTGAGAAGATTGTAGAGAGATACAATCCAGAAGCCCTAGTCACCCCCATCTTGAAGTGATACACTGAATGAAGAGAATGTAAAAGAAGATGAGGAAGGCACTCAGGATAGTATGGTTGAAATGCAGGCCAAGCAGGAAAAGGCCATGATGGCTCTCAAGTAAGAGGAAGCCCAACTGAGGAAGCGGAACATCAGAGTCTAGGAAAAGAGCTCAAAGAAGTGAACCTTGGAGACAAGCAAGAGCCCAAAATAGTCAGATTCAATGCTAAATTGAATCAAGAATTTAGAGGAAGACTCGTGGAATTATATCAAGAATTTAGAGGCTTCCTCTAAATTCTTGATATAATTCCACGAGTCTTCCTCTAAATTCTTGATTCAATTTAGCATTGAATCTGACTATTTTGGGCTCTTGCTTGTCTCCAAGGTTCACTTCTTTGAGCTCTTCTTCCTAGACTCTGATGTTCCGCTTCCTCAGTTGGGCTTCCTCTTACTTGAGAGCCATCATGGCCTTTTCCTGCTCAGCCTGCATTTCAACCATACTATCCTGAGTGCCTTCCTCATCTTCTTTTACATTCTCTTCATTCAGTGTATCACTTCAAGATGGGGGCGACTAGGGCTTCTGGATTGTATCTCTCTACAACCTTCTCAATATCTGCCCCAAATAGTGACAGCAGCAGATCTAGATTTTCTTTCAAGATATGCTCTTCTTCGTCATCTTCTACCCCTTCCATGTAATCTAAGCCTTTTGCATGCAGCGAGACCAAGATGCAGGCCTTCTTTTTTCCCCTCTGGATTGTGATCCTGTCCGTATCCCAATTGTGCTTTATCCTTCAACTTCTAAGCCACACTCTTCCCAACAGCATGGAATATGCACCCGTTATCTCAATGTCACGGTTTGTCCATCCATCTTTCTGTGGGGTTAATTGGGGACACCTAATTACCACTATGTTCGTAGCATGGCACTTGGGTGATTCTGAATATTCCATGTGTAGAACATATGAAATTAGGGATGGCTGGAACTAAGTGTTGGATTTATTACTTATGTGTTGTCATGGACTTTTAGAATGTGGCTAACTTGTAGTGTGTTTGAATGGACAACCTTGTAGGTTGGTGAGATTGACGGGCTTTGTGCTTGCGTAGGCCGGAATCGCTTGGACGTGATGGCGGCGATATGGTGTGAGCTATTACCAGAACGGTTCTCACTTTGGTATTTTTGCCATAGTATCTACTACGAGATTTTGTATTGTTGTTGGTCGCCCCATTTTGATGTATTTGGGCATGGACCTATTGAGCCACCCACTTTTGATGTATTCGGGCATGGACCTATTGAGCCACCCACTTTTGTTATATTGGGCATAGACTTATTTATTTGCACGTGAATTAGCCCTTGGGGTTCTTATTGTAATTTTCCTATAGTGGTTAGATAGGAACACTTTACCTAAGCTTGTGTTAAAAGCAACCCCCATTTTTGTAAAGGGCAAGCTCATGCATAAGTGTGCATCTATTTTGGCTTATGGGCTATTTTTATTAATAAAGCTTAAATACTCAAGAGGTGGAAGGAGACCGACACTTCTTGAGGGGGGATAGATACTTGATCTCTGGACATATACTCCAAAAAGGACAAGTTGGACAAGAACTACACCATCTCATCTCTATGATGAAGAGCACCCAAGAAATCATCTTCCACCCCTTCTGGATGTCCATAGATACTTGATCTCTGGATATACTCCAGAAAGGACAAGTTGGACAATGTTGATCAAATTTCCATAGATACTTGATCTCTATACATATACTCCAGAAAGGACAAGTTGGACAAGAACTACACCATCTCATCTCTATGATGAAGAGCTAAGCACCCAAGAAATCATCTTCCACCCCTTCTGGATTTTCTCCTGACTCCAGTCTTGAGTAACGGAGCCATCTGTAACTCGTTGTACCCACTGAACCCATCCAAGAAGGAGTATGTCTCATGCCCAACTGCATCTAATAGGAAATCTATAAATGGTAATGGATCATATGTGGTGGAGGCATTCAGTTTGTGGTAGTCTATGTAGACTCTCATTTTCCCATTCTTCTTCACGATAATGACTATTGGTGAAAGCCATTCTGCTCTGTCCACTAGATAGATAAACCCTACTCTTAGCAGCTTATCAATCTTCTCCTTCACTTGTTTGACATAGTTGGGGTTCATCCTATACCTGCTCTACCTAATAGGAATTGCATCCTCTTTTAGGTTGATCTTGTGTTGGTAGAAGCTAGGATCAATCCCCTTCATATCGGTGTAGTTCTATGCAAACACATCCTTGTAGGATTTCTACAATTCCATGAGTCTTCCTCTAAATTTTTGATTTAATTTAGCATTGATGAATCTGACTATTTTGGGCTCTCCCCGGTTCACTTCTTTGAGCTCTTCTTCCTAGACTCTGATGTTTTGCTTCCTCAGTTGGGCTTCCTCTTACTTGAGAGCCATCATGGCCTTTTCCTTCTCGGCCTGCATTTCAACCATACTATCCTGAGTGCCTTCCTCATCTTCTTTTACATTCTCTTCATTTAGTGTATCACTTCAAGATAGGGGCGACTAGGGCTTCTGGATTGTATCTCTCTACAATCTTCTTAATATCTGCCTCAAATAGTGATAGCAGATCTAGATTTTCTTTCAGGATATGCTCTTCCTCCTCATCTTCTACCCCTTCCATGTAATCTAAGCCTTTTGCATGCAGCGAGACCAAGATGCAGGCCCTCTTTTTTCCCCTCTGGATTGTGATCCTGTCTGTATCCCAATTGTGCTTTATCCTTCAACTCCTAAGTCACACTCTTCCCAATAGCATGGGATATGCACCCGCTATCTCAATGTCACGGTTTGTCCATCCATCTTTCTGTGGTTAATTGGGGACACCTAATTACCACTATGTTCGTAGCATGGCACTTGGGTGATTCCAAATACTCCATGTGTAGAACATATGAAATTAGGGATGGCTGGAACTAAGTGTTGGATTTATTACTTATGTGTTGTCATGGACTTTTAGCATGTGGCTAACTTGTAGTGTGTTTGAATGGACAACCTTGTAGGTTGGTGAGATGGACGGGCTTTGTGCTTGCGTAAGCCAGAATCACTGGGACGTGATGGTGGCGATATGGTGTGAGCTATTACCAGGATGGTTATCACTTTGGTATTTTTGCCATAGTATCTACTACGAGATTTTGTATTGTTGTTGGTCACCCCATTTTGATGTATTTGGGCATGGACCTATTGAGCCACCCACTTTTGTTATATTAGGCATGGACTTATTTATTTGCACATGAATTAGCCCTTGGGGTTCTTATTGTAATTCTCCTATAGTTGTTAGATAGGAACACTTTGCCTAAGCTTGTGTTAAAAGCAACCCCCATTTTCGTAAAGGGCAAGCCCATGCATAAGTGTGCATCTATTTTGGCTTATGGGCTATTTTTATTAATAAAGCATAAATACTCAAGAGGTGGAAGGAGACCGACACTTCTTGAGGGGGGATAGATACTTGATCTCTGGACATATACTCTAGAAAGGACAAGTTGGACAAGAACTACACCATCTCATCTCTATGATGAAGAGCTAAGCACCCAAGAAATCATCTTCCACCCCTTTTGGATTTTCATAGATACTTGATCCCTTGACATATACTCCAGAAAGGACAAGTTGGACAATGTTGATCAAATTTCCATAGATACTTGATCTCTGGACATATACTCTAGAAAGGACAAGTTGGACAAGAACTACACCATCTCATCTCTATGATGTAGAGCTAAGCACCCAAGAAATCATCTTCCACCCCTTCTCGATTTTCTCCTGACTCCAGTCTTGAGTGACGGAGCCATCTGTAACTCGTTGTACCCACTGAACCCATCCAAGAAGGAGTATGTCTCATGCCCAACCGCATCCAATAGGGAATCTATAAATGGTAGTGGGAATGGATCATATGTGGTGGAGGCATTCAGTTTGCGATAGTCTATGTAGACTCTCATCTTCTTCCCATTCTTCTTCACGATAATGACTATTGTGATGAAAGCCATTCTGCTCTGTCCACTCGATAGATAAACCTTACTCTTAGCAGCTTATCAATCTTCTCCTTCACTTGCTTGGCATAGTTGGGGTTCATCCTGTACCTGCTCTACCTGATAGGAATTGCATCCTCTTTTAGGTTGATCTTGTGTTGGTAGAAGCTAGGATCGATCCCCTTCATATCGGAGTAGTTCTATGCAAACACATCCTTGTAGGATTTCTACAATTTTATGAGTCTTCCTCTAAATTCTTGATTCAATTTAGCATTGAATCTGACTATTTTGGGCTCTTGCTTGTCTCCCAGGTTCACTTCTTTGAGCTCTTCTTTCTAGACTCTGATGTTTCGCTTCCTCAGTTGGGCTTCCTCTTACTTGAGAGCCATCATGGCCTTTTCCTGCTCGGCCTGCATTTCAACCATACTATCCTGAGTGCCTTCCTCATCTTCTTTTACATTCTCTTCATTCAGTGTAGCACTTCAAGATGGGGGCGACTAGGGCTTCTGGATTGTATCTCTCTACAATCTTCTTAATATCTGCCTCAAATAGTGATAGCAGATCTAGATTTTCTTTCAGGATATGCTCTTCTTTGTCATCTTCTACCCTTCCATGTAATTTAAGCCTTTTGCATGCAGCGAGACCAAGATGCAGGCCTTCTTTTTTCCCCTCTGGATTGTGATCCTGTCTGTATCCCAATTGTGCTTTATCCTTCAACTTCTAAGCCACACTCTTCCCAACAGCATGGGATATGCACCCGCTATCTCAATGTCACGGTTTGTCCATCCATCTTTCTGTGGTTAATTGGGGACACCTAATTACCACTATGTTCGTAACATGGCACTTGGGTGATTCCGAATATTCCATGTGTAGAACATATGAAATTAGGGATGGCTGGAACTAAGTGTTGGATTTGATTGGGCATGGACTTATTTATTTGCACATGAATTAGCCCTTAGGGTTCTTATTGTAATTCTCCTATAGTTGTTAGATAGGAACACTTTACCTAAGCTTGTGTTAAAAGCAATCCCCATTTTTTTAAAGGGCAAGCCCATGCATAAGTGTGCATCTATTTTGGCTTATGGGCTATTTTCATTAATAAAGCATAAATACTCAAGAGGTGGAAGGAGACCGACACTTCTTGAGGGGGGATAGATTGCACCCAATAGTTCTCTTTTGTTTTTTTATGCTATACTATGCTTTTATGATTGTTTATTAATTTTTTGGTTATGGTGGTAATATGATTGAAGTGATGAACCGGATGGTATTTGGTTGGATGGAGTGTCTCCCCATGACCCGAGTGGTTTCAGTGGTATCAGAGCAAAGGGGGGAGAGAAGGTAAAAAATATTGAGAAAAATCAAAGAGAGGAAGGCTTTGCAAAAGAAAGAAAGAAGGTACGTGTAATTTTCTGATTTTTGTGAAAGAAAAAAATTTCAAGGCTTGGTTGAAGGTCTTTTTCAAAGTCACATCAAAGCATATATCCAAGGGGTAGAAGCTTTACCCAAAGCCTTAAACAAAGGCATAATACAAAGCTTAAAGCGAAGCTTTAAAAAGCTTAAGCTTAGCATAATTGGCGTTGAATTTTCGCCCATCAGGCTGCCCTAGAAACAAATGGCACCATCTTTTTCTTAGGGACTTGGCTCTCAATTCTGCACAACTGATTCGAAGACCCACTCCATTGGATGCGTCCAATGTGTCCTCTTGAATAAATCTTATACCTTATCTAAGGGGTTTTGTGGAAGATCCAAAGATTTGAATTTGAAGTTCTACTGAAATCAATGATGGGGAGAAAAATTACATCTTTGCTTTACTCAAAAAGGTCTAAAAAGATAAGAGGAGATTCATACACCAAGCTTCTTCAAGCTAAAACTTCATCAAAATCAACTTGAATTCGTCTGAATTTAGCCCAGCTTCGAACTGGAAATATTTTCTGTTTCTTATTTTGGTTTAGTTCAGAATATTACAATAGTTCAAAGTTGCAAGATTTTCAAATTTGGTTGTTTTACGCCTTCCCGAAGCTTAAATTCACTCTCGATTCTCAATATTTTGCTACCAGATGACCTTCCGACGCTTCGAGGCTACTTCAAGCACTTTGGTGATTGCATTGGATAGCCACACCACTCTTCTATCTACCACGGGATTCACGATCTTCAAAATTATATAAGTATTTCTAACTTTTTTCTATCTTTTATTACTTTCGAGTATTCATCATGATGCTGATTTACCTACACTTCCGTCTATTCAAAAGAACAACTCACTGCTTTGCAAGCACAATTGGTCAATGAACGCACTCATAGAATTGCATTAGAAGACCAATTGAAATCTCGTAAAATGCACAAACATGATATTGAGAAAGCGATAGTGATGATTGAGGATTCTATTCTTCGAACTATGAAAGAAACTTTAGATGCTTAAATGGCTCTGAAAGAATCTCGCATTAGTCGCAAGGCTTTCTCTTTTTAAAATTTTGATGGAAAGAAGAACGCACGCACTATTTTAGCTTGGCTTAACCAATTTTATGACTATTTTTGGGAGAGAAATTTTTCGAAAAAGACAAGGTCAAGTGTGCTATAAATTATTTGATTCAGAATGCTGCTTTTAATGGTGGAATGCTACCAAGAACGGGCAACATAAACCTCGTACTTTGGGAGGATTTTCAGCACAAAATTAAGAGACACTTTTTACCTCCTCAGTACAAGGCCAAAGCCCAATAGCATTGGGACACTCTTAGATAGTTGAAAGGGGAGGATGTCCAAACTTACATCAAAAAAATTTAGAATTCTCTCATTCAAATGCAATCTGTAGAAAAAGTACATGAAAAGAATCTTAAAAGGAAGTTTATCTCAGGGTTGGATCCAAAGATTAGAGCAGAGGTTAATATGTTTCGTCCTCATACTCTTGCCTCTGCTAAATCTCTTACTTTAAATTGTGAAAAGAAAAATGGTGTACCCAGATTCCAACAGGAGAATTGTACTAAACTCTCCAAAGATTCGACATCTTCTAGTGGTTTTGATAGGCATTCTTCATTCAAACGACCTTTTAACAAGGGTCAAGATCAAAGAAGCTAGCAATTCAACAACAATAAAGCAAAGATTGGCAACAATAATAATGGGGCGAGTAAAGAACCAAAGAAGACCGATGTTCCAGATTCAGATGAAAAAGCAACGAATGTTCGATGTTACACTTGCCACCATCAAAGGGGACACTATGCTATTAAGTGTCCAAATGATGACAACAACAACAAGCCAATTGCACGGCTTAACATGGTGGATGGAGATGAAGACACTAGCACTAGAGATGATGATGATGCTTACGAGACGACGACTATGATCCAGAGTCTAATGGTAACGAGTTCAATAGTAAATCTGATCAAGAAGGTACTTCTAATCTTGATCCTCATTCTTTTTCAACACACACTTTACTTAAAATGAAAGGAAAAATTCAAGATAAAGAAATCATAATCTTTCATGATGATGATAGTACACATGATTTTATTTCTAAACATATTGCACATGCTCTTTATCTTAATATGATTCCTTCTCGTTTTAAAGTACAGGTTGCTTTTCAAAACCAAAAGTATAATTACACTAAGAAAGTGAAGAATCTTACTTTGTCTATTGCACAATTTTCTGATGAACGTACTGTCTTAGTAGTAGCTGTTGAAAGAACGGTAGAGGAGGAGGAGACACACACACAGGAGCAAACCCTAAAGTATATTGCAAACCCTAACCATAGAAGGAAGCCATGTCCACTCTCACACAAAGCATAATGCACTAATCCATAATCCACACAACACACAATGAGTTGTGTCCACACTCTACTAACCCTAGCTAATGTCCACACACTATGACCAGCTGGACACGCGGTCATTTATGTCTCACACATGTTCCTACCTAATCTGCCAGCACATAGCATAGCTGGCTCACACTGACATCGAGCTTGAATCTCAACAGCCCCTCTCAAGCTCATGATGTACTGCCGATGAAGATGTAGATGAGCTTGGGATATCAAGACTCTCAACACTCCCCCTCAAGCTCATCCCATGTACTCCCAACATAGTCCGGAAGTACTCAAACTTCTCTCTGCTAAGTGGCTTCGTGAAGATATCAGCCACCTGCTCATCAGTCTTCACATAGTGAAGATCAACTGTACCATCCAGCACCTTTTCTCTGACAAAGTGATAATGGACCTCTATGTGTTTGGTCCTCGTATGAAACACTGGATTCTTTGCCAACTGTATACTGCTCATGTTGTCACAATGAATGACAACTTTGCCACCAATAGGCTCACATAAATCTGCCAAGAGACTCTTTAACCATATAGCCTCACAAGTAGCAATGGCTGCTCCTCTGTACTCAGCCTCTGTACTGGACAAAGCAACTGTAGGTTGCTTTTTGCTACTCCAACTCACCACGGCACTTCCAAGTGTAAAAGCATATCCACTAGTAGATCTCCTGTCATATGCGCTACCTGCCCAATCAGCATCTGTGTAGCCATGTATGTCCAAGCTTTTACCACTCTCATAGAATAAACCATAATGTGCTGTGGTTTTCACATATCTCATGATGCGTCTCACTGCATCCAAATGTGGTTTCCTGGGGCTCTGCATAAATTGGCTGACTAGCCCCACTGCATAACTCAAGTCCGGGCGTGTGATAGTCATGTATATGAGACTACCAACCATCTTTCTGTACATAGAAGGATCATCCAATTCCTCGCCATAATTAGCCCGCAACTTTACATTTTGCTCCAATGGTGTACTCATAGGCTTACACCCTGTCATGCCATACTTTGCCAACATATCCAAGGCATATTGGCGCTGTACTAACCAAGTACCTGCATGATCTTTCACCACTTCAATGCCAAGGAAATATCTCAACTCACCAAGATCTTTCATGTCAAATTGCCCACTCAAAGCTTTCTTGACATGCATCACATCTGCACTATGATCACCTGTAATAATCAAGTCATCCACATAGATGACTAGTAAAACAATCCCATGCTGTGTCTTCTTCACATACAGTGAAGAATCTGCTGTAGAAATCTGAAAACCAAGTGAGATAAGATATCTGCTCATCTTATCACTCCAAGCACGTGGTGCTTGCTTCAGACCATACAATGCCTTTTTCAACCTGCATACGTGAGTGGGATATCTAGGGTGTACATACCCTTCTGGCTGTGCCATGTATGCTTCCTCTTGTAGATCTCCATTCAGAAATGCATTCTTAACATCCATCTGATGCATTTCCCAGCCATTAGCTGCAGCCATAGCAATGACTGCTCTCACTGTGCCCATCTTAGCCACTGGACTAAACGTCTCATCATAATCCAAACCTTGGGTCTGTGCATAACCTTTTGCTACCAATCTTGCTTTGTGTCTCTCAATAGAACCATCAGATTTGCACTTTACTTTGTAAACCCATTTACATCCAATAACATTCTTGTCCTTTGGTAATGCAACCAAGTCCCATGTATCATTATGGACTAATGCGTCCATCTCCACATCCATTGCCTTTTCCCATACATGCTCTCCAATAGCCTCTGTATAGCATGTAGGTTCCACATGCTTCACCATAGATGTCATGTATGCATAGTGCATAGCAAAATCTCTGTATGTCAACCTGTCAACAGGATATCTGACCCTCTGGGATCTCCGCAATGCATGCGGGTCACTCTGTACACCTGTGACTCTAGCATGTGGTGGCACATATCTGTCCTGTCTAGCACCAGGTGTGCGTAAAACAGGTATGCCAAGCTCCTCATCCAAACTTTCAGAACTGGATGACTCATATCCTGTGATTCCAATTCCTTCGACTTTCTTTTTGCCTTTATCCATAGCACTACTCCCAGTGCTTACACTCTCATGCCTCAAACGTCCTGACCATGGACGTACATTGCTGCTCTCAGCTTCTGCTGCTGGCCCAAACATAGTAGTAGAACTAGAACTTGCTTGTGGTGGCAAGTTCACATGTACATCAGCCTCAAGTGACTCAATAACACCCTCATCTTTTGCTTTATACCAACTAGCAAGCTCATCAAACACCACATCACGTGAGATGACCACTTGTCTAGTTTGTGGATTATAACACTTGTAGGCTTTTCGATCCTGTGCATATCCCACAAATATACATTTCTCTGCCTTAGGATCCAACTTCCTTCTTCTTTCATCAGGCACATGCACATAAGCTATGCATCCAAAAACTTTAAGATGTCCAATGTCTGGCCTGTAACCTGTGAGCCGCATCTCTGGCGTGCTTCCATGAATGGCTGCTGTAGGTGTTTTGTTCAATACGTATACTGCAGTAGCACATGCTTCTGCCCAATAGTAATCTGGCATGCTCTTTTCATTAAGCATCGCCCTTGCCACTTCACATATAACTCTATTCTTTCTCTCAGCCACACCATTCTGCTGAGGTGTATACTTGCATGTCAATTGTCTCCTTATTCCATGCTTCCTCAAGAAATGCTCAAAAGCTTTTGAGGTGTATTCACCACCTCCATCTGTCCTCAGACATTTAATCCAACAGCCATACTGCTTTTCTGCAAAAGCTTTGAAATCCATGAATTTTTCCAATACTTCACTCTTCTCCCTGAGAAAGTATATCCATGTCATCCTGCTAAAGTCATCAATGAATGTAACATAGTATAAGCTGCCTTTGATAGATGGGTTTTGTGCAGGACCCCATACATCACTGTGCACGATCTCAAGTGGCCTGTTACTCATATTTCCTTCTCTAGGAAATCTCAATCTTGCCTTCTTCCCAAACTGACAGGCTTCACAAACATGCATATGTCCATCATATTTGAACCTAGGCAATCCATTGACAATGCCTCTTGTTTGCATGTTCTTTAATCTCTGTATATTTACATGGCCAATCCTCTTGTGCCACATATCAATGTCCTGTACCACATTCCTGCTCTTTGAGAACATGGCTGATTTTAGCTCAGGAATTCCAGCATCCAGCTTAAACAGTCTTCCTTCTTTCTTGCCTTTAGCAATCACTCTACATCCATGTTTAAAGTCTTCAACGAAGCATCCATGCTCATTGAATCTAACCTGTAATCCCTGTTCCACCATTTGACCAACTGAGGCCAAGCTTTTAGTGATCGAAGGCACATACAGCACATCTGACATAGACTTTGTCTGACCATTATGCATGACCAATGGTACACTTCCAACATGTGTAATGACATGCTGGGTATCATCACCTGTTTCCACATAGCCTTTGACATCCATTGGCTTCATGTGCTCAAACCATTCACCATGGCATGTCATATGATTTGATGCTCCTGAGTCCATGTACCATGTATCATCATTCTCAGCATTTGTTGTCATAGAACCCACAACATGCTTCATGGCAAACAAATGATTTGCAGTTCCATCATTGCTACTTGATGCATAGTTGCCACCATGTTGTGCATAGTTTCCACCATAATGACCACCACGTTGTGCTCTTCCCCCTCTCAAATCATTCTGTTTGCGAAAGCAATCTCTCGCCATATGACCATATTTTCCACAATAATGGCATTCCACATCTTGCATAGAATTTTGTTGGCCTTGCCAACGTCCTCTTCCACGGGGGTTACCTCTGCCTCTTTGTGGTGCATATCCACGACCACCTCGAGCACCATAAGAAGGCTGAAAATTCTATTGTGGAGGCCTATCCTGCCATCCACGACCATTACCACCACGTCCACGTGATGCGAATCTCCCCCTGCCTCTAAAGCCTCTCTGCGAGTAAAATGCCTGATTTCTGCCATCATCATGGCTAGTAGATGCATCCAGAAATGAATCACTGAGCTTGATTTCCTCAACCAATAAGAGTGAAACCAACTCATCGAAGTCAGGTAGACCTGTACTCCTCACTGAGATAGATGTATCAAAGGATTTGTATTCCTTGCCAAGACCACGCAAGGTAATATCGACCAAATCATCATCAGGCATGGGGGCATTTATTGTGGCCAATGCATCTGCAAACTTCTTGATTTCTTGCACATAATCATGTATGCTCCTTTTATTCCTTTTCACATTGTGTATCTGCTGTCGCAGTTGAGACTTGCGAGCACTCGTATCTGTATCAAACATTTTGACCAAAGTATCCCATGCATCTTTGGGATTCTCAGCATCCTGAATGTGTATGAGCATAGCATCAGATATACATATAGACAAATAATGCAGCACTTTGAATGCTCTCTCTGACCATTGCTTATGAGCAATAAGCTGCTGCTGTGTAGGTTGCCGAGGTAGCT
Source organism: Cibotium barometz (assembly GCF_041138505.1). Classification (NCBI taxonomy): domain Eukaryota; kingdom Viridiplantae; phylum Streptophyta; class Polypodiopsida; order Cyatheales; family Cibotiaceae; genus Cibotium; species Cibotium barometz. The sequence continues at coordinate 40,390,394 of NC_141068.1, forward strand.
CAGGCTCTGGCTCAGCACCTGTAATGAGATTCCAAAATCCTTTTCCTTTCAAGAAACTCTTTATCCTGTACTTCCATGCCTGGAAGTTCTTCCTATCCAGCTTTTCACCAACAATCTGAACTGGATTGTCCGACATGTTGCTCAATGCGTACACCTTCTGCACACTTCAAATCTGTAAATGAGCCTTCCTCAGCTCAACCACACTCCAATTAATGTTCCAGATACTCCAAGGTAGCCAACAAACTCCAAATTTGATGTAGAAAATCAACCTGTAAGCATCCAAGACGAACTGTCTCACTCAGTGCGGGATACACTGTATTGACACGCCTTCCAAGGCTCCAGATCGCAATGTAATGGTGCAATCAAGTATAGGCAACTTGCATTGACACCTAATGAACCTCAATGTTGAGTATCAACTCCATCTGACATGTATAATTATCAATTTTTGAAAACCCCTTTTTCTGTTTTTGGAAAAACCAGAAAAACCAGAAAAACCAGTAATGATTTGGCTCTAATTCCTTCAATATTTCACCAAATTGAGCAACCAGGCATTCATTGGCTTAGCAATAGTGTCCATCAACTCCATGTAAGAGGAATTTGTCCAATTGTAAAACACCAAAGATTAATTGCTCGATTAAAATGCTCTGTTTCTCTGCAACCAGTGGACAGCCTGTTTTAATCAGCTCATTCCCAGCTCAATTAAGCATCATTGACCAAACAAATCACATAGCCCTCTTCTCCAAGATGTAAAGCATCCAATTGCTAAGAAATTTGTGGAATATATCAAGCACCAAGTGATAAATCGACCTCCTCGTAGTGAAAAAACCAGATTTCTGCCCTGTTTCCTCTGTATGAGCTGCGCCGCCTGCAATAGAGCTCTTTGGGAGTGATGAACTTGCTATTTGATGATGATAATAGATGCCCAACACACCTAGGCACATGTGCAATCCACCAAAGCTTTGATTTTTGCCAAATACATGCTCCAAATGCTTCAATTTTGGGCTTCTTTTTCACTGTTTTGTGTGAGCTCAAAAAACCAGTAATTTCACTCAATTAAATACATCCAAATTGCTCCAAACTTTGTTCAAGGCTTGCTCATGGGTTGCCAATACATCCCTCTTTGACAAATGCATATGTCTTTTGCCAGAATCACACGTATTTCCACCATACATCAATGTTGCCAAGCTTTAATGGAAAGCTTCAAAAACCAAAATTTTGCTTTGCTTTGATTTGCTCTAAAATGCTTTGCTTTTGCCTGTTTCACCTGCAATCCGCTCAAGGATGTTTAGAAGACCTTACTCGGTAGGCCTAGCTCTCAGATCTGATAAGATTCGGTGTGCTCCAAGCTTCACAGCTCCAATGGCAGCTTCACAGCTTCTTCTCTTCCCTCTTCACTCACTCACTCATAAACCCTAATAAACAGCACAAGGCTCTGATACCATGTTGAAAGAACGGTAGAGGAGGAGGAGACACACACACAGGAGCAAACCCTAAAGTATATTGCAAACCCTAACCATAGACGGAAGCCATGTCCACTCTCACACAAAGCATAATGCACTAATCCATAATCCACACAACACACAATGAGTTGTGTCCACACTCTACTAACCCTAGCTAATGTCCACACACTATGACCAGCTGGACACGCGGTCATTTATGTCTCACACATGTTCCTACCTAATCTGCCAGCACATAGCATAGCTGGCTCACACTGACATCGAGCTTGAATCTCAACAGTAGCACCTTTGCATGGTATTGACATGATTTTGGGAATGCCTTTTTGACATCAATACACACCACATATTGATTATGCAAAGCACATAATGTCTTTTATACATCATGGTAAGAATGTTTATTTACAAGGAATTTTTTAAGGTGAGGATCGACCACTTTTGAGCCATACTTAGGCCAAAAGGGCTTTGAGGAAGAGGGAGAAAACTTTTTTAATTTTGGTTAACTAGCTTAGTGTTGAAGAACCACCTCCCAGGGATACGTCCCATGACTCTTTCCTTTCTAAATTTTATGAATGTTTCCTCAATGAGTTACCTCTTGGACTTCCTAGTGCACGTCCTGAAGATCATCACATAGACATTATTCCTGGAAGTGCACCGCCTTGTAGAGCACCTTATAGAGTTAACCCTCTTGAGCAAATATAAATTCAGACTCAAATTGAGGAATTTCTTTCTCGAGGATTTATTAGACCAAGTAGTTCATATGGAGCACCGGTCCTTCTTGTAAAAAAGAAAAATGGTACTTATTGTATGTGTGTAGACTACAGGGCTCTCAACAAAAACACTATCAAGAATAGATTTCTAATTCCTAGAGTTGATGATCTACTTTTGATAAATTAAGGGGAGCTAATGTCACTTTAGCAAAATTAACCTAAAATCTAGATATCATCAAGTAAGAATGATCGAGCAAGATATCTATAAAACTGCTTTTAAAACTCAAAGTTTTTAGTGATACCATTCGGTCTTACTAATACTCTTGCGACTTTTAGTCGTATAATGAATACGATCTTGTGGTTTTCTTTTTTGATGATATCTTAGTTTTTAGTAAATCTAAAGAAGAGCATGAAAAACACTTGGAAATTGTATTTAATTTGCTCAAGGAAAATGAACTTTACCTTAATCCCGAAAAGAGTAGTTTCTTCCAAAGTGAGATTGAGTATTTGGTCCCAATAAATTAGAAACTATTACAAAATGGCCGAGACCCAAGAATCTTCATGAATTAGGATCTTTTCTAGGGTTGTGTAGCTATTATCACGAATTTGTTTGTAATTTTGCATATAAGGCACACTATCTCACTGAACTTCTCAAGAAAACCAAACCTTATGAATGGACTGAACTTCAAAAGAAATCTTTTCTTGCATTAAAATATGCACTTACTCATGCACTTGTGTTACAATTACCTGATTTTTCACATCCTTTCTTTGTGGTTGTAACCGATGCTAGTTGTAATAAGGACATTAGTATTGTATTAATGCAAGATGGTCGTCCTATTGTTTTCGAGAGTAGAAAATTTTATCCTGCTGAAAGTAAGTATAGCACCTATGACATGGAGTTATCAGTTGTAGTCCATGCATTAAAAATTTAGAAACATTATTTGATGGACTTAGAGTTTCTTATAAAAATTGATTTAGCAGAGTATCAAACACTTGCTTTCTCAACCACTTATTTCGGATAGACATATTAAATGGGCAGCTTTTATTCAAAGTTTTCAGCCTATTATTCAATACCAACCTGGTAAAGAAAATGTGATTGTTGATGCTTTGAGTAGAAGACCTTCCATTAAAAATATTTTTGTGATTGAGGATACATCTTTTGACTCTATGCGTGAGACTTATGACCAAGACTTTGACTTTACTGGCATTTGGTCTAGATTGAGAGAAAATCATTGGACCCCTTTTGTTGAGTATTCCTATGATGATGGATATCTTTTCTTCCAGAAAAGATTATGCATTAGTTGACCCTTTAAACATTCTATTTTAGAGGAATTACATGAGCCACCTTATGCGGGGCATCGAGGTGTTTCATCTACATTCCAGACTATCTCTAGTGACTTTTATTGGCCTAAAATGAAATATGATGTAGCTAAATTTTATTTCTAAATGTGATGTTTGTCAAAAAGTGAAAAGTTATAAGGGTAAGAAACTTGGTTTACTTATGCCTCTTCCTATTCCTAAGGCTCCTTGGGAACAGATTTCTATGGATTTTATTCATTGGTTTTTCCTTGACTACGAGCCATAATGATATGATTTGGACCATTGTTGATAGGTTTAGCAAACAAGCATATTTCCTTCCTTGTAATAAAAAGACTCTTACTGCACATCAAGCTGCACACTTGTTTATTAAACACATTTTCACACATCATGGTTTACCACACAAGTGATTATTTCTGATAGAGATTCTAAGTTTTGCAGTGATTTCTAGACTACATTGTTTGATAATCTAGACACTAAATTGGATTTTTCCATTGCATTTCATCCTGAATCTAATGGTCAAACAAAAGTGACAAATAGCACAATATTGGATTTACTTCGTGCATATGTTTCATCATAACTTAAACAATGGGATAAGTATATCCATATTTTACAATTTGCATATAATAACACACGGCATTCATGCACTAGAAAAGCACCTTTTGCAATTATGTATGGCAAATTTTTACCTACTCCTATCACTCGTTTATCACACACTATTGAAGCTACATATAAATTCACCACCATTGATTTCACTTCCATTCATGATCATGTTCATAAGGCTATTTTTAATGCACAAGAGAAATACACTAAACAAGCTAATAAGAAAAGAAAGCACATGGTTTCAAGAAGGTCAATATGTTTTGCTTCGTATTATTGAAAAGAGACATCTTAAAAGTGTTGAGACTAACCCTGTTGTTAAGTTAGCTCCTCGTTTTTATGGTCCTTTTCAAATTACTCACATAAGATTAATGACCTAGCATATAGGCTTTCACTTCCTTCTCATTGGAGAATTCATAATTCTTTCATACCAGTCTTTTAAGACCTTATAGGGGACCAATCCCTACACACCCTATATATGAGGAAGCACCTAGTCTTGTTGACCAAGTAGAAGAACTTCAACCTGAGGCTATTATTGACCATGAGGCCACTACTACTCGCACAGGTACTGTATATAATAGATATCTTTTGACCTTCAAAAATCATCCTCGCAAAAAATGCTAAATGGATACCTGAGTAGTTTTTCAGTGCCTATCCCGACATCATCCAATCTTACTTTCAAACACAGGCCAGTTTTGATATGATGCGACTGAGGACAGTTGCTATCACGGACAAGAGGGATGTCACGATTTTTCCGTCCATCTTTTTGTGGTTAATTGGGGATGCCTAATTATCACTATGCTCATAGCATGGCACTTGGGTGATTCCAAATATTCCATCTGTAGGACATATGAAATTAGGAATGGCTAGAACTAAGTGTTGGATTTGTTACTTATGTGTTGTCGTGGACTTTTTGCATGTGTTGCTAACTTGTAGTGTGTTTGAATGGACAACCTTGTAGGTTGGTGAGATTGATGGGATTTGTGCCCATAAGCTGGAATGTCTAGGATGTGATGGCAGTGATATGGTGTGAGCTATTACCGGGATGGTTCTCACTTTGGTATTTTTGCCATAGTATCTACTACGAGATTTTGTATTGTTGTTGGTTGCCCCATTTTGATGTATTCGGGTGTGGACCTATTAAGCCACCCACTTTTGTTATATTGGGCATGGACTTATTTATTTGCATGTGAATTAGTCCTTGGGGTTCTTTTTGTAATTCTCCTTTAGTGGTTAGATAGGAAAACTTTACCTAAGCTTGTGTCAAAAGCCCCATTTTTGTAAAGGCAAGCCCATGCATAAGCGTGCATCTATTTTTGGCTTATGGGCCATTTTTATTAATAAAGCATAAATACTCAAGAGGTGGAAGGAGGCTGACACTTCTTGAGGGGGAATAGATTGCACCCAATAGTTCTCTTTTGTGTTTTTATGCTATACTATGCTTTTATGATTGTTTATTAATTTTTTGGTTATGCTAATATGATTGAAGTGATGAACCAGATGGTATTTGGTTGGATTGAGTGTCTCCCCATGATCCGAGGGGTTTCATTCAGTCATTTGAGGACTATGAACATGGTAATAAAAGTGCACCCTACCACTTTGATTTGTTTTGCCCTAATTATTCCAACTGGGGTTGGACTCTTCTTTGATCAACCATGCGAATCTAGAACGGAGTCAGTTGCATGTCCATGAGATTCCTAGATTTTTTGCTAGGCTTTTTAGCTAGGTTGTATGATATTATGTTCACTCATGATCCTCCATCCAGGATGAGCCTCGCCACTATCTCTACTCTGATCTTTATGGTCACCTCCAGAACGAATGCGCAATATCATTACTAATGTAGAGCACCTCTTTTGGGGCATCCCTTTGAGTGTCCTTGATTGCATCGGTGAGAGAAATCCTTAACATATCCAAAGTAATGTTACCCCAATGAGATTTGATCATGTCCATTTGGTGTGCATCGGCATTCATTCGTTCACTATTTGCCCACTAATGTCTTGAAGAGGTACTCTATCTTGTTGTATAGCCCTTGAACTTTGCCCATATTCAACAATGGAATGTGGATGATTGTGTTGCAGATATGGTGATAAGAGGTCTTTGGTCGCCTGAAGAAGATGACAAGTTGAAAAGCACTTTGCTAGATAGCCCATCACCTTAATGCATCGACGTAGAGCGACGTACGTTGTGAGACTATTCGCTAGCGAGATGGATGGCCTAACTCTAGAAACTTGCCAATTTAGCATGGCCCCAAATGTGTATTCATATAGTCGTCTGATGAGAAGCTATTTTAGCCTCCCCTTACCCCAGCCACCCCAGGCTCCTGGCAGAGCTTGGTGGTGATGGCGATGGTCTACGCTAGTGTAGACCATCGCCAAGCTCTGCCGGGAGCCTGGGGTGGCTGGGGTAAGGGGAGATCATGCCATTGTCTAGCCACACAAAGCGAAGGTGATGATGAAGTTGTGCTCGTTGTTGACAAAGGTGACGATGAAGTTGTGCTTGATGAGAGCCTCGGCAAGCCACACCATGGGATTGATTTGGCCTTGGATAGGGTATGGTATCATCACCGCATGAAGCTTTCTGCTATTACGATCATGACTGTTGTTTTTGTTCGTGGGGTTGAAGAAGAAAGATGGGTGGCTAGCAGGCTTTCGGCCATGGCTTCAGCTTGAGAGGGCAAGATACGGTTGCCATGGCCAAGCTATAATGAATGTGTATGCGTGAGAGCGAATGTTTGCAAAGGTGCGCGTGTGTGATGGAGGGAGAAATTGTGTGCAACAGTGTGTGATGGAGAGACCATGACCCTCACCTTGCCCCCGTGCAGACCATCGCCAGGCTCTGCCGGGAGCCTGGGGTGGCTCGAGCAACGGGGGCAAGGTGAGGGTTTGTCCACGAGTTTAGAACGCTTAAATAATTTGAAATAAGCAGGGTGCTTTGGTTGGAAACTAGACCACAAGTAGTTTTGCAGACCATTGCAGCTACATCCTATGGCAATAAGATCTCAATTACCAGTACATTTCAATTGTTGCTCAATTGTCTCTGCCACATACAACAATTCAGCTGCAGTCATCTCCGTCTACAAATTTGTCAAAAGCTTTTGGATGGCTAGCAGGTGCCGGCCAGCCTCCCAATTTAACTAGTTTTTTATTTTCTTTTGGATTTTCTACCTACCCGGCTTAGAATTGGAACGCTGCTGTAGCCTTGAAAGGAGGGTATCCTTTAGACAAAGCGTATAGAAAAGGTAGTAAAAAGTTAACCCTTACAAGGTCGCTTTCTGGAAAAAATGGTAGCCGTCTCCTTATAGCCCTCCTTAACGAGTCTTTATGTCAAAAATGGTGGTTTAATCATCTCTAAATGGAAACCCTCTCAACAAAGTGATCCAACACTTAACCAATTTATCTCACAACACAACACGGTTCCTTTTATGGCTAATAGCCACAACCGTTGTGGTCCACAATAGGAGCACACAATGAAGACGTACGTACACATGAGACAAACAAGATTCTTTTAAGATGGTTTCTCTTTATTATTCACATTACAAACCAAAAAGAAATTACTTCCCTTTTAAGATGGTTTCTCTTTATCATTCTCACAATTGCTGTTAGGTGCTTAGGAGACAATTATAAAAACCAAAAAGAAACTTCTCTTCTGTTTGTCGATCTACTATTAAGATTTGGGGATAAATATGAAATGCATAAGTGTGCATCTATTTTGGCTTATGGGCTATTTTCATTAATAAAGCATAAATACTCAAGAGGTGGAAGGAGACCGACACTTCTTGAGGGGGGATAGATTGCACCCAATAGTTCTCTTTTGTTTTTTTATGCTATACTATGCTTTTATGATTGTTTATTAATTTTTTGGTTATGGTGGTAATATGATTGAAGTGATGAACCGGATGGTATTTGGTTGGATGGAGTGTCTCCCCATGACCCGAGTGGTTTCAGTGGTATCAGAGCAAAGGGGGGAGAGAAGGTAAAAAATATTGAGAAAAATCAAAGAGAGGAAGGCTTTGCAAAAGAAAGAAAGAAGGTACGTGTAATTTTCTGATTTTTGTGAAAGAAAAAAATTTCAAGGCTTGGTTGAAGGTCTTTTTCAAAGTCACATCAAAGCATATATCCAAGGGGTAGAAGCTTTACCCAAAGCCTTAAACAAAGGCATAATACAAAGCTTAAAGCGAAGCTTTAAAAAGCTTAAGCTTAGCATAATTGGCGTTGAATTTTCGCCCATCAGGCTGCCCTAGAAACAAATGGCACCATCTTTTTCTTAGGGACTTGGCTCTCAATTCTGCACAACTGATTCGAAGACCCACTCCATTGGATGCGTCCAATGTGTCCTCTTGAATAAATCTTATACCTTATCTAAGGGGTTTTGTGGAAGATCCAAAGATTTGAATTTGAAGTTCTACTGAAATCAATGATGGGGAGAAAAATTACATCTTTGCTTTACTCAAAAAGGTCTAAAAAGATAAGAGGAGATTCATACACCAAGCTTCTTCAAGCTAAAACTTCATCAAAATCAACTTGAATTCGTCTGAATTTAGCCCAGCTTCGAACTGGAAATATTTTCTGTTTCTTATTTTGGTTTAGTTCAGAAAATTACAATAGTTCAAAGTTGCAAGATTTTCAAATTTGGTTGTTTTACGCCTTCCCGAAGCTTAAATTCACTCTCGATTCTCAATATTTTGCTACCAGATGACCTTCCGACGCTTCGAGGCTACTTCAAGCACTTTGGTGATTGCATTGGATAGCCACACCACTCTTCTATCTACCACGGGATTCACGATCTTCAAAATTATATAAGTATTTCTAACTTTTTTCTATCTTTTATTACTTTCGAGTATTCATCATGATGCTGATTTACCTACACTTCCGTCTATTCAAAAGAACAACTCACTGCTTTGCAAGCACAATTGGTCAATGAACGCACTCATAGAATTGCATTAGAAGACCAATTGAAATCTCGTAAAATGCACAAACATGATATTGAAAGCGATAGTGATGATTGAGGATTCTATTCTTCGAACTATGAAAGAAACTTTAGATGCTTAAATGGCTCTGAAAGAATCTCGCATTAGTCGCAAGGCTTTCTCTTTTTAAAATTTTGATGGAAAGAAGAACGCACGCACTATTTTAGCTTGGCTTAACCAATTTTATGACTATTTTTGGGAGAGAAATTTTTCGAAAAAGACAAGGTCAAGTGTGCTATAAATTATTTGATTCAGAATGCTGCTTTTAATGGTGGAATGCTACCAAGAACGGGCAACATAAACCTCGTACTTTGGGAGGATTTTCAGCACAAAATTAAGAGACACTTTTTACCTCCTCAGTACAAGGCCAAAGCCCAATAGCATTGGGACACTCTTAGATAGTTGAAAGGGGAGGATGTCCAAACTTACATCAAAAAAATTTAGAATTCTCTCATTCAAATGCAATCTGTAGAAAAAGTACATGAAAAGAATCTTAAAAGGAAGTTTATCTCAGGGTTGGATCCAAAGATTAGAGCAGAGGTTAATATGTTTCGTCCTCATACTCTTGCCTCTGCTAAATCTCTTACTTTAAATTGTGAAAAGAAAAATGGTGTACCCAGATTCCAACAGGAGAATTGTACTAAACTCTCCAAAGATTCGACATCTTCTAGTGGTTTTGATAGGCATTCTTCATTCAAACGACCTTTTAACAAGGGTCAAGATCAAAGAAGCTAGCAATTCAACAACAATAAAGCAAAGATTGGCAACAATAATAATGGGGCGAGTAAAGAACCAAAGAAGACCGATGTTCCAGATTCAGATGAAAAAGCAACGAATGTTCGATGTTACACTTGCCACCATCAAAGGGGACACTATGCTATTAAGTGTCCAAATGATGACAACAACAACAAGCCAATTGCACGGCTTAACATGGTGGATGGAGATGAAGACACTAGCACTAGAGATGATGATGATGCTTACGAGACGACGACTATGATCCAGAGTCTAATGGTAACGAGTTCAATAGTAAATCTGATCAAGAAGGTACTTCTAATCTTGATCCTCATTCTTTTTCAACACACACTTTACTTAAAATGAAAGGAAAAATTCAAGATAAAGAAATCATAATCTTTCATGATGATGATAGTACACATGATTTTATTTCTAAACATATTGCACATGCTCTTTATCTTAATATGATTCCTTCTCGTTTTAAAGTACAGGTTGCTTTTCAAAACCAAAAGTATAATTACACTAAGAAAGTGAAGAATCTTACTTTGTCTATTGCACAATTTTCTGATGAACGTACTGTCTTAGTAGTAGCTGTTGAAAGAACGGTAGAGGAGGAGGAGACACACACACAGGAGCAAACCCTAAAGTATATTGCAAACCCTAACCATAGAAGGAAGCCATGTCCACTCTCACACAAAGCATAATGCACTAATCCATAATCCACACAACACACAATGAGTTGTGTCCACACTCTACTAACCCTAGCTAATGTCCACACACTATGACCAGCTGGACACGCGGTCATTTATGTCTCACACATGTTCCTACCTAATCTGCCAGCACATAGCATAGCTGGCTCACACTGACATCGAGCTTGAATCTCAACAGCCCCTCTCAAGCTCATGATGTACTGCCGATGAAGATGTAGATGAGCTTGGGATATCAAGACTCTCAACACTCCCCCTCAAGCTCATCCCATGTACTCCCAACATAGTCCGGAAGTACTCAAACTTCTCTCTGCTAAGTGGCTTCGTGAAGATATCAGCCACCTGCTCATCAGTCTTCACATAGTGAAGATCAACTGTACCATCCAGCACCTTTTCTCTGACAAAGTGATAATGGACCTCTATGTGTTTGGTCCTCGTATGAAACACTGGATTCTTTGCCAACTGTATACTGCTCATGTTGTCACAATGAATGACAACTTTGCCACCAATAGGCTCACATAAATCTGCCAAGAGACTCTTTAACCATATAGCCTCACAAGTAGCAATGGCTGCTCCTCTGTACTCAGCCTCTGTACTGGACAAAGCAACTGTAGGTTGCTTTTTGCTACTCCAACTCACCACGGCACTTCCAAGTGTAAAAGCATATCCACTAGTAGATCTCCTGTCATATGCGCTACCTGCCCAATCAGCATCTGTGTAGCCATGTATGTCCAAGCTTTTACCACTCTCATAGAATAAACCATAATGTGCTGTGGTTTTCACATATCTCATGATGCGTCTCACTGCATCCAAATGTGGTTTCCTGGGGCTCTGCATAAATTGGCTGACTAGCCCCACTGCATAACTCAAGTCCGGGCGTGTGATAGTCATGTATATGAGACTACCAACCATCTTTCTGTACATAGAAGGATCATCCAATTCCTCGCCATAATTAGCCCGCAACTTTACATTTTGCTCCAATGGTGTACTCATAGGCTTACACCCTGTCATGCCATACTTTGCCAACATATCCAAGGCATATTGGCGCTGTACTAACCAAGTACCTGCATGATCTTTCACCACTTCAATGCCAAGGAAATATCTCAACTCACCAAGATCTTTCATGTCAAATTGCCCACTCAAAGCTTTCTTGACATGCATCACATCTGCACTATGATCACCTGTAATAATCAAGTCATCCACATAGATGACTAGTAAAACAATCCCATGCTGTGTCTTCTTCACATACAGTGAAGAATCTGCTGTAGAAATCTGAAAACCAAGTGAGATAAGATATCTGCTCATCTTATCACTCCAAGCACGTGGTGCTTTCTTCAGACCATACAATGCCTTTTTCAACCTGCATACGTGAGTGGGATATCTAGGGTGTACATACCCTTCTGGCTGTGCCATGTATGCTTCCTCTTGTAGATCTCCATTCAGAAATGCATTCTTAACATCCATCTGATGCATTTCCCAGCCATTAGCTGCAGCCATAGCAATGACTGCTCTCACTGTGCCCATCTTAGCCACTGGACTAAACGTCTCATCATAATCCAAACCTTGGGTCTGTGCATAACCTTTTGCTACCAATCTTGCTTTGTGTCTCTCAATAGAACCATCAGATTTGCACTTTACTTTGTAAACCCATTTACATCCAATAACATTCTTGTCCTTTGGTAATGCAACCAAGTCCCATGTATCATTATGGACTAATGCGTCCATCTCCACATCCATTGCCTTTTCCCATACATGCTCTCCAATAGCCTCTGTATAGCATGTAGGTTCCACATGCTTCACCATAGATGTCATGTATGCATAGTGCATAGAAAAATCTCTGTATGTCAACCTGTCAACAGGATATCTGACCCTCTGGGATCTCCGCAATGCATGCGGGTCACTCTGTACACCTGTGACTCTAGCATGTGGTGGCACATATCTGTCCTGTCTAGCACCAGGTGTGCGTAAAACAGGTATGCCAAGCTCCTCATCCAAACTTTCAGAACTGGATGACTCATATCCTGTGATTCCAATTCCTTCGACTTTCTTTTTGCCTTTATCCATAGCACTACTCCCAGTGCTTACACTCTCATGCCTCAAACGTCCTGACCATGGACGTACACTGCTGCTCTCAGCTTCTGCTGCTGGCCCAAACATAGTAGTAGAACTAGAACTTGCTTGTGGTGGCAAGTTCACATGTACATCAGCCTCAAGTGACTCAATAACACCCTCATCTTTTGCTTTATACCAACTAGCAAGCTCATCAAACACCACATCACGTGAGATGACCACTTGTCTAGTTTGTGGATTATAACACTTGTAGGCTTTTCGATCCTGTGCATATCCCACAAATATACATTTCTCTGCCTTAGGATCCAACTTCCTTCTTCTTTCATCAGGCACATGCACATAAGCTATGCATCCAAAAACTTTAAGATGTCCAATGTCTGGCCTGTAACCTGTGAGCCGCATCTCTGGCGTGCTTCCATGAATGGCTGCTGTAGGTGTTTTGTTCAATATGTATACTGCAGTAGCACATGCTTCTGCCCAATAGTAATCTGGCATGCTCTTTTCATTAAGCATCGCCCTTGCCACTTCACATATAACTCTATTCTTTCTCTCAGCCACACCATTCTGCTGAGGTGTATACCTGCATGTCAATTGTCTCCTTATTCCATGCTTCCTCAAGAAATGCTCAAAAGCTTTTGAGGTGTATTCACCACCTCCATCTGTCCTCAGACATTTAATCCAACAGCCATACTGCTTTTTTGCAAAAGCTTTGAAATCCATGAATTTTTCCAATACTTCACTCTTCTCCCTGAGAAAGTATATCCATGTCATCCTGCTAAAGTCATCAATGAATGTAACATAGTATAAGCTGCCTTTGATAGATGGGTTTTGTGCAGGACCCCATACATCACTGTGCACGATCTCAAGTGGCCTGTTACTCATATTTCCTTCTCTAGGAAATCTCAATCTTGCCTGCTTCCCAAACTGACAGGCTTCACAAACATGCATATGTCCATCATATTTGAACCTAGGCAATCCATTGACAATGCCTCTTGTTTGCATGTTCTTTAATCTCTGTATATTTACATGGCCAATCCTCTTGTGCCACATATCAATGTCCTGTACCACATTCCTGCTCTTTGAGAACATGGCTGATTTTAGCTCAGGAATTCCAGCATCCAGCTTAAACAGTCTTCCTTCTTTCTTGCCTTTAGCAATCACTCTACATCCATGTTTAAAGTCTTCAACGAAGCATCCATGCTCATTGAATCTAACCTGTAATCCCTGTTCCACCATTTGACCAACTGAGGCCAAGCTTTTAGTGATCGAAGGCACATACAGCACATCTGACATAGACTTTGTCTGACCATTATGCATGACCAATGGTACACTTCCAACATGTGTAATGACATGCTGGGTATCATCACCTGTTTCCACATAGCCTTTGACATCCATTGGCTTCATGTGCTCAAACCATTCACCATGGCATGTCATATGATTTGATGCTCCTGAGTCCATGTACCATGTATCATCATTCTCAGCATTTTGTTGTCATAGAACCCACAACATGCTTCATGGCAAACAAATGATTTGCAGTTCCATCATTGCTACTTGATGCATAGTTGCCACCATGTTGTGCATAGTTTCCACCATAATGACCACCACGTTGTACTCTTCCCCCTCTCAAATCATTCTGTTTGCGAAAGCAATCTCTCGCCATATGACCATATTTTCCACAATAATGGCATTCCACATCTTGCATAGAATTTTGTTGGCCTTGCCAACGTCCTCTTCCACGGGGGTTACCTCTGCCTCTTTGTGGTGCATATCCACGACCACCTCGAGCACCATAAGAAGGCTGAAAATTCTGTTGTGGAGGCCTATCCTGCCATCCACGACCATTACCACCACGTCCACGTGATGCGAATCTCCCCCTGCCTCTAAAGCCTCTCTGCGAGTAAAATGCCTGATTTCTGCCATCATCATGGCTAGTAGATGCATCCAGAAATGAATCACTGAGCTTGATTTCCTCAACCAATAAGAGTGAAACCAACTCATCGAAGTCGGGTAGACCTGTACTCCTCACTGAGATAGATGTATCAAAGGATTTGTATTCCTTGCCAAGACCACGCAAGGTAATATCGACCAAATCATCATCAGGCATGGGGGCATTTATTGTGGCCAATGCATCTGCAAACTTCTTGATTTCTTGCACATAATCATGTATGCTCCTTTTATTCCTTTTCACATTGTGTATCTGCTGTCGCAGTTGAGACTTGCGAGCACTCGTATCTGTATCAAACATTTTGACCAAAGTATCCCATGCATCTTTGGGATTCTCAGCATCCTGAATGTGTATGAGCATAGCATCAGATATACATATAGACAAATAATGCAGCACTTTGAATGCTCTCTCTGACCATTGCTTATGAGCAATAAGCTGCTGCTGTGTAGGTTGCCGAGGTAGCTCAGGCTCTGGCTCAGCACCTGTAATGAGATTCCAAAATCCTTTTCCTTTCAAGAAACTCTTTATCCTGTACTTCCATGCCTGGAAGTTCTTCCTATCCAGCTTTTCACCAACAATCTGAACTGGATTGTCCGACATGTTGCTCAATGCGTACACCTTCTGCACACTTCAAATCTGTAAATGAGCCTTCCTCAGCTCAACCACACTCCAATTAATGTTCCAGATACTCCAAGGTAGCCAACAAACTCCAAATTTGATGTAGAAAATCAACCTGTAAGCATCCAAGACGAACTGTCTCACTCAGTGCGGGATACCCTGTATTGACACACCTTCCAAGGCTCCAGATCGCAATGTAATGGTGCAATCAAGTATAGGCAACTTGCATTGACACCTAATGAACCTCAATGTTGAGTATCAACTCCATCTGACATGTATAATTATCAATTTTTGAAAACCCCTTTTTCTGTTTTTGGAAAAACCAGAAAAACCAGAAAAACCAGTAATGATTTGGCTCTAATTCCTTCAATATTTCACCAAATTGAGCAACCAGGCATTCATTGGCTTAGCAATAGTGTCCATCAACTCCATGTAAGAGGAATTTGTCCAATTGTAAAACACCAAAGATTAATTGCTCGATTAAAATGCTCTGTTTCTCTGCAACCAGTGGACAGCCTGTTTTAATCAGCTCATTCCCAGCTCAATTAAGCATCATTGACCAAACAAATCACATAGCCCTCTTCTCCAAGATGTAAAGCATCCAATTGCTAAGAAATTTGTGGAATATATCAAGCACCAAGTGATAAATCGACCTCCTCGTAGTGAAAAACCAGATTTCTGCCCTGTTTCCTCTGTATGAGCTGCGCCGCCTGCAATAGAGCTCTTTGGGAGTGATGAACTTGCTATTTGATGATGATAATAGATGCCCAACACACCTAGGCACATGTGCAATCCACCAAAGCTTTGATTTTTGCCAAATACATGCTCCAAATGCTTCAATTTTGGGCTTCTTTTTCACTGTTTTGTGTGAGCTCAAAAAACCAGTAATTTCACTCAATTAAATACATCCAAATTGCTCCAAACTTTGTTCAAGGCTTGCTCATGGGTTGCCAATACATCCCTCTTTGACAAATGCATATGTCTTTTGCCAGAATCACACGTATTTCCACCATACATCAATGTTGCCAAGCTTTAATGGAAAGCTTCAAAAACCAAAATTTTGCTTTGCTTTGATTTGCTCTAAAATGCTTTGCTTTTGCCTGTTTCACCTGCAATCCGCTCAAGGATGTTTAGAAGACCTTACTCGGTAGGCCTAGCTCTCAGATCTGATAAGATTCGGTGTGCTCCAAGCTTCACGGCTCCAATGGCAGCTTCACAGCTTCTTCTCTTCCCTCTTCACTCACTCACTCATAAACCCTAATAAACAGCACAAGGCTCTGATACCATGTTGAAAGAACGGTAGAGGAGGAGGAGACACACACACAGGAGCAAACCCTAAAGTATATTGCAAACCCTAACCATAGAAGGAAGCCATGTCCACTCTCACACAAAGCATAATGCACTAATCCATAATCCACACAACACACAATGAGTTGTGTCCACACTCTACTAACCCTAGCTAATGTCCACACACTATGACCAGCTGGACACGCGGTCATTTATGTCTCACACATGTTCCTACCTAATCTGCCAGCACATAGCATAGCTGGCTCACACTGACATCGAGCTTGAATCTCAACAGTAGCACCTTTGCATGGTATTGACATGATTTTGGGAATGCCTTTTTGACATCAATACACACCACATATTGATTATGCAAAGCACATAATGTCTTTTATACATCATGGTAAGAATGTTTATTTACAAGGAATTTTTTAAGGTGAGGATCGACCACTTTTGAGCCATACTTAGGCCAAAAGGGCTTTGAGGAAGAGGGAGAAAACTTTTTTAATTTTGGTTAACTAGCTTAGTGTTGAAGAACCACCTCCCAGGGATACGTCCCATGACTCTTTCCTTTCTAAATTTTATGAATGTTTCCTCAATGAGTTACCTCTTGGACTTCCTAGTGCACGTCCTGAAGATCATCACATAGACATTATTCCTGGAAGTGCACCGCCTTGTAGAGCACCTTATAGAGTTAACCCTCTTGAGCAAATATAAATTCAGACTCAAATTGAGGAATTTCTTTCTCGAGGATTTATTAGACCAAGTAGTTCATATGGAGCACCGGTCCTTCTTGTAAAAAAGAAAAATGGTACTTATTGTATGTGTGTAGACTACAGGGCTCTCAACAAAAACACTATCAAGAATAGATTTCTAATTCCTAGAGTTGATGATCTACTTTTGATAAATTAAGGGGAGCTAATGTCACTTTAGCAAAATTAACCTAAAATCTAGATATCATCAAGTAAGAATGACTGAGCAAGATATCTATAAAACTGCTTTTAAAACTCAAAGTTTTTAGTGATACCATTCGGTCTTACTAATACTCTTGCGACTTTTAGTCGTATAATGAATACGATCTTGTGGTTTTCTTTTTTGATGATATCTTAGTTTTTAGTAAATCTAAAGAAGAGCATGAAAAACACTTGGAAATTGTATTTAATTTGCTCAAGGAAAATGAACTTTACCTTAATCCCGAAAAGAGTAGTTTCTTCCAAAGTGAGATTGAGTATTTGGTCCCAATAAATTAGAAACTATTACAAAATGGCCGACACCCAAGAATCTTCATGAATTAGGATCTTTTCTAGGGTTGTGTAGCTATTATCACGAATTTGTTTGTAATTTTGCATATAAGGCACACTATCTCACTGAACTTCTCAAGAAAACCAAACCTTATGAATGGACTGAACTTCAAAAGAAATCTTTTCTTGCATTAAAATATGCACTTACTCATGCACTTGTGTTACAATTACCTGATTTTTCACATCCTTTCTTTGTGGTTGTAACCGATGCTAGTTGTAATAAGGACATTAGTATTGTATTAATGCAAGATGGTCATCCTATTGTTTTCGAGAGTAGAAAATTTTATCCTGCTGAAAGTAAGTATAGCACCTATGACATGGAGTTATCAGTTGTAGTCCATGCATTAAAAATTTAGAAACATTATTTGATGGACTTAGAGTTTCTTATAAAAATTGATTTAGCAGAGTATCAAACACTTGCTTTCTCAACCACTTATTTTGGATAGACATATTAAATGGGCAGCTTTTATTCAAAGTTTTCAGCCTATTATTCAATACCAACCTGGTAAAGAAAATGTGATTGTTGATGCTTTGAGTAGAAGACCTTCCATTAAAAATATTTTTGTGATTGAGGATACATCTTTTGACTCTATGCGTGAGACTTATGACCAAGACTTTGACTTTACTGGCATTTGGTCTAGATTGAGAGAAAATCATTGGACCCCTTTTGTTGAGTATTCCTATGATGATGGATATCTTTTCTTCCAGAAAAGATTATGCATTAGTTGACCCTTTAAACATTCTATTTTAGAGGAATTACATGAGCCACCTTATGCGGGGCATCGAGGTGTTTCATCTACATTCCAGACTATCTCTAGTGACTTTTATTGGCCTAAAATGAAATATGATGTAGCTAAATTCTATTTCTAAATGTGATGTTTGTCAAAAAGTGAAAAGTTATAAGGGTAAGAAACTTGGTTTACTTATGCCTCTTCCTATTCCTAAGGCTCCTTGGGAACAGATTTCTATGGATTTTATTCATTGGTTTTTCCTTGACTACGAGCCATAATGATATGATTTGGACCATTGTTGATAGGTTTAGCAAACAAGCATATTTCCTTCCTTGTAATAAAAAGACTCTTACTGCACATCAAGCTGCACACTTGTTTATTAAACACATTTTCACACATCATGGTTTACCACACAAGTGATTATTTCTGATAGAGATTCTAAGTTTTGCAATGATTTCTAGACTACATTGTTTGATAATCTAGACACTAAATTGGATTTTTCCATTGCATTTCATCCTGAATCTAATGGTCAAACAAAAGTGACAAATAGCACAATATTGGATTTACTTCGTGCATATGTTTCATCATAACTTAAACAATGGGATAAGTATATCCATATTTTACAATTTGCATATAATAACACACGGCATTCATGCACTAGAAAAGCACCTTTTGCAATTATGTATGGCAAATTTTTACCTACTCCTATCACTCGTTTATCACACACTATTGAAGCTACATATAAATTCACCACCATTGATTTCACTTCCATTCATGATCATGTTCATAAGGCTATTTTTAATGCACAAGAGAAATACACTAAACAAGCTAATAAGAAAAGAAAGCACATGGTTTCAAGAAGGTCAATATGTTTTGCTTCGTATTATTGAAAAGAGACATCTTAAAAGTGTTGAGACTAACCCTGTTGTTAAGTTAGCTCCTCGTTTTTATGGTCCTTTTCAAATTACTCACATAAGATTAATGACCTAGCATATAGGCTTTCACTTCCTTCTCATTGGAGAATTCATAATTCTTTCATACCAGTCTTTTAAGACCTTATAGGGGACCAATCCCTACACACCCTATATATGAGGAAGCACCTAGTCTTGTTGACCAAGTAGAAGAACTTCAACCTGAGGCTATTATTGACCATGAGGCCACTACTACTCGCACAGGTACTGTATATAATAGATATCTTTTGACCTTCAAAAATCATCCTCGCAAAAAATGCTAAATGGATACCTGAGTAGTTTTTCAGTGCCTATCCCGACATCATCCAATCTTACTTTCAAACACAGGCCAGTTTTGATATGATGCGACTGAGGACAGTTGCTATCACGGACAAGAGGGATGTCACGATTTTTCCGTCCATCTTTTTGTGGTTAATTGGGGATGCCTAATTATCACTATGCTCATAGCATGGCACTTGGGTGATTCCAAATATTCCATCTGTAGGACATATGAAATTAGGAATGGCTAGAACTAAGTGTTGGATTTGTTACTTATGTGTTGTCGTGGACTTTTTGCATGTGTTGCTAACTTGTAGTGTGTTTGAATGGACAACCTTGTAGGTTGGTGAGATTGATGGGATTTGTGCCCATAAGCTGGAATGTCTAGGATGTGATGGCAGTGATATGGTGTGAGCTATTACCGGGATGGTTCTCACTTTGGTATTTTTGCCATAGTATCTACTACGAGATTTTGTATTGTTGTTGGTTGCCCCATTTTGATGTATTCGGGTGTGGACCTATTAAGCCACCCACTTTTGTTATATTGGGCATGGACTTATTTATTTGCATGTGAATTAGTCCTTGGGGTTCTTTTTGTAATTCTCCTTTAGTGGTTAGATAGGAAAACTTTACCTAAGCTTGTGTCAAAAGCCCCATTTTTGTAAAGGCAAGCCCATGCATAAGCGTGCATCTATTTTTGGCTTATGGGCCATTTTTATTAATAAAGCATAAATACTCAAGAGGTGGAAGGAGGCTGACACTTCTTGAGGGGGAATAGATTGCACCCAATAGTTCTCTTTTGTGTTTTTATGCTATACTATGCTTTTATGATTGTTTATTAATTTTTTGGTTATGCTAATATGATTGAAGTGATGAACCAGATGGTATTTGGTTGGATTGAGTGTCTCCCCATGATCCGAGGGGTTTCATTCAGTCATTTGAGGACTATGAACATGGTAATAAAAGTGCACCCTACCACTTTGATTTGTTTTGCCCTAATTATTCCAACTGGGGTTGGACTCTTCTTTGATCAACCATGCGAATCTAGAACGGAGCCAGTTGCATGTCCATGAGATTCCTAGATTTTTTGCTAGGCTTTTTAGCTAGGTTGTATGATATTATGTTCACTCATGATCCTCCATCCAGGATGAGCCTCGCCACTATCTCTACTCTGATCTTTATGGTCACCTCCAGAACGAATGCGCAATATCATTACTAATGTAGAGCACCTCTTTTGGGGCATCCCTTTGAGTGTCCTTGATTGCATCGGTGAGAGAAATCCTTAACATATCCAAAGTAATGTTACCCCAATGAGATTTGATCATGTCCATTTGGTGTGCATCGGCATTCATTCGTTCACTATTTGCCCACTAATGTCTTGAAGAGGTACTCTATCTTGTTGTATAGCCCTTGAACTTTGCCCATATTCAACAATGGAATGTGGATGATTGTGTTGCAGATATGGTGATAAGAGGTCTTTGGTCGCCTGAAGAAGATGACAAGTTGAAAAGCACTTTGCTAGATAGCCCATCACCTTAATGCATCGACGTAGAGCGACGTACGTTGTGAGACTATTCGCTAGCGAGATGGATGGCCTAACTCTAGAAACTTGCCAATTTAGCATGGCCCCAAATGTGTATTCATATAGTCGTCTGATGAGAAGCTATTTTAGCCTCCCCTTACCCCAGCCACCCCAGGCTCCTGGCAGAGCTTGGTGGTGATGGCGATGGTCTACGCTAGTGTAGACCATCGCCAAGCTCTGCCGGGAGCCTGGGGTGGCTGGGGTAAGGGGAGATCATGCCATTGTCTAGCCACACAAAGCGAAGGTGATGATGAAGTTGTGCTCGTTGTTGACAAAGGTGACGATGAAGTTGTGCTTGATGAGAGCCTCGGCAAGCCACACCATGGGATTGATTTGGCCTTGGATAGGGTATGGTATCATCACCGCATGAAGCTTTCTTGTATTACGATCATGACTGTTGTTTTTGTTCGTGGGGTTGAAGAAGAAAGATGGGTGGCTAGCAGGCTTTCGGCCATGGCTTCAGCTTGAGAGGGCAAGATACGGTTGCCATGGCCAAGCTATAATGAATGTGTATGCGTGAGAGCGAATGTTTGCAAAGGTGCGCGTGTGTGATGGAGGGAGAAATTGTGTGCAACAGTGTGTGATGGAGAGACCATGACCCTCACCTTGCCCCCGTGCAGACCATCGCCAGGCTCTGCCGGGAGCCTGGGGTGGCTCGAGCAACGGGGGCAAGGTGAGGGTTTGTCCACGAGTTTAGAACGCTTAAATAATTTGAAATAAGCAGGGTGCTTTGGTTGGAAACTAGACCACAAGTAGTTTTGCAGACCATTGCAGCTACATCCTATGGCAATAAGATCTCAATTACCAGTACATTTCAATTGTTGCTCAATTGTCTCTGCCACATACAACAATTCAGCTGCAGTCATCTCCGTCTACAAATTTGTCAAAAGCTTTTGGATGGCTAGCAGGTGCCGGCCAGCCTCCCAATTTAACTAGTTTTTTATTTTCTTTTGGATTTTCTACCTACCCGGCTTAGAATTGGAACGCTGCTGTAGCCTTGAAAGGAGGGTATCCTTTAGACAAAGCGTATAGAAAAGGTAGTAAAAAGTTAACCCTTACAAGGTCGCTTTCTGGAAAAAATGGTAGCCGTCTCCTTATAGCCCTCCTTAACGAGTCTTTATGTCAAAAATGGTGGTTTAATCATCTCTAAATGGAAACCCTCTCAACAAAGTGATCCAACACTTAACCAATTTATCTCACAACACAACACGGTTCCTTTTATGGCTAATAGCCACAACCGTTGTGGTCCACAATAGGAGCACACAATGAAGACGTACGTACACATGAGACAAACAAGATTCTTTTAAGATGGTTTCTCTTTATTATTCACATTACAAACCAAAAAGAAATTACTTCCCTTTTAAGATGGTTTCTCTTTATCATTCTCACAATTGCTGTTAGGTGCTTAGGAGACAATTATAAAAACCAAAAAGAAACTTCTCTTCTGTTTGTCGATCTACTATTAAGATTTGGGGATAAATATGAAACGCCTCTCTCTAGTGGAGGGCTGTGATAAAAGACCCCCCTTTCTGGTGGTTATCCCTACCTTACACGCATCCTTTGGATTTTTCAAGGGAAATACCATTGGATAGAGAGAGACAGAAGGTGCTTGATATTTATCTCGACGTCCTGCCCCATCATCCAATACTTTGAGGACCACCATAAAGAGAATTGGGGGGGATAGAGAGCTTGAGTTCCTTGCACTACCAATCCTCTTTTCTGCTTCTTTGGAAATCAGCAATAGTCCCCAGTAAAGGCTTGTACACTCTATTTGTGAGGGGGAGGAGGCGGCGGCATTGGAGGTGGAGATGGAGGTGGAGGGCGAGGTGGATGGAGATGGAGGTGGAGGTGGAGGTGGAGATGGAGCCGGTCTAGGCAAGTGTGATCTCCCCCCTTGCCCCCCGTTGCACTGGCCAATCGTCCAGGCACCACTTGGCAGAGCCATCCCCCAGCTCTGCCGGGTGCCTGGACTGGCCAGAGCAACGGGGGGCAAGGGGGGAGATGTATATGTATATGTATATGTAAACCTTCCTACCTATACAAATACATACTTATACATACATATGAATATATATAAACTATCCATATGCATATGCATATTAGATACATATACATACATATATATGTACATATATATATGCATACATAAATACATACCTACATACATACACTAAATTATATACTAAATTCCTACATACATACAAAGTTCACGTTACATTTAAGATTTGGCATGTTAGATTTTAAAGAAACATTGTTAAGTTTTGAAGTTTATTTTGGGATTTTTTAGAAAATGCAAAGGAGATGCTGTCCAAATTTTTTACAAATTTGTACATACATACATACATATGTACATACATAGTTCATGTTACATTTAAGGTTTGGCATATCAAATTTTAAAGAAAACTTGTTAAGTTTTGATATATACATACCTACATACATATACATATAAATAGGTACATATACCTACATACATATACATACACATACATATACATAGATACATACATACATACATATACATATACATATGCATATGCATATACACATACATATACATATACATAGATACATATACATATGTTATATATATATATACGTACATACATATATACACATATACGCATATACATACATATATATATACACATACATATACACATATACATACATATACATATATACATACATATATACACATATACACATATACATACATATATATATACATGCATATAAACCTACATACATATACATATACGAAAAGCTCTGGGGATTTCTACCTTTTTACTAAATTTTCTTGATCTATTTCTTGAAGAATTTAAGAATTACCAATCTGAGCTTGAAAGAGAGCCCCCAACTCAAGAAGACTCTAGAATACCTTCCCCACCACAACCAACAAACTTGACCCAGTCTCCAGTAGTTGGATCCTCACGCATGGCCCCAAAACCATCCACACCACTGTCTCACGAGTGCCACAATCACACCAAGAGCATACATCTACATCGTCTCAAGTGCAACGTGAGAGGCAAACAAAGAGACGTCTTGATATTATGCATGATGTTTAAGAGAAAGACCCCACAAATGAAGATCAAGAGAGAGACCCTCCAGACCATCTTCAAGAGGGGGAGGTGTCAGGACAACGTGACATCATGGACATGACTAGTAAGAGTACTTTCCATCGCAAATTTATTTTGAGAAGTGTGTGCTTTCGAAATGCATCTCATTTTTTGTCTTGTTTACTTGCAGGTGAGACGTCCACACATTGCTGGTAGACATCCACACTCTTTTGGAGGGCTCAGATAGGTAAAAAAGAATAACATCATAAATCTTTTATGTAGTGTGGAAAAATTCTTGATGAAGATTCCCAAGGCTCTATCTCATAGAGGTGCTCCCTCTCAGATACAGTGGCTCGCCTCGTATGGGCTGACTTTCCTACAGGTTTACAGGTTGTTGATGTAGATACGGATGGGTGTCCCTCATGGAATCAAGTTTCTTCATCATTGATACGTGCCACACTCAGTTTTGTTGGTTTGTTTGTGGGCTGATGAGGGTTGGTTTGTGTGTTTAAGTCTAATGGATCAACTTCCTAAAATATATTCCATGGGAAAGAAAGTTGGATTGGTCATGCATCGAACAATGTCTGTTCATGTGGAATCAAGTTATTTGTATGAGAATGGAGAACGGGTAAGTCATAATCTCTCAAATATTTCCCTTTATGTATACATGTTATGTGGTATGGATATCCAAACATAATGTTTTCTCGTTATGGTAGGTGGATACATTGGCGCTTAGTATGTTCTATCGAGTAAATTGCCATGTCCCACCAATTGATCGTGAGGCTGGGCAAAATGTTTCAAAGAAGTTATTCAACGCTCAACGAAATTTCATTTTTGAGAAGAATAAGAAGCATCCATTCCAACGCAAGGTCTTGGAGCGCTACATTCGAGGTGGTGCAGAAAGATCTCCTATGTTCTTTAGGTGGGACAATTTTCATTCTGTTCATTTTCATAGCTACTTTTTCAAAATACTTAGATGCACGTTTATGATTGCATTTCATTGTAGGTGGCTAGTGGAGACCTTCTCAAGTGAAGGAGATGGTGTCTTGGATGTTTTTGTGGGATGTGGAGGCTTGGGACGTGCATGCCAAGAGTTAAAAAGGCACTATATGGGGATAGAGAATGACATGGAGGTAGCCAAAGCATGTCTGGGAGATTTCTCATTAGGTCGGGATGACTTGTAGAAGAATGCTATAATTTGTAGATCAAAAGACTTTGTAATCGAGATTGTCATGGTTTGGAAGTTTAAAGATCGATATATACATTTTTGATCTTTAAAAGATTGTGTTTTATATTTAAGTAAGTAAGAAAGTATGTATGTAATGTTTTTATATATGTTAGTGCGTAGGTAGCTCTTGTATGTATGTATGTATATGTATATGTATGAGGTGTATGAATTTAGGTAGATATATGTATATATATAATTATATCAATAAGTATGATGTGGATCAAAAGACTTTGTAATCGAGATTTTCATGGTTTGAAACTTTAAAGATCGGTATATACATTTTTTATCTTTAAAGGATTGTTTTTATATTTAAGTAAGTAAGAAAGTATGTATGTATGTATGTATGTATATATGTAAGTCTGTAGGTAGCTCTTGCATGTATGTATGTATATGTATCAAGTGCATGAATTTAGATAGGTATATGTATATATGTAATTATATCAATAAGTATGATGTGGATCAAAAGACTTTGTAATTAATATTTTTATGGGACTAGATCTTTAAAAGACTGAAATTTATATTGTTGATCTTTCAAAGCTTGTTATTTATATGTAAGTAAGTTCTTGGTCCTTTACAAAGCTCATAGTAAGTTCTTGGTCCTTTGCAAAGCTCGGACTACTTGTTCATTGCTCCAAAAAGCTCGGCAAAAAAAGCTCGCAAAAAAAAATCCCCCACTGAAGTCTATGCAGGCCTTAAATATTGTTGCAAGTTTGCCAAAGTTTAAGGTTGATGGTATGCACAAAGTATGTGAAGCATGCCAACCATGCTTTCCCACATGAAAAGCATGTCAGTGCAAGGCCATTAGATGTCAGACATTCAGATGTATGGGGACTAGCCAAGACTGCAACAATTGTAGGTTGCAAGTATTATGTTACATTCATTGATGACCATAGTAAGAAAGTGTGGGTTTACTTCATGAAGGAGAAAAGCGAGGTGTTTGCTCACTTTCAGAGATTTAAAGCCTTAGTCGAGAAGGAAAAAGGTATGCAAATAAAATGCCTGGGATCATATGGTGGGGGAGAATATTTCTTCAATGAGTTCAATGATTTTTTGAGGAAGCAGGAAAACAAGAGAGACAATTTACATGTGAAGCATGCCAACCATGCTTTCCCACATGAAAAGCATGTCAGTACAAGGCCATTAGATGTCATACATTTAGATGTATGGGGACTAGCCAAGACTGCAACAATTGTAGGTTCCAAGTAGTATTATGTTACATTCATTGATGACCATAGTAAGAAAGTGTGGGTTTACTTCATGAAGGAGAAAAGCGAGGTGTTTGCTCACTTTTAGAGATTTAAAACCTTAGTCAAGAAGGAAAAAGGCATGCAAATAAAATGCATGGGATCATATGGCGAGGGAGAATATTTCTTCAATGAGTTCAGTGATTTTTTGAGGAAGCAAGAAATCAAGAGACAATTTACATGCAGGTACACTCTGCAACAAAATGGTGCTGCAAAAAGAAAAAACAGGCACATTGCAGAAGTGGCACGTGCCTTGATGGATAAAAAGAATATGCCACATTATTTTTGGGCAGAAGGAATAGCAAACTATTATGTACATTATGAACAGGACATCCACCTGCAGAGCAGCTATTCATGGTATGACGCCTGAACTAAAGTTTACAGGAATAAGACCGGATGTGTCTCACTTGAAAGTTTTTAGGTGTATTGCATATGTGCATGTGCCTAATGAAGTGAGAACAAAGTTGGATCTAAAGGCAAAGAAATGTATCTTTATTGGTTATGCTATGGAGCAAAAAGGTTATAGATGTTATAACCCTACCACTCGTGAGATGCGAGTAAGCAAAGATGTTATTTTTGATGAGATGAGTAGCTGGTATGCACTAGCATTGAAGGCAACAGAAGATACATATGTAAGAAGTGCTGATGTTGCACCACATGTAGAGTAGTAATCATAGGTGCTTAGTGGACTTGGAGAGTCCTCTAGTAGTGGATCCGATATTAGCCCATGGTTAGGCAAGTTGAGGAAAGATGTAGGTACACATGTATCACATAGAGGGAAGGAAAAGGTAGATTGACCTTTTGTGCCTGATCTAAGTAGGTCACTCATATGTGGATAGTGACTCTAGCAGCTCTGAGCAAAGTCTTAATGAGGAGCTTGGCATTCTATTTGTGGTTACTCCTAGTGTAAGGAGAACGAGGAATGTTTTGAGGACACTTGGCAGTGATCCAGGTGTATGCAAGTCTATGAGGGTTAGGTACCGTGTTGACAGATTGAGATATGATGGATATATAGCCCATCATTACGCATACATGGTTAAAGAAATACAAGAATTGGATCCCACTTGTTTTGAGCAGGCACTTGGAAATAAGAAATGGGAAGATCCATGAATGAGGAGATGGCAGCATTGGATACAAATGCAACATGGGAGTCAGTGCCTTTGCCCAAGGAAAATAAGGCAATTGGATGTAAGTGGGTGTATAAAGCCAACCAAAATGCTAATGGTTCAGTGACTAGGTATAAGGCAAGATTGGTGGTGGCTAAAGGCTATGCACAGGCTTATGGCATTGACTATTAAGAGACATTCAGCCCAGTTGCAAGAATGGCAACCGTGAGAGCTGTCATTACTATGGCTACAGCAAAGGGTTGGTCTTTACATCAGATGGATGTAAAGAATGCCTTCTTGCATGGTGGGTTGCAACAAGAAGAAGTTTACATGATGCAGCCACTAGGTTATGACAGTGATGCACACCCAGATTTTGTGTGCAGGTTACACAAAGCCTTGTATGGCTTGAAGTAGGCACCTTCAGCATGGTCAAACAAGATCAAGTAGTATCTTGTTACCATTGGATTTCAGATATCCAATGTAAATTTTTCACTTTATGTGAAAAAGACAGATAGAGGGATCATGCAATTAGTCATCTACGTGGATGACTTGATTATCACTGGTGATATTGATGTTAAAATACATGATGTCAGGAGGCTTTTGAAGCAAAAGTTTGAGATGAAGGATTTGGGTGAGCTACGGGATTTCTCGGGAATAGGGTTGGTGATATAGCCTCATGGAATTTTGTTATTGCAGAATATGGCTTGTACATGTTGTCCAAGTATAGTATGATAGGCTGTAAGCCTATCATATCGTACTTGTACAACATAGGGTTGGTGAGATAGCCTCATAGAATTTTGTTATTACAGAATATGGCTTGTACATGTTGTCCAAGTACGATACGATAGGCTGTAAGCCTATTTCAGTGCCATTGAACATAACACAAAGCTTTTCCATAGATATAGGTGAGCTTTTGGAGAACCCCACTACATAAAAGCGTATAATGGGTAGCTTGATCTACATGACCACCATTATTAGGCCAGACTTGAGCCATGCTATTAGACTTGCGAGTCAGTTTATGCAAACCCCTAGGAAGCCACACTTGGATGCGGCTAGATGGATTCTCAGGGACATAAAGTCCATAGTTGATATGGACTTTTCTATGAGGCTGGTATAGAGATACAGCTACATGGGTACATAGATGCTGATTGGGTTGGTAGTGTTGCAGATAGGAGATCTACCAGCAGTGGTTTTATGTTCTCATTTGGGAGTGCTAATGTGAGTTGAATACTTTCTTCTCACCTGATGGGGGCGTGATGATATTAGACTTCTGTGTAGTAAATAGCTACTCCAACTACTCCACATCTTTGAAGTTGTGATGGAGCTCCTCTTAGGTAGCTTCGCGAATTGTTTTAATCCCATCATGTCTAGCCATTCAGCATTCTTGTCTGCCTACTTATATAGGGTGGACGAGAGGTACTTGAATTCCACAATCGTTTTAGCTTCTAGAGTGGAAGGTTTGAGGGGGGACAAAAGGCAGGGGTGAAAGTAGTGTTTAGCAAGCAAAAGATTTGAGAGCGCAGAATTTTTGCACAATAGTGACATGCAAATTAGGCCTTCAATGGAAAGGTATCTAGCCATTGTCATGATGCACAACTCCCCTAGGTACAACCATAACTGCTCAACATCTCCATGATTTTCCCAAATCCCTTTCACAAAGTTTGACCATGAGTGCCTACCACACTAGTCACGAGGTCATTAATGGCCAAGTTGAGGAGAGATGATGGTGATGTGACACGTTTTCCTTTCCATACATGCACCCTTTTTCAGGGCGGCAACCTTAAGTTTTCCTCCAACCTTATTTGTGCACACTGCAATCATGTTTACATATGTAATGCCTAATTTTGGATTTATTATTTTCTATTTTCATTTTCTCTCAAATCCTGTCCAGTTTTCGATTCTTGATCCTGACTTGAGTTGGATTTTTCTTGTCAGACATTCCTCCGGACATTCCTTGGATCTGGATTTGGACACTTTTTTCCTTCTTGTTCTGGCATCCGTCCATGATAAGGCAGCCTTCACCCATTCACTAGTTTCCTTAGCTTTTCACCATCTAAGATCACTAGCTCAAAGGTTCATGTCCCCATTTTTCTGACAATTCTGAATGGGCTCATCCATCTCATCTTCAACTTTCCTGTGTGGGGTCCCATTCTTGACAAGAAAAGTAGGAGTGCATCTCATTCTTCTAAGATTTTAAATTTTGTGTTTCTGTCCACCTAGAGCTTTCTCCTCTTCTATACAAATTTGGTTGTCCATGCACTATGCAGTATCCTTTCATTTAGCTTAAGGAGTTGCTCAATCATGTGCACTTTTGATTCTTCCTCTGGAGAGAGCCTTTCTGCTACTACTATCCTGAGGCTTAGTGTCCCAATCGGTCCTTTTTTCGTTCAGCATCTTGAGTGACAAGAATTCCATTAAGGATTTTATTTGTGGATTCTACTTTCCCATTTTCCTGGAGGACTGTTGACTTCTTATGTATGATTATATGTTGCTCTATCAGCTTCATTGAGGAAGTGGTTTCCTTGGTCGTCTGCTGACTATCTCTATTGGGCATACAAATTTTGTCGTAAAGAAAATTTTGTCATGATAATTTCATGATGCCTTACAGTCTCTCAGAGCCTTGGCTTCTATCCATTTTGTGTAGTAATCCGTAGTCCCACTAGAATGTACTTATTTCTTGTTCTCATCATTGAGCTGCTTGCTTGAATGGGCCGACAAGGTCCAGACTGCCCTTCTAGAATGGCTCTAGAGGCAATATTGGGTTGTGAGACATCTTTCACATGCTGCACTCCTTATCAAACGTGTGTGTATCTTTAAATGCTATCGGTTACCATAATCCTACCTACTAGAACAATCTGTGCCCCATGATTTCTACGGACAAGTCCCCTCTGCTTATTCCTTGACGTGCTTTAGCTAGCACAACCTGTTGTTCATGCTTGAGGATGCATCTTCTCAGTATTTGATCAATGCCCATCTTGTAGAGATGCCCTACCCCACCACCATGAATGACTTGTTCTAGAGAGTTAGATTTTTCCTCTGATCTTTGGACACATACTCCGGAAAGGACAAGTCAGACAGAAACTATAGCATCTCATCATACCATAGCTAGGCTTTTGTCTATCTATGATGAAGAGCTGAGCATCCGGGAAATCATCTTCCACCCCTTTTGGATCCTCCTCACTCTAGTCTTGAGTGATGACGGATCCATCCATATGTTGTTGTACCCACTTACCCATCCAAGAAGGAGTATGTCTCATGCTGCCCAACCACCACATCCAACAAGGAATCTATGAATGGTAGCAGGAATGGATCATATATGGTGGATGCATTCAGTTTGCGATAGTCTATGTAGACTCTCAGCCTCCCATTCTTCAGGACAATGACTATTGGTGAAAGCCATTCCACTCTGTCCACCACTGGATAGATAAACCCTACTCTTAGCAGCTTATCAACCCTCTCCTTCACCTATTTAGGGTAGTTGGGGTTTATCCTATACCTACTCTGCCTAGGAATTACATCCTCTTTTAGGTTGATTTGTGTTGGTAGAAGCTAGGATCAATCCCCTTTATGTTGAAGTAGTTCTAAATGCAAACACATCCTTGTAGGATTTTAACAATTCCAGGATTCTTTCTTTAAATTCTTGATTCAATTTAGCATTGAATCTGACTGTTTTGGGCTCTTTCTTATCTCGCAGGTTCACTTCTTTGAGCTCACCTTCTTGGACTTTAATGTTCCACTTCCTTAGTTGGGCTTCCTCCTGCTTGAGAGCCATCATGGTCTTATTTGTGCTCTCTAAATTTTTTTAACAATGGGCTATTAGTTGGGCTACTAATCTGGCTAATATGCCATGTTAGTAGTTGGACCAGTGGTAGCCACAAACCAATAGTAGATGCTTGTTAAAAAGATTATGCACCACATTTGAAACTTTACTCCCAGTGCTTTCAACGTGGCATATGATGGAAAATAAAATTAGAAGGAAGAAAGGATGTAATAAGAGTTTAGATGAAAAATAAGAAATATGATTTTTTAAAAAGAAATAAAAACAGAGAAAAAACTGTGAGACCTTTGGCCTTAATATAAAAGTGTTCTATTGCTCTCATGAAGGGCAACATGCTGCAAAGTCCACCTTTTGTTTAGTGGAACCATGCTTGGTGTTGTGGTAAATTAAGGCTAAATAAGCCTTAATCTTTGAAAATTGGCCACCTTGATAAAGCACTGACTTAGCTAGTTTGTTGTGTTACTTACTACATACATCCTCTCTTACTAATGGCGAGTAGAAATGTGAAGGCTTTGGACCTCAGAAATGCCAATCATTGAGCAGAGCGAAGATGAGCTAGGAAAAAGATGTAGCTTAGATACCACTGTTGGAATCGAGCAAAAAGAACTTGGAAGAGACATACAAGTGAGAAGAGAGAGAGCAACAATTGTAAGAGATAGATAAGTGTGAAGAGAGAGAGAGAGAGAGAGCAACAATCGTAAGAGACTACATCTTAATAAGGTTGAGACATAAAAGGAATTTTAATAATGTCTTCATTGCTGTGTTTATAGAGGAAGGCTCCCTTTTGATAGCATCCAAGTAATCCTAAGAACTAATAAGAAGCATGGTGAACCTCATCTACACATCAAACCTTGAACTTTCCTACCAGTTGTACACGCGAGTGTTGGTGGATGATGACTACTCCTTTAATATTATACTTGCCAGAAAGCTCCCTTTCTTAATTATCTTTAAAGATGATCTAATTCTTTGAGCTTTCACTTGGTTTATAATGTTGTGGAGGGATATGCAAATCATGCTGTTAGTGTTTGGTCACTCAAGACTTGGCACTTACGTGGTTCTGGAGGACCACCTAGTCGGGTCCAAAAGAGCAACAAAACTAATGCAACTATTCCCAACGCCAGAAGTCAATGCTAGGTCATTGAGCTACTTGTCTACCTAAGCTTAGGGAGTTGATCATAATTACAAGCAGGTTGGTTCTGGAGTCTGTCTTGAATTGGGACATGAGTCCACATCTAGATAGGATTACACTGAACACACTGAACACAAGAGTGAATGTAAAAAAGACAAGGATATGAAGAATAAAACAAGATTAAGACAAAGACCATCCCATGTGTCATTTTTGACTAATAGTTTGAATCATATAGTACAATGCCTTAGCAAGAGCTCTACTCATGAACTGCTCACTCAACTCTCCGATCTTCCTATTTAGTACTGTTCCTCTCCTTCGGGCCCAAGTAGACCTACATGATTCTTGAACTATCTAGGAGAAACACACTCTTGCTACCATCTTAGCCAGGTAGACCAAGTCTTCCTTATCCTCTAATCCCCCTATTCAACAAATCCCCCTTTGCCCCTTTAATTACACGGGTACTACCCATTCTTCAAGAAACTGTTACAAGGGTACTACGCATTCTTCAAGAAACTATTACAAGTTTGTTACAAAAAATGAAGGCTTGGTTTGTTTCACATCGGTCAATTCAGGGAGCAATCTGGGTGGGCAGCTAAATGGGCTGATTGGCCGCCAACACCTAGATCATGGTGGATGCTACGCCAGAGCAGGCAAAGCCCAACATTGATGTTGTTTTGAAAACTCATGTATCCATATTTCCTCTGAGTTTGGATCCTCCAGTAGTCCAGAGTCTTTATGGTCTGTTCTAGCCACATTCGTCTGGTTCGTCTTCTTTTGCAATGCCCCTTGAGATGAATTTGATAGGCATATCTTGGCTTGTAAACCATTTTTCTACTACTCACCATGCCCTATAGCTGTCCTTTCATCGGCCCATAAAAATTATACATCTAAGGGCTACGCCTCTGGATACCTTGTCCTTGCCCTTTCCATTGTGTCCACAGCCATGCCTAGGCATGGGGTTCTGTTTGCTTTGGGGTGATAGTATCATCTTTGAAGACTGTATGCTGTGGCTCCTTTGGCCTTCTCCTCCAATCCCAATTCCATTTTCACTTAGGGTGATATGCATGTAGGTTCTACCTTTAGCACTCCCCCTACTAGGTGACTCCGTTGTTGCCGAGGGGCATTAGCAGTGTCGCTCTTTGAATGAGCTATTGCCTCCTTAGCTAGATCCATGAGTCATAAGAGCCCACAGCTTCATCACACTACTCTGAATCCAGGGGAGGGGCTTCTTCCCTGTTTAGCTATACTCTTGCCTGAGAGCTACTGTGGCCTTGTCTTTCTTCTACTTCCAACTAGTTTATGAACTTTGCAATTTCATCCTAGTTGGAAGGTCTCATGGCACCTGCCTTTGCTGAGCCATCTAGATTAAATTTTGCATATATTTTAGAGCAGTCTCCTTCGAGGCGCCCTTACTCTTTTGGCCCTTTCTTCTTGGATTCTTTTCAGGAGGTCCTCCTTTGCCCTTTTTTCCCTTTTTGCCTAGCCTTGGAAGTCTTCTAACATTTTTTCCTTTCTCTTCACTTCCTTTGTGTGTGCCTTTTTCATGGCATCTATCTGGTACGTTCTTTTCCTGAGGTTAGCATTGGCTGTTGTTAAGGCAACATTCAACTCATTGATTGTCATTTTTCCCCTTTTTTCTCTTTTCACCCTCGTAGGCGTAGCTGCATCTACCTCCTCTTTCAGGGCCTTTATCATTTTTCCATCTTGTTTCTACTCCTCTTTATATTCTTTGATGAGTGTCTCTAGTGCTTCAATATGGACTTTTAGTGGCAACATCATCGTATTCATTTTCTTCTAGTTTCTTTATAGCTGTGCATACATGTCCTTTCAGTTCTTCATCAGGCATTAGGTCCATTGATGAACCTTTTTCCATAGCAAAATTTCCCCCCCCCCTTCCCTTCTGAATGTGCGACTGGCTTCTTTCTGTCTCCCTTCAAGATGGTAAACCTCTTTTTCTAGACTTCTATTTCTTACTTCCACAACTTCTCATTTTCCATTTGTAGCTGCCCATACATGTTCTCTCAATTCTTCATCGAGGATTAGCTCCATTGATGAACCTTTCCATAACACAATTTCCTTCGCCTTCCCTTCTGACTGTGCAGTTGGTTTCTTTCCGTCTCCCTTCAGGATGGTAAACCTCATTTTCTAGACTTCTATTTCTTGCCCACACCGCAGCTTCTCATTTTCCATTTGTAGCTGCCCACGCTTGTTCTTTCAGTTCTTCATCAGGGATTAGGTGGTCCATTGATGAACCTTTCCATAACACAATTTCCTTCCCCTTCCCTTTTGGTTGTGTGGCTAGCTTCTTTTCGTCACCCTTTGGGATGGTAAACCTATTAGTATACGCTCAATGCCTGCCTCTTAGCATGTATCTCACTTTGATGTATAATGCACAATTGTTAAACCCCCGTTATGAGGAGTAGCCATGGTGCATATGTCTTTAGTGGGAACCCCGGCCGATGGGTTCATTATTGTGACCATTGATGATGGTTAAAAGATGGTCAGGAGTACAAGCGTTAGCTGGGGTCCGGGGCATCGCCCAAGGTGACGGTATGAGAAATATTCCCTAGAATATTCCCTCGAGTACCGGGTCCATCATTAGTGGGTGGTGGTTGTTGGCTGGTGGGCCACGTTCTTGTTGCTACGCAGGTGGTGACCATGTCTATGCAATGTAACCACCCTCGTTGTATATGCGTCTACCACACTGACTTATAGTACTATATATAGACATGGTTGCCATGAGCTAAGGCATCCAATGCTTTGTGAGTTTCCACCCCCTAATATGCTTCATACATAATCCATCTAGAGTCTATCCAGAGTCTATCTAGATCACCATCTAAGCTTTACTTGAGAGCGCACGGGTGGATAGCACCATCACTTGTACCTCTTTGGTATAATTAGAATTTTAAATTCTCTCCATTGTGTATTTATTGCATTGTCTATTTTGCTTTGTCTTAATATCTCTTTCTCTTGTGCCATATTCTTAGAAAACCTCCTTTTCTAGACTTCTATTTCTTTCTACCCCTGCAGATTCTCATTTTCCATTTGCAGCTCTCTTTCCTTGTGTGGCACCTGCCCCATTATTGTCGGCCTTGCTCACTTGGCTAGGTGTAGCTACTTCCAAGGATTTTGTTGGCTCTAGGACTTTTGTTTGGGCTATACTCGGATTTCTGATTCCCCCTTTAGATTTCCACCCTGTGAATGGTAAGGAACCACTTGTTTTGCAGGAAGGTGTGGGGGCTCACATTACAGCTATCAATTTGTCCAGACACTCTCCCCACACCTCCTTTAGGTCCTCTATTGTGTGCCCTTCCCATTGCTCCATCTTTTCAGCATCTAGCTCATGTATACTTCTGGGAAGTCTTTTGCATCAAGACCGTTGGCCTGGCTTCTTCTTTGACCAGCTCTACTTTGTCTCTGTCGACCCTTACCTACACTTCTGTAATGACATTAAGGTGCTCCTCTCTAATCAGGGTGACTTGGCCCTCCGTCCTTGCTTGGCTTTCCCTGGCCCTATCCATGTCATTTTGTAGTTGCACAGTCATCTATTCCTTCGTGGCCATCATCTCCTTCATCTTCTCCATTTCCATTTCCATTTCTCCATTGGTCTTATGGAGTTCTTGGATTTGCCTTTGCCAACCGGCCCCATTCCATCCTCCTCTTGCAAAGCTCTTCTTTGTATAGGTTCCTACTTGCCTCACCATCTAGATGGCAGCATCCTTTTTGTTGATCAATGCCTACAACTTAGTTATTTCCTTCAAACCATCCGTCACGCAGAGTTGGAGGTAGTTGAGAGCTCCCACCTACTAGTCTGTGTCAATTGAATATGGAAAATTTACAGAGTTGGTTGTTGCAGAGAAATCTGATTGTGCTTGTTCAAGTTGCAAGCTCGCGGGGATGATGGCAGCCTCCTGCTACTACTGCTCTAATTTTTGTGATAGGGAAGACTTACCAATGTCAGCCAAGTCCTCCTTAAGCTGCTGGTTGGCCCATTACCTCTATTGCCCTGCTGGTTCCCTCCTTGGCAGTCCTCCCCTTCTTGATGCCTATCTTTTTCTCCCCAAATTCAAAGACTCTTTTCTTCCTCGACGTCGCTTGGTCGTTGCCCTATTTGAAACTTACCTCCTAGGCTTCTTTTGTTGTATCTTCCTTGGGACCTACATCCTCCTTGTGGCCTACATCCTCTTTGAGGCCTTCCTCCTTATGTTTTTCAGCTTCTGCTTTTACCTTAAACATTCGGGATATCATATATGGGATACTCAACTTGCCATTCTGATCCAATGGCACGGAAATAGGCTTACAGCCTATCATACCATACTTGGATAACATGTCCAAGCCATACTCCCTCTGCAGTAATCCAATACCATGTGGTGACCTAATCACCTCAATGCCTAAGAAATATCTGAGCTCCCCCAGATCCTTCATCTCGAACTTCTGTCTAAGCAAGATCTTTACATCAAAGATCTCTGTATCATGGTCCCCTGTAATGATCAAGTCATCTACATAGATGACAACAAGCACAACTCCTCTATCACCATGTCTCACATACAGCGAGAAATCTGCATTGGCTACATGAAAGCCAATAGTGACAAGATATTTAGAAATCTTGTCAGACCATGCTCTTGGTGCTTGCTTTAAGCCATACAAGGCTTTCTTCAACCTGTAAACATGCTCGGGGTGACTCACATCCTCATAACCAGGTGGCTGCAACATATACACCTCTTCTTGCAAATCCCCATGCAAGAATGCATTCTTTACATCCATTTGATGTAAAGACCGTTGCTTTGATGCAGCCACTGCTATCACAACTCTCATTGTTGCCATCTTGGCAACTGGGCTGAAAGTTTCCTCATAGTCAATGCCATATGTCTGTGCATATCCTTTGGCTACCAATCTAGCCTTGTACCTGTTTATGCTTCCATCACTGTTATGTTTTACTTTGTACACCCACTTGCATCCAATGGCTTTCTTGCCTTCAGGCAATTGCACTAAATCCCAAGTCTCATTTCCATATAGTGCATCCATCTCCTCATCCATAGCTTTCTCCCAATACACATTTCCAATAGCCTCATCAATGCATGTGGGCTCTACAACCTGCACAACCTTTGCCATGTATGCATAATGATGTGCCACATAACCATCATAGGTAAATCTCTGCACAAGATTTTTCACTCTCCCAGATCTTCGTAGCTTTTCATTCATGGCTTCCATAGCCTTCTTTACACCAGTAGGTGTTCTCATAGCTGGGATCCCAAGCTCCTCATCAAGGCTCATATCTGAGCCACTAGACTCTCCATCAATATGAGAATGCCCTGCAGAAATGTCAGGCATACCAAGGGGATCAACCATTTTCTCTTTTTCTTTACGTGATGTACTAATCACGTTTGCAGGACTGGTATTATGACGCAGCCTTCCACTCCATGGTCTATCAACAGACCCACTAGATGAGGACTCTCTTGGTCCACTCAAAGACTGTGATTGCTGACCTGCATTCTGTGTGCAACCACACTTCCACTCACATCAGCCCCAACAGCTTCTTTTTCAGCAGCATACCAGCTGCTCATCTCATAAAAAACAACATCCCTGCTTACCCTCAACTCACGTGTAGTAGGGTTATAACACCTGTATCCCTTTTGCTCAAGGGAATATCTAATAAACACACATTTTTCAGCTTTTGGATCCAGCTTAGTTCTCATCTCATCTGGCACATGCACATATGCAATGCATCCAAAGACTTTCAGATGAGACAAATCAGGTTTTCTACCAGTAAACCTCTCCTCTGGAGTTACATCATGTATGGCTGCAGTTGGAGTCCTGTTCATGATGTATACTGCTGTAGAAACAGCCTCAGCCCAATAGCTATGCGGCATATTTTTCTCTTCTATCAATGCTCGCGCAATCTCAGCGATGTGCCTTTTTTTTCGCTCAGCAACTCCATTTTGCTGCAGAGTGTATCTGCATGTAAATTGTCTCTGAATACCATTCTTCTTCAAAAATTCAGAGAACTCATTGGAGAAGTACTCTCCCCCTCCATCTGACCTTAGGCACTTTACATATTTCCCTGTTTGCTTTTTAACCAAAAATCTGAAATTCTGAAAGTGAGTGAACACCTCACTCTTCTCCTTCATGAAGAATACCCACACTTTCCTTGTGTGGTCATCAATAAACGTCACATAATACCTGTAGCCTCCCATAGATATGGTCTTCGTAGGACCCCATACATCTGAATGCACAATACCTAGTGCATTTCTGCTCACATATCTGTTACGTGGAAACACATGCTTTGTTTGCTTCCCAAATTGGCATGCTTCATATATTTTCTGCATACCTTCCACTTTAAATTTTGGCAGCCCTGTCACAATTCCTTTTGTCTGCATAGACTTCAATCTCTGCACATTCACATGTCCAATCCTTTTATGCCAGATGTCTATGTCTGCAACAATTCCTGAACCATTTGCAAACATCGCAGCATATCATTCATGTCTACATTCAACGTAAACATTCTGTCCACTCTGTTGCCTTTTGCAACCAACCTGCACTTGTCTTTAAAACCTTCAACATAACACCCATCAGGGGTTAAACCGAACTTGCAAACCCTGCTCAATCATCTGGCCAATTGAAACCAGATTCTTTGTTATGTTCGGAACGTGAAGTACATCTGCAAGGTACTTCACTTTGCCATCCTGCATAGACAATGGCACATCTCCAACATGGGCAATTGGATGAGCAGTGTCATCCCCTGTTTCTACAAAACCTGGTCTTTTCGGGTTTTTCATCTCTTTGAACCACTCCCCATGACTTGTCATGTGGTTTGAAGCACCTGAATCCACATACCACACATCATCTTTTTGTGCTGCTTCAACATTTTCAGACATGGCATTCACGACATGCTGCATAACAAACAACCTTTCATTATCCTCATTATTTCTGGTTGAGGATGCATAATTGTTTTGCTGCACTTTTCCATTTTGCATGTCAGCTTGCTTCTTATAACATTCTGCCTGCACATGTCCAGGAGGCTTACCACAATAACAGCATTCACGTGCATCATTATATTACCTTTGCCAATTTCCACGGCCTCTTTGACTCCCCCTGCCTCTGAATTTGCCTCTTCCACCTGCGTGTTGTTGTTGTTGTTGTTGTTGTTGTGTATTCTGGGACTGTTGTTGCTGCTGCTGCTGCTGTGCTGGCCATAATTCTGATTACCTGTTCGGCCACCTCCTTGACCGCGTCCACAACCTCCTCTTCCTGAACTTGTGTAGAAGGCCTGTTGCTCTGAACTGTTTTTGTTTTGTGAAGACTGTTGGTCTTCACCCAAGCTCTTTTCTTCTATAATTAGCATAGACACCAAATCTGTAAAGTTGGGAATATTTTCCCGAATCTGAATAGACGTCTTGAACGCCTTATATTGTGGCCCGAGACCACGTAGACAGACTTCCACCTTATCATCATCATCTACTGACACACCAATAGATGCAAGGGATTCCATAATACCCTTTATCTTCAATGCATAGTCATTCATAGACATGCTCTTTTTCTCCATAGTATGAAGTTCGTTCTTCAACTGTATCTTGCGTGCCTTGGTATTTGTTTCATAAAGTTTAACCAAGGTGCCCACGCCTCCTTGGGGGACTTGGCATCCTGAATATGCCCAATCATGGTGTCCTGTATACTAATGGAGAGCCAATACATTACTTTCCTGGCTCCTTGGTTCCAGTCTTTAAACTCTTTCACATCTGCAGCAGTCGGATTTATGTCCGATATCTCTGGTGCCTGCCTCTTCATGCTCACCTTCTATGTAGTCCCAATAGCCCTTTCCTATCAGGAAATTCGTCAACCTGAACCTCCAAGCATGGAAGTTATTCTTATCAAGCTTCTCAGCCACAATCTAGGTTATGCCATCATTTGACATCTTGCCAGATACACAAATTTACCAAAAACAGCACTCTGGTTTTTTCTACACAAACTGCTGTATTTTCTGCAGCGGTACTGTAGCACTCTCAAATGTCACGACCAGTGACTTCAATGTGCATACATACACCCAATGGCAACTGTTGACCTCTTTGCAGCACCCACAGTGTCTGCACAGTCAATCTGTCTTCCTGCAATTCTTAAAATAGAGTTCTGCAGAGAATCGATTACTTACCCCCGCAGTGCTCGAATCGTCTGCTTTCTGAAAAACGGAGGTCCAGACGCGCCCAAAACGCGTTTTCGGCCCACTAAATACAGTCCGATAGGACAATATAGTTGCCCTATAGCTTTACTCCCGCGAAGAAAGCTCCTTAATCAGAGATCGTTTGCCGGTGCCTCCCGTAGAGCTCCCAACAAGGGTGTAGTCACCAACACAAATAGGGAAGAGTAGTTGAAGCTCTTACCCTCGTACCGCTTCCTGTGGTTCTCTTGCTTGCAGCTCAGCCCTTACCACAAACCAGGCTCTGATACCATGAAAAGATGCAGGGGGAAGAGAGCTTGAGCTCTTGCAAGCACACACACACACACTCACAAAACCCTAATAGAGAACACACTAGGTGAGAGGCTGAAAATCTTCTTCTTCTTCACTCAACACTCAACACACCATATACAAGATAAGAGTACACATAATATGAAAGGTACTCAACCAATACATACACGGGTTCTCTATAGTGTGAACCCAACTAAATGAGCTGGCGCTATAACTATGCCAGTCTCTAGAATGGCTGTCACACAGCCTGTCATCCCACTGGTGCATATCACCCAAGATCTCACCAACCATGCTAGTGGTGTAAGTGTGGGGCCTATCCCCCAGGCGGGTCATCAGTGTTGTCCACCGCCTCACTAGACGAGCTCGATATCTCAACATAAAAGTATACTCATTGAGCAACTTCTTCCTTTGATTGTAGTAGACAAAGATGATTTTCCAGTTGAAGACTATTTATTGCAACACAATAAATGATTGTAGAATATACATGTGATGGAAAAAAATAGACATCGAGAAGTGTGCGGAACGGAAAGTACAAGTACCAAAGAGAAAACACAAGATTGGGTACTAACTGCACCCCCAAGCATGTGCCAAAAGCATCCCCACTTGAGTATTTGCAGTTTATTATTTTCAAAAATATATTACAAGGTTATTTCCTCCCATGCTTGCTCTACAAGCTTTCTTTTAAAAAAATTGGGTAATAAAATATTAGAAAATCTCACTCCCAGGATAGTCCTCTCGGTTGAGGAAGGAACTGTCCTCAGTTGTAAATATTAGAGTGCATAGGTGATTGAATGCATTACTCTTTTCCATGTGCAAGCAATGATCATATAGGCGTCTCCATTTGACCAAAGACGTTATGACTAACATTCCTTCTTATCATCAGCACACACAGCTGATTAACAGTTAATCTTGAGAATCTTATACCAGCACCGCACACAGTTGGTTAACACATAGTTAACCCTATTTTAAACTAAAATATGTCATTGCACACAAATGATTAACACACAGTTAATCTTGACAAAATTATACTAGTGTATACAGTTGAATAACCTTGGTTTAAGCTAAAATTGGCATGGTTCAAATCCATCATGAATTACGAATTTGGAATATAAATTTTATTTTTCCAAGGTTCTAGCAAAATAAATTAGGACTAGAAAAAATTACATAAATCTATATATTATTGTTTAGATTAATGTCAAACCAGGTGATGAAAAGTAGATAACATGTGCATTTGAAACTTCTTTAAAAGTTGCTAAAAGTTGCTATAAAGATAAATTTAAATAAAAAATATTAAATACAACTTGATGACATAAAATAGAATCCAAAAGTAAGAAAGTCTTACCTTGATGTACTGTTGGCTACAAAATGAAAAAGGAAAGAAAAATAGAGAATTTAAAACAATTCATAAATAACTAAAAGTATAATCATTCGGTAAAGATGAGGAATTATCATGCATAAGTCGAGCTGATAATTATTGGATCAACATGGTTCCATGGTAGAAATCATTGGTCTAACCTGCACATCATGCTTACACCACACATAACAACATGCCTACCCTCATGCATAAACTCAAGTCTTTAAACTACTTAAGTGAAATAACCACACGGCCTAGAATAACATCAACCCAAGTTAGGTGCATAACCAAAAATCTACCCAAGTCCCAAGCCAAGGACAAATCTAAAACCATTGTATTTGGCTTGGTCATAACCATATAACAATAATCACTTTTGGTCTCATATAGCAATAACCGCTTTTTTTTTCTCTCTCTCTCTCTTCTTATTCTTCTTCTTTTGTCTTCTTCTCCCTCTTCTTTCTCTTCATCTTCTCCCTCTTCTTTCTTACTCTCCCTCTTCTTTCTCTTCTTCTTCTCCCTCTTCTTTCTTCTTCTTCTTCTCCATCTTCTTTCTTTTTTTCTTCTTCTTCTTCTTCTTCTTCCCTCTTCTTCTCCTTCTTCTTCTTTTTCTTCAAGATTCTTCTTCTTTATCTTCTTCCTTCTCTTCTTCTTCACTCACACCTCAGCTCACGCAGCCCTCCTTTTATCCCGTATGAAGATGCCTCCGCTTGACGAGGAGGG
The DNA here is from genome assembly GCF_041138505.1 of Cibotium barometz. NCBI lineage: Eukaryota > Viridiplantae > Streptophyta > Polypodiopsida > Cyatheales > Cibotiaceae > Cibotium > Cibotium barometz. The sequence continues at coordinate 40,433,716 of NC_141068.1, forward strand.
TATAAGACGCACAAAGGGCTCCCTATGTTTTCAAATCATGGGAGAGAGAGAGAGAGAGAAGCATCTCCTTATTGATCATAGTCAGCGCGCCGGCATGTGAGTTAGTGCAGCTGCCCTACCTGTCCATGTGCATACATCTTGTATTGGGCTGCATGTTGCATCTGTTAGGCATCGTCCCCTTGCACAATCATCCGAGTGCTAGAAATAAAAACACCAAAAACCTCTTGTATGAGAATTTGACAGAGCATCGCCAAGCTCTGATACCACTGTGATGAAAAACAATAGATCTCGGGAAGCATGCAAAACAGAAAGTACAATCACCAAAGAGAAAACATAAGATTGGGTACCCTTTGTCTCCCCAAACGCAAGGCAAAAGCATCCCCTCTTAAGCATTTATAGTTTTTATTATTTATAAAAATATATTATAAAGTTCTTTTTGCCCATGTTTGCTCTATAAGCTTTCTTAAATACAAAAATTGGGTAATAAAATATTAGAAAATATATGAGAAAATCTTACTCCCGTGATAATACATATGGAGTGTAATTTGAAAGCAATCGCCATGATTTGAATACATTTGGACACATGTTGGTAGCTGTGATTTTGATGACTTGACACACAGCATGACTTATGATGAAATGGCATAAATCACATTGTTGGGTTTATGGTTTTTCTTTTGCTGAGATGATATATAGAGAGTGTGCAAGATTATTTTATGTGCAAATTATTGAGAGGGTGACATTAGGGGAAGGTTGAGGTCTATAGGGGCCCTTTAAGCTGCCATATTATGATTTTAATGACTTTTTGTTAAAATGTTAAAGTTTCTTTGACTTTAGATACCTTCTTATTCTTCAAATGGCTAGAAGTTTGGATTTCAAAGTTTCTCGCCAAAATTGAATTTAAAATTGAGTGGAAAAAACCATATCATGTGACATATCTCTATGAAAAGAGCTCAGCGAGACGATGAGTAGATTCTGGATCTCTAATCTCCGACAAATTTTGAGCTCATATGTAGAAGTTATGGATGTTTGAAATTTTAAAAACTTTCCCTCCCACTTTTTGGGAATGAAAAGTACAAAAAGGCATCTTCTAGAGAATCTTTTGACCACCTTTAATCACCCAACATTTTTGTATACATGGCATCACATGATTGGCCCTTTTCCTTAATAACCTTTAAATCACATGGCATCTTAAAGGGCCCCTATAGACCTCAACCTTCCCCTAATGCTTCATCATTGTTGGTGTGATTATTGATCATGGTCGACTCCAAATCATGATGTGATTCTTGTGTGGTGTAATTGTAAAATTATGATGATCAAAGCTAATGTTTTTGGTGATGTTGCTGATGCTTTACACTCGTTAATACCATCCTTCAACTATTTATTGAGCTTTTTAATGGAGTGACTTTTGCGAACATGGCAATCATGATCGTTATTTTTGGAGAATCACAGCAGATGACTTCGTAATGTTACCATGTTTTAAGTCTTTTATGATCATGTAGAGCAAGAATGCACCTTAAATGACCATTTTCTATACATTTCTAGTGGCAAGATTTTAAAAGAGAAAGACACATAGGATGTGATTTTAGAAGACTCACAGCATGAAAACTGCTTGACTGTGTTGAACTTTTTGCCATTAGAAATGTACTTGCGTGCATTTGACATTAAAATTATACCTCTTTCTAGAAGTTGACTTATTTCTAGTAGCATTTACTGATCTTGTTTGTGGAAGATTCTTGTGGCATTTTACCTTTTCACGCAGTGGTTCTTGTTTCTCCTTTATTCCGATTTTGCACTCCTACGAGTAGGGGGTTCTTGTGTCTATACTACCACTTTTTTTGGGAGTGTAGGTGCTTGTGTCTACCATTGAGCTTCTGCAACCTTAGTTTCTGGTTCAAAGAGTGGTTTTATGTAGATGATATCTGGGGACATCTCCATTTGCATCCCTTCATTGGATGACGTGATGGGCAAGTAATTCTGGAGTAGGTAAGTGGAATTATTTAGGGCTCCTTCAGTTGAAGTTGATGATAAAACTTGATTAATCTTGAAAGCTTTAGGCACCCATATGATGGTATTACCTTCATAGTATCTCTGAGCTTGAAGTAGGTTTGTGGGTACCTTTCTTTGATGAAATTCTTTGATATCGAGCAGTGTGTACATTCGTTGCTGGGTTCTCCATATTAGTGCATACTTCTTCCTAGGATCATATCCCTTCCTCTTTGGGAGTAGGGTTTTCCTTCTTGGGATCCAAACTTGGGTTACACCTTCATGATATCATTGGGCTTACAATAATACTCATGGAATCTATATATTCCTTTAATGGCATTCTCTTGTGTGTTTGCTTTGGATTCCATGGTTGAGGTTGCCTTGTTTTCTTCTTCTTGTCAGGCCTTGGAATTTTTCCAAGTGAACATTGTTTGGTCTGACTAGGTAGCCAAATAGGAATGCTCCCCTCATAGAATCCTTGTGCTTGAAGTAAGCGCTAGTTTTCCATCCACCTCTTGATGCTTTGAAAATATCTTGATGCTCTTCTTGGTGGTGGAGCATAAGTTTTCCTTATTGGAATTGAAGCTTTTATTTGGATATGAGTTGGTGAGGCTTTAGTTATGGGTATTGGTGGCATAGATGATGAAAAGGCTAGGGTCTTCAATAAAGGAGGGGCTGTCGAGGTAGAGACTATGTTTTGAATTTTAGCAAATCTAATTATGGATTCGATGTCTTTTGTGATTATAGACTTTGGGATTTTGGGAAGAGGGATTGTCATTGAGACGATGTCATGAAATGATGGCTTTTCTTTTGTTAGTGCTACAATAATAAACTTGGTTGTTAGGGGCAAGGGATGTGGAGTTGGCAATAGAGGGGCAAACTGTGCAGGACTATGACACTTCTGTTCTAGAAGTGACCATCAAGATCAGAGGTGAGATAGTAACAAGAGTCAATCTAGACGGAGGGTCACGAGTCAACATAATATCAGATAGCTTGGCTAAAAAGCTAGGGATGGCTGACATGTAGCCTTGTCCATTCTAGACTTGCATGGCTGACTAGAGAAGGGTGCGATCTGTCGAGATAATCATGGGAGAATAGATAGCGGTGGTAAGGTGTAGCTTCACTCTTGTTTTCATCGTTCTCAAGATGACGAAGATAGCAGGTGCATATCCCATGCTCCTAGGAAGGCCTTGGCTCTAGAGTGGAAGAATAAAACATAATTGAGAGCTAGACAAGATTACGATCAGAAGGTATGTATAGAGGCAAAAAGAAGGTATGTATCTCAGTGGCAAGAAAAGGCAGGCGAAGCCCAAAAACCAACCAATGCATGCAGAAGAACTGAACTACCTAGAAGGGGTAGAAAATGATGAAGAAGAGCTGATCTTGAAGGAGAATCCAAATCTTCTTTCCTTGTTTGAAGTAGACATAGAAAGGATTATGCAAAGGTATGACCCAAAGGTCCTTGCAAGAAGTAGATATGCACATACTAACAATATTCCCTCCTCATTGTGTTTTGGGAACAAGGCTCTAGATTGAACACCAAAAGGAGTGATTAGGAATGTCAGCTTAGTTTTAAATCCATCCAAATTCGAAAGGAATTTGATGAGACTATTCAAAAGGAATTTCATGGAACAAGGCTCTACATTGAACACCAAAAGGAGTGATTAGGAATGTCAGCTCAGTTTTAAATCCATCCAAATTCGAAAGGAATTTGATGAGACTATTCAAAAGGAATGATAATAAGTTCATGGAGCTACAAAAACAAATAGAAGAATTTGAGAAAATGAAAGAAGAAGATAATAGATGTGTGTGTGTGTGTGTGTGTGTAGTGGCAAAAGAAAAACCCAAGGAATACAAATAATAGATGTGTGTGTGTGTGTAGTGGCAGAAGAAAAACCCAAGGAATACAAATAAAATCAAATTTGTAGTGGCAGCAGAAAGTCAACTCAAATACAGGCCCTAAGTTCCATCCCATCCCATAGCACTAAATCAACCAATAATAGTAATCAGTGACTAGTTAAAAACATTAAGCTAAGAAACCAGAAGCAATGCTTCAAACCAAAGCATTCTCCAAATACCCAGGAAAGAAAAAATGGCAAGCTCCTCAGCCAAGACTTGCAGCCAGTCTAGATAGTAGTCCAATAAATTGTAGAGATGGTAAGAGTAAGTACAAGAATCATAGATTTCATCAATCAATCGCAACAGCACACAAGAACTGATGACTAGGATCATCAAAGTTGTCAAAAACCCAAACTAGAGTTGAATGCACCGCATCAACCACCACCATCCACTACAGGCGTTGCATGAACCAAAAAATGTCCATATGTGGTGCGCGCCAGAATCAGTTTACAGAACATCCAAGCTACGATTTAGGTCAGTGCCCAAACTAAACAGTAGTGCAACCCCTTCATTAAAGAAGGACAAAATAGTCCCAAAACATCAAACCAAGAGCTAAGGTAAGTTTTACACTCACGTGCATTCAAGAATATGCCATTTAGGTTGCTAGCATATGATTTTACACACTTTTACTATTTAAATGATTGAATTTCAAATGTCATGGGAATTCCTCTTTTATCATTTAAATATTTCTCATGCATAAAATAAATTTATCTAAAATTCCTCTTTGAATTTAAATAAAACATCCATTAATTCCAATATGCTAAGAATTCAACTCTTCCTATTTAAATGATTGAATTCCAAATGTCATAGGAATTCCTCTTTTATCCTTTAAATAAAATTACCATAATTTTCTCTTTTCTTAATTATTTAATCATACATAAACTTTAAAAATTAGTTTTTATTGAATGTGATAAAATCATTCTTTTACCCTAGGATATTCAATCCTAGAATATGGTAGGAAGTCCTCTTTTCACGTTATGCATAAGAATGAATTATGTATTAATTTCTTAAAAAATTTACCATAGCTCTGCTGCTATTACTGATAATTTTTAATATTTTTGAAACGAATAAGACTTAGTAATGTAATTATGATAGTAAAACTATCTTTTAACCTTAAATCTAATTTATGGATTTAACTCATAAGATTACCATAATTTACTAGCATATAAGTATAAAAAACCATTTTCTTAACCTCTAGCTTCACAAGCTAAGAGTTTGATTTGTGAATTGAGAATTTCTCCATGAGAAGCATCAATCGAATATAGAATTGGTCATAGGAATGACCATTCTTTGGGGGAGAGAGAGATAAACGTAAAAAGCATCCTAATTAAGTATAAATGTAAACTTTTTTTAATTATTCATTATAACTCTTAAGAAAAGCTTGATTTGCATTATAAACACTAATTTAGAAACTCCTCAAGCTTGAGAGGGTTTGAGAAGTGAAAACATTGAGAATAGTAGAGAAAAACCATAAAATTACACTTTATCTCTTATTTTTGCTTGCTTCTTTATCTTAGAAGAAGCCCCCAACCAATAAATTGGTTAGTGTGTTGAAAGGAAAGCCCCAAGGATGGTTGAAGAGAGAGAGAGGCTCCACTCTCTCCAAAAGTAGAGGGATAATAAAAAATATCATTATTTTAATGTAATACTGTCATGGTATAGTTCACAGATTTTTTTACAAAAGACTAAGGATCTATTTATATTAGAGGGAGGCCTCTAACCAAGTCCAACTAGGTTCTGAAACTTTCGAGATTCAGATTGGCTTAATTTGGATAAGATTTGGACTTAGTTTAGCTCCCTTTTGATTTGGTTTGATCCAAGAGAGAGGAGAGATAAAAATATCATAATTTTTTTGAGTTAAAAACTCCACCACATGTGTGAAATAGGTGCCTCCTTAAAGTCTCCCCCCCTCTCCTTACCAAGGTGTCAAAAATGTATCATTATACCAAAATATCTCATTTGTTATAGTAATATCTCATAGTTTTTAACTAATAAACCTTGTACTCAGTCAATTGACTCTTCATATTATGTGGGTATTTACTCATTTTTGGGTATTATCTTTTATTCATTGGATTTATCTCCTCCCCACACTTGGATGATTGATCCTATTGGCCTATAGGAACCTTAATTGAACCATAATCCAAAAATTTTTGAAAAATCTAGACCCTTAGGCTAAGGTCCTTTATCACATTTTCAATTAATTCCAATTGCACAATGGAAAGTTCTTTTTGAATTTTTGTTTCAAAGGAAACCATTTTAGACACTAAGAGGATTTTTATATCCAAAAATATCTCAATTTTGGTTACCTCTCTCTAGACATTTTCTCTTTCCAAGCCAAAACAGGGTAAAACTGGATCTTTCTTCTATTTCAGAGAGGGGAATAATTACAAGATCAAAAGGGGAGGTTCTTACACCTGTACATCTCAAAAGATGGAGGGAGGAATCTTACAAAGAAGGATGCATGGCACAATCGCATAAAAAGGACTCCTTTGTGGTTGAAGGACATTTCTATGATAGAGTGGAGGGTCATAGTAGTGACAATAAACCTCCTACCATCCTTTACTCACAATTGATTAGATGCCTTAAGTTTCCCTTGTATCGTGTGTGGAGGGTGAGCCAAATGTATACAAATTAACTAGTGAGGTATAAGAGGACATATACAACAGCATGGCTTTTGAAGACATGCCATCGATGTAATCTACCTTCTAGTTGTGTAAGGGAGCAGATAATTAATTGCATGTGCCTATTAAGTTTATTTGTCACTCGATGTAGTGGAATCATTTGTATCATGGGCAGTATGTTTACTTGTCATCAACGTAGTAAGTTTACCTGTCTCATCAACATGGAAAGTTTACTACAAAATCAATTGTATCAGAATTCAAATGGAGATTAAGAAGCAAACAACAAGATCCACCCGCATTGAAGAGATCTTAACCACGTCTGGAAGTTAGTAAAGAAAACAAATGCGAGGAATTAGTGCAGCATCCATGTACAAAGAATACTATAAAGGAGAACCCTTTTTTGACTTGCACCGAGACTACAAAGGAAAACCAACAATATGCTACACAGAAAGTACTACATCCATGTAAACAATTTACATATGTTTAGTGACAAAGTGTTGTAGAGCACTACATCCATGAAAACAAAAGTATTCAGTGAGGACTAAGTGCTGTAGAGCACTACATCCATGTACAACAAAAGTATAGGCTGATATAGGGGAGTTGACTTTACATGGCACTTGGTCTACCACATTCTCATCGTCTAACAACTCCCCTGCACATCCACTCTCCATAGGACAATGTGTGAGCTTCATAACATAAGCATTCTTCTATGTACTACATCGCTCAGACCTGATCATGCTATGATCTTGCATTGAAAACATCCTCTTATGCAATAGCCCTATGCTTAGTTAACTCCACCCACCTGTGCACAAAATCCAAAACATCCCTTCCTTGAAAATTAATCTACTTCTCAAGAGTAGGTAGGATAACGTATGTTCTAGCCTGGTTTGTATAGCACTTGTAGTGGCTATCATCCAATAACACTTATAGTGGCTATCATCCACCAATAGCACTTGTAGTGGCTATCATTCAATAGCACTTGTAGTGGCTATCATCCAATAGCAGTAGTGTGTTCTTGTTGTGCTTAATTTTGGTAAGAGAGCCCATAATCTCCTCAAGAGGTCTTGAAAAAAAAGGGTTTTCCCATGTACTCAAAGGCAGTAACCCCACATATTTCTTGGCCCACCCATCCATCCAACCTGTCCTTTACAGCTAGTAAACACAAATCAATCCTTCTTTGCAAGTTTGCTAGCTTGCATCAACTCCATATGAACAACTTTGCTATTTGGCTTGCAGCCAAGGTGAAGAATGCAGCATCCTTCCTCACATAGTGAACCACATTGGAGTCCTGCTGCCTCACAACATCAAAATCAGCATATAATAAGTTGGGAGGCTCTTTGTGCTTTTGCGAATGTCATGGGTGACCATTACAACACCATTCAAATCCAAGATCAATGCAGGAAGATCTGGGTTTCCTAAATTTCCTACAAGGTTCTTAAGCTAAGGTTTAGGTAGCACCCTTTCGATATACACATGTTCTTGGACGGGTGGGTCAGGTTTGCTACCAATCACTCGAATATTAACTACAACAACAAAGGAACTTGGTCAAATTCCTTGGAAAAAAATTTACAATCATAAATAGTACAGCACGCAACGGAGAATAAAAGGGTTTGCCAAATGGCATACACAATGTCTAGCAAAAAAGTTTCATATTCATGCATAAAGTGTTACAACACAAGCTTCATTCCAGCCAGGAGTACATTGTGCAAGAAGCTTAAAGCTTTTTGCATTCATGAGGTTTAAGAGGGTCAACAAATGTACTTTTTTTGGTTTTCGTCAATTGCGATCCTTCAACCTGTCTAGGTGCACCCTTATGCTTCTTCTTATGTTGCATAGCAATGTCAAATAGGGTCTCTTCCACTTGACCATCGTCTTTGTCCTTTGTTGCGCTTACAATTTCCACATGTCAAGGGGTATTTTTTGACATGACAACATAGTCGATTTTTTAGCATGTTATCATTCTACATCAATGCCACTGAGGTGTGCAGTATATACCTTCATGCTGTTGTTCGTAACCAACTTCTGCAGTCTTGTCAAGATCTTCATCTTCTTTGAGTACCTCAGCTCCCCTTAGTAATTCATGGATAAACTCAGATGTGGTTTTTGATTCCTCATGAGGATTTTCATTTGCATTTGTGCCTGTGGCACAATTCAAAGGACATGCGCACATAAGTCATATGATATACCAATTCATTGTAACTTCATAGAAGCAAATGTTGGTGAATAAGCAAACAGGTTCTTTGTGTGAGCACACAAGTTTCGTCTTCGTCAAGCATCTTTGTGAGCACACAGGTTTCGTCTTCGTCAAGCGTCTTTAGTAAACCGCCAAATCTAGCTTTTTTGTCAAGCGTCTCTTATTATTTTGCTATTTTTAGCAAAACGACCAATCTAGCTTTTTCATCAAGCGTCTATCAATGAATCTTGCATCCCACGTCTCTCTATTTTGAGGACTCTTTTCTTATTGACGTCTCTTATCTCTTGCGGTCGTCCTTGTCTATGGTGTGCAGATTTTGTGATTTTATCTTAAACGTCTTCTCGCAGATAGATATGGCTATGACTGTTCTCGTCAATAATTTTCCTTCAGGCCAACGTTCTATTCCTTCTTTTCAAGGCCAAGGGTTTCCCAGTTGGAAAGCAAAGATGTTAATTCTTGAAGGCGATGAGCTCTCAAATGTTGTTATTGGCGATTCTCTATGTCCGTCTTAGCCTACTATTCCGGATTCTGACAACGTTCTTATCACGGAAGGCCCTGTTTTTGATGCATGGCGTCTTGCTTATATGGATTGGCAGAGGCGTGATAAAGCAGCTCGTCGGTACATTCTTTCTGCTCTTAGTGATTCTCTCATGCTTGATGTGTATGACTTACCTACTTCCCATGATGTATGGGAGTATCTTATAGCAAATTTTCAGAAAAAGTCTGTTATTTTACAGAAACACTTTATTTGAGAGGTTTGCTTTCAAAGTTACAGTATGAAGTTGGTACTGCTATGATGGGGCATATTGATTCTTTCAAATCTATTATTAATCAACTTGCTGCTATGGGTGATCCTATTCCACGAAAGCAACTTATTACAATTCTTCTTGATACGATAAAGGATCCGTCTTATGACAACATTGTTACCATTCTTTCTAACAAGGACGGTCTTGATTTTGACCAAACTTGCATATCTTTGATTGAGTATTCTCAACGTCAACAACGACGTAGTGTTGGTCATGATGCAGCTATGAGGAGCCTGAGTCACAATAGTTGGAACGGGCCTTTTATGTGCGAAGGCATCCTTTTCAACGAGGTAACCACAGAGGTGGTGGTGGTGGTGGTGGTGGTAGTTTCTCTCGTCTCAAATTTCCTAACAAGCATTGTATTGCAATAGAAATGGTCATACTGAAGATGACTGTTGGGCACGTCAATATGATGAAGAACACAACATTACCACAAAACAACCATGTTTATCTAGAGATTCTTCTTCTTATGATTATTGTGGAAAATCTGATCATCCCTCTTCCATGTGCTTTAAGCGTCGATTTGATGTAGATCAAAATCGAGCATATGCAGCCGAGCATCATGATAATGTTGTGCCTGAAACAAGTTGTGTTTTATGTTCAGTTCCCCTAGACATAATACTTCATGTACGTGATGGTTCACTTTTCATTATTGATTCTGGTGCTATAGGAAATATGACATATGAATCTAAGTGGCTACATAACTATCATTCTTTACCTATTAAGCATGTTGTTTATCTTGGTGTTGCTGATGATACAACTTGCCAAGTCAAGGGCATTGGAGATTTATATCTTGGCGCCTTATCTTCTTCAACTCGAGTTTTACGAGGGGTTTTACATGTCCCAAAACTTCAACGTAATCTCTTTCAGTTTTGCAAGACTTGTTGATCTTGGTTTGTTTGTTGGATTCGACCACACCAAATGCCGCATTGAGAAAGATGGACAGATTATTGCAACTACTTCTCGTAATGGCAATTTGTTTGAGCTCTCTCTTAAATAATGATGCTGTAGCAAATGTTGTCACTGCTCCAGGTGATCACGATTGCAAGATATGGCATCATCGCTTTTGTAAGATTCCTTCCCCAACCCCTTTTTGATGTCTAGTATCTTCCCCTGTAATCAACCCTCTTCAGAAATATAAAGACCCTGTTGCTAACTATTTTAGCCTAGAGAGAGGAAAATTATTCTAGAGAGAGAATATTCAGATTTTGAATATTTTTTGATAGAAAAATATCTCTTATAATTCAGATGAGTTCCCCTGAAACAGAAATTCAAAAAGAATTTTCCAATGTGCAATTGGAATTAATTGGAAATAGGTATAAAGAACCTTAGTCTAAGGGTCTAGATTTTCAGAAATCTTTAGACTATGGTCCAATTAAGGTTCCTATGGGCCAATAGCATCAATCCATGTGTAGGGAAGAGATAAATCCAAATTTGTAAAAAGAAGATACCCAAAAATGAGTAAATGCTCACATAAGGTGAAGAGTTGAGAATGTACAAGGTTTATTAGTAAAAAACTATGAGCAATATTAAAAATATGAGATATTTTGGGTATCCAAAAATGAGTAAATGCTCACATAAGATGAAGAGTTGAAAATGTACAAGGTTTATTAGTAAAAAAACTATGAGCAATATTAAAATGATTCCATTATGACACATATGTAAGGAAGGGGAATTCTTTAAAGGAGGTGCATATTTCACATAAGATGAAGAGTTGAAAATGTACAAGGTTTATTAGTAAAAAACTATGAGCAATATTAAAATGATTCCATTATGACACATATGTAAGGAAGGGGAATTCTTTAAAGGAGGTGCATATTTCACATAAGATGAAGAGTTGAAAATGTACAAGGTTTATTAGTAAAAAGCTATGAGCAATATTAAAATGATTCCATTATGACACATATGTAAGGAAGGGGAATTCTTTAAAGGAGGTGCATATTTCACATAAGATGAAGAGTTGAAAATGTACAAGGTTTATTAGTAAAAAACTATGAGCAATATTAAAATGATTCCATTATGACACATATGTAAGGAAGGGGAATTCTTTAAAGGAGGTGCATATTTCACATAAGATGAAGAGTTGAAAATGTACAAGGTTTATTAGTAAAAAAAAACTATGAGCAATATTAAAATGATTCCATTATGACACATATGTAAGGAAGGGGAGTTCTTTAAAGGAGGTGCATATTTCACATGCTTGAATGAGTTTTAAACTCATAAAAATTGAGATATTTCATCTCTCCTCTCTCCTCATTCAAGTCTAGTTCCAAAAAGTTAGCTTAACTGACCTAAAAATGGTCAAATATTGACCAAACTGATTTAGAAAATTCTAGAATCAGTTTGTTTGGTTAGGAGCTCAATTTTTCCTATAAATAGAAGCCTCCCCCTTGTTGAAAAATAGATAGTGTTTATGCATCGTTACTCTACTCCACCTAAGCCAAGAACTGTGAATTCATTTAATAATTCACTAGTTTTTGGAGCTTCCCTCTTTCTTCAATCCCCATTAGTGGCTCCATCAACATACTTAACCAATTGATTGGTTGGGGGCCTCTACCGTGAACAAAGAATCAAGCAAGTTGTAAGGTAATTAGTGAATATTGATTTTTCTATAATTTCTCAATGTTTCTCTCTTCTCAACCCCTCTCAAGCTTGAGAAGTTTAATTGGTATGGTTTTTTAAATGCTATTGAAGTTTGAATAGTAGTGAAGAGTTACATAATTTAATAAATGCTATTGAAGTTAATTTTCATTTATGTTTAAATTCTAATGATTTTTATGTAAATTCTCTCTCTCACTCAAGAAATGGTCATACTCATGACCCGTTCTCAATCCAAATCAAGCTTTTCATAAAGCTTTTCCTTAACCCAAGATTAAGCTATGCTTGAGGTCAAATTAATGGCTTTTTTCTATGCTTTTAGTTTATGTATATTGATGATTCAATCCATTATGGATTAATAATCCAATTAGAGATCATTTTAATTATTTCCTTAATGATAAGCATTATCCCTTATAAAAATTGAGATTTATCAGTCATAGCAGCGGAGCTATGGCAAAATTTTTATAAAAATTATGCATAAAATAATTTCATTCAAAGCATAAAAAGAGGACTTCCTACCATATTCTAGGAATTATCATCCTAGATTAATTGAAAGAATTTCATTACAATCATGGAGAAATTGAATTTTAATATCATGCATAAAGGATAAGTTTTTATATCAAAAGTGTTATTTTTATCATTTTTATTTCATGCATAGAAGTATGCATAATGGATAAATTTTTATATCAAAAGTGTTATTTTTACCATTTTTATTTCATGCATAGAAGTATGCATAATGGATAAATTTTTATATCAAAAGTGTTATTTTTACCATTTTTATTTCATGCATAGAAGTATGCATAGTGGATAAATTTTTATATCAAAAGTGTTATTTTTATCATTTTTAATTTTCATACATAGAAGTATGCATAAAGGAAAATTTTTTATATCAAAAGTGTTACTTTTATCATTTTTAATTTTCATGCATAGAAGTATGCATAAAGGAAAAATTTTTATATCAAAAGTGTTACTTTTATCATTTTTAATTTTCATGCATAGAAGTATGCATAAAGGAAAAAAAATTTATATCAAAAGTGTTACTTTTATCATTTTTAATTTTCATGCATAGAAGTATGCATAAAAGAAAATTTTTATATCAAAAGTGTTACTTTTATCATTTTTAATTTTCATGCATAGAAGTATGCATAAAGGAAAATTTTTTATATCAAAAGTGTTACTTTTATCATTTTTAATTTTCATGCATAGAAGTATGCATAAAGGAAAAATTTTTATATCAAAAGTGTTACTTTTATCATATTGGATTTCATGCATATAGGTATGCATAAAAGATATTCTTTTTATACTAAAAGTGTGATTTTCCTCATAAATGGATTTTATGCTTAACTTAGATGCATAAGAGAAATTCTTTTATTCTAAAAGTGTAATTCCCTACCAAATTGAAAATATGCATAAAAGATTGATTTTAATTTCGAAAGTGTTAGTCTCCTTAAATAGAATTTATGTATAAATAAATTTGTAGAGAAATCTTATATCAAATATAAGAATTCTCTTTTAAAAAAAAGATATGAAATGTGATAAGATGTGATAAGAGGTGTATGAGATGTAAAAAGATGTGATAAGAGGTGTATGAGATGTGATAAGAATTGATAAGATGCGTATGGAAAGTGATAGGATGTGATAAGAGGTGTATGAGATGTAAAAAGATGTGATAAGATGTGTATGAGATGTGATAAGATTTGATAAGATGCGTATGGAAAGTGATAGGATGTGATAAGAGGTGTATGAGATGTAAAAAGATGTGATAAGATGTGTATGAGATGTGATAGAATGTGTTAAGATGAGTTAGGATGTGTTAAGATGTATATGGGATGTGTTAGGACGAGAATGGATGTAATATGGTTGTATGAATGTGATGTGGATGTATACATGTAGATGTATATGTATGAATGTGAATGTTGATGTGGATGTGGATGTATGGATGTAGATACGGATGTGTATGTATGTATGTGGATGTGTATGTATGAATGAGGATGTAAAAATGGACGTATGTATATAGATGTGGATGTATGGATGTATGTATGTAGATGTGGATGTATGGATGTGATTGTGAATGAAGAGGTGGATGTGAATGTATGGATGTAGATACAGATGTGGATGTATGTATGTAGATGTGGATGTATGGATGTGATTGTGAATGAAGAGGTGGATGTGAATGTATGGATGTAGATACGGATGTGGATGTATGTATGTGAATGTGGATGTATGAATGAGGATGTGAAAATGGATGTATGCATGTGAATGTGGATGTATGAATATGAATGTGGATGTGTGGATGTGGAAATGGAGGTATGGATGTATGAATGTAGATGTGGATGTATGCATGTAGATGCGTATGTATGAATGTGAAATTGGATGTATGATGTGGACGTACGAACATGGATATGTATGTAGAATAATGAATATGAAATTGTATCTGAGATAATGTAGTCTATATGAGTGAATGGATGAGAACGAGTACACACGGAATGGAATGTGGAATAAGTAATGTGGTCCGAGAGTGGATAATATGGAAAGACAAGAGTTCGTTATAGAAACTGTATTTGTGACTGTTTGTAAATGACTGTTTTATGTCAAGAATGCTGGAGAAGCATTTTGACCGTCTTGAGGATTAAGGTCATGAAGACTGAACTGATAAAGTTGCAACTGCTGACGGAGAGTCAATGGAGGACGTCTCGCGTAGCAAGGTCGATCGAGGTCTTGACCAGCCTCGGCTCGATTTAAATGGTGAGCTTCCGGTACGGTGGATGAGGGACCAAGGAAGCGGCCTATGAGTGAAGCGCTAGGTCACCTGCGAAGGATCCTAGAGGGTGCTGACCATACGGTGCTCGGGCTCTGGGTCGCCGAAGATACCCACTCGTGCGTCGTGGAAGATATTGGAATAAGGAGTAAGAGTTGTTTTCTGAAACCAGGCATGGATCTGGTTGATTGACCTTGCTGGTCCTCAACAGATGAGTCCATGGCTCTTTTATATGGATCTGTGGGTTGATCTTGCTGATCTTCCACGGAGACTCCATTCTATTATATGAATATATTGCCGGTTACTATGAGCTAGGAACCATGGAAAAGGCCCCTGAGAGAACAGGTGGTGAGCGTTTTGGTTGCCAATGATGCCATAAGTATACCGATGAAAGAATGACTGGAAATAAGGATTCAACCAGAGACTTTGAGGATTGTCATCAGTGACATAATGGTTTTATTAAAGGATTGTTTTAAAGCTAGTTGATGCTAAGAAAAAGGCAATTTCATATTGGGTGTGTAAGTGGTATGACTAGTTTTATGTTTGCATGAACTTCCGGCTAGGGGGCCTTGGAACTCTTTTCCTTGGTACCCGGGACAAAACCTAACCAAATTCCAAATTGGATCCCATCACTACAGTGGTTGGGCGGTTGGCTAACCCATGGGATCGGATGGGGTTAGGCTGGACTGATGGATCCGTAAATCAAGATTTAATTTCTATTATTACGATAGATGAAGTAAATCCCGGATAGAAATTGTTCTATGGATAGGAATCAACGGCTGTGCCTCTTGATGGGGAAAAAAGCGTTGATCCCAATGATCCAAGTGCAAGTTCTTCCTTGATTTGACCAAGTACTGTTAAAGGTGCAGTCAGATCAGTTTGATCAGTAATGATCTTGACTACGTTAGAGTAAAGAGTTATCCTGGTGGAATCGCCCGTGCTTTCCGGGTAAAGGAAGTTTTTCCGGTTTCGGTTTTGGACAAACCGACGGATTAGTCTCTTGTCCGGATATCCGTGGGGCGAGGCCCCGAGTGTGGGACCCCTGTCCCGCGCGAGAAGTGCTACTTCCGCTGCTAGTACCCCGAATCCGTTGCTCGGTGGGAACAGGGATCTCACAGTTGGTATCAGAGCAGGTTTTGAAAGCTAATAAAGATAATTAAATTCTTATCTGAAATTGGTAATTAGAATTCAGAAATAGCATTTTCATAATGTATTTTCATTCCGTAAGCTTCTTTAATGAAAAAATTTTAATCAAAGAAATTGTTTTTATAGATGGAAGTTTCCCATTTATCTGGTATTCCCGACCTCACCCAGTCTCAAGATATGATTGCATTTGCCTTCGAGCATCTCATCTCTTCCGCTTCAACACGAACAAGCCGAGCAAGACTCGCACGCCATTTCGAGGAATTATATTTTCCTAACCCAGTGGAGAGACAACAGCATAAGTGGGTTGCAGGGCTATATATCCACGCCTCTTATAACCGGCGTGCAATGCTGAGGCAGAACCTCTCATTGGCCATGATTTTGATAAAGCTGAAAATGACGCGTGGTGTCATTCTATATCTTTCAACGCCTCAAAATTTCAGACGTGCTTGCCGAGTTTATAGACTCCTTAGTCGATTTATCCCTAAGGAGAAAATAATAGCTCCCTTCGCAGTTAGAGAACTTATGTAACAGGGCATGACTATGGCCCAGTACGGTCCTCTTATATGTCTTTCGAGGAGATTTTGAACTCAGAGCCGAGTTGCTCTATGTATATATTGCAACTTTTATATAAATAAAGAAACGTTTTCCGGTTAAAAAATTCATGTTGAATAAATGATTGTTTATGGCGAACGATCTACTGCTGATGAAGAAAAAAAAAATCTGTTATCGGACATATGCCATAGATCTCCATTAAGATCTTGTCTTATATAAGAAATTGTTTTCCGAACTCTTAAGTCTTAGGATCTCGTGAATAATATCAAAATAAAAATTTAATAATATATAAATTTTGGCAATATCATGAGACGAGGAAACCGTGGTCGTCAGCCAGACCCTGTCTCTGAAGATGACGAGCTTGACCTTAATGTTCGCAAGGCTCTTCATAGGTCTCAGCCAAGACCCTTCAAAGGAGAAGGGGAGAACTTGGGTGAGGCTGTGGAGAAATGGGTTGAAGCCTTGGAAGAGTATTTTGATGTCACAGGATACAATCATCAGAGCAATTGGCTAATAAAGATCAACTGAGAAGCCAAATATGTCAAAAATTTATCAAGAAACACAAAAAGGTTGTAATTGTGTGATATAATTCATACAATTTGATATTCAAACTGAAAAATTTGTAATTTAGTAATTGGGTTTTCAGATGCCGCAATTGTATGGAACCCTGACTTGCTTGAGGCCTAGACATGATGGTATCTATCTTATAGTTCCAAGTATCATGACTACCCGTATATACCGAGAGTATAACTGCAGCTCTTTACTGACAGTATATACGAGTAAATCTAAGACTTGAAATTATAAGCGTTAAGGCTATCCAGATGATGATTTCGAATGTGGTTGATATGATTTTTAATTCTGTTTGAGAATTGATGAATTGAATTGGATTCTGATTGAAAAATGACGATTTCCGAAATTTAGTTGAAATGTAATAAGCTGAGCGAAACCACAATGAGGATGAATGGGACGAGTCCCAGTGATGATATTCATAACTGGAATGATGATAATGATTTCACCAAATCACTATGAGATTAGTGGATTGTGCTGTCAGATTGCTACTGTTAACACTTGAGACGGTAGATTAAGTTAAGGGATGACAAATTGAGAACTTGCTTAACTAAAATTCCTGTGGAGGAATGTTCAGAAGGAAAATTTTCAGTCTAATGGACCATTATCGTGTTAAAGATATGAATGATATGATCTGAATGAATTGTTATTTAATGATGAGTTCTATATAAGGGATAATTATCCCCGTATTCTGTTGGGTTGACCAGAATATAAGGAACCCCAGAATAAATTGGATCTTAAGAAAAAGAGTTGTCCTCTACCTTGCGAGATGAGGACATCTCGCACTTTTCAAGTGGGGTAGAATGTAAGATTCTCCCCCAGCCTTCGAGGTATACAGGAGTAAGAATCTCCCTTTCTGATCTTATAATTATTCTCTCTCTAAAATAAAAGAAAGATTCTGTTTAAAAAAGGAAGAACCTTTCCCTGAATACTTCTCAAGAGTCCCACCTGTTTTAAGATTCAGAACAATGAGTTCAGAAGTGAGAATCGATGTTTTGGATATCAAGGTTTTGGTCTTCATTCGAGTACGGCCCAAAAGAAGTTCTTTATCTCTTGGGAAGTATAAGAAGTTATCTCCCAGATATTGTGGACCAAAGAAAGTAGGTGATTTAGCTTACGAACTTCTTTTATCTCCTCATCTCAAAGTTCTAAATGCCTTCTATAGAAAAATATGCCAAACCCAAATCATGAAAAGACGGTAAGACTTCAGTGGCAAGTTACCGTTGGCTTCTAAGTTACGCTAGCTCCTTCCTTTATATAAGTCGTAAATTTTACTTGTCGTTCACAGTAATCTTACTCCCATCGATCTCCTTTCTTTCTTAATCTCCTTCATGGCTTGGCAACAAGAATTAGTTTTATCCATAATGATTCCTCACCTTCAAGACGCAAGTGAGTCTGTGAAGAAGGATTTTATAGAACAGTATGAGCGCTCACTTTTTCCTCACCTAGGAACTTCTGTAGCGCAGACCAAATGGCGGACCTATCAAGACATAACTAGGGTAACACCCTGGGGTCAGCAGCACTTTCGTAACAATGTCCGCTTGGCCATGGTTATCGAAGCCTTGGGTTTGGGTCCTCGATACTACTGCGTCATGAGATCAAGACATCTTGGGTTTTCTGAGCGGGTCTTCTTACTGGCGTGTTTTCTTCCTCATGAGAAGATATGTCTTTACCCCGTTTTTGGCTTGCCTCTCAGAGGTCCTTTTGTTAGAACACCTCATACCACTGAGATAGGCGCAGCAATAACCCACAGAATCATTCCCATAGATGAGTTACCTTATACTTGTGCAGCTTGTGAGGACTGCTTTTGTGACCATATGATGGACGGGCTTATGGAAGTGTAAAGAGTTCCTCTATCTTTACTGTATAAGTTCCGAGAATGAATAAAGTTTAAATCTTGTTCGTATTTTGAATCTTGCTCTCTTTAAGACTTATCTTGGTGGTTAATCTTGATTAAAATTTTTCTCTAAGTCTCATATTCGTGAATCTTGCGAAATTATCACAAGTTGCGAGATGAGGACATCTCGCATTTTTTAAGTGGGGTAGAATGTAAGATTCCTTCCCCAACCCCTTTTTGATGTCTAGTATCTTCCCCTGTAATCAACCCTCTTCAGAAATATAAAGACCCTGTTGCTAACTATTTTAGCCTAGAGAGAGGAAAATTATTCTAGAGAGAGAATATTCAGATTTTGAATATTTTTTGATAGAAAAATATCTCTTATAATTCAGATGAGTTCCCCTGAAACAGAAATTCAAAAAGAATTTTCCAATGTGCAATTGGAATTAATTGGAAATAGGTATAAAGAACCTTAGTCTAAGGGTCTAGATTTTCAGAAATCTTTAGACTATGGTCCAATTAAGGTTCCTATGGGCCAATAGCATCAATCCATGTGTAGGGAAGAGATAAATCCAAATTTGTAAAAAGAAGATACCCAAAAATGAGTAAATGCTCACATAAGGTGAAGAGTTGAGAATGTACAAGGTTTATTAGTAAAAAACTATGAGCAATATTAAAAATATGAGATATTTTGGGTATCCAAAAATGAGTAAATGCTCACATAAGATGAAGAGTTGAAAATGTACAAGGTTTATTAGTAAAAAAACTATGAGCAATATTAAAATGATTCCATTATGACACATATGTAAGGAAGGGGAATTCTTTAAAGGAGGTGCATATTTCACATAAGATGAAGAGTTGAAAATGTACAAGGTTTATTAGTAAAAAACTATGAGCAATATTAAAATGATTCCATTATGACACATATGTAAGGAAGGGGAATTCTTTAAAGGAGGTGCATATTTCACATAAGATGAAGAGTTGAAAATGTACAAGGTTTATTAGTAAAAAGCTATGAGCAATATTAAAATGATTCCATTATGACACATATGTAAGGAAGGGGAATTCTTTAAAGGAGGTGCATATTTCACATAAGATGAAGAGTTGAAAATGTACAAGGTTTATTAGTAAAAAACTATGAGCAATATTAAAATGATTCCATTATGACACATATGTAAGGAAGGGGAATTCTTTAAAGGAGGTGCATATTTCACATAAGATGAAGAGTTGAAAATGTACAAGGTTTATTAGTAAAAAAAAACTATGAGCAATATTAAAATGATTCCATTATGACACATATGTAAGGAAGGGGAGTTCTTTAAAGGAGGTGCATATTTCACATGCTTGAATGAGTTTTAAACTCATAAAAATTGAGATATTTCATCTCTCCTCTCTCCTCATTCAAGTCTAGTTCCAAAAAGTTAGCTTAACTGACCTAAAAATGGTCAAATATTGACCAAACTGATTTAGAAAATTCTAGAATCAGTTTGTTTGGTTAGGAGCTCAATTTTTCCTATAAATAGAAGCCTCCCCCTTGTTGAAAAATAGATAGTGTTTATGCATCGTTACTCTACTCCACCTAAGCCAAGAACTGTGAATTCATTTAATAATTCACTAGTTTTTGGAGCTTCCCTCTTTCTTCAATCCCCATTAGTGGCTCCATCAACATACTTAACCAATTGATTGGTTGGGGGCCTCTACCGTGAACAAAGAATCAAGCAAGTTGTAAGGTAATTAGTGAATATTGATTTTTCTATAATTTCTCAATGTTTCTCTCTTCTCAACCCCTCTCAAGCTTGAGAAGTTTAATTGGTATGGTTTTTTAAATGCTATTGAAGTTTGAATAGTAGTGAAGAGTTACATAATTTAATAAATGCTATTGAAGTTAATTTTCATTTATGTTTAAATTCTAATGATTTTTATGTAAATTCTCTCTCTCACTCAAGAAATGGTCATACTCATGACCCGTTCTCAATCCAAATCAAGCTTTTCATAAAGCTTTTCCTTAACCCAAGATTAAGCTATGCTTGAGGTCAAATTAATGGCTTTTTTCTATGCTTTTAGTTTATGTATATTGATGATTCAATCCATTATGGATTAATAATCCAATTAGAGATCATTTTAATTATTTCCTTAATGATAAGCATTATCCCTTATAAAAATTGAGATTTATCAGTCATAGCAGCGGAGCTATGGCAAAATTTTTATAAAAATTATGCATAAAATAATTTCATTCAAAGCATAAAAAGAGGACTTCCTACCATATTCTAGGAATTATCATCCTAGATTAATTGAAAGAATTTCATTACAATCATGGAGAAATTGAATTTTAATATCATGCATAAAGGATAAGTTTTTATATCAAAAGTGTTATTTTTATCATTTTTATTTCATGCATAGAAGTATGCATAATGGATAAATTTTTATATCAAAAGTGTTATTTTTACCATTTTTATTTCATGCATAGAAGTATGCATAATGGATAAATTTTTATATCAAAAGTGTTATTTTTACCATTTTTATTTCATGCATAGAAGTATGCATAGTGGATAAATTTTTATATCAAAAGTGTTATTTTTATCATTTTTAATTTTCATACATAGAAGTATGCATAAAGGAAAATTTTTTATATCAAAAGTGTTACTTTTATCATTTTTAATTTTCATGCATAGAAGTATGCATAAAGGAAAAATTTTTATATCAAAAGTGTTACTTTTATCATTTTTAATTTTCATGCATAGAAGTATGCATAAAGGAAAAAAAATTTATATCAAAAGTGTTACTTTTATCATTTTTAATTTTCATGCATAGAAGTATGCATAAAAGAAAATTTTTATATCAAAAGTGTTACTTTTATCATTTTTAATTTTCATGCATAGAAGTATGCATAAAGGAAAATTTTTTATATCAAAAGTGTTACTTTTATCATTTTTAATTTTCATGCATAGAAGTATGCATAAAGGAAAAATTTTTATATCAAAAGTGTTACTTTTATCATATTGGATTTCATGCATATAGGTATGCATAAAAGATATTCTTTTTATACTAAAAGTGTGATTTTCCTCATAAATGGATTTTATGCTTAACTTAGATGCATAAGAGAAATTCTTTTATTCTAAAAGTGTAATTCCCTACCAAATTGAAAATATGCATAAAAGATTGATTTTAATTTCGAAAGTGTTAGTCTCCTTAAATAGAATTTATGTATAAATAAATTTGTAGAGAAATCTTATATCAAATATAAGAATTCTCTTTTAAAAAAAAGATATGAAATGTGATAAGATGTGATAAGAGGTGTATGAGATGTAAAAAGATGTGATAAGAGGTGTATGAGATGTGATAAGAATTGATAAGATGCGTATGGAAAGTGATAGGATGTGATAAGAGGTGTATGAGATGTAAAAAGATGTGATAAGATGTGTATGAGATGTGATAAGATTTGATAAGATGCGTATGGAAAGTGATAGGATGTGATAAGAGGTGTATGAGATGTAAAAAGATGTGATAAGATGTGTATGAGATGTGATAGAATGTGTTAAGATGAGTTAGGATGTGTTAAGATGTATATGGGATGTGTTAGGACGAGAATGGATGTAATATGGTTGTATGAATGTGATGTGGATGTATACATGTAGATGTATATGTATGAATGTGAATGTTGATGTGGATGTGGATGTATGGATGTAGATACGGATGTGTATGTATGTATGTGGATGTGTATGTATGAATGAGGATGTAAAAATGGACGTATGTATATAGATGTGGATGTATGGATGTATGTATGTAGATGTGGATGTATGGATGTGATTGTGAATGAAGAGGTGGATGTGAATGTATGGATGTAGATACAGATGTGGATGTATGTATGTAGATGTGGATGTATGGATGTGATTGTGAATGAAGAGGTGGATGTGAATGTATGGATGTAGATACGGATGTGGATGTATGTATGTGAATGTGGATGTATGAATGAGGATGTGAAAATGGATGTATGCATGTGAATGTGGATGTATGAATATGAATGTGGATGTGTGGATGTGGAAATGGAGGTATGGATGTATGAATGTAGATGTGGATGTATGCATGTAGATGCGTATGTATGAATGTGAAATTGGATGTATGATGTGGACGTACGAACATGGATATGTATGTAGAATAATGAATATGAAATTGTATCTGAGATAATGTAGTCTATATGAGTGAATGGATGAGAACGAGTACACACGGAATGGAATGTGGAATAAGTAATGTGGTCCGAGAGTGGATAATATGGAAAGACAAGAGTTCGTTATAGAAACTGTATTTGTGACTGTTTGTAAATGACTGTTTTATGTCAAGAATGCTGGAGAAGCATTTTGACCGTCTTGAGGATTAAGGTCATGAAGACTGAACTGATAAAGTTGCAACTGCTGACGGAGAGTCAATGGAGGACGTCTCGCGTAGCAAGGTCGATCGAGGTCTTGACCAGCCTCGGCTCGATTTAAATGGTGAGCTTCCGGTACGGTGGATGAGGGACCAAGGAAGCGGCCTATGAGTGAAGCGCTAGGTCACCTGCGAAGGATCCTAGAGGGTGCTGACCATACGGTGCTCGGGCTCTGGGTCGCCGAAGATACCCACTCGTGCGTCGTGGAAGATATTGGAATAAGGAGTAAGAGTTGTTTTCTGAAACCGGGCATGGATCTGGTTGATTGACCTTGCTGGTCCTCAACAGATGAGTCCATGGCTCTTTTATATGGATCTGTGGGTTGATCTTGCTGATCTTCCACGGAGACTCCATTCTATTATATGAATATATTGCCAGTTACTATGAGCTAGGAACCATGGAAAAGGCCCCTGAGAGAACAGGTGGTGAGCGTTTTGGTTGCCAATGATGCCATAAGTATACCGATGAAAGAATGACTGGAAATAAGGATTCAACCAGAGACTTTGAGGATTGTCATCAGTGACATAATGGTTTTATTAAAGGATTGTTTTAAAGCTAGTTGATGCTAAGAAAAAGGCAATTTCATATTGGGTGTGTAAGTGGTATGACTAGTTTTATGTTTGCATGAACTTCCGGCTAGGGGGCCTTGGAACTCTTTTCCTTGGTACCCGGGACAAAACCTAACCAAATTCCAAATTGGATCCCATCACTACAGTGGTTGGGCGGTTGGCTAACCCATGGGATCGGATGGGGTTAGGCTGGACTAATGGATCCATAAATCGAGATTTAATTTCTATTATTACAATAGATGAAGTAAATCCCGGATAGAAATTGTTCTATGGATAGGAATCAACGGCTGTGCCTCTTGATGGGGAAAAAAGCGTTGATCCCAATGATCCAAGTGCAAGTTCTTCCTTGATTTGACCAAGTACCGTTAAAGGTGCAGTCAGATCAGTTTGATCAGTAATGATCTTGACTACGTTAGAGTAAAGAGTTATCCTGGTGGAATCGCCCGTGCTTTCCGGGTAAAGGAAGTTTTTCCGGTTTCGGTTTTGGACAAACCGACGGATTAGTCTCTTGTCCGGATATCCGTGGGCGAGGCCCCGAGTGTGGGACCCCTGTCCCGCGTGAGAAGTGCTACTTCCGCTGCTAGTACCCCGAATCCGTTGCTCGGTGGGAACAGGGATCTCACAGCTTTGTTCATGCTAATTTCTCAAAGCTTCTTGATCTTCATCGTCAAGGTCTTGTACGTGGCATGGATCTTAAATCTCATCCTCATATGGGAATCTGTGAGTTTTGTGCTCTTGGCAAACACAATCGTAAACCCTTTCCTCTCTCGAATTCGGTTCATTCTCATGATTTGTTGGATCTTGTTCATACTGACATTTGTGGACCTTTGCCTCCATCGAGAACACAACATCATTATTTCATTACGTTTATTGATGATTAGTTGGATCTTGTTCATACTGACATTTGTGGACCTTTGCCTCCATCGAGAACACAACATCATTATTTCATTACGTTTATTGATGATTACTCACGGTATACAATTGTTTTCTTGCTTCAACAAAAATCTGAGGCGTTATCTATTTTTAAGCAATTTCACAAGGCTGCTGAACTTCAAACTGGTATCGCCTCAAGAAACTTTGCAGCAATAATGGTGGAGAATATGTGTCTCGTGAGTTTGAGAGTTATTGTATGGACCATGGTATTCATCATGAACATACTATTCCATATTCACCTCAACAGAACAGTGTTGCTGAACGTAAGAATCGCACTATTATCAATGCTATACGATGTATGCTGATTCATTCTGGGTTATCTCGTGTTTTTTGGAGTGAAGCTCTCTTAACAGTAGTCTTTGTTCAGAATCATCTTCCTACTATTGCTCCTTCTGGTAAGATACCCATCACAGCATGGATAGGTGAAATTCCTTCTGTATCTCATTTTCAAACCTTTGGATGTATTACTTATATTTATGTTCCTAAAGAAACACGAGCAAAGCTTGATGCTCCTGGGCTTAAAGTTATTTTTATTGGGTATTCTGACACTTCCAAAGGCTACAAATTCTATGACCTGTCCTCCAAGAAAGTGCTTGTGAATCATGATGCTATTTTCAATGAACAACTTATGGGTGGTACATGGTCCATGGATGATTCTGATGACACTAAATCTTTGCTTCAAGCTTTTCCATTCTTGTGTGATGATGAATCTTCTTCTATAGAGCAACTTTCCTCTTCACAACCATCTAAAGAGCAACTTTCCTCTTCACAACCATTGATTCCGAATGCTGTCATTGATGATGTTGACATTTTTATTGATATGCCTATTGATTTTGAGCATGGTTCTTGTCATGTTTATGATGAAGATTTTGAGGCTAATGTTTTCTCTACTTCTGGAAGATCCTGCCACGTACAGTGATTCTATATGTTCTCCACAAAAGGATCAATGGCAAGAGGCTATGGAAGCAGAGTACAATTCTCTTATCTCTAAAGGTACATGGATACTCACTGGCCATACTGCCATTAAGTGTATGTAAGATTCCTCCCCCGCCCCCTTTTTGATGTCTAGTATCTTCCTCTGTAATCAATCCCTCTTCAGAAATATAAAGACCTTGTTTCTAACTATTTTAACCTAGAGAGAGAAAATATTCTAGAGAGAGAATATTCAGATTTTGAATATTTTTGGATAGAAAAATATCTCTTATAATTAAGATGAATTCCCTTGAAACAGAAATTCAAAAAGAATTTTCCAATGTGCAATTGGAATTAATTGGAAATGTGTATAAAGGACCTTAGCCTAAGGGTCTAGATTTTCAGAAATTTTTGGATTATGGTCCAATTAGGGTTCCTATGGGCCAATAGCATCAATCCATGTGTAGGGAGGAGATAAATCCAATTTGTAAAAGAAGATACCCAAAAATGAGTAAATGCTCACATAAGATGAAGAGTTGAAAATGTACAAGGTTTATTAGTTAAAAAAAATATGAGCAATATTAAAAATATGAGATATTTTGGGTATCCAAAAATGAGTAAATGCTCACATAAGATGAAGAGTTGAAAATGTACAAGGTTTATTAGTAAAAAACTATGAACAATATTAAAAATATGAGATATTTTGGGTATAATGATTCCATTTTGACACATATGTAAGGAAGGGGAGTTCTTTAAAGGAGGTGCATATTTCACATAAGATGAAGAGTTGAAAATGTACAAGGTTTATTAGTAAAAAAACTATGACACATATGTAAGGAAGAGGAGTTCTTTAAAGGAGGTGCATATTTCACATAAGATGAAGAGTTGAAAATGTACAAGGTTTATTAGTAAAAAACTATGAGCAATATTAAAAATATGAGATATTTGGGTATAATGATTCCATTTTGACACATATGTAAGGAAGGGGAGTTCTTTAAAGGAGGTGCATATTTCACATGCTTGAATGAGTTTTAAACTCATAAAAATTGAGATATTTCATCTCTCCTCTCTCCTCATTCAAGTCTAGTTCCAAAAAGTTAGCTTAACTGACCTAAAAATGGTCAAAAATTGACCAAACTGATTTGGAAAATTCTAGAATCAGTTTGTTTGGTTAGGAGTTCAATTTTTCCTATAAATAGAAGCCTACCCCTTGTTGAAAAATATATAGTGTTTATGCATCGTTACTCTACTCCACCTAAGCCAAGAATTGTGAATTCATTAATAATTCACTAGTTTTTGGAGCTTCCCTCTTTCTTCAATCCCCATTGGTGGCTCCATCAACATACTTAACCAATTGATTGGTTGGGGGCCTCTACCGTGAACAAAGAATCAAGCAATTTGTAAGGTAATTAGTGAATTTTGATTATTTTCTATAATTTCTCAATGTTTCTCTCTTCTCAACCCCTCTCAAGCTTGAGAAGCTTAATTAGAATGGTTTTTGAATGTTATTGAAGTTAATTGATGAATGGTAGTGAAGAGTTACATAATTTGATGAATGCTATTGAAGTTAATTGATTAATGATAGTTAAGAATTACATAAATTTCTATTTATGCTTAATTCAAATGGTTTTTATGAAATTTCTCTCTCTCTCACTCAAGAAATGGTCATACTCATGACCCATTCTCAATCCAAATAAAGCTTTTCATAAAGCTTTTCCTTAATCCAAGATTAATCTATACTTGAGGTCAAATTAATGGCTTTTTTCTATGCTTTTAGTTTATGTATTTCATGAATATTAATGATTCAATCCATTATGGATTATTGATCCAATTAGGGATCATTGTAATTAATTCTTAATGATAAGCTTTATCCCTTAGAAAAAATTGAGATTTATCAGTCATAGCAGCGGAGCTATGGCAAAATTTTTATAAAAATTACGCATAAAATAATTTCATTCAAAGCATGAAAAGAGGACTTCCTACCATATTCTAGGAATTATCATTCTAGATTAATTGAAGATATTCATAGAGAAATTGATTTTTATATTATGCATAATTGATTTTCATGCATAGAGGTATGCATAATAGATTATTATTTTAACATAAAAGTGTTACTTTTAACATAATTAGATTTCATGCATAGAGGTATGCATAAAAGATTATTATTTTAATGTAAAAGTGTTACTTTTAGCACAATTGAATTTCATGCATAGAAGTATGCATAAGAGTTGATTATTTTATTATAAAAGTGTTACTTTTATCACAATTGGATTTCATGCATAGAGGTATGCATAAAAGTTGATTATTTTATTATAAAAGTGTTACTTTTATCATAATTGAATTTCATGCATAGAAGTGTGCATAAGAGTTGATTATTTTATTATAAAAGTGTTACTTTTATCATATTTGGATTTCATGCATAGAGGTATGCATAAAAGTTGATTATAAAGGTGTTACTTTTATCATATTTGGATTTCATGCATAGATGTATGCATAAAAGATGATTATTTTATTGTAAAAGTGTTACTTTTATCATATTTGAATTTCATGCATAAAAGTATGCATAAAAGTTGATTATTTTATTATAAAAGTGTTACTTTTATCATATTTGGATTTCATGCATAGATGTATGCATAAAAGATGATTATTTTATTGTAAAAATGTTACTTTTATCATATTTAAATTTCATGCATAAAAGTATGCATAAAAGTTGATTATTTTATTATAAAAGTGTTACTTTTATCATATTTGGATTTCATGCATAGATGTATGCATAAAAGATGATTATTTTATTGTAAAAGTGTTACTTTTATCATAATTGGATTTCATGCATAGAGGTATGCATAAAAGTTGATTATTTTATTATAAAAGTGTGACTTTTATTATATTTGAATTTCATGCATAAAGGTATGCATAAAAGTTAATTATTTTATTTTAAAAGTGTGACTTTTATTATATTTGGATTTCATGCATAGAGGTATGCATAAAAGATATTCTTTTATACTAAAAGTGTGATTTTCATCATAAATGGATTTTATGCATAACTTAGATGCATAAGAGAAATTCTTTTATTCTAAAAGTGTAATTCCTACCAAATTGAATTTATGCATAAGAAGATGCATAAAAGATTGATTTTTACTTCGAAAGTATTAATCTCCTTAAATAGAATTTATGCATAAATAAATGTGTAAAGAAATCTTATATCAAATATAAGAATTCTCTTGTATTCTATAAATAGATATGAGATGTGATAGGATGTGACAAGAGGTGTATAAGATATGACAAGAGGTGATAAGATGCTTATGAAATAAGTTATGAGGTGATAAGATGAATTAAGATTTAATAAGATGTGTATGGGATGAGGTAAGAAGTGTATGTGATAGGATAAGATGTATATGGGTTGTGATAGGGCGAGAATGGATGTGATGTAAAAGATTAGATGTGAAGGCATATGGGGTTATATGAATGGGAATGTGGAAATGGATGTATGTATGTGGATGTGTGGATGTGGAGATGGGAGTGTGGATGTGTGGATGTGGAGATGGGAGTGTGGATGTATGAATGTGGAAAGGGATGTATGCATGAAGATGTATATGCATAGATGTGAATGTGGATGTAGATGTGGCTGTATAGATGTGAATGTGGAATGTGGATGTGGATGTGTGCGCTTTTGCCGCACAGGTCGTAGCTGGGGACTTGCCGGGCACCGTATGCGAGCCACGAATGGCTGCAAGCATACAACCAGGGAAGGAAGCTCAAACAGAATGCCAAAGGGTGTGTCACTCACCGCTCAACCGCTGCCTTGAAGGATTCCCGCGTCGCAGTCGTGAAGAAGGAGCCGCCGTCGCCGCTCTACCGCCTCTCCGCCGCCGTGCCGCTACACAGTGCTCGATCGTTCTCTCACTCTCTCTCTCTCTCTCACACACGCAGGAGAAGGAAACCAAAGAGATAAGGCAAGAGCACTCTTGTATTCACAACACATGAGAATGAGGATTTTAGGGTTACATTTGACTCATATAGGTGACTTGGCCGTTCACACTTGGGCGCCCATACATGGCCGGCCGACCCTAACCCTTATCCTACTGATATCCAAGGTGCGCCTCTCATCGGCGATCACCCAATCCCTTCATCCTTAACATATGGTGCCGACAAGCCCGGCCCATGACTCAGAATATTTAAATTAATGACGTAGAATATAGTACGTCACCATGTCCGCCATGGGTTAACATGCCCCCCTTCCTGATGTAGATTCCGTCCTCGGAAGCTATGGTATGGTAAGCTCGAGAGGGTGTTGTGGTAGACCGTCTGCAAAACAGGGAAGTAGAGTGAAGGTATGCTGGAATTCAAAAGATATAAAGTGTATAAATTCAAGCATGTGAGACCACAATGGATGTTGCTATGAGAACTTAGTTTAAGGGTCACATGAGTGAGCTAGTGTAGCAAATTAATAGGAGTTTAAAATTATTGAAAGGAATTCAAGAGTTAGCAAGGTGTCAAAGGTTAATCAAGGTTTATAACTGGCCTAAGTCAAGGAAAATAACCAAGCTTAATAAATAAACAGATGACCACACTGTGTCTACTCTAAGAACAAGTTAATACCACAAGCCTTGGGACACAAGAAACATCAGAGTTACAGGAGCTTTTTGCCTTTTTTTTTTTTTTAATTAATGCACGTGACAATTTTTACACACAATGGCGACCTTCCTAAGGCAAAACTAACATCGATCCTGGTACCATGTTTAACACAAGGCATTATCCAGGAATCTATTAGCTTACTTTAGGCAAGGCTACCCCCTACCAACCAAGGCATCGGTCTGGAGTAGAATACTCCTCGCCTACCAAGTATCAATAAGGCGATAGGCCAACATTAAAGCACATCATAGACTTGTATTGCCATTTATTGTAGGCTTCTTTTTTCTTTTTCTTTTTTTTAAAGTTTCTTTTGATCTTCGCTCCTGAACTAAAATGTGTTCTTACATCCTTTCGACAAGGGGTAAAAGCTATGTCCTAGAGGTCAACACACACACAGCCAGGTGTTCAAACATTAAGATGGTTTGACCCTAGACCTAAGACAATTGTATTCCAAGGTTAACTAAAGACGTCATGCTGCCTAGGAATATTTCCAATAAAGTTAAGCTCATTAATGATTTACACTAGCATGCAAGCAACTTCAAAAACTAAGTAGTACATTGACAATTTCCATGTGGTCATGCCTTATAGTTTATGAAATTAATTGAACAGAAAAAACGAAAGAGAGTGGGTATGGAAGAATTACACCTGTAATTGGAGATCTCCTTGATTTGATGAGACAGCTTGCAATTTGATGTAGATATATTTTGATGAACGTTGCGACAGTCTCAGGACTTGAAAGTGAACCCACCTCAAACGTTTTAACCTGTACAATCAACTAACAAGCACTATACCTCGAGAGGCACATCAGTGTGAAAATTTCAAGACTCGTTTAAAGAATCTAAACTAGAAAAAACTTGCAAACACTAACCTACCTACCAGTCACCACACTACTACTGAGGATACGGTAAGAGGATGTTGTAGAGTCCTGGCTCTAGCCCTAAGGCTAAGCCTCTATCCGCATCATCCAAACAAATAAAGTCAACCTCAGTAGTGCCATGAGTTTCATCCGTCCATTCATCATTATCAGATATTTCCTTTTCATTTTCCCATCCACATAAACTCATCAAGAATGTAACCATGCGAGGATAGTCATCTTGTGGAAAAGGAAAGCATTGGGCTATCGGGGATATTTCCTCTACGGAGTAGGGGTCAGTCATGGTCAATAGGCGAATTAGCCATTCTAATTCCTCAACATTTTCCTCTCTGGCTAGTACATCTATATGATCCCATTCAGTTTCAATAACAGGATAGCACATGTGAAATATCTGAGAAAGGTATAGATGATACCTCTCACCAAGGGTGGGAGTGGATGAAGTGTATGATGATCGTGCATCTGCCATATCTGCAAACACAGATATAGCATCAGTAGGTTTGTGACAGGTCAATCTAGTGCTTGATTGTATACGGATATCTCTGCTCTTAACGTGCTCTTGCTCTTTTTACTATTTTTTGCTTTTCTTTTTCTTTTCTTTCTGTGTATGAAGCTATATATATACATTCCCTTGAATTTGGCAATTACATGGTCAGGGAAGAAGGTTAAGGAGGAAGCAGTAGAATGTCGAGCGTGAGTACATGCTCCCCCTTTCCTTGGGTAGATCATATTATTTGCAATGATGTTGCAGCCTCTTGGAACCAATTTGTCCAGCGGGTCATAGGTTGTGATGTGGGCAGATAGCTTTTTATGACCCTTGTGGCCACATCCAATTGTAGAGATGGTAGTGTACGCTCCCATTGACGAATGGAGGAAATGGTTTCCGACGATACTATTACAAGGGGAGACGTAGACTCATCGGTTTTTTGTTGGGTGTTGGCAAGAGTAGGTGTAGAGCATGTAGAAACTTCTATATTAGCGTGTGCCTGGCATGAGGAGCTAGAAGCTTCATGTGGCTCCCCCCTTCCTGAGCTAGGTGGTAATGATCGATATCGTTTGGGAATCCAAACTAACTCTGGAAGAAGTGGTGCGGAGCACTCTGTTACCTTTCCCTTACCACGGTCTTGAATTGTCATTGGGGTGGCAACAATTGGTTTGTAAGGTTTTACAGGTGATGTAGAAGGATTCACCTTATGTTTAGGGACCCAAATCTGGTCATTCCCCTCGTAGTACCCTTGGGCTACTAATAATTTTTTAGGGATCCATCGCGATGTTACATTGCCCTTTCTCAGGTGGGTAGCTACTTTCCTTTTACGAGGCTTCTTGGTGGCTGAACGAGATTGAGCAGGGGAAGTAGCTGTTAACGAAGCTTTGGGGACCCATTTGTATGTACTCTTTGGCATAGTAAGCGAAGCTTTAGGGACCACCTTGCCTGTTTCCACTCTTGGCGTTGAAGCGTTAGAGGGGTGGTCAACAATCGAAGATGGTTTTGCCACTGGACTTGGTGATTTTTTGTTATCCATCATTTTGTCCAGAGTCGATGGCTTAGGTGCGGGATTTTGAGCGGTCAGACCTAGTGTTGGTTCTTGCGTTGTGACTTGTCTGGTTGCCCAATCGATATTGCACTTGGTGGCCATCATCCATTTGCGCCCTAAGATTACAGTCCCTTCCATGGTGCCAGCAGGCATAACCAAAAAGTTTTGAATTATGGTTCCCTTGTCATAAGCAACCGGAGTGTGCAGAATTCCTGAGACAGGGGTTTTCTTCTTGTTGATTCCTTGAACTTGGATAGAACTCTTGGTTAAAGGTGGTTTTCCCAGTTGACACCACACGCCATATGATAGCAAATTATGTTGAGCTCCTGTATCCAATAATGCATTATACAACACCTCCCCGTAAGGACTCTGTAACTCAATTGGGTATCTTAGAGGTGGGTTAGATTCCAGTGCATCCTCCTCTGCTTCCTCGAAAAATACTTGCGTAATTCCCAAGTTGGCTTCTCGTTGTCGCCTAGCACGCTGTTGACGTTCTTTGGCTTCGACTCTCGCTTGTATCTTTTTAAGCTCAGCTTGTTCTTTAGCTGCCTTCTTTTGATGGATTGCATGTAACTCCTCTTGGCTCAGGGGGTCATAGTATCTTTTGAACTTACTCCCATTAAGGAATCCAATGGTTTCAACTCCGTCGAGAGTCTCCACTCTGATGGTACCTTGCGGGGTAATTTCACATACTCTATACGGTCCCTTACCAGCATATTTGAGCTTTTTCTTTTCGTTTCGCACTCCATACATCAGGACTTTATCCCCAACCTTGATGTCCTTGTCCTTTAGATGGCGATCAAACCATTTTTTCCTTCTATCCTTCTCCACAAGGGCATTGTATACAGCTAATTGTCTTTCTTCGTTTAGCCTCTCAAGGATATATAGACGCTCTACTAAGGGATTACCATCCCAACCCTCTTGAGTAGCAACACGAAGACTAGGAATGACAAATTCCCATGGCATGACTGCTTCTTGGCCATATACCATTTTGAATGGTGTGCAATTAATAGCCACTTTGTACGCAGTACGGTAGGCCCATAAAGCTGTTGTAAGCTTTAGATCCCAATCCGTGCAATGAGCTTCAACTGTCTTTGTCAAAATAGAGATTAAAGTCTTGTTGGTACTCTCGGCTTGGCCATTCGCTTGCGGACAGTAAGGAGTAGATTTATGATGGGATATCATGAAATTTGTTGTGAGCTCCTTAATCACTTCATTTATAAAATGCGTACCATTGTCGCTCACAAGTTCAAAAGGACAACCGAATCGTGTGATTATATTTTCAAAGAGGAACTTGGCTGTTGTCCTCGCATCTGCCTTACGTGTCGCTTTCGCTTCAGCCCATTTGGTCATATAGTCAGTGGCCACAATAATATAGCGAGATTGTGTGTTTTGGGCCGCTGGGCTAATCGGACCCACAAAGTCTAAACCCCACTTTTCAAATGGTTGGTTTACTTTGATTGGATGTAGGGGCATCTGATCTTTCCTCTGGGGTTTCTTATATCGTTGGCATTCATCGCAACCCTTCACAAAGAGTGATGCATCTTGGAACATAGTGGGCCACCAATACCCTGATTGTAAAATCTTTCGCGCAGTTAAGTCTCCTGAGAAGTGACCACCGGCTACGCCCATATGTGCCTCTTGCAAAATGTATAGATACTCATCCTCTCTGGCACAACGCCTAAGAACGTCATCCTTTCCTCTTTTATAAAGAGTCCCGGCTATCAGGCAATAGGGTTCGCACTCTTTGATCAGCTTTCGAGCTAGATCTTTACGAAGCTCTTTGGGTGGAAAGCCATTAACCAAAAAGTTAACAATCTTCTCACTCCATTCAGGCATTGTCTCCACCATGAACAGGGAAGTGTCCGGTAAGTCATCATCAACCCCCGTAGGAGCCTCACCATTAGGTATGCGAGACAAATGATCAGCCATAACATGTTTTTTGCCAGGTCTCACAACAACAGTGAAATCAAACTCAAGAAGAATCAATAGCCATCGTGTGATTCTTCCTGTGGAGCATGGTTTGTTTACCAGATACAACAATGCTTGATGATCCACATAGAAAACAAACTTGGTGGCAAGGAGGTAATAACGAAATTTCCTTACTGCATATATCATTGCCAACCCTTCTCGCTCCGTAGTGGTGTAGTTCATCTCAGCATCGTTCAACTGGCGACTGGCAAAGCTAATGGGGTAGTCTAGCTTATGTTCTCCAGGTTGAGTTAACACACACCCAATAGCAAAGTTTGATGCGTCAATATGCACATGGAAGAGTAAATCCCAGTTAGGCATTCTCAAGATTGGAGCACTCGCCAAGGCCTTCTTTAATAGCTCATAGGCACGGTCACATTCTTCGGTCCAAATAAACTCAATGAGAAGCTTATACAATGGTCGAGCTATCTCAGCGAAGAATAGAATAAACCTTCGATAATAACCAACGTGGCCCATAAAGCATTGGACTCCCTTGTAGTTGGTGGGTGGGGGTAATTCCAGAATGACCTTGATTTTACTCTCGTCCGTGGAAATCCCATTTTTGGACACTATATGCCCTAAGATAACTCCGTGTTTAACCCAGAATTGGCATTTGAAAGGATTCAAGGAGATGCGATATAATCTACACCTTTCAAATATTTTTCGTAAACACATCAAGTGCTCATCCCAAGAGGAATGAACACAAAGATCATCTAAGAAAGCTTCACAGAAGTCCCTTAGATATTCCTTAAAGGCCGTGTTTATCAATCGTTGGAATGTTGCAGGTGCATTGGTCAAGCCAAAAGCCATGACGCGAAAGGCAAACACTCCAAACTCCGTGATAAATGCTGTTTTAGCTTGGTCCTCGACTGCAATTGTGATCTGATTGTAACCCGAGTACCCATCTAAAAAGCTATATGCCTCCTTGCCTGCCACTCTTTCAAGCACATGTTCAGAATATGGCAAGGGGTAATGATCCCTTCTGGTGGCTGCATTAACCTTTTTGAGATCAACGCACACTCTGAGTTTCCCATTCTTTTTTGGCATGATGACTATCGGAGAAACCCATTCTGAGTGCTCAATAGGATATATGAATCCACATTTTACCAGCTTTTCAATTTCCTCTTGTACAATCTTTGCGTACTTAGGATTCATTGGGTAGGGACGTTGCTGGACTGGTTTAGCAGTGCTAATCATTGGAATCGTGTGTTGCACCACCGAGGGTGGAACACCCTTCATATCATGATATGTCCAAGCAAATATGTCCTTGAATTCTTTAAGAAGCTTCGTAAGTGCAGCTTCTTCCACCTTGGTGAGGTCTTGAGCAATATAAACTGGTTTAGACTCCTCACCCGGATCTGCTAAGTCTATCTCCTTGACTACCGCAGGGCCATCGTAGACACCGCTACTCCCATTGGTAGGCGTTCGTTGGGCTTTTGTGTAGACTACTTTACGTTCCCCTGTGGTGAATGATTTGAAATGCTCGGGTGCGGGGTGTAAGTCTATTGGTTCTTGTTGTGCCAGGCTTTTTTCTTTCAATTCCGCTTCCTTTTGTTGTTGAGCCAACTCTTGGTTTTACCGCCTTCTTGCAGTACGACTTAGTTTCGGCTTCTCTTCGATTTCTAATTGGGCGACGTCATGAGGTTGCGGAATACACCACATGACGCTTTGGAGGTATTGTCCCCAATTATCAGCTATCTTTCGATGAGCATCAATGGCTCCTACATAACTAAGCCATTCTGCAGTGGATCGCTCCTTGTTTATTGCAGTTCGTACATTAGCTCGATAGCGTTGGCGCTTATGTCTCGTTTTCTTCTTACCAAGTTTTGATTTTTGTTTCTATCAGATTCGAACTCACTTGGTCGATCTTCACTTTCGGATGAACTGCAGGAGGTCATTGTCCTAGGCCTTGAGCACCTTGCTTCCACATTTGGGTGAATATTTGATTCATTTTCCCCATCAGGCTCAGGGTCAGTTTCTTCTTGAGATTCATACTCAGAGTTGCATTGGTCAGAGTCTTCGCTACTTTCAGTGTCGGTGGAGTTTGCCACATTCTCGCCATCAGGAGTCAAGTGCATAACACCTATCATGTTTATTGGCACTAACGGTGGCATATCTTGCCCCTCAGGTGTTACCCAGCTTGTGCCTCTATTTCCCCATGTGTCTATGGTTGCCGCTAGGTGTACCCAATCCACGTTATCCGACTCAGTCATACCCGGTAGGACATCCATATAAGGAGAATCTTTCCCATCATCAGTCTCTTTTTTGCATGTATAGCAATACCTTAATGGGGCGGAGTGAATAGTGGTATCCGATCGATTATCAATGATAACCTTGCTTCCTAAAGGATGTGCACGACCATTCTCAAGATCAACTCGAATGACAGAGCCCTGGAATTGTAGATAGACATGGTTTTTCGACCAGTCATGCACCATTTGTGCTTCCCTCATGAAAGGACGTCCTAAGATCATTTGATATGACATAGGATGCTTGGAGAAATCCATTACAATGAAGGTATGTTTTACCTTGTATCCCAGGACCTTGATCTTGAGGTCCCTTAACATTCCAATAGGTTTAGCTATGGTTCCGTTTGCCATCTTAACCACTATGTTTGTGACTTCGAGGTGAGGTCTTCCCATGGATTCCCAACAGTTTTTAGTCACAATGCTCACTCCAGCACCACCATCAAGGATTCCCTTTAGAGTTAATCCCTTGGTAGTAATGGGGAGGGTGGCATTAGATTCGTCCCCTTCAAAGTACTGTCCCAACTTGTTAACAGGTATTTCAACGACCGAATCTTCATCTAAGTTGGGTTGTAGATCCCAACGTTTCCCTTCATCTTGAAGCGTGTCGGGTCTATCCATATTTGCAAATTGTGGTAGCCCCGCCTTAAGTTCTCCATTGAGAAATGCCCGAAGAGCTAAGAATAGCTCAGGATCTCCGTATAATTTGGATATGATCGTGGTTCTGATCTCAGAGGACATGAAATCCATTAGCTTAGACACATTCAATGGTACTTTTCGAGATATTGCTCCTTGACTAGGAACTGGTGAAGATGGAATCACTTCCTCTTCAATGGGGTCAGGCGTTCCCTCACTAAACATTCTTTCCAGCAAGAAGGGTGTTTGCCCACTTCCTGATGTCCTATCCTCACTTCCTTCCCGAATGATACTAGGTATCGCTAACGGTTTATGGTTCCTGTGAGGTTGAACTTGCGTAGGAAACACTGTATCTGGAATTTTGACTTTTCTCGGGTTTGGTTCCAGTTCTCTTTGTGTTTCTTCCACCAAACCCCTTAAGTGTTGCACTTGTTCAATCTCCTCAACGGGGTTTGGGTAGGTTCCAATCTTTTTCTTAAGGGTTTTTGGCCCACGTGGCTTGTCTTGGGGAATCTCAGTCAGTTTGGGTGGTCGAGAGGGCATTAACTGACTTGGTTGTGGGGCCGAGAAAGTTTCCTTATGTTTCCCCTTATTTATGTACTCGCTTGATTCTCCTTCATTGATCTCCCGAGTGGGTTCCTCCCTTAAGGTAGTGGCTTTGGTCCCCATGGTTTCTATTGAATCAGAATCATCTTCAGGATCATTCATATACACGGGGTCGTCTCCTGTCCCTATGTTAGTCTTTGAACTGGGCTTGGAGCTCGTGGCATTAAGCGATCTCTTTCGCCGTGTTTTCTTTTTCTTTGCCTGAGCGATTGATGCAGTATCCCTCTCTTCAAGAATGTAGTTTTGATTTTGAAGCATTGACCGTGTAACTACATTCGCGGGTACAATGGGTGTGGTTCCTCGTGCTTGGTTGGTGACCTCAACCAAATTCAATGGCGTAATCTTGGGTGCATTAGGATTATGTGGACATTGAGCGATCAAATGATCTATGCCACAACGATTACATGTAAGTACCGGCATTCCCGATGTGCTCGCTTGATTTGGTTGCATCTGAGTAGATATCTTCTATAGCCTATTAGGGCACTCCGCTATACGATGCGGTCCACCACACTCGTAACATTGAAGAGGTGGTCTCCTTGCCAAGGTATTAAGGTTTTGCCCTCTTGTGGCGAGAGCAGCCGCTTGATATACAGGCTTGACTTGCCCGAAATGATCCTCCATGTAGTACTGGGGAATCATTTCAAACGTATCAATCCCGTATGGAGCAGTAGGGTCTATCTCCTCTTCATAATCCCCACATGCACTATGTGACTCACAACCCATCTGGTTTATTGGGGTAATCCTTGGATGTGGAGGTTGTGGTCCTAGCACTGGCGGTGGTAACGGCACAGACTGGACTACATTCGGATTCCTTGGAACTATGTGCTGTGACGGTTGCTCGATAGGTTGTGCAGGCATTAGCGCGGGTACTTGAGGTGTGTTTGACCAAGCTAGTGGTGCCTGGTTTGCCAACATTCGCTTAAGTGTTAGGCAATCTTTAGATTGATGGCCATACTTACCACATGCATTGCAATTCCCATTGAATTTGACTCTGAATGTGGGACATTCACTCGTGCTATGTGGTCCTAAGCACACCGAACACCATTGTTGCTCTCTCCTTGGATACATATGGCTATTCTGAGGAGCTCGATTACCCCTAAAGTATTCTTGAAGAGCCTTAGTAAGGTCGGTCACAGACATTTCAGATATCTTGGGCTCCTTGGCAATAGGTTTCACCGTCATTGGCTCGTGCCCAGATACTTGCGAACTAACGGATCTTGTTTCTGAAGACACCTTTTTACCTGCAATCATCAAGTTGTCTTCTAACTGGATTGCATTGGCAGTGACTGCTTCCCACGTTGTAAGACCTCTAATGACTAGGCCATTGTAAATGTCCTCGTGGCGCAATCCTCGGATGAATCTATCGAGGAGTTGGTTGTTATTGAAGCGTTCATCGGGAGTGCAGCGAGAATTTAGATGCTTCAATCGACTTATAAAGTCTCTCACTGACTCCCCTTCCTCGCGTTCAGCTTTCTGGAGTTGAGATGCTACTCCCCAAAGCACACCCTCACGTATGTATTCTTTCAAGAACAATCTCTTGAGAGTGGGGTAGTGAGTGCGCTCTTCAACCCTTAAGGTTCGATACCAATCTCCGGCCTTCCCACTCAAGGTTAAGCCTAAGGCTTTACACTTATGCAGCTCATTGTGCTCTTCCAAGGAATCACACACGTGTTCAAAGACTTCAATGTGCTTCCTAACATCCTCGTTACCACTGAAGTTTTGAGTGAGCTTAGCCACTTGTACTGCCTTGCTTCTAGGTTCTCTCTCAGGAATACCCTGCATGTTTTCTGCAATGGATCGTCCGATCGTCTGAGCAAATGCTGCAAGATCACCTAAGTGAGCAGGTATAGTTGGTGAAGGCACTTCTGGGATAGCCTGGCTGATAGGAGTTGGCGTTGGTCTGAGTAGGTTGGCAAATGACGTAGGATATGATATGTGACTAGGCCTAGATCCCCTTGGATAATGGTTATGATAAGGTGGTCGTGGAGCATACGCCATTGGCATACTAAGAGGCGTAGGAGCTACCTGAGCATGAGTAGCGATAGGTACATAGGGTCGATAGGCACTGGCACGCACTGTTGTAGGTACTGTTCCACTAGGTAGTGGTGTCGTACTAACTACAGCGGTAACAGGTGCACTTTCAGCTATGCTCATCATTGGGGTAGGCATTGCAGATTCCCTAATGGAAAGTTGAGCCAAGGTTGGAAAGCTAAAGTTACTACTCGTGGGCTCAACCTGCATTGAGACTCCAGGCGAAACAACATATGAAGGGTCTATGGGACTCACCGAGGGAGTCTCCAATTGTGATAGGGTTGGTTGTTTGGCCTTGCCGGTATCCAAAAACCTCATAGGGCCAGTGGAAACTAGGTTCACTCCCCTATTTTGCCTCTCAATTTGGATAATTCTATGAATCACCTCACATATCATGTGTTGTTGCTCCTCTAGATTAGTGGCGCTAGATGTAGATCGTAGGACTTCTAACCAACCTACATGGTATGTGTAACCTGTGTATAGGTCAGTTAGAGTCTCTGTGTGTAGATCATATTCCCAATTTTCATTGAGAAATATCCCATCTAGACTTGGTGTGCCAAATGGTTCTCTTGAAGTGGACGCAATGTCACTTCTTATGGATTGGCTTCTAGGGACCTCTACTTTAGGAAGAGCATCAGAATGTGGTAGCTCAGTAGGGCCCTCATTAAACGAAGTGGGTAGAATATCCACATGGACACTCTTTGGAAGGGTAGGGTCTACATAAGATGTGAATGGCGAATCTACTACCCCTCCCTCCTCATTTACTTCGCTTGTCGCATGTTCAGAGCGTGTAGCTCTACTAAAGGTCTCTATTAGACGACTAAACATGCTAGATCCGGGTTGTGGGGCCCACACTGGCATGTTTTGGCTTGTCTCCTCAAGATTCTTGGTAGGGTGCCCTTCCATGGCTTCTGAGTCAGAGGACGAGTCACTATCCACTATTCGTGGATCTTGGGTTGCACTCCCTTGGGTTCCAGCCGAAGGCCAAGATGCCAACGTGGAGGGATGGTGTGAGCCTGCGTAGACTGAAATGCTTTCTAGTGGTTCAGGCTCTAGCACCCGACCAGAACGTAGATGCATGTGACGTGGGTACCCTACGTGCGTTGGTAACTACCCTTGAAGCCCACACAAGTGGTTTCTTGGGTATTTTGCACCTCGTTTTTACTTGTTTTTAGATTGTTTTTAACTCGTTTTTGACCCCCTTACTTACGGTCGAACTTGGACTAGGGCGTATGATAGCTCAAAACGAGCATATCGTTCAAAGGATCCTAGTGTGCTTTACAGCACCGTGTTCGCCTATCTAGAGCTCCTGTAGTCCTCAAAATAGTCCGTTTCCTTTGGGGGGAAGGGGCAAAAGCCTATTTGCTTGTGGAGGAAAGGGTGAGGGCTTTATCCCACATGCTCACTTTACTCCTTGGGGAGTGGGCTACATATAGGGCACGACTTCCCATAAGCTCTCACTTGAGAGAAAGCTATGGAGGCTCACTCTCCTATATGTATATATCAAAAGACCGAGACCGAGGTCGGGGTCGTGGGTCGTGGGTCGTGGGTCAATTGGGGTTCTTTCTTTTCAAAATTTTTTTCTCCAATTAGAAAATCTTTCCTCTCTTCCTCTCCACACGTTTGGTTCTTTCTTTAAAAATAAATTTTAATTTTTTTTGTTTTTAATTTTTTATTTTTTTATTTTTTATTTTTTTTTTCTGAGATAAGTTCTCTAGGGTTTCTAGCCTTGGCCGCGGCGCAGTTCGCGCACACAGCACAGATCCGGGGATTCAGAAATCCCCCTCACACGCAGAAAACCAGATAACAGAACGCACGCCCACACGCGGAGTGGAAATATAACAAAGAAACAGAAATGCAGAAGACAAATTGCAGAAACAGAGATTGCAACCACTGAAACACCTCAACAGCAAACACACAGTCGCTTTCTTACAGTGTATATTAAACTTCACGCAGCAGCTGAGCTGCAAACTGGAGCTTGGTGCAGGGCAGCTCCCCGGCAGCGGCGCCAAAAATGTGCGCTTTTGCCGCACAGGTCGTAGCTGGGGACTTGCCGGGCACCGTATGCGAGCCACGAATGGCTGCAAGCATACAACCAGGGAAGGAAGCTCAAACAGAATGCCAAAGGGTGTGTCACTCACCGCTCAACCGCTGCCTTGAAGGATTCCCGCGTCGCAGTCGTGAAGAAGGAGCCGCCGTCGCCGCTCTACCGCCTCTCCGCCGCCGTGCCGCTACACAGTGCTCGATCGTTCTCTCACTCTCTCTCTCTCTCTCACACACGCAGGAGAAGGAAACCAAAGAGATAAGGCAAGAGCACTCTTGTATTCACAACACATGAGAATGAGGATTTTAGGGTTACATTTGACTCATATAGGTGACTTGGCCGTTCACACTTGGGCGCCCATACATGGCCGGTCGACCCTAACCCTTATCCTACTGATATCCAAGATGCGCCTCTCATCGGCGATCACCCAATCCCTTCATCCTTAACATATGGTGCCGACAAGCCCGGCCCATGACTCAGAATATTTAAATTAATGACGTAGAATATAGTACGTCGCCATGTCCGCCATGGGTTAACAGGATGTATGTATGTATGTGGATGTAGATGTGGATGTATAGATGTGAATGGGAAGGTGGATGTGGATGTATGTGAATGTGGATGTAGATGTGGATGTATAGATGTGAATGTGGATGTAGATGTGGCTGTATAGATGTGAATGTGGATGTGGATGTATGTATGTATGTGGATGTATAGATGTGAATGGGAATGTGGATGTGGATGTATGTTTGTATGTGGATGTGGATGTATGAATGAGGACGTGATAGTAGTGGATGTATACATGTGGATGTGGATGTATGGATGTGGATATGGATGTGTATGTATGAATGTGGATATGGGATGTGGATGTATAAATGAGGATGTGAAAATGGAGGTGAGCATGTAGATGTGGATGTATGGATGTGAATGTGGATGTGGATGTGTATGTATGAATGTGGATATAGGATGTGGATGTATAAATGAGGATGTGAAAATGGAGGTAAGCATGTAGATATGGATGTATGGATGTGAATGTGGATGTGGATGTGGATGTGGATGTATGGATGTGAATGTGGATGTGGATGTGGATGTGGATGTATGGATGTGGATATGGATGTATGGATGTGAATGTGGATGTGGATGTGGATGTATGGATGTGAATGTGGATGTGGATGTGGATATGGATGTGAATATATGATATGTGATGTGGATGTATGGATGTGGATATGGATGTGAATATATGATATGTGATGTGAAGGAATCTGAAGTGAAGAGATGAAAAATGATGTGATTGGATGAGTACACATATAAATGGAATGTGGAATAAGTAATGTGGATTAATGAGGGATAATGTGGAAAAATGAGAGTTAATATAGAAATTGTATTTGTAAACTATTTGTAAATGCTATTTGTAAATGGCTGTTTTATGTCAAGAATGCTGGGGAAGCATTTTGACCGTCTTGTGATTAAGGTCGTGGAGACCTAACTAATAAAATTGCAACTGCTGATGGAGAGTCAATGGAGGACGTCTCGCGTAGCAAGGTCGACCGAGGTCTTGACCAGCCTCGGTTCGATTAAAATGGTGAGCTTCCGGTATGGTGGATGAGGGACCAAGGAAGCGGCCTATGAGTGAAGCGCTAGGTCACCTGCGAAGGATCCTAGAGGGTGCTGACTATACGGTGCTCGGGCTCTGGGTCGCCTAGGATACCCACGCGTGCGTCGAGGAAGATATTGGAACAAGTAAGAGTTGTTTTCTGAAACCGGGCATGGATCTGGTTGATTGACCTTGCTAGTCTTCAATGGATGAGTCCATGGCTCTTTTTATGGATCTGTTGGTTGATCTTGCTGATCTTCAATGAGAGTCCATCTTGATTTTATAAGTGATTATATTGCCGAGTATTATAGGCTAGGAACTATTGAAAAGGCCCCTGAGTGGACAGGTGGTGAGCGTTCTAGTTGCCAATGATGCCATAGATACTCTGATGAAGGAATGATGGGAAATTATGAATCAACCGGATAAATTGGAAGATTGTGATCAGTGGTAATATGGTTTCATTAAAGGATTGTTTTAAAGTTAGCTGATGCTAAGAAAAAGGCGATTTCATATTGGGTGTGTAAGTGGTGTGGCTAGTTTTATGTTTGCATGAATTCCGGCTAGGGGGCCTTGGAACTCTTTTCCTTGGTACCCGGGACAAAACCTAACCAAATTCCAAATTGGATCCCATCACTACAGTGGTTGGGTGGTTGGCTAACCCATGGGATTGGATGGGGTTAGGCTGGACTGATGGATCCATAAATCGAGACTCAACTTTTGTTATTACGATAGATAAAGTAAATTCCGGACAGTAATTGTTCTATGGATAGGAATC
Source organism: Cibotium barometz (assembly GCF_041138505.1). NCBI lineage: Eukaryota > Viridiplantae > Streptophyta > Polypodiopsida > Cyatheales > Cibotiaceae > Cibotium > Cibotium barometz. Next base: position 40,478,449 of record NC_141068.1, read on the forward strand.
AACGGCTGTGCCTCTTGAATGGGGAAAAAAGCGTTGATCCCAATGATCCAAGTGCAAGTTTCTTCCTTGATCCGACCAAATATCTTATAAATGCAATTGGATCAGTTTGATCAGAAATGATCTTGACTACGTTAGAGTAAAAAGTTATCCTGGTGGAATCGTTTTTGGGTCCGGTTTTGGAACAACCGACGGATTAGTCTCTTATCCGGATATCCGTGGTGGGTGAGGCCCCGAGTGTGGGACCCCTGTCCCGCACGAGAAGTGCTACTTCCGCTGCTAGTACCCCGAATCCGTTGCTCGGTGGGAACAGGGATCTCACAGTGTAAGTGGGTATATAAGACAAAATTTAAAGCAGATGGATCCTTTGACAAATTCAAGGCATGTTTAGTTTGCCAAAGGTTATTCTCAAGTTGCTGGCATTGATTATCATGAAACCTTTTCACCAGTTGTTTGCATTACTAGTATTCGGGTTTTATTGGCATTTACTGTTCAATTTGACTTAGAAATTCATCAGATGGACGTGCGCACAGCTTTCTTGAATGGAGATTTGAATGAAGAAATTTACATGGAATAGCCAGAAGGATTTGTTATTGTTGCAGGTAAGGAAGATCTTGTTGCTCATCTTCATAGGGTTTTATATGGTCTTAAACAAGCTTCACGGGCCTGGTACATCAAGTTTGATCTTTTTCTTACCTCCCATGGCTTTGTCTCTTGCTCTTCTGATCCCAACCTATTTACCAAACACCAAAATGGTAGTTTTGTAATCCTTTCCCTTTATGTGGATGATACAATCCTTGTTTCCAATGATTTGGGATTTCTACACCAAAGTAAGCAGTTGTTATCTTCGGCATTTGATATGGTGGATCTTGGAGAGCTTCACTCGTGTCTTGGCATTCAAATTCAAAGGGATCGCAGCAAAGGTATTTTATTACTTCGACAGTCAAAGTTTATTGAAGATACTATTAAGAAGTTTGGTTTGGAATCTGCACATTCAGCAACTACTCCTTGTCTTGCGAGTTCCATGAAAAACACTTCTGATGGTGGTGGCCAGCTTGTTACAAATCAACCATATGCTAATTTGGTTGGATGTCTTCAAGTTGTTGGTTTGAACACTCGTCCTGACATTTTGTTTATTGCTAACTATCTCCGGCAACACCTTGCATGTCCTTCTCTTAAGCATTGGGCTTCAACAAAGCGCGTGTTGAAATACTTGAAAGGCACTGCAGATTATGGTTTAGTTTATCAACGACAATTCACATCCGACTCCATTCCATCTCTTTCTCTTTTGGGTTACACAGATGCAGATTGGGCTAGCTCACATTTATCTATGCGATATACTAGTGGTAATTGTTTCTTCATTAATGGTTGTCTTATTTCTTGGACCAGCAAGAAACAACATTGTGTTGCAGTTTCTACAACCGAATCTGAATATGTTGCGGCATCACTTGCAGCTCGTGAACTCATTTGGCTTTGACAAGTGTTGACAGATAATATTGGCCATTCTCCTCTTTCTAGTACACCCTTGCGGTGTGATAATCAAAGTGCTATTAGTCTTGCAACAAAAGACTATGTCCAACATAACAAGTCAAAACGTATGTCCAACATAAAAGACTATGTCCAACATAACAAGTCAAAACATATTGCTGTGCATTACCATTATGTTCGATACGAAGTACGCAAAGGCACTATCATTGTCTAGGTGACCAGATGATTGCAGATATTCTTACCAAAGGTCTCAATGAGTCACGCTTCATTCTCTTGCGCTCAGAGCTTGGAGTTGCCTCGGGCTCACTCTTTCTAGATTAGGCTCTTTACTCTTATGGTAGCTTTGTACATATATCGTTGTAATCTTCTAGACACCATGCACTTTGCACATTTCACAATTGCACACTATGACCTCTTGGTCCTTTTGTATATTTGTACATAGATGCACAATGCACTTTCACATCATTACTTCTGGTTCATATTTTCACATTTGTATAGGGGCTTGGGTTTTTCCCTTGTACTCCCCAAGGGTTTTTTCATCCATAGCTAGAGACCCTTGTTTGAGTGGGGGTGTTGGAGCTCTATATATGGCTCACTCTACCTAACTTGGTCTCACCTATATATATGTATCTTGTCCTCAATATGAATCAGTCTTTGGGAGCGTACATGATGTGTCTCTTGTCTCGTCTCTTTCTCTCTACATTTCAATAGCAAAGACTAGCAATAAAAAACTCACCCTCAGCAGCAGCGACCACATATGGGCACCCAGCACTTCTCAATTTCAGAAATTTCCTCCTTACACTTGCTGTAAGTGCACGTCAATTTTATCATACATAGTACCAAAAAGCAAAAAGGGTGGTACTTGTGTCTAGAGGCCAGAATGAAAAGTCTTGCCATGTGGTCACTTAACAAGAGTTCCCCACACACAACACAATCACCAGCAACGCAGGTGAACTTGTAACCCAGATGCGCTTTTCAGTGGTCGGGTGAGGGTACCAACAACAAGAGAGCCCTCCCCTCACATTGTATGAAGTGAATTGCCATTCTAACAAATGCACTATGGTTTGACAATTCCTCAACTTCATATTCTACAAGATCATGTTTTTCCTTTCATACCAAACACCAACCGAAGTTACACAAATTGGGGAAGAGAGAAATGTAAGTGGTATATCATTTACAACATAACACAACTTATGACTTGAAGAATATTAAAAAACACTTGAAGACTGCTTGAAAAGTGAATGTATAGTACCAAAATGCACTTGGAGTACTTGAAAAGTACTCAAAAGTTCTTCAGTAGTGCTTAGAAAGTGCTAAAAATTTACCAAAGAGCATGTTTGAAAGTGCTTGGCCATACCAAAAAACACTTAAAGGACTTTAAAGTACCAGAAAGTACTTGAGAGTAACAAAAAGTACTTTATAGGACTTTACTACTTTAAATTATTGTAAAGGAATTTACCACTTTAAAGTTGTGAAGTACTTTAAAGTCATGAAGTATTTTAAAGTGGTGAAGTACTTTAAAGTACTTTGAAGTAGTAAAGTCCTTAAAAGTACTTTAAAGACCATCACTAATTTAAAGTGCTTACAATATAAACATTAGGCTTGGGAAACCACCAAGCACTTTGAAAAGTTCTTGTTTTGTGAAGCTCTAAAAATCACTTCAGGCACTTGACAATATCTTAAGTGCTTGCCTGCAATGACTGCACGTCCTTTACATGCACCACATCTTCATTCACACCAACTCTGGAAAGCAATCTTCGAACCGCACTTATTTTTGCCTCCATCTTCAGCACCTCTACTTCATCAGGGTTTTTCATTCCCTTCATTTTTGTGCCGAGCTCACTACGTAGTCTGCTGAAAGCATAAAACAATCCTTCAATGTGAAGCCACATGTCCCTCTTATTTTATAGTTCGACCTGAGCAATCTTTTCTTTCTTTGCATCTACCCTTGCATTGACTTTTTTTACCAACCCTGTTGAGATATCAAGCTCATCTAGTGAGGCGGTGGATAATGATGACCCGCCTGGGGGATAGGCCCCACACTTACACCACTAGCATAGTTGGTGAGATCATGGGTGATATGCGGCCAGTGGGATGACAGGCTGTGTGACAGCCATTCTAGAGACTGGCATAGTATAGCGCCAACTCATTAAGTTGGGTTCACACTATAGAGAACCCTAGTATGTATTTCATTGAGTACCTTTTCATATGTGTGTACTCTTATCTTTGTATATGGTGTGTTGAGTGTTGTGTGAAGAAGAAGATTTTCAGCCTCTCACCTTGTGTGTTCTCTTTTAGGGTTTTGTGAGTGTGTGTGTGTTTGCAAGAGCTCAAGCTCTCTTCTCCCCTGCATCTTTTCATGGTATCAGAACCTAGTTCATGCTAAGGGTTGAGCTGCAAGCAAGAGAAGCACAGGAAGCGGTACGAGGGTAAGAGCTTCAACTACTCTTTCCTATTTGTGTTGGCGACGACTACACCCTTGTCGGGAGCTCTACGGTAGGCATCGGCAAATGATCTCTGATTGAGGAGCTTTCTTCGTAGGAGTAAAGCTATAGGGTAACTATATTGTCTTATCGGACGAAATTTTTTGGGGCAAAAATACGTTTTGGGCGCGTTACAACCTCCATTTTTCAGAAAGCAGATGATTTCGAGCACTGCGAGTAAGTCATCGATTCTTTGCAGAACTCTGTTCTAAGAACTGCAGGAAGACAAATTGGTTGTGCAGACATTGTGTGTGCTGCAAGGAGGTCAACAGTTGCCATTGGGTGTATGTATGCACATTGAGGTCACTAGTTGTGACATTTAAGTGTAGTACAATACTGCTACAGAAAATACAGTAGTTTGTGCAGGACAAACCAGAGTCCTGTTTCTGGTAAATTTGTGTGTCTGGCAAGATGTCAAATGATGGCATAAACCAGATTGTTGCTGAGAAGCTTGATAATAACAACTTCCATGCTTGGAGGTTCAGGCTGACAAATTTCCTGATGGAAAAGGGTTACTGGGGACTATATACAAGGTGAGCATGAAGAGGCACCGGAGATACCGGAGATCAATGCGACTGCCTGCGAATGTGAAAGAGTTCAAGGATTAGAACCAAGGAGCCAGAAAAGTTATGTATTGGCTCTCTATCAGTATACAGGACACCATGATTGGGCACATATAGGATGCCAAGTCTCCCAAGAAGGCATGGGACACCTTGGTAAAACTCTGATGAAACGAATACCAAGGCGCGAAAGATACAGTTGAACAATGAACTTCATACTGTGGAAAAAAAGAGTATGTCTGTGAATGACTATGCATTAAAGATTAAGGGTGGAATCCCTTGCATCTATTGGTGTTTCAATAGATGATGATGATAAGGTGGAATTCTGTCTACGTGGTCTTGGGCCACAATATAAGGCGTTCAAGACGTTTATTCAGACTCGAGAAAACATTCCCAATTTCATAGATTTGGTGTCTATGTTGATTATAGAAGTGAAGAGCTTGGGTGAAGACCAACAGTCTTCACAAAACAAAAACAGTTCAGAGTAACAAGCCTTCTACACAAGTTCAAGAAGAGGAGGCCGTGGACATGGCCAAGGAGGTGGCCACGGAGGTAGCAGAGCAACAATAAAAATCCTAGAATTCACAACAATACACGCAGGTGGAAGAGGCCAATTGAGAGGCAAGGAGAGTCAAAGAGGTCATGGAAATTGGCAAAGATAATATAATGATACACGCGGATGCTTTTATCGTGGTAAGCGTGGACATGTGCAGGCAGATTGTTATAAGAAGCAGGCTGACATGCAAAATGGAAAATTGCAGCAAAACAACTATGCATCCTCGAGCAGAAACAATGAGGATAATGAAAGGTTGTTTGTTATGCAGCATGTCGTTAATGCCATGTCTGAAAATGTTGAAGCAGCACATAAAGATGATGTATGGTATGTTGATTCAGGTGCTTCGAACCACATGACAAGTCATGGTGGGGAGTGGTTCAAGGAGATGAAAAACCTTAAAAGACCAGGTTTTGTGGAAACAAGGGATGACATTGCTCATCCAATTGCCCATGTTGGAGATGTGCCATTGTCTATGTAGGATGGCAAAGTGAAGTACCTTGTAGATGTACTTCATGTTCCGAACATAACAAAGAATTTGGTTTCAGTTGGCCAGATGATTGAGGATGGTTTGCAGGTTCGGTTTAACCCTGATGGTTGTTATGTTGAAGACTTTAAAGACACGTGCAGGTTGGTTGCAAAAGGCAACAAAGTAGGCAGAATGTTTACATTGAATGTAAACATGCCTAAAGTGAGTGCTACGATGTTTGCAAATGGTTCAGGAACTGTTGCAGACACAGACATTTGGCATAAAAGAATTGGACATGTGAATGTGCAGAGAATAAAGTCTATGCATACTAAAGGAATTGTGACAGGGCTGCCAAAGTTTAAAGTTGAAGGTATGTAGAAAATATGTGAAGCATGCCAATTTGGAAAGTAAACAAAGCATGTATTTCCACGTAACAGAAATGTGAGCAGAAATGCACTAGATGTTGTGCATTCAGATGTATGGGGTCCTACGAAGACCATGTCTATGGGAGGATGCAGGTATTATTTGACATTTATTGATGACCACACAAGGAATTGTGGGTATACTTCATGAAGGAGAAGAGTGAGGTGTTCACTCATTTTCAGAATTTCAGAGTTATGGTTGAAAAGCAAACAGGAAAATATGTAAAGTTCCTAAGGTCAGATGGAGGGGGAGAGTACTTCTCTAATGAGTTCTCTAAATTTTTGAAGAAGAATGGTATTCGGAGACAGTTTACATGCAGATACACTTCGTAGCAAAATAGAGTTGCTGAGCAAAAAAACAGGCACATTGCTGAGATTGCGTGAGCATTGATGGAAGAGAAGAATATGTCGCATAGCTATTAGGCTAAGGCTGTTTCTACAGCAGTTTACATCACGAACAGGACTCCAACTGTAGCCATACATGATGTAACTCCAGAGGAGAGGTTTACTGGTGGCAGAAAACCTGATTTGTCTCATCTGAAAGTCTTTGGATGCATTGCATGGATGCATTGCATATGTGCATGTGCCAGATGAGTTGAGAACTAAGCTGGATCCAAAAGCTGAAAAATGTGTGTTTATTGGATATTCCCTTGAGCAAAAGGGATACAGGTGTTATAACCCTGCTACACGTGAGTTGAGGGTAAGCAGGGATGTTGTTTTTTATGAGATGAGCAGCTGGTATGCTGCTGAAAAAGAAGCTGTTGGGGCTGATATGAGTGGAAGTGTGGTTGCACAGAATGCAGGTCAGCAATCACAGTCTCTGAGTGGACCAGGAGAGTCCTCATCTAGTGGTTCAATTGATAGACCATGGAGTGGCAGGCTGCGTCATAATACCAGTCCTGCAAATGTGATTATAGTACATCACATAAAGGCAAAGAGAAAGTGGTTGAGCCCCTTAGTATGCGTGACATTTCTGCAGGGCATTCTCATGATGTTGATGGAGAGTCTAGTGGCTCAGAAACGAGCCTTGATGAAGATCTTGGGATACTAGCTATGAGAACACCTGGTGTAAAGAAGGCTATGGAAGCCATGAATGCAAACCTGCAAAGATCTGTGAGAGTGAAGAATCCTGTGCAGAGGCTTACCTATGATGGTTATGTTGCACATCACTATGCATACATGGCAAAAGTTATGCAGGTTGTAGAGCCCACATGCATTGATGAGGTTGTTGGAAAAGTGTGTTGGGAGAAAGCTATGGATGAGGAGATGGATGCACTATATGGAAATGAGACTTGGGATTTAGTGCAATTGCCTAAAGGCAAGAAAGCCGTTGGATGCAAGTGGGTGTACAAAGTAAAACATAACAGTGATGGAAGCATAAGCAAGTACAAGGCTAGATTGGTAGCCAAAGGATATGCGCAGACATATGGCATTGATTATGAGGAAACTTTCAGCCCAGTTTTGCCAAGATGGCAACAGTGAGAGTTGTGATAGTAGTGGCTGCATCAAAGCACTGGTCTTTACATCAGATGGATGCAAAGAATGCATTCTTGCATGGGGATTTGCAGTAAGAGATGTATATGTTGCAGCCACCTGGTTATGAGGATGTGAGTCACCCCGAGCATGTTTACAGGTTGAAGAAAGCCTTGTATGGCTTAAAACAAGCACCAAGAGCATGGTCTGACAAGATTTCTGAATATCTTGTCACTATTGGCTTTCATGTAGCCAAGGCAGATTTCTCGCTGTATGTGAGACACAGTGATAGAGGGGTTGTGCTTGTTGCCATCTATGTAGATGACCTGATCATTACGGGGTCCCATGATGATGCAGAAATCTTTGATGTAAAGATCTTGCTTAGACAGAAGTTTGAGATGAAGGATCTGGAGGAGCTCAGATATTTCTTGGGCATGGAGGTGATTAGGTCACCACATGGTATTGGATTAGTGCAGAGACAGTATGGCTTGGACATGTTGTCCAAGTATGGTATGATAGGCTGTAAGCCTATCTCAGTGCCATTGGATCCAAATGGCAAGTTGAGTGCAAATTCAAGAGAGATTTTCGAGGATTCTACTATGTATAGGCACATAGTAGGAAGCTTGATCTACATGACGATCACCAGGCCAGATTTGAGCTATGCTATTTGGTTGGTGAGTCAGTTTATGTAGGTTCCTCAGAAGCTGCATTTGGATGCATTGAGATGCATACTGAGGTATGTAAGGTCTACTTTGCATTGTGGACTATTTTATGAAACTGGGACAGAGATATGTGTACATGGGTACACAAATGCTGATTGGGCTGGTAGTATCTCAGATAGAAGATCTACTAGTGGCTTCATGTTTTCTTTGGGGAGTGCTGCTGTGACTTGGAGCAGCAAGAGGCAGCCTACGGTTGCTCTATCCAGTATAGAGGTCGATTACAGAGGTGCTGCTATGGCAGCATGTGAGGTAGCTTGGTTGAGAAAGCTACTTGCAGATTTGGGTCTATCAGTGTGGATAGACAAGTTGTCATTTTCTGTGACAACATTAGCAGTATACAGTTGGCCACGAACCCAATTTTTCATGCTCACACCACGAAGCATATAGAGGTCCACTACCATTTTGTCAGAGAGAAGATCTTGGTAGGAGACATTGACCTTGTTTATGTCAGCACACAAGATCAAGTAGCTGACATCTTCACCAAAGCATTGGGTACAGAGAAGCTCCGCAGATTCAGGGCTTTGCTTGGTGTACATGAGATGGAGTTGAACTCGAGGGGGAGTGTTGAGATATCGAGCTCATCTAGTGAGGCAGTGGACACTTATGACCCGCCTGGGGGATAGGCCCCACACTTACACCACTAGCATGGTTGGTGAGATCATGGGTGATATGCAGCCAGTGGGATGACAGGCTATGTGACAACCATTCTAGAGACTGGCATAGTTATACCGCCAACTCATTTAGTTGGGTTCACACTATAGAGAACCCTAGTATGTATTTGGTTGAGTACCTTTTTATATGTGTGTACTCTTATCTTTGTATATGGTGTGTTGAGTGTTGTGTGAAGAAGAAGAAGATTTTCAGCCTCTCACTTTGTGTGTTCTCTTTTAGGGTTTTGTGAGTGTGTGTGTGCTTGCAAGAGCTCAAGCTCTCTTCTCCCCTGTATCTTTTCAAACCCCTCTACCAACTCCATGTAGAGGGGATTGTCAGTCCCATTACAAGGCCTTGTCATTGTTGTCAACATTGTATATACAGATGTTGCACCATCCAAGAGTGACGGTTCTCTGCATGGCCTGTAGTCCACTCGAAATTTGTTTAGCTTTCGTTGAAGCCCTCCTTTTTGCATTTTGCAGTTTCCAAGACATTTCCACTAAACTTTGTGGATTAGCTGAAGCTGCTGCACATTTCTCATAGACAAAGCCCCGTACAAACTTTGCTATCAGCTCACCATTAGAAGGGGCTGCTTGATAAACCTTTTGGTAGAGGAGTCGACACTCATCAACTTGTTCTGACTTGACCATGTTAATGTATATCTTCATCTTCTTTTGGTAGTGAGTTTTGAAAACTAATAACCACTATTCTTCAGGGAGGTTGTCATCAATCCAATCCTTGGGCAGCTTGCTCCCTCAAGACTATGCCCGCATGGAGCTCCTCCACCGAATGAAAAACCTTTGTTAACTTTGGGTATGCATGATCATGAGAGCTGGCAAGACAAATGCAATCTGCCACTTTAGTGAACATTTTAATCCATATAGCAGGAGGGTGGAGAGAACCAGAAGCTTAAAGGGTACTCACCTTTGATGGAAGATTTTGCAGTGGGAGGCGGTGGTTTTGTTTCCAGAGATGCACTTGGTTCTCTTGCCCTGGACTTTCACGGGGGAGTGTTCCTATAACTGAAGTTTGGTCTTCTCCAGTCTTGGCCACAGACTTACAAGGAGTCGTCTTCATCTTGCTTATGGGCTATATGTGGCGGCGGTGAAGGAGGTGGTTTTGTTTTTGTAGATGCGCTTAGTTCTTCTCCCACAGCGTTCCGAGGTGGAGTCTTCCCAGTTGAAGTGTCAGCTTTTCTAGTCTTGGCCACAGACTTTCGAGGAGTCATTTTCATCCTACTATAGGTTGTGTGTTGAGGGGAGGAAGGTGGTGAGAACCAACCACGAGAAGGATGCATGTGCTTTGCTTGGAAGAGGGAATGTGGCAAGAAGTAATGTGAGGGAGCTCTTGGCTCGTTTTCCTCTCCGGCTACTCTAAATCATAGAATGGGACGAGCCACGAATCGTTTCTTCCAGTCCACGTGCATGAAGACCCCGTGCCCACTCTCAATGAGATGTGACATCCACCTTTGAATTCCCAAAAGATGCACAATCATCTCATAAACAAAATCTAAGAGTATAAAGTGACATAATGCATGTACTATACACTTAAGCTTCACCTGTACACCAAACAACAAGTAGTTTTTTCGAATTTTGGTTGTTTATCCATAGGCTCAGCATTCTTCGTTGTAGCCTCCAAGTATGTAAAGGCTTTTTGGAAATGACGCATCCTCATGTCCTTGAAATATACCTCAGCACCCTCTGGCAATGGCTCACACCAATGTCACCCTCATTGTGGAGTCGTTTGGGTACCAAAATGATGTTGGCAGATCGACCCAAGAAAATTTTGCTGCACACTTGCATGGCGACGATCCCTTCAAAGTTAGTCCCTCCATGGCACGTGCATGCAAAAAATGTACTAGTTTCTTCACTGAGAAGTACATGTTTATAAGGTAAACGTGACTGAGTGACTTTTGATCTTGTTTATAAGGTAAACGTGACTAAGTGACTTTTGATCTTGTTTCCCAAAGAATGGCACGTGCCACAAAGACCCCAGGGGCTAGCCGCTAGTGCTTTAGTGTGTTTTAAAAAGTTTTCTACTACTTTTAAAAAACATATCTTTCAACTAATCAAAATAAGGACAACTCTTAAATCTATTTGGTTTTTGTTTTTGAAAGCTCTACTATATGTTGCTTTTATGACTAAAATATATGAAAAATCATTCCTTAAAGTAAGGATTACTTAAAATCTCAACTAGTCAAATTGCACCACATGCTTGTGTTTCAAGACTACCCACCGTCATCACGAGAGAGTGAGATGGAAGAGAATAGCTAAGGTTAGGGTTTCGTCTTTCCTCCTTCCACCACATGTCTACCTTTTCGGTGCCCCCTTTGCACCATGCCTAGGTCCCTCCCCGAGAGGAGGCCACATGGCATAGGATTTGTCTCTCAAGACCAACACCTAAGCACTTTCACGATGCCTAGCATGTAGTTCATACCAGGCTAGAGTGGTCTCCAAGCTACACAATGGCACTGTAAAGCTCCAAACCCAACACCCAGAACATAAGTAATATGTGGGAGGTATCACCTAAGATATAAGGACGCGTGTGTGGTAGGCTACTGGTTATAGCTAACCTACCAACACTTTAGTCTACAATGGTGGTTGGTGGAAGCCCAATCAAATCTCGAGCAGTCACCAAATCTAATGCCCTCTAGCGCTTTGGAGCTACACAAGGGAACTAGGCACTAGTTCTCATTTTAATGGAGTGGAGATCAAAGTAGCATCACACACATAGATGCAACAAGCAAGAAGAGATAGATGGAAGCATAACACTCAAAGTAGCTTGATGAGAATTAGTGAAGTACAAGTGAAGTGATATGATAAGGTCACTTCCACACATTCATAAGAGTGCGTACTACGCTCACGGGAAAAAACCTCCTAAGGAGGGAAAAAGTTCCCTGATCCATTATTAGCTATAAATCCCACTTGTTGTGATGATGTGAATATGTAAAGGGATCATGTGGTTGATCAATCCCCAGACAGCAACAAGCCCAAAGCTTTGCAAAAGGCATTGAACTTCTCCCATGAGAGAGCCTTCATGTGAACATATCTGCCACATTGTCGTGTATAGAGACATAAGCAAGGCTAATCTCTCTTGCAATGAGCCTCTACCTGACATAATGATAATGCACCTCAATGTGCTTTGTGCGAGTATTAAACAGTGGGTTCCTTGCAATGCCTAATACACTTTGGCTATCAGTGAAGATGGACCAAGATCTGCTAAAAGGCGTCTGAGTCACTATAAAAGCTACCTTATACTTAGCTTCATAGCTCAAAGTGGCCACCGACTGGCTGCTTCTTGCTTAGCCATGATATACATGAATCACAAAGGTGAAAGCAACTAGTGGACACTTGCGGGTCATAATATCCAGCCCAATCAGAATCACTTAAAACATCACCCCTTAGCATAGAATAAGCTAAGGGACTGAGTGCCCTGTAAGTATTTGCGTACTCGTTTGGTAGCATGCCAATGCTTGTGTCTGGGACTGTGCATAAACCTGCTCAATTGGGGGACCCCAAACTGAATGTCTGGCCTCGTATTACATAGATAGATGAGGCACCCCACAACTTGTTGTTTATAAAGTGATGTATCAAATGGTTCACCTGTATCTTAGAGACTAAGGCTAACACCTATCTTTATTCGTGTAGTAAGAGGCTTACAGCCTTCAAGATAAAGCCTAGCACATGTCTCTATTGGTGTAGTAATAGGCTTATAGTCTTCAAGACCAAACCGTGTAAGTAACCTTTGTGTGTACTTTGGTTGCGACATCACGATACCATCATCATGCTACATAAACAATATGTCCAAATAATAATGCAACAAGCCCAAATCTATCATTTCAAATGACACATGTAATTCAGTCTTGAACGGTAAAATCTTCTCCTTGTTAGGGCTTGTGAAGCACCTACTTAAGACCATATAAAGCTTTTCTTAACCTATATACTTTAGATTCCTATGCCTTCTCAACAAAACCATGAGGCTAAGATACATAAACCTCCTTATATAAGTCACCATTCAAGAAGGCAATCTTTATATCTATCTAATGAACATTCTAACCATGATGCACTGCCAATGCAATAATACACTAGATCGTAGTCATATGAGATGTGGGTGTAATGGTCTTATCATAATCTATGCCCTTCTCTTTGTAACAATCTTTGCCTTAACGATCACAATGCTACCACATCTGCTTCTTTAATCCCACTTCGTATACCAATGGCCACAAGACAAATCTGCTAAATACCAAGTGTCATTTTCTGAGGATTGACTCGTACTCATCTTGCATTGCCTAACCATTTTCCTATGCTTTCTCAAAGGAAACATGTTCCTCTTCCCATTGCATATACTAGCAATGAGAGTCTGATCCACAAAAGAATAAGATACATAATAAGAACATGCATGTGTCCTGACAAAGGTGGTTTTATCATGCAAAATGTTGGACAGTCACCAAATAGGTACTTTAAGGATGCCAAAAGATCTTTTCATTACCTATCCAGGGAATAGGAGATCGTATAACTTTCTATTTACTACCATCAGCTCTCCTTAGCCAATGTGGGTTGGAGAGGCTAAGGGAATATCTACATATTTTTAGAATGTGATCAGAAGTGCTTATTTGTGGATGATATGGATTTCCAAAATTGTATGTTTCTTTTAGGACAAATAGTCTGATCTAGTGCTTGGACGACTGAGGTGCTTGTTGTTTGTGCAGTTGAGAGCACCTCTAAAGGAGACAAAAACCAAACTGATGATGGATATTAGACTTGGAGAACTTCAAAATAGAGAATATGGAGATAGATGTGGCTAATATGTCAATTCATTTTTCTACTGCTATTGTAGAAAAGCTCATTAAGATTTGATTTAGTATATACTAGACTTGTTAGATCTCGAAGCAAGAATTGCTAACTCATGTTTCCTTTTCAGAAGAAATGTGTACTGTAAAGTTAAGCTTCTTAGATAAAAAGCTATTTGTAATCACCTTCTTATTTTAGTATAAATTTGCACAAGTTTCATCGAAAAGAAGGAAAATCTCAACCAGTTTTTCTTTATTCTGGCCAGTACACTAGAATGTCATTTTTTTCAAGCGCTAGTCTCCACCAAATGGTGAAAACCCTCCATCTCTAAATATTATGGAGATAAGTTTGATAAATTTATAATAATTTAAAGGTATATATATATATATCTAAAACCACCTAAAATCTTTTTTTTTTTGGAGGGAGGCTTAAAATTAACAGGAAATGGAGATTTACACTCGGTACTCGGTTTGTGTATACAACTCATACACACACCTTCGTCGTCATCGATAGTTTGTATAAGGGTGTACACATCCACTTTATTCAGCACGAGGAGGATCGAACCCACCATTGGAAGTTTGTATAAGGGCACACATCCATTGTAGTCAGTGAGTAGGATCAAACGCACCATCGGTAAGTTGTATAAGGGTGCATATCCATTGTAGTCAGCAAGGACTGAACCTAGGACCTTGGGGATAATAGTTGTCCTCTTCTACTAACAATTAAGTTATTGCCGTGGTTCAACTACCTAAAATCTTAGAATTTTGAAAACTTTAGCTCTAAAATTTGCAAGTAATTTTCACATTTCTCATCAATACCCAATTTTTTTGCATGCACTACTACTCCCCACCTTTTTTCTTCTCGACCAAGGCTTCAAAATCTCTAAAAGTGAGCAAATATCTCGCTTTTATCCTTCATAAAGTAAACCCACACTTTCATAGTGTGATCATCAAATAAAATATAGTACATGGTTGCAATTGTTATAGCCTTGGGTGGTCCCCACACATCAGAATGTACATCATCTAATGGCCTTACACTAATGTACTTTTCATATGAAAAAACATGTTTGGCCTGCTTTTACTAAGCTGGCATGCTTCACATAATTTATGCATGCCATTAATCTTAAAACTTTGGCAAACCTACAATAATATTTTGGGCTTGCATAGACTTTAGCTACTTTATATTCTCATAACTAATGCGTTTGTGCTAGATTTTAATATCTGACACCTGTTTCATGTAAAAATATAGTTACTTTAACCTTAGACATGTTAATATCCAAAGTAAACACATTCTCCCATTTAACCTCAGGCATGTTAATATCCAAAGTAAACATCCTCCCATTTCTATTACCCTTTGTAACCAAGCATCAATAATTTATATTACCCTTTGCAACCAAGCGGCAATAATTTTTGAAGTCTTTTACAAAACATCCTTGAGGATTAAATCTCACTTTGCAGACCTTGCTCAACCATCTATCCAACAATAAAAACAAACAGTACAATACGTCGAGAGCATAGCAGCGTTCTTGCAGCGTGGGTGTCATGGTTTTTTAACGTTGCCCCCATTAGTGGCTTTTTATTGCTACTACGAACACTGCTGGGTAGCATTTTTTGTTGCGTAACAACTAAATATTGCTATTGGAAAGTGAAATAAACTTGCTAAGTAGCAAAAACAAATGGTGCTACACTGTTTCCAGAGAGTTTGGGATTTGATTTGAAGTTGTATATATCATATTTATTGAGAAAAAACTGGTGGTTTGGAAAAAAAAACATATGGCCTAAATCCTTAAAGCCATGTTAAAAAAAAAGAAGAGATATTTTGAAAGAAAACTTTTCGAATGAGCAATGAAATGATTGCATAAACAATTTCAAGATCATGAATCCATCCCATCTTGTAATAGATCCATTTGTATTGCTTCATCAATATCTACATCTAATGAAAGCTCAATAAAACGATGGGGTTCAATATCAATATCACTATCATCATCCAATAAAGCATTGTCATGATCGATAGGTAGTGACTCATCATCTTCTTTATAATAATGTTTCTCTCTTTTTGATAGGCCTTCTCTAGATTATTTTGTTCATTTCAATCATTGTCTTTTTTCAGTGAGTCCATTTGGGGTAGTACTTGCATCTCATCCAGAGATTTAGCCTCAACATCTTGATCTTGAAAGATATGTTTTGAATGAGGGAAAACTTGTATAACATACCACCACTTTAGATCAATGCGATTTGCGTGAAACACAACCTAAAATCATAAAGCAAGGGGGTTGTCATTAATCATACTTGCAATCTACACATTCATTATACTACATCATGATTTACTAGTGATTGGTTTGGGTACGAAGCTGTTGACAATGTTGATATAGTATTAAAGTATCTTTTTCATCGTTCCAAAACTTTTAACATGTTAACCCCTCTAAATAGCATGAAATCATTGAGACATGTATGTATTTTTGTATAATCCATACTTAGCATAGAGACATGTATGTTAACCCCTCTAAACTTTTAACATGTTAACCCCTCTAAATAGCATGAAATCATTGAGACATGTATGTATTTTTGTATAATCCATACTTAGCATAGAGAGAAATTTACGAGACCCATCTCATGAGTCCAACAATAGATTTTAAGGGGGAAGAATATTATTGAGAAGCCTAGAACATAACATAAGAAATTATGTCAAAATAAGAGACAATATAAAACAAAATAATAGGAGAATATAAAATAAGAGACATTTTCTATTTAAGAGAATATATTAATTGGATCTTACCTAAGAAGACTTGTAATACTTGCACCACTCCATCCATAAGTTGTTTGCAAGTTTAATAGCTCCAAGTTTGCTCGGAGTGTAGAGTATGAACGTCCCTCATACAAAGGGGTGCTTGCCTCTCTACATATGGTTTGCTCCTCTTGTGACATTGGAGCTTGCTCTCCATCAACTATGACCTTGTGTTCAAAGAAATCATTCACCATATCTTCCATGATGAGATCCTCTTCCTCCTCATGTGGCAATGGTGGAGGCGCCTCATTGATTCATTAGAGAGGATGATTCTCAGCCATGATTTCCCTATGAATCCTTGCCACCTTTTGTAATCTACATGATGTCATGGAATGGTGTGGCATATTGTGTAACACTCTCCTATGGTTCTCTTCCATGTTGTGAGATCCCTGTTCCCATCGAGCAACGGATTCGGGGTACTAGCAGCGGAAGTAGCACTTCTCGTGCGGGACAGGGGTTCCACATTCGGGGCCTCATCCATGGATATCCGAACAAGAGACTAATCCGTCGGTTTCTCCAAAACTGAACCCGGAAAAAACTTCCTTTACCCAGAAAGCACGGGCGATTCCACCAGGATAACTCTTTACTCTAACAACGTAGTCAAGACCATTACTGATCAAGCTGATCCGATTGCACCTATAAAGGTACTCGGTCAGAAAAAGGAAGAAACTTGCACTTGGATCATTGGGATCGACGCTTTTTTCCCCATCAAGAGGCACAGCCGTTGATTCCTATCCATAGAACAATTACTATCCGAGATTTATTTCATCTATCGTAATAACAGAAATTGAGTCTCGATTTACAGATCCATCAGTCCAGCCGAACCCCATCCGATCCCATGGGTTAGCCAACCCCCCAACCACTGTAGTGATGGGATCCAATTAGGAATTTGGTTAGGTTTTGTCCCGGGTACCAAGGAAAAGAGTTCCAAGGCCCCCTAGCCAAAAGTTCATGCAAACATAAAACTAGTCACACCACTTACACACCCAATATGAAATTGCCTTTTTCTCAGCATTAGCTGACTTTAAAACAATCCTTTAATAAAACCATTATGTCACTGATGACAATCCTCAAAGTCTCTGGTTGAATCCTTATTTCCAGTCATTCATTCATCGCGGTACTTATAGCATCATTGGCACAACCAGAACGCTCACCACCTGTTCACTCAGGGGCCTTTTCAATAGTTCCTAGCTCATAGTACCCGACAATATTTTCACATATAAAATCAAAATGGAATCCTCGTTGAAGATCAGCAAGATCAACCAACAGACCCATATAAAAGAGCCATGGACTCATCCATTAAGGACCAGCAAGGTCAGTCAACCAGATCCATGCCCGGTTTCAGAAAACAATTCTTACTCTTGTTCCAATATCTTCCTCGACGCACACGTGGGTATCCTTGGCGACCCAAAGCCCGAGCACCGTATGGTCAGCACCCTCTAGGATCCTTCGCAGGTGACCTAGCGCTTCACTCATAGGCTGCTTCCTTGGCCCCTCATCCACCGTACCGGAAGCTCACCATTTTAATCGAACCGAGGCTGGTCAAGACCTCGGTCGACCTTGCTACGCGAGACGTCATCCATTGACTCTTCGTCAGCAATTGCAACTTTATCAGTTAGGTCTCCATGACCTTAATCCATAAGACGGTCAAAATGCTTCCCGAGCATTCTTGACATAAAACAGTCATTTACAAACAGTCACAAAATACAGTTTCTATATCGAACTCTCGTCTTTCCACATTATCCCTCCTCAATCCACATTACTTATTCCACATTCCCTTCATATGTACTCATTCTCATCCATTCACTCATATCGACGATACATTATTTCCTATACACATTCATATTCATTATTCTTCATACCCATCCATGCATATATCCATTTTCACATCCTCATTCATACATCCACATCCACATATATACATCCATACATACACATCCACATGCATACATCCACATCCACATTCGTACATCCACATCTAAATGCACATTCATGCATCCTCATCCATACATCCACATCTACATGCACATTCACATCCATACATCCACATCTATATGCATACATCTGCATCTACATGTATACATCCACATCCACATCCACATTCTCATTCACATCCATACTTCTACATCTACATGCATACATCCACACCTCCATGTATACTTCCATATCCACATTCTCATTCACATCCATACTCCTACATCTACATATATGCATTCACATCTCCATGTATACATCCACATCCACATTCTCATTCACATCCATACTTCTACATTTACATGCATACATCCACATCTCCATGTATACATCCACATTCTCATTCACATCCATACTTCTACATCTACATGCATACATCCACATCTCCATGTATACATCCACATTCTCATTCACATCCACATTCTCATTCACATCCATACTTCTACATCTACATGCATACATCCACATCTCCATGTATACATCCACATCCACACTCCCATTTCCACATCCACACATCCACATACATACATCCATTTCCACATTCCCATTCATATAGCCCCATACTCCTTCACATCTATTCTTTTACATCACATCCATTCTCGTCCTATCACAACCCATATACATCTTATCTCATCACATACACTTCTTATCTCATCCCATACACATCTTATCACATCTTAACTCATCTTATCACATCCTAACTCATCTCATATGCATCTTATCACATCTCGTACACCTCTTATCACATCTCATACACCTCTTATCACATCCTAACTCATCTTATCACATCCTAACTCATCTCATATACATCTTATCACATCTTAACTCATCTTATCACATCCTAACTCATCTCATATGCATCTTATCACATTTCGTACACCTCTTATCACATCTCATACACCTCTTATCACATCCTAACTCATCTTATCACATCCTAACTCATCTCATATACATCTTATCACATCTTGTACACCTCTTATAACATCTTATACACCTCTTATCACATCCTAACTCATCTTATCATATCCTAACTCATCTCATATACATCTTATCGCATCTTAACTCATCTTATCACATCCTAACTCATCTCATATGCATCTTATCACATCTCGTACACCTCTTATCACATCTCATATACCTCTTATCACATCCTAACTCATCTTATCACATCCTAACTCATCTCATATACATCTTATCACATCTTAACTCATCTTTTATGCATACCTCTATGCAAGAATTTCAATTGTGATAAAAGTAACATTTTTATAATAAAATAATTATTTTTTGGTAATATTTTTACAATAAAATAATAATTTATTTATTTTTTCATCTCTATGCACGAAATTCAATATTATGACAATAACATTTTTATAATAAAATAATCATTTTTTTTCTTTACAGTTTTACAGTAACACTTTTATAATAAAATATTCATCTTTTATGCATACCTCTATGCATGAATTTCAATTATGTTAAAAGTAACACTTTTATAATAAAATATTCATCTTTTATGCATACCTCTATGCATGAAATTCAATTGTGCTAAAAGTAACACTTTTATAATAAAATATTCATCTTTTATGCATACCTCTATGCATGAATTTCAATTGTGCTAAAAGTAACACTTTTATAATAAAATATTCATCTTTTATGCTGCATACCTCTATGCATGAATTTTAATTATGCTAAGAGTAACACTTTTCTAATAAAATATTCATCTTTTATGCATACCTCTATGCATGAATTTCAATTATGCTAAGAGTAACACTTTTATAATAAAATATTCATCTTTTATGCATACCTCTATGCATGAATTTCAATTATGCTAAAAGTAACACTTTTATAATAAAATATTCATCTTTTATGCATACCTCTATGCATGAAATTCAATTATGCTAAAAGTAACACTTTTATAATAAAATATTTATCTTTTATGCATACCTCTATGCATGAAATTCAATTATGCTAAAAGTAACTCTTTTATAATAAAATATTCATCTTATATGCATACCTCTATGCATAAAATTTAATTATGCTAAAAGTAACACTTTTATAATAAAATATTCATTATAAAAACTTGACATTAATCAATTAACCATTCACCTAGGATAGAGAATGGTTGGTTTTGTTAGAAAAGAGAGAGAATTACCTTTTTGTAATGAGGTATAACATTTTTAAAGAAGACATAAAGCATAAAAACCATTAAAGCCATAAAACCATAAAATAATTGCAAAAGAAGAATCATCAACTTACTAAAATGACTTGAAAGCTTTCCTTTGGCTTGATGGTTTGAGGGTTCAACTCTTGTTTGGACAAGAGTGGCCAACCAATCTTTGGAAGAGGGCAATGTCAAAAACTAATGAATTATTAATAAATTCATAGTTCTTGGCTTGGGTGAAATAGAGTAACAATACACTAAACACTATATATTTTTAACAAGGGGGAGGCTCCTATTTATAGGAAAATTTAAGCTCCTAACCAAACAAACTGATTCTAGAATTTTCCAAGTCAGTTTGGTCACTTTTTGACCATTTTTAGGTCAGTTAAGCTAACTTTTTGGAACTAGACTTGAATGAGGAGAGAGGAGAGATGAAATATCTCAATTTTTGATGATAAAAAACTCCATTTGCCCATGTGAAGTAGGCGCCTCATTGAAGGCCTCCCCTTCCTTACATATGTGTCAAAAATGGAATCATTATATTCAAAATATCTCATATTTTTAAAATTGCTCATAGTTTCTTATTAATAAACCTTGTACATATTCAACTCTTCACCTTATGTGAGAATTGAAGGGACTCCCCTTCCTTACATATGTGTCAAAATGAAATCATCTCATATTTTTAATATTGCTCATAGTTTTTTACTAATAAACCTTGTACATTTTCAACTCTTCACCTTATGTGAGCATTTACTCATTTTTGGCTATCTTCTTTTACAAAATTGGATTTATCTCCTCCCCACACATGGATTGATCCAATTGGCCCATAGGAACCTTAATTAGACCATAATCTAAATTTTTTTGAAAATCTAGACCCTTAGGCTAAGGTCCTTTATACCCATTTCCAATCAATTCCAATTGCACATTGGAAAGTTCTTTTTGAATTTCTATTTCAGGGGAATTAATCTTAATTATATGAGATATTTTTCTATCCAAAAATATTCAAAATCCGAATATTCTCTCTCTAGAATATTTTCTCTCTCTATGCCAAAACAGGCAGAGACAAGATCTCTTATATTTCTGAAGAGGGAATTGATTACAGGGGAAGATACTAGACAATATCATTTGAAAAAGTACCAAATAAGATTCTTTGTAGGCATGTGTCTCTCCTTCTCTTCCACCCACCTCTTCCACTCATAATCAAGCAAGTTATGTGCTTGTTTATTTATTTCTATGCATGAGTGCTTTCTATGAAAGCTTATCTTCATCTCCTATGTAAACAAACTTTCCATGAAAGCTTCATCTCCCCTCTCTTGTAAGGTTTTCTTCTCTTCCTCCTCTCTTTCTCCTCTCTTTTCCCTCTCTTGAAACTTAACTAACCCTAGCTTTTACATAGAAACCCTAATATAGAGCTTTCATGGAGAGCTCTCCATCAAAGCTCTCTATTGGGCTTTCTATTTAGAAGCTAGGGTTAGGGTTACATGAACCATGCACTTTCTAATATTAAGACCGTTTTTCACAAGCTTTCTATTAGTATTAGGGTTAGGGTTAGGGTTAGGGTTAAAGTGACTCACCTTGCTCTTCTCCTCTTTCATTTCTCATCTTCTCTTCTCCTCTTCCTTTCTCATATAATAGAATATAATTTACTTATAACTTTTTTTTTTGGTAGAGAACTAATAAAATATTTATTACTAATTGATTTATTTTGGTTTAATTTTGTAGGTTTTTCTTCTACATATTCATTACAAGACAAACAAGCCTCTTGAGGTAAGAGCTTAACACTTATACCTCTCTTGTTTTTCATTCTTATGGTACACCCCCGGGTGCTTAGGAGTTTTTTTAAGGGTTTACTTACTTTGTAGCTTCACGTATAGAGCTTCATGAAGCCTCTTTGCATAGAGCTTCATGAAGCTCATGAAGCTAGATGTATGAATCTCTATTAAAGCTCTATGCGTAAATTATGGCTTCATGCATGAAGCAATATGCATAGAGCTTCATGAAGGCTTCATGCATGAAGCCTATGCATAACCTTTTATGCTTCATGATTTGTTTATTTTGTTTACTTACATATGCTTTTGTACTTCTACTTGTAGATTGGAACTTGTCTTTCAAACGAAAACTCTACTTCTCAACAAACACTCGACTCCTTTAAATTAAGGTAAGAGAACTTGTCTTTCACAAACCCTTTCTTTACTTCTTCATAAAAGCCTTATGCATAGAGCCTACACGCATTATGGCTTAAGTCTCTATGCATAAAGGGCTTATTGCATGAAGCCTTATACAACATGCATTATGGCTTCATGCATGAAGTCTTTATGCTTAAGCCTTATGCATAAAGTCTTCATGCAGTACGCATGAAGCCTTTATGCACAAAGCCTTATGCATAGAGCCTTCATGCATTATGGCTTAAGCCTCTATGTATAAGGGCTTATTGCATGAAGCCTTTATGCATAGAGGCTTTATTCTTAAGTCTTATGCATAGAGGCTTCATGCATTATACATGAAGCCTTTGATGATTAGTCATCCCTTTAGCTTTATTTTGTATATGAACTCAGTGAATATATTTTTGTGTTAATGTTCTGATCTACATGTCTTTCTACTATCTCTTTATTTGGGATAGATAGCTTTTTTTAAAAGCTGGGGCAGATTGGGGAGTTTTGTGTTAATGTTCTTGTCTACACTTCTTTCTACCATCTCTTTATTTAAAAAAAAGCTGGGATAGATAGCTTTTTTTAAAAGCTGGGGTAGACTGGGGAGTTTTGTGAGAACTCTCCATTCTAAGCATGCGTTGTATCATAAACAACTGCTTACATTTTGCATCACCCTATTTACTTGATGATGCATAGTTTTCTTATTGTAACTTTCCACTTTAGATATCATTTTATTTTTTATAGAATTCCTTTTCCATGTGTGTTGGCTTGCCACAATAATAGCACTCTATGTTATTTACAATTTGATTTCTTTGTTAATCACCTTGGCCTCTTTATCTCCCCCTACCTCTAGAGTGGCCTCTTCCACCTATTTATACATTATCTTCTTGTTGTTATTGTTGCCCATGGTTTTTAGCCAGTTTTTTTTTCTGAAATGGTATGCACCCCTCGGCCTATCTTCTAGTATATGATGATGATCAGCCTCTACCTCTACACGTGTCTGAGTAGAAGGCTCGCTCATGTGAATTTCTAGAGTATGAAACTTCCCAAATATTCATCTCCTCACGGCGGATGAGGACACCAATCAATTCTTGAAAATCAAGAAATTTCTCTTCAACTATAATGGAGGTCTAAAATCGGTTGTATTTGTTATTGCCAAGACTATTCAAGGTCATTGACAATATATCATTTGTTATTGCCAAGACTATTCAAGGTCATCGACAATATATCATTTGGTGATCCAATATAAGGAAGGGAATCTACAAACCCTTTAACCTTTACACTGAGTAATCATTTATACTCAGCTTCCCTCTGGTCACGTTTGTACATCCTGTGCATATACACAATCATAGAGTCTATCACATTGATAAAAACACTACATCACCTTTCTAGCTCTTTTATGCCATGCTTTATATGGCTACTTGTTGTGGGGTGGGAGTTTCTTTAACAACCTCTAGCTCTGGCTTCTTTTCATCACCTATGTGATGAACTCCCAATATCCTTTTCCCATAAGGAAATTGGTTATCCTAAACTTTCATGCTTGGAGGTTATTCTTGTCTAGCTTCTTTCTAACAATCTCAGATAGTATGTCAGACATCTTTACTTGCAACAACTTACCAAATAGTGCTTGCAAAAACTTCTACACTTATAATAAACTTATAATCTTCAACACAGTGGTACTACACATCTTTTATACTATAATTATAGATAAAACAATCACACAAGCATCATCCCATCAATAACCTATAAATTCTAGATTCTTTGTATAGACTCTTTTATAACCAAAATTTTGTTAAACTTTACATCGAACTAAAAATTGGGCATACAGAATCAAAATCAATACTTTTATTACATGTCTTGTGAAGAACTTGTAGAGCCAAATAGGGCTCAAAACATGCTCGATTGCACCAAGATACACAAAATTATAGTTGACATAGTTAACTGTACACAACAAGGTCTTCTTTCTTCACCCAAGATGATGCCTCAATCTGAGATAGTGACTTCCCTGTTTGCCTATAGCTCTCATGCTAGCAAAGGTGTTCCTCCAAAATCAAAGAGGGAAAGAGATGAAAATACCCTTATTCATGTATAGCTTCCTTGCTTGCCTTGATCTTGCCTTTTACTTACCTCCTCAGCTCTCACCCAAACTAGAGCTCTAATACCATAAAGAGAATGCGAGGGAGAGAGAGAGAGAGCTTGAGTTTCTTGGCAACAAGCAAACACACACACACATAAGAGAGTAGGACACAAATGCTGAAATTTGAACCCTTCAGAGCACATCAAAGCCGTTCAAACCTTCTAGAATCTTAGAAAATAGGGTTGCCACTATTTTGAAATTTTCTTTAAATTATTTTTTTTGTGGGAGGGTGGAGTATTTCCATTAGCTCACAAAGCACCCCCGTCGTGCAACTCAATGGTATGGAACCTAGGTCCTCGCATTGGAACCCGACAATTCTACCAACTCGTCTATGCGCTCGTGGGTAAATTTTTTTCTCTAAATTATATACTTAGACAAATATATTTTGAAGATTAACCTAGTTTATGGCCTTGAAATTGAAGGTTAGGGAAGGCCTTCAACTTTCAGCCCTGCTTTGTAGATTTTATATTTGATCTCCCCTGCTTTGTAGTGGTGTGAAAGTTGATAGCCGAAATTAATTTTGACGTTATATGTATAAATGTGATTTTTTTTTTTTCCCAGAGAGCTGCGTGGTTATTGAGGGTAGGCTTACAAGTTACGGGGCAGGCCGGGTTAAGTTGGCACTGGCCCCGTTGTTGGGCCTGGCAGGCCGCAGCAGCGGCTGCTGGTACCGAAGGGAGAGGGGCGCCATTTAAGGCCTCAGCATTGATAAAAGGTTTCATATTAAGGCCCAATACCACAGCCCAACTGGCAACAGCCCTCCATGCCTGCCCAAGCTTTGAGCACGATGGATGGTTGTCAGATTGGGCACCCCCTTTACATACAACCCCGCCCATGAAGCCTGAACCTTCGTGCTAGAAGTTAAAAACTGCCTATGTGATTGGCCACTTTGCTTAAGCATGGATGAGGAAAATTGGTTGCCCACATAGAACTCAAGATGATGGGCACTAGCAGATGACTCAGCAGTTGGGTAGTGCCCATCTATTCAATTTCAGCATGATGATTGGTTTCCCCCAAAAGGTGGGATGGGCACCCCTTTTTGTGTCATAAAGGCCCTTTTCAAATTGCCACTCCAAGTTTATGCCCGTGTGTAAAGAGGGTAGTGCCCCAAAAAGGTGGGATGGGCAGATGACTCCACGTTTATGCATGTGTGTAAAGAGGGTAGTGCCCATCTATTCAATTTCAACATGATGATTGGTTGCCCCAAAAAGGTGGGATGGCCACCCCTTCTCGTGGCATAAAGGCCCTTTTCAAATTGCCACTGCTCGCTTAGGAGAAGGAAAAAAAAAGCTTGAAATTGTTTAAAAAAAATCGAGAGATTGTCGAAAATCTCCTTCACCCAAACTTTGGGCAGGGACTTTCCCCATCCAACTCCCACACGCATCCACATTTTCAATGAAAAAGTGACCAACTTGGCGTCACTTGATAGTCTATAAAGGCCCTAAAAAACCATATAAAATAGGGTTTTTAGCCCAACAGAAAAAAGGTTTTTATTTCTTCTCAAATTGGTGGGAGAAGGAAAACCGCACACTTAGAATTTTCAACATTTAGTTATACTAATTAGATAAACATGAAGAAAATGCTTGCCCAAAATTACAACTTCCTCTTCAATCCATAGTGGAAAAGATTGCTCTAAGGTTTGGCAAAAATTCCCTTCTGAACAGTGAGTCAGGGGATGTCTTTCACCCCTTTATAAAGTGCGAGGATGTTTGGGGGAGAGGGAGACATCATTGCCACTTGGCTACTATTGTCTCCACCCCTAGTGAAAAAGGTTATTATAGATAGTTGGAGGTTAGACCGTGGGACAAAGCTTACGAGAATGTATTTTTACAGTATTATTAGGTGATTTTTGACATATGGGGTCTCCCTGTCACCCTTCATTTTGACAAAGTTTTTTCCAAAAGTGCTAAATTCTTGTATTATTATATATATACACAACTGGCCTAGAGCCACCTCTTCAGGCAGGTTGATTGCCCTTCTCTCTCTCTCTCTCTCTCTCTCTCTCTCTCTCTCTCTCTTCTCCTCTCTTTTTCTCTCTCTTTCTTCTCCTCTCTTTTCCCCCTTCCTTCTCCTCTCTTTTCCTCCCCTTAAGAAAACACTCACCAACTTTCTCTCTAACTATTTCTCTCTCTACCTCACTTCCACTCTCTCTCTACTCACTCACTCTCTCTCTACCTCACTCTCACTCACACTTTGTCTCTCCCCCCTCTTTAACTCTCTTACTCTCTCTATTTCTCTCAAACTGGCTAACTCTCTCTCTCTCTCTCTCTCTCTCTCACACACACACACTCCTCTCTAACTGACTCTCTTTGCCTTACTCTAATTCACTCTCGAACTTTCTCTCTCCAACTCTATCTATCACACTCTCGCTCTCTCTCTCTCTCTCTCTCTCTAACTCTCTTTCTTTCTCTTTCTAACCCCCTCTCTCTAACTCTATAATAAAGAGAATCTAGGGCTGCACTCATTAGCATGGAGTACACACATGTGCTGCTCATCATAGAGAGTAGCCACTTAAATATGAAAAGACTACCATGAATCAGCCATAGAAGCATGAGCTCTAAGAAAGGACATAATAGTCATAAAATGGTAAAAAGGTCATAAAGGATACAATAGTCCTAGGGCTAGTGTAAATGTCCCTAAGGCCCATGTCCCTAGGCCCATCCCCCATGCGCATGTGCTTCCTAAAATCCCCTTTGTTACAAACCATCCCCTCCTACAATGATTTCGGCCTCGAAATTGAAGGGGGGTCATGCACAAAAGACATATACAAAAGGCTATATACAAAAGCCAAAATCCTGTCCAAGTGTTAATGTCATAGCAAATAGATGCCAAAAACATGAGTCGCACGATGTCGATGCAAAAGGCTCATGATCCCCTCCTGGGTCGAATGGAAAGGAAGGTGGTATGTTGTTGAAGATGAGACTAATCATGTAACCACCTAGATCAAACGGGAATCTAAGTCATGTAAACTCTAAAAGAATGGCCCTCGAACCACCTGGGTCAAATGATAAATATAGGAGACCAATGTCAATGGTGAGGCTAGCCATAAATCCTTTTGGGTCGAAAGGAAGACTAGCAAACTAGCCCATCCTCATAGTTGCAATGTGCACACTGAAGATATCCACACAACGAGCCCAAAACCCTTAGCTAGAATGTCAAATCCACCTAGCACATAAGAACCATCGTGTAGGCCAAGACTAGGATGTGCCACAAGTGCATTTGAATGTTGAGCCACATCATCAAAACCATACATTGCAAATGGCAAATTGTACACCCAAACGTAAATGTTGAGGTGGCTCTTAAAAACATAGGGTCGTGTCGACAATCTTAGGAAACAAATGCACATAGCTCATAATCAGCATCATGCAAAAACAAATGGGAATCGACACCATCACCCAATGTAGCACAACTCGAAACATCTGAGGCACAATCCCCTACATCCATGTGTGTATGGGCATGATGTGCAAATCCCTCTATTGGTGTGTGTGAACACTCATACAAGTCACCAAAAGAAGACTTGTCCCATGTGAATAATGCCGAAACATCTATGTTGAGGCAACCAAGAAATGAAGTTATCGTGTGCGGACCACTTGGATAATCTGGCACATATCTCATCCTCATCGAAATAACACCTCAAACGACTAGGCAACAAACCCACAAGCTCAAACATCCAACAATGGCACAAGTATGCTACATCGTCATATCATGAAGTCTACAAATAAAGCTATAGAGATCTAAGCCTTGAAGCACCAAAAGTATGTGTGAACTTGGCAAAAGATATGTGAAACATGACACAAAATGGCAACTCAAGATACCGATCATAGAGCCATGAAATCAATGCATAAGCAACACCCCTAAGATCAAGATCAGAGATGGTAACACAGTGATGCCAATGTGACAATGACGGTGTGTAGTAAGTCGGTCTCACAAGAAGGATAAAGGTATTAAGAATGACCCATACTATGTGAATATCACCCAACACACTTAAAGCATGTGAACACACCAAACCATTCACAAAGTGTGTGAAAAGGGGCTAGCACTAATGTGTGTGTCACACCTCACAAGGTACAAGGCATGTGACTGCTCAACAACGTGCCAATATGCCAATGCGTGTGAATAAGCTCCCAAATGAACTAAAATCTCTTCATCGCAAAAGCGATCGTCCCCTCATAAACACTGTAAGATTCCTCCCTCCGGCTTTTGAGGTGTGCAGGTGTAAGAACCTCCCCTTCTGATCTTATAATTATTCCCCTCTCTGAAATAAAAGAAAGATCCTGTTTGGCCTAGAGAGAGAAAATATTCTAGAGAGAGGTTATTCAATTTTTAGATATTTTTGGATGGAAAAATATCTCTTCTTATTAAAATAAATTCCCCCGAAACATAAGTTCAAAAAGATTGTCAGAAGGTGCATTAGAAATCAATTAAAATCTGCTCAAAAGGCCTATCCTAAGGGTCCAAATTTTTGAAAAATTTTAGATTAAGGTTCTAAGGGGCCAATTAGATTAATCCAAATGTAGGGAGGAGGAGATAAATTGAAGAAATAAAGAAAATCTCCCAAAAATGAGTAAATACTCACATAAGATGAAGAGTTGACTAAGGACAAGGATATTAGTTTTTTTAAAAAGAGATATTTAGAGAAATGATGCATTTTGACACCTCAGTCTGGGGGAATTCCCCTCATGAAGGAGGTGCCTATTTCACATGTGTGGTCGAGTTTTAAACTCACAAATAATGAGATATTTTCATCTCTCCTCTCTCCTGCTTCAACTAGATCCAAAAAGTAAGCTAATCTGACCTAAAAATGGTCAAAAATTGACCAAACTGATCTGGAAAATTATAGAATCAGTTTGCTTGGTTAGAGGCTTACTTTTTCCTATAAATGAAGCCTCCCCCTTTGTAAATGGATAATAGTGTTTTATGCACTGTTACTCTTCTTCTCCCCAGATATGCCTTGCTGGAAAAGGCTTTCCCCCTCTCTTCTTCTTAAATTCAGTCTTTCTTTATCCTAGATAAGTAATCTAATTGTTGGAATTAAACTTTTCATATTGTTTCTCTTTTAAAAGTGGAATTTGATTAGTTTAGAATGCTTTAAACCATTTGGGGATAATTTTTAAGTAACTTAAGAATGGAAAAAATTTAAAAATGGTCAGCATACAAAGGAGGTTATGGCAAAATTTTCTTAAATTTTGTGAAATAAGTTTTATCTTTTATTATTCAAAAAGAGTAATCCCCATCGTTTGTGTATTCTAAAAGTGTTATTTTCATTCTATGCATAGAAAAATGCATAGTAGAAATATTTTTATTATAAAAGTGTTATTTCTATTAAAATTAAATTCTATGCATAGAAAGATGCATATTGAATTTTTTTAATTATAAAAGCCTTACTTTCATCAATTTTGATTTTATGCATAGAAAGATGCATAAAGAATTTATTTTTATTTCAAAAGAGTTATTCTCATCAATTTTGTATTTATGCATAGAAAGATGCATAAAAATTTTATTTTTATTTCAAAAGAGTTATTCTCATCAATTTTGATTTTATGCAAAGAAAGATGCATAAAGAATTTATTTTTATTTCAAAAGAGTTATGAGTTGTATGGGTAGATACAAGTGGATGAGACGACCTGATGAGGATAAATGAGGAAGTAAGAGATGAGATAGAAAAAGATGTGATTAGATGAGAATGGGAATACTTATGAAACGAATGTAGATTGATGTGTGGGTAATGTGGATTGATGTGGATGGATGTATGGATGATGTGGATAATGTGAATGGATTGTGGATAATGTGGATGGATGTATGGATAATGTGGATTGACGTGTGAATTGATGTGGATGGATGTATGGAAGATGTGGATAGATGTGTGGATAATGTGGATTGATGTATGGACGATGTGGATGGATGTATGGATGATGTGGATTGATGTGGTTGATGTGGATGGATGTATGGGTGATGTGATTGATGTGTGGATGATGCGATTGGATGTGATTTGATGTGGTTGATGTGGATGGATGTATGGGTGATGTGATTGATGTGTGGATGATGCGATTGGATGTGATTTGATGTGTGGGTGATGTGATTGATGTGTGGATGATGCGATTGGATGTATGGGTGATGTGATTTGATGTGGGAATGATTTGATGTGATTGGGATCGATGAAGAAAATAAAATTATGGTAAGATGAGAAAAGATGGGGACTAATGTGAAAGGATGCGGAGTAATGAGAAAAGATGGAAATATTATTGGAACTGTATTTGTATGTAAAATCTGTTTTTAAATGACTGTTTTATGTCAAGAATGCTAGGAAAGCATTTTGCTCGTCTTGTGATTGAGGTCGTGGAGACCTATCTATTAAAGTTGTAACTGCTAACAAAGAGTCAACAAAGGACGTCTCGCATAGCAAGGTCAGCCGAGGTCTTGACCAACCTCGGTTTGATTTAAATGGTGAGCTTCCGGTACAGTGGATGAGGGACCAAGGAAGCGGCCTATGAGTGAAATGCTAGGTAACCTGCGAAGGATCCTAGAGGGTGCTGACCATACGGTGCTCGGGCTCTGGGTCGCGAAGATACCCACAAGTACGTCGGGGAAGATATTGAAACAAGGAGTAAGAGTTGTTTTTTGAATTCGGGCATGGATCTTGTTGATTGACCTTGCTGGTCAACGGATGAGTCCATGGCTCTTTTATATGAATCTGTTGGTTAATCTTGCTGATCTTCAACGAAGATTCCATCTGGATATTTTTACGTGATTACATTGTCGGGTACTATTAGCTAGGAACTATTGAAAAGGCCCTTGAGTGAACAGGTGGTGAGCGTTCTGGTTGCCAATGATGCCATAGGTACACCGATGAAGGAATGAATTGGAAATTATTAGGATTCAACTGGATGATATGAGGATTATGATCAGTAACACTATGGTTTCATTAAATGATTGTTTTAAAGATTGTTGAATCTGTGAAAAAGCCAAGTTCAAATTAGGTGTGTAAGTGGTGTGACTAGTTTTATGCTTGCATGAATATCCGGCTAGGGGGCCTGGGAACTCTTTTCCCTGGTATGTGGGACAAAACCTAACCAAATTCCTAATTGGATCCCATCACTACAGTGGTTGGGCGGTTGGCTAACCCATGGGACTGGATGGGGTTAGGCTGGACTGATGGATCCGTAAATCGAGACTCAATTTCTGTATAGTATGATAGATGAGGTAAATCCTGGATAAAAATTGTTCTATGGAAAAGAATCAATGGCTGTGCCTCTCAATGAGGAAAAAAGCGTTGGTCTCTATGATCCAAGTATAATCTTTTCCCTGATCTAACTATGGGACTTACAGGTTCGGTCAGATCAGTTCAATTAGTTCAGGCTTTTGATTACGTTAGAGAAAAGTTATCCTGGAGGAATTACTCATGCTTTTTGGGCAAGGGAAGTTTTTTTCGAGTTTGGTTTTGGAAGAACCGATGGATAAGTCCCTAGTCTAGATATCCATGGGTGAGGCCCCGAGTGTGGGACCCTGCCCCGAGCAAGAAGTGCTACTTCCGCTGTTAGCACCCCCAAATTCATTATGCAATGGGGTCAGGGATCTTACAGCTGGTATCAGAGCAATTTGGCTAGGGAGGATCAACCGAGAAGCCAAAAATGTCAAAAATATATGAAGAAGCAATAAAGGGTTGTAATTGTGTGATAAAATTCATACAAATTGATATTCAAATTGAAATTCGTAAATTGGTAATTGGGTCTCCAGATGGAAGTATCGAAATTTTATGTAATCCATGACTTGCTTGAGGCCTAGACATGATAGTATTTACCTTATAGTTCCAAGGACCGTGACTACTCGTATGTACCGAGAGTATAACTGCAGCTCTTTACTGGCAGTATATACGAGTAAATCTAAGATCTTGAAATTATAAGCTAAAATGCTGTCCAGATGATGAATTCGAATGTGGTTGATATGATTTTAAAATTCTGGTTGAGAAGTGATGAGTTGAATTTGATTCTTATTGAAAAATAATGATTCCTGAATTTTGACCGAAATGTATTAAACTAAGCAAAACCATAATGAATGGGATGAGTCCCTGTGTGGCTGGAATGACGTTAATGACTTTAGCAAATCACTATGAGATTGGTGGATTGTGCTGTCAGATTGTTGCTGTTAACACTTAACCCAGTGGATCAAGTTAAGGGGTGTCAAATTAAAAATCTGTAAAATTAAAAATTTCCATGAAGGACTGTTCCAGATAGAAATTTCGGTCTAATGGACCATTATTGTGATAAGGGTTTGAATGTTATGATCTGAGTGAATTGTTATCTAATGATGAGTTTTATATAGGGATCTTTATCCCAGGATTCTATCGGGTTGATTCTATCGGGTCCTCCAGACTATAAGGAACCCCAAAATCAGTTGGATCTTAAGGAAATGAATTGTCCCAGGATTCTATCGGGTTCTCCAGACTATAAGGAACCCCAGAATCAGTTGGATCTTAAGGAAATGAATTGTCCTCTAATGTTGCGAGATGAGGACATCTCGCGTTTTTTAAGTGGGGTAGGATGTAAGATTCCTCCCTCCGGCTTTTGAGGTGTGTAGATGTAAGAACCTCCCCTTCTGATCTTATAATTATTCCCCTCTCTCTGAAATAAAAAAAAGACTTGTTTTACCCTGTTTTGGCCTAGAGAGAGAAAATGTTCTACAAAGAGGTTATTCAATTTTTACTCATAAATAATGAGATATTTTTATCTCTCCTCTCTCCTGCTTCAACTAGATCCAAAAAGTAAGCTAAACTGACCTAAAAATGGTCAAAAATTGACCAAACTGATCTGAAAAATTCTAGAATCAGTTTGCTTGGTTAGAGGCTCACTTTTTCCTATAAATGAAGCCTCCCCCTTTGTAAATGGATAAGTGTTTTATGCACTGTTACTCTACTTCTTCCTAGAGTCAAAAACTGTGAATTTATTAATAATTCATTAGTTTTTGACCATTCCCTCCTTGTTCTAATATCTTCCTCGACGTACTTGTGGGTGTCTTCGGCGACCCAGAGCCCGAGCACCGTATGGTCAGCACCCTCTAGGATCCTTCACAGGTCACCTAGCGCTTCACTCATAGGCCGCTTCCTTGGTCCCTCATCCACTGTACTCCGCATCCTTTCACATTAGTCCCCATCTTTTCTCATCTTACCACAATTTTATTTTCTTCATCGATCCCTATTACATCACATAATTCTCACATCAAATCACATCCAATCGCATCATCCACACATCAATCCACATCATCCATACATCCATCCACATCAACCACATTAATCCACATCATCCATACATCCATCCACATCAATCCACATCATCCACACATCCATCCACATCAATCCACATTATCCACACATTCATCCACATCTTCCAAACATCCATCCACATCAATCCACAGGTCAATCCATCCACATCTTCCAAACATCCGTACATCCATCCACATTATCCACACATCCATCCACATCTTCCAAACATCCATACATCTATCCACATCAATCCACAGGTCAATCCACATTATCCATACATCCATCCACATCAATCCACATTATCCACATAACCATTCACATCATCCACATCAACCCACATCATCCATACATCCATCCACATCAATCCACATTACCCACACATCAATCCACATTCATTTCATAAGTATTCCCATTCTCATCTAATCACATCTTTTTCTATCTCATCCCTTACTTCCTCATTTATCCTCATCAGGTCTCATCCACTTGCATCTACCCATACATCTCATCACTTCACCACTTATCGTTCATTCACATCCCGAATCACATCACATCACATCCATTCACATCCCTTATCATTCATTCACATCCCGATTCACATACTAACACATTCATTCACATCTTATATCATTCATTCACATCCTATATCATTCATTCACAACCCGATTCACATGCTAATACATTCATTCACATCCTATATCATTCATTTACATCCCGATTCACATGTTTACATCTTGATTCACATGCTATCACATTCATTCACATCCCTTATCATTCATTCACATCCCTTATCATTCATTCACATCCCGATTCACATGTTTACATCCTGATTCACATGCTATTACATTCATTCACATCCCTTATCATTCATATCTATCCAATTTACATCACATCTCATCGCCTCGATTCTCGTTCATATCCATCACATTTACATCCACATGTATTCTCCCACACATCCACATCCATACTTATCACATACACATCCACATCTATCCTTTCACATACATCCACATCCATACTTATCACATACACATCCACATCTATCCTTTCACATACATCCGCATCCATTCTTTCACATACATCCACTTCTACTCTGCACATATATCCACTTCTATTCTTCACATACATCCACATCCATCCTTTCACATACACACATCCACATCCATTCTTTCACATACATCCACTTCTATTCTTCACATACAAGCACATCCATCCATTCACATACAACCACATCCATCCATCCATTCATTCACATTTATCTGATTCACATCACATCTATCCATCCATTCATTCACATTTATTTGATTCACATCACATCTATCCATCCATTCATTCTTTTATAAAAATCAACTTCAGTGGAAATAGCACTTTTATAAAAATCCCTTTATACATCTATTTATGCATAAATTCAATTTTAAGAAAAATAACACTTCCGAAATAAAATAAAAATAAATTCCTTTATGCATCTTTCTATGCATAAAATCAAAATTGATAAGAATAACTCTTTTGAAATAAAAATAAAATCTTTATGCATCTTTCTATGCATAAAATCAAAATTTATGAGAATAACTCTTTTGAAATAAAAATAAATTCTTTATGCATCTTTTTATGTATAAAATCAAAATTGATGACAATAACTCTTTTGAAATAAAAATAAATTCGTTATACATTTTTCTATGCATAAAATCAAAATTGATGAGAATAACTCTTTTGAAATAAAAATAAATTCGTTACGCATCTTTCTTTGCATAAAATCAAAATTGATGAGAATAACTCTTTTGAATAAAAAATAAATTCTTTATGCATCTTTCTTTGCATAAAATCAAAATTGATGAGAATAACTCTTTTGAAATAAAAATAAATTCTTTATGCATCTTTCTATGCATAAAATCAAAATTGATGAGAATAACTCTTTTGAAATAAAAATAAATTATTCTTTCTTTGCATAAAATCAAAATTGATGAGAATAACTCTTTTGAAATAAAAATAAATTCTTTATGCATCTTTCTTTGCATAAAATCAAAATTAATGAGAATAACTCTTTTGAAATAAAAATAAATTCTTCTTTATGCATCTTTCTATGCATAAAATCAAAATTGATGAAACTAACGCTTTTATAATAAAAATAATTCAATATGCATCTTTCTATGCATAGAATTTAATTTTAATAGAAATAACACTTTTATAATAAAAATATTTCTACTATGCATTTTTCTATACATAGAATGAAAAGAACACTTTTAGAATACACAAATGGGGATTACTCTTTTTGAATAGTAAAAGATAAAACTTATTTCACAAAATTTAAGAAAATTTTGCCATAACCTCCTTTGTATGGCTGACCTTTTTTCAAATTTTCCTATTCTTAAGTTACTTAAAAATTATCCCCAAATGGTTTAAAGCATTCTAAACTAATCAAATTTCACTTTTAAAAGAGAAACAATATGAAAGGTTTAATTCCAACAATTAGATTACTTATCTAGGATAAAGAAAGGCTGCATTTAAGAAGAAGAGAGGGGGAAAGCCTTTCAAGCAAGGCGTAGCATCATTTTACATTTTAAAACAAAACAAAAATTAGAAAACCATTAAAAGGAATAAGAAAAAGTAAGATTTCTAACTTACATGAATTTCTGGGAGCTTTCCTTTGGCTTGATGGTTTGAGGTATCTACTCTTGTTTGCGACAAGAGTGGCCACCAATTCTTTACAAGAGGGAATGGTCAAAAACTAATGAATTATTATTAAATTCACAGTTTTTTACTCTAGGGAGAAGTAGAGTAACAGTGCATAAAACACTATTATCCATTTATAAAGGGGGAGGCTTCATTTATAGGAAAAAGTGAGCCTCTAACCAAGCAAACTGATTCTAGAATTTTTTAGATCAGTTTGGTCAATTTTTGACCATTTTTAGGTCAGTTTAGCTTACTTTTTGGATCTAGATGAAGCAGGACTCAACCACACATGTGAAATAGGCGCCTCCTTCATGAGGGAAATTCCCCCACACTGAGGTGTCAAAATGCATCATTTCTCTAAATATCTTTTTAAAAAAAACTAATATCCTTATCCTTAGTCAACTCTTCATCTTATGTGAGTATTTACTCATTTTTGGGGGATTTTCTTTATTTCTTCAATTTATCTCCTCCCTACATTTGGATTAATCTAATTGGCCCCTCAGAACCTTAATCTAAAAATTTTCAAAAATCTGGACCCTTAGGAGGATAAGGCCTTTTGAGAACAGATTATAATTGATTTCTGATGCACCTTCTGAAAATCTTTTTGAACTTCTGTTTCGGGGGAATTTATTTTAATAAGAAGAGATATTTTTCTATCCAAAAATATCTAAAAATTGAATAACCTCTCTTTAGAACATTTTCTCTCTCTAGGCCAAAATAGGATCTTTCTTTTATTTCAGAGAGGGGAATAATTATAAGATCAGAAGGGGAGGTTCTTACACCTGCACACCTCAAAAGTCGGAGGGAGGAATCTTACATCCTACCCCACTTAAAAAACGCGAGATGTCCTCATCTCGCAACATTAGAGGACAATTCATTTCCTTAAGATTCAACCTTATAGTCTGGAGAACCCAACAGAATCTTGAGATAAAGATCCCTTATATAAAACTCATCATTAGATAACAATTCACTCAGATCATAACATTCAAACCCTTATCACAATAATGGTCCATTAGACTGAAATTTCTATCTGAACAGTCCTTCATGGAAATTTTCAATTTTATAGATTTTTAATTTGACACCCCTTAACTTGATCCACTGGGTTAAGTGTTAATAGTAGCAATCTGCCAGCACAATCCACCAATCTCATAGTGATTTGCTGAAGTCATTAACGTTATTCCAGCTACGAACATCATCACAGGGACTCAAATTAGGAATTTGGTTAGGTTTTGTCTCGGGTACCAGGGAAAAGAGTTCCCAAGCCCCCTAGCCGGATATTCATGCAAGCATAAAACTAGTCACACCACTTACACACCCAATATGAACTTGCCTTTTTCACAGATTCAACAATCTTTAAAACAATCATTTAATGAAACCATAGTGTTACTGATCATAATCCTTTCATTATCTAGTTGAATCCTAATTTTCAATTCATTCCTTCATCGGTGTACCTATGGCATCATTGGCAACCAGAACGCTAACCACCTGTTCACTCAGGGGCCTTTTCAATAGTTCCTAGCTAATAATACCCGACAATATAATCACATAAAAATATCCAGATGGAATCTCCGTTGAAGATCAGCAAGATCAACCACCAACACAGATCCATATAAAAGAGCCATGGACTCATCTGTTGACTAGCAAGGTCAATCAACTAGATCCATGCCCGAATTCAGAAAACAACTCTTACTCCTTGTTCCAATATCTTTCCCTACGTACTTGTGGGTGTCTTCGGTGACCCAGAGCCCGAGCACCGTATGGTCAACACCCTCTAGGATCCTTCGCAGGTCACCTAGCACTTCACTCATAGGCCGCTTCCTTGGTCCCTCATCCCTCATCAAACCGAGGGTGGTCAAGACCTCGGCTGACCTTGGTACGCAAGACGTCCTCCGTTGACTCTGCGTTAGCAGTTGCAACTTTAACAGATAGGTCTCCACGACCTCAATCACAAGACGGTCAAAATGCTTTCCCAGCATTCTTGACATAAAACAGTCATTTAAAAACAGATTTCACATACAAATACAGTTCCAACAATATTTCCATCTTTTCTCATTACTCCACATTCATTCATATTAGTCCCCATCTTTTCTCATCTTACCACAATTTTATTTTCTTCATCGATCCCTATTACATCACATCATTCCCACATCAAATCACATCTAATCGCATCATCCACACATCATTCCCACATCAAATCACATCTAATCGCATCATCCACACATCATTCCCACATCAAGTCACATCCAATTGCACATCCAAATCACATTCAATTGTATCATCCACACATCAATCCATATCATCCATACATCTATCCACATCAACCACATTAATCCACATCATCCATACATCAATCCACATCAATCCACATTATCCATACATCCATCCACATCCATCCACATTATCCACATATCCATCCACTTCTTCCATACATCTATCCACATCTATCCACATGCCAATCCACATTATCCATACATTCATCCACATCAATCCACATTATCCACACAACCATTCACATCATCCACATCAATCCACATTACCCACACATCAATCCACATTCATCTCATAAGTATTTCCATTCTCATCTAATCACATCTTTTTCTATCTCATCACTTACTTCCTCATTTATCCTCATCAGGTCTCATCCACTTGCATCTACCCATACATCTCATCACTTCACCACTTATCGTTCATTCACATCCTGATTCACATCACATCACATCACATCCCTTATCATTCATTCACATCCCAATTCACATACTAACACATTCATTCACATCCCGATTCACATGCTAATACATTCATTCACATCCTATATCATTCATTCACATCTCGATTCACATGTTAACATCTTGATTCACATGCTATCACATTCATTCACATCCCGATTCACATGTTTACATCCTGATTCACATGCTATCACATTCATTCACATCCCTTATCATTCATATCTATCCAATTTATATCACATCTCATCACCTCAATTCTCGTTCATATCCATCACATTTACATCCACATGTGTTCTCCCACATACATCCACATCCATAATTATCACATCCTGATTCACATGCTATCACATTCATTCACATCCCTTATCATTCATATCTATCCAATTTATATCACATCTCATCACCTCAATTCTCGTTCATATCCATCACATTTACATCCACATGTGTTCTCCCACATACATCCACATCCATAATTATCACATACACATATATATCTATCCTTTCACATACATCCACATCTATACTTATCACATACACATCCACATCTATCCTTTCACATACATCCACCTCCATTCTTTCACATACATCCACTTCTACTCTTCACATACATCCACTTCTATTCTTCACATACATCCACATCCATCCTTTCGCTCGCATACACACATTCACATCCATTCTTTCACATACATCCACTTCTATTCTTCACATACAACCACATCCATCCATCCATTCATTCACATTTATCTGATTCACATCACATCTATCCATCTATTCATTCACATTTATCCGATTCACATCACATCGATCCATCCATTCATTCACATTTATCCGATTCACATCACATCTATCCATCTATTCATTCACATTTATCTCATTCACATCACATCTATCCATCCATCCATTCATTTATAAAAATCAACTTCAGTGGGAATAACACTTTTATAAAAATCCCTTTATACATCTATTTATGCATAAATTCAATTTTAAGGAAAATAACACTTCTGAAATAAAATAAAAATAAATTCCTTTATGCATCTTTCTATGCATAAAATCATAATTGATAAGAATAACTCTTTTGAAATAAGTTGTTTTCTGAATTCAGGCATGGATCAGGTTGATTGACCTTGCTGGTCAA
This sequence comes from Cibotium barometz, assembly GCF_041138505.1. NCBI lineage: Eukaryota > Viridiplantae > Streptophyta > Polypodiopsida > Cyatheales > Cibotiaceae > Cibotium > Cibotium barometz. The sequence continues at coordinate 40,519,044 of NC_141068.1, forward strand.
CGGATGAGTCCATGGCTCTTTTATATGGATATGTTGGTTGATCTTGCTGATCTTCAACGGAGATTCCATCTGGATATTTTTATGTGATTATATTGTCGGGTACTATGAGCTAGGAACTATTGAAAAGGCCCCTGAGTGAATAGGTGGTGAGCGTTCTGGTTGGCTCTTTTATATGGATCTGTTGGTTGATCTTGCTGATCTTCAACGGAGATTCCATCTGGATATTTTTATGTGATTATATTGTCAAGTACTACGAGCTAGGAACTATTGAAAAGACCCCTGAGTGAACAGGTGGTGAGCGTTTTGGTTGCCAATGATGCCATAGGTACACCGATGAAGGAATGAATTGGAAATTAGGATTCAACTGGATAATTAGAGGATTATGATCAGTAACACGGTGGTGAGCGTTCTGGTTGCCAATGATGCCATAGGTACACCGATGAAGGAATGAATTGGAAATCAAGATTCAACTGGATAATTAGAGGATTATGATCAGTAACACTATGGTTTCATTAAATGATTGTTTTAAAGATTGTTGAATCAGTGAAAAAGGCAAGTTCATATTGGGTGTGTAAGTGGTGTGACTAGTTTTATGCTTGCATGAATATCCGGCTAGGGGGCCTGGGAACTCTTTTTCCTAGTACCTGAGACAAAACCTAACCAAATTCCTAATTGGATCCCATCACTCTACAGTGGTTGGGCGGTTGGCTAACCCATGGGACTGGATGGGGTTAGGCTAGACTAATGGATCCGTAAATCGAGACTTAATTTTTTTATAGTACGATAGATGAGGTAAATCCTTGATAAAAATTGTTCTATGGAAAAGAATCAACAACTGTGCCTCTCAATGAGGGAAAAAGCATTGGTCTCTATGATCCAAGTACAATCTTTTCCCTGATCTAACTATGGGACTTATGGGTTCGGTCAAATCAGTTTAGTTAGTTCAGGCTTTTGACTACGTTAGAGAAAAGTTATCGTGGAGGAATCGCCCGTGCTTTCCAGGCAAGGGAAGTTTTTCCGAGTTCGATTTTGGAAGAACCGATGGATTAGTCTCTTGTCTGGATATCCGTGGGCGAGGCCCCGAGTGTGGGACCCTGCCAACGGGCAAGAAGTGCTACTTCCACTGCTAGCACCCCCAAATTCGTTACGCAGTGGGGTCAGGGATCTTACAAACACTGCAAGTGATCATCTCTCACAACAATGTGCCAATGTGCTAACGATCGCTTGCTTGAAGCTCTTCTTGTCTGCTGTACAAGGCGCTGCAACAAGGTGATGATAAGCTCTTCAAAGCATATGCTACAACAAGGTAACACTAAGCTCTTTAGAGCATCTGCTGCAACATTGACATTATTGTATATAGCCTTCACTGTTTGCTAAAGTTTGAAGGTCCTACTATTTGTGTAGCTCGCTTTGAGAATGACTTCCTCTTGTGCTGCTAGTAGTCGACTGAGAGCTGCATGCTCAATGACACCCACACTATGGCTCTTATTGGTGGCCAATGTGCTCCTCTCCCTCAGATCTGGAAGGCTCCACGATGTTCTTTCAACCATATGTCGTGTAAGCCTTGGCTTCCTTATGCTGATGTGATGATATGCTTTGTATTTGAACAATGTGATGAAACGCTTGTTGCCCTGTCTGTGCTGAACTTGAAGAAGAAGAAGGTGATGAAACACTCATTTGCAGATTGTTCTTTTGTCTATTATGTGATGTCTTGCCAAGCATAAGGTGATGGAATGATGTTGCACTTAGTGATCTGCGAGCTATGGCATTTTTAAACACTGTTGATCTATACAATGATTTGAGCTCAAAGCTCTATGATGCCAACCTTCCTTGCTGAACTAGATCTCCAAGAGTTATGTGATGCCCTTGTCTGCTGCAACAAGGCATTGTGATGCACTCACTTTTTTACGTTGATTCTCAAATGCCTATAAAGCTCAATAAGGTAATGAGTGGTGTCCACACCCAAAGTGTCGAACCACCATGACCTCCTCTATTTGGCCTTGGAGCATATACTTTCTATCATGGTAACCTTGATCTGATGGCCCCTCAATATATGATCAAAAGGTTAACCAAACACTTTGAGCCCTTGATAAAAAAAATATACTTACACCAACAACAAATGATAATCAAAACATCTTTAAACCAAATCTCAAAATCCTCAAAAATAAAACTTGCACAAACACAATGTACATAGAAGTTATTCCACTGTTAGATCCCATGAGAGTTGACCAAAAAGCTGACTAAACTATGAATCCACTCCTCACTAGTGTTCGGGAAACCTTCTTTTAGGAAATATAGAGACTCCCTCTTCAATTTTCACCAAGTCGAAAGTCTGAAAGAAAAAAGTATATTTTTTGAAAAATTTACACTATTTTTGTTTTTTTTTTCAACCGCTTCAATTCCTTTTACTGATGGATCTTAAAACCGGCCATTTTGAATTTCCAAAATCGATTAGAGGTTAAGGTACACCTTTCTCGAACACTGCTCCTAACTATGTCTTTGTATAGGCAAGACCAAAGAAAAAAGCTAAAAATATACTAATCAAGTGTTTAAAAATTTTAAGATATTTTTTTCATGAGGTCTTATTCCATTCCTGGTCAATCACACATGGGAATTTCACCTGGCTACACACACACACACACACACACACACACACACACACACACACACGAGGACCACAAGGGGGTACCACCCTTCCAAATATTGGCCACTGTATAGGCAGTGGACAAGCCATGGGACGAACCCCACAAGTTAGTCGCTCAGCTGATTGGAGTGAATGCCTTGCACAGCTTTGGTAGAATTGGGCGTCGCAAGTTGAGTCACGAACTTTGATGTCCATGGCAACCATCATCCCTATTCTAGAGTGTGAGCTTGAAGGATAAACATTGCACATTGTTGTCACCATAGGATCACCAAAGAGGAAGGTAGAAACAAATGCCATGATGATCAAACGATGACAATCTAAGGTGTGTGGATGGCTGCCTGCGTGCCCACCTATAGGCGAACACACCCTTAGTATAAGATGTCCCCAAGAGGATTTGAACCCAAAACCTCCCGCAAAAAGTGCAAAGTCTTATTCGCTAGGCTACCCCTTTTAAAAATATTTTGACCAGAGTGTCCAGAGAAAACATTTTCTCAACAAACGATAATACTTAGAGTTGTAAATTGATTTCTTGTAAGTTTTTCTCCTTTTAATTTTAGAGCTGTAAAATTTTAAAGCTTTTCCTTCACAAATGGCAAATTTTTTCATGAGAACATTACTAAAAATACCCAAAATGTATTTTTAAACTTTAGAGTTGAAAGTTAAGAAAAAGGTCAATGTAATACCCTCTCTTCTTCTTTAAGATAATCTTCCAAATTCCGGCCTACTCAAAAGAAAAAGGAGAATCGAGGCAATAAAATGTATGCGTAAAAACAAAAATGTTGCAGGCCCAAAAGTATATAGAATATTTTCAAGTAGTGAAGATGTGTTTTTAAATAATTAAAAATAAAAAACAGTAATTACACAGCGAGTAAAGTGAAATCTACACTAGATTATGGCGGGAGTGCGGGACTTGGGTTGGTAACCTGCTAATTTAGCGGTGTTTTGGGGGGGGGGGGGGCAGAAAGGGTGCTCGTTAAGCCATTAATGTTGACGGTCGGCTGAACTGATTCCGGAGCTACCACCCTATACGTACCGTCATCCTCTTTCTGACTGTCATTTTGCTGCTTTTTTTCTATTTTTTTTCCTGCTTTAAATATATATATATATATTTTTGCTTGTTTTTTAAATCCTATTTCTTATGCATCTAATGATCTCATGTTTCTGTGTATCTACCCCTATTCAATCATCCACTTGAATTCCAACTCACGGTTTCTCAGCTACCTTGTAACCATGCATTTATCATCTCTTTCTCTCTCTCTCTCTCTCTCTCTCTGCGTCTGTTGGAGGATTGCACGCATCTCCATACAGCTCACTGCAATGTCGGTGTTTGCATAGCTTTCTTCTTGCTCAAGTGTTAAGGCAATGTTAACCCACGTATTATCTTCATTACTGCTATCGCCGTTGTTCCACTAATCACAGAACTTCTCCACTCTATGCGATCGCCGCTGCTCCACTAATCACAGAACCTTCTCCCCTGTAGCATTCGATTCACTGAGCTGGTTTAGCTTTTTCAAGAAACTATACCCGCCCTTTGTTTATTCAGACGTTGTGACATGGGTACTTCTTACGTTCCATCGAATCCATACCATATGGACCCTCCTGCAGGAACCTCTTACGTTCCATCGAATCCATACGATATGGACCCTCCTGCAGGAAACTATGGATATGGCGGCGGCCACATGTCTCTCTCTGTCGATGAAACAGTGAAAAGTAACGGGTTAGCGGGAGGATTAAGCCCGCTAAGCGAGAGTTTGTGGAAAATCTCCACTGATACAAGGAATATAGGGGATGTTTCTGCGTGGCTAGCGTGGCGAGATTTAACTGTGAAGGTGCTGAATCACAAAGGGGAGAGCCAGACTGTACTGGATAATTTAACTGGCTATGCGGAGCCAGGGCATTTTATGGCCATCATGGGTCCGTCAGGTTCAGGCAAATCAACGTTGCTGGACACACTAGCAGGTAAGAGTGGGTTGGCTCCGGCTGCGTGATGTACTCAGGAATTATCACTGCTAAAGATTTGAGTGTAATTTTTAGTTTAGTGGGTTGAGTAGGCGTTGTTGTGTGGTGGGTAAAGCACGGGCTTGGTACTAGGGAGTGATTAGGGCAATGTGTTTAGCGGTGGAGCGTGTGACTGATGCATCCGCCAACCACTTCTTCCATTACTCAGCAAGGGTAAGTCGCAAGATTAAGATGCATGAGTTGGATGGTACCCCGGCGTTAGCAGACCCCTCGTAGGGCATTTCACCCCGTTTCCAAGGTGATTTTTGGAAGCGACTGTGGGAGATCACACTCTTCCTCTTGGCAGTAGTATAATCGCTTTGTGAGTGTTGGACACGGACTTTGAGAATGACTGTTGTTGCTTGAGGAACGCCTTAGATCTGTTAGTGTGAGGAACGCCTTATATCTGTTAGTGTAGGTCATCTGAGAATGACTGTTGTTGCTTGAGGAACGCCTTAGATCTGTTAGTGTAGGTCATCGTGCAGCCGGAGTTGTCTGATTAGTGTTAATCTCTTTGTATTGTTGTAATCAGGAAGGTTAGCCACTAACGCTACGCAGACAGGGACTGTGCTACTGAATGGAAGGAAGAGGAAGCTGTGTTATGGAACTGCGGTGAGGCTAGATATTTAATTTGTTTGCTTTAATTTTTTTTTCTGGGTTTTGCTTAATCTGTGTTAGATTTGCGGTGCTGGTAAGCTAAGCCAGTGTTCTGCATACAGGCGTATGTAACGCAAGAGGACAATCTGATTGGCACGCTGACAGTGAGGGAGAGCATAACCTTTTCGGCGAAACTGCGTCTGCCGGACAAGATGCCTGCGCATGAGAAGAAGGCCATAGTGGAGAGTGTGATTGGGGAGATGGGTTTACAAGACTGCGCAGACACCCCGGTGGGAAACTGGCACTTGAGGGGGATAAGCGGAGGCGAAAAGAGACGAGTGAGCATAGCTATGGAGATCCTCATGCGCCCCCGCCTCCTCTTCCTGGACGAGCCCACCAGTGGCCTCGACAGGTACCATTATACTACTCCCCCTTGGCGTGGAGATTTAATTTCATATTAATCCCCTTAGCGTGGTGACACCATTAAGGTTAGCGCAATTAACTATTATCACCACCATTAAGGTTAGCGCAATTAAGTATTATTACTGCAGTACATTGTAGTTTATGATAAGTAATTTATCATTTTTCTCCCCAAATTTATGTCTTACAAGATTATTACAAAGAAGCATTATGACTCTCTAAGACATGGCTTCATGCTATTTCAACTGAGTAATATAGGTGCATTATATTTCTCAAGGCGACCTTGCAAGATTATTACAGCTAACTATTATTATTGCAACGTACTCTAGGCTACCTTAATTAATAATCCAATTTGCATTATTATTGCAACGTACTCTAGGCTACCTTAATTATTTTCTCAATTTGTGATCTTGCAAGCTTATTGCAACTATCTATATACATGGTAGGCTATGCATAGTGATTATATGATAACTTAATTGTGTTTATCAAATTGTAGCGCCTCAGCATTCTTCGTTACCCAAACCATAAGAAACTTGGCCATGGATGGGCGGACAGTTATCGCTTCAATCCATCAACCGAGCAGTGAGGTCTTTGAGCTCTTTGATAACCTCTATCTCCTCTCAGGTGGCAAGACCATCTACTTCGGCCAAGCCTCGGAAGCATGCAATGTATGAATCACTTCACTGTTTGCCAACATTTGTTCAATTAGCAGACTATTTAATTCTGTATTCATCTTCTAAACGTGCTAACTTTATATGACACATTTTAATATTCTCCATATCTTGTGCAGTTTTTTGCATCTGCGGGTTTCCCATGTCCCACGCTTAGAAACCCGTCTGACCATTTTCTCCGATGCATTAACTCTGATTTCGACCGAGTTAATGCTACTCTAAAAGGATCTTTCCGTATCCGGGTGAGTTCAAATCCCAGTGTAAAATGAAAATCTCGGAAAAAATTGTAAAACCTATATTGCGATTATTTTTTTAAATATAAATGGGTTTTTCTTTTACAACTTATCATAAATTGCAGGTTTAGAGACCTTTAGTTTAATTTTAAAAGCTATTTTTAAAATTTGAAATTATAATTACATTTGTAACACACTGCCAGGTACACAGTAGCGCAGTAACTGTAGCTCAATGCGCACAAAAACGGGAGTACACAATGTATTTAATACCTTTGGAATTTGAAATTACTGGCAAATTTACAGTAGAGTAGAGTTCGAATAAATTTTTCGAAAATACCTCCAATATTTAGAATTTACAGATGACACATGGTGAAGAATTTTTTTAATCACACCATCCTACAAATTTTTATTAGGAACTGCCCTGCAACCGCGATTAATTGCCTTACAGCATATCAAGTGGCAAGTCTTATCGAGCTGAATTATTGAATGAATACTTATTAGCCACCGTTTGCAGGAACACGAGACTGTTGACCCTCTCGACAGGTTGACGACTACTCAAGTCATCAATGTACTGCTTGAATCTTACCAAATATCAGAGTACGCCATGCATGCGGCGGCTAAAGTGCATGATATTACTCAGATAGTAAGCGCTCACCCCCAACACTTAAATCAGAAAATCCCCGTCCTTATATTGTGCTAGATTGTTTTATTAATCAGAGATTGAATTGCTCTTGACGTTGATTAACGATTATGCTACGTAAATTAATTTTGTAGATCTATATAGTGCTCTGGTGAAACGATTTCTAGTTAATTAATTAACGATTTGGAGTTGATTAATTATGTTGTGTGTTGCAGAAAGGTACGGTGCTGGAGTCGAGTGGCAGCCAAGCCAGCTTTTGGATGCAGATGTGGACGCTGACAAGGAGGTCCTTTACCAATATGTCAAGAGACGTGGGCTACTATTGGCTCCGACTTGTCGTCTACATCCTAGTCAGCTTCTGCGTGGGCACCATCTATTACAACGTGGGCACCAGCTACGACGCCATCTTGGTAAAGCCATCACATTTAGCCTTAAAAAAGTTGATCAGGATGTTACTTGCATTTTAATTGAGCGTAGCCAACGCCTGTTAGGCTTCTGATGTTGCTATCTTGCACTTTAACCAGATTTGTATCTTGTTTCCAAGTTTAATCTAATCAAGCTTGATGAGACCAAACCGAATTGACACATTCTCAACACAGGCTAGAGGCTCATGTGGCTCCTTCATCTTTGGGTTTGTCACATTCATGTCCATCGGCGGGTTTCCATCTTTTGTAGAAGACATGAAGGTAAAGCACTTGGTCCCTCTTTGTTTTTCCAGAGTAGATCCTTGTTTAGTCTCAATTAGGTACTTGTTTAGAGGCGGCTTGTCTTCCCGCCCAATGGCTTTCTGCCCCAATACCAATGGGGGCTTGTGAGGATTTGAACTCAAGACCTCTACTCAACTTGCGGCCCCAATACCAATGGGGGCTTGCGGGGATTTGAACTCAAGACCTCTACTCCTGGAGTCACAAGTGCTCACTGTTGTGCTATGTGCTTGTTGCAAGCATTTTCTCTCTTAGATAATCACAACCCACTAAAGCATGCTTGGTTACAGCTATCTTAAAAGTAGCAAAATATTTGATCACAGGTGTTTCAGAGGGAGAGGTTAAATGGGCACTACGGTGTTGTGGCCTTTGTGATGGGGAACTCACTGTCCTCCATGCCCTTCTTGCTCCTCATCGCGGTCATTTCCTCTTCCATCTGCTACTTCATGGTTGGCTTGCACCCCGGATTTGTGCACTTCTTGTATTTCACCCTAGGGCTGTATGCGTCCGTGATGGTCGTGGAAGGCATGATGATGGCAATTGCAAGTGTTGTTCCAAACTTCTTGATGGGGATCATCACTGGAGCTGGAATTCAGGTACATCATTCAGGCTTGGATGCTCTTTCAAAATCTTCAATTATTAGCTGGATTACTTCATAAGTAGTATAAACAGGCCAGATGATTGCTCTGACTTCATCCCTATGGTATGTAATTTTTTTTAAGGAAAATGTGGTTTTTGATGGACAATCTTATAACATGCAGGGAATCTTCATGCTAGTAGCTGGCTACTTCCGCTTGCCTGGGGATATTCCCAAGCCAGTTTGGCGTTATCCTGTCTCTTATCTAAGCTTCGACTTTTGGGCTTTGCAGGTGTGTTATACTAAAGTAACTATCTCTGTTTTGAGCAATTAGTAAAACACATGTATAAACCTAGCACATGATGCATACATACATGCATGCGTATGTACATACAGAAACTCAGTACAAAGGGCTTTGTGTGAATATATGCTTCTATGTGTGTGTGTGTGTGTGTGTGGAGTGCGTGTGTGAGAGCATATCTTGATACAGAATTCTACACCCACTATTGGGCACTGATGACATTAGTGGGATGTCGTAGTATCTAGTCCATACTATGCATAATGGAGTTGATAGTTATATAGTCTTGTGGGTTGACTACCATGAGTATATAACATGCACGTTCCTAAAAGGTAAATTTGGGCATGTTCGTGTATTCATCTAGGTATATAATTCAGCCGTATTAGCGGACATGCAGATTTCACATTGTGAAGTTTTCGTTCGAGTTGCGGCCAGTTGATATTGTGCTTATTCTTTCTATCTTTAGCGGTGCATTTGCCCTATCAACTACTTATTTGCTGTATTAATTCTTTCTATTTGCTACTTCCCTTAGTGCTAGGCTTCATTATGGCTGAGTCTACCCTGCATCTTCGGAGGTTTGACAGAACCTCCGTACGAAGGGCTTTGTGTGAATATATGCTCGTGTGTGTGTGTGTGTGTGGAGTGCGTGTGTGAGAGCATATCTTGATACAGAGTTCTACACCCACTATTGGGCACTGATAACGTTAGTGGGGATGTCGTAGTATCTAGTCCATACTATGCATAATGGAGTTGATAGTTATATAGTCTTGTGGGTTAACTACCATGAGTATATAACATGCACGTTCCTAAAAGGTGAATTTGGGCATGTTCCTTGATTCATCTAGGTAAACATATATGTACACATACTTGGTTGACCAATCTCAAGCTCTCTTCTTCAATACAAACAGATCAAAAGCTGATGCTGTGTACACCATGTCCAAGAGCTTGTGCTTCAAATAACCCCTTTCTTTGTATACCCTATTGATGTTTTCAGGGTCAATACCAGAATGACTTGTTGGGCATGGTGTTTGATAATGGCACCATAACAGGAGAATATCTAGTGAGGAATGTGTTCCAGATTGACATGAATAGGTCAAAGTGGGTGGACCTGTCGGTGATTTATGTCATGGTGGTGATGTACCGCATCATATTCTTGCTGATGATCAAAATGAAGGAGAACATAACCCCATGGGTGAGAGGAAAGCTAGCTCAGAGGTCCTTGAAAAGAAGAAAGTCTGCTGTCCACAGTGCTGCAAAACAAGTGCCCCCCAACATGTCCCCCTTCAGAAATACCGCCAACCCCATGGCTAGGAGGCAGTGATGGGCAATTTTTATTTTCATCAATCTCACTGTATGTATATTATTATAATGAAGCTTTCACTTAAATTTACAGACCTTTGAGAATGTACCCCCCATCTTCCCCCCCCCCCCCCCCAAAAAAAAAAAAAACCAAACCTGCCCCCCCTGCACGAACTCATCACATAGTTTCTTACCTGTAAATATCTCGACAGCTTGCATCATGACAGAAGCAAGAGAAATGCCAAGTGCAGATTATTATTTTTAACAGATTTTGAGGCGCATCTGGTTTTTCTTTCTGGTCAAAAGTAACATGCTATTTCACAGGCTTTTGGAGTTTTTGGAAGCAGAGCTGCTTAGCTTAAAAAATAAACAGCTTGCTGGAATGGTTCCTGGAGCCACTTATTTCTGCATATGCTATAAGCAGGGCTTAATCAACACGCCTATGTACGTATATAGTCACACATATTGCGTGACTGATGCTATATATTAGACGTCAACGTAATCTCTCAATGAATTAGCTTTGTATTGTAGTACCTTTTATTGTCAAACGTGTTTTTCAACAGCAATAGTCTCTACTACATTCATATCCTTGATTGATGTATTTGTGACTGGATTGTCTAAGGTATCAACTTACTGGTCGCCTTCAAATCTATGTGGTTTCTTAGGAAACATCGTGCTATTGTCTAGAGGCGCTATTATAGACACGAAGGATAATGTAGGTTTATTTAGGTATTAATGGTAGTTTTGCAAAATGTAATCTGCTCATCTATTAGTTGTATTATGGTGAATGATGACATTAGTTTGACTAGTGATTGGTATAGGAGTACAGTGTTTTTGCATTGATATTGAAATATATCCATTATTAAAGATTGGAGTCTTTACTGTGTGGTGGTGGCAGGGCTTCAATTTTAAGGCCATCATAACCTTCACTTTGGAGGCTTTATTAACTTGGTTGCCCTTTAAAATATACTTGCTTATATGTAAAATTCACAGAAATTTTCATAATATGTGGTTTTTTATGGCCTTCTTTTGCATATTTCCTATGAGGCCTTCTTTGGAAGGTTTTGATGCCTTCTGAAGGCTTCAATTTCAGCACCGGGTGGTGGGCACATGATACAAATTAATGTGCACATCGTGCTCTGAATTTTGGGGCCAGATGATACTAATCCAAGGACAATTTATGTCAATTTGAATATCTTCATGGTGATTTTGATGATGTTTGTAGTTGGATGAATGATAGATAGAGCACACAATAGAGAGGGTTACTTTGACCTTGATGAACTAATCCATGGTCTACGCAAAAGATGCAATGAAAAAAGGCTATTTTTTACCCTTATCCTACCTTTTTTAGAACACTACTCATTCTAAAGAGGGAATACTACAATCGTGGGAAGCTTACTTTGCTCCTTCTTGAAGATTACAAGCTTGACTTGTTGAAGTGCCAAAAGGTAGAGAAAATAGACGGCACTAGACTCAATTGTGGCACAAAGGGGGATTGTGTTTTCTCATTATGAGAAAATGGGTTATATACAACAAGCCCTTATTCATATACTTGGATACCTAAAACTTATAAGCTAACTAGAAAGCTTGGATAAGGTAAATTTATTATAAAGTTCACAAAAATTTATAGTGGTTCACGTAACGCTTATTGACTTGCTTGAGAATGGGAAGAATTTGTCTATGGCTTTGAAAGGTGAATCACCAAGGATATTCTGGTAATGATTTTTAGTATTGTGATGGGTGAAGGGGTTTTCTAAAGTATGGCAATGCTATCCATAACCTTGTGTTGATCATATCCTTAAATGTTATATGCCTATGAGATGGAAAGCAACACATGTAATGGTACATGATTTTCCTTGGCATGCATACCTATGTTCATGTTGAATTGGAGGTTATTGAGTTGTAAGACTCATATTTTTCTTTTGGTTGATCTATCATTATCATAATATTTGTATGTAGTCACAATAGTTAGATCCAGTATGGTCTTCTATGCCTTGATGAGAAGTAGCATGTATTGGTATGTTGTCAAATGGTGCTAGATGTGAAAGAAAGGAAAAATGAAATAGCATTGCGAGTCCTTTTCCTTCTCACCACCAAACTCTCAGGGGTATGTACCTACTATGGATATAGGCGTCTTTCAATATTGATTTATTAATACCATGTAAACTTTGTAAATTTGCATGTAGCCACAATAGTTGGATCTGAGGAGCTATTCACACGAGACCACGGGAGGAGGACTAGTCGCCCACTTGGCGAGCTTTGTACAGTTCACGCTAGTTGTGATTTCTTCGGGGTGGTGCACTAGTGCTGTTCACGATTTCATGTGGAACTGGACGGTTACATCTACCATGAACTTTGTGAATTGGCTACATGTGGTGAGCTCTATTCTTATGCAAATTATGAATCCACCAAGAGGACGGAAATGCATGTACCCTTGTGTGAAAGGATTGCATATTATAACATTGCAGAATGCTGCATTGTTACATCAGTTAGGGATGGGATGAATGTCATTCCCTATGAATACATGAATACATACATAATGCTAGGCTTGTGCACCTACTTTTGTGCACTAATGATATGGCAAGGATGTTCTTCAATCTTGGCCAACAACATCTTAGTGGTTTCCTGAAGAAAGCTTCGAATTTGCAATAGCAAGCAGTTTTTTTAGTCCCTGCACCATTTCTACCTGTTTATTTTCAAAAACCATTGAATTTCTATACATCCATACACTCCATAGAAACACCAATTTGATCACATTCCACATTTTGGATGAGCATCCATTGGCTTCCCCTTATAATACCTCTTTCCAAGTGAGATCTTGAGGGTGAGTAGGAGCAATACATTTTTTCAATATAGAGTATCTCGGTTGGATTTTCTGATAGTGCATAAACATGTGGGGGATAGTTTCCCTCTCTTTAAAACAGTTATGATAGAGCCCATAACCTAAACTGAATACAGTAGCTCTATCATTGGTCTAGAGTGCATGGTGCAGAATAAGCCACCTAAGACACGACATTTTAGGTGGGACATGTTTAGACCAAATGTTTAGAATTGTCTTGGATATCCTAGACGTCATTGAGATGCAAGCTGCCCTTTGATTACTGAAAGTATTGAGTTAAGCTTTTCAATGTAAAAAGCTTTTTGGTGCCTCAAATGTTATACTTGTAGCTGAGAACTTTTTCTTTTTTTTTCTTTAATATAATTTCAAGCTTCGTAAAAAAAAAAGATATGGCAAGGATGTCATATCAATCACTCAATGTGATATAATACATCAAATAATAGTTGATGATGTGAAGGTTTGTGGGAGTTTCTACCATTTGCTAACCCATGCATAAGATCATGCATACTGTAATCGGTTGCTTTTTGATGGATGTCATCCTTTCAGGCTGCATAGGGAGGAGATCGTTTAAGACGAGCTCCAAAATGGGGCCTCTTCTTGTTGGTAGGGTTACAAGGCAGTTCTCCTATTCAGAACTACAAGAGGCTGTTGGGGGTTTTTGCAAGTCAAATGTGATAGGTGTCGGTGGAAGCAACAATGTTTACAGAGGTTGCCTTAAAGATGGTAGAGATGTAGCCATCAAAAAGCTAAATGCAAGATGCGGACCCGGTTTAGATTGATAGTTTTTGCTAGAGGTAATCATGGTTGGTTTTTTTTTTTTGCGCATCCATATCATGGTTGGTTTTTTTTTTTTTGCGCATCCATATTTCATCTCTAACGGATTTAGTAAATACACATTCACATGTCTACAGATAGAGCTTCTTTTGAGACTTCATCATTTCCATTTGGTTCCGTTTGTTGGGTACTATATTGAAACTCATAGGAGAGATGCTGAAAGGCTGCTGGTCTATGAGTACATGCCCAATGGTAATTTACGGGAGCATTTGAATCAACCCTTTAGATGAGAAAACCTCAACTAGGTAGTACATTTGAGGATTGCACTGGGGGCAGCAAGAGGGCTTGAATATCTTCATGAAGCGGTAGATCCGAGAGGGTGGAAGAGCCACATTGGATGCGGCTATCATGGCCTGTGCTAACCAGAGAAAAACAGTGAGAACCCGTAGACCCATGAGATTTAGCTGAGTTTAATCTCAGGCTTCCCAAGTGAAACAGGAGTGCATGTGCAGAGGGCAGATTCACCAAATTGTACAGATCAAGGGTTTCTGAAGTTTGCATTCTTACCTTCTGGGAAGGACTATGAATCTTACCCACTTGCACGTACAAGGTGGACTGCAGCCAAGGCTGGTGTGGCAGCAGTGTGGGCAGTCAGGCTGATGAGAGAAGAAATAAAATAAGTGACATACAAAATAAGTGCAACCAATTGTCTTAAAAAAAGATTGAAAGAAAAGGTGTACAAGAAAAAGAATCTTGGATTACATTAGTGTTAGGAAGCTATGCAATACAAAACATTATCTATGGCGGTGGGTAACATAGAGAGCCAAAGAGTCCCTTAATGCTTTGGGGTCTCGTCGAAGGGCTTGATGTTGCGGTGCAAGCTGTGCTTCATCATCCGAGTCATCTCCAGCTTGGCGTCCAACATGATAATGTGCAAGATACAACATGCAACATGCAACATACCACAATGGTCTTCGACAAGTACTCGAGCTTTGGGGACAAGCGATCTTGCCATTCAAGTATCTCCATCTTTGTTTAAGACAACCAAATGCTCGCTCAACCACAATGTGAGTTGAAGATAGCTTGAAGTTGAATTGTCGTTGCCTACTTGTTCGTGGCAAGACATATGGTGTCATGCACCAATCCTTGAGAGTGTACCCACCATCGCCCATGATGTACTCTCGAATAGAGAGGCGCCCATCTACGAATACCAGACCATTGAGATACAAGCCACTCTCAACTGCATGACAAAAGTGAGAGTTTCGAAGAATTCTCTTGTCATTTGCGGACCTAGGCCAACCGGCGAACACATCCAAGGCTCGGAGGTCCATGTCTACAATGCACTAAACTGACATGGAGTAGTTCTTGTTGCGATCAAACCAATTTGTTGCGGTTTCATCTTTTGGCTTGTCCATGTTGACATGTGTGACATCTATAGCACCACAACAATTAGGAAGACCACGTTGTGCAAAGAAGCCTCGCTTGACCCGGGTGACAACGGAAGCGTGTTGTGGCCATCGAATGTATTACTGACGATACGAGAGAAGGGCCCTGACAAACTTGTTCATAATTTTTATTAGAGACTTTTCTAATGTTAACTCTTATTGGGGACTTGCCTAATGCTCCTTTAACTACATTTGACCAATTATTCAATATAGATTTGGACAATTATCTAAATATATATACACTTTAGTATTTTCTGCAATACACAATACACAATACATCAACAATAAACATAAGTAACTATCATGTCCTGACCTCGCTAATCTTTTTGCTAATGATTTTAGAACTTGCGTTGTCTATCGCCACTGCACCCATCAGAGAATCAAGTGCTACAAATTTCAGCACTTCTTTACAGAAACATGTTTTAGAGTTTCATCTAACATTGTCACATTTGCAACTCAATAGGTGTATCTATTTCTTCATTAGGCTTTGAAAGGGCATCCAAGTAACACCTTTCTTCATCCAACACTCATAATAGAAACACACATATATAATGAAAAACATATAATCAAGTAAGGAAATGTTAAACTTGAAAGTGCCACTTTACAAGAGTAGCACCCTTAAGCACCCATCTATCTTATTTCAACCTTTTGTAGAATATATATCATAAATTCCTCAATAATTATTTTACAAATGAACATGGACTAGCTATGATATGGATTTATTACTCAAAAAAGGTAAATAAAAACATGTATACGAACAAACCAAAGAACAAAACAAGAGAGCCCTATAGATAGTGTAGCTTTGGAGAACTTTAAAGATTCATGGATATCATTTGAAATCTTGGCCTTTAAGATTTCCAAAGACCATTGATCAAGGATTGGCCAAAGAACAGTTTGGAAGTAACTTTAGCCTGCCATATTTATTTGTTTTGGTTACGTACAACTTGTAAAATAATATTTTCCTATTAAGAAGAGAGAAATATGTTTTTCTAAAAAAAATTATCTCACCCACATTAACATGGAAGGCCTCAAAATTCCCTATTACTGGGATGATATTCAACCAAATTTGAGGGATTGCACATGTCAAAAAATAACATCGGATCCAAAATCATAGTGTTGCGCCCAATAGCTTAGTGGTGGCAAAAGGCACAGGCAACCCACTCCACACGTTGTGAGCACCACCTCGGTATCGCACGTGTGGAGGTGGCAAAGCCAGAGAGCCATTGGCCAAGAACAAGAAGACTCAATGTAAAAGGAAAATTGGTCACTACAGATGAAAAAAAGGGAGGTACGGTGTTAGATAGAAAGAGAGATAGGCACTCAGATAGAGTGAATGTATGAGAGGTGCAGTTGTTTGTATGCTCTCAAAATTGATAGTTGATAGTTTGTGTCATGAAGCTTGTTACAGTGATAGTTCTCAAGAAATGGTAGTCTGTGTTGGGAAATTGCTTTGTATAAGTGTGCAATACTTCCGAAATGTAACTAAGAGCAATCTTTCCATTTCATTATCTTTCTATGTTACTCTCTGCACTATGTGGATTAAGTATGCAGTGTCCCCATTTTACTGAACATGCTGTGTATGTGTGAGAAAGTGAGTGAGATAGTTAGTGGAGAGATGCGGAGTGAGAAGAACTGAGAGAGTGAGAGTGAAGGTTTTCTCAATAGAGTGGTGTTCTGTGTGTCCCCATGACTATTTGAGGGTTGGTTCTTGTACCCGAAAACTCTGGTGGGTGATTGCACCTCTCCCATGGCATTTCTTGACTAGTATGTCACCCCAGACTGCTGTCTTGCGATTCCGCTGTCTACTGAGAGGGAAATCAGCAAGCAACACCTGACAGTCCTGCTGGGGAACAACAAACATTCTGCTAGGGAAAACCTCTATTGAGTAGCATTCTGCACCTTCAGGCAAAGGAAAGTGTGGGTTCACTTAAAGCAAGTCCGTGGAGAAACCATAGCATGGAAGGAACTTTCTGGAAAAGTTAATGCAAAGAGCCTTTCACACAACCCAACTAGATTTAGGCATGCTTTTTTCATGTTCGTGAATCTAAGGATGGTGAAAAGTAATGCCTTCCAAGAGACCCTCTAGGAAGCTCAGTTTGGGAGTGCCTCGCACCATTACAATCAAGAAGTCAGTGCGGAAACTTCTGCAACCCCGCACAAGCAAGAGGAAGTGTCAAAATTTAGGCACAATTTGGGCCAAGAAAAAGAGTGCCAAGAGCAAGAAGCCAGGCACAATCCAGGTATTAAAAGCCCAAAAAGGGTGGAGAAAAAAAACTAGGAAGAACAACCACAACAAAACCCTCGAAGAAGGTTCAAGGGAGCCATGGCGTCATAAGCCAAAAATTTCCCGGTGTTCTTAGGAGATAAAGGGGAAGATGTAGATCTACATCATGTGAGGAGGTTTGAGCAATACTGGAAAGTGGCCAGACCTCGGGATGTGGAAGAGCCAGACCTCGGGATATGGAAGAGCCAGAGCTGAGTGAAATCCGTAGAGATGATTTCATGAATACCTTCAAAGACAGAGCCACGGAGTGGATGTCAAGATATCAAGACAACCATTTCCAGACCTATGAAGAGGTCATGATTGCTTTTCTTGGAAGATTCCATAAGATAAAGTCTGCAGCTCAACGCTGTGTGAGATCAAATGAGAGAGCTTCAACTAGAGGATATGGATGTGGAAGCTTATGCAACAAAGCTGTTAAGCTTGAGACAGAGAGTGGTGGAACAAACCCGACCCTCAATGAAAATTGTTGCTGATTGGTTTGTCCAAGGGCTCAAGCTGCATATCCACGCAGCAGTCATCAGCACAAAGAAAAGTGAAAATTGAAGAGGAGTTTGAGGAACTGGTTGAGCTGTCGAGAAAGGAGATAAAAGAGGAATCCCAATAAGAGTGTCACCACTGAAGAAGACGATTCAAGCGACTCCTTGCAGGACACTCCAGTGTGGCAGTAAAGAAAAAGAAATAAAAAAAGAAGAAAACTGGGAAGGCATAAGCAAGCCCTAGAGAATTGATGCTACAGGTAAAGCAGCTGATGCAATAAATGAAAAAGAGCAAAGGCTCAGATTTTTGCAAACATGCGTTCTGTTCTTCCCAATGTAAACAGGAAGGTCACCTCAAGAACTTATACCATTTGTAATATGTACAATCATAGTACATGGAACTGCAGGTACAACATGAAAAATAGAGCTCCCATGGTGAACAACATGGAAGGAGCAGAAAGAAGACCCCCAGGAATGGGGAGGTATGGAAATAGAGGCCATGAAAATTATTCATGAAGGAGAGGTCAAGGACGAGTCGGTGGTTTTACAACCTTCACATGCTACTATTGTCAACAGCCTGGACACACCAAAGCGGAGTGTGCCATGAAGAAAAAGCATGATGAAGAAAGATAAGCAAATTTGATGCACCTCAAAGAAAATCCACCAAGTGCCAACATGACGCAGGAAGATGACATACAGAGGGAGGTGCATGCAATCCTGTCAATTCGTCACATGAGGGCTAAAGCTAATGAATCTAGTGTAGTAATAACTCCGCTACATAATCAAGACTCACCCCAAGCCTGTAGTAAGAAGGCAGTTGTAGAAGACTAGGAACAACAAGAAAAGGTGAGGATTCAAACTACTAAGGAAATAGAGAGAAGACAAGGTAAGCAAAAGGAAGATGGCTCAAGAAAATTTATTGCAGATTTTTTGGAAACAAGTGGAAGCAAGCATGCAGAGAACCTCAATAAGGAAGTCCTAGAAGAAACCCAGAAGAATGCTGAAAACCAAATGTAATATCAATGTTGCTAGATAGATAGGTCCAGCTGAGACAAGTGCTAAACTTATGTCTGAGATTCAAGGATGGCAGGAATTCAAGGACTGAGCAAGGAATTGAAGCACTTAGTAGAGGAAGAAACCCCAGAATGTGGTAATATGCAAGCTGAAGAACCCCCAGCATCCAGAGATGATGAAGTGGCCAAAGTCACAATTCAACTGAACAATGTACTCATAAATGATGCAGTAATGGATGGAGGATCCAGAGTGAATGCCATCACTAAGGAAACTGCGTTGGGATTGGGTCTCAAGTGCGAGCTCATTCCGTTTAACATAAGAATGGCAGATAACAGGGTAGTTGCGTGACAAAAAAATTGATATATATTTTTTTCAAAATAACAATAAGGTGGAAACTTGTGGGAGAATCTTGTAAGGCCCATAATGTGATGGAGAAGCTAGCCATTGAGACATGGGAACCGAGAAGCGTGATGGAGAAGTTGGTGGGCGGGAGATGGCTTGGGCAGCTAATCTCGTTGTGGCTTGTCAATCATTTAATGACTACTACTTTATCTAAAGTAATAACAAAAATGGGCTTGATACTAATTAGAATAATTAGTAGAATGATTGTGAATGTGATTATGAGTGGAGTGAATCATTGTAAATACCATGTGTATGAATTATAAATACCTTGGTATGGGAATAGAGTGGTTTGAGAGTGCAATATTATTGGATTGTATTGGGAAGATATAAATGAGTCATGTATTTAGGGTGGGCCAAATGTCTACATGGACTCAATAAGATACTTAAATAATATGGAGACCACATTCCTAGCACATGAAGGGCATGTGGAGGAGTGTGGAGAAGTGTGGGATCAAGAAGAATCCTTCAAGAAATCCTAAGTGGAATATGGAGGATGTTGACATGTGCAAAAGAGAGGGTCCCGATGGGCTCCATGTGAGAGGACTCTTGACTTTTTCAATTTTAAAAGATTCATGAGTATCTTTAGATAGGACACTTATCAAAATGTGCCCAAAAGGATAATTGATGGTGACCCATGTCCTTATGTCACTAGGGGTGAAGGAATCTACTGGCTGAAAATGTAACAGGGTGAGAGTTTCTCTATAAAAGAGGCCTCTCTCCTCCCTCTCAAGCACCTCTTTGTTTTTCTCCCATAGCCTTGTATCCAGCTCCTCCTATGCTTTTTCATCTCCCTCAAGCATTAGGCTCTCCTACTCTTGTAGTCCTCTCCAATTGGAAGTCTCTTTTGCTTCATGAATCAAGCTTTTGCTTCCTTTCTCTATCTTTTCCCTCTTCGCTTCAGAGCTTAGTGTGTCCACATGAGTAGCTTGCTTCCGGTTCTATTATAAGAGGATCCTCTACTCCCTTGGGTGACCTCAACCCACCATGCATCTTGGAAGTTACTTCTCTAGTGAGGGAAATCGTTGCCTCTCTCCCCACCACAATTACAGGCGGGTATAGACAATTTTGGTACTGTTCACTAAAACAGTCATCATAACTTTGTGCTCGCTTCTTTGTTTTTGATGAAAATTATATCAAAATTATTGTTTTTTCAAGCTCTATCCATTGACGTTTTTGAGACTCTATTTTGAGTTGCACATAGAAAGTTATAGCTATCTGATCAAAGTAGATTATTCACTTTGGAAAGTTTTACTGGTTTCTTTTTTTTCTTGAAAAATGATGCGGCCCAACCATCCGATCCGTCCAAATGAGCCATATCAATATACCCCTTTCACTTCAATTCACATTGTATTGAGCCAAAATATTTTCTTCCATCAAAGACTTGCCCTCACTTTTGGAGCTGATCGCTTGGCTCAAATTAATGCTTCCCTAGAGCCTTTCCTATTTCCTCTTGTGGACTACAATCTCACCTTCGATGTCTACGTATTTGTTTTGGTCTAGGGAGATAGAGGGTGAGAGTTTGTTCTCGCTAATTTCTTTGACACCAAGACCTCCTCCCCTTTTGCAACTTTTGGGTTTGAGACATGACCAAAGTTAAACCCCCAACTTTGTGTCACATCATTTGGTGGAGACGACAGGTGGGTTTCGCTTAGAATCTTTTTATCATAACCTCACGATCCCGCTTGATTGAAAGAAGGAAAAATCATCTTTGAAAGAAAAAGTTTCTGGCTTCTACTTAGGTTTTTGTGTAAGATGTTTAACATTCCAGTGTTCCATGGATCAGAAGAAGAAGACCTGGGGAGTTATCTCCGACAGTTCAACCAAGCGTGCCGCTTTATTTGGTTGACTCTCTCAGTCTTGCCATCGATCTCTGGATGATAAGCTGTACTAAAAACACCGAGTGATTGGGACAACTTGATTGGGGCAATGAAGGAGAGATTTGGGACATTGGAGTCGCCAAATGCTTTCTATTGTAGCTGGATCAAATTTCCCAAAAGGAAGGAGAGTCAATTTCTACCTTTTCAGTGAGGTATGAGGCCTTGTTCATTAAGTATCAACATGGTTCTTTACATGTTGCTGCTTCTTCTTCATCATCTTCTACAGGGGACTCTAAAAATTCTTTAGCAATGGAGCACCTTAAGATAAGCAAGTTTGTCTCATGACTTTGGATCCCGGCTTGCGTGAAAAAGTTCTTAGCGCAAGAATCCTAGTAATTTTAAAGAGGCGCTTTGCATTGCTTTGAATAGTTTGTCCACATGAGTAGCTTGCTTCTAGATCTATTATAAGAGGAACCTATACTCCCTTGAGCGACCTCAATCCACCATGCATCTTGGAAGTTACTTCTCTAGTGAGGGAAGTCGTCGCCTTTCCCCACAGCGGTAGGCGGGTATAGACAATTTTGGTACTGTTCACTTAAACAATCATAACTTTGTGCTCGCTTCTCTGTTTTTTATAAAACTTATATCAAAATCTTTGTTTTTTCAAGATCTAGCCATTGATGTTTTTGAGACTCTATTTTGAGTACCATAGAAAAAGTTATAGCTGTGTGATCAGAGCAGATTATTCACTTTGGAAAGTTTTATTGGTTTCCTTCTTTTCTTGAAAAATGATGCGGCCCAACCATCCAATCCATCCAAATGAGCCGTATCAATATACCTCTTTCACTTCAATTCACATCGTATTGAGTCAAAATCTTATATCAAAATCTTTGTTTTTTCAAGATCTAGCCATTGATGTTTTTGAGACTCTATTTTGAGTACCATAGAAAAAGTTATAGCTGTGTGATCAGAGCAGATTATTCACTTTGGAAAGTTTTATTGGTTTCCTTCTTTTCTTAAAAAATGATGCGGCCCAACCATCCAATCCATCCAAATGAGCCGTATCAATATACCTCTTTCACTTCAATTCACATCGTATTGAGTCAAAATATTTTCTTCCAGCAAAGACTTGCCCTCACTTTTCGAGTTGATCGCTTGGCTCAAATTACTGCTTCCCCAAAACCTTTCCTATTTCCTCTTCTGGACTACAATCTCACATTTGATGCCTATGTATTTGTTTTGATCTAGGGAGATAGAGGATGAGAGTTTGTTCCTGTTACTTTCTTTGACACCGAGGCCTCCTCCCCTTCTTCAACTTTTGGGTTTGAGATGTGACTAAAGTTAACCCCCAACTTTTGGGTTTGAGACGTGACTAAAGTTAACCCCCAACTTTGTGTCACAGTAGTACCTAAAGGAATCATAAAAAATGTCCCAATGAAAATTAAAAAAAAGTTGACTTCCAGGTCAACTTAGTGGTTATTACCACAAAAATCCACAGCAGGTCTTACTAGGTGTTATTGAGAAGGTCCTGGTTGAGACACGGAAAGGTAAAGGAGGGCTGGGGCAAGAACAACATGATCACCATTAGAAGGGGAAAGTGGAAAGTGCATGTTGATATTTTCGATGCAAGGAGATCAGTGAAACCTGCTCAGAGGGCAGTCCATGCTGAAACATCCAACATGCCAGAAGGCTTTGATGATGATGAAGAGAAAAGAATACTCCGTGAACACGGACCTAGCGCCCTTCTACATGTCAAAAGTGGATGAAGTAATAAGGCATTATGCAGAAGCAAAGGGTGAAAATGCAGAAGTAGCAGACAATCAAATGAAGAGAAAAGAAGTAGATTCTAAAAAGACAGAGGGCTCCAAATTGAGCAAAGCCTTGCGGGAGAAATCCTCAAAAGAAATTAAATGGGCTTGGAATTTGGAGCAAGAAGAAGAGATCCAAGAAATCTGAGATTGGGTGCAAAAGAAAAAGGAAAACTAGGAAAACAATGCCGCAAAAGTAAGCCCGGACAAACTACAGGAGGTAAATCTAGGGGATGGAAAAGAAGAAAAGCATGTAAATATCAGCCTTGAACTGGAAGAAGAATTTAAACAAGAGTGGGTGTCCTTGCTAAAGGAATGCCAAGATGTCTTTATGTGGTCATATGAAGACATGAAGGGCATTGACCCTAAATTCTTCCAACACATCATTAACTTAAAAGAGGGAGTTATACCTGTCAGACAATAGAGGTACAGAATGAACCTAAATTATGCAAAGCAAGTTAAAGAAGAAATTGACAGACTACTGAGAGTGGGTTTCATCATTCTAGTAGCAAAAGCTACATGGATATCCCCGACTGTAGTAGTCCCCAAAAAGACTATGAAAATTAGAATCTATGTGGACTACTGCAAGCTGAATGCCACAACTAACTTAGATCCCTTTCCACTTCCATTCACGGACTCCTTGCTGGATGAGGTAGCCGGAAAGGAGATGTACTCTTTTTTGGCTTTCAGTGGGTACAACCAGGTGAAGATGGCTCTAGAAGACATGGAGAAGACTGCATTCATTTCACTGAATGGGGTGTCTTTGTGGGGCAACTGTTATGATGTTTGGCTCAAACAATGCACCTACTACCTTCGAGAAGATGGTGCAAGAAATTTTCTATGACTATCTGACATGAAAGCTTTTGTGGATGATTAAGGCAAAGCACATTTATCATTTGAGGCTATGTTTGTAGAGATGGAGAGATACAAGGCTGAAGTTAAATCTGGCCAAGTGTGCTTTTGTAGTAAAATGTGGAACACTGTTAGAACACATTGTGTCAGCCCAAGGATTGGCTATAGATTTGGCTAAGGTGGAGGCCATATCCAAAATGTATGCTCCCCATAACATTAAGCAACTTGAAAGATTCCTTGGTAAGGTGAAGTGTCATGAGATTTTTAAAATATCTAGCATATGTAGCTTACCCATTATATGCACTTACCAAGAAGGGTGTAAAGTATAAATGGAGTCTGGAGTGTCAGAAGGCATTACATTGGCTGAAGAGCATGGTGTCATCTGCACCAGTGATGATCAACTCGGAATGGAATTTAATGTTCCATGTTTATGTAGATGCTTCCGACAACGTAGTGAGCAGTGCATTGATGTATAAGTGCATTGATGTAGGAAGAGCAAAAAGGAGGTTATATGCAACCCATCCATTATGCCAACAAAGCCCTCACAAGGGTGGAAAGGAACTACAACACAACAAAGCGTGAAGCCCTTTCAATGATCTACATTGTGAACAAGTTCTGACACTATCTCTTGGGAAACTTTTTTTTTTCCATATGGACCATCAAGCCCTCATTTATCTGGTGAACAAAGTTTTTTTGGTGGAAAAAATGGCAAAATAGATGCTCCTACTTCGAGAATTTGAGTTCACTATCCAGCACACCACCTAGAAAAGAAAATACAATGGTGGAATTTTTGTCCAGATTAGATTTCAAAGAACCTGCCTCTTGGAGGGTGTAGAAGATCAACTCCCAGATACAAACTTATTCACAGTAGCAATAGCCAAAGTAGAAGAAAACTAGTATTATGATGATATAGTTTCTGGAAGATGGGACTTTCCCGGAAGGGTACACCGCTAACAAGAAAAAGAGAATTGCCCTAAGAAGCAAAAATTTCACCATGATTACTAGGTAGCTTTGCAAAAGAGGCATATACCAGATCCTATGCAGATGTGTCCCGGATCATGGAACAGCAAAAGCAGTGTAAAGAGAAGCACACTATAGTATCACCGAAGGACACATGGGCGGAGAAATAACAGCACGAAAAATTTTGCAAGCAGGCCTGTCTGTCAGCAAATGGATCAACTCGAAGATTCCAATAGATTGCCCATCTCACCTATACTGCCACTATCTCCATTCAGCTTGGAAAATTTTACAAGCAGGTCTGTGGTGGTGGCTAACTATCATGAGGGATGCCAACAATGAAGTAAAGAACTGTGATGTCTATCAGCAAATGGGTCAACCCGGAGATTTCGATAGATTTCCCATCACCTATACTGCCGCTATCTCCATTCATGAAGTGGGGATTGGATTTTGTTGGACCAATCAAACTACCCACAAAAGGCAGCAGATGTGAGTATATCATTGTGGGTGGCTACTGACTATTTTTCCAAGTGGTCGGAAGCTAAAGTTGTAAAGAGCAACTCCGTAGAAGAGGTGGTGAAGTTCCTCTTCAAGGACATCATTGCTAGGCATGGGTTGCCGATGGAAATAATTAGTGAGACCAGGGCATGCATTTCATAAACAAAGTAATGAAAGGGTTGATGGAGAGATACCTGATCAATCACAAGAAGTTCTCAGCCTACTACCCATAGTGCAACGACCAAGCAGGATTGACCAACAAGGTCTGACCAAAATTCTAAAGAAAATTATAAATGCTAACAAAAATGATTAGGACCAAAAGCTAGATGATGCCCTATGGGCATTCCACATATCCTATAAATTCTCAATTGGTCAAACACCATTAAAGTTGGTTTATGGGTTGGAAGAAGTTATGCCTATGGAATTTGTGGTACCTAGTCTGAGAGTGGCCATTCAAGAGAAGATGCCAATGGAAGAATCCCGTGAGCATAGAATACAAGAACTCCTAGCCTTAGAGGAAGGAAAGCAAATTAGCTCTCTAAAGGCAGACATAGTGCAGCCGGAGAAGATAGGCTTGGATTGATAGGCATCTCAAGCATATAATTTTTGATAAAGGAGATCTCGTATTGGTCTTCAATTCCAAGCTGGGACCTCACCCTAGAAAATTCAAAATTCGGTGGATAAGACCATTCATAAAGTGAAAGACCCGGTCAGCTAGAATGCCTTTACCTTAGAAAATTTGGATGGTTCACCTTTTCCAAAGATAGTAAATGGCTTCAGGATGAGAAAATACAAGGGCCAACCGCCGGTGGTAATTACTCCAGAAGAAAAAGAAGAAGTAGAAGACCAGGAGTCGGTCCAGAGCATATGTTGTGGAATGAGCTCACTAGTGGAGGTGGATGCGGAAAATTCAAAAAACCACAAAGCTATAGAAGGGTTGCCAAACCGCAAAAGCTTAGATCTCCGTAACTAATCAAAGCCAGGACAACAAAAAAGCAAGTGACCAAGTGTGCGCCAGCACAATCCATATCAACAACTCAAAAGGCCACGATGTCGGCATAAGAAACTGCATGGAGGACATGTGTCACAACATCATTAAAACACCACTTGCAAACAGTAGGATGGGAAGACAACAAGAATTCTTTAATACCATTAAGCCGAGACGGTGGTGGGCATGATATGAATCAAGGGTCACATCACCTCAAAAATTGGGAAGTTGAAAATGACAAAGCCCGAAAAAAGGAGAAAACATCACAAAAAAGATCACAAGAAGGAGTCTAAACACGCAGATTCACAATCTACCCTTTGCTTTACAACTCTCTCACCCATCAGGACCACCCTCTCAGAAGACAGCACCATGCCAGAAAAAAGGCCTGAGAAAAGCCTCTGCATGCCCATGATCATCCTCCCTGACATGAGGAAGAAAGAACATCAGGAGAGTGGGCAAAGAAGTGTGGGTTTGAAAAACTGCTGGAGCACCAGTGGGAGGAGCTGTAGGACCTCGAGGATGGGGGAAAACTGATAAATCAATTATTGGAGACCAACATAGTGCAAGTAGAGGGGAAGGAGCCCATAAAAGTTTCAGAGCTGGCAGTGCATCGTGCACTGGAATTGTCAATGGATGGAGTGATAGACACAAACTTGAAGTCGAGGGTGGAAGAAGAAATTCTAAAGACTGGAAACATGCACCAGGTGAAGGATGTGCGGATGAAATATGGCGTGGATAGTTTATCTTTTTGTTACAGAATGTCATGTTCATGGGAAAGATAGAGGATATGTCCAATAAAAACTACAGACTTCTCAGAGCAGTAGAAGTAGGAGAAAAAATAAAATGGGTTGCCATTTACAAAGAAAATAAGGCAAAGAGGGTAGCCACCTTGGCTAAGGACAAACATCCCACAGTAGTACATGCACACCTAAGGGTGATTGCTCAAGCTTCTAAGTTGGTGGATCGCCGGACAGGAGATGTCTATGTCAAACATCAACATAAGGAAGACAGAGGATACTCAAAAGTTGCCAAGGTGACTTTTAGTTCATTTGAGGATGAATGGTAAAAGATTTCCCCAGAAAGCCAGCAAGAAGAGAAAACACAGAATAGATGAAGAGATGGTGCCTAACTCAGAAGAGGTTAAGAAACAAAAAGCAGAAGAAGAAATAAAAAGGGAGCTGGAGGAGAGACAGAAGCAGGAAGCCACTTTGCGGAAGCTAAAAGGAAGAAGAAGCTTGAAGAACAAGAAGAGAAAAAGGAGGAAGAAGAAAAGAGAAGGAAGGAGGAAAAAGAGAAGAAGAGGGGAAAAGGAGAACAATATAAAAAGAGAGAAGAAGCAACTCAAAAGGGGAAGCTACTCACAAGAATAGAAGTTGTCATACGAGCAGAACTGCGGCCTTGGGTGGCAACTCTAGCACATAAGGTGCAAGAAGGCCCAAGCCACAACCTCAAGCTACCCAGAGAGTTGGAAGCAGAACTCCCCACTGCATACAAACAAAGGACTGATATTCATGGCCCAGAACATCCTCTCACAGGCTCTGTCTTCGATGGAGGAGTATGAGACTAAGGCCTAGAGCACAATCAATCAGATGTGTGCCTTGAATCATAAAAATCATGGAATGCTAATGAATGCCACAGCTAAAGCCAAAGAGTTAGAGAGCAAATCACAGATGATGGCACAACAAAATGAGATGTAGAAAAACATCGCCATGGTGGAGAGGGCCCTAGTACAACAAAAGGAGCTGAGCGAGGGAAAGATCAGATCCCTCATCAGCAGCGAAAGGCACCTGCTCCAAGCTCAGGTGGAAGGGCTCCATACAGAATTAGCAGAAGCAAAAAAGCCAGCAAAGGTCTAGGTTGATAGCATCCAAGGACTAAAGGATGAAGTGCTGGATAGCACAACTGCATTGGCGGTCGCCCAGTCAGAAGCCCAAGCCCTGAAAAACCAAGAAGAAGAAGAAGTTATGTGCCTACCACTAGATGCCAAAGCAGCAGTGTGATAAAAACAGCAAAGGCCAGCAGACTCAGCAAGGTCTGGGATCAGGCATTGCAAGAACTGATAGAGATTCAAGAATAGATGTCTTGCAAATCGCAATAGGTCATTCATGACTTGGAGGAAGATGATGATGTAGATAGGGAGCCACAGTAACAACAACAGTAGCAACAGCAATAACAACAACAGCAATAGCCAGTAGGCAGGTAGTCCCCCAAAACAAGTTCTTTAAGAGGGAAGGGAAAACAAGTAGAAAATGAATATGAAAATCTTGCATAAGCATTGAAGGCCATTACTTGTTGGAAAGCATAACACTAGGAAAAGGAGGCGAAGAAGTTAGCTGAAAGAAATAAGGCGTTGTAGGATGCCACACCATCCAAAGAATATGTAGATATATTGAGAGAAGCTCTCTAAGATAGAGACAAGGCCAAAGACCAGGCAGATGAGTATAAACAAAGGCTTGAAAGGAGCACTAAATTTGAAATAGAAACCATCAATGAGCTGAATGCATTGGAGTTGGAAATGTAGCACTGCATGGAGAATGAAAATCAGCTCAAAAAAGAAGGGCCAGAGACTAGGAAAACTACAAAGCTACCCTCTAGATGCAAATAGAGTAGGCAAAGCAAGTGGGAGAAAGCAAGTGGGAGAATGAAAATCAGCTCAAAAAAGAAGGGCCAGAGACTAGGAAAACTACAAAGCTACCCTCTAGATGCAAATAGAGTAGGCAAAGCAAGTGGGAGAAAGGGTACATCAAACCCATAAAACAAGGCTACAATGGAAGTTAGAGCTACAAATCCGCCCTCTAGATGCAAATAGAGTAGGCAAAGCAAGTGGGAGAAAGGATACATTAGACCCATAAAACAAGGCTACAATGGAAGTTAGAGCTAAGGGAATCAAAGGAAGAAATGGCCAGACTCCAAGCAAATTTCACAAAGGTAAAGGCCGCCACAAAAAGCACAAAAATGTTGTTGCCTGGAGTACCCAAAAAGGAGCGTAGAGAGCTATTGGTTGAGGTCCAGAAGTTGCATGAAGCCAACGAAGCCCATCACAAAGAGAATGAACACCTGAAAGACCGATTGGTCAACAGCTCAGCAGCTCCGTGGGCGAGCCTAGACAATCCATTTTTTAAAGCTTAATGTGATGTTCTCTGAGTTGCTGAGAGCTAACAAAGAGCTACCACCATATTTTCAGAATGCAAACAGAATAAGATCCATGCTTATTGGGAAACCTCTTCCTCCGGAGCACCCATGCTCACAATTCTTGTTCTCATAGACGCCAAAGGGAAGGAGGATGCTTCTGCCTAGAATGCAACCACCTACAAGTGTCAACGCGTGGAAGTGGGGCACCGGAGACCCAGAAGCAAAAAAGGTATAAAGCTCACCTTCAGATGATCCAATACAATATGAAGAAGTTGTACATGTTGAGTGGAGGCCCATACCAATGGTAGAAAATAAAATTCTAGGGAAAACAAAACTCATACTAGTGGTAAAAGTTTTTTTATCATCAAAAGACACCACAGACCGACAACATGGGTCTAGGTTGCTCAGAAGAACGGGCTGAATAATTAAAGAGGATGCATAAGCACGCCACCTACTCTGATGATGTATACATTCCGGACCATACACCCCCATGAATTTTCATAAGATTCAAAGAAAAATTTATTAAGGAAAATGGTTCCGGAGTAAAAGCTCAAGCACCAAGCATGCCAGGTGTTGCGCCCAGCAACTCAGTGGTGGCAGAAGGCGTAGGCAACCCACTCCACATGTCATGAGCACCACCTCGATATCACATGTGTGGAGGTGGCGAACTATAACCACACTAGAGAGCCATTGCCAAGAACAAGAAGACTCAGTGTAAAAGGGAAACTGGTCACTGCAGATGAAAAAGAGGGAGATACGGTGTTAGACAGAAAGAGAGATAGATACTCAGATAGAGTGAATGTATGAAGGGTGCAATCGTTATATGCTCTCAAAACTGATAGTTGACAGTCTGTGTCATGAAGCTTGTTACAATGATAGTTCTCAGGAAATGGTAGTCTATGTTGGGAAATTGCTATGTATTAGTCTGCAATACATCCGGAATGTAACTAAGAGAAATATTACCATTTCATTATCTTTCTGTGTTACTCTCTCTGCACTATGTGGATTAAGTATGCAATGTCCTTGTTTTACTGAACATGTTGTTTATGTGTGAGAAAGTGAGTGAGATAGATAGTGGAGAGATGCGGAGTGAGAACTAAGAGAGTCAGAGTGAAGGTTTGCTTAGTAGAGTGGTGTTCTGTGTGTCCCCATGACCATTTGAGGGTTGGTGTTTGTACCCAAATACTCTGGTGGTGTTTGTACCCAAATACTCTGGTGGGTGATTGCACGTCTCCCATGGCATTACTTGACTGGTCTGTCACCCCCCAGACTGTTGTCTTGCCATTCTGTTGAGGAGAGGAAAATCAACGAGAAACACATAGAAGGGAGAAATTTTCAAAAATACCAATTATTCAAAACATGTAAATTAATTATGCTTTTATTTTGATTAGGTATAAATTATATGTAGCTTACAATTAGGTGCTTTTGATTGGGTGCTTACGATTGGGTGGAAACCTATTGTTTCCATTGTTTAGGCCAAGGTTTGAATCTCGTGTGATGTTAACATGCTGCACACTTGCAAGTAGACCACATTCTTTTGAATCATTGAAACCGATTGACCTTCCCTTCCCATGATTTTCAATATCCCTCATTGTCAAACTCGACATGGGGGCCTATGGCACTAGGCTACATGAAGACCCAAGAGTCTTTCTCCCTTGCAATTTCCCTTGTCATCTTTGACATTCTACACAAACATAGAAGAGATAGAGGGATTCTTGTGGAGCTTATAGAAGACACGAGGGGCTAGAGAAGATCTTGAAGAAGAAGGATGCTCTGAATCTTTTGAGAATCATAAAATCATACAAGTGAATGGAAAAAACTATACAAGATGACGAGAGAAAGATGATGAGGGAACAACAAAAAGGGAATGAATCCTCGTAGGAGGAGTAAACAAGAAATAGCATTGGTAAGAAAATAGAGATGTGAGGGACTAATCAATAAAAAGGTTAGATCTATGGAGAACATGTAGGAAAAATGGCAAACTTATAGAACCTTATAGGTTTGAAAGGAAATTGTGGAACATAATATAATGCTAAAAGATTTAAAAAACTATGTCTAAATCATAACATAGGTATGATAAGAGGGCTTTTAGGGAGGTTATGTTACTTTTTTTGAGGCATTATTTTCTAGTTTTTAGGCTCACTTTTGGGAGGGTAGGTAGGTGTGGGAGAGTATGGGGAGGGGCGAACATAGGGGGTGTAGGGGATACAAACCTAGAGAGTGGGAGAAAAGCCTAAGTTGGACTAATGAGCTTTAAGGCTACTTTTTCAACTTTAAGTGGGAGAAAAGCCTAAAAGTTGGACTAGTTTTCAACTTATGGGGATAAAATGTGCACTCCATAGATTTCGGGGGTTATTCTTGCCACATTAAGATTCAATTTGTGTTGTTGGCATCAATAGGGTATAAGAAAGTACATCATCTTCTTTTGATGAGGATAGAGTTCAAGGGATAGAGGCTTTGCAGAAAGGACTTTTGATGGAGAAGGCAAGTTTTCAAGTTAAGGAAATTTTTGGGAGAGTCTTGTAGCTTTATGGGAGGAGGCTTGTAGCCTTTTATGCTTACCATTATATATATCTTTCAATGTTGGATCCTCTTTGTCACAAAATGGTATCACCATCTTGAGACCTTCAAGGTGATTATATTTTTCTTAAAAAAAACTTACAGTTAAGGGGGTAGGAGGCTTGTAGCCTTTTATGCTCAGTATGATATAGGTATATTTTAGTGTTAGATCCTCTTTGCAAAATGGTATCACCATCTTTGTGTTGTGGAGACCTTTAAGGTGATTCTATTTTTCTTCAAAAAAAACTTGTAGTTAAGGGGGTTAGTTTGCATGTAGATTGTATGTTCAAAGTAACATGACATATTCATATCTTGTGTGAAAGAATCGACTCAAGATAAGTTTGTAGTGCAGGTTGACCTAATAAATCCCATAGTTCAAGGGTCATGAGATTATGTTTACACCATAGATAAAGTTGAACTTGAAGGGTGTTGACCTTTCTAAAAGGTTTAAAGTAGGGTCTGAAAAGAGAGTAGAGAGAAACACAGGAGATACACCTAATGATTCATTAATTTCATTTCATCAACACACATCAAGTGGTAAAGATCCATGGCTTTCCTTCATTGTCTTCCACAAAACACAGCACACTACATAATGATAAGTTCACATCGAAAATGAACCTAATGCTAATGTCCACACCCTTGGATAGTTGAACACGGCCATTATTGTCCACACACACACACACACACACACACACACACACACACACACAATGCTAGACTAGTGTCCACATACTAATACTATCCACTAGTTCCCAATGAGCTTGCATTCTTAACACTCCTCCTCAAGCTCACTATGTCCATCTCATGTAGTCCAAGTTTTTCTCTAACGTACTCATACTTCACTTTACCAACAAGTGGTTACCGATCCTCTTGAGACAACATCCAAATGTGGATTGACTAACTAGTCCCATTACATAACATAAGTCTGATCTAGTAATGGTCAAGTAAATCAAGCTACTGGCCCTCTTCCTATACATAGTAACATCATCCAACTCATCACCAAGATTAGCCCTTAGCTTTATGTTATGCTCTAATGGTCTCATCTCATAGGGTTGCATCCAGTCATGCCATACTTTTCCAACATATCTAGGGCATATTGCCTTTGTACCAGCCAAATACCACGTGATGTCCTAATAACCTCAATGCCAAAAAATAATCTCATCTCTCCCAAATCTTTCATGTCAAGCTGACTACTTGATGATACCTTCACATTGACAATATCATTCCCAAAATCATTATTCCTGTCCTTAAGTATTTACTGATGCCAGTGGGTTTACCTTAGGCGGTTCTCTGATGTAGGAAGGTCATGTAGTGGCCTATGAATCCAGAAAACTCAAACCCTTTGAGGTAGTTATTTACTGATGCCAAAGGGTTTGCCTTAGGCAGTTCTCTGATGCAGGAAGGTCATGTAGTGGCCTATGAATCCAGAAAACTCAAAACACATGAGAGAAATTATGCCGCCCATGACTTGGAGTTACTCTCAATAGTTTATGCTCTAAAGTTTTGGAGACATTATCTTTTGGGACAAAAGTTCACCTTGATGACAGATCATCAAAGTCTGAAGTGGATCTTCACCCAAAGGGATCTCAACATGCGTCAAAGGAGATGGATGCAGACCCTGCAAGAGATCGATTTTGAAATTAAGTATCGACCAGGGAAAGAAAATGTGGTTGCAGATGTGCTCAATAGAAAAGCCTCATTGCTTGCAATTATAGTGGTGTCAAATCCATTGATCAGTGAAGCAAAGGAGAAAATCATTCATGATAAATTCTTTGCCCTTATTGCTACCCTTATGATGCAGGAAAGCAAGACTCCTCAGGAAATGAGTCGAGTTCTTGGGTACAAATTGGATGAAGGATGCATGTATTATAATAATCGGCTATGTATCCCCAATGATGAGGGGAAGAATTCTGAGAGAAGCCCATGATAGCCTAATAGCTGGACATCCAGGGTTTATAAACACCTATATGTTTGTGAAGAAAAGCTTCTTCTGGCTAGGTCTAAAAAAGGATGTACTTGATCATGTGTGAAAATGCTTAATGTGTGCAAAGAGTCAAGGCAGAGAGAGTAAAGATGCCAGGGAAACTGCAGCCTCTAGACATTCCACAGATGAAGTGGGAGTGTATCAGTGTGGACTTTGTTCATTGGATTACCTTAAGTGCAATCAGGTTACAACTCCATTTTTGTGGTAGTTGACAGGCTAACCAAAGTTTCCCATCCGATTCCAGTGAAAGAAACATACACTGCAAAGGATTTTGCCAGGGTTTTCCTTAAAGAGATCTTCAGATTGCATGGCTTACCCAGGAGGATAGTAAGTGATAGAGATTCCAAATTCACATCGAAATTTTGGACTGCATTCTTCGAAGCAGTAGGAACTTTCCTGGATCTCAGCTCAGCCTATCACCCCGAAATAGATGGCCAGACTGAAAGAGTGGACCAGATAATAGAAGATATCCTTCGCTCATGCTGCGAGACGGCAAGGAACCCAAGAAGTGGTTAAGCCATTTGCATCTGGTTGAATTCGCTTACAACGCTTCTTATCATTGAAGCATCTGGTTGAATTTGCTTACAACGCTTATCATTGAAGCATTGGGATGAGTCCTTTTCAAAGCTTTGTATAGACAAGATTGCCTTACATCATTGACTTGGTTCGACCCATTAATTAGAGTCGAGATGTCCAGAAGACAAATGCTTGATGACATGGACCAGCAAATGCAATCAGTCCATAAAGATATAAAGGAAGCCCAAGATAGGCAAAAGCAGTATGTCGATAAAAAGAGATCAGAGAGAGTTTGAAGAATTAGATATGGTCTTTATTCGAGTACGACCAAAAGAGAAGTTCCTTATCCTTAGGGAAGTACAAGAAGCTCTCTCCCAGACACTGTGGGCCATATGGTCTACATTCGAGTACGACCAAAAGAGAAGTTCCTTATCCTTAGGGAAGTACAAGAAGCTCTCTCCCAGACACTGTGGGCCATATGCTGTCATAAAGAAAGTGGGCGATCTAGCCTACAAACTTCTTCTTTCTCCCCATCTCAAGGTACATGATGTATTCCATGTCAGTTTGCTTAAGAAATATGTAGCTAGCCCAAGACGTGCTTGATGATAAATAATTGATCTCTCCGACTCAAGGCCAGATGGTACTCCAACCTAAAGAAATCCTTGACGTTTGGGAGAAGATTCTCAGGAGCAGAGTCATGAGAGAATTTTTAGTAAAGTGGAAGTTCTTCCCTCTAGAAGACGCCACCTGGGAGAAAGAAGAAGAGTTGGTGAAAGGTTACCCCCACTTTGTGAGATGAGGACATCTGGCGTTTTTCAAGTGGGAGAGGATGTAAGATTCCTCCTCAGCCTAAATAATGAATAAGCCTTTACTTCAATCCCCTGTAATCATTCCCTATTTTCAGAATACAAGAAACTATTATTTTTCCTTGTTTTTGCCTAGAGAGATAAAAAATTCTAGAGAGTGGTAATTCAATATTGAGATATTTTTGGATAAATTTTTTTTCCTAATATCAAAAATATGTTTCCCTAAAATAGAAAATCAAAATAAATTTTCCAAGGTGCATTAGGAATCAATTAAAAATGATTTAAAAGACCTTAGCCTAAGGGTCAAGATTTTTTAAAAATTTTAGATTATGGTCCAATTAAGGTTCCTATGGGCCAATAAGATTAATCCAAGTGTTGAGATGAGATAAATCCAATGAATAAGAGAAAATACCCAAAGATGAGTAAATGCCCACATAAGATGAAGAGTTGACTGAGTACAAGATTTATTAGTTAAAAACTATGAGATATTACTAAAAAATAAAGATATTTTGGAGTAATCACATAATTTTGACACCTTGGTAAGGAAAGGGGGAGACTTCAAGGAGGCGCCTATTTCACACATGTGAATGAGTTTTAAATTCAAACATATTAAGATATTTTTATTTCTCCTCTCTCTTGGATCAAACTGGATCAAAAAGGGAGTCAAATTGGATAAAAAAGGGAGCCAAATTGGTCCAAATCTTGTCCAAATTCAGCCAAACTGAAGCTGAAAAATTTTAGAACTTAGTTGGACTCAGTTAGTGGCCTCCCTCACATATAAATAGACCCTCATTCTTTTGTATTCTCATCTGTGAACTAGACCATGCAAATATTACATTAGAATAAGCATATTTTCTATTATCTCCTAAAAATCCTCTACAATTTGGAGAGATTGGAGCTTCTCTCTCTCTTCAACCTTCCTTGGAGATTTTCTCTCAACATACTAACCAATTGATTAGTTGGGCCTCTCCTAAGAATAGAGAAGCAAGCAAAACAAGAGATAAAGATGTGACTTTATGGTTTTTCTTGAATCTTCTAAATGTTTTTCACTTCTCAACCCCTCTGAAGCTTGAGAAGTATTCAAATGAATGGTTTTTCAATGCAAATGAAGCTCTCTAATGAATTCTAATGATTAATCATAAGAAGTTTACATTTATGCTTAATTTAGGATATTTTTCAAAGTTTATCTCTCTCTCCCCCAAAGAATGGTCATTCCTATGACCAATTCTCTATTCAAATGATGCTTCTCATGGAGCAATTCTTAATTCTAAAATCAAACTCTATGCTAGTCAAGCTAGAGGCTAAAGAAATGGCTTTTTAATGCTTTTATGTTACATAAATTATGATAAAATTATGATTTAGATCTATTGATAGTTAATCTATCATAAGTGTATTACTAAGTCTTATGCTTTTCAAAATTATTAAAAATTATCAGTAATAGCAGCAGAGCTATGGTAAAATTTTTAAAAATTAACACATAAATCATTTTTATGCATAATGTGAAAAGAGGACTTCCTACCATATTCAAGGATTAGTCATCCTATGTTAAATGAATAATTCTCGTCATATCCATGGAAAATTAATTTTTAATATTTATGTATAAATAGTTAATTAGAGAAAAAGAGAAATTTTTAGTAATTTTATTTTTTTAATAAAAGAGGAATTTCCATGATAATGGAGATCCATGTATTTCAAAGGAGAAAGAGAAAAATTAAAGTATTAAAATAATTTATATTTTATTTAAAATTAAAGAGAAATTTTAGTTAAATTTATTTTTATGCATTAAAAAAATTTACATGATAAAAGGGGAATTTATATGAGAAAAGTGAAATTCTTAGTATATAGAATTAATGGATATTTTTATTTAATTTTAAGAGAAAATTTAGTTAAATTTTTTTAATGCATAAGAAAAATTTAAATGATAAAATAGGAATTCCCATCATATTTAGAATTCAATCATTTAAATGGAAAAAGTGGAATTCTTGTCATATTAGGAATAATGGATATTTTTATTTAATTTAAGAGATATTTTAGTTAAATTTATTTTTATGATAAAAGAGAAATTTCCATCATATTTGGAATTCAATCATTTAAATGAAAAAAGTGGAATTCTTGTCATATTAGGATTAATGGATATTTTTATTTAATTTTAAGAGAAATTTTAGTTAAAATTTTTTTTATGCATAAGAAAAATTTAAATGATAAAAGAGGAATTCCCATCATATTTGGAATTCAATCATTTAAATGGAAAAAGTGGAATTTTTATCATATTAGGATAAATGGATTTTCTTATTTAAATTTTAAGAGGAATTTCAGTTAAAATTATTTTATGCATGAATAAATTTAAATGATGAAAGAGAAATTCTTGGTATATTTAGAATAATGCATATTTTTATTTAAATTCGAAGAGGAATTTTAGATAGATTTATTTTATGATAAAAGAGGAATTCCCATGATATTTGGATTGCACTCATTAAATGAGAAAAAGAGGAATTTTAAGCTTATTCAAAAAAAAAAATAGATATTGCTATTTAGTTAAAAGAAAATTTTTATGATATCTAAGAAAAGAATGATTTGAATTAATTTTTGGTGTCAAAAGATGAATTTTCACCATAACTCTACCTAGGGAATTAAGGTTGAGAAATTAAATGGTAGAAAGAATATCTTTAGATATTTTATTTGGTTAAATCACTATCTTTAGATATTTGCTTTGGTTAAATCATTGAATTGGTATTTAACCAAAAATAGATGTTTATTTGAAGTAAATTCTTGTTAGCACTAAACCGAATGATATTGGTTAGACTACGAGAGGGACGAACAGTAAACCTACTTGTCCATCTCTCGATCTCAATTAAGCAAAAACTTCGTGACCAATTCCACTTCCTAAATACAAAGAATAGACTACCGTCGTTGAACTAAACTAGTTTTCCTTTGACCGAAATCACCAAGAATCTAGTTGGACAGCTAGACAAATGATGGGTAGATTACCCTGATGAGAGATCAAGGATTCTCATTATGAAATTGGGAATTAAGGAAAAAGGGGTTTTGTGGAACCAATCTCAAACTGGGAATTTTACTTGCATAGAACCTGTTTTTCATTTAAAGGACTGTTTTACGCCAAAATACTGGAGGAAGCATTTCGCATGTGTTTTACTAATAGGAGGCTCGTTGTTTGCAACAGCTGGCGGGGAGTCGTCGAGGGATGTTGCTCGCAGCAAAGCCTGCCGAGGTCTTAACCAGCCTTGGTACGATTAAAATAATGCGCTTCCGGTATGATAGGCGAGGACCGACGAGGCGATCCCTGAGTGAAGTGCTAGGACACCTAAGGAGGATCCTAGAGGGTTCTAACCAGGTGCTGCTCGTTGGTTGGCTAGCTAGTCTTCAACGGAGAGTCGAGATGACATATTTTGTAACACAATAGACTCAGAATTTTGGAGGATGATGATCAATAATATTATGATTTCTATTGAAGGATTGTTTTAAAGACAACCAAATCTGTTATAAATGGCAATTTCATATTGGGTGTGTATGTGGAATGCCTACCTTAATTTTTGCATGAAACGTCGGCTAGGGGGCGTGGGAACTCTTTTCCTCGGTACCCGGGCAAAACACATCCAAATTTTTATAAAGAAATCCCACCAATACAGTGGTCGGGTGGTTGGCTAACCCATGGGCTAGTTGGGGTTAGGCTAGATCGGAGGATTCCTGTGAAGCAATTAAGATACGATTAGTTACGTGCTAGTTAAGATACGATTGGTTACGTGCTAGTTAGATTAAGTCCTGAGAAGACCCTTGTTCTATGGGAGGGGATCACCGCAGGTGTGCCTCGTTAAAGGAGGAAAAAAGTGGTGATTCTATGGACCAAGTGTAAGTCTCTTCTTTGATCTGACCATGTGACTTCACGTTCGGTCGGATCAGTTTAACTAGTTAAAACTTTGACTCGTTAGATTAATTCCTGTGTTAGAAGATTTTCCCATGGTGGAATCGCCCGTGCCTTTCGGGCGAGGGAAGTTTTTTCAAGCTCAGTTTCGGAGGAACCGCCGGGCTAGTCCCTTGTCCGGACATCCGCGGGCGAGGCCTCGAATGTGGATCCCCACCCTATGCGAGAGGCTAACACTCCTTTCGCCGCCAGTGCCCTCGGAGGGGGCAGGGGTCTCACACCTGGTATCAGAGCCTTGTTGAAAGCTAATAAAGACAAATGAATTCTTATCAAAAAATTGTAATAAAAACTCACAAAGAGCAATTACATATTGTATTTTCATTCTTTAAGCTTTATTAATAATAAAGATTTAAATCAAAGAATTTGAATTTTATAAATGGAATTTCTACACTTATCTGGTGTTCCCGACCTCACCCAGTCACAAGACATGATTGCGTTTGCCTTTGAGCATCTCATCTCTTCCGCTACAACTCGAACGAGTCGAGCCAGACTCGTAGGCCATTCTATATTTTCCTGACCCAGCGGGGCGGAGAGACGACAGACAAGTGGTTTGCAGGGCAGTATGTCCACGCCTCCTGTGACCAGCGTGCGATGCTGAGGCAGAATCTCTCATTGACCATGATTCTGATGAAGCTGAAAGTGATACATGGTGTTATTTTATATCACTCAAGGCCTCAAAATTTCAGACTTTCCTGCCAAATCTACAGACTCCTTAGTCGTTTTATTCCTAAGGAGAAGATAGTAGCTCCCTTGGCAGTAAGGGAACATTTGTATTAGGGCATGTCTATAGCCCAGTACCGTCGTCTTATGCGTCTCCCGAGGAGATTTTGACTTATGGAGCTGAGCTGCTCTATGTACATATTGCAACCTTTCTATAAATAAAGAAATGTTTTGTGGAAAAATTCCATGTTGTATAAGTGATTGTTTATGGACGAACTGATAAAGCAAAATCTGTTACCAAATATATGTCATAGATCTCCAGTAAGATCATTTATCTTGTTTAAGAAATTATTTTCTGAATCTCATCCTGTGGACGATATCAAAATAAAAATTTAATAATATATCATTTTTG
Source organism: Cibotium barometz (assembly GCF_041138505.1). Classification (NCBI taxonomy): domain Eukaryota; kingdom Viridiplantae; phylum Streptophyta; class Polypodiopsida; order Cyatheales; family Cibotiaceae; genus Cibotium; species Cibotium barometz. The sequence goes on from NC_141068.1 coordinate 40,559,288, forward strand.
GTCGAATCATGAGGCGAGAGAACCCTGGCCATCAGGCAAACCCTCTCTCTAAAGAAAAAGAAGAGCTTGACCCCGACGTTCACAAGGCTCTTCACAAAACTTAGCCAGGAACCTTCAAAGGAGAAGGGGAGAACCTGGGCGAGGCTGTGGAGAAATGGGTGGAAGCTATGGAGGAAGAGTATTTTGATGTCACAGGCTACGACGATGAGCGGAGCAAAATGGCTCTTGCTAGGCTGAAAATTGTGAAAAAACAACCAGGGTGGCATGGAGGAACCATTGTGACACCAACCATCTGGATAGGAATACCCAGTCTTGAAACGATCTTAAAACCTATTTGAGGAAGAGATTTTGTCCCCCTGAGTTCTTAGAAAACAAAATGAATGAATTTTTAGAGCTAAAGCAGGGGAGCAAAACCATCGAAGAATATGACCAGGCATTTGCTCTTCTACTCAAGTATTCACCACCTTTAGACGAAGAGCAACTTATGGCTAGGTTCATTCGGGGAATGAACGAACCCTTAGACACACTGGTCAAGAATGCCAAGCCCCAGTGTCCATCGAAGAAGCTGTCAAAATGGCAAAGGACTTCGCCAAAGCCTTCATCATGAAAGTCCCGCCAAAGCCAGCTCCCTCATCCTTCAAGAGACTTTAGACACCGGGTAGTTCTTTCAACCTTCCGCCTCCAAAGAGACACCAAGGTCCCAATCAGAATCTGGAGATGGGAAGCTTCAGGAGGAATGAAGGAAGACCTTTCCCTCGAAGTACTTTCTCAGGAACTCCGGCTCTCTCAAGAATGCAAAGGGAAGAGCTTCGAAGTGAGAACAGGTGCTTCGGATGTTAGGGATTTGGGCACCAGCTCAAAGATTGCCCATCTCCTTCTATGGGCCAAGGAAGCCAAGGTCCCAGAATTCAGAGATAGACTCCTTCATATCAGTCCAATCATGGTCCCCCGCGCCAAAATCAGGGCAACCCCAAAAGAGTGCCAGCTCAGCCTCCTACAGTCTCCATGCAAAGTAGTCTCCGAACTCGCTCCCAGAATTGGAATAACCAAAGAGAGACAGTTCCACCTTAGACTGCAGCAGCTAGAGCTATCACTATAGCTGATGAAGTGGAGGAAGAAAAAGGACAAATCTATGCAGCAGTAGAGCATCAGCAGGGGAATAATCATCAATTTTCAGTCCTCCAGACTCCAACAGAGTACCAGGGTATGCAATTCAAGCTTTTGATTGATTCAGGCAGTACTCATTCTTTTATTTCCCCAGGATGTCTGCGTAAATTAGTCCTAAATAAAAAATCAGGGAAACCTATGCAAGTGGAATTGGCCAGTGGAAAGATTCTTTTCACACACCTTGAAACAGACCTTATTCAATTTAGCCTAGATGGGAACGTAACAGAGTGCTAGTTCAGAGTCCTACCCCTGGGAATCTATGATGGAATCCTTGGAATGGATTGGCTCCTCCTAAAGAATCAGGTTGACATTCATTGTCACAAAGGAACCATCTCTTTCCTTGACCTTCACGGGAATAAAGTTCAAGGAACTAGAATTTTCGGATCCCCAGTGCTACAATTAGTTAAGGCTTCTAAATTATTAAAAGGGCTCAAAAAGAGGCAAGCTATTTATGTTGTTAAGATAAATCCAGTAGACATAAAATGCAAGGCTAAAGAACTAGAGTGGTTAAGTGAGTATGATGCTGCAGATGTGTTCCCTGAAGGGCTGACTGCGATGCCTCGATCTCACGAAGTAGATCATGAGATCGAGTTAACCCTCTCGGAGCTCAACCAGTGGCTCAGCATGCATACAAAATGCCAGCCCCTGAAGCCATAGAACTTAAGGTGCAGTTAAGATAACTATTAGAGCAGGGATTCGTCAGACCCAGTGCCTCACCTTGGGGTGCGCCTGTTCTCTTTCAAAAGAAGAAAGATGGAACGTTAAGACTCTGTATTGACTATAGAGGATTGAATCAATTAACAATTAAGAATAAGTATCCTATTCCTAGGATTGATGAACTTCTGGATCGGTTAAGTGGGACCCAAATGTTCACAAAGATAGATCTCAAATCCGGGTACTACCAGATTAGAATCAAGGAGCAAGACATCCCAAAGACAACATTCAATACTCGCTATGGGCATTATGAGTTCACAGTCATGCCGTTTGGATTGACTAATGCCCCGGTGACATTTAATCGTCTTATGCAGGATATTCTCAGAGAATACTTGGATGATTTTGTTCTTGTCTTCTTTGACGATATCTTGGTATACTCAAAGAATGTTGCAGATCATGAAGATCATGTGTGCAAGGTCCTGGAAATCCCAAGAGAACACCAACTCTTTGAAAAAAAGAGCAAGTTTTCTTTCTCTGTTGACCAGGTGGAATACTTGGATTCATAGTGTCAAAGGATGGAATTTCTCCTGACCCCGCAAAGATCCAAGCAGTCGTAGAATGGCTGGAACCCAAGACGGTAAAGGAAGTCACAGGATTCCTAGGATTAACCAGATGGTATAGGATCTTTATACCCAGGTATGCTCGGATAGCATCCCCTTTAACTAACCTTCTCAAGAAGAGTACACTTTTTCAGTGGATTGCAATGTGTTAGAGTGCCTTTGATAAACTAAAGATAGCCTTAGTAACCAACCCTGTCCTTAAGTTACCAGATTTTACCAAACCCTTTGAGGTAGTTATTGATGCCAGTGGGTTTGCCTTAGGCGGTGCTCTAATGCAGGAAGGTCATGCAATGGCCTATAAATCCAAAAAACGCAAAACACATGAGAGAAATTATGCCGTCCATGACTTGGAGTTACTCTCAGTAGTTTATGCTCTGAAGTTGTGGAGACATTATCTTTTGGGACAAAGGTTCACCTTGATGTGACAGGTCATCAAAGTCTGAAGTGGATCTTCACCCAAAGGGATCTCAACATGTGTCAAAGGAGATGGATGCAGACCCTGCAAGAGATCGATTTTGAAATTAGGTATCGATCGCAGAAAGAAAATGTGGTTGCAGATGCGCTCAGTAGAAAAGCCTCCTTGCTTGCATTTACAGTGGTGTCAAATCCATTGATCAGTGAAGCAAAGGATAAAATCATTCATGACAAATTCTTTGCCCCTACTATTGCTACCCTTCTGATGTAGGAAAGCAAGACTCCTCAGGAAATGAGTCGAGTTCTTGGGTACAAATTGGATGAAGGATGCATGTATTATAATAATCGTCTATGTATCCCCAATGATGAGGGAATAAAGGGAAGAATTATGAGAGAAGCCCATGATAGCCTAATAGCTGGACATCCAGGTTTTATAAAAACCTATATGTCTGTGAAGAAAAGCTTCTTCTGGCCAGGACTCAAAAAGGATGTACTTGATCATGTGCGAAAATGCTTAATGTGTCAAAGAGTCAAGGCAGAGAGAGTCAAGATGCTAGGGAAACTGCAGCCTCTAGACATTCCACAGATGAAGTGGGAGTGTATCAGTATGGACTTTGTCATTGGATTACCTTAAGTGCAATCAGGTTACAACTCCATTTTTGTGGTAGTTGGCAAGCTAACCAAAGTTGCCCATCTGATTCTAGTGAAAGAAACATACACTGCTGTGGATGTTGCCACGTTTTCCTTAAAGAGATCTTCAGATTGCATGGCTTACCTAGGAGGATAGTAAGTGATAAACATCCCAAATTCACATCGAAGCTCTGGACTGCATTCTTCGAAGCAGTAGGAACTTTCCTAGATCTCAGCACAGCCTATCACCCCGAAACAGATAGCCAGACTCTTCTATGGACCAAGTGCAAGTCTCTTCTTTGATCCTGACCATGTGACTTCATGTTCGGTCAGATCAGTTTAACTAGTTAAAACTTTGACTTGTTAGATTAATTCCCCCGTTTTTTAGAAGATTTTCCCATGGCAGAATCGCTCGCGTCTTTTGGGCAAGGGAAGTTTTTTCGGGCTCAGTTTCGGAGGAACCACCGGGCTAGTCCCTTGTGTCCGGACATCCGCGGGTGAGGCCCCGAGTGTGGATCCCCGCCCCGCGTGAGAGGCTAACGTTGCTTCTGCCCTAGTGCCCTCGGAGGGGGTACCGCGGAGGAGGCAGGGGTCTCACAGCTGCTGGTATCAAACCTTGTTTTGAAAGCTAATAAAGACAAATGAATTCTTATCAAAAAATTGTAATAAAAACTCACAAAGAGCAATTACATATTGTATTTTCATTCTTTACGCTTCATTAATGAAGATTTTAATCAAAGAATTTGAATTTTATAGATGCAATTCCCACACTTTTTTGGTGTTCCCGACCTCACCCAGTCACAAGACATGACTGCGTTCGCCTTTGAGCATCTCATCTCTTCCACTACAACTCGAACGAGTCGAGCTAGACTCGTAGGCCATTTCTAGGATCTATATTTTCCTGACCCAGCGGAGAGATGGCAGCACAAGTGGTTTGCAGGGCAGTATGTCCACGCCTGTTGCGACTAGCGTGTGATGCTGAGGCAGAATCTCTCATTGACCATGATTCTGATGAAGCTGAAAGTGATACATGGTGTTATTTTATATCACTTTTCTTGACATGTAGTATGGCTTGTGGTGGGTGAGATTGATCATCTCTACCACAAAGCACATACGCTTTTGTCATTCCTCATCTGGCGTTCCTGTGATCTTAAATTCCTTTTCTTTTCCTTCTAGAGGACTAAATTCTCTCACAAGATCATCGTCGTCTTGCTGCCTTGATCTCGCTCTTGCCTTCTACTAGCAACTGACCGCGAACCTCAGCCATGTAGATGAGATTGAAGGTGCTCTTCTCCCTTGATGGGAGTGTAATTGTATTGGTCTTCTACAACTGCTCTAGCTGCTCCTCTACTTTGTAGTTCTTCTATCTCTTCCCATAGCAACTCCGCGAACTCTTTGAGGCCCATCCTGTCCAACAATTACGCATGTGTTTCCACCTCCTTGTATACCATGGACAACAGGGGCTCAAACTCCAGCACCATATCTTCTTCTCTAGGAACACTGTGATGGCTTGGGAGAAGGCAAAGAGGTGAGCAAGTTTTAGCAGGAAGAGAATTGAGAGCATGAAGAGGGTCAAGAGTGCAGGGTAGCTTTTTGAAAGTTGATTTGGAAACTATGTGCTTGATGGAGAGGCATTTAGTCATTGCCGTGAGGTGCACCCTTCCCAAAGGTGGCCATAATTGCATCATCTTTCGATGATTTCCCCAGATCTCCCTTTTTTTTGACCATTGATCCCTTATGCACTCTTTTCGAGGTCATTAATGGTTTTTACAAGTCCATGCTACCCCTTTTTGTGGCAGCAACGTCGACTTTCCCGTTTGTGCCACACGCTGCTGCCACCTGGCTCCTCATCGGTATCTGTACACACCATTATCATATTTACCAATGGTGAATTTATTTTTGGGCTATTCTCTTTGGCATTTTTAAAATCTCTAGTATCTTGTCCTTCTTCCTAATCCTGGCTGGACACGGACTCTCATTCATCAATCACTTTTGGATCAGGATTCTGATTCCCTTCTAGACACTTTCTCCCTTCATTTGGCATCTTTTCATAGTAGGGCTTCAGCTTGTATCCATTTACCAACTTCCTAAGTTTTTCACCATCCAAACTTGCCAGCTCAAAATTTCTTGTCCCCAACTTCTTGACGATTCTGTATGGGCCCGTACATCTGATTTTCAATTTCCATGGGTGGGGTCCTATTTTTTATGTAAACAGCAGTACTGCATCTCCTTCATCGAAGATCCTGAACCTTGTGTTCCTGTCTACCTGTAGCTTTCTTCTCTTCTATAAAATCTCTCCTATCAAGGTGCTGTTTGTGCAGTCTTCTTTCATCAAGTTTTAGGAGCTTTTCAATCCTCTACATCTCTGATTCTTCTGGAGAGAGCCTTTTAGCCACTGCTATCTTGAGATTCTATGAAAGGAACTCCATGGGCACTACTGCTTCTCTAGTCTATACACCATACTAAATGGTGTAAGTCATGTTGCATTCTTATAAGCTATCCGGAATTCCCATAATGTCGAGTGTAGTTTTGTGTCCCTATCGTTCCTATTTTCATTTATTGTCTTGATCAAGATTCCCTTGAGGATCTTGTTGGTGGACTTGTTGGTGGACTCTGCTTGCCCATTGGCTTGTGGTGGGTAGTAGACTATTGACTTCTTGTGTATTATCATGTGCTGCTCCATCAATTTCGTGATCACTTCATTGATAAAATGGGTCCCTTGATCACTAAATATCTCTATAGGGCATCCGAATCCTGTCATTACGGTTTCATAAAGAAACTTTGCCTCACAGATGATGCCTTGCAGTCAGGGCCTTCCTCTACCCATTTTGTGCAATAATCAGTGGTGGGCCACCAAAATGTATTTGTTTCCTATCCTGTGAGAAGCTGGTTTGAATGGGCCGACAGTTGACTGGTTTAAGTTTTAAATTAGTTGTTAAAATATGGTGAGTGATTTCTAGAGGACTTAGTAGAAGGTATTTCTATTTGAAGACAGTGTAGGATATATACCAACGGAGTATGCCAAGTTCTTATGCTCTCGAAGTATATTAGTTATCCCTAGTGGTAGCTACCTCTTAGGTATGGGCTAGGTGCTAGGATTAATAAAAAATTTACGAAAATCATGCCCTAAAAAATATATACAAGTGAATCGAGACATGACGTGTCTACAGCCATGTGGAATGCTTGGTAGGACCTGGGGTTGTCTTAGCACCTTGGGGCCGATGCCTTGGTTTCCATGGGGTGAACACTGATGTCTAAAAGATTAAGAAAAAACCTTCAAGGACTCTATCGCCTTGATAGATGCTGGTAGGACTCTGGGGTACATTATGGGCCCTCGAGAACGATGCCCTCGTCTTCATGGGGTACTCCTTATGTCAAAAAGAAAGAAAAGGGTCTGCCACCCTTGAGATACTTAGCGGTCTTTAGATTCTCCTGGCGGAGGTCTCTTGGCCATTGCTTGGGTCTCATTGGGATGGAACCTTCCTCTTTATCATCTTTTACACACACACAAAAAAAAAGAAAAAAAAAAGAGAGGTCCAATCACCATTGCTCATATTTAGGAGTAGGTTTGCCACTTAGGAATAACTTAAATACTTGTAGGACATTGAGACTGCGGTCATAACCTGTGGTGTGCAAGCACACTTGCCTTTGCATAGCACTATCCTACCACTTAGTCTCACTTTGACTAGTTTTTACTCACCTCTTTTAGCACTCTTTAAAACTCTAATCAGCCTTTCACTTGTATGCTCACGTGTGAGATTGTCATCGCTGGTTTTTTTTCAATAAAAGGCTTTACTTGTATCCATTGTTTTTTGCAGCTTTTGCTTCTACCGCGCTCGAGGACGTGCGCAAAAAAGGAAGGGGGGAGTGTTGCGTGACGAGTGGTGATCAATGCAAGGATGCAACAAAAAGATGCAAGCAGGAAAACAAGTGACATTCTTATTTAGGGCTCTTGTAAAGAGTTCCAAGTTGTAGATGAGTGTGGGAGTGGGTTTAAGAATAATCCCGCATGGGAAGTTTTGGGAGTTTTAGAGTTTTTGTATAAAAAGTGGCTCATTTGAGAGCTTATGTACACTTTGGGCTAAGTTCATGCAAGAGCTCCTTTGAGAGAGCTACTCTCCCTCTTCTCCATAGAGGTGAAGACTCTTCTCTCACCCCATCTACATCTTTGTATGAGATAAATCTCTTCATTGAATCAATAGCAATGTCATGAGTCTTTCTCATCCTCTTCTCTAATCATTTTACTCTTATGCATGCTTTTAGGATTTCATTTTTGTGTATGTGGGCTGAATTGAAGCTTTCATGGAAGCTTGATGCTTGGGTGTGTGGTGCATGCTTGTAGGAAGATAGGAGTGGAGTGAGGTCTTTCTCTTTGCTTGTGTGCATAGTGATTGTGTTCCTCTTGCTTGTATTTGTGAATGAATGGGTGTGTAAGAATGAGGGCAAGTTGAGCTTGTGTGTGTGCTTAGTCTAGTGTCATGTGGTGGTAGCCATAGGCATTCTCTCCATTTGTGGATAAGCTTTTGTGCACCGGTACGGGTTGAATCCCTAGCTCCGAAAGGGATGCAAATCCCATTGGATTGAGCTACACGTGGATCATGCTACTCTTGCTACAAGTGAGAGAGTTTTCCGTCTCTCCATTGGATGGCTTTTTTCTTCCTTCTCTATGGTCTATTTTTACCATATTCACAGCTACATCATATCCTACTATGTTTGTCTCCCTTTCTAGCCTTGTTTCTTGCAGTTCCTACTCATGGCACTGAAATATGGAGTCATTCTGCCTATGCCTCAGGCCATTGTAATAGAAACAGGGCCCTCTTGGACCAAATCTCCTACCTCCCCCAAATCTTCCACCTTCTCTTCCATATGGATTGTTGATTTGAGGTCCTGTGGTGACTTGGTTAACAGCGGGGGCTTGTTGTTGTTGTCTTTCCACCACTCTTGGGCACCTGTTCCGTATGCTATAGTAACATGTCTATGCACAATGATTGTCCCTTCCATAGATTGTGCACACTTGCTACGTGCCTCTTAAGTGGCACTCCTCTTTTGTGTTGTTCCCTTGATTGTTGCACCTCGTGCACCAAACATTTGATCTAATTCCGGATCTTGCATGTCCTTTGGCAATCTTGGCTAGGGTGGCCCTCAGTTCTTCTTGAACTTTCTCTACCTACTTCTTATCTTTTTTTTCCCCGGGGATTCCGCTCTTCGGCACATGCAACTCCTGTGTGACTAGATTGTACCTCTAAGGTTTCCTCTCTAGAATCAGATTCCAAGGTTTTGTCCTATTTTTTCTCTCTTGTACTTCTTTTTCTTTTTGGAATCTTTGTTAGTTTGCTTCAGGACTCCTTCGGCTCTGGCAGCTCCTACTACCACTTGTTCAAAGTCAAGTCTTCCGGGTCGTATGACTGCAATATCGAGTTTTTCCCTTAGTCCTCTCACAAACCACTGGGTTGGGCTGGTCCAGGTGCATCAGCATTGCTTTGAATTTGGACGCATAGTCTTTTATTGGCCTCTTTTTCTGTGTCATCCTTTGCATCTTTTCTAGTACCTCCGTTATGGTCTTGTCTTTCCTAAATCTTTTCAGGAAAGCCTTCTTCAGCTCTTCAAATGTCTGGAAGTGTTCCAGCCCATACTGGGCATACCCGCTAGTGGCTTTGCGTCTTTTGTCACCCAATGGTGTGGTTCTTTTGTCCCAATGGTGCTCTGTTTGCCTGGAACGTGGTTTCAAAAGTGAAAATGTTAGCATCTGGATCCTCCTCACTCTTCCCTTTGAATTTTCGGTATTTGAGAGACATCCTGTCCCCAGCTGCCAATTCTTCCCCTTCCTGAGCTTCTAGCCTCCTGTCAGGACGGTCTTCTTCTTGATTCCTTAGCAGTTCCGGGAATCAGTCTTTCCTGCTGTTGTAGATTCCTATCTGTCTCCTGATGATTTTCTTCCTGATTTCTCTATTGTTTTGGAATCAGTCTTTAGTTGCTATGGAATTTTATTTGCCAATCTTCTTGGCCAGCGTAGAGGATGGTGCAGTGGTACTTCTTGTTCTATGGCTTCAACTTGTTTACGATGGTACATCATTTTCACGTTTGACTCCATTGTGCCCTTATGCCTCTCTGGTTAGCATTCCTGACCCTAGTTAGTGTGTGCCTTCTTTATGGGCTTCTTTTGGCCAGTTTACCCTACTGACTGTGCATGACTTCACCTATACTAGCCTTTATCTCTCTACTCCCTACCTAGCGTGTCGTTCAACAGGATTGCCAAAAGTATCAGTGTCCGGTTGAGACCCAAAACTTGTGTGGTTCCGGACCACCTAGTCAGCTTGGGAGGAGACACGACTAAGACTACTATGCCCAACAAGATAAGCCAATGCTAGTGCGTTGTACCACCAATTTGCCTAGGTTAAGGGAGTTCGTTGCAATAGGTCTGTGGTGGTTAATTCCTGCATCTAGAGAGATTCTTAGCATGGCTCCTAATCCTGTCTCTGGAAGGGAGTCACTTCCAGACAGGATTGACTATGTACATAGACACAGGTTAAAAGACATGTTCAAAACAGAGAGAGCAATGACACAACTTGAGAATCAAACAGGTTTGCTAGAACTACGGATGAAGGCAATGCCAAAAATCATTGTATTACTGAATAAGGCTTAGCCCGTGTATTGCCACAAACCCCATCTCTCTACTCTCCTTTTCTTTTACACTCACCTGGGTACTACCCCATTGGCAAGAACAGTTACACAAGGTTGTTACAAGAAAAGATCCAGAGCTATTGCCCAACAGATATGCTTGGTGTGGCAGTTCACTGCTGGGGTGGCACCAACAAAATTATTGTAAAGGGCTCATGGATTCTATTAAGGTCATGAAAATGTGTGGATTCAAAAAAAATCCATAAGATCCCTCAACTTGCACAAAGTAAACCTTAACAATGAAGGCACCAACCTCCACATCATAAATTTCACCAAAAATGGATGCCTAGATGCCTACTCATTGCTCAAGGTATTATGATGGTAATTCCACCATCATAATACCTACATGCCTACTCATTTCTCTTAAGTATTATAATGGCAATTCCACCATCTGGGTGTCCAAAGCCATAAAAAATAGAATATCTTTGCCACCAACTTTGTGTTAAGAAGAAGCACACCACAAGAACCCTCTCTAAAAAATGAAGCCACAAGAACGTGCTTGTAACAAGTCACCTCATTATTAGCATAACACCTAAAGAGCTACTAGTCAAAGATTTAACATCAACATTTACTACTACCACAATAGATTCATCAAAATGCTAATCTGAACACTTAATGGCATGACTCAAATTGTTTGTCAACTTACTTTGTGGGATTTATTGCCAAAGAAGGTTATCAAAGCTTATTAGTTAGACATAAGAAAGGAGGTTATCAAAGCTTAGTAGTAGAGCAGACATAAGAACCTTCTCTCTCTCAAAAAGAGTAGACATTAGGACTTGATCTCTAAAAAAGAGTAGACACAAGAACCTGTTGCTTGCAACAAGGAAGTAAAAAATAACAAGGATGCCACAAGAACCGATGACTACTAAAAAAGATAGAGTGCCATAAGAACCTCCCACAAAAGGAGCCAAACAAACCTCATCAGCCATCTACAATCTCCTTAATCATCAACAACCAATCACATCAATGGGTAATCTTATTGTCTTACTAGTCTTCTTTTCATTGAAAATTTATATACACCATAGCCTTTTCTCATCGACATCCTTCAATTGGCTAACTACTATGAGGCAACTGCATAGTGAGTAAACATAATGTCTAACCCACTAGTGGAAAGAATTACAAGTTTGAATGCACCATAGTCTCATCATCGACATCCTTCCAAGTACATTTCTAGATGGGGGAGCCATGGTGGGTGAAATCCTAGCCAATGGTGTGACCCATTACCTAGAGTTTTCTTTAAAGATGCAAGCACAATAAGTTGTCCTCAATGACACCCATTTAGAACTTACATGCAACGAACCCCTTTATAACAATAATATCTTCAACATCATAGGATCTCATCATAAACTACATCGAGAGTCTATTTAACTCACTAAAATTTACATTTTATTGTATATCTACTAGTAAGAGCATAAAATTCTTTAAAAAATAAAAAGCACATATGATACATAATGTAAGGACAGGTACACTTCAAGATCATTTGACAAAGTCTTGCAAAACGACAAGGAAAGTAACAACCAAGAAGCTACATGTGCATCCCTTCAAAGTAACAAATAGGAACTGAGATTTATTCTCTCATTTTAATAATTATGTTGATGTTCCTCTAAACCCCCTACCTCTTCTCCTCCATTGCTAATAAGCCTTAAAATCACCATTAACTTGAATTTATAAATGTAAACTTTCTTGGGATTGTAAAAAAAAAAGCTCAAAATATAAAAATACAAGGGGGAAAAACTGAGAGCTAACAAAAAGATAAGAAAAATAAAATCACTCGCAAAAATCCCAACCCTATTTATTAACTTCATTTGCTAACTAGCCTTCCCCATTCCTTCTAGAGCAACAATGACCATTGGAGATTTATGCAACATTATAAGCATCAACAAATGACCATTGGGAATTCATGCAACATTATAAGAATCAATAACACAATGTTTTAATTCTCCCCACCATTGGATGTAGTTGACATCAAGAAGGGGGAAATGTTAATGCATTTGGGGTTAACAAACGTTACCACTATAGTTCACCAAAACCATGTATGATCAAACTATGAAGTAATGGTGTCTAAATTTACAACTTGGATGGAATATTATGGTGATTCCCTCTCCAAGCAAAATGCCAAACAAGCTAGAATGGGTTCCTTGTGAATGTATTACATGCATGTATTACGTGATTAAGATAAGCCTTAGATGCTCAACTAGCCACAGTTGAAGTGTGTGAAAACTTATGGCCTTAAAAATAAGTCACTTTCTCACATAATGCAACATACTCTCCCATTATGCAATAGAGTCTTGCTCTTGCTATAATTACCTTCTCTAATTCATGATAGTAAGTGTATGTGAGTGATTTGAGGTGAGAAGAGGAAAGAGGACCCATAGTCCAATGCGATGGTGTCATAATGCTCATCATCAGTGAGATGAAGACTGCTACACCCACAAAGGTGACGAAGACTACTACCCACCACGAAGGTGTGGAGCTCTTAAACTAGTGTTATCAAGCTCACCATTAGTTAGATCTTCATATATTTGTAGCTCACAAAGGTAAGCTCTTATGAATGTGTTTATTGGAGTGATGTGACTAAAATGGGCTATCCATTCCAACTAAAGCTTTGGAGTTGGCATTGGAGGTACTTAATGGCATGGTTGTAAAATGATTTAGGGTTAAATTTTGAGGTACGACTTTATCTCTCCACTCCATCTTTGATTTAGCTTTTAATGGCATGGTTGTAGAGGCTTATGGCATAGGTTTTCTTGACTTTGAAACCTAGATGTATGGATTCCCTTTGTAGAAGCATTATGCTTCTCTAATAGATCTTGGTTGGGACTCACTACAATGTTAGTTATTGTTGGGCTCAACTTGGGGTTTGAGACTGCCCTATGTCTCTTTGGATTTGGAGATTAGGGTGCACATCACAAGTTCTTTAGGACCCACTACCTCTCTTTGGATTTAGAGATTGGGGTGTAGATCACAATGTCTTTAAAACCTAAACAAAAGGGTTTAAGGCTACCCCCTACCTCTCTTTTTGGATTTTGAGATTGGGGTATAGATCTTAAGGTATTTAGAACCCAAAAAAAAGGATTTCTATTGTAGAAACATTGAACTTCTAACATTTTGACAAGGGATCTACCAAGGCTTGGGGTGTGGTAAAACTCTTTTGCGTGAGGCTCTCACTCGTTTGGCAGATCTCTATGCAAGGGTAGGCTTCTAGCTAAATGTTGGTTTCTAGATCTTTGTGTGGGCTTTGTATCTACCTTGGCTAGCCAGGGTACTCTAGGGTACACCCACTCCTTCTTGAGTGATGACCTCCGTGAAGGGTTGTTGAGGATGCAATTTAGCATGATCAAGTTGAATCTTGAGGGTAAAAGTTGAGATAGAGATTTTCTACCATCAATTTCTTGGATGTTCCACCAAGATCATGAAGCTCCCTAATAGTACTATATGTGGCTTTGTCCCTACCAAGTATGTCAAAAGTATTGGTGGTTCATGGCCATCAACATATAGAGGTAGGTTATCTAGTCTACTCTTTAACGTTCTATTCAGACATACCATATCATAATTGATTATCCCACAGTACTTCCTATCATGAGTATAACCTCCTAGGTTCTTGAATGATCATCTTAGGTGGTGGTTTATTCCTAGGTGTCTACAACCATGTCTTCAGGTGCTTTCTTATGCTAATATAAGGATATTCAACAACATAGTGCTAGCCATTGTAATGAACACATTGAAGAGATGGCTTAGGTGACATGTTATTGAAGTCTCTCACCCTTTGTTGTATTATAGCTTCGAACAAGGAGACATATTCAATGCCTAGAGGCTATTGGATACCTATATGAATTGAATTACTCATAGATCTCATGACACTCAAAGTTAGCTAGAAAGGTCACCAAGTATTATTGTACTATGGTGTGATTACAGAGCAATTGATTAGGGTGGTAATATCGGAGGTGGGTATGGTGATCTCTACATACCTCTTAGGAAAGGTTTTTAATAAACAGGCACTACAAAATGTGCCGGTTGAGGTGCATTTAGTATGAGTGCTAGGAATAAAGGTTTCTTTGGTGCTGAGAGCATAGGTTTTGGCGTCGGGTTTCCCTGTGATACGAGTGATTGATAAGTGGTTCTGGCAATGAGTACAAAACTATTATTGTCTAGGCTTCAATATTAGACACTCCATACTTGTATGATTTTGGCAAATGAGCATAAAATTTCTGTTGTCTAGGTCTCATCATTAGACACTCCATACTTGTATGATTTTAGTGGTAAGTTACACACCAAACCATATCTCTCCGCCGTGGAAATTAGTGTGGGTGTCATGCTTAAGGAACAGGTTGGGGCTAGTGCCACGATTGGCCTAAACTGTCGTGGGAGGTTAACATGAACCCATAATAGAGAGTGCAATAAATACAATATCGAGAACAAATAGAGAAAATAGAACAAATAAATACTCAATATACAATGCTAGATCCAATTTACCCCTACACAAGAGTGAGCCCATGCTTTCTACCAGTAATGAAATCCATAGATATTTCTTACCAATGACCTTCAAGAATATGCAAAGGCATTAGTAGGCCATGTTGTTTTCCATGATATCGCTTGAGTCATTGGCAAATAAGGCATTCAGAAACAAAGTTAGAAACATCATTCTTTACATTAGGCCAATAAAAATCATTTAGCACAGCTTTGAGAGTAGTGATGATATTCCTCTATGGCCAATGTAAGGGAGATTATGCAATTCTTCTAAACGAAGAAGTCTAAATGGAAGAGTTATGCATAAACACTTTTCAAAGAAAAGAAATCCATCATTCATGGTATGAATCAGACAAGTAATTGTTAGAGTGTAGTTTCAACCATACATGATGAACGTTAGGATCATTCTCATAAGTGTCATGCTAGTGTCAAAAGAATGCCCCTTATGCATGTTGTATTTATTATGGTTGCATTAATGCAGCATTAGGTAGTCTCTTTGCTACTACGAATGATTTTTGAGTTCATAGGTTCTTGACTAAGTGAGCATTAATAGCATTCCCAAAGAGCATTAATGTCTGAGGATAGTTCTAGGTGGTGCTCAGTTGGCTTCATGTCTAAGAGAGCACATATGCATGCAAACATAATGAGCACATGTGTGCATCTCCAAGTTTACACCCCACCTTACCCACTAGATGGGCATTGAACCGATGACCTAAAAATTAAATTATATCATGACCCTATTAGGGAGTTTGGAAAAATCCCATTACTTTGGAAATTTTATTTTCAATCTACTTTTTGGTTTATCTTGAGCATACCAACTCCAAAGTTGTCAGAGAATGTGGATTTGGAGCCTACTCTTCAAGGGCTTTCCAACGACATGTCACATGAGGGGATTTTGACAAAATCTTAAAAGGATTTACCATGCCCCCCCTTTTTAATCTTGCAAAATGGGAATTGGAATTTTTCCAAACTCTCTTGGCAATGGACCAGG
The DNA here is from genome assembly GCF_041138505.1 of Cibotium barometz. NCBI lineage: Eukaryota > Viridiplantae > Streptophyta > Polypodiopsida > Cyatheales > Cibotiaceae > Cibotium > Cibotium barometz. Next base: position 40,574,909 of record NC_141068.1, read on the forward strand.
TTGTGTCTTATCACTTGGCTATATATGCTACTCCATTCCCACTTGTGGAGACTTTTAAATCATAAAACCAAAAAAGGCCACTATTGTGGCAACCTAAAAGAAGCCTTCCCCTATTAGAGCCCTTGCTTGGTCCATTCATCCCACTAACAACACATGGAAAAAAGCCTAGAAGCCTTCTATCCTTAGTAACCATCCCTCCCTAGTTTTGTGCCCTCAAATGACAACTTGGGTAAACTTTTTAACATAACCAACTTAGCTGACTCCACAAAGGCTATAATAATTACTCTTTCCTCTCCCAATAGTCTCAAATAAAGCCTTATAGGTCCTTAATTTACAACCTATGACTTGGTTTCATAAGAAAATTTCATGGAACTTTGGGGACCTTTAGTTAAAATTAATTGCTTCTTTGATATATGCGATAAAGTGACATGCATACATGGCTTATTTCTACATGAAATGTCTAATGGAAGAAAAACAAGTACTAAGGCTCTCCATATATATTTAAAGATTTAACTCTCTCTCTCTCTCTCTCTCTCTCTCTCTCTCTCTCTCTCTCTCTCATTTTTTACAATTCAATCCCCTTCATTATAGTTAAATAAAAAAATCCCCAAACCACACACACACACACACACACACACACACAACTACTAGTAGCTCAGGCATGTTTGGACTAGTTTTCCCAAATCCAAGTTAACAAAGAAAGTGAGCCCTAAACCAATGAGTAAATGTTGTTCATTCTCAAGGGTTCAATGAGTATGTATATGTAAATTTTATTAGCTTAAATTATCAATAGTACATAAAGGACTTATAGAAGCCCATACACATAAACTACTGCTCTCATCAAAGCACAATAAAAAGAAGGCTTGCTATACTTATCAAAATTTACACTTTGGTCTAAAGCCTATACAATTCTTCTACATAAATAGTGTTGAAATTTGGCATTAAATGATAATGCCAAATTATAAGGTGAAGGCCTAAAGGGCCTCATATGAAAGGTTCTGTGAGGTCAATTGTAAAAGGTGAAGAAGCATCTAGAGAAATTGGTAGATTCCATGCCACAATGGTAAGCTAGATAATCTAGCATGTGATGGAGAGAATCAAGGAGATCTCATGGAGAGAATCAAGGATGAAGAGATCTGGATGCTTCTTTAGGGGATGTAAAATGATAAAACTCCTTTCTCATTTTTAGTGTGAACAACTTTTTCATGAGATTAGAGTCTTTATTATGTTTATAATTATGTCTAGTTAATTATAATCAGAGTGCCATTATATCGTTAATAATTATGTCTAGTCAATTATAATCAGAGTACCATTATATCGTTAACCTTGATAACATTGTAATTCTTTGATTCTCTCCTTAGATCCCTTTTCTTTGTTTTGGTATAAGAGCCTCAGTGGGGAGGATTGTGTTTGGATTTACTAGGTTTGTGATTATAGGAGTGAAATTAGGGTTTTTTTGGATAAGCAAAGAAATATTCTTCAATCTCTACTCTGTGTGTGTGTGTGTGTGTGTGTGTGTGTGTGTGTGTGTGTGTGTGAGAGAGAGAGAGAGAGAGAGAGAGAGAGAGAGAGAGAGAGAGGGATTTACTTTGTACTATAGTTGCATGCAAAGTCATCTCTACAAATTTACTTTATACTATAGTGCTCAAAAGAAGTAGTAATAGTCCAAAGCTTTAGCTTAGCTAGTTCATAAGAGTCCTAAGGGATCCTTAATACTCCATTTGAAGCCAAGTAGTGGTTTTTTTACAATAACAATGAGCCAACATTAGCATTCATAGGGGATAGCCACATCAACATATTATCCAATCAAATGTCCATAGCCAAATATGGCTCTCTATGTAGCATTCCCAGCATGGTCACATTACATAAATGTAACATAGCATAGCACACTTGTCACACTATATACATGTAACAAAACACCTATGTAGACTACGAGTCAACATTTAAAGGATGTCTTCCCAATTAACATGAAACATTTTCAATACAAGATATTAGTAGAAAAAAAATCAAGTGCAAAAAAGTTTCAAAAACAATCTTCCATGGTCAACATTTAGGCACTTTTCACCCCAAAAAAATAAATTTAAAATTTACCTTAAATAATTTTTTTAGCACACAAAAAATGCAATGGAGAAATTTATCTTATATTTATTTAGGTCATTTTATATGTATTTTCTATTAACACGTTTTTATACACGTCTCCTAGAAGGTAAGGCTTATATAGTATTTTTATGATATTTTACTCATAAATTTACTAGGAATGATTTTTTTTTTTCAAAACTTTTGCCATAATCTCACTAGAGCACACTAGAGCAGAATGGCATCTTTCATCCAACAATAGTCTCACTAAAGCACACTAGAGCAGAATGGCATCTCTCCTCAAAGGTGACACAAAGCTTCATGATAATCTTCTAAAGCAACTTATATCACAATGAAACAGTGTGTTCATCTCCTTAACATAGCAATCTTCTATTAGAAAAAGGGTTGGTGAGTACATGAAGTTGGGGGGGAGGGAGGATTGTGTAAAAATTTTCACAATGTTAAAAAATAAGGGTATTTTATATGCCTTCATACTTGCACGTCTTATCACTACTTTTGTAAAGAAAATGCCACTTTTGTGGCTTTTAGAGACTTTTGTAAAAAAATTATTTCTTGTCAAGTAAAAAATTCCTACAAGGGAAACATTTTCAACACAAGATATTAGTAGAAAAAAAATCAAGTGCTGAAAAGTTTTCAAAAACAATCTTCCATGGTCAACATTTAGGCGCTTTTCACCCAAAAATAAATAAATTTAAATTTTACATTGAATAAATTTTTTAAGCACACTAAAAATGCAAAAAATGCAATGGAAAATTTTCTCTTATATGTATTTTCTATTAACACTTTTCTATACACATCTCCTAGAAGGTAAGGCTCATATAGTATTTTTATGATATTTTAATTGTAAATTTAATAGAAATGATATTTTAATTATAAATTTAATAGAAATGATATTTTAATTATAAATTTAATAGAAATGATTTTTTTTCAAAACTTTTGCCATATGTATATGCATGCTAACCAAGCATTCTCAAGTGGCTTCATGGAATTCTAAGTTGATTTTGCTTTCCATTTCTTTAAAATGAAAATTTAACCTTCTACTTTTATGGTTGAAGCTACTTTTGTGGTTCAATTACTAGATTAGTGTAAGTGACTCCTATAGACTAACGAGATGTGTGGTAGTAGAAAAACACAAAAAATGAAACTCGTCCAATAATAATAGCCTCTAACCCTATGGAGGACCACAAATCTCAATCGGTTGTGTTGTAGTAGAAAAAGGGAAAAAAGAGACTCATCAGTAATAATATCCTCTCTTTATTTAGTACTTATAAGCTATAGTAAAACACCTATGTAGATTGCGAGTCCCCATTCAAAGGATGTCTTCCCCATTCAAAGGATGTCCTCCCTATTAACACGATCAAAATACCACCTCTTTAACCTCATCTTCTACACAATCAATGGGCACTAAAGTAAGTCCCATAACATTTAATGAATAGACCTGTGCAAAGTAGAAAACCCTCTTTCATCCAACAACAGTCACACTAGAGCACAATGGCATCTCTCATCCAACAATAGTCTCACTAAAGCTCACTAGAGCACAATTGCATCTCTCATCCAACAATAGTCTCACTAAAGCACACTAGAGCACAATTGCATCTCTCATCCAACAATAGTCTCACCACTAAAGCACACTAGAGCACAATGGCATCTCTCCTCAAAGGTAACACCAAGCTTCATAATCCTCTAAAGCAACTCTCACAATGAAACAATGTGTTCGTCTCCTCAACATAGAAATCTTCTACAAGAAAAAGGGTTGATGAGTATATGAAGTGATTATTGGCCTAAGTTATTTGAACCTTATCAGTTTCTTTACATTCATACTAAGAAGAATTCATTCAAAATCCCTAAAAGTTGCTATAACCTTAAGAGAAAAAATCATGTGATGACAATTGAAAGCACCATTGCCATGTGGACTATTGTTATCGTCATTTAATTTCGACACGAATCAACATGGACTACACCAATCTCATCACATCAACACTTTTTCATTGCCTTTTAGATTTTCAACAACTCAAAATACAACAACAAATATTTTTATCTTGTACTTAATCAATACATGTGATCAATCAAGGTCTGCTACATTTCTTTGTTAAACTAGAAGATGTAATCATTGTATGTATTAATCACAAGATGGACTAGGAGTAAATGAGAATCACATCCATGGATGCCTATATGATGACAAATCTATCCATTAGTGATCTGGAGATGTCATTTATGACTTTCATGAATTTGGTTGAGATACATTGTTGACTATAAAAGGTAGTGCCAACCATTTAAACAATCATTGTCTCATCTTGAAGGCAATCTTCCATGTATCAATGGACTTGGCTCTAATAGAATGGTAGGCCACACTTCATATCCAGATTTAAGAAGATGGCTCTAATGGACTTGGCTCTAATAGAATGGTAGGCCACACTTCATATCCAGATTTAAGAAGATGGCAGCACCTTGAATTGATCCAAGAGGTCGTGAAAGGGTATCAATTTTGAATGATTAAGTTGTTCAGAGCTCTATAGTTAATATAAGTTTGTAAGATCCATCTTGCTTCGGTAAGAGGATGATTGGTGATGCACAAAGGGATATATCCCATATCTAATAGCTCCTAGTGTTTCTTTCATCCAATCTTAAGATCGAAGAAAGAAACCCCCACACATTTGTGAGCCTCATGTTGAAGCTCCCAGCCACTATTGTGCAAAGAAATCTCACTCACATGCTTGCAATATGAGTAATGAAAAGTATGAACCACCCTCTTTACCCAAGGAAGAAACCATGCTCTTTCATACCAAATGTAAGACCAAACCTTGCATGTAAACCCTAACCTTAGAATTAGCCTCCATGCAAAAATGTGATGGAGGAGATGGAGATGAAAGCTCCAAAAATAGCAAGAGAATCCTAACATGGAATACTTGATAAACCACCCAACCATTTTAGTCCTAAAAGTCATAGTGACAACAATGAGCCAAAAACATATCTATATGATCCAACCTCCCTCATATCTCATAGTACACAGGGCATATAAAAAGGTAGCTTTTTTCTCTCTCAACCTTTAAAGTGGAACATAGTCCACAACCCTATCATTCCTTGCAATGCACTCAACTCTACCAATCTCCACTCTAATGGTTTGGGATGAGAATCAAATCTATTCAATTGTTATTTGCATGGCATGTGAGTTGCATTTACATAAATACACCAGCTGCTAGATGAATCCATGTTCAATAATCCTCAAAAAGTGCTCGTGAAATAATTGGGGCTTCACGAGAAGCTATGGTGGGTCTAGCCATGTGGTCCCAATAACTTTGTTAGATGACAAGGTCAAAGTCCATGATCTAGTCAATGTCCTACATGGTGAGTGGTAATATTGTAAACCTAGTGGGTAGTCCATCTTGTAAACCTAGCATGCCACACTCTATCATGCCCCTGCTTTGCACCACCAACTTAGGCAGCACTAGTGGGGAGGGCTCCACCAACGGGCAACGCTCACACCAGAGGAGGCAGCACGGGTGGAGCTCAGTCCCTCCACTTTGGGTTTACACGAAGAGGGCAATTTTTCACAAGATTTGGGGCTTCATCCGGCCGGCGACTTCACCGTCTGGCTTCAACTCCAACGTCGTCCCAAATCCGTCCGACAGGCTCTGACCCGACTTCTTGCTATTTGTTGTCTTTGCGCACTTTAACGCTTGTGCCTATCCCATCGATGATGTGCTCATCGTCGCCTGCACTTGTCCCGTTGCCGTCTCGCTAACTTCTGTAATCCTGCTGTCTGCTACTACAGTTGCAGTCTCATTTCATCTATAGCTCCCATTGGTCCTACACAATCAATTGCAATTACAGGACACATAGAAATGTGGGGCTTTTTTAAAATCCGTGCTTAATTGCACATGCTTAATTGCACAATAAAAGCTCAATGGTACACAGATTTTCAGGGCTTTTGTGAATTATGTGTAATTAACACATAAATCAGCCCATTCGCATTCAGAAATTTGGGGATTTTCAACATTGCTTATTGCAGCCTTGTATTCGGGGGAAAAACATTTGCACAGGACTTTGTGGTTGCCTAGCATTGCACTCCATTGCACTCCGATGCGTTTGGGATTTTTGGATGTAGGTTGCACATGTTTGCATCTCTCTTGCAAAAGATTTCAGCACATGGTGGCTGGAAATACGACCAATATATTTGGGGTTTTGTCCCAAGAGGACAAATGGGATGGCAGTAATTACTCCCTATGGAGTTTCATGGTCTGAAATTTACTTGTAGCCAAAGGATTATGGGGTTATGTGTCAGGTGGTGAAGATATACGCCCTATTGACATAGCACCTAACACGCCTGGCCGTGGTGCTCAACAAGCAACAGTACCCACTCCTCGCTCACAAGAGCAGAAGACATGGGATACTCGAGATGCCCAAGCAATGGCTATGATTGCTTTGTCAATAAATCGATCAATCATACCGCATATTCGGTCTTCCATGACCTCACAGTGTGCTTGTGATGTACTTGAAACCATGTATCAGGCAAAGAAGGAGGCCAGGGTTGTATTTCTCACACGAAAGAGCTTGAGAACTTGGACATGAATGAAGATGATAGTATGGCTAATAATCTTACGAAGATCAAGGATCTTCGAGAGCAGCTGCTCAATCAATAAACTCACACGAAAGAGCTTGAGAACGAGGCCATGGTTGTATTTCTCACACGAAAGAGCTTGAGAACTTGGACATGAATGAAGATGATAGTATGGCTAATAATCTTACGAAGATCTAGGATCTTCGAGAGCAGCTGCTCAATCAATAAACTCATTTCAGAAAAGAAACTGGTTTCCAGGACACTATCATCTTTGCTAGAAACCTACTTCAACTTCCACACATCGCTCACTCTCTCTATGCAAGGAAACATGGAACCAATCTTCTTTGAAGAGTTGGTTGGTTTGTTACTACAGGAGGAGCAGAACTAGAAGAACAAATCTTCGAGCATGCATGGTAGTGATGGGGCTTTTGTTGCCCAAGATGAGGGCAAGGGAAAAACCAAACACAATTTTCAGCCAAAGGCTAATTCGAGAAAAGGCTAAAAATGATGCAGGCAAGCCCAAGAAAAAGAGAAAATGTCACTACTTCAAGAAGCCAGGTCATTACTTGAATGAGCGCAAAAAAAGGCTTGCAAAGGAGAAGAAAAAGGAAAGCGGCATGGCTGTAGATTCTTCTTAATCACCTACAGGGAAAGATGATGCATCAGTAAATCCTCTACAAGATAAGTGGACTTTCCTTACTTGCAGTTATGATGCATCATTGGAGAAAATGTCTCTCAATGTCAATGAAAGACACAACACATGGTACTTTGACAATGGTGTTTCTAAACACATTACCTCACAAAGGGATTTGTTTAAGAAGCTTATGGCTGCCCCTGTGAAGGCAAGCAGGTGACATGTGCAAACAATTCTTCTTATCTAGTTCAAGGTGTTGCTGAGGTGATCCTCACAATAGCAGATGGTGCATACTTATGTCTTCCAGATGTATTGTATGTGCCAGCGGTGATTAAGAACTTGTTGTCTGTCTCCTCTTTTGCTAAAAGATTATATGTAGTGAGCTGTGAGGACGGCAGATGCACATTGAAAGACCATGAAGGTGGCTATGCATTGGTAACTTCTAGCACATTGTACCATGGGTTGTATCAACTTGACAAGTGTGACAGGAGAGAGTATGATGCTCATGTGGTTACGATTCTTACACTTGCCATGCACAAGGCAAAATTGTGGCATGCCATGTTTGGGTATGTGAATTATGGCAATTTGATGCTATTGCAAAGGCATAAAATGATACAGGATATGCCTCATGTAGAGCTACCACCAAAACATGTATGTGAAGGGTGCATTTTGGGTAAGATGCACACAAATGCATTCCCAAAAGATGGATCAAGAAGGGCTGTCCGAAAATTATAGCTTGTGCACAATGATGCGTCCTATGTGGATACCATCTTTTGAGAAGGATCTATACTTTGCAACCTTTATTCATGTGACTACTCCAGATTTGCTTGTGTGTATCCCTTGAAGGCCAAATCTGATGTATTTGCATGTTTTCACCGTTTTGTGGCACAAGCTGAAAATCAAACAGGTTGCAAAGTGCAAACCCTTCGCACAGATCTACATGTCCATTGCTCTCAAAGCATTTATGGTAGAAAAAGGCATAAAATATTAATGCACGATGCCATATTCTCCTCAGCAAAATAGTGTTGCTATTAAGAGAAAGAAAAAGTCTTTGATGGAAATGGCTAGATGCATGGTTAAAGGCAACGGCTTGCCTCAAAAATTCTAGATGAAGGCAAGAAAGTGTGCTGCACATGTATTAAATAATGCACTACCAAAGCATTGAAAACCATACCACCGTATGAGACCTTGCACAAAAAGGAAACCTAACTTTGATCGCTTTAGAGTTTTTGGATGCATAGCTTATGCACATGTACCTTAGCAATTGAGAGGTAAGCTTGATGACAAAGCAGCTAAGTGCATATTTGTGGGTTATAGCAGTGGCAATAAAGGCTGCCGTCTCTTTAATCCTTCCACACAAAGGATTTTGGACAGCAGAGATGTATTTTCTAAAAAATCAAACCATCCATTAGCTGAATTTTTTGGACATGAACCTTCGAGCCCACATAACGTGTTTGAAGGACTTCTCCCATTGCGAATTGATGGCTCAACAGATCAACCATCAACTTTGCCTAATGGACAGCATTTGGGTGCTCAAAATCAGCCCATGAATGAGCTCATTACATGTCAAAATGTGGAGGAAGCAATGGAGCAAGAGCGGACAGCAACAGAAGAGGCCAGAGTTATGCCTCGTTGGCTGCTCCATAGTTTACAGGAGAACAAACTTTCAGCTCCACTTAGTAGCAGGACTCGGCCTGGTTCACGTAATGCAAGAGAATAGGCAGATGTTACTTGCATGAGTACACTTTGAGCCAGATTCATTTGAAGAGGCTCATGAGGATGAGCATTGGATGCAAGCCATGCAAAATGAGATGAATTCTATCCATAAAAACAGCACATGGGATTTGGTAGACTTGCCTGTTGGCAAGAAGCCCCCATTGGCACAAAGTGGGCTACAAGTTGAAAAGAAAGTCTGATGGTACCATTGACAGGTACAAGGCCAAGCTAGTGGCCAAAGGATATGCACAACAAAAAGGCATTGATTATGATGACACTTTCGCACCTACTTCTCGTATGGCTACAGTTAGATGTGTTGTTGCATTGGTTGCCCATCATGGATGGAAAGCGGATCAGTTGAACATAAAATCAACTTTTCTCAATGGGGATTTGCAGGAAGAACTGTATGTAAATCAACCCATTGGTTTTGTGATGCTTGGTCATGAAAACAAAGCCTCAAAAGGCACTTTATCGTCTCAAACAAGCTCCCCGAGCTTGGTACGAGATACGTATTTGAGCACGCAAGAATTTCTCTATAGTCCAACAGAGAGCACCCTCTATGTGAAAGCGGATCATGGCACTTTGATTATGCTCATTCTTTATGTGGATGACATGTTGCTAACTGGGAATGATATGGATAAAATTTCAGCATTTAAAGCTGAATTGTAAACGTCAGTTGAGATGACAGCTTTGGGATTGTTGCATTATTATTTAGGCATACAATTTGTGTAGGCAAATGTAGGGATTTATGTCCACTAATCAAAGTACGTTCAAAAGCTCTTGCACAAATTTGGGTTTCAAGATTGTAAGCCCATCTCTACTCTGATGGAGCTAGGGCTGAAATTGAGCATGTATAATGTTGGAGAGCCTTTTGATATGAGTGTTTATAGCCAAGCAGTGGGTTGCTTCATATATTTATGCAACACACACCCAGATATTCAGTTTGGGGTTTCCCATTGCAGCAAATTTATGCACAGCCCAAGTACAATGCATTGGCAAGCAGTGAAGTGGATCTTCCGCTATCTTCAAGGCTCCCTGGATCTTGCATTGGTATATCCCAGGAGGGGTTTTGGGTTTTTTCCCTTGGATATTAGGTGTGAAAGGACACCACTCATTTATTGTAGTTTGATATTGTGGAGTCAACCCCCAAGCTACACACATTCTATGCCATCTTCTTTGTGTGAGCATCAATCACCATCTCTCTCTCTAGAGAGTGCTTGCTGATGTGCTTCTCTATGTGCCTCAGTTTCTGTGCAACCCTAACACAGCCTTGATATATGGAGCTCCTTTATGAGATACTTATTTGACCACGTAGGGATTTCGCATAGTCCAACCGAAAGCACACTCTATGTGAAAGTGGATGATGGAACTTTGATTATGCTTATCCTTTATGTCGATGACATGTTGCTAACTGGGAATGATGTGGATAAAATTTCAGCATTCAAATATGAATTGTAAACATCATTTGAGATGACAGATTTGGGATTGTTGCATTATTATTTGGGCATACAATTTGTGCAGACAGATGTTGGGATTTATGTGTACAGCAACCAAAGTACATTCAAAAGCTGTTGCACAAATTTGGGTTTCAAGATTGTAAGCCCATCTCTACTCCGATGGAGCTAGGGCTGAAATTGAGCATGTATGATGTTGGAGAGCCTTTTGATATGAGTGTTTACATCCAAGCAATTGGATGCCTCATATACTTATGCACCACATGCCCAGATATTCAGTTTGGGTTTTCCCAGTGTAGCAAATTTATGCACAGCCCATGTACAACGCATTGGCAAGCAGTGAAGCAAATCTTCCGCTCTCTTCAAGGCTCCTTGGATCTTGCGTTTGTATATCCAGGGACGACAGCTTACAGTTACATGCTTACAGTGATTCCGACTGGGCTCGTGACTGTGATACACGGCAATCCACCAATGGGAATTTTTTGTTTTTGGGGCATTCATGCATATCATGGCTGAGCAAAAAGCAGCCCATTGTTGCTCCATCTACTTGTGAGGCTGAGTACAGGGCATCCTTTATAGCCACAGTAGATTGTGTATGGCTAAGGATATTGATGACTGATCTTCGTGAGTGTCAACAGACACCCACCACGATACTCACTGACAGTTAGAGTGCTATAGCCGTGGCACTAAACCCAGTGTTTCATGCACGTACTAAGCACATAGAGATTCATTATCACTATGTCAAGGAGAGGATTCTTGCAGGGGAGATGTCATTATCTTACTGCTCTACACAAGACAATGTTGTAGATCTATTTACGAAGGCGTTTCCTCAAGAGAAGTTTTAAGCTTTCCGCAAAGCTTTAGGCTTACTCTCCTACAGAGAGTGATCTACTCAGACCTTGTACCGGTTCACATTGCCACTACAGGGGGGCTTTATTGGCATATATGCTATGAGTTATGCCACATGATATGAGCAGTGCCACATGTGAACATGGGCTACCCAAGGGCACTTTTCTTCGTTTGGGTTTTTCCCCTTGGATATTAGGTGTGAAAGGACACCACATGTATTGTCTTTTGATATTGTGGAGTTAACCCTTTTAGCTTCACACATTGTATCCTATCTTTCCTTGAGCATCAATCACCACCTCACTCTCTTGAGAGAGCTTGTTGCTGTGTACTTCTGTGTGTGTGCCTCATTTCTGTGCAACCCTAACCCAACACATAATCAAGGGACATGTATGACTGGTGGATATTAGATATGTGGACATCAAACCTACCCACTTGGAAGCACAACACTAACAACCTTCACTTCAGGATTGCGAGTGAGGTAATCCGCCGCAAGGACGCCTAGGTTATTGTTGGTCATATCGTATCCTCAAAGCTATATGAATCAAGGCTTTGCACTAATCTGTACATCTTGCCCAATGTATAGCCACAAGTCAAGGGCCATGTTAAACATGTCAACAAGCGAGAGGCTACAATATCAAATGCATGGGAAACATGCTTATTAGCTTGTAAGCGCTTCTGGTCTTAAACCCTTTATTCCTCCGTTTATGTATGGCCTTAGTAACATTAAGAGGTTCACACAAGTACGTCTAGGGGTAAGTGGCAGGTATGTCATCCAGTCTAATCTCTTTTATAAACATTTAGAGAAAAAAACTTATAATTTGATTGCACTTCTTGGGATAGTATATCCCAACATAGAGAAAAATGAAGCCATCCTTTAAAATGTACCTAAACTTCTCAACCACTCTCTCTCTCTCTCTCTCTCTCTCTCTCTCCCCTCTACGGAGCTCAATAAGGATGTTCAAAGAGAGGATTTTATGAAGCTTCAATTGGTGCACATATCTAGAGGGGACCTGTGTTGCATAAGACTTCTTCCGCAAGTGTGCGCCAACTGGAACAATTGGTGGGGTGTATGGGCATTGTTCAAGTACTTTACTCAAATAAAATTGGTCATGGTTCTACACAAATATCTAGATATGGAAGTAAACCCTATACAAGTAAAAAGCTGGAGCTAATTCATGGAAAAATCAATGTAAAGTTGGTGACTGGGATCGATAGTATCAAGGTCATGGTATAGATGGATGTGTGAGTGGATAATACAAGAATTTCTAGAAGCTAAGCAAGAAACGTGCCAAAAAATAGAGAATAATCGATGCCAACGAATAAGGGAGGAATGGTGAAGTCATATACATAATGAAGGCCAAAGGGCCAATTATCTCAACAATGTTAGATTTCCCGACATAAAGCACGCGAATAAGACCTCCTACAATAGACTATTTGCCACCATCTCTAGGATCGATCAACCAAACAAGACAATGCGAACAAAACCTTATGTTTTCTTTATCCTTGTGTCTAACGCACGTTAAGGAATCATACCAGATTATCCTTTGGTCATTCTGTAATGATGTAAGGTCATCTTCATTGTAGATGTCAATATTACATGAGCGCACGGCTACGGGGGAGAGGGGAGGGGAGGAGGGAGGAGGGGCACACCACTATAGACAACAAGATCTTAAAGACCCTTGTCAAGTGAGATCCACGGCCACCGTGCTCTAAAGATTGAATGCACGAATCTTGACCATCCATCTTCAAAATAAACTCGAACAAGTAAACTATGTCAACGGATCGCAAAGTAATATAATGGCTTGAAACCACATGGTTCCATTGCTTGAAAGTATAGTGTAGTGGTAAGATATACCCATCAGAGACCCAGGTCTTGAGTTCAAAACCTAACATCTTGCCCCAAATTTTTCTAAGTCCCAAATCCAAATACACCCTCACTCATGATGTAGTTTACTTTTCCGAGTTTACATTATCCGACGTACTTTACTTGTTTGAGTTTACTTGTCCTGGTTTACTTCATCCGATGGCCCAAAAAAGACGTCGCAATTTAGATCAATGCCATCCATTGATATCACCTGACAAGGGCCTTTAATACCTAGTGGTAGATACTACGGGGGGTGCATGGGAGAGAGAGAGAGAGAGAGACATAAACATCATGTGAGATGCACAGTGCATCCTGTCAATTCTATAAGAAAAAAGCATAATGGAATTGGAAGATGTACAAAAAATTGTCGACATTGGTACTTTATGTCAATGATTGATAGCGTAACAAAACCATCTGAGGGCCCACTTGTATACCAAAGGAAACATGACAGTGAGAAGTATGACCAATAGCCAACAATAGTCCGATAAGAGTTACAAAGTCCTCAAAAAGTGGCCTCATCTTGCGACCAAGATGAGAACAATGCTCGTGAGTGGCCATGAGCCATATGTCTTGAAGGACTTTTGACTTTGCATCTAGCACCATGTATCATTTGTTCTCCTTCAATGCCGGCTGTCCAAGGACTCTTTTAACAAGTTTTTGCCTCAAGATGGTGACTTCGACTCCCCATGGTTGGAATCTCTCTGGGCATGCTTTGTTATGTTGCCTCCATGTCTCCTGTGTCACCCAACAATGTCCATTACTCAAACCTTATATATAGGACAGCAGAGAAGGGCATGCTCCTCGATCTCAACATTGTGCATGTAGCATACCTGTAGCTCTCAATCCTTGTGTGTGGATGAAACCACCCCCCCCCTATTTCTATGTAGAGTCTATAGGATGAAACTCTTGGAGATCGAGAGAGAGAGAGAGAGAGAGAGAGAGAGAGAGAGAGAGAGATGTATCAACTGCTCACCTAGAAAGGCAAACGTATGCGAAAATGATTGATTTGTTATTACCAGAGGATACTACCAAAACCTAAAGACTTTGAGAACGATAGCTACAATAGGGCCAACTGCTTAGCTGTCTTTATGGAGTAGACATGTAACATATAAATCAAAGGCCATTCATGATGCAGCATAGAGCAGACAAACACATTACTTATATTCCCCCATAAAATAATAAATTACAAATGAGAATATACTGCTGCATAGAGCCATCTACAAGTGTACCTCACTTAGTATATGATCACATTCACGCCCCCTTTTGAACCTTTGAAACCATCCATCATCCTGCCTGCATATGTGCTCTTTTGGCCGAAGGCATCACTGTTCCTTCATCTCGTATCCGTGGCGACCTCCGTACAAGAGGCGCAACCTGTAAGGGCTTTACACCTGTATTTGTTCCATCAGGACCACTAATATTTACTGCATTCTTTGCCATGACCATAATTATCTCGTGGTTACCATTGGACTGAGGAATACTTCCTTTTCCTGCATTAAGCTTCTGCATCCTTGGAGCAGCCATAGCTCGTGTCAAGCATGTGTTTATATTATCAGAAGGAAGTGCTTCGGTGAAAGACTCCATAACCAGCTTTACATGTGAAGGCCCTTGATGTACCACAGCATTCTTTTCCGCCTTCATCAGTCCATTGATACTCCTAGACTTGTCACTGGACTTTTTTGTACAAGAATCACAAGAACAATAGTTGGTTTCTCGACTACTAGCTGATTGTTTGAGCCCATTATGAGATGATGCTGGCACTAATATTTGGGCCACAGACTGTACAGCCTGGCCATCCACCAACACCTTCTGTGCTGCAGAGTTAAAGGCCATGGCTTCCCTTTGTTGTAAGAAATGAAGCTTCGCAGCTGCTAAAGAGCATAAGAGAGACTGCCTCATCAAGTTTTGCTGCTGCTGCTGCTGTATCTCGCTATCCAAAAGCATGATCAACTTGTTTCTGCCTCCATCATGGTCTCTTGCAGAGGCCTCTAGTTCCCGCTATTAAAATTTTAAAAAAACTAGTTAAGCTTGTCAAATGTATTGAAAAGCCCAAAATAAAAGATAAAACAATCTGCATAAAGAAGCTACACGACTTGAACTTGAACTGGAGGAGAGACATCGGCATTTTAATAATGTGCTGGGCAGGATGTCTTCAGTTTTACCTCTAGTTGCTCCAAAGCTATAGATGGGTCCCTTATTTTCCACAGGGAGCCTGTAGAGATAGCTAAAGTAGGATCTTCTGCTAATAACTGCCTTGTATCAGTTGGCTTTTTTATAGTCTTGAACTGAGAAGCCACAAAAACATGACTATTATGTAAGTGGACAGCTCTGATTTTTTGCTAACTTGCCAGCAAGGATCTCTCTCTCTCTCTCTCTCTCTCTCTCTCTCTGAGGTACACTGATTGATCGGGCTATAGAGCTGGGGCGGTCCAGGCGCCCCAAGATGAGAGGTCCATCTCGACACCGGCGGAGACTACAACAGAGGATCAGGACCATACTAGCACGGCATGGGAGACGTCCAGTCAGAGTACTCACCATGGAGGACATTGAGGATATCCGCCATCGACCGATGAGAGACATCTTTGGATAGTGATGTGTATGATGCTTACCTTTGTTGCTGGAGTTTTCCTCCCACATGTTATCCATTAGGAGCTCCTGGTACCGTACTTTTCCTCATAGTTGTTTCAGTTTCAGTTAGTTGTTTAATTGTTTTTAGCTTTCCTTACACAGACATTGTATCAGATCCACCAATTGTTGTAACCTTTTTGGTCTCATAGGTCATTTTGGCCTTTTGAAGACGTTAATATATCATTTCATTTCATTTCTCTCTCTCTCTCTCTCTCCACAAACACTTGGGAGCTGGCAGAGCACTGCACCAAGTTTCTGCACTATTCCAGATGGATCTACCCATCCTTTCAAAGTACCTTCATGGCAGCCAGAAAAAGTCGTACTCAGCCTTACCTCTTAGAACCGCTACCACGGTCCGCCGCCCAGTGGGGAGTAGCCACCATTCACACTGGCTCTCACAGATTGCACAGCCAGACTGGATGCTGGCAGATAGCAGAATGTCCTCCATCAGCAGCTGACTGGATCTACATTTGCTGTGACTCTGGATCAATTGAGGACGAACACCATGCTGTACTCAACTACACAGCCCACGATCACATCGGAGCCATATTCCCACAGCTATTCACAGTGACACAGACCATTCCTTCATCGCGGTTTTCCTCCTCTCAGTCAGGACGGACGATAGTGCTCGCAGATTTATCAACAAGACCAGCTAGCTAGCACCACAACAGACACTGGATCATACGGCACCCCCTTGCATGAAGGTACACCTGTGTTTTGGGACCATATGAGCATTGCGCCCAGCAGTACTAGATAGATTTTCACTTATCCACACTTGGTTAAATCTCACAGGTCATGATTTTGCGCTGGGCCACTACTTAGCCTTTTTGAGTGTTATTCTCATATTGTCATCTCTCCTCCCTCTCTCTTTCCACACCCTCACTCCATTAGGAATTAGGCGTTTCTACACATGAGGATATCTTTTAAGGGGCTTCCATACTTTTAAGGTTTCTGCTTTTTTGGAGTTTCTAGATTCTACAACTAGAGACAACCCTTCAAGAAAAGAATGACATTCACAACTCCAACGCATTATGACATATTTTCAATTGGTTGGACATGGGGTGAGAGGCTCCGCTCCACTTTGTTGTAATCATGCCTATCGAGAGATTTGAGAGAACTAGGGTGCCTAACATAGAATGAAAGGCACCGCTTTGTTGTAAGCACACATCTGGAATATTTCAGCATTGACATTTTGCTTGCTCATTGTAGTCATTGAGAAGTTCTGCTTGAAAATCTGATGATCCAGTGGCAAGTGAATTTTTCCTGGTCAACCGCCACAAGCTTGTATTTACAGATACTCTTTTGGTAAATAAAATACCTGGGGGGGAGGGGGAGGGGGAGGGGTGTTGTTGCCTCATCTTCGGCCCTCAGTGTGG
Organism: Cibotium barometz; assembly: GCF_041138505.1. Classification (NCBI taxonomy): domain Eukaryota; kingdom Viridiplantae; phylum Streptophyta; class Polypodiopsida; order Cyatheales; family Cibotiaceae; genus Cibotium; species Cibotium barometz. The sequence continues at coordinate 40,592,085 of NC_141068.1, forward strand.
TGTTATTCCTAGCACATTCTAGTGCCGTGTTGATGATTTCAGATATGTTTAGTGTGGTAAACCCAGTGGTCATTGAGTGGTTAAGTGAATTAAAAGTACATGTGCACGTGGCTGTGCTTTGGATGTATTGCCCAGGTATCACAGACCCTTGCAGTCTTCTGTAAGATCTCCTCAACCCACCAAGGGTAGACAGCCCTCCATGAAACAGCTCCAAATCCAAGAGATTCTTCAAAGACGTAGAGATGCCCCTCCACCATAGTCACAGGGAATGGGCATTTTTAGACTCGGGAATGTAGGGGATGGCAGCATCTCCCTCTTCCCATTCCCGTCCCATGTCACTCTATAGTCACAAGGAATGGCCATTCTCAATCTTTTCCGTCCCCGTTCCCCGTCCCCATTTCACGTCCCATGTGACTATGCCCTCCACTGATATTATAGACACAGCTCCAGCATGGTGACTCCCCCATTATCTGTATGGGCCTTTGTAATACAGTCACATGGCTACCTGCTAACTCTCTAGTCACAAACATTTCTTTGTATAGGTGGCTCATTTCTTTTCTTTTCCATGAGCTAGTTATTTCATGGATTTATTGTAACACTCTTCTAGTCTCGTAGACCCTTTGGGTCTTTGGTAGACGTTTCTCTCTCTCTCTCTCTCTCTCTCTCTCTCTCTCTCTCTCATAGGTCATTTTGGCCTTCTGAAGACGTTAATATATCATTTCATTTCATTTCTCTCTCTCTCTCTCTCTCTCTCTCTCTTTATTACTATTTTGTACCCAGGATGATGTACCTCATGAATATGATGTAACCTTTGGTCTGATAGGTCATTTTGGCCTTATGAAGACACTAATACAACTTTCTTTCTTTCTTTCTCTCTCCACCACACACACAGATTTGTGAGGTTCTCCGCTGACATGACACGCTCCCAGCACATAGGCCTGACATTCACTCCACCATTAGATCGGTTCTAGCCGAGACGGGTATCATCATTAGCTGATCACACCATATTTCACTCTACACAAGATCATCGGTTGATCACATGTTGTCACATGTTTTCATTTTACTTTTTCTTTCAATTTTCCATGGCTCAGTATATCCATGGTACCATTGTATTACTTTTGGTCTCATAGGCCCTTGGGGTCTTCCGTAGACGTTAAAATCTCTCTCTCTCTCTCTCTCTCTCTCTCTCTCATTGGTCTCGGTCTTGCAGAGAATCTCATCCACCACGTAGAATTTGACAAAACAGCCAAGGTGTGGGATAAACTTGAGAATCTGTTTGGTAATAAAATTAATAAGGTATATCTCAAGCAAAAAAAATTCAATTTTAAAATGGATGAAAGTACTACCTTGGGAGAAAACTTAAGCAATTTAGGCTCAATCCTTCAACAACTTGCTAGGTGGATAGGATAAGTGTGCCATGTGTCACTTATTTAGTGTGTAATTGTGATTGCTATGGGATTAAAAAAAAGGCTACATGCTTGTTAAAGCAATGTATTGGGTGAAGGTTATCATATCAATCTAACCATCATTGGGTAGTGCTACATGCCTATAAAAGCAATGTACTTAGTCAAGGTTATCGTATCCATCTAATCATCATTGAGTCGTGCAACACTCTCCCTTTTTGAGCTTTATTATCTCTCTACCTCTACCTCTCTCTATCGCCCCCATTTCTAACATGCCCCTCCCCTCTTCAGATAGAGGACGCATACCTGAGAGCTATTTTTCTACCACACTAAATGTTTCAGCCATTGGGCTACTTTGCAACTTTGTAACATGGTTCCTTGTAATAGGTAGCTAGTTTCTTTTTCTTTTTTTCCATAATAGAGGTACTCAATGTACTCATTGTAAACACTTTTGGTTTCATAGACCCTTTAGTCTTTTGTAGACGTTAATACAACTCTCTCTCTCTCTCTCTCTCTCTCTCTCTCTCTCTCTCTCTCTCACACCACTTTAAGGAGTAAGGAAAATGATGCAGGTCCAATAGTTGTCAACAAGATGTCCCAAACCCAAAACCAAGCAACCACCTACCATCAAGCAAAAGCAGGTTGCCATGATCCAGAGCCGTCGACATGCTACAGCATATCTTCAATCCAGCGGAGTTTTGGCTGAGTCTCATGACCAGAGTATACATGGTTATATCTAGAAGTACCCATTTCATGCAAACACTTCAGGTCTCTACTGGCGCTATCTGCATCTGTGTCATTCTCGATACAACAAATTCATTTTTTCCTCTAGCAGTTAGTTTCTCTAAAGTATGTTTTCCTACCACATGCCACTGTGCATAATGTGTATACTCATGCACTACCATTGACTTGTACACCCTTGTGGTCTTGTGACGCTACTTTTGATCACCATAACACTACTCTACATTGCTATTTCAAAATTTTAAGTTTGAGAAACTACCCAATAAACGCAACCTGACGGATCTTCATTGCTAAAGCAAGTAATAAAAAATAACAGACATTCCTCGAAACATTCAAAGGTTGCCTGTTAGAAAAGGAAAAGCAATAACTTACATATGCATGTGCCAGAGCTTCTTCAGCGGTGCACCGACGTGCAGGATCAAAAGCAAGCATTCGGGAGAGAAGGTCAATTGCTTCATCATCTACAAAACCTATCAAGTTTTTCGCCAAATTTCCAGCCTGCAAGAAAATTTCAAAAATCTCTCTCTCTCTCTCTCTCTCTCTCTCTCTCTCTCTCTCAGGAGGAGGATGAGCTTTGACTCTCTTTGGATCAATGGGCTCATGTAGTAGGTGGACCCATTTTATTTGGTAGACGTTTCTTTTTTTCATGTTTCCAACATCCAGTTTTTTTATGGATCATATGTACTCATTTTCAGTCTCATAGACCCTTTGGGACTTTCGTAGACGTTTAAACAATCTCTCACAGGAGATCTCTAATACTATTGGGGTGAAACACTGCTGCCCTTTATCACCCACTCTCTTTGGCCGAGACAGTCTCAGCCAGTTCACTCATGCACAATATAAGGAGGCCTCCCATTTCTCACTTTATCATCCACTCCCTTGCACAAGTTCAACATTCTCTTGCTGGCTATTGCCATTGTAAAGCTTCAAGCTATTATAAAAGGTGATCTTGTCCACAAGCTCTCTCTACTCTCTCTCTAGTTTTTTTTATGCTTACCCGCCTGTGCATTCTCCAACAATTGCCTGAAACGTAGGTCTGCAGGTTGTACTAAAGCTGCGACCAGCATAATGATGAGGTGAGATTGAATGCACAGCTGACTGATTTCATGGACTATAAACCCTAGCTCTAATACCAAATGAAGGTCCTAATAGAGTTAGGGTTCTGCAAGGCTGAGGTGGATGGAACCTCTCCATTGATGTCGAGTGTACAGGGAGTAAGAGAGAGAGAGAGAGAGAGAGAGAGAGAGAGAGAGAGAGAGAGAACGAAAGAAAGAAAGATATATTAACGTCTGCAAAAGGCCAAAATTGGCCTATTAGACAAACAAGTAGTACAATGATGTTCCTCCAGTCATCAAGAGGAAAATGTGGAGTGAGAATAAAATGTACAAGTATGACAACACGACCATAGGGGACTCAATGGTGGTGTACAAACGAGAGGGTGTGGATGGAGTACTAGGGCTACTAATGCTTCTCTATATGCTGAAGGGGTGATACAAGTATGATATGTTATCTACTCCTAACTCCATCCAGTCCCATAGTCTGGGTATAATAAAAATACATCCGATCTGAGGATGTCGTAAATGTCTGGAACATGCGTCCTGGATCAGAGCGAAAATGTGCCAGCTGCTCCTCGACCTCCTGCTGGTGTCGAGACCGGATGGCCGCGATCTCTCTGTGGTGTAGCCGTGGTGCTTGGTAGCCGGCTAGTCTGGGTCGTCGCCTAGCTCGAATCTCCTCTGTTCGCTGAGATGTCACTCCCAATGTATGTGGCTAGGCTACTGGTGCCAAACTCTGTAAGAAGTCAGTCAACTGGGACTGTCTTCCTCCGCTATGATGTGCGGGTGTCTGAAGTAAGATCTCCCTGTGTCTTTGTAGTGCTAGTAGTAGTCTGCCTAGCTGTCTCTGGTCCGATCTCTCCCAGATCTGTCTAAGTGATGTGGTCCCTCTAAAAACCTCAGGATAGCATGCCCTCATCTCCTGCAAAGCACCACACTGGCAAACCAAATGCTCCTCTGTCTCTACCCCCGTCTGGCATAATCTGCAAATGCGCTCTGCTCGAGGGATGCGTGCTGCTCTCCCACTCTCGATCTCTAGTTGGTGTGATGAGACCCTTAGTCGCCCAATGGCTACTCTGGCTCCATGTGATAAGTGGGCCTCCAAGTATCATGGTCGCTGGATGAAGCCGTCTGTGGAGGTGCTCAAGAAGTGGTCTCTGTAGAGCATCTTCGTCGGGAGTGGCTGACTGGGAGATAGCCAAGTCTCCTGTATGTGGCCCTGCCAAATGTCATGTCTCATGACTCTGTTCCTCTCTGTCTGAGAGAGGCGTCTGTGTGGTGCAGCTAGGTCATCCTGTAAGGGTGGTAATCTGTCAATATCAATCCTGTGTGATGATATCCACTGTACCACCTGGGAGTACCATGACCAGATATGTCCCTCCTCAGCAAGCTATCTGGATGCCTCAAAAGCAGCCCGAGATACCCGATTTAGTGGTGTAGATGCCTTTGTAGCCCTATCCGAGTATCCGACACAAGAATGATATCATCAGCATATAATAGAATGTGTGGAGTCGTACCTGAGATGTCAATCCCAGAGCCTCCTCCGTGTATGATGTAGTCTGCTACCTCGTCGATGTATAAGCCAAAGAGTGTCGGGGAGAGAGGGCAGCCCTCCTTCACGCCAATGGTGCTGGCAATCATATCTGATAGTCCCCCTGGGCATCTAACTCGTCCAAACACTTGCTCATATAATCTGTAAATCCCCCACATCATGTCGGGGGGTATGCCCAATGTCTGTAAGCGGTGGAAGAGGCGCTCTCTCAGGACTGTGTCAAAGGCTTTGCGGAAGTCCACAAAACAGCAATAGAGTCTCTGTCTCCGTGCCCGAGTTTGGTCAATCAGGCATCTCAGGGTGAAAATGTGATCAATAGTAGAGAAGGCTCGCCGAAAACCTGCCTGACCAGGAGCACGAAGCCCCTCCCTCTCAGCATGTGTGCTCAATTCTGCCTCCAAGATAGCCCCATAGAGTTTGGCCAAGGTATGACCAATCATGAGTCCTGTAATTACCGAGGTCCAACATGTCCCCAGCTTTGTGGATCGGTACAATAGTGTGCATCGTCCACTCAGCCGGGAAACCTTCTACCAGAGCCCTGTTAAAGAGGTAAGCAATAAAAGGAGAGAGTGTGTCAGTTGCATAAATGAAATGCTCACCCTGTAAGCCGGTGTGATCCTCAGCTCTCCCATGTTGGAATCTATGTATAGCTCGAGATACCATATCGGCAATAAAGAAAACCGATGAGGTCGGTGGAGTCTCGGTGGGGCCAGGGATGAGTGGCTGGTGCGGAACATCATAAAGCCCTTCTGCATAACTCTGCCAGCATTGAGGATCAGTAATCGGGGTGGGGGGGCATGGCTCTCTGAGTCGTCGCCAAGCAGTGGCTGCATCTTTGCTCATGAGCATGTGGTAGATGTCCCAGTATTGAGCCTCCTCATATGTGCGTCGCTTACGGCGTGTAAGAGACCGCATCTGTCTACTAGCCTGCTGCTGTGTTATTTCCCCTTTCGCTATCTGGGCTCGGAGATGTCGATGAAGCTCTCTGCACTCATTATCATACCATCTATTCTGGGGCATGTCTCGGGATCTACGTGGCTTCCCTGTCTGGAGATGGTGTGGAAAACTATGGCTAGCTGCTATGTGCAGTATGTGTGAAAGCTGGGCCGTCAGTACATCGATGGGTGCTGTAGGGTCCATACCAAAGAGGCCATCATGTACTTTTGAATCATAAACATCTACAAGATCCCGGGTAAAGTGGAAGATGGTATGAGATGCCTGAGTGGTCGGGGGTGGCAGATCAAGAGAGCTCCTAAGAGAAAAAGCCAAATAAGTATGGGCCGCACCAATGGGGCATGTAGGGATAGTGAAAGAGTCTATCAAGTCTGTGCTCTCGCGCGAGCCCAATATGTAGTCCACAGTGCTGCTGCCTCCTGATGATGGGAAACATGTGAGTCTTTCTGATTCTGGCCATTGTGACATCCTGTTATAAATAACGAGATGGTGTCTACCTCCCAGGTCCAGAAGGTGTTGCCCATAACCTGTACTGTCTGGCCCACTGTCCTCTGACATCCTCGTGGTCCCTGCATCTACATTGTCACCAGCCTGGACATTTCCCAGTCTGAAAGGGGTCTGGTGGACTCCAGGATGTTTAAAATATTTGGAAAGTACAAGCTTTGGGAATGGGGGATTATCCTAGAATACAAAGGACCACACTCCTAAAATTTAGGAGAGTTGCTATTTTTGGCCCGCTCCGATGGAAATTCTGTTCGCGTCATTACATGTGGAATTGAGCAGATACCAAGAGTTGGCAAAGTGCCTATGACAGAATGTCTACCAGTTGGGATATTTTTAGAGGTAAAGATTATGGAAGGACCCATCTCTTAGATTGGGACATGTGGCAAGAAAGTGGACCAAAGTGAGACAAGTGGCCTGACACTTGTTAGAAAATGGATCAAAATGAGACAAGTGGCCTCACAGTTGTCACTTCAGCTATTGTGTGGCTCTCCACTTGTCATTGTAGCCTTCTCTTGCCATTTTAGCTCATGGGAGGCCCAAATCTATAAATTGGAGAGCTCTCTCTTCATTAATGGAGGCTCTCTTGCTGCACACTAGCCTCTACCACCGTTGAAGGCTTCTCTAATGATGGCTACTCTCTTTCTCTCTCTCTTGAAGGCTGCCCATGAAGAATACCGGCTGTTGGGGACTGTTTTGGAGGCTTCCATCGCGAAGAAATACTGAAGGCAAGGGTATTTAATCATTTATTATGATTTCTAGCCATTGTACTTGTTGCACCAGCATTTGTACTTGCTGTACCTGCTGTACCAGCCATCGTACCGGCTGTACCAGCCTCTGTACCTGCTGTACCAGCCACCGTACCTGCTGTACTAGTCATTGTACCTGCTGTACCAGCATTTGTACTTGCTGTACCGGCTGTACCAGCCTCTGCACCTGCTGTACCAGCCACCGTACCAGCTGTACCAGCCATTGTACTTGCTGTACCAGCCATTGTACCTACTGTACCGGCTGAATGGAGAGTTGTACCTGCTGTACCAGCTCTATTGCATGAAGACCCGTGGTTTTTGGGGAAGAATCAGTACCCACACGGAGGTATATGGATTATATTGTTGGCTCGGCATTTCTACAGCCTATGTTCCGGCTTGGTTGCCTTGTGTTGGGCTGTGTTATGGCATTTGTATATGGATAATCCGGCATCTCCCGTGGGGAGAGTAAGGCCCTCAAAGCTTGTACATGATATTATTCTCCTTGGGTAATAAAATACTCCAAGGGGGGGGGTCGGCCCATTCCGGCCTCTATGCGGTGTCACACGTGCAAGCTCCATTTTCAGCATTTGTGGATGTTTTGTCCTGCTTTATGTTTTATGCAAAGTGATGATGGATATATGTTAAGGCTGTGGCCATGTTTAAATGTTTTAATATGCATTGATGGTATCAACAAGTGTGTCAAAGGCCCTAGTCTCCCGGGCACCCGCCACGAGTTACATTGGTATCAGAGCATAGGCTTTCTTGGAAGCGGAGGCTTCCTTCTATCAATAAGGAAGAGAAAAGATCTCGAGTGGGGACCACACTTACCATCATTGCTGTTAAGCATGGCCAGCCGCTTCATAGCTTATGAAGCAAGAGCATGAGCAGTAGACAGCTTGTTGATCTAAGGATTTATGAATTCACAAAATTTATCTTGGAAGTATGGAGTTGGCTTTATGTGCACACGTTTAGCACTCTTTCCATATGGATATTGTGGATTATATTATCAAGCTTACAGGCAAGCTATATGGAGATATATCTCGGGATATCTTAAGGATATAGTGAGGAGATATTTCTTTTGGCTTCATGACCAACCTGGCAAAGAATAGCTAAGTATACTTTGAGTTTCCAAAGTTGGTGCTTTTGCTATTTACTATGAAGTGTTTTTGATGTTCACTAACCCTTGTATAGCTATGCAAGGAGAAAGGTGGTGTTGTTTGCCTTGAGATGGTTTCAGGGAAACATTGTTTATGGCTCCCTTTATTGGGATGGAATATATCTATGGAGATTTCTTTCTTGGACGAGATTTATATAGATATTGGGCTTAAAAGGCAATTTCTATGGACGAATCTGTCCGAGTTTATAGAGAAGAAATCTTTGGATATCTCATGGATATGATGCTTTTATGGATAAAGTCCACCTCTACTCCAAGGTGTGTGGATAGCACGGAGTATGTGGTAAGAGTTATGGTATACAAAGATTATGGTGTACAGGTCTATGGATTCCTGGACTTCTTTTCTAGGGATTTGGATCCATCCTCAGGTTTATGGATTATGTTTATGGCTCCCTTTTACTGGGATGGATTATTCTTTTTGGCTCCCTTTATTTGGGATGCATTGGACTTATGAAACTCATGATTCACATACCCTGTGTAGTGTTCTCTTGTCTTACGTGCTCTCTTGAAGATTGTTTCTACCATGTGAGGGTGGAACAATAGAGAGCAGATGGAAGGGAACATGGGCACTTCAAAGGGTAGTGTCGAGCACAACATACCCTGTGTAGTGTTCTCTTGTCCTACGTGCTCTCTTGAAGATTGTTTCTACCATGTGTGGGTGGAACAATAGAGAGCAGATGGAAGGGAACATGGGCACTTGAGAGGGTAGTGTGAGTTGGTGGCCGAAATGCCTATAAACTATGTGTAGCAGAAATGCGTATGGAACACCAGGTTATCTATGCCTGCGAGTGATTGTTTTCAGGACTCCTTGTTTAGCCGCCCTGTGTAGTATTTCTCTTGACCTAAGTGCTTTTCAAGATGTTGCTACCTTGCTTGGTAGAACATAGAGCCAATGGTAGAGAATATGGGCACTGAAGTCGGGCCGGGCGTCAAGGCAGCTCCTTGGTGATCTACATGGATTATGATATCTGGACTTATGGGACTGTTTTGTCTCGCCCATTTACTTGGGACATGATTATGATATCTGGACTTATGGGACTGTTTTTGTCTCGCCCATTTATTTTGGGACATGATTTTGATATTGGTATTATGGAGACTTATTTAGTCTCGCCCATTTCTTTGGGACATGGATTCTTCAGTTATATTGGATTTTTGAGACTGTCTCGTCTCGCCCAATCGATGGGACATGATTATATCTTGAATATATGGCTTGAAGCTTAAAGTTGCGGACAACTTTTAAGAAGTTGGGGAGGATGTCACCAGCCTGGACATTTCCCAGTCTGAAAGGGGTCTGGTGGACTCCAGGATGTTTAAAATATTTGGAAAGTACAAGCTTTGGGAATGGGGGATTATCCTAGAATACAAAGGACCACACTCCTAAAATTTAGGAGAGTTGCTATTTTTGGCCCGCTCCGATGGAAATTCTGTTCGCGTCATTACATGTGGAATTGAGCAGATACCAAGAGTTGGCAAAGTGCCTATGACAGAATGTCTACCAGTTGGGATATTTTTAGAGGTAAAGATTATGGAAGGACCCATCTCTTAGATTGGGACATGTGGCAAGAAAGTGGACCAAAGTGAGACAAGTGGCCTGACACTTGTTAGAAAATGGATCAAAATGAGACAAGTGGCCTCACAGTTGTCACTTCAGCTATTGTGTGGCTCTCCACTTGTCATTGTAGCCTTCTCTTGCCATTTTAGCTCATGGGAGGCCCAAATCTATAAATTGGAGAGCTCTCTCTTCATTAATGGAGGCTCTCTTGCTGCACACTAGCCTCTACCACCGTTGAAGGCTTCTCTAATGATGGCTACTCTCTTTCTCTCTCTCTTGAAGGCTGCCCATGAAGAATACCGGCTGTTGGGGACTGTTTTGGAGGCTTCCATCGCGAAGAAATACTGAAGGCAAGGGTATTTAATCATTTATTATGATTTCTAGCCATTGTACTTGTTGCACCAGCATTTGTACTTGCTGTACCTGCTGTACCAGCCATCGTACCGGCTGTACCAGCCTCTGTACCTGCTGTACCAGCCACCGTACCTGCTGTACTAGTCATTGTACCTGCTGTACCAGCATTTGTACTTGCTGTACCGGCTGTACCAGCCTCTGCACCTGCTGTACCAGCCACCGTACCAGCTGTACCAGCCATTGTACTTGCTGTACCAGCCATTGTACCTACTGTACCGGCTGAATGGAGAGTTGTACCTGCTGTACCAGCTCTATTGCATGAAGACCCGTGGTTTTTGGGGAAGAATCAGTACCCACACGGAGGTATATGGATTATATTGTTGGCTCGGCATTTCTACAGCCTATGTTCCGGCTTGGTTGCCTTGTGTTGGGCTGTGTTATGGCATTTGTATATGGATAATCCGGCATCTCCCGTGGGGAGAGTAAGGCCCTCAAAGCTTGTACATGATATTATTCTCCTTGGGTAATAAAATACTCCAAGGGGGGGGGTCGGCCCATTCCGGCCTCTATGCGGTGTCACACGTGCAAGCTCCATTTTCAGCATTTGTGGATGTTTTGTCCTGCTTTATGTTTTATGCAAAGTGATGATGGATATATGTTAAGGCTGTGGCCATGTTTAAATGTTTTAATATGCATTGATGGTATCAACAAGTGTGTCAAAGGCCCTAGTCTCCCGGGCACCCGCCACGAGTTACATACATCATCTAGTGCCTCTAGGATGAGGGAATCTATGAAGTCGAATGATTCACACTGTCGATTCTGTGTGCGTGCATTGAAGTCCCCCATCAGGAGAACCTCCCCCATGGTCGAATAGTGTAGGATATCTGCGGATAGAGTGGCGTATGGAGACTCACTAGGAAGGGGCCCTCTCTCCTCTCCTCCTCCAATCTGGTCCTCCATGTATGTGACCTGTGTTGAATCTCGACCCCTTCGACGGGAAGTAGCATATTGCCAAGTAAACTGTTCTCACCTCTGAGAGCTGTAGGCTAATCCACATGTAGCGTGCCTCTGGGTCTCTCGACACCACCCTGATACGCTGGTGTGGTGCTCGTCTCAATAGTATAGCAATCCCACCTGAGCATCTGGAAGTGCCCTGTCGCATCCCTTGTCTATACACTGATTCCCCCTGGTACCCTGCTACCCGTGGTAGGCCTCTCTCTGGGCTTTCATGTGTCTCTGTCAGAAACATGATGTCCTGGTTCTCCATAACCTCCTCTAGTCTGCCTGGATGTGTCCATAGAGCCCCATTGCAGTTCCAAACTGCTGCATATATCTCCTTGTGCTTCTTGATAATTTCCTGTGTCCCATAGGCCATATGGCGCTATGCCACCATCTTGCCCTCTATGTATACATGGCCATCTCTGTAATGTGCCTTTTTCCCTTTAGCACGTGCTGCTTTAATTTGTGGCATGCATGATTTCCTATGTTGTCTCTGCATCCAAGTTAGGTCATCATCAAAGTAGATGGGTCCCCTGGTAGGTTTCTCAGAATAACTCTTTGTCTCATGAAGGTTTGCCTGCTCACTTCGTCTGCGAACTGTAGCACTAGGGGGCTTTACTTTGGGTGGGGTCCTTGGGTGGGGCTGTCCTCCATATCTTGGTGAATGGAAGTGGTGCATCCTCCGCATGGCCTAATTTTATGCATAAGTTTCGGCCGTCCGCCTCAGGGGCGCACCCCTCTGCCTCTGGAATACCTGTCACGCGTATGTTCAGGCGACGGATTCTCCCCATCTTCTCTTCATCTAGTGTGGATTGGACCATGTGCGTGTCCTCTTGTACTTCTTTCTTAATGTTTTTTTTTACCACTTCCACCTATCCTTCTCTTACTGCTTCCATCTTGCCCTCCAGGGTTTTGGTAATCGTCTGGGTGAGCTCCTCCTTCATGGCTTCTTTGTCTGCCTCGAGGATTTCCCCTTCTTCTGGGCGTTCACGCAGTGAAGCTACTTCGCCTTTAAGCTGGGCAATCTCCTCCTGCATTGTTTCCTTTTCTTTCTTCCATGTTTCTGCCTCGGTCTCCAGCTTAGCAATGCGATCGAGAAGGTTCTTCTGGGCAGTGTTGAGGTTGCTGTCCGTGGTTTTCTTCAAATCCTTCAGTATCTTTTCGAGCTTTTCCATACGTGCCTCCATGACGTTTCTTCTGTCGTTAATCCTTGTGGGCTGTGACTATTACTTCAGCAAACTAGGGTTGGTCTCAACATGGTGCTGACCTTCAGGAGAGAGAGAGAGAGATGGAGGGGACAAAGGGCGGGGTGCAGGCGGGTAAGAGGGCGCACAGGTGGGAGGGAGGGGAGGGAGAGATGCGCAGGAGAGAGAGACGGGGGGAGGGCAGAGAGAGAGAGAGAGCGAAGGGCAGGCAACGTGAGGGGGGGGGCACAGGTAGGCAGTAGGAGTGGGGGGCGAAGGGCAGGCAGCGCGAGAGAGCGCAGGCAGGCAGGCGAGGCAGGAGTGCTTGGCGGGTGGGTGGGTGGGTGGGTGGGAGGGGAGGGGCAGAGAGTAGGCAAGGGCGAGGGAGGGTGGGTGAGAGTGGAGGGTGGGCGAGAGGGGAGTGCGAGGAGGGTAGGCGAAGGGGAGGGCGAGGGCGAGGGGGGTGGGGGAGGGTGAATGGCGGAAAGATGGGCGAGAGGGGAGGGCGACGGCGAAGGGGTGGGTGAGAAACAAGCAACATCACGAACCAGCGAACAACGAACCAGCCTGAGAGAGAGAGAGAGAGAGAGAGAGAGAGAGAGAGTGGTCCAGAAGCCCACGACTACGAAGGAGGGCATCCCAGCATAGACAGAGGTTGCAGCGGCGGATTCGGATTATTCTTGCGAGACATGCGGGACACCCAGTCAGGGTGCTGACCACAGAGGATATTGAGGAGATCCGCCAGCGTCCGATGCAGCACATATTATGAGATGGAGGCACCTCCATAGTGTACCCCCCCGTCCCACATGATATTGTATCCCCTCACTGTACTCCACTCACCTCCATAGCGTACCCCCCCCTCACTATATTCACACCCTATAAGGGTTTCTGTTTACCTTCCAGTTCCAGTTTCATTTTCTAGGTGCCAGTAGTATCATCTTTATTTTTCATTTTCTGGTTTTTTATCCAGACGTTGTATCAGATCCACCATGATGTAACTTTTTGATCTCATAGGTCATTATGGCCTTTTGAAGACGTTAATAAAACATTTCATTTCATTTCTCTCTCTCTCTCTCTCTCTCTCTCTCTCTCTCTCTCTCTCTCTCTCTCTCTCTCTCTCTCTCTCTCGCAAGCTGTTTCTCTCTGTGTGTGTCGCCTCCTACCCATTTCGCCTCTTGCTCGTCGCTTCACTCTCCGTCCGTCGCCTCTTCCCTTGCCCATCGCGTGCCTCTGAGTCTGGCTCTCTGTGCGCCTAAGCAGGCTATCTCTATATCTCCGCAGCTCAAGCAAGAACAATCCCAAACACCTCTGGTCCTGGTACCCCATGACTCTAGAAAGTGGTCCAAAACCCTCTCTGAATAAACAGTGGAAACGACCACGTATCTCATAGTATGCAGTACAATGGCATATATAATGCAGCTCTGTCTTTGGCTCCCCATGGCATACTCGGCATATCCTGGCCTCAGTTGGTATACCTCTATATCGGCCAATCTCAATCTCAAGCTGGTGTGAGGATGTGCGAATCTCACCAATAGCACATCGTACTGCATGAGACAAGTGTACATCCATGTAACCGGGTCTGATCACAAAACCATCTGTTGTGAGCTGAAGAAAATGCTCTCTGTAGAAAGCCATCTTCGTGCCCAGCTCCTCAGTCGGCTGTATCCATGTCCTCCTAATGTCCATCTGAACTAAGTCCTGACGGATGAGTTTGGTAATCTCTGTCCATGTGAGAGTGAGAGAAGGTGCCTCCAGAGAATACTGGAAGGGAGGCAATCTGTCCATGCTAAAACCATGTGCCTGGAACCAAGATGTCATCTGTCCATACCAACAAGCCATGTCTCCCTGTAAAGCTAACTGTCGGGAGGACCCCAGGGCGAGGCGTGCATATCTGTCTCGGGGGAGATCCCACAAGCCATGTATGTAGGAGACTGATCTCGTAAAAGCCTCAATCACCAGAGGGGCAGCCGCTAGCTCTGCTCGAATAATCTCATGAGGTACCACGGCCTTGGCTCTAATAATCCTAGCAATCATAGATACCAAAGGCCTCTCCATACATCTCCACCCGCTTGCGCTGTGATGGCCCACTGAAGGTCCCCATATCTGCACTCCATAAAGCATAGCTGATGTCACTAGAGTGTCAAAAAGCCAAAGTTTCGTTCGAGGTTCCTCAAACTGAACCTGCGAGAGAGAGAGAGAGAGAGAGAGAGAGAGAGAGAGAGAGAGAGAGAAACTCAATGCTCTAGAAAGAGAGTCTAGAAACTCATCCTCAAGATTGGTCATATACTGTGGTGGAAGAAAACAAGCTTTGAGGTCAGCCACGAAAGCAGCCCAATCAAATTGGAATTGGCATGTGATGGGATCTATGTGAAGTTGTAACAAATGCTGCCACCAAGTAACAGCTTCCCGAGAGACACTGATACGGACTCATACCACAGGGAGAGGTGGGCGACCGCTCCAGCTCACTAATTTCTTCCAGAGATCTATCCCAATGCCTACCCTGACACAGGAGGGGGTTACACTTCAGCGCGCTGCGGACCTCCAAGCCAAACAGAGACCGAGAGCACCAGGCTACCAGACTCCTAGACTACATCAGAGGGAGATCACAGGCTCGACATCAGCACCATATCCAGGAGCGGCTAGCTCACTTACACTCACACCCGGAGATCATGCTCCGAGGTATTTTTGCCTCGCCATCGCCTATGTATCACATATTACACCCCCATTATGGTACTGGATGGAACTAGACAAATCTGCATTGCATTCTTGTATACCCTACGCATATCAGTTGCATACTGAGCCTCTAGCAGTAGTGCTCCATCCATCACACCCCCCCACTAGCTTAGTACTTTCATACTTTATTTCATGTTCATTTTGTCCTTTTTTTTTCTATACATCCAGAAGACATTGACAGTTGTACATTGATTTGTCTCAAAGGTCGGGTTCGGCCTCTAGTAGACGTTAATACAGCTCTCTCTCTCTCTCTCTCTCTCTCTCTCTCTTCGCCCTCGCTCGCCCCTGCTCGCCCGCCCTCTCTCCCGCCTAGGCTGGCCCGTCCCTCTGCCCCCCTTTTCCCACCCACCCTTCGCCCTCTCTCTCTCTCTCTCTCTCTCTCTCTCTCTCTCTCTCTCTCTTCGTTGTTCGCCCGCCTAGGCTGGCCCGTCCCTCTATCCCCGTTTTCCCACCCAGCCTTCCTCAGGCCCCCAAGGCAGCAACATAACTCTCTCTCTCTGCTGAATCTCTTCTCTTTTCTCTACATGGCTTGACCCCCCCCCCTCCCTGCCCTGCTGCTACTGTTTTGCGCTGCGCGCAGGTGTCATGGATTAATTTCCAGTCCATTGGCTGTGGGAAGTACTGCAAAAAGTCATGGCCAAGACCGGAGTTAAAGAGGAGCTCGTGAAGGTGGAGGACAAGCTCAGCACAATTATCAAAGAAAACAAGAAGATGGTCGACTCTTCCGTTACCGCAATCATAAACCGCCTCTCCAAACTCGAGAAGGGATTTGACAAAATCCAAGAGCTCGAAGAGAGAACATCCAAGTAAGAGGCTGAGATTTCAGCCTTAAAGGAGGAACTAGTGGAGGCCAAATTGCATGCTAAAAGTCAAGCGGCTGAAATCTCAGCCCTCAAAAAGGAGTTGGAAGCCACTTCACAAGGCAAGCTTGAGGATGGAAAATTTCAGCCCTCCTTTATTGAAGAGCTAAATACCATCAAGGAACAAATGAGGATCATTCGAGAGGAGGAGGAGCAACGTAAAGAGAAGACATCTTCATGGGTGGAGGTGATTACAAAGACACAAAAGAAGATGGACGAGGCAGAGAAATGGATCCAGGTCGCCAAGAAAGGGAAAGGTAAAGAATCGCCACCCATCCCCACTCCCACCATCATCAACATGACCCTTGAAGAGGAGCAAAGGAGGAAGACCCGGGCCTTACATGTACGAGTGTCCGGTCTAAAAGACCGTGATGATGCGGAAGGGGAAACCAAGGAGCTCTTCTCTATGATGGGCATTGAAGCCACGCACACAAAGGCATGGAGAGTGGGAAAGAAGAGAGAAGGTAGTGGCGAATCTTCTAAGGAGAGAGCACTTATCATTCATTTCCCCTCCATGGAAGCGAAGAAGGACTTCTTGAAGACACTCAAGAAGACGGGAATATTTCTTGGAGATGACCTCACACTCTCGCAACTTGCCCACATGAAAGAAGTTATGCCCGAGATAAGGGCAGCCCGAGAGAAAGGGAAAGTGGCCTTCTATAGAGATGGTAGAGTGGTGATTATGGAGAGGCGCTCTTCATGACGGCGCGAGACCTATGGGACTACACTCAAAGTTGCTACTTGGAATTGTAATGGATCTCTACGCCTTGATGTAGGGGCTTTTGAGGATAGTTTCACTGGGAGGGACATCATCTTCTACTGTGAGACACATCAGGCTCCTGGACAGTCCATGCCACATGTTAGTGGATACCGATGGGAGACAGCTTGTAGACAAGAGACTCGTTCAAAGCATAGAGGACGAGGCTCAGGAGGAGTGGCAGTATTGTTTAGAGAGGAGCTGCAGCCACTGATACATATAGTCTGCAGAGATGAGCAGGCTAGGTACATGTGGGTTAGACTGAGGGCAGAGACAAGCAGATATCTCTACATTGCTGTATGCTATTTTGCTTCTAGTACATCAGTGTATGCATCACCTAGAAGGGCAGTCTCCCTTTTTTATTTTGGATGATGACATTTGGGAGTTCTCCAGGGATGGTGACATCATTCTCGTGGGGGACTTCAATGCCAGGACCGCCCATAACCAGACAGTATTTTATGATACCTCAGAGGAGATGTTGAGGGAGCTTGATGTTAGGGATATGGGCCTATCTAGACTCTCACAGGATGAGGAACATACAGTGTATGGACGGTATTTGATAGACATGGGGACTGCACATGGATTGGACATCCTGAATGGCCTACAGAGATTCCCGACAACGGGCGGTTTCACTAGCTTTCCACATCGGCACGGTGCTACTACAGTGGACTATGTTATGGCTCAGCCCAATCTCATTCCCTCTTTTCAGGATTTTATGGTAGGCACTAGGCCAGTTGGAGTAGCAGTGGATCATGCTATCTGTCCTTCACTCTCACATTTGAGTTCAGCACCGCTCCATTGGGACAGGTCTCCACACACACTCGTTATACCTTTACGAGGGAGACTGACACCGTGTACACGGATGAGATATGCAGACGCTTATGTGCCAAGGAGCCGGGAAGGCCATTAGATGAGCTCACTCAGATATTGATAGAGACGCTTCATGCTGCAGCATCAGAGGCATATCCCCATAGTCAGCCTACACGGAGACGATCTGGGAACATGCCCCAGAACAACTGGTATGATGAGGAGTGCAGAGAGATGAGGATCAGATTACAGAGAGAGGTGCTCATGGGTGTTACCACTCACAGACAGTCACGGATTACCTTCCGGCGCCTAGTGCGACGGAAGAAGAGGGCTTATCTTGCTCAGTTAGAGAGGGATTTGTATCAGTTATTTATGAGTCAGGACTCAGGCGAGGCATGGAGACTATTCCATGAGCATTCACCATCACCAGCCATTACCTCCACAGAGATTTGGGGTGAGTATGCAGCATCCCTGTACACAGCACCAGGGCAGCCGCCCCTGCCAGACCCATCGGAGCCATGCCCAAAGACATGTGCTTTCTTTATTGCTGAGATGGTAAGGAAAGCTATTGACAGGATGAGGACTCGGAGAGCATATGATCATGATGGTTTGGTAGCAGAGCACTTTATTCATGCCAGAGATATGCATGCAGAGCTTATTGCTATGATGTTTAACCGAGCCATGTGTGAGGGTTTTCCTGAGACTTGGAATATGTCCACGATTGTGCCTATCTTCAAGTCAGGGGATCCCATGCTTCCTGGGAATTATCGTACCATCATGATTGGTCACACATTGGCTAGATTATATGCATCTATTCTTGAGCACGAGTTGAGTATATGGGCAGAGAGAGAGGGCATACGTGCATCAGGGCAGGCAAGGTTCAGGAGAGGTTTCTCCACTCTTGACCATATCTTGACACTCAGAGCGATTATTGAGGAGGGCAGATTATATGGCAGGAGGATTTATTGTTGCTTTGTGGATTTCCGCAAAGCTTTTGACACAGTACCGAGAGCCAGACTGATGCGCAGACTATAGGAGATCGGAGTGCCCACAGAGCTGATTTGGGGAATCATGGCTTTATACAGGACAGTTGTGGGGCAGGTACGTACTACTCAGGGTATATCTGAGATGGTTCACTCCACTATTGGGGTGAAACAGGGCTGCCCCCTTTCTCCCACCTTATTTGGGATGTTTGTGGATGAGGTTTCGGACTATGTAGAGCGGGAGGGTGACAGAGGAGCACAGCTAGCAGGGACATGGATTCCATTGTTATTGTATGCTGATGATATTGTGCTAATCTCAGATTCTCCAGAGGGGATGCAGCGTCATTTGGATGCATTGCACACATTTGCACAAGACAGTGGATTGTCTGTTAACCTTGGTAAAACCAAGGTGATGGTGTTTAACACCACAGCACCGTGGGTTAGGAGGTCAGTACCCACCTTTACATATGGTCAGGAGACAGTGGAGTATACAGATGCATATACTTACCTTGGTGTGGTTTTTAGTGGCCCACTATTTTTCTTGAGGAGAGCAGCAGAGACCAGATTGACAAGAGCTTATACAGCATTGGGGAGACTAGAGAGGATGTGTTCGCAGGTTCAGTTTCAGGAACCTCGAACAAAGCTCTGGCTCTTTGACACTTTGGTCACTTCAGCCATGCTGTATAGAGTGGAGATATGGGGACCCTCAGTGGATCACCACAGCCGAGCTGGTAGCACTGATGGATGGAGATGTATGGAGAAGCCCTTGGTTTCTATGATTTCCCGGATGATTAGGGCCAAGGCCTCCGTACTACATGATATTATCTGTGCAGAGATGGCTGCCCCTCCACCCCCCCCCCCCCCCAGTGGTAGTAGAGGCACTCACTCGATCAGTCTCCTTTATACATAGCACTTGGGCTCTCCCTAGAGACAGATATGCTCACTTAGCCCTCGAGTCTTCACGACAACTGGCATCACAGGGAGACGGATCATGTTGGTATGCACAGATGACAGCTTGGTGCCAACTGCATGGCTTTAGAATGGACAGGCTACCTCCATTTCAGTACTCCCTGGATGCACCCTCCCTCTCTCTCACATGGGCAGAGATTACCAGACTTATCAGGCAGGACTTAACTCAGCTGGACACTAGGAGGACATGGATACAGCCGACACACGAGCTTGGTACGAAGATGGCTTTCTATAGAGATCATCTTCTCCAGCTCACGGAGGATGGGTTTGTGATTAGACCCAGCTACATGGATACTCATCTTTCTCATGGGGTACAGTGTGCTATTGGTCAGATGCGCACATCCTCACACCAGCTAGAGATTGAGACTCGCAGATTCAGAGGAGTACCAGCTGAGGCCAGGATTTGTCAGCTGTGCCAGACGGAGCCAGAGACAGAGTTACATTACATATGTCACTATCCAATATATTATGAGATACGAGGCCGTTTTCACTGCCTGTTCAGAGAGGGTTTCGGTCCACTTTCTAGAGTCATGAGATACCAAGATCAGAGATGCCTCGGATTATACTTGTGGAGCTGCGTAGACATAGAGAGGGTCTCCTGAGAGGGAGCGGATCAGAGAGGGAGAGACACCTACAGAGGCAGATTACAGACTTCTTTCAACCAGAGATTGAGCAATCGGGCAGGCATTGCACCTAGCCCCAGAGTATAGCCGCACCAGAGGTACACTGATTGATCGCGCTATAGAGCTGGGGCGGTCCAGGCGCCCCAAGATGAGAGGCCCATCCCGACACCGGCGGAGACTACAACAGAGGATCAGGACCATACTAGCACGGCATGGGAGACGTCAAGTCAGAGTACTCACCATGGAGGACATTGAGGATATCTGCCATCGACCGATGAGAGACATCTTTGGATAGTGATGTATATGATGCTTACCTTTGTTGCTGGAGTTTTCCTTCCCAGACGTTATCCATTAGGAGCTCCTAGTACCTTACTTTTCCTCATAGTTGTTGTTTCAGTTTCAGTTAGTTGTTTAGTTGTTTTAGCTTTTCTTACATAGACATTGTATCAGATCCACCAATTGTTGTAACCTTTTTGGTCTCATAGGTCATTTTGGCCTTTTGAGGACGTTAATATATCATTTCATTTCATCTCTTATCTCTCATCTCTCTCCTCTCATCTCTCCTCTCTCATCTCTCTCCTCCCTCTCCTCTCTCTCCCCTCTCTCCCCCCTCTCCTCCCTCTCCTCTCCCCCCTCCCCCCTCTCCTCTCTCTCTCCTCTCTCTCTCCTCTCTCTCTCTCACACACACACACACACACACCAGAGGACAGGATATGCCAACTCTGTCACACAGAGCCCGAGACAGGACCATTACATATGCCGATGCCCTGTATACTATGAGATTCGGGGGAGGTTCCACTGCCTCTTCCGAGCTGGGTTCGAACCACTTTCCAAGATCATGGACTTCCCGGATCAGAGATACCTGGGACTTTTTCTTCTAGAGCTCCGTAGACACAGGGAGTCCTTAGTGAGATCCAGATCAACTGTACTTTCTCGAGGACCAGCACAGAGAGCTCTCAACGACTTCTTCCATACCAGCACTCCGAGGGCCGATCCACCCATCATACCCAGACCACAAGCTAGTGTAGGAGCTCGGCTGAGAGATGTGACACTCGACAGAGCCACTGAGTTATGCAGAGCTCGACACCCCATGGCCCTTGCCCACGGCCACGCCACCACAGGAAGATCTGGGCCATCATCTCCCATCATTGCAGGACCTTCTCGCGCCAACTCTGTTTTACCACCTTGAGCACCATGTCACAACGGCCCATGAGGGATGTATTAGGGTGATATGAGAGCTCTCTGCTCATGTACCTAGATCAGATTTTAAAGTTCTAGATTTTTTGTTATCTTTCTTTATTACTATTTTGTACCCAGGATGATGTACCTCATGGATATGATATAACCTTTTGGTCTCATAGGTCATTTTGGCCTTTTGAAGACGAGCTTCGTACGAAGATGGCTTTCTATAGAGATCATCTTCTCCAGCTCACGGAGGATGGGTTTGTGATTAGACCCAGCTACATGGATACTCATCTTTCTCATGGGGTACGGTGTGCTATTGGTCAGATGCGCACATCCTCACACCAGCTAGAGATTGAGACTGGCAGATTCAATGGAGTACCAACTGAGGCCAGGATTTGTCAATTGTGCCAGATGCAACCAAAGACAGAGTTACATTACATATGTCACTGTCCAGTATATATTGAGATACGAGGCCGTTTTCACTGCCTGTTCAGAGAGGGTTTCAGACCACTTTCCAGAGTCATGAGATACCAGGATCAGAGATGCCTCAGATTATACTTGCTGGAGCTGCGTAGACATAGAGAGGGTCTCTTGAGAGGAAGGGGATCAGAGAGGGAGAGACACCTACAGAGGCAGATTACAGACTTCTTTCGACCAGAGATTGAGTAGTTTGTTGTAACCTTTTTGGTCTCATAGGTCATTTTGGCCTTTTGAAGACGTTAATATATCATTTCATTTCTCTCTCTCTCTCTCTCTCTCTCTCTCTCTCTCTCTCTCTCTCTCTCTCTCTCTATATATATATATATATATATGTGTGTGTGTGTGTGTGTGTGTGTGTGTGTGTGATGTTTTGTTTTGTAGCGAAATTGTTCTTATTTCATTCCATGAACAAGTATTTCTTGGATGTGTTTTAATGCTTTTGGTCTCATAGACCATTTCGTCTTTTGTAGATGTTAATATAACTTTCTTTCTTTCCGTATGTGAGTGAGTGAACAAAAATAAATAAAATTTCTGCAATGGAAAGCCTGAGAAAAATGCCATACTCGCCCAGGCAAGCACTTAAGATATGCACGCCAAGATTCACTTGGTACGCTCTCAATGTCCTTCCAACAAGGGGTTCCAATCACGTTGAAGATGACATTTAACTGCAACATAAAATACAAATCAGCCAAAAACAAACCCTTCAATTTGTTCTCAAGCCAGAGTTAACAGATTTTGAAAAGAAGCAAAAGAGTTCATAAAACACCTGCTCAGCTAAAGGGGAGTGACTATCCTTAGCATAGTTCTCTCCCTCCTCTGGTGTGACAGGCTCCCCACTGCAGATAGTATTGCAATGACAACATACTTTTGAGGATCAAACTAGAGAAAATTTCTTATACTGCCAAGTTAGCAACATCCTTATTTGAGAGTCAAAAGGGAGACAAAAGTCAGCAATGATAACAGACGCTTGAATCAAAACAAATGATGGCCCCCTCATAGTATCTGTGCTAACCCTAATCCAAATGTCTAGCTTAGACTAAGTAAGAATCTTACTTTTACATAAGCAAAATGAAAAGAAAAAAAAAACACACGAACTCCCGACAGAGCAGTAAATTACCGTATACCAAATAGAGGATTAGCAAGGGGTCCATTGATTTGCTGATTCACACTCCTCACTAATAGCTCCTGCATCCCATAAAACAAAGGTATTTAATCAACATGGTAGCAAAATGAAGAAAATGCAGTATTAGTTACCCAGAAAAGCAGTATTAGTTACCCAGAAAATGCAGCCTAGTGACCAGCTGATTTGTTTGCGTCACAATTTACATGGGGACACAACAAAATTCTTCAGTCCTGAACTTTGCTTGACAGAGAAAAGTGATAACTCACAACATTTTGGTTAGCTAACTTCTAAGAAATTACAACCTTGCACCCCCCCAAAAAAAACAATCCTCACATATCAATTGTGGAGCTGTACTGCCCTCTAGACATAATGACCTCTGGTGCACGATAGCTTGGTGTAACGACCTGCATTCACGATTATAAAAATTATCTCCTTAATAAACCTGCCCTTGATTTTTTTTAATGATAAAAAAAACATTATTACAGTATTTACATTAACAAGAACATTAATAAAAAAATAAAGATTCAAAAAATGTAGAAAATTAATAATCATTACCAATTAGTCCATGTATTGGTTCACACAGATCACTGATGGAAAAGTTGATTAAAATTTTATTATGTTAGTTTTTCTTTCAAGATATCAATGATTGGCATATAAATATATATTAATTAAAAAAAGTACTTCTTTATCTAGTTTATACTAATGCATATTAGTTAAAACTGTTTAAATTTTCTCTGTGGGTTTCTCATTTTATTTGTGCATACCAACGTGCGGGCGTGCATGAGCACTTGCCACGCGCGCACGCGAGAGAGCGAGAGAGAGAGAGAGAGATGGGAAGAAAAGGTTGGGGGGTGAGGAGATGTGCATGAGAGAAAGTAGGGGGTGAGAAAGAGTCAATATATTTTTTTTAGATTTTTTGCTAAGCAAATATGACATGCCACTAGGACCTACTTTTTCACAAAGGCAAGTCAAGAAGCACATATTGACACACACTCCACACTAGGAAGATAGCACCAAAGTGTCCTACCATTTTAGTATACTGCCTTGTCAAGACTTTCTTGGTTGACGGTGTTCTACCACCATCAGCAGAAATTTGCCTGGATTCAAAGCCAGAAGCAGCCTGCATACAGAAGTTTAAACAAATTAAACCAAGGGACAAACAAAAACCATACCTTAGCAGCAAAACCACTTGCCCAAAACCAACTTTGGATCTAGCAACAAAAAAACAATTGCAAAAAGTTGAAGGAGTGCCTAAGCAAATAATAGTATGTCCTTGGACTAATGTTAATAATTAACTCAAATACAATAGCTTGATACTAATTGAGTATTCGTCACATACATCGCTTTCTTTTTAGGTCTTGTGTTTCTAGAAGTCGTCAAAAGACTTCTTGTTTTCATCAATAGGACCCGAAATCCCTATTTGGGCGACTTCTATGCTTGTCCTCTCAAATCAAAGAAGCATTAAAAATTCCATTTGATTCAAGAGATGAGGTGAGTCCTATTGGTGTCTCCCGAACTCTCAAGAAAAATTAAAATTCTTGAAGAAATCGAAATCTGGCCACTCTAGTATCCAATTTGGAAAATTGGATTCCAAATCCTTGGATTATTAGTTTGTTTTTTACATGATAATAACTATTCATGCTCAATAATCAGGTGTACAATTTGTGTACCAAGACAGCTAGGACATGTACAGGGGTCATCTAGGAGAGTTAGGGTTTAGCAAACCTTTGTAAGCGCGCACAAAGGGACAAAGTCAATTCAGTGACTATGAGAGTAAGTTAAGGTTTGCACAGACAAGGTAGTGGTAAATGCACACCAATGACAGGAGTAACCATAGAGGCAAATGACTATATGGAGATGGACAAGCCGGACTTTTTCCTAGACTAGGCTCACAACATGCTCAGTGCTCATTCAAAAGTTACTAGCTGTGCATTCTGTACAAGTGTGGCCTTGTGGCACCCTAGTGCAGCAGATGCACATGGCATCCCCTCCTTTTTAGCTTGTTGACTGGGTTGGCACAGCTTTCAAACAAACCGGTCCTTTCAATTAAACTTGTCCTCATGCCTCAGAGGATGTTCTGCTCCAGAATTGATGCCTTCTTGTCACTTGATGAACTAGGACTGGGAGGCAACAACCCCACTCCATCAGAGTTTGTGTCCATCTGATCGGTGGATGATGAAGCTAAATAGGGGCATTTAAAAACTAGATATTCCTATGGATCTTGTGTTTGGTGGTCTCCTTGCTAGATTTCCTCCATGCACCCTTCCTCCTGCAGGTTACAAACTTCAAACTGTCATAAAAATATTCATTTAGATGATTAGCCACAGGCAAGGAAAACTAATTAGTAATACCACTCTATCAGGACTACTAATCTGTTGTGATTAAGGCAAAGGACAAAACTTGGCACAAAGAACATCAACCTAAACTTCCCTCATCACCTGCTGGAAATGAGAGAAACATGCGGAATACTGTTTCTCCTTTGATTATGACCGGATGAGGTACATTTTTTGTTATGATCAAGAAATGTTTAGTACAGTCAAATGTTGACTGAAACTTGTGGAATCACCGCATCCTCTATGTTGCCGCAATCGAAAAAGAACTATGGCACACGATCTCCTAGGTAACCATGACACTTGATTAATTCTAGTGACTTATCTTCCCTTGCAAAACTACCTTGTGCTTATCTTCTAGCTCCCTAGTGGAGTTCCCCTCCTGCTTATCTTCAGCTCCCTACCAATGAGTACTTAGAAATGGAGCTCATGGCTGACTAGTTATTTTGGGACTTGGAGCTAGAAGCTCTCTATGCCTAGGACTAGCACGAAGATGGCCCCTAATTGTGTGTCTTGTTAACCTCAGATTGGAGTGGTTTTAACACACTGACCTTGACATTCTTTGGCTTCCTAAGGTTGTGCACCATTTCCATGTTCTCAACACCTCCCACAGCATCCACAAACAACTGGGGATAAAATCTTTGAACATACCATTGGACAATGTGGTCCACACTTGTCCCTATCAACCTTCGTTTCATGCCTCGACTCTTCCAAACACAGCCGCTCTATCTCCATGGCTTTTTGGTGTTCTTGTTCCCACTGTGCCTTTGTAGGGCCATGGATTGTGGTCATTTGCATGAAAATTTTCATTATATCCATCATTTTCTGCATCATGACGTTCGTTTGAGGATTGAAGGGATAACACACTGACGATTAATCCTAAGACCTAATCCTGATGGGTGATCACAACAGGCTTAATGCTGATCCAAAAAGTTACTAACTGTACACTATGTACAAGTATGGCCATGTGGCACCCTAGTACAGTGGGTGCTTCCGGTCTCAAAACACGTGGTCCTCATCTTCGACAACTAAAGTTTTTTTCCCCTCATCTTCTCTCATGATCCCTTTTTGGTTTGAGAGGGGGTGTGTGAAAATATACCCAAAAGGGTATTTTACCCAACCCAAAAAGGGTTATTTTGGTCCTTTTTACTTTACCTTTATTTGCTCCGACCAGAACCCTCCCTTCCTATATATATGAAGCGCATCTTCATTCAGTTGACTGAAGCGATCACCTCCTTTGCTGGTCGCCAACTTCTGAGTCACCATCAGGCCGCCTACTACGACAGGTGTGAGCTGCCTCCTTTGCTGCTGGTGCAGGTCGCCTACGACTGGTGCAACCTGCCACTTCCTCTGCTGGACTCATCGCCTGCATCAGGGCTGTCTACTGAGTTTCTCGATCGCCTACATCAGGGGACTGTTCTGCGTTTTTGTCATTGCCTACTTCAGGACTGATCTCAGCGTTTTTCATCATCAGTTACACTTCTGCGTTTGTCTTCAGCAAACCAGCAGGCTGACTTCAGCGTTTCTACATCAGGAGTACTTCAGCGCTTACATCAAGCATATATCGGTGTTTACATCAGGCTTACTACGGCACTGTTATCTGTGTTTTTGGGACAGCAGCCCTCTCTGCTCCTTCGGAGTCTCACATAGAGCTCCTGTACTGGATTTCATCATTTATATATAGATCCCCATTGCAGGCTGTGTGATTTGCTCTGATCTCTCGTATATTCGGTCCTTTGGTCTCTTTTGCCCTCACACTCCACAAGGAGGCTCCATAGCGAGGACCGTAGAGGCTTCTGAGTTTGGGAGGTACTGGAAAAATGCCACAATGCAAGAGGTTTTCACATGCATGAACGCCCATTTTTGGGTTTTCATTCACACATGCGCCCCAAACACAAAAAACAGAATGCTATGCATAGGGAATGCAAGATGGAAAAAAATGCAATGCAGCGGGTTTTCACATAAGCCATGCCCTCATGGGGTTTTCACTGACTCATGTGCCCGATACAATGATGATAAAAATGTGAAAGGAGAGGAAGATCCCCCTCTCAATGTGCGGAGGATGATGGTGGTGGACCGATGCCGATCCGATCGCGAAGACGCTCGAGGATGGGGCAGTTGACGGACTTTGTAAGATGTCTGCATGGTTGTCCGCCGTAGGAATGTACTGGAGTCGGATGGTACCAAGCTCAACCTGCTCCCTGATAAAATGAAAATGGACGCCCACATGCTTGGTACCGTTACAAAAAATAGGATTGCCAGAAAGTGCAATCGCACTCTGACTGTCACCGAAGATGATAGAAGCGGTGTCAATGGGGACACGCATCTCCGTAAGAAGCTGACGAAGATACATAGCCTCAGTGGTGGCGTCATAGAGGGCCCGGTATTCAGCTTCAACGGAAGAACCTGCAACAACGGTATCCTGCTTTTTGCTAGACCAAGAGAAAGGGGCAGATCCAAGGGAGAACAAATAACCACCATGAGAACGTCGGGAATCGAAATCACCAGCCCAGTCGGAGTCCGTGTAACCACACAGGGTGATCCCACGACTGTAGCGAAGTCCATACAAATAGGTACCTGCTAGATAGCGAACAACCCTCATTGCTGAACTCCAATGTGGCCCCTTAGGAGAATTGAAATACTGACTTAAAATGGATGTGCAATAGGATATATCAGGACGAGAATTTGTGGGCTAGATAAGTTTCCCAACCACTTGGCGGTAGGCTCGCTCTTCATGTGGAGGTGAGTCCACTTCCTTTGATAGTTTGATGGTGGGATCCAATGGAGTAGCCATAGGGATAGCACCATCAGGAAAGTAGGAAGTAATGAGTTGGAGACAATACTTCTGTTGAGACACAAAAATACCATCAAGATGTTGGACCACCTCCATGCCAAGGAAATATGAGAGAAGACTGAGATCAGTCATCTCAAAAGTTCGTCTGAGCTATGCCATGATGCCAGCCATTTTGTCTTGATGTGACCCAGAAATAATGAGGTCATCGACATACAGCACTAGGTAGCAAACCATCCCCTGATCAGTGTGAATATAGATATTGGGTCACAATTAGATGGTTGATAACCTTGGCTGCGAAAAAATTTGTCAATGCGATGATACCACGCTCGCGGGGCTTGCTTAAGCCCATACAGAGCTTTATGCAAGCGAAAGACTTTGTCCTCAAACCCGAGGAGCGGGAAGCCCGAAGGCTGGTCAACGTAGACCTCCTCTTCGAGAATGCCATTTAAAAAGGCACTCTTAATATCCATCTAATAGACTGTCCATTTGTGGTGAGCAAGCAGATTGAGTAAAAGACGAATTGTCATCATTCGAGCAGTGGATGCAAAGGTCTCGTCGAAATCAAAGCCTTCTTTTTGGCGAAAGCCTTGCACAACAAGCCAGGCTTTGTATTTGTCCAAGGTACCATCAGCTTTAAATTTGGTGCGGAAGATCCATTTGGTTCCAATAACCTTATGACGAGGGCGATCCACAAGGGACCACGTGCCATTACAGTCAATGCTTTCGAGTTCAAGTTCCATAGCCTGTTTCTAGGATGGAAGTTTGATAGCATCTTTCCACGCTGTTGGCTCATCATGCGCCACATAGTCTGCCGAAAAGACAGAGGCGAATGAGGGACGAGAAGCAAGTCTGGTGGACCGACGAGCACCATCCAAAGGGGTATCATGGGGAAGCATGCCAAAATCACGCATGGTCCGTTGATACCAACAAGGTAAAGAGTCCCTGGGTGGAAGTTTGATAGCATCTTTCCACGATGTTGGCTCATCATGCGCCACATAGTCTGCGGAAAAGACAGGCGAATGAGGGACGAGAAGCAAGTCTGGTGGACCGACGAGCACCATCCAAAGGGGTATCATGGGGAAGCATGCCAGAATCACGCATGGTCTATTGATACCAACGAGGTAAAGGGTCCCTGGGTGGCCATTGGGAGAAGGAAGCCTTCTCAAGAGGCGAAGTTGTAGGTGACTGATGGGATTCATGTGGCACAGTCTGAGATTCTTGTTCAGTTGGTATGGGCAGCGGAAGACAAAGTATATCTCGCTCATCGAAGACGTCTCGACGAACGAAGACTTTGTTTGATCTTGGATCAAAAACTTTGTAAGCTTTTGATTCAGAAGAGTAGCCCACAAAAATGAGTAACTCACTCCTTGGCTCAAGCTTGCCCCTTGTGACATTCGGAGTGTGAGTGTATGCACGACACCCAAAGACATGGAGATGGGAAACGGTTGGCTTTTCGCCAAAAAATGCCTCAAACGGAGTCTTGTGAGGAACAGCGCCCGTGGGGCAACGGTTTAGAAGGTACACCGCAGTGTTGACCAATTCTAACCAAAAGCGTTCAGGCAGCTCAACTGCAAAAAGCATGGAGCGTGCCATATCCATCACAGTTCGGTTCTTGCGCTCGACCACTCCATTTTGTGAGGGAGAGTTAGTGGAGGTGAGTTGGCGTTGAATGCCTTGGTCTTGTAAGAACTTAGTAAATTGGTGGGAGATAAATTCACCACCATTGTCACTACGAGCAATCCCAATTGAGACGCCCATTTGATTAGTGACTAACCGAACCCATGTGGAAAAGTATTGGAAAGCGTCAGATTTATGCTTTAGGAAATATTTCCAAATGTACCTTGAATAATCATCAACAGTCAGCATGTGGTAGAGAGATCCATGCAAGGGGTTGGGAATTGGTCACTCAAGTCGAAATGAATCAACTTGAGGATTCCCGAAGCACGATGAGTAGCATGTTGTGGGAATGGGGAGCGATGTTGCTTACACATTTGACAGGGCTAGCAAACATCCTTTTCCAGTTTGAGGCTAGGTATGCTTGCAACTAATTGGTCTCGAGATAACTCGTAGAGTGTGTCATAGGGTAGATGACCATAGCGAAAGTGCCATAGTCGTTCAATGTCGAATGTGTTGGTCATGTCCACTCCCGGCTAGTTCAGGTGTGAACCCAACTTACTCACGGGCATTTTTTTCCTATGACTGGACACAAGTTTTTTCCCTGTGTGAACACACTTTTATGTCTTAGGCACTTAGCCCTAGGCTTTTTAGTACTCACTTGTACTTTCATTTCATTATTCATTGAGTACATCTTTTCCAACACTGTGCTTGAGGTTGGTTGTATGTGTGTGTGTGTGTGTGTGTGTGTGTGTGTGTGTGTGTGTGCAAGCTAGCTGCCCTCCTACCCAACATTGGTATCAGAGCAGGGTGCTGCTAGGGTTAGGGTTACCCCCATTGCCCTTGAGCTTCTCTCTCTCGCTTCAGTCTATCGCGCATACACGCCACACACTCTATATCTTTGCAAAAACAACTCGCGACCTCTCTACAGTCATGTTTTCTCTCTCCTGTTGTCGTCGCCTGCATCGCTGCCGTACGTGTTGCTGTGTGCACCGTTTTGCGGCTATATAACCTGTTGTGCACTGTCGACCTTTTATGCCCGACGACTATACCAGTGCCGCCCTGTGCGCCCGACTGTACCAGCGCTGCCCAACTAGACCAGCTTCTGCACACCGCCGCCACTCCCCTGTGCCGCCCAATCTACACCTTCTGCCCGACTATACCTGGCGAGCACTGACAGAGTACAGATCTCCGCCCACCTGCACACTACAAAATTTGGAGCATTTGAAATTTTTCGAGAATTTCAGCCCCCACAGGTTTACAGATTTACAGGTTTGTGGGATTTGGCAATTTTTGACCTAAAATTGCATATTTTGTCTGTTGAAATTTGGGGCTTTTCACCATTGAGCCTGCAACTCCAACATTGGCACACATTAGCATTGATTTCAACAGATTTGGTGCGTAATTGCACTAGAAATTTGGAGATTTTGCAAAAATTGGCACTATTTGCAGGTCTATTATAGACATTTGCAAGCATTTTGGGTGTTACAGGCACATTGGCATTGGGGCATTTCTTGGGCATTACAGCATTTGATACAGGTGACAATTGCTTTAGCAGATTTACAGGTGCAGATCCGCTTCAGACTTGGTCTAATTGACGGCCTAAAAATAGGAGCTTTTCTACATTGAGTCCATTTTTGCAACATTTGATCCATTTACCATTGATTTTACCGGGATTTGAGCACTTGCAACTCTTACAGGTGTCAAGTGATTGTGTTTTTCACGGCACATGTATACATTTGTGGTTTGTTGCAGTATATGTATGCCATTGTGGACACTTTGACAGTTTTGCATTATCGCGCAATTCACTTGCAGATTTGAGACATGCATATGTATTTCTTGTGGTGAAGGAGTTCCCTTTCAGTCCATTGATTATCCTGCTATTTATCTCCCGCATTCTTACGGTTTTGCTCGGCATTGCTTACTCGTGGTGACTTGTGACAGATTTGCTGTGTTGTCATGGCCAACAGTAATAATGACCTCTTTGGCATGCTATCTCAAGAGGACAAGCTCAATGGGGATAACTACCCTATATGGGCTTATATGATGCATGATGTATTGGTTGCCAAGAATGTATGGCTATATGTGGATGGGTCCTCTAGCACCTACTCCAGTAGAAGGTGAAGTGATTCCCGCTCACCCTCCTACAAGTCCACCTCCTCGTTCTCCTCCTACCGAGCAACAGCGTACTTGGGATGCTAGGGATGCTCAGGCCCATGCATTGATTGCTCTCTCGTGCCGCAAGCATATCATTCCGCACATTTGTTCCTGCACCACTACAAAGGGTGCTTGGGATACCTTGGCGGCATTGTATTCATGTCGCAATGAGGCTCGTGTAGCTTACCTTCGGGGCAAGTGACCGCATGCTTGAAGGTGACTCTATCGATCATACCTTACGCATGTGAAAGACCTACGAGAGCAGCTCATTAACATTGATGAGGTCTTGACAGATGGCTATCTTGTTCAGACAGTTTTGCGTAATTTGCTCGACTCTTATCAGACATTCGGCACCACTCTACGATTGTTGGCTAGCAATGCACCTAATGCGGTCACTTTTGATAACCTTGTGACTCTCTTGCTTAGTGAAGAGCAATCTCGTTCCAACATGAACAACATGATGTCTGCTGAGTCAGCAATGGCTGCTCCCTTTCGTGGGAATCGATCTGGGCCTAAATCTAGCCCATCGGATCCTCCCAAGACAGAGGACAGGCCTGAAAAGAAAAAGCGTTGTAATTATTGCAGGAAAACAAGGCACACCATAGAGGACTACAAGAAGCGTATTGAGAGTGAAAAAAAGAAGTAGCTAGCATCTTCTTCCATAGGTGCAGATCAGGCCAATTTGGCTAGACATGTATCAGCCTTGACCATTACATCTTCATCACCTGCAGAGATGTCTTCTGATGCCATTGCTTTTGATGACTATGCTTTATAGTCAGTACTTCTTGGTATGCATTGTCTGGCAGATGCATTTCAAGGGGGGATTTTACTTGCCCACATGCTGTTGGTGATGCCTCATGGTCACTTATGCTTGTTGATTCTTATGCTTGTCTATGCTAGACGCTTTCTCTTATGTGATGTCTACTGGAGATGCCTTTTATGATGTTTTCCCTTGCAGCGGGATTGTTTTTACAGTGTTGACATTGTCACTTTCTCACATGTGATGTTTATTGGGAGTGCCTTCTACACACTTGGCCAATGTTGGCTTGCCCTCATGGTTTTGACATGTCACATGTATATTATT
The DNA here is from genome assembly GCF_041138505.1 of Cibotium barometz. Classification (NCBI taxonomy): domain Eukaryota; kingdom Viridiplantae; phylum Streptophyta; class Polypodiopsida; order Cyatheales; family Cibotiaceae; genus Cibotium; species Cibotium barometz. Next base: position 40,624,802 of record NC_141068.1, read on the forward strand.
CATTATGGGATTATGCATCTTTACGCTTGCCATACATGCCACTGATCATGGCATCGCTAGTTTACCCATCCTCTCATAGCATTGGCTGATGCCTGCCCCGTGCCCCCACTTTTTCTCCCGATTTTCGGCTTTTCCCATTGCTGAATTTTTACTTTTATCAGCCCTACCATCACTGATTTTTCCTCATCGGATGCTCCATTGATGAGTTTCTATCTTGCAGCTTCTATTGCATGTCTCACAAGTATGACTTCTGGATCCTGTTGCCTTTACACATGCATATATCTGCTACCTCTTCTTATGCTTATCACTAGTGCAATTACCGAGCTATGCTTTGCTCTCTTGTTGTCATTGATGTGGATTACATGCAGTTCAGCTTGGCATTTGGATGCTTGCCTTCAGGGGGGTATTATGTGGTGCCTCTTGATTTGATGCAATTGATGTCCACATGATTTTTGACATGTGATGCGTTTATGTACTACTGTGCTCTAGCATTAGCACTATGACATTGGGGATTCTCCTTTTCCCTGTCATATAGTGCTTGCTTTTCCCATTGGCACTGCAGTTCATCTTTGCCATCATGATCTCTCTTGATCACTCTTACTGTGGAGCATAGTGCAAGGCAACATTCACAGCTTTATCACCATGCTACCCGTTCACACCATTCACTTGAGGGGGGTTTGTTGGTCATGTCCACTCCCGACTAGTTCAGGTGTGAACCCAGCTTACTCACGGGCATTTTTTCCCTGTGATACTGGACACAGGTTTTTTCCCGTGTGAACACACTTTTGTGTGTTGGGCACTTAGACCTAGGCTTTTTAGTACTCTCTTGTACTTTCATTTCATTGAGTACAACTTTTCCAGCACTCTCACGTTTCTCTGTGCTTGAGGTTGTGTTTCTGTGTGTGTGTGTGTGCAGGCTAGCTAGCTGCCCTCCTACCCAACAAGATGGAGCTCGGGCCACATAGGCACGAACCCGATGAAACTCTGAACCATCAAAAGAAGGCTCACTTAAAAAAGTAGACATCTGGTACAAACCATCCTTCTGAGCTTGACCTCTAGCAACAACAAGACCAGTAGTCTCATCAATTACCTCAACAACTCGTTTGTTAAAGTAAACTCCACGATCAAGTTGGGTTAGCTAGGATACAGAAAGTTATCAAAATATGCAGCGGAGATGAAGACAAAATCTGAGAACACAAGAGCAAGTGCACTGCAGAAAAATACAGCAATAGAGAAGGAGAGAGAGAGGTGTGTAACTCTGCTAAATATACACAAGAAAATCCCGAATACTGAATACTACAAGTGGGGGAGCAAGGGGCCATTTTATATGGCCCCTGTGATCCAGTCGGCCAGCAATAAGGACAGCCGACAGCAGCAAAAACAACACCCGACCTAATGAACTCCAGTCGGCCAGCTTCAGTGAGTCGGCCCTCACACGTGTGAAGTGGGCCAGCAGCAGAGAGAAGCACGGAGCAGCAAAACCAGTCGGCCATCACCTAGATCACTCCAAGAACCACAGGACAGCCTCCCACACCTGGTAAAATAAGAAAAAAATAGGGAAAAAATATGGAGAGTGGGGAAAAATGAGAAAACACCTAAATCGGGCAGGCACACCGACAACAGAGGCCCTGGAGTAAATATACAGACAGGAGATGATTGCTAACACCCCCTCTCAGCTCTTGGATGTGGAACCAACCCCAGTGAGCTGGAGTGCCGTCGGAGCAAAGCCTAAGATAGAGACTTCATGAAGAGGTCCACCACACTGTCCTCCTTGCCTTGAGTTTCTCGCGGTTTGAGTTGGACATCTTCTCAAAGACTTCTCCGATGAAGCCTTCCCTTTGCCCTTGTTGTTACGGCCTTTCGACCATTGGCCAGTTAAGGCCTCCGAAGCTCCGCCATGTGGAAGGTTCGTGAATCTCTCCTCCTAGTCCAACACCATGGGCACAAGCTCCTCCCATGTGATGGTGCTAAGCCTACCACTGGGAATCAAAGAAGAGTAGAATGTTGAGTACTGAGAGGACAAATGCGACAGCAACGTGATGGCCATATCCTCCGATGATATCTCTTTCCCAGCCTGGAGAACTTCCTGCTGAAGAGCCTGCAGCTTATTGATGTGCTCCCGCATCGTCGACGACTTTGCAGGATTCGTCACCCGCATCTGTACTTCCAAGGAGATCCTCTTCATGGGCAATACCCTGTCATAGAGAGAAGCCAAATGCTGCCATATACCTCTGGCCAACGTCATATGCTTGATATGATTAATTACCTGCAGTGTGCAATTGAGAAAAACGAAGGAACGGACCCTCGCATAGACACGATTCCACAACTGTGCCTGTGCCTCGCGTTTCTTTCGAATCAAGGGTAACTCCCCTTCCTCTAACTCCAGCCGTGGAACCCCAACAACAATGAAATCAGCAAGGTCGTAAGACTCCAAAACAGATTCCATCATTACCTTCCATATGCCGTAGTTGTTCCCGTCCATGTCAACTACCCAAGTGACCGGATGACCACAAGGAAGAGTTGGATGGGCCTCAACAATGGGCACAGAAGCATTGTCAAGTAACTGACAGATCTGAATGAAGGCAGAGGCTTTCCCCTGCAGATGGCCTCGTCTAGGCCTTTGTTTCTTCTTCCTCCTAGAGGAGTGGCCAGAGTCAACCTTAAATGTGATCTAAGCGATATTGGCCGAGGGGCCGGGATGAGGTGTAAGGGAAGACCAGTCAGACATCTCTTCCAAGGTGGTGAAAGAAACTGACTGGGAGGGTGGGACTTGAGCAACCTGACCAGTGGATCGCCACTGAGAGGATCACGACCAAGTCGAACTATTGCCTTGTTGTTGGGTCCTTGGCGGGGAGCTCTGCAGAGTAGGTGCTGGAATATTAGCCCCTCTTGATCTCCAATTTGGGGCATTGCTACCACCTTGGTTGTTTTGGCGGCTGGAGGTAGTGGTGTTGGAGGTGTTGCCTCTATTTTCCTTGGCTCTAAAAACACACTCATCATCAAAATGTCCAAGCATTTGGTAATAAGTGCAAAATCTATTCTTTTTGGGAATATTTTGTCATTGGGAAATGGGTGTTGAGGCAGGGTTTTTGGAATCAGTATTGTTGCCGAGAGGTTTGCCTTGATTACCTGAGTTGTTGTTCCCCTTCCCTTGTTGTCCTTTTTGATTAGAGGTGGTATTGGACACAAAGGCCCCCTCCTGAGTGGAGGAGGAAGAGGATGACTTCTTGGTATGAAATTGGTCATGCAACCTAGCGAAACGCAAAAGTTGGCACTCACTCATATAGGTTAGGTATAGGTTTAGGTATAGGTTAAACTAATGGTCTGTGTGACGAAAGTAAAGAAACTAGGCGGCAACTCGTTTAGTAAAGTGATAACCTGGTCTTCCTGTAACTTGGCAAAACCAGTGGTGGCATACTCGGCGTTAAGGCGCCGATATTCAGCAACTTTGACGGTCAAGTCATCCCCTTCTTTGATAGAGAAAATTTGAATTTGATGCTCGAGATCGATGCAATGCGTGCGATCATGTGCGGCATCTCTCTCTGCAAGGCGTGCCCATTTGTCAGAGACAGGGGGAAACTGCTGGAGTTGAGAATGAAACTCCGACAGAAGGCCTTACATGAGCTCCACTATAGCAATGGCATTTCTAGCTTCCCAATGGATGATAACTTCAAGAGGTGCTAGGGAAGGGTGGGGTTTTGGTTCAAATCCCTTTACTAGGTTCTAGGAACCTTGCGAAGTAAAAACCTGTTCCATAAGATTAGCCCAGGTGGTATAATTAGACCCATTAAAACGAGTCTTTTTTGTAAAAGCATTTCTGGACATGGAAACATGAAAGGAAGATGGTGGGGGAGTCTAGGATGGCCGGTGCCCATATCCAGAGTGTAAGGTTTGCGGAGGAAAACCAAAAAATCCACCAAGACCAAGCATACGTGTATCCTTGAGAGGGCACATAATTAGGAAAAATATTACTGCCAGGGATGGGTTGGTAAACCACCTGATACCCCGGAATGTTGGGTGGCACCGCAGTGCCAGAGGGCATAGTGCTGAGAGATACCTGGGATGGGTAGAACCCATACGCAGGACCCAAAGGAGGTGCACGCGGTGATGACTGCATGCCAACACTAGTAGAAAAAGCCATGGGTTGGGTGGGAGGGTTTTGTGCTTGAAGTTGGGCAGTATTCCATAACACATTAGGAGCAAGGAAAGAAAGTGAACCAGAGGAGAAAACAGTGTTACCTCCTTGAACACCAGAAGTCTGAGAGTGAATTGTACTCCTAGACCCTCCTCTGTTTGGGTTCACAAAATGCCAGGGATCGAGGGTAGTTCGTGGTACCGTTTGTTGAACCTGTGCTACAGAAGAAGATACCCTGGTAGAGTTAGGAACATACATACTAAAAGGCATATACAAACCTGACGTGGTCACTGGCAGGGTTGATGATGATGGTTCTCCGAACGACCGAGGAGATACGTGTCCTTCCTGAGAAAAAGTCCCATACCGAAGTCCAGTTTGTCGACTAGAATGAGAAGCAAGGCTCTCCAAATGAGGCTGAATACCTGGGTCCAATACAGGCACACTGGCTATGGGCATGTATCCTCCTCTGGAAGTAATGGCTAATAAGCTCGGAGAAGAAAAACCATATGCCAAGGGTGTAGAGGGTGAGTAGGTAAAAATAGGCTGGTCGTCTCCCAATGAAAGACCTCAAATAGGGCTCTCCAGTGAATGAGGAGTCCCATCCTCCGTGTGATCTAAATCTGAATAAGGCGAATCAATATCTGGTAAGAAAGGCTGATCCTCCGGAATCGTGGGTAGACGGTCCATGTTGTGTGCTCTCAAGGTCTTCAATCCTTTTGCTCACGATAGCTCTCATACCACGTGAGGGCAAAAGAGACCAAAGGACTGAATATATGAGAGATCAGAGCAAATCACACATCATGCAATGGGGATGTATATATAAATGATGAAATCCAGTACAGGAGCTCTATGTGAGACTTCAAAGGAGCAGAGAGGGCTGCTGTCCCAAAAACGCAGATAACAGTGCCATAGTAAGCTTGATGTAAACGCCGATATATGCCTGATGCAGGGCTGATGTAAGCGCTGAAGTACTCCCGATGTAGAAACACTGAAGTCAGCCTAACGGTTTGCTGAAGACAAATGCAGAAGTGTAACTGATGGTGAAAAACGCTGAGATCAGTCCTGAAGTAGGCAATGACAAAAAACGCAGAACAGTCCCCTGATGTAGGCGATGGAGAAACTCAGTAGACAGCCCTGATGTAGGCGATGAGTCCAGCAGAGGAACTGGCAGGTTGCACCAGTCGTAGGCAACCTGCACCAGCAGCAGAGGAGGCAGCTCACACCTGTCGTAGGCAGCTTGATGGTGACTCAGAAGTTGGCGACCAGCAGAGGAGGTGCTCGCTTCAGTCAACCGAATGAAGATGTGCTTCATATACATAGGAAGGGAGGGTGCTGGTCGGCCACAGCAAATAAAGGTAAAGTAAAAAGGACCAAAATAAACCTTTTTGGGTTGGGTAAAATACCCTTTTGGGTATATTTTTACACATGGAGCATACTCTAGATAATACACCCTACGATACATCGAAGAAAACACTCGTGTAGTGATATCTCTGAAGAAATCACGTCTATTGCTGAAGAAAGGGAAGACTCTTTGGCCTCTCCTCATGCCTGTGAAGAATCCTCCGAATGTTGCCTGTTGTTCGGAGTGGGAAAACACTCTCCCACTAGAATTGGGCTTACCCTTTGCAACCTCAACGAGGCCTGAGCGAGCACAATCCTTGCCCTTCAACTTTCAGTCTTGCCGAGTCCCAGACTTGCAACTCCCCTACATCATGACCACCTTGTCGAGACGGGTTTACAAGGCCTCCATACTAGAAAGCACTTTCATAAGGGCCTTTGAATCTATGATGAAGAGCCAGAACCAGTGATCAATAAGAGATGGCAAGGGTTGCAACCCTTCACATTGAGGAAAGGTGGGGGGATAAGGAGGGGCACCAATACACCAAAAAGAACCCAAATCCCAAACCCGACCTTGTGCACTCTTGAATATAGGGGGCTCTACCTTATCCAAGTAATCAACGCACACCAGTGCCAGAAGAGAAAAATTTGCAGGTTCACTAGGCTCTGTTACCAACTGTGGAACACGTGTGCCTATGTGCTAGAGTTTTGAGAGAGAGAAAATTGTGCAGCAGAATCAACACAAGCAGCACACACAAGAGTCCTACACTACAGAAAATTGTGCAGCAGACTCAACACATACAACACACACAAGAGTCCTACACTATTGTATGTATTAGGTAAAAGGAAAAAGTGTTACAATGGTAGTTCCAGTACAAAAAAGGACTGAGAATGAAGACATCAGTTCTCAGCCAACACATTGCCGAAGATCTCCTCAACCAGCCTCCTGTACTGCACAGAGACGCTCTGTAGGCTCTGATCATTAAAAGGAATAAAGATAATTATACGTATATATACACACCACCGTGCTGATCAGCCACCTTCTATTGAAGTTGGCCAGTTTAATTGCTCACAAGTAATAAAGGCTTTACGTTTTCACACGTGTGGCTACCCACCAACCCCAATACTTGTTAGCAGTCATCTCCTGTCTATACCATATTACACTATAGGGAGTGAGGGCCAGTGTTGCGGGTGTGCCCGCCAGGTGTGAGTGTCTCTCCATTTTTCCCCATTGTCCATTTTATTCCTTACGTGGGGGGTTCTTTTATTTTTCCCTGGTCGGCTGTAGTAGATTGCTGCCAGGAGGGCCCGACTGTTGCTGGCCGACCAGGCCTGGTCATGGCCAACCAGGTGATGCTGGTCGTGGGCCAGCCAACTAGGCATTTTGCTGGCCGACTGGGCCAGGCCTAGTCGTGGGCTTCCACAAGGGCTGTCGGCCCAGTTCCCACTGGCCGACTGGCTGCCCTTCTTGTATAGATACCACACTTGCCCCCCACACCAGTTTGTATTGGATATTGTGTATATAGCAGAGTTTATACAGCGCTTCTCTCTCCAGCACTTCTGCATTTCTTTTCTCTCAGTTGTTTGTCTCATTTCTGCTGCTCATTCCGACGTGGTATCAGAGCCCCAGGTGGCTTGAAGCTTTGGAGACGGTGAGAGCATTCGGGACCGCTACATTTGGTGCTAATTGAAGTGTTTTCAGGCCGTATGGGACGTGGAGAAGTAGGTAGAAGGCGGGCGTCATTGCTGGAGAGCCACCTTGCAAGGAAGTGCAGCCTCTTCTTCATTTTTTTTCCTCCTTCACAAGACCTTGTGAACCCCCGAGACGGCAGATTTGCTCGAGATGGCAGAGAGACATGTGAAGATCCCCACCCTCCCGACATTCCCGGTGGACCGACAGTTGGACGGGAACAACTATGGCATCTGGAAGGTAATGCTGGAGTCTGTTTTGGAGCCTTATGATTTGGCCGAGTTCATCATAGTTGGAGTTCCATGGCCAGAGTTGGAGGAGGAACTTTCACTATCCACTAAGAAAGAGCGGGAGACCCAGGCACAGTTGTGGGATCGTGTCAATGCCCGTGTGCATTCTTTCATCTTCCTCAATTGCACACCCCAAGTGATTAATCATATCAAACACATGACGCTGGCTCGAGGGTTCTTACAAGACCTTCAGAGGCAAACAGGTCACATCTTTGTTGGTGACAAATCCACTATCCCAATTCACAATGAGGGCAAGTGTCACCATTTGGCCACCCGAATGGTTCACTCTTGCTTTCACACTATGTACATATTGGATTGGTGTCCATGGCTTATGGAATGTGCCTATGCATGTGATTGACACGTGTCATGCTGTATAGTTGGATATGATATTCCGCTGGGACTTGATGTTATCATGCCCAGAATATCTGGAGGACTTGGCTTTCCGCTAGGACTTGTGCCTTTGTGTACATGCCCGGGAACGCCTGGAGGATTGGCTTTCCACTGGGTCTGGTATCGCATATACTTGCCTGGAAACGCCTGGTCAAATATGGTTTCATGAACGGAAATTGCTCATGCCAATGCTGCATTGCATAGCATCTTTATGTGCTTGCCTGCAAATGAAATTGCATGCTGTTTTCATGCCTGCATGACCTATGTGTAGTTCCGGGCTAGGGGACGCCCGCCCGTGAACCATGCGTGTGAAACTGTCTGCTGACATGGTTGTGTGGCATGTGAACAGGTGGTAAGTATTACCCAATCTAGGCTCAAATAGCCCTTAGGACTTAGCCAATATTTATAAGTGAGTGCGTTCCCACTTCATTAATGTTTGGGCGCCCAAAAGTCACTTATAAGTTATGACCACTTCCAAGTTCACACTCACTGAAGTCCCGAGGCGGACAAGACTCAATGTCCAGGACCTGATCTTCCTTTTTACTCATAAATGGGCATCTCCCCATATCCTCTCACCTAATTGGACCCCAATTCACTTACTTATTAATGTCCTCTCACCTGATTGGACCCCAATTCACTTACTTATTAAGAGAAAATTCGTGTTTTCTCTTCATGAGGATTTTTGGAGGCTGAAAACTCTGTTTTTCTACCATTTCTCTCCATTTCCAAGCTCTCCATAGCCATACCCAACTTGCTAGGGTGTAGGGTGTTTTCCAAGCTTCCAAGAGTGTTTCCAAGTGCTAATCACTCTCCTACTCACTCCCAATGACTAAAATTCAGCAAAACAGCTCTCATTTTTGCTGTAATTTCTGGTCTTTTTGCTGAAAACCCTAATTTTAGCCTTCCTTTCTCAAGTTGAACCATAGGGGAAGCTTTCCCAAGGTTCCCTTCATCCTCTTGAAGACTTTTGTCGCGAAGGATTGCGGCAAATCGAAGATATCCACACTTCTAAAGCTTCCAACGCGAAGGCTTCCGCTTGCAACAACTTCTATGAAGACTGGTAGGCTAATTGGACAATGTGTTGTCATTACTTATTCAGTAGAAGGGCAGGACTCCTTGTTTAGCCGCCCTGTGTAGTATTTCTCTTGTCCTATGTGCTCTTGAAGATGTTGCTACCTTGCTTGGTAGAACATAGAGCCAATGGTAGAGAATATGGGCACTGAAGTCGGGCCGGGCATCAAGGCAGCTCCTTGGTGATCTACATCGACATACCATTGTTTTCTAAAATGCTGAATTTCATATGCATTGGCATGGAGGATTTGGCAATGGATGCCCGTGAAGCTATGTATTGAATTTCTCCAATAGTAATACAATTTACTCAAGGGAGAGGTCGGCCGTTCCGGCTCATTGTGTGTCTCTTGTCAATTCAGCAATTTACTTCTTGTATATGAGCAAGTGTCCTTCAAATCTTAGTGTATTTAAGTGTATTGATTGAGCATTGTGTTCAACCAAGTTACATTGGTATCAGAGCATACGGTTCTCTTTCACTTCTATCGTGAGAGACGATCACCGTGAACACTAGCTATCTCTACACTTAGAACATTATGGACAGCCATACAATGAATGTTGGAGATGCTAATACAAGAGGCGAGGACAATGAAATGCATGCCTCCAATGCTTTACAGGATGAGCAAACTCATGTGGTGCACAATAGGGAACATGAATATGTGGGACAGTCGTCCCGTGGCAAAGAGAAGATGCAAGAAGAAGAGTCCATAGTCTTGAGGGCTGAACTTACTCGTATGCAGGCTCTTCTCCATGCACAACAAGAAGAATTGAATCTCTATCGCCGTGAGGATCCATTGGTACATGATCGTTTGAAGGCCAAGAAAGCTGAATCTTATATGGATCATGCAATGGCAATGATTGCTCAAGAGTTGCACATGCAACCGAGGGATGCAGCACGTGCATACTTGGCTCGTACCGAGGATGCCTATGCAGAAAAGGCAACCATCCCACATGTCTTGGAATCCCGACAAGTGCTCGAACAAGAACTTATGTCTAAGAGGATGAATCTCCATGCGATGGGAGAGGAACAATCAGTGACTTCACGCCATGCAGGAATACCTCATGTAGCCCGTGAAGGATACAATGTTTATGGCAGTGGTCAAAATGTATGTCAAATGCCATTGCCGGCTGAAAATGTACATGCACAACACATGCAACATGGGCTGCAATTTTCTGTTGGTGCAAGTATTCCGCGTATCTCTCATGCCACTCATGCCTTCGAGTGTGCTCGTGAGGGAGAAGCTATGGCTGAAAATGTATCAATGCATGTTGAGGGGCCAGCCATGCCTCATGCTTACAGGGCACATGTATCTATGCCTTATGCATCACCTTTTGGTCCAAAAACGATGCCAGTTACAGGGGCTGTCCCAATGGACAAACATGGGGAAAAACATGTTGAGATGCACACACATGCATCAAAGTCTCGTGACTTCAAAGCCGGAGACAAATCTGTGAAGTTTGACACATATCATGGGGAATATGATGCATCAAAGGCACTTGCTTTTATTGCCCAGTTTGATATTGCTTTCAGTGATGAGGATTTCACTCACAAATCCATGATCCGGCATGTAAGCATGTTCATGAAAGGCACTGCTGCCCATTGGTGGCTCACGGAGAAGCTCTCACCGAATCCTATTAGATCATGGGAAGAGTTCAAGGAGAGGTTCTATGCTCAATTCTTGCCTCCCAATGCATTGAATGAGATAACAATGAAGTGGGATTGGGTAAAGCAAAATTAGGCCTGGTCAAATATGGTTTCATGAACGGAAATTGCTCAAGCCAATGCTGCATTGCATAGCATCTTTATGTGCTTGCCTGCAAATGAAATTGCATGCTGTTTTCATGCCTGCATGACCTATGTGTAGTTCCGGGCTAGGCGACGCCCGCCCGTGAACCGTGCGTGTGAAACTGTCTGCTAACATGGTTGTGTGGCATGTGAACAGGTGGTAAGTATTACCCAATCTAGGCTCAAATAGCCCTTAGGACTTAGCCAATATTTATAAGTGAGTGCATTCCCACTTCATTAAAGTTTGGGCGCCCAAAAGTCACTTATAAATTATGACCACTTCCAAGTTCACACTCACTGAAGTCCCAAGGCGGACAAGACTCAATGTCCACGACCTGATCTTCCTTTTTACTCATAAATGGGCATCTCCCTATGTCCTCTCACCTGATTGGACCCCAATTCACTTACTTATTAAGAGAAAATTCGTGTTTTCTCTTCATGAGGATTTTTGGAGGCTGAAAACTCTGTTTTTCCACCATTTCTCTCCATTTCCAAGCTCTCCATAGCCATACCCAACTTGCTAGGGTGTTTTCCAAGCTTCCAAGAGTGTTTCCAAGTGCTAATCACTCTCCTACTCACTCCCAATGACTGAAATTCAGCGAAACAGCTCTCATTTTTGCTGTAATTTCTGGTCTTTTTGCTGCAAACCCTAATTTCAGCCTTCCTTTCTCAAGTTAAACCATAGGGGAAGCTTTCCCAAGGTTCCCTTCATCCTCTTGAAGACTTTTGTCGCGAAGAATTGCGGCAAATCGAAGATATCCACACTTCTAAAGCTTCCAACGCGAAGGCTTCCGCTTGCAACAACTTCTATGAAGACTGGTAAGCTAATTGGACAATGTGTTGTCATTACTTATTCAGTAAAAGGGCAGGACTCCTTGTTTAGCCGCCCTGTGTAGTATTTCTCTTGTCCTATGTGCTCTTGAAGATGTTGCTACCTTGCTTGGTAGAACATAGAGCCAATGGTAGAGAATATGGGCACTGAAGTCGGGCCGGGTATCAAGGCAGCTCCTTGGTGATCTACATCGACATACCATTGTTTTCTAAAATGCTGAATTTCATATGCATTGGCATGGAGGATTTGGCAATGGATGCCCGTGAAGCTATGTATTGAATTTCTCCAATAGTAATACAATTTACTCAAGGGAGGGGTCGGCCGTTCCGGCTCATTGTGTATCTCTTGTCAATTCAGCAATTTACTTCTTGTATATGAGCAAGTGTCCTTCAAATCTTAGTGTATTTAAGTGTGTTGATTTAGCATTGTGTTCAACCAAGTTACAGCAAGTTGGAGATCGTCCCCGATGGCAGAGAGGAGAAGCATTCCTCCCCAATTCTTTATGTTCCATCTCTTGGTTTTCATCTGTTGTCAATGCATGAGGTTTGCAAGACTGGCATGCGGGTTGTGGACAGGAAGCCAGGTCCTCTATACTCCACCAAGAGCAACTCCTCCCACTACCCCCTCCGTCCGCTCCGACTGCCGTCACCCCGTTGCCCTCCGACCGCCGTCACCGCCAGTGGCCTCCGACATCTCCAACACAAGCCAAGTCCCCACACTCCACCAAGAGCCTAGGAAGGGCGAGATCCTCTTTGAGCACCATCTCCCTTTTCCCGACGGAAGATCTTCCCTCTACACAACATGATGAGGGTTGGGACCTGGAGGAGGAGGACACCCAAGGAGGAGTTAAGGGGAGCACTCTCTCAGCCGTGTAGGACATTCTCTCTCGTATACCACATTCTCTCGGAGAGGACATTCTCGCTAGTGGCACATTCATACTCTCTTGTAGCACATTCTCTTGGTGTATGACATACTCTCTGTTGGAGCATAGTCTCTCTTTTATCATTCTTTATGGCATTTTGGTATAGTGTTACACTCTTGTGGTGTTTTGTCTCTCTGTGTGTGTGGGTGAGATGAGTGAGTGGTCAGTGGTGCGTGTGGTGTGAATGAGAGGCCTGTAGGGATACTACGGTGCTAGGTAGTGGTCGGAGAGTACGGTAGACAGTGTAGAGCATAGGTCTTGCATGTCTAGCCAGCGAGGTCGACTCATCCTTGGCGGGTATACCTCCCTAAGAGGATCCACGCTCCCTTTCCCCCAACCCTAGTGTTGGTGTCGGTAGTCCACGAGTTACCTATGGACAAGAAGCCAAGTCCTATATGCTCCATCAAGAGAAACTCCTCTCACTATCCCCTCCGTCCGCTCCGACCGCCGTCACCCCGATGCCCTCCGACCGCCGTCACCGCCGATGCTCTCCGACCACTGTCACCACCGGTGCCCTCCGACCGCTCCGACCGCCATCACCGCCAATGCCCTCCAACATCTCCAACACAAGCCAAGTCCTCCACACTCCACCAAGAGCCTCCCAAGCCACGGCAAGATCCTCTTTGAGCACTATCTCCTCCCTACGAAAGATCTTCCCTCTACACAACATGATGAGGGTTGGGACCTCAAGGAGGAGGACACCCAAAGAGGAGTTAAGGGTAGCACTTACTCCACCATGTAGGCATTCTCTCTCATGTACCCCCTTTTTTTTATGACATTCTGGCTGGTGGCACATTCACTGGTGTATCACACACTTGTAGCACATTATCTTGGTGTATGACATTCTCTCTGTTGGAGCAAAGTCTCTCTTGTATCATTCTTTTTGGCATTTTGGTATACAGTGTTACGCTCTTGTGGTGTTTGTCTCTCTCTCTCTCTCTGTGAGTGAGGTGAGTGAGAGGTCACTGGTGGGTGTGGTGTGAGTGAGGCCTGTAGGGTACTGCGGTGCTAGGTGGTGGTCGGAGAGCACAGTAGACAGTGTAGAGCATAGGTCTTGCAAGTCTAGAAAATGAGGTCTACTCATCCTTGGCGGGTATACTTTCCTAAGAGGATCCACGCTCCCTTTTTCCCAACCCTAGTGTTTGAGTCGGTAGTCCGCGAGTTCCGAAGCGAGGACCGGCGAAGTCATTCGCACGGGTGGATTTTGATGAGCATTCAATTGCTATCCGGAACAAAGCAACAGGCCAAGTTGTTTGGGAAGGCGGAGTGGAGAATGGGATTTACAAACTCTCAGCACTCTCTTCCCTTACAAGTACTCAACTCAGTGATTTGTCACATGTTCGTTTTGGCCACTTGAATGTGGGCGCACTACGGCGAGCTTTCTAGGACCAGACAGTGGATGGCTTGCCAGATGTTGGCAACAGGCAAAGACATTCCAGTTCTTGCATTCGTCGGAAGTAACATAGGGAGTCTTTTCCGAAGCAAGGTACCAGGCGGGCTTCGAAACACTTGTGTGGGCCTATGCAGACCCCATCCTTGGAGGAGCCTTGGATTTCATGCTAATTGTGGATGATTGTAGCAGGTGCACATGGGTGTATTTTCTGCCACATAAGGACAAAGCCTTTGCTTGGTTCAAGGACTGGTATGCTTTGGTGGAAAAGAAGTTTGGATTGCAAGTGAACATTGTTTGGGCTGACAAAGGAGGGGAGTTCTCTTCTAATGCTTTTGTGCGGTTTTGTGCGAAGCATGGCATCAAGCGGGAGCTGGCCAATACAGGGTCCCCTTCAGAGAATGGAGTAGTTGAGCGAAAGAACCGGACTGTGGTGGAGATGGTGAGGACAATGTTGAAGCATCAAGACCTTCCTCGTCCACTTTGCGGAAAGGCTGTGGCTATGGCTGTCCATATCCTCAACCAATCTCCGACGACTGCAGTGCCTAAAATGACTCCGTTTGAGGCTTATTTTGGCAGGAAACCAGACGTCTCCCATTTCCGTGTTTTTGGGAGTGATGCCTATGTTCACATTCCAAAGAAGCAAAGGGAGAAGCTTGACTCAAAGTCACAGAAACTTGTTTTTGTGGGATATAACTTTCTTTCCAAAGGTTACAGGTTATATGACTCGGAGCGGAATGAGATTGTTGTCAGCAAAGATGTTGTCTTTGATGACCATGTAACTATTTGGTCCTCCTAGCTCTATTTCACATGATGAAACCGATGCCCAAACACCAAACACGTGGAAGAAGACATGGGGACAGGGTCCATAAGGTTTGATTAAGAAAAAGCACCATTCTTGGTCAAAAAGCAACAAAAAAAGTCAAACAGGGTTGACTGCAAGCCAAGGGCACCATTGAAAAGAGGAGACTCAGTCGGACCAAAAAGCTAAAAGACGCTTTCTCAAAAAGCAACTCTAAGGCCAAAAAGCAAGGCCTTAAAGCCAAAAAAGCAAAGCACCAAAAGTTGAGTAATATTTTATTAATAAAAGTAAAAAGAGCAAAATCAAAGGCAAAAAGAGAAAAGCAAAGCACAAAAAGGCAAAGCAAAAGCATGAAGGCTTTTTGGCAAAAAGCAGGGTCTCTTACAAGTATAAAGAGGATTGGACTTCTCTTGTAGTACCATGAACAAGATCATTGAAGATTGAAGGAGATCGTGGAGTGTATGTGTGGGCATCATTATGATCATGGAAAGCTTCTTCTTCGCCATCAACACCTTCTCCAACTTGCTTTTCAGACGTACAGTTAGCCCTAGACTTGTATGGGCATGTGCATGGGCGACATGGACGCATGTATGAAGCTGTCAGGACATGTACGGGCAAAAATTTCAAAAACACTAAAACTGCTCCAAAAACCCTAAAAACTACTTTTTGGATGTTTTTATTCCCCAAAAACCATTAAAACGGGTTTTCTATCAGTTTTCTTGCCAGAAAGAGCTTTTCCATGGTTTTGTTCATCGACAAGGTTGTACGAGTTGTCGAGATTACTCATGGAAGCTTGGACTACTTGAACTTGTGCATAGAGCTTGGACATGCAAAACTTGGACATAGAGCTTGGACATGGAACATGAAGCTTGGACATAAACATGGAACTTGGACAGATAGCTTGGGCATGAAGCTTGGACATAAACATGGAACTTGGACATATAGCTTGGACATGAAGCTTGGACATGAACATGGAACTTGGTTATGGAACTTGGGCTTGGATTTGGATCTGGACTTGGACATGAACATGGAACTTGGTTATGGAACTTGGGCTTGGATTTGGATCTGGACTTGGACTTGGACTTGGATTCATTGAATTTGGATTGGGATATTACATTTGGTACTAGCCCGGTGCGAGGTACTTGTGGGTCATCCCTGTGGTGTGCTCAGCATCAAAGATCTCATGCCTCGACCTCGACTTGGATATCCTACATCGGCATATTTGTTTGTTTTGTATTCATTGATTGTATTGATCCTAGCTAGCGTGCCCATGGATTGTTCCTGAATAAATTCCTAAAAGGGGGCAGGACCTATTCCCCACTCAATGTGGTGTACTGTGCAAGATCCCTATTCCCCCCTCTCCATATCTCTATCTCTTGGACACAGGTTAAGTCTGTCACAGCACGCCCCGCTGGGCTTACAAAGCATGTTCTAGCTTCCACTGCTATAAGGAGCCACCGCTTCTTGGAGAGCCAGATGTATATGAGGATGAGTCCTGGGGTATCGTTCCAGCTAACCAACCTCAGTCAGTCGTTGAGGTTATTCAAGAGTGGTGTGTGACCGAGTATCCCTCCGAGTGGACCACGGAGGATGGACCTCGAAGATCGCATAGAGTTCGTGACAAATGTCAGCCAAAGGAGCATTTGCAGGTAAATTATGCCTTGATGTCTTGTATCATTCGGGACAAGGAGCGTACTTCAGTTAAAGAAGCTCTTTCCCAAGAGACTTGCAGGGAAGCCATGCAGGTGAAACTAGAGGCCATAGAGAAGAACGGGACTTGGGAGTTGGTTCCAAGCCATCAAAACGGTCAGTCATTGGTGTCAAGTAGGTCTACAAGACCAAGCATACGTCCAATGGGTCCGTGGACAAGCACAAGGCCAGACTTGTGGCTAAGGGCTATGCTCAACGGCCTAACATCGACTATGAGGACACTTGTGCACCAACAGCTAGGATGACCACAATCCGGACAGTTCTTGCCCTTGCCTCTTCTCAACAATGGCCGGTGTATCAGATGGATGTGAAATCTGCGTTCCTGAATGGTGACTTGCAAGAGGTGTATGTTGAGCAACCTCCACGCTTTGAGGTTCCGGGATCAGAAGGTATGGTTTAAAGGTTGCGGAAGGCCTTGTATGGTCTAAAACAGGCTCCCAAGGCTTAGAACCAGAAGATTGATTCTTTCTTTCTGAGAAAGAGTTTCCAGAGATTAGTTGCAGATCCGAACTCGTAGGGGTTCTTTGTTTCCCAGCAACAGTATGTTCATGCGTTGCTGGAGGCCTTTGGGATGGAGAACTACAAGCCTATTTCATCTCCGATGGACCCGAATACCAAACTTACCATACATGATCCTTGTGACCAGGTTGTTGCCTCCTTGTATCGGAAGCTTATTGGTTCATCGATTTGGTTGCTGAACACCAGATTGGACTTGAGTTTTCCAATGGGGTTGTTGAGCTCATTTATGCTACAGACACCTTTAATAAAGACTCATTGGGACGCAAGATTGCGGATGTTGCGGTATCTGTAGGGTACGAAGGATCTTGGACTCTTTTATAACACTAGAGGGGGAACGAAGGACCAAGTCATTCTCCGAGGTTGGAGTGACTCTGATTGGGGAGGAGATCCACACACGAGGAGATCTACTTCAAGATACAGCTTTACCCTTGGCTCAGGAGCGATTTCTTGGAGCAGCAAGAGGCAGCCAACTATTGCCTTGTCTTCCATTGAGGCAGAGTATCCGGCTACATGTGGTGCTGCTTGCAAGGTGGTGTGGGTTACTTGGCGAGATTGGGTTTCCGCAAAAGGAACCCATGGTCATCCGGTTCGACAACCAAACCCATTGCTCGGAACCCGGGCTTCCATGCTCGGACCAAGCACATAGAGATACAATATCATTTTGTTCATGAGAAGATTTTGGCTCATAACATCTTGCTAGTCTTTTGTTCCATGGAGCACAATGCGACAGACCTCTTCACGAAGCCTCTGCCTCTACAGATGCTCTGTCAACACTCCAGCTCACTCGGGTTGGTTCCACATCCAGGAGCTGAGAGGGGGTGTTAGCAGTCATCTCCTAGTGAAGATGTTGGTGAAGATGGACATTCTTAAAAAGACACTCCACCCTCATGGTCAAAGTTAAGCAAGAGAGGATGTCACATGCATGAGTCTCAAATGCATGTGACATGCATGATGAGTCTCAAATGCATGCGCAAAGACAACTGAGAAGGGTTAGAAATTAGCAGGTCTTTATGAGCCCACACAAAAGGACACGATCAATCGTGACTGAAAGTAAGCTTGCCTCCCCTGTTCAAGAGTAAACACAGCACCAGTGAGCACATTCCAGCCCGAAATCTGAGAGCATGCGCGAGGTATCAAGTGAATACTTTTGTGTTTCATTCAGTTGTTTAATCAATTCACTGCGTTATTTGCTAATCAGTACATTGCTTTCCCAGAGCTTCCCAAAGCTTAGTTGACAGTAATGGAAGTTACTAAATTAATTAATGAGCTGGTGTAAAGTAGCCTTACAGTTAAAGGACGCTCACCTAATAGGCTCATTAAAGGCATTCTCAAGAGAGTGGAGACCCTGGGAATCAGGACCTGAATCAGGCCTGGTTTAACTCAAGCCTTACACCTGGATGGTGGTTCTTGGTGGTCTCAGACACTGTAGCTTGGGTGAGGAGTCCAGGCATAGTGTTGGTCTAGCCTCAAGACCTGGTGTGCTCCCAAGTGGAGCTATGGCTGGGTAAAGAGCTAGCCAGTCCCTCCAAGAAGTTCCACTGAAATCATAGTAATTCGAGTTTTGCAGGACAAACCTGTTTAACACTCCAGAGATCCTTCTTATGTAATTGAGTAAGAACGAGGTCAGAAACTAAGTAAGGCAAAGCTGGTTAAGACTCCAGAGACCCTTCTTCAGATTGAGTAAGGAGGAGATCAGAAACCCTCATGTACGTTTCAGATGATAACCCAAGCAACTACTTTCAAACAAAAATTTATGTCAGTCCTATTCCCTATAATATGACGTAATAACTTACACATGATAAATGCCCTCAATAACGAACAAATATTTATATATGATACTATAATAAATGATACAACAATTTGACAAAAGCACATTTGGTCTCACATGCCCAATTGTGGGAAAGGAGGCCATATATTTGACTAGACCCCCTAAACTGCAAGGAGCACACTGCGTCCTAGCAGGACCAAAAAGGAGTTCTACTAAAACATCTCTTGACTCCTTTACCTCTTCAGCTGATCTCGAGAGGCCGAAGTCACAAATTTTGACATGCATCCTAGATGTCAGAAGTATGTTCTCCGATTTGATATCCCTGATAATGTGTTAAGGTTAAGCGTAAGTTGTTCCCAAAACTGAAAACGCTTTCTTGAATGCAGCTGAAAACTACACGCAAACTAATTACTATATTACCTATGCCATACACGACATGAATGTAAGTATTTCACCCCCACAAGCAACTGCCATACGAGCAACTTAACATCATTCGCTGATACTGGCTCTTTAAGATGATACATATCACCCCTGCATAATTTCCAAGTAGATTAAGTGTCGTTGTGCTTTGGATCAGTCTTCAGATAGGAACTTGCACAAGATCTGGCAAAGTCGGTGGTATAAACGTGCGTGTGCGCGTGCAGCACTGATTAAAAAAACATCTTGCAAGCTGATTTGTCACTTACCCGTCGGCAAACTCTGTAGCAATATAGAGATCGAGTCCACCTCCGACCTCGGATGATGGAAAGGTAAAAACATCGGTTACTGTCACGTGAGAAAATAAAGCTGTTAAATATCCAACGTGATGGCTTTAACCTGGCACTAATCAGCCGAATGTAAACATGATAACGTAAGCTGCCAGTGGCAAAAGGTCCTGCTAGCTTTTATATTCAGTTGTAATAAATTACACAAAACAGGGGACTTCAGGAACAATTTGATATAATTAATTTTTCAAGAATGTTCTACCATGACAGAGTCTTTTGATGACATAGTTAGCACACGTCTATCAACTACTGCAAAACATCCATATCACTTACACGTATGAAAAAGCACCCAAATATAACCATACTATCATATGAGACGTGTGACATACATTATGCTTACTTATATATGTAATACATGCATTTAACAAAAGACAAATTCTTACATGACTTCAAAAATATAGGAGTCACAAACCATATATGAAATTACACCTGAAGTGCAATACTATCTACAAATCCCTTATTGCTGACCTAAAGGCCTTGGACTCCTCTGTTTCCATATACAACACTAGGTCTCTAGAAAGACCCAAAAAGATGCAAGTATGTGACCTACTAAACCTGATTCCAAAACCTAGTCGAGCTGGCTCCATAAAAACGAGGTCATGTTAACTTCTCTATCGCAACTCAAGAGCTACCTGACCTAGGATAATTTAAAATCCTCGATAGAAAGAGTTTTGATATGGTTACCCAACTTCCCACTTTGATAAACTGCTAGAAGAATTGCAATTCAGACTCTTTCAAAGTTTGACACAGCTTGTCATGGATTACAGAATCCCACTTATCTCCTAGCACACCCACTAAGTCTATGAGGATACTCTTGTCGTGTCAACAACTAAACCCATGAGTGATAGCCCAACACATCTAATAACTTCATATATAGCAAGATTAAATTTCTCAAAAATTATGACACATCTGTCAAAATGTATCATCAAGAAGTGCTAGCACTCTTACACCCATAAACCCACATGAAGTTACTAGGAGTATGTTGAAAACTTTTCGCCTACTTGTCTAGTTCAAACTTGCTTGCATCCTCCTTTCGTAGATATTTCCTTACCCCCTCTCAAATGGTTTCCCTTGGGCAGAAGGAAGACTTCAGTCTCTCTGTACCCTAAACTCCACATTATTGATAAACTCTATTGTCTACCCTTAAATCCAATCCGGGTTACGCTTGTTCTCATTAGCTTCCATCAACGAGTTCTTGACAATTTTGCCAATCATTCCATCTCAAATGTACCTTATCGCCAAGGTATATGTCCCCCCTACGGGATGTCAAAGAATCACCACAGAAAACCTTGGAGCCACATAGAAAAGAACTCAGATCCAGTCTTGTAGCAATCACTAGTTGCAACAAGGTGATCCTGCATGCAATGAAAAAGCATCCAAAATCTTTTTCATCCTTCAAAGCTTCAGCATAACAGACAATTCTGCTCAGTAGGACTTACAGGAAATGATGTGTGGATGAGAAAGGCGACGCATTATGCAGACTTCCCGAAGGACACGTTTTGCCAGCAACGGGCAGCACAATACATCTGGTACCCTCTGCAAACAAATAGATCCAACCAAGACTACTAAGGGGTGCTTCCAGGCTTTGCCAACTTAAAATCTTCTTTATCTCAATGCAAAGCGGAAAGGCAGCCTATAAAATTGAACATTGAAAAAAAATGTCCCCAAAAACCTTTAATGCCACTGTCTCATTCGTTTCAAGGTCTGTTGCTCGGCATACATCCCCATATGACCCGCCTCCAACATGCTCATGCAAAATGTACTTGCGGCCCACTGTTACACAAAACACAAACACTTTGGGACACTCCAAACATAACCTTAAGAGAAAAGGAAAACCTTCTAAAGATGAGAGAAGCTGGAATTTGCATGGATGACATTGCCTACAGCTTTCAACTACTAATGAACCATCTAATAGGCTACAACATATATGTATTTCTATTCCTGTGATCAAAGAGCCATCCCCAGTATAGGGTATATAATACCATGGAACATCTTAGTTTTCCCCTTTGGTGTATACACTCTTACTCCACAGCCCATCATAAAGCATTTAACGACAGCAGGTAGGAGCTGTGAGGGCTTAGAGATGGCACCACAACCATGAAAAGAAAATGGCAGCCATGCGTATAAATACCATCCATCCAACTGGGATGACAGCCATGTGCAACCCCGCCAAATCCATCCACCACATCCATCCAAAGCATATGGCAAACATGTGTATAAATGCCTGCGTCCCCACACATCAATCTGACGCAAATGACAGACATGTGTATATATACCCTAAACTAAACGAATTGCAGAAGCCATGCGTATAAAAACCCAAGGCATCCACCCTAGCCTTAGTTTCCTTCAATATTGAGTCACCTGTGAGATATTAAGGCATAGTGTACCATAACAAGATCAAGTATTTAAATGGCCAAACCCATATCAAAAGGGTGCACTAGAGTGAAACAGGACTTCGTGATTCCGGCCAAGAGATCTACCATAGTTCGATTAATCTTAGCTTATATTAAATTGCTCAAAACAATGACAATTTACTGATGATTACTGTAAATTCCAACTAAGGCCAACAGTCAAAATAAAACCACTTAAAACCCCAACAGATCATAAACCACTGTTATCTAGGTTAGTTTGAAAGAATCTAAGATTAACGATCCTATTGTGCACATTAACTTTATTTTGCTTTCCATAAATCATTAACTGTGGAAGATTGAAATGCACGCACCTGTCCATGGCTTGCCGCAGACTTTGTATTGCCCTTCAATCGCAGTTGCGGTGACAATTTTATTGGGCATATTGAACACTTAATTTTCATCCGTGAAATGCCTTAATGATTAGAAAACCGAGTGATTAGGATCAGATTAAGGGAAAACAATCATTTTTTTTGAGGAGCACTAATACAAGCAACGCATTGATTCTGTACAGTCAGGGTATGGCTAGGCGAGCTCAATGGAAGAGAAAGAAATCTCGATGTGGACCGAGATACCGTGGGCAGCGAGACTCTACTGGCGCAGCAGGTTCGCACCCTAAATTAAGTGCAATTAAATGTGGGTTGATGTCCGTCTGGTTTGCATATGCTACCTTTCACATGCTACACGACAAGGGGAAACGCATTAAGCCACGTGGAGATCTCGGGTGGGGAGGCTTTAAGAGCTGGGTCTCGCGAGTGATAGCTATTAGGGGTAAAATAATTTCTGACTTTCTAAATTTCCAGCTTCCTAGCCTGTACCTCGGAAGCCCCCTTAAACTTCTGGGTCATCAGCCACAGTATCTCCTCTCGTTTTTTGGTTATGTCTGGACAATCAAGGACCATTGAATTCCTCATATTATTAGTAACAAAGCCCTCCTATCCCTACATAACTCCTACCCATACAACCCCTCTGCAAGACAGATCTTACATGGTGTGAGACTTTATAGGATGGCATTAACTACAATGGCTCGTCTTTATCATTTTTTAATACCATAACATGCCTCTAGAGTTCAAGATTCCTTGCATATTGATTTCTAGATTTGTATTAGTCTGGAGTAATCTAGAGTTAAATATTACGGCTAAAGATTTCTCGCATATTAATTTCAAGGTTTGTATTAGTTTAGAGTAATCTTCTATATTCTACCTATGGTGTAGTGCAAAACAATTGGTATAGCAAGGTCTATCTCATCATCAACACCTAAGCACAAATTAAATGCACCTTTTCTTGAGTGCATGAAAACACAAACTCAAGCATGACCTTTGCCTAACCATAATCATGGCCGCCATGGAGGCCCTTACGATTGGTGACATGTTTTTATAGATTTTGTTTGCATATATGTGGAAGGCCTGGTAAAAATCAGTGCAATCTAAGCTAAGATTATTACAACTAAGTGTATAGCATTTATCTGGTAGTGATGTGTGGATGTAGGCACTTTTTCCCTCTTTAGGAGTTTTTTTTCCCTCGAGCGTATATATGCACTCTTATGAGTGTGTGAAGTGACCTTATCATGTCACTTCACTTGTACTTCACTCATTCTCATCAAGCTACTTTTGAGTGTTATGCTTTCATCTCTCTCTCCTTGCTTGTTACACCTATGTGTGTGTTACTACATTAATCTCCACTCCAATAATTGGTATAAGAGCATGTTCTCTTGGTTGTAACCCCCTTGTTATCTTCTCCTCGAGTTGCACTTTGATTGTCTCAAGTTGAGCTATCCTCTTAGGTGGAGAAGGTATACCATATAGTTTTCTATTAACTATGTTAATTTAAAAAATTATGCGTTTCAGGGCTCATTCGCATGTTGTAAATTTTCTACAAGCATCCCAAGGGAGTGTCAATTCAAGTTGTTTTTATTTGATTTTGGATTTTTTGCATAAGAGCAGTTTGGTGTGCAAATAGTGCCGTCGTCATCTTCAACATCGCATCTTCGAGTTTAACTTCAACAACTTCAATAGCATCGTCAACATTATCAACGATTTCTACATTCTTACTAAGTATCATTTCCAAACTCTACACTCTCCAATTTTTCATACACTTTACAAGTTTCCATCATCATTAACGATCTACTAGCAACCATTTTGGTTGCATTCAATGGACACTGACAATACCTATGCAGGTAGTTATGATATTTACATTTTGTGTCAGAGATTGGTTATTTGTAGGCAGAATGGTAGGTGGTGATATATTTGGGATGCTTTCTGCTAAGGATAAGCTTAACAGAACCAACTATCCATTGTGGTCCTATATGATGCGCCATGTATTGGTCACAAAAGGACTTAGGAATGTTGTTATTGCCATTGAGGCACACCATGTCTTGCCAACATGATAAGATAGTACAGATACTTTGCATGGTGATACAAGCTCTGATGTAACTATATGTAGATGTGGTATCCACCTCCGCACCTCCCAACATCAAAACAATCCAGGTGGGCTGGCAAGGATGCATAAGCACTTGCATTAGCGGCACTTTTAGTGAAAAGGAGAATTATTCCTCATATTCACTCATGTAAGTTCTGATACAAGTTCTAATGTAACTGTATGTATCTGTGGTATCCACCTCCACACCTCCCACATCAAAACAAGCCAGGTGGGATGGCAAGGATGCATAGGCACTTGCATTAGCGATGATTTTAGTGAAAAGGATGATTATTCCTCATATTCATTCATGTAAAACCACGAAACATGCTTGGGATGCACTTAATGTACTTTACCAGGTGCGTAACGAGGCACGAGTGGCCTACTTACATAAGCAATTAGAGACCCAGCATATGAACGAGGGAGATTTAATGAATGAGTTCCTCACAAGGATTAAAGATATTTGGCATATATTGATGAGGCCTATCCGAACAACTCTTTGGTATCTACTATTCTCACAGCTCTACTGGATTTCTGCCAAGGTTTTACATCTGCACTTCGGCTCATAATAAGGTAACCCCCAATTCCCTTACTTTTAATGAGTTGGTTGCAATGCTCTTGTAAGAAGAGCAATCTCGGCAAAAACAAATTAGTATGTGTGTGGGAGATCAAGCATTTGTTGCCAGTAAAAATGATAAAGGCAAAGCCTTTTCTCAAGGCAGCTATAAGCCAAAGGCAAAAGGCCATAGTAGCATTTTAGTTTGCTACCATTGAAATAACTAGCCATTTCTACACCATCGAGTGTTTCGATGCACACTGCACCTTGTGGTGTTATCTCAGTGACTAGGAAAGGTCCTAAGCCTCTGAGCTTGAGTTTCTTTTTGTGTGTCTTTGTACTGAATAAGAGGACCATGTCTCCCTCGTTCATTTGTTTTCCCTTAAGCTGGTTGTTAAACCATTGTGTGCACCTTAGCTTCTCAACAATCATGTTGTATATTGCTAAAAGGCATGTTTCATGGAGCTTTTCAAGCTCAAAAAGGTGACAACCTGAGACATTTCCGGTGAGCTTCTCTTGTACAACGATGCGTAAGCTGGGAGCTGGAACTCCATTAGCACATGACTGCTTCAGTACCATAGGTTGAATTAAAGGGGGTGGCATTGGTTGTTGCTGCCTTGTAGGAAGTTCGATAAGCCCAAAGTGCAGCCGACAACTTTTGTTCCCAATCATCACGGTTTTAGTCAAAATGGGACACAAGATTTTATTCATGCTTTTTGCTTGGCCATTCGCTTGTGGGTAATAGGGGGAGGACTTTCTGTGAGAGTGATAAGGAACTCTTGCAAGAGGAATTGGATTACCTCATTAATGAAATGTGTCCCATTGTTGCTAACGAGCTCGAGGGGGAAAAGAAAGCGTGTGATGACTGATTCATACAGGAATTTAGCAGTCGATCGTGCATTAGCTTTGTAGGTCGCCCGAGCTTCTACCCACTTAGTGCAATAGTCCGTAGCAGCTCTTATATATCGAGCTTGAGTGTATTTGGCTATTGGATTGATGGGTCCAATGAAATCTATGCCCCATTTCGCAAATGGTTGTAAGGACACAATTGGGTTCAGGGGCATGCAGTCCTTAAAGTGGGGAATTGTTGTGCGCTGGCACTCATCACACCGCTTGACGTATTTTATTGCGTCTATCGTTAGAGTGGGCCACCGTAACCTAGCCATGAGGACCTTACACACAGTGATACCTATTGCATAGTGTCCCCATCACAGGTAGAGTGAGCCTGTTTAAGAAGGAGTACATACTTGTCTTCACGAATAGAGCGTTGTAGAATTTTATATTTCCCCTACTTATATAAAGTTAGCTTGCAAATGAGTTGGTAGGGGGCTGCCTGTTTAATTAAGCGACGGGCTCGGTTTTTGTTGAGGAGGGGATCCATTGGTAAGCCATTGGCTAAGAAGTGTGCCACCTCCTCGCCCCATTTAGGAATCAAGCATATTTGGAATAGGGCGGCATATGGTAAATCATTATCTACTTCCATCGGAGGTTCACCGTTGGGGATCCTTGACATGTGGTCTGCTAGAACATGCTGAGAGCCTTTCCTTACCGTGACGGTGAAGTCAAACTTAAGGAATATAAGCAACCACTTGGTGATTATGCCTATCATGCAAGGCTTGTTTACTAGGTACAGGAGAGCTTATTAGTCTACAAAGAAAATAAACTAAGTCGTCAAGAGATAATGGTGAAACTTCTTGACGGTGTAGAATATGGCTAATCCTTCTCTGTTTGTTCTAGTGTAGTTCCTTTCCGCTTCATTGAGTTGGCGGCTGGAAAAGTTGATCGAAAATTCTATCTTGTGTTCTCCTGATTAGGCCAACACACACCCAACAGTAAAAGCTAAGACATTGATGTGGACATGGAAGATAATGTCCCAGTTATAGGGGACCTGAGAATTGGAGCACTTGCCAAGGCTTTTTTAAGTGTTGTGTAAGCCCATTGGCATTCTTCAGTCCACTTGAAGAAGATGATTAAGAGTCCGTACAGAGGTCGTGTAATATCCCCGTACATAAAAATGAATCGCCGGATAGTAGTCGACATGCCCCATGCACCGTTAGACTCCCTTAAAGTTGGTGGGTGGGGATAGCTCAAGAATGAGCCACACTTTGCTATCGTCTACATGCCCCATGAACCGCTAGACTCCCTTAAAGTTGGTGGGTGGGGATAGCTCAAGAATGAGCCACACTTTGCTATCGTCTATAGAGATTCCCTGCCTGGAGATAATGTGTCCCAGGATCACTCCGTGTCGAACCCAAAATTGACATTTAAGTGGGTTTAACGAGATGCAATACAACCTACACCTTTCTCACACTTTGTGCAAACATGCAAGGTGCGCCTTCGAGGATAAGTTAACACAGAGGTGCAATACAACCTACACCTTTCTCACACTTTGTGCAAACATGCAAGGTGCGCCTTCGAGGATAAGTTAACACAGAGGTCATCCATAAAGACCTCAAGGAATTTCTGAAGATATTCCTTGTAAGCCATTGTTAATCCCATTTTGGATTAACAAATATGCTCCTCCATTTGAGGACATTAATAAGTGTCATGCAAAGGCACTATAAAAGTTGTACATTATGAGATATTGGCCACCCAAGGCCTTAGTTAAGTAAGTTTTGGGCGCTGAAGTGTGAGGGCCAATTGTATATAAGGAATTTTCTCATAATGAATGGACACAATCCCCTTTTGTGCTATTGAGAGCTCTTGTTTGTGTCTTGAGAGAGAGATTGAGAGAGAGCATTCTAGTACTTGTGCCTCTTCTATGCTTGTATGTTGCATGCTTGTGTTGAAGAGAGAGAGAGTGATTGCCTTATGTGATGGTGCGAGCGACTCTACGGTGACGACATGGAGGTGGAGCTTGGAGGATTGGAGCTTCTCAAGTGAGCTTAGAGGCCTCAAGGGACACAAGTTCAAAGCATTGGTAAGTGTCCTACAACAGTTGTGTCCTATTGCTCTTCCCTTAGGTGAATGCATTGAGTTCCCTCTTGGAAGTGTGGTAGCCCATAACATTTTTGGTGTTGCTACTAAGGAAACACCTTTGTTTCTTCCATCCTCTTTGAGTTTCAGCTCCCATTACATAAGATTCATAATTGCCTTTGCATTCTGGTAGTGCATTATGTAGGAAATGAATGGATAAGATTTGAGTGGAAGTGAAAAATTGTAAGAAATTAGTTGTATTTGTTGTGTATTTGTGTGGTGGAGTGGTCTTGGAAGAGAGCTTCACTATTTTTTCTAGTTATTTTTGATGTTTGCATCACCGGAATTATCAACGTGAACGAGCAGGTTAGTGTTTTGTTTTTCTTTCTTTTTAAAAAATTATAAAAATCGTAAAAATAAGGAGCCATTGACTATGCCTTGAACTTGTATTACACTCCTTAGGCATGGCACAATCATCTTGGAAGCAGTTGGACAAGGATTTTATACTCCTTAGGCATGGCACAATCATCTTGGAAGCAGTTGGATAAGGATTTTGCACCCAAAATCACCTTGATCAAGGGTGGATCTAAACATAGATCTTAATGTGGCCACAAGGATGGATTTGTTGAATATGGCTGCGAAAATGGGCCGAGGAATGGTCAGGGAACTAGGCATTGCTCTAGAATCCCGACTCTCCCAAATGAAGCCACACATCATTTCAAAGCTCGTTCAAAAATTCTCTGGGGATGGGGATCCTATTCAACATGTAGAGATCTTTGAGTCCACATGCAAAACCTGCAAGCTAGGTAGTGATGTAGCAACGATTCATGATTTCTCACTGACCCTAGAAGGAAAAGGGCATCAATGGTTCTAAACCCTCAAACCCGAAGATAAGGTTAATTTTACATGGCTCAAGAATGTGTTTGTGCCCAGGTTTTCCAGAAGTGGCAACAAATGAAGTCCTGTGGCATAGCTGCACAACATCAAACGAAAGAAAATGGAGTCGATGCGAGACTATGTGTCTCAACTAAAGCACTTAAATTCAAGGTGCAAACTACGAGAAAGGCTAACTGATGATCAGTTATTGCCTTGCTTCCGGAGAGGAGTAAGAGACCACAAGATGCATGATTATTTGGTATTACCTGATCGGTTACCATAGATGCATGTTGTAAACTGCAATTAAATATGAAGATAATATGTTGAAATTGCCACAACTGGAAGATGTCAGAATATCTTCGCCAGTACGACTTCGCGTGTTTCGAGTCACCAAGAGATTGGAACTCGAAGCAAGCAAGTCGGAAACATGAGTGTGGATGAACTCAATAATGCAATACTGGAAAAATTGAAGGTAAAGGAGGAAGAGAAACATTTGGGCATGGGCACCCATCTTTACCCCCGTAGAGAATTGGTGTGGTGCTCTATGTGCAGATTGAATCACTCTACGGGGGTAAAGATGGGCATACCCATCTTTACCCCCGTAGAGAATTGGTGTGGTGCTCTATGTGCAGATTGAATCACACTACCACCGAATGCCCATAATTAAGAGCAAGGCCACTACTCTATTGTGCACACTATGTAAAATTAGGGAATCATGACACCTCCATGTGCAGATATCCAAGGTTCGAAACAGTTGCACAGC
Organism: Cibotium barometz; assembly: GCF_041138505.1. Classification (NCBI taxonomy): domain Eukaryota; kingdom Viridiplantae; phylum Streptophyta; class Polypodiopsida; order Cyatheales; family Cibotiaceae; genus Cibotium; species Cibotium barometz. Next base: position 40,654,140 of record NC_141068.1, read on the forward strand.
TGCTGCCGATACCTAGAGCTCCATTGGCCTTACCAACAGCACCACCTGTGCAAATCACTACAGCTGCAGGACAACCAAACTCTTCTTATTTACCTAGGGGGATGTTTCGGGTATACGACAGTTCACCTCTGCCGCCACCTATTCTACCACCACAACCACCACCACAGGCTAAAATGAACCAAGTATTGATTAAAGAGCCATCAGAAGATATGGATATGGTGTGAAGTAGAACTCAGTGGAGAGTACTATGAGGAAGCTGTGGAGATCGCACCAGACTTTTATGTCCTATAGAATAGCACGCCAGTATCTATGTTTCAAACCATGGTACAGTGGAAGGGTAAGGACATTAACTCAAACATGAGGAGAGGACCGCTACAATGTTTTGGTTGCGGGGGGATGCATCGAATGGTTGAGTGTCTAAACAAGAATGTAGTTCATATGTACCAACCCCAACTATTGACTACTCCACCCAATGACATGCCAATACTTACTTGTACTAAATGTGGCATTGATCATTTGATCAAAGATTGTCCATACTGCGCAAGTGGTTTGACTTCCAGGCCATTGTCCGGACCATTACTATATAGCCTGGAAATATCATGCCACTCAATGTCCTAACACGAGCACAAGCCCAATTGGGGGTCAAGGGGAAGAACTCAACAGATGCAACCACTTCCAGAACTGGACGGAGAAGGAGAGTGAAAAAAGTGAGTAAGGGTGACACGAGGGTCACAATCCAAGATGGATTCAAAGAAGATACGATCGACATAGGATCCACCCAATCAAGAGAAGAAGGGGATCAAAGCGGTCAAACAAAAAGAGCCTAACCTAGAGATGCAAGGGAAAAGATCATCAACCCCTAAAGGAGTCGGTGTATACCCAAATGCCGAAGAGGAGATAAGGAAGCTCGAAGAAGCCAGGGCCCTAGTAGAAGAGTGCCACAACGACTTCACAAAGCTAAGTTAAGGGCTAACCAGGTCAGGGATACAATGTATCCAAGAAACGAACCAACAAGGGAAAGGGAATTGGACGTACCTACTCCAATTCTAGAAGAGATCGAAGAGGGATCTCAAGGAAACACAATGTCAAGAATATTTGAGGAAGATGCGTAGGATGAAATGTCCTAAGAAGATACGTGAGAGAAGATGAGTTCATTACGATACTGGATGAAGCACATTCAGGGATAGCCGGAGGACATTTTTCTAGAGAGATTATAGCTCGCAAGGTGCTTCAAGCAAGACTATGGTGGCCTGCGTTGTTCGGGGATGCCATAGAGTTTGTCAAAAGGTGCAAGGAATGTCAACGATTTTCTATCCCGCAACAATGGGATGGGATGCCACTCGCCCCTGTTATTGTAAGACAACCTTTCGAGAAATGGGGGATTGATTTTGTTGGACCTAATAGTCCAGCGGCACATCCACCACGATATGTAATCGTGGCCACGAACTATTTCACAAAATGGGTAGAAGCCAGAGCCTCTAAGTGAGCTGATGCATAAACAACATCAAAAGTCTTATATGAGCAAATTATCTCGAGATTCGGTTGCCCATTAGAGTTAGTCAGTGATCACGGTTCACATTTCATTAATGAGGTGATTGATCACTTACTTGATGGATTCCTAGTAATCCACCGGAAGTCATCACCTTATTATCCACAGGCTAATGGTAAAGTAGAGAGTACAAATAAGATTTTGTGTACTATCTTGATAAAAACATTGGAAGCATGTTGGAACGGACTGGGAGCATAAGGTAGCAGCAGCCTTATGGGCATACCGAACATCATATAAGGTAGCGAAAGGATACACTTCCTTCCGTCTAGCTTATGGTGTTGAGGCAGTAATGCTTATAGAATACCTAGTTCCAAGCTTAAGGATTGCAGTGTAAGAATGTTTGATGGAAAATGTATAAGCTGAAAGGCTAATCGATTTAGAGAAGCTTAATGAGACCAAACTAATTGCATCGCATGGACTTATGGTCGAAGAAAACATTGGTTTGACAATAACTTAAATTGAAAGGGATTGGAAACGGGGGACCTTGTCCTCATGTATGGTGTAGGGAGCACCAGAAAAAAGAAACTCAAGTATAGAGGCCTAGGACCCTTCTGAGTGTTCGAGATCACACCTCAGGGGTCGGTTAGAATTGAGATAGTTTAGGGTGAATAGATGGAGGGTTACGTTAATGGGGGCAAACTTAAAAAAATATTTTGGACCACTAACCCAAGAGATGCTCTTGCAACAAGAACATCTTTTAAAACAATGAAAGGAGATCGCAAAATAAAAAATCCAGCAAGCTCAAGAAGAGGCTAAGGCAAGGGAGGCCAAAGCAAACAAATACTCCAAAAGAGAGTGTTGCATGTGAACATGGCTTCACTAACTCTCCTAGATGAAGAGGAACTAAACATTGAGCCAGCACGACTCAGGGTGGGACTCTCTACAGCTAAATGTCATGCAATGAGCATTACATTGATAGATATGGGATCAAGTCATAACCTGATCTTATATGAGACATGGGTAGCCTTAGATAAACCGCACCTTGAAACCACCAACACACAATTACGCAGTGTGCACTTGACAACTATGAAAGCTGAGGGATTTTTAAGTGTTAATGTTTCCATCAAAAATAATTCCTTGTTTGGGAAGGTGTTTGTCATGCTTGCAGGTTCCATGGAGGAGGAAATGAGCTTAGGACAATCCTGGATTTGCGCCAGTAACTATAATATCCAATGGGAGAAGAGAACAACATTGTTGAACAAGGGAAACAATGTCATTTCTGTACCCTTATGAAGCCCGATAAATATAGGGAAGCAGACCATGATTGAGGATATAGAAACACCGAGCATGATGACATTAGCCCATGAAGCAAAAATGGCATCAATTTTGTAATCCCTTCGTAAAAAGCAGCCCAAGTCACTGGCCTAGAGTAAACTTGGAAACCAGCTCTACAAGGATGAGAAGGGCATCACAATAAGGAATCAACAAGAAGGGTTCAAAAGGAGACAAGGGACAAAAATGGTCTTCACAGGTAAGTTGGCGATACTCCAAACAAAACAACACTACAAAAAGCATTTGTAAGCAATGGGTCCGAAAGGACTTGCTAATGGCACAAGGTTACTACCAAGGAAATACAATAGTATGGGTGCCCAAACTTCACTTGTTGGTGGCCACTGTTGCAAGCACTTCTGAATAAAAAGGAAAGGGTAGTAAAGGCTTTCAGAACCAACTCCCAACTAAAACCAATACTAAGAGTGCACAAACATTGGTGTGGAGGAAGAAGCCAACCCAACAACATAGGTTAAATATAACCAAACCAATAACCACCTCGATCAAGGAGGTGGACAAGGACTTTGAAAGCAGGAAAAAGAAGGTGTAACAAAGGGACACCGATACAAGTCCCAATCCATAGAACTCAGTAGAAACACTATTCAATTGGGTGGAGGGAAGAATCAAGCACTCTCACACGAAGTTAAAATGCCTGCAACAATAACACCTACCCAGAAGTGCCAAAGTACCACCATTATTTCCATGGCAATAAAAAGATAAAGGTATCCATTAGTCACAAAATGGATACAAGGTAAAACTGGGTATCATTCACTTCTTTAGATGCATGTTTGAGTGTTTGAGCATGAAGAGAAATTTAGGGTATCAATCTTGCACACACATGATTCATAAAGGTTCACGTCGTGAACTAATCCGAAATGCTTCACGCACGATGAACTGGTACAAAAAGGTTCACGCCGTGAACTGGTATGAAATGGTTCACACTGTGAACTGGTCCAAAATGCTTCACGTTATGAAACAGTTACTTTTTCTAAACCAATCATAGGAAGACATGTGGCATTCTTCATTAAGGCAGTCGTCTAGTCCGACAGCTGCGCAATAAAATCAAAATTCTTTCCTTTTTTCCTCATTTTGCAATCGCTGGTCATCGTGTGCACAACGCAGCATCAAGCGTTCCTTGCATCGCCTTCCTCCTCACTTCTTTGAGTTCAATCGACACATATGGGTTGAGGTGGGAGCATGGGCCTTTCCTTGTGTTTTCTTTTCTTTCTTGTATTCAAATCATTGATTGTCATCATTAAGTGCCTTGCTGTCTTTACATTTCAAACAATGCTTTGCATTTTGAAACAAATGTCTTTGATTATCAAACAATGTCATCATCATTAATTGCCTCGTGATCATCCTTGCACGAAACCTCACTCTGCAGTTCGATCAAATAATGTATTCAACAAATAATGTATTCAACAAATTTATAAAAAACGAAACCTAAATACTTCACGGCCAAAACCTGCAAGCTTTACAGCTATGGCCAAAACCTGCAAACTCATGGGGCTACAACCAAAAACCTGCAAACTCACGGAAATCTAACTCATGGATTTCTAACTCACAGATTTCCAACTCATGGAAATCCAACTCACGGAAATCCACCTCACGGATTTCCACCTCACGGAAATCCAACTCACAAAAATAACTCACGGATTTCCAACTCACAAAAATAACTCTCACGGATTTCCACCTCGCGGAAATCCAACTCACGGATTTCCACCTCACAGAAATCCAACTTACGGTTTTCCATCTCATGGATTTCCACCTCACGGAAATCCAACTCACGGATTTCCACCTCACGGAAATCCAGCTCACGGATTTCCAACTCAAGGATTTTCACCTTAGGAAAATCCAACTCAAGGATTTTCACCTTAGGAAAATCCAACTCATGGATTTCCAACTCACGAAATCACGGAAATCCAACTCACGGAACTAACTCTCATGGGTTTACCTTGTTTCACGGGATTACCCCTCATGGCCTGCACTTTCACGGCTTTATCACCCGCACTTTCACGGTACTTAATTTGACCCTGTCATATCACAGCAGCTAACATACCTCGTTAATTGCTCACACCACTAACACACTTCCCATCACAATTAACCTTCTTACCATCAAAAAAGAAATAAAAAATAAAAAATAAAAAATAAAAAGAAGAAAAAGAAAAAAGAGAAAAAAGACAACAAGGTGTGGCACATGCCCCACCACGAGTCTATGGACTGATCTCTTTTCCATGTATAGATGTCAACCTTAGACCCAAAAGTTTCAGAGACCCTCACAGTGACACAGGCCAGTGCGACGGGATCCCCGGAGAGCCAAAAGAAAAGATTGACATGGGGCTCGAAGATGAACTACCTGGGTCCATACGCCCAGGCTTTCCATGGTGCCATCATCAGCAAGAGATTCACACGCCTCATGGAAAGGTGGCTTTGCAGTACCACAGCTTGGAGATTCTGGGGGAGGCAGATGTTAAAGACAAGCTGGAGAAGGTGGGCCTTGGGAGGATGGCACATGTTCTCCCCCATCATCACCAAATTTGGGGACTTCTTGAATATGCGAAATTGCCTATCATGCTATATATCATTGGAAAGGTCTTGAAGAGTATATTCCAAATGTCCAAAATCCTCTCACTTTTGAGTTGATTTGCAGAAATTTCACCATGAGCCCATTTTTGTATAGAGAGAATGTGTAGCAATCCTTAAAGGGCCCAATTTGAGTCCAAATGTCCCCTAATGTTTCAAATATCCAAAAGCTCCTATGGTTTTTGCATGTACAATTTTAACTTAAGCTGATGTGGTCTCCAAATCTAGCTTTTTCAATTTTACCCAAGTTTCATACGAGAGCAAGGTGTATCTTGCCCCTAAGTCAATCATTACAAGGAGATTAGTTGTCCCACCCCCACCACAGAGAGTCCTACTTTGAGCCACACATGCTCTATCTCAAGGTCCTCTTCCTCAATCAGGGTTAGAGTAGCCATGTTTATTTGGAGTATCGGTTCACTTTGTTTTGCCTTGGCTTGGGTTGTCCTTGCCTTAGCCTTGTATTGTTCTTCTTTCTTCAGTCTTTCTTGTTTCTTTTTACGAGCCTATTCCCAACATGTCTTGGGTTGAGGGCCCATAGTATTTCTTAAGTTTGCTACCATTTATGTAGCCTTGCATCTTAATGTAGGGCTACATAATGCCATCAATGATCTCAATGTGCGGCTCCACCTTGGGTGGTGAGCTCCGCAACTCTGTGAATAGTCCCAACCCTCAGTATTTTAGTTTTTTTCGTTTGGAATAATCGACCCCGTACATAAGTACTAGGTCTCCTTCCTATAGCTCTTTAGATTTCAGGTTGTGGTTAAACCACCGTTTTTGTGTCGTGTCTGAGCTTTTCTACTATCATGCCATGTAGAGAGATTACTCTAGTCTCATTAAGCTTTTCTAATTTGACCAACCTCTCAGCGAGAGCATTCTCCCAAAGATATTCTTTTATAGATATCCTCAAGCTAGGCACCAAATATTCCATAGACATCACTACCTCAATTTCGTAGACATGCTAGAAAGGAGTTTGTCCTATGGCTACCTTATAGGAGGTCCTATAGGCCCACATTGCAGCTACTAGCTTATGCTCCCAATCATTTTAGCTAACTTCCACTATGTTGGCTAGGATACCACAAAGGAATTTATTAATACTTTCTACCTGCCCATTAGCTTGAGGGTAGTAAGGTGATGATTTACAGTGTACCACCATGAATCCTATCAACAAGTGCTCAATGACCTCGTTGATAAAATGGGAGCCTTTATCACTGACCAGCTCTAGTGAAGTCCCAAATATGGATATGATATGCTCATATAAAAATTTAGCAGTGGGGTGGATGTAAGGTAATAGTACTCACTTTCGTTCACTCTCAATGAAAATAGGACATTGACACAAGGAGAAAAACTCACGGGCGAGGTATCTCGATAGAGATATCAACATCAATAACAACTTGACATGTGCTCCCCGAGCTAAAAGTCTAATATCTCAATCGAGATACCAACAACCGCCATGCCAGTAGCTTCGGAAGGGTTGTCATGGTCCATGTCACTAAAACAAGTCACCTCCACCTTGATATCTTGATCGAGATACGTAGGACACTTGGATCCACATCAATGCCACAAGGGATCTTGGTTAACATGCCCACTCGGTCAGCATGCACAGTGATACATCATGATAGTCTATGTATCTCGAACAAGATATGGAAATGTGATCTCGACCCTTGACATATCTCGATCAAGATAGTGAGAGGCAATCTCACCCATTCATATATCTCGATCGAGATACTAAGATGCTATCTTAGCTATAATTGTATCTCGATCAAGATATGTGGTTAGAATCAGAGCCATCCATTTACCTTGATACTAAGATGTGATCCTAGCTATAAATGTATCTCAATCGAGATACATGGTTAGAGTTAAAGCTGTCCATGTATCTCGATCAAGATACCCTCAACAAATCTAAGTTGTTAATTTTACAAACCTAAAACCATGCATACATTGGGGCCATTCATTTTACAAACCCTAAAACCATGCATACATTGGGGCCATTCATTTTGCAAACCCTATAATTTATGCCACGTGACCTTGAATGAGATTATAAAAATCCTAAGTTTTTTCCCCCTCACTCTCATGTCATTTTCATTGTTTCACTCTTTCTTCCTTTGTGTTTCTCTCTTGGATTGAAGTGTAATTAGTGGGCTTTGAATCCAACATTAGTGGTGGTGTTTTAGAGCTTCATTAGTGCTAGATTAGTATTTTCTTAGCACTAGTCATTGGACCTTTCACATTAGCATGCCCGCCATCTGTGGTGGTTAAGCTTAGGGTCCAACATGGAGTCACGCGAGGAGGGCCGCTTTTCTATTATGGACCTCATTGTTGCAGAGATAGATTGTGAGTTAGCAGCGACTATACATAGGAGTGCTAGAGATACACCAATTATTTTACATATCGTGTCGAACCTTGGAGGCAATGCTCTCATCCCTTTGTAACCTTCACAATGTTGTCTATGTAGATGAGTGGATAACCCATCACTATATTGCTCTAGTATCACATGGCTTGACATACCGTCAGGAGTGTGAGCTTGGACCTATTAGAGATGGAGCATACTTAGACCTTTTTCTTGGTAGTCATGGGATGTGGCTTGGGATAAGGAAGCCCCTTACTATTTTGCGTGCTTGCATCCTCGTATGGTGGCACATATCTACGGTCGATATATTGCCGCATATGGGAGGATGTCCGAACAACTGCCAGATCCCCGTCTACTTTGCAAAGCAATTATACGTAGACATTGTCTTGGGGAAGCAGGTTGAATACACCAGCATTGGCTTGGTGGCGGTTCTGGTTGAGGTTATCTTTAAGACCACAGGAGGCGGCCCCAATATCCCTATATGTAGATGTTATTATAGATCCACCCGTCTACTTTGGGAAGCAATTATAAGTAGAGATTGTCTTGGGGAAAGAGGTTGAATACACCAACATTGGCTTGGTGGCTGTTCTCATTGAGGTTATTTCCAAAACCACAGGAGGTGGCCCCGCTAGCCCTATATGTAGTTGTTACTACAGATCCACCATTTGTACCTTTGTCTACTGTCGAGGCACTAGGCTCGCTTAGGTGGGGATCGATGTACGTAGTACCATTGAGAGCATCCAACACATGGTGCATCTTTTTTCAAGATTAATGTAGAGAGATGGCAAGGTATTTATACATGTTCATTGCTTCTTTAGGTTTTTCATAGTTGTCTGTTTACATCTTTATATTTACTTTTCTACAATTTTAAAATTAATGTTGGTTGATTATGTCACATAGGGTACCACATCTGTGAGTGAGAGACTCACACAAGAGTTGCTAGAGGTGAGAGTAGTAAAGACTGACTGTCTTAGAGCAGCATTGCAGGCAGAGCATCATATGATCGTGGAGAGGATTGCTCAGCATATAGGATAGAGTAGTTGTGATCTTGCATATTCAAGAGTGCCATAGGTCTTCAGACGTGTGATAGTGCCTTACTTACCCTTGTATCCACATTGGCTTCTTGTTTAACGGAGGTTTTTTGGCGACCTCTCCCTCAAGATGCACCACGATTTCTTCACAATACTCGTTGCACTCTATGCCTTGAGGACATAGATGGCATTGGGTGGATATGCTCTGGGATGTGGATAATTTTTCCATTGTCCTAAGAAGCATGCTCAATGAACACTCATCTTATGACTCTTGCACAAAGCTTACTTGAAAACTGGTGAGGCACGACAATTTTTGTTTCAAAACCTTTCTATCAAGGTTCTAGTGGTTTCTAGTAGGTGTACATGCCTAGCTACAACCATTACTCCCCCACAAAGCATTAGCCTCATTGGCATCTACACTTTGTCATCTCTACTAGAGCCACCTCTAAGGGCATGTGGTGCTATGGAAAGAATGCTAGATGTGGCATTCATCTTAGCCTTCATTTGGGATCTACTTATGGCCACCACAATAGCCCATCAAGCAGCTAAAGCATCTGCACAGTTCCTCTTCTTGTTAACTAAATAGGAACGACGAACACTTTGTAGTACCACCATGCTAGCTTTCCTCTCTCTTCGACCTCCAATGTCAAAAAGCGCCCTGCACTCGGCCATGTTGGACTGATTGATCAAATCATCAAGCATGCATGCTTGTGAGATCAAAGGCATGAGGTCTTAGAAATAGGATTGGAAGATTGCACGGGCACGACAATGCACCGCTGACTTTGATAGTTCTTTCCTATCCACACTATGGGTGCCCAAAGGATGGGGGTGTGTTCTTGTGGAAGAGAAGGGGGGGTTCTTGTGGAAGAGAAGGGGGGGTTGTTGATGAGGAGGAGCAAGGATTGGTTCATGTGGATTATCTAAACTAAGGGATAGTGGTGGAGAAGAGGGCGGAGGGAGAGTAAGAGGAGGGGCAAGGCTTGGATTGTCGCCAATGGAAGGTGTTGCTTGTTTTTATGTGCTCTCCACTATCTCTTTCTCTCACGAGCTACCCTTTTCCTCTTCTCCTCTTGAGCTTGGTAGACGGGGGGAAGTCTAGTCGTATCATGTTTTCGATTTCTATCACTTTGAGAACCCATTCTTAATTAAAAAAGCTAAGAGAAAAAATTATAAGGGCTCAATGATGGGATAGTACTAGATATGTGTGTGGGAAAGTTTTAGAGATGTGTGTTTATATAGGAAAATTACCTTATCCATAGAGTTATTTTTAATTATGACTTTATAAGAAATCGAACTTAGAGTAGTATGAATTGAAATTCTATTCATAATTATTTAAGCATGATCATTATTGTAAGAATAAGTGTAAGAAACTTACTTGGAAGGTGTTTGAGTCACCGTTTAAAAGATAAAACTTACATAGAAATATTGGAAACATTATTTACTAAGTTATAGTGGATACATTTTACTAAGTTACAGTGGATACATTGTTTAAAGGACACAAATTTCGTAAGCATATGTGATTGTTTAATTTGTTACGAATATTAAAAATTATGAAAAATGGAGAATTAATTTGCTCTATAAAGATAATGAAATACCACTTCCCAAATAGAAAGTTTTAATATAACAAGAGAAATGAATACAAGAAATTTGAATAAAATTTACACTCTTCTAATGATGTGGATATGGTCAGGTATTAGTATCTTCTCAAGGGGTAATTTGTTTATAAGGTAATGTAATCGATTCATAAATTCTTCATCTGTTATCGACAATGAATCATCTTCTATAGTATATCCACGTACGATGTCCATCCGCTCGAGAAGGTGGCAAAAACGTATGTTTGGAGTAAAAACCGTGGGGTTTCCAATAGGTATGAAAATAAAGCATTCCTCATGATCATGTGTCCATATCTTTGACCATTTATCTTGTTGTCGGTTGTTGAATATAAGTAGTAGTTGTTGAAAAATAGCATGGTTTCGTTCAAGTATATATGCTAAATGGGTACATTGTGTCATGAGTCGCTTGAGTTCCGATTGCGCAAGAGGATCATGGGGTGATGACCGAGTCATAATGCTATAATCATCATAATTTTTTTTGACATGAGGATGCTATGCTATATAATTAATTTTGGTTTTAGTGAGGGAGTCTTGAGGTTAAGCACTATTATAATTTTAAATACAATGAAAACTAATAGCAATCTAAAGAAATGAAAAGAAGTAACACAATTACAATCTAAGGAAATTAAAAGAAGTAACACAACTACTAAAGTTTATAATTCAAAACCAAAAATAAATTTAAATACATCTTTAATCTAGGGCCAAGGATGCTATGAGTTCTGCTCAAACAGTCTAAAGAGATATCGTGGAAAGGTATTCATGAGGTTAGTGATAGCTATTATAGGGAATCTTGCCAAATAGTTGGGTACGTGGATACAAATTTCAGAAATCATGTTGAAGAAGTACAAAATATACAGCTTGGGTAAGGCGTAAGGGAAATTTGTATTATGGGTAACAATCGTGAATATCGAAGTCCACGACTTTTGTTGTGGAGTCCCAAGCAATTCCTCATTGCCATAGTATTATAGAAGTTCACCATGGGGGAGGTTCATGGTCGGTTAGTTTTTCGACTAGAAGGTAAATATGTGGTCTGGTAGTCTCTCTGAGTGTCCATAAAAGTGGTTGAATCGAGGGTTTCCCAGCCATTTTACCGATGTTGATTTCAAACCAAAGTTGTCAGACTTTCCAGAAGTCAATCGAAAATCCCAAGCAACTAGAGATCTGTGGAGAATACTGAAGAGGAAACTACCAGTTAGGGGCATAACCAGCAAGTGGAGCCAGGGGAACCCTTACTGTCCCAGGTGCAAAACCCATAAGGAATCTATGAGGCATGCTTTTTGGGAGTGCAAGGAGGTGTACCCTGTGTGGACAGCAGTCAGCAGAATCCTCAGTGAACTGTGGAGTGCTTGACAAGATCAACTGGAAGCAAGCAGTCATTGGTGGATGCAAGGGCAGGGTGAACCCTGCCATATATCAAGTGTGGCAAACACTGAGAGGCTTGATACTAAGCAGGATATGGGAATCTAGGAATGCTATACTACACAGGGGATCCAGTTGTGACTATAGCTCCATAGGGAGAGTAAGGAATCTAGTGGTAGAAGGTCTTGTACTAGCAAGTAGTAGGGAGAGAGGGAAGATAAAAGCTACTGTGGATCTACCGCTTAGGAAAGTCCATAAGCTGCAGTGTTCACCTTAGGGTGCTGTATCTATTTTGATACTCAATATAAATTTCTTTGCATTAAAAAAAAAAACTAGAGATCTTGCACAATCCACTGTCACAATTACTTCATGAGTTTTCCCAGTTGCGATAATGGTTTCTTTGAAGTCATCAACAACAAGTTCAATGCCTTCAGTAGTCCCCGCTTCCTCTGCTGAAATGAGAAAAGGTGAATTTTCAAATACATCCCCTAGAAAATTTAAGAAGTGCTTGAATTCGGTCATGTAAGACTTGACAACCCTCTCAAGAAGCGAGATAAATTCATTTACACACGATAAATGATCATCAAACATTTTCCACCAAAGCACTAGAAATATTCTGATCGAAACAGAAAGACTTGTCAATTTATGTAGGGGGGGGGGAGGGGGAGGGGGGGCCTAACAAAATCAAGTAAAACCTGTGGGACTCCTACTAAGTACTTGACAATAGTTTTCCTTCAATAAGGACATCCCTCAATGAGCACAATTTGGAAATCCTGCACACAAGATGGTGCAAAGCAGCGGGCCAGTTTGCCTTTTTCATCAAAAGGTCCAATACTTCTTCAATTTGTTCACTGTTTTTTCCAAAGGTTCTCATCTATCTTGTGTGTGGGGGAAGAAATTCTAGGCCAACTACCAACTCAACCTCATCCGCCGCTTGGTTTTGGGGTAGCTGAGCCTCCATGCGCTTGTAGTAGTGGTGGAGGGAGGTGGAGAGGGAGACGACGTCTTGGCAGGCCGGCGAGTAGGGATACCTGTCGTAGAACTTGGCAAGGTGGGTAATGGGCACCAGGCCCACCGTACTTGCCATGTCATTGTGGTAATTTGTTCCTCGAGATCTTCCGCCTCGTTGTTGACAACAGCCAGTAGTCGAGCCTTTAATCTATGCGTGTGAGAGAGAGAGAGGAGAGAGAGAGAGAAGAGAACTTTTTCACGTCGTAGGAAACTATCCCAAGAGACCAAATTGATGTGTAGAGACTTTTTTTTTCCAAATTACTGTTAAATCAGGAAACTATCCCAAGAGACCAAATTGATCTATTCGGATAGATCAATTTGGTCTCTTGGGATAGTTTCCTGATTTAACAGTAATTTGGAAAAAAAAAGTCTCTACACAACCCTCATCCCCGTCCATGATGGATTTCACACTCCATCAATCTTCTGAAGATCTAAGAGTGGGGAACGGGGTTTTGGACTATGGTGAATGAGTATGGAATAAAACCATTTTTAAGCTTGAAGCGTGGTTTTCTCTTGTGCAGGGTGGTTTCAACAAGAAGGTGATGTTTTATTCTCAGTCCTTGATCAAGACCTTCATCTAAGGGTCCAGAGATTTCCCATAACCATTTATATCTTTGGTCCAAAGGTCTTCTAAGCTTTCTCCCCTTTACCCTTTGGTTTCTTGTGAGCTTGACCTTCTTCAAGAATGTACACCCATGCTCTAATACCACTGTCACACGGGACCCTTTTTTACTTCTTGAAGAATTAATTAAAAATCTCATAAATTACATCATAATTGAAACAAAGACTTGAATTGAAATTGATAATTAAATAACTTAGCATAACACAAGGGAAAAGAATTAGAATAACATCACCATCAAAAGTAAAGGATAGAGAATACCACACAGTAAACCAGATTGGGTGCAATCTCCCCCCTCAAGTGTGTAGCTCCAACAAAAAATAACATTGTGCACATTTGCACATATATTAATCTCGTGCTCACTTGCACATTCCATTAAGCTGAATCCTGCACAAATTAAATTAAACATATTTTTGTACGATTATTAATTCATAAAAAATATGATAAAATATATACCTGTAAAATAGGATCAGTCCGATCCACAAAGCACAGGGCAAAGTCTGGATAAAGCTGAAGATTTGTAGGAGGTCCTGGCTAATGATGGCAGTACCCTGAGCCTACAACAGATCATTGTAGCAAAAAAGGATTTTGACAGGGACCTTAAGCACTCCAAGTGGGTCAAAGAAGATGACATTAATGGAGATGAATCTTGGAATTGATGCTGACTCGAAGATGGTTCAGGTCAATGCCAAGTTGGATATTGAGTTCCGAGAGAGAAAGCCCGAGTGTTGCTCACTTCCTTCAAGGATGTGTTTGCATGGAGCTACACCGAGAGAAAAGGGATTGATCCATGGTTCTACTAACATCGGATCAATCTCAAGGATGCCATCCTTATCCGGCAATAGAGGTATCGGATGAACCCAGACTATGCGCAAAGGGTGAAAGAGGAACTGGACAAGTTGCTTCAAGTTAGGTTCGTATATCCAATTGAGCGAGAGACATGGTTGTGAGTGACGATCTGATTCAAACTACCAACACAATGCAAAAGATCTCTAAAATCAAATGCTCTTTTTCTGCCCAACCATACCTCCAATCTTGCTGAAATAGATTTTTGCAACATTAGATCCTATGAGATGTAAAGGGCACTTGAAATTTGGATAGAAGTCTCGAAACATCTTTATAAATAGAACTTCAAAATGACAAGAAAGCTGGATATCTGTGTACACCTCTTTACTAATGAAGTTTTTCTATAGAGTCATGTAGGATGGTGATGAGTCCATAATCTCCACATCTTGAAGAAGAAGACCACTTTATCTGCAAGCACCACACGTTGTCCCAAGTCTAAATATGGAGAAAAAAATATGTCAATATAATTAGCAACAAACAACAAATATGCCTCAAACCCTTGCATGCTCCACTCTTTCTTTGGCATTTCCCTCATACATTTTTGAACTTGTCTAGAGATAATCCTTTGGGCTACTCCCCAATTCTGACGATCATTTTGTTGTATATCCCCATCTCGTAACATATGTTGATCAATGGAAAAAGAATTATAGACCACGGCAACATGGTTGAGTGGGATCCACACATGCCCAATTGTAAGTTGTTGAGTAGGACTATCAAGAGGACTCACAAGCTTTTTTCCACCATGCATGAAATATTAATCACGTAAACCATACACATCTCTTCCTATTAATCTTCCTTTGAGCTTCCATCCGTACCAATTGATGAAGAATTGCTTATCACTCTTTCCTACGTAGTCTTCAAGAATGAGCTTATAACGTCTACTATCACCATGTGAAGCATGTTCAATTATTGGCCATATGGTATCCTTGAACTTTGCATTCCCCATCTGCTCCCAGAAGAGTCCATTAATTTCTAATGAAATCACTATCAAAGTGATTACATGTGCAATGCACAACTAGAGTCAATCATGGAAGAATCTCATGAAGAGGGTTGACAATGAAGAGTCTTGTATAGTGCCCCACCACATGGTTCTGGAAGGCATCCACTATTGTCTCATATCCTTGTGCTCCATCTCCAATGATGATGGCATCATTTGAAGAGCATTGATGATTCTCACCTTTTCTTCCACAAAACCCAATTAGAGCATCATCCTTTGTGTTCCATCTGCATGAACATAAAGCTTTGCTTTAACATTTTCATTTTAGCCAACTTCTTGTGTTCAATTTTTTTTAGATTTTAGAACCAAACAAAGGGAAGAGATATCCAACCAAGCTTACCTAATGCAACACTTGATGGTTGTCCCATGAACAATGATGATTGGCACTCATGATGCTATTCCATGTTTATTCTTTGCATCCATGTATATCTTCCCGATCGCATCAAAGATATATTCATGCTCCCCTGATTGAAAGTGGGTTGCTTTTCTTCCGTGCCTCCTAGTGGTTTACATGGATGGCCCTCTAATGTTTATATTCAGAAAATTGTGCAAGCATGGCCCACCACCTTCACAACTGCAAAAATGGTCTTTGTGAATTTCGTGAATCTTTGCTCCCCCTTTTTTGATTTTAAAGCATTATTTGCAATGTCTTGAAAAAAATCCCATAAAGCTGTTTTCCCCCCAAATTTTCCCTGCCTATGTGCCTTAATGATGTTGTTGCAAAGCACTGCACATCCTTCCTATTAATGGCTTTATAATTTTCTTCTTTCAAAGACTTGATTCTCACCAAAAGCCCACATTCTTTGCCTTTAGCCACCATAGCTTTCTCCCTACTTAGCAAGTTCTTCTTGGCCTCAAGTGTGACCTTTTTCAGCTCTTCACTCGAAAGGTAGTCTAATCGCCTTCCTTTTCTTGTTTGCCTCTCTCCTCTCTTCTCAATGGTGGTACTCTCTCGATATGCCCTCATGCAAAATCATCACAAGTTGGAATTGTCTTGCAGTACTCACATGTAAAACTTTTAAAGGGAATTCCAATTTTTGAGATACGAAAATAACATATATGTCTAAAGCATCCATTTACTGTGTATTCCATACCTCCATCATACAAAGTAGCTTTTGTATGTGGCTCATAAAACCACTCTTGTCCCATCTTTAGGTCATGCAGAAAAGGTTTTATGCCAACCTCACAACCATTGATAAGAAGTGTTAAACACTATAGAAATTCTTCTCCCTTAATTTACATTAAAGAAACAAAAAAAATCTCATAAAAAATAGTAAAGCACTCACCTTCTCAGCTTCTAACCGTAAATCTTATAAAAAAGAAACTTCTTCTCAACTTGTAGCCCTATATCTTTTAAATAAGAAGCAATAATTGCCCTGCACAACAAGAGAATCATACTGTCTTAAGAATAAAACTTACCATTTCATAACAAAATTAAGACTAAAACAAAAGCCTATTACACTTAATGAAGTCCTATACCTGGTAAATCTAATGAGAGAAAGGAAGAGATAAAGAAGAGGCTACCAAGAAATTTATTGAGAAGAGGTTGCAAAGGTTGATTGATTGAGAAGAGCGTTGGGAGCTTCTTTCAATTTTCAGAGAAAGTAGAAGAAGAAAAGAAATCACTAAGTGATCAGCTCATTAATCCTTTAGAATGACAACCCAATAAATTACTAAATGCACAATGGCTCTTAGATTACCCACCAAAGTCTACAAAAATGGAGATAGAATTAATAGATATCGCCCACAATGAAAAATCAAAACCCAACCCATAATAGCTTCTCATAAGCTCCTCTGAGTGAACCCACAAGCTAGAGAAGAGTAGAGAGTGAACCCACAATAGAAACGAGAGAGAGAGAGAGAGAGAGAGAGAGAGAGAGAGAGAGAGAGAGAGAGAGAGAGGGAAAAGGTGGTATAGTAAGGAGCTACAAATCATTACACGTGATGTTATTTTTCTTCCCACTTTTTTTAGCACCTAATTCAAAAAACATTAAAAAACCTTTGAACTATAGCAAATTCAGAAAATGTTAAAAAAAGTCTCTCTCTTAGTCAAAGATGTGTGTGGGATTTGAACCCTCTACTTGGAACTATGTAAAAAGTTGTTCTACCATTACTCTATTAGCCCACTTCTGAAGTTTAAGGAATAAAAACACCCCTTATTTTAATTCTACCACGCAGAATATTAAGACCCCTCATTTTATAGAACTGTAGGTGAAATTAATTTAAGCACCCCTCTTTTTGAATGCACATGCTACACCTACAGGTCTACAAGGTGGACCCCCTGAGGTTTGGATGTAAGCCCATTTTTGTATCATTAGATGAGAATGGTAAGCTGTGTGCAAATGCAGGTGAGATTTTGTGGAGGATGCGATTATGTATAGGAAGAAGATAGTGGGCAGCTTGATTTACATGATGATCATATAAGGCTAGACATGAACTACACAGATGGGTTAGAGCTAGTATATGTAGGTTCCTCGAAAGCCGCATTTGGATAGTGTGAGGCACACACTACGATACATGAGGTCCACAGTGGATTATGGTCTCTTTTATAAGGCTAGTATATACAGTTACAAGTGAATGGATACTCTAATGCTCCTGGCTACACCATAGCTCTTCGGCTACGCGGAGATAGAGAAGGCAAGGCTCTTGTTCACCTCCCAACCGTAGAGTAGAATGAGCATGCACCCATCCTGCCAAGCTATATATAGTGGCATGCCTACTCACACTAGCCGACTAGCAGTACTCTAACTGCCTGGACGACTCACCCTTGAACCTCAGACTTACTCGTTACCTCGTACTCTGGCATGTGTACTCAAAGCCCGATGGAGCCTCACGTGCGTTGCATGCTACGTGACATACATTGATGTAGATTGGACTAGTAAGATCTTGGACATAAGATCTAGTGAGTTTATGTTTTCCTTTGGAAGTGGTGCTATTACATGGAGAAGCAAGAAGCAGCGAGATGCTAGTTGCCTTGTTGAGTATAGAGGCAGAGTATAGGGGTGTTGCGATGATAACATGTGAGGTAGCTTGGTTATGTAAGCTACTTGGAGATTTGGGGATGCATGTGGACATGCAAGTTGTCATCTCTATTGCAACAAGCTTAGTAGTATTAGGAACCTAGCTTTACCAGAGAGAAGGTCATGGTAGGAGATGTTGATCTCATGTACATCAGCATAGAGGAGCAGGTAGCTGACATTTTCACTAAGGCCTTGGGAGCAGAGAAACTTTATAGATTCTACACTATGCTCGGAATATTGAAGATGGAGTTGAGCTTGAGGGGGAGTGTTGAGATGTCAAGTTCAACATGAGCTAATACTTATGACATGCTTGGGTGAGACCATTTTACCTTTACAGCATTGGCATGTTTGGTAGTTGACACATCGGATCTTCGCGAGTGATTCTATAGTAGCTGGACTACACTTACCTAGTCTAACCAAGTTATGGCATACTTATCTTGCTAGCTCACCTACTTATATCGTGCTCACATTATGGCCCGCTTATACATAGTACTCTAGTACTTATGTTGGTTTTCCCTTATCTTTTTTGTAGGCCTCTTTTGAGACCAAGAAGAAGAAGAAGATTTTAATCTTCCATCTTTGTGTGTGTCTTATCTATTATTATGTGAGTGTGTGTATGCTTACAAGAGCTCAAGCTCTCTCTCCTCCCCCAATCTTTTTATTTTTGGATTTTATTTGATTCACTTCTATTCTAAAAATGAATAAAATATCACTTTCAATGATATTAAAATGTGAAACTAAAGGTTTTCTACCAAAATAAGACTTTTGAGATGTCATCCTTTGAACCACTTAGGATGAACCACTTAGGATGAACCTAGATCTTTTTGTTGTGCTTGTCAATTAATAACATGAGTTAGAAACAACCACCTAGAGCTATGGTGTACCTTTGTATAGAGAATCAATATGGAGATGAGGAGAGTGAGTTTTGGTTTATTTTTGACATGATGGATGAGTTTAATATTGATTCTCACAGCTTAAATGAATGATTAAAATAATAGTTTTCGGTGTCACCAAAACCAAGATGACATGAATGTAATTCTTGATTGTGATTGCTTGTAGATGCTATGTAGGATACTATGCTTGAGAGACACTAGATGTGTGTCTTTTAAATGTCAAGAGTAACACTGTAGTATTGACACATTGTGGCACACCACATCGTGACACACCTACGACATCGTTAGGTAATGGGTCACATGATATTGGGGAAATTACTTCACAATGGCACTTTATAGGTGGGTGACAATGGGTAATAAGTACAGGTAAACTCTTGGTGGAGAGAAAAGCATCTGAGTAGCCCATATAAAGTTGTGGTACACAAGATACATTGACTTTATTCTAGAGCCTATTCAACATATGAAAAATCCATCTCAAATTGAGAGGGGGAAGAGTGCCTTCTCAAAATCTCCTAGAAATAGTAAAAAAATGGATGGAGTTATGAATAAAAATGGTTGTTCAAATTCACCTCTCTTTCAATCTCTTTCAAGTGTCAATCCATAGGGAGAAGGATTGATGTAAGGTTCCGAAAAGAAAAAAGAAAAAAAAAGAGAGTCCTGTGTGGAGGGCATTAATTAAAATTGGGAAGTAAAGATGGGTGGGTGAAGAAGTGGGAGTCGAGTGGTCACGCATGAGAAGGTTTAAGACTACTTGTTATAATTATTATTACACATTCCGACTCTTCATTTGACTTGACAATGGGTGTAGTACTGTGAATATTAATATTGACACACCACAAAATCATCAGACTTCTTATTGTTCCGTCAACCAGATCAATCGTCATCATCATGTTCTGTTTGCAAGAGAGGATTAATCAACCATTTCTAGAACGCAACCTATGTTTAATCAAGTCCCCCACCCTTAATCATCCTTCTAATTGGTTATAATCTGTAGTTAGCCACGCAGATCATATGTTGCATGCAAGCTTAGTTGAGGCATTTGTGTTTAATCCGGTCCCCCCAACCTTTAATCATTCTGTGTAATTTTCTCTCGTTGGTTATCATCTGTAGTTAGCCGAGCAGGTCATAACCATATTAATCTTGCCCTAATCTACCTCGCATCCGCATTAACGTCAATCCATACGTAATTATCTGTTTTTAAGATTGATTACTGATTGTTTTATTGTGAAAGGCGAGATTTATGAGTATGGAGCTCATGAGGACGATTGCCGTATTGATGCATTTGGGGGTGGTGATTGGGGGCTGCTTAGTTGGTAATTGTGTGGGATTAGGGCAGCTTAATCAGGGCTTGAGCAGTGCATTTTACAACAATTCGTGCCCATCGGTGCAGTGGGTGGTGGCTAATGCGGTTGCAGAGCGACTCCAACAAGACCCCACAGCTGCTGGTCCCCTTCTCCGGATGTTCTTCCATGATTGCTTTGTCCATGTAATGTCAGAATTTTGGTTTGATTATGGGATGCATTCATAATAATTTACATTAATTAATCACGCATACAATTCTATAACTTTCCTGTAAAAATCTGCAACACCGAGGTTTTGATACTGTATTAGAGACAACCTGCGCTAATCTACGTTTAAATCAAATTGTACCCTGCCAAATATAAAAGTTAATAAACAACAGCCTTGTTTAATCACGTAATTCTGCTGGTTTTAATTGCAGGGTTGTGATGCATCGGTGTTAATTAAATCAACTGCAAATAACTCGGCAGAGAGAGATGCACCTCCAAACCAGACACTAAGAGAATTTGGCCTAATTGATGGGATTAAACTGCAATTAGAGAAATTATGCCCGGGCGTTGTCTCCTGCGCCGATATCTTGGCTCTCACTGCCAAGGAGGCTGTCGTGCAGGTAACTTCGACACTAATCCGAATAAATCCACTGATCAATTTTCGTAAAAACGTATAAGCTCACATTATAGCTGTAATTATATTTCATCAAATTTGAGCACCCACATCAAAAATTAATCAATCATTATAACAAGTATATACTTGCATTTAATTAAGCATGCCCTGCAGAATTTTTAATCCTTGTTTACTCATCCGGCATCCTAGCTAGCGCACATATACATAATCATACTAGAATGCTTGGAATTTAGCTTGTTTCAACAACTTCAAAGTAGCTTGATTTTCAATATTGTTAATTATAAGCTATGCTAGGATTCATGATTAATTCATGCTTAATGACAGCTTATTATAAGTAATTATTTTTCAGAGCGAATTGATTTTTATCCAAGCAATGTACTTAATTAAACAGTATCGCCAGCTTGATTCTCATTTTTATACCCTTGGTCAGTGACCCACATTAGATTTTTAGCATTGCTGCCAAGACCTGCACGTGAAGCATGCTGATCAAATAGTTACTAGATTTGAAGTGAAAATCCTATTAGAAGCACATTAACAAACTGTGATTAATGTCATAAGCGGATGCAACACTAGTGTTTGTGCATTGATGAGGATTTTTTTGTTAGAAAATAGGTGGGAGCAATTTTTCTTTTTCTTTTTGGGGTTGCATGAATGTAAATATGTAGAAACAATAAAAGGGAAAAATGATTTATGTTTTGGGGGTATGAATGTAATTATGTAAAAAAAAAACAGGAAAGGGAGAAACATGAAAGGGTAAATTAATGAGGATTTGGAATAGTGGTGGTCAAAAAATTCCAGAAATTGATGCTTCTTGTGGGGGTGGGGGTGGGGGTGGGGGTGGGGGTGGGTGTGGGTGTGGGTGTGGGTGTGTGTTTTTTGTAGAGTGGAGGGCCTGATTGGGAGGTTGAATTGGGGAGAAGAGATGGGAGGGTGTCAAGTGCTTCAGAGGCAGCCACCAACCTACCCTCCTCCCTTGCTGGGGCTCAGCCTCTCATCCTAAGCTTTGCATCCAAAGGCCTCACCATCCGAGACTTGGTCACCTTGTCAGGTATAATAATACACTTATTAAAAACCTAAAAATATCAGAGCTCCCAATTACCCCCCACCTTTTCATCATTTTTTGGTTCTTGCATTATTGCTTTCTATGGTGCATATACAGTCACCAATCAAAGGAAATTTCATTAATAATTGTGACAAAAAAGTACCAAAGCTTTCAATCTCATGCGAGCATGATTTCACATGCACAAGAGATTCCTTAGTTTTTATTTTTTTATTTTTCAAAGAAGTACATCCATGTGACCATGTGAGCCTATATTGCAGTCAAAAGCTTAAAATCTGACACCTTTCTCAGAAATATGATTTTAAAAAAGAAAAACTTGACCTTTAAAAAGCTGGAAGCTGACAATAAATCATTGTGTTTTGTAGCTAATATTTCATGAATATGGCTTCTTAAATAAATCTAATGGTTATGGTTTCTAAACGCTAAGCTCAATTAGCTAACATTAATATAATGGTTATGGTTTCTTAAATAAAGGTAGACACTAAGCTCAATTAGCTTACATTAATGTAATGGTTATGGTTTCTTAGATAAAGGTAACGATTAGCTTTAATCAAGCTAATCGTTATGGCTTCTTAAACTAAGCTAATATGTCATGAGTATGGCTTCTTAAATAAATCTAATGCTTATGGTTTCTTAATTACAGCTAATATATCATCTATAATAAATCTAATGCTTATGGCTTCTTAAATAAATCTAATGCTTATGGTTTCTTAATTACAGCTAATATATCATCTATAATAAATCTAATGCTTATGGTTTCTTAATTACAGCTAATATATCATCATTTTTCAAACGAGATCGCCATAAAAATCAAGCGATAACTACTCAAATCTAAACAGTAATGAATTTATAATACCAATAATGAATCTATAATATGTGCTATTTTCTTGTAAGAACAAGAAATATTTATCTCAGGAGGAGGATATACAATTAATCCCTTTCTTTCCCTGCATTTATCACGGTTTGGCACATCTTAAGCACGAATACAATGCCCATAATGATGAAACACGACCAACTTAATAACTTGTTGCACCAAAAATTAGCAAATATTGACTTAATCTTGTGCTTGTATGGGATTAGTATTTGATATTGACTTAATCTTGTTCTTGCGGAATTAGGATTTAATGATATGGCATTAAATAGAAGAGAATTACTTGGTGTAGTATCATACGAGTCTTAGAGAAGTTTATAATTATTATTTTGTGTGAATTGGGAATCAAAAATGCAGGAGCCCATTCAATAGGAAGAGCACATTGTTTCCAAGTTGCAAGGAGGTTCTATGGATTCAACAGTCCAAATGGGATCGATCCAACATTGAACACATCATATGCCCAGAAGCTAAGGTCATTGTGCCCACAGCCCATTGGTGTGAACTCAAGTGTGGCCTTGGACCCTCTCACACCTAACTTATTTGATAGCACATACTACCAAGACCTCCTCCAAAGCAAAGGCTTGTTCACATCAGACTCCTCATTGGTATTGGACAACAGAACCAAGGTCTTTGTGAATGAATATGCACTAGATGAGCATTCCTTTTTCACTCACTTCATCACTTCCATGCTCAACATGGGTAGACTCGGTGTATTACTACCTAGCAACCACCAAGGGGAGATCCGGAGACAGTGTCAATCAATAAATTCATAGTCTCCCTAATTGAGTTAAGCATCTTTTTGCTATTACAATTTATCTTTTAATTTGATTCCATTTTCGAAGAAACTTAGTTCAACTTAAATCTGTTAATAGTTGATGTATAATATATATATATATATTATGGAATTCAAGGTATGAATTGGTGTTTTGCATGTTTAACCAAGAAGAGAGTATTTTTGTCAGACATCAAGTAATTGATTTGGCGCTCTCTATCTCACACTCACACACACAAATGTGAAAACACACTCTTAAAATAACAACCAAGCCCATATGAAACGAATTCGACATCAATCGTACGTACTCTCTGAGTAATATATCTTTATCGTGCACCTTCTCGATGAAAAGCGTAAGGTTTGGATTAATGTGCACGCTATCAGATTACACATTAATCTGATTGATGTAATATTTGACCATGTTGTATAGATCTCTATCTGCTAGCGGAGGTTGGGACCTTCATTAAAGTCGAAAGACCAAATGTTCTTTGATCCATTGGTTCTTGGGAACCTCGACGACGAGGATAAGATGGCCACTATAGTAAGGTCTAGGACCTTGGTGTTGTGTAGTATTAAGAGTTGCATCTTTGTGATGGTGAGGGTTTTTTTTTTTAATGCAAAGAAATTTAAATTAAGTATCAAAAAAGATACAGCACCCTAAGGTGAACACTGGAGCTTATGGACTTTCCTAAGCAGTAGACCCACTATAGCTCCATAGGGAGAGCAAGGAATCTAGTGGTAGAAGGTCTTGTATTAGCAAGGACTAGGGAGAGATGGTGAGGGTTGTGGGTCTTTCAATGTATGGAAAGTTATAAACGAGGCCTCTTTTCTATTCATGCACAAGATCTTACCTGGACCACCGCCTTTTGATAGGCATGAACTTGGGGTTGATATGGGCTTCTCTAGGTTTTGACCATGTACTCTTGCCCCATTCAGTGGCCATTTAGACAGGGCATGCCACTCGAGTTTTACTCCTATGTGACCTACTGCTTTGTAGGCACTTAGATTGATAAAGTGCCAACCTCCTCTAGTGTGGTGTAGGTGGTCGATCTTCCACTAGGCAAACATGTGATCCATGTGTTTATTCATTAGGTAGATTTCAGCCATATCAAAGGGTGTGTCAAGGCTATTATCATGGAATGTGAGGTCCTGCAAATTAATTGGGTATGTGAATTATTGCTCAAAAGATGGGTAAGAAAAGTGGAGTGTGAGGTCCCACCCATTGAGTGGGTATGTGAGTTTGTTGCTCATAGACGGGTAAGGACACTCTTGGGTCCTTCCCATCTTTTCCACTAGCTTCATTACAAGTGGTTGGTGGTGGAACCTCATTCTGTGAAGGTTTGGTCCCTCTTAGAATGATTAGAGGCTTATGGATGCGGTTGATGAGGTGGTTAAGATTAGGTAGAAGCTCTAGGTGGGAGGGGGGGATTGAATTGTGGATGAACGAGGTACTCTCATGGAGGATTATAGAGAAGGGCATGCTTGGATAGGGTGGACCAGTGGATTACGTGGCTTTGGGATTGATTATAGCCAAGGTTAGGTTTTTATCATGGGGATTTATTTGTTTTTGTTGGATGAGGGAGACAGACAAGCTTAGAGAGACGATACTCAATGTTGGAAAGTACTCGATGATAATGATAAGAAATGAGTAGAATAAAAGAGTATTAATAGAAGCCCTAGTCTTAGGGTTGATGCGGCTGACACATTGGAGTGTGTTCACAAGGGAAAAAATCCCTACCAGCATAGGGTAAAAAGTACCTGTGTGTAGGGTTGTTCACACTAGGGACTTCTAGGCTAATCAGGCTAACAAACCCCCTAAAGTGAATGGTGTGAACGTGTACAAGGTGTAACAGACTACCTTGGAAAGACTTTTGGTAAGTACATCTGCTACATTGTCTTGTGTAGGCACATAGGTCAAGGCAATCTCTTGCATGGAGTCTTGCTTGACATAATGATAATGCACTTGAATGTGCTGTGTTTGTGCGATTGCATATGCGCTCCGCTTGTAAGTGAAAAATGGTGGTACAAGATAGTTGTCTAATACCAAGATCTATCCGAGCAAGGACATACACATTCCACAACAGATGTAAATGCAGGTAGAAGCTCTAGGTGGGGGGGTTGAATGATGAACTAGGTACTCTCATGGAGGATTATACAGAAGGGCATGATGGGAGGGTAAGATGTAGGCTTGGATAGGGTGGACCAGTGGATTATGTGGATTTGGAATTGATTATAGCCAAGGTTAGGTTTTAATTATAGCCAAGGTTAGGTTTTACTCATGGGGATTTGCTTTTGTTGGATGAGGGAGATAGACAAGGCAGAGAGCAAGAGAGACAGAGCTCAATGTTGGAAAGTACTTGATGATAATGATAAGAAATGAGTAGAATAAAAGAGTACTAATAGAAGTCCTAGTCTTAGGGTTGATGTGGCTAACACATTAGAGTGTGTTCATAGGGAAAAAAATCCCTACCAACACAAGGTAAAAAGTGCCTGTGTGTAGGGTTGTTCACACTAAGGACTTCCAGGAGGCTAATCAAGGTCACAAGCCCCGTGAAGTGAATGGTGTGAACGTGTATAGGGTATAACAGACTACCTTGGAAAGGCTTTTGGTAAGCCCATCTGCTACATTAGCCTGTGTAGGCACATAGGTCAAGGAAATCTCTCATGCATGGAGCCTTTCTTGACATAATGATAATGCACTTAAATGTGCTGTGTCCACACACGATTGCATATGTGCTTTGCCTATAAGTGAAAAAATGGTGGTAGAAGACAGCTATCCAATACCAAGATTTGCCTCGATAGACGGCGAACACATACACATTCTACAGTAGATGTAAATGTTGTGCTGTACTCAGCTTCACAACATGAAGTGGTGACTGTCGGAAACAGTTACCATTGTTGGACACCTTAGTGTCAGAACATCATGCCCCATATGTTACAGGAGGGTTGTTTTTCTCATGCACAAATTCAAATAAAATATTGGGCAAAGCTCACTCTACCTCTCTCTAAACATCATAGCTTATTGAGAAAATAGGCTTGCATGAACATGAAAGAAGAGAAGATGCACGACACACATTGGGTACAATCTCCCTCCACTTGCTTGATGGCTCACACTTTTAAATACACTTTCAAGCAAGTGTATTTAAATATCTTTTTTTTATTACTTTGTGAGTCAAAAATGACTTTTACATACCACTTTGGGCCTTATCCCTAAACTTTAGGAAAGTGTTATTCATGAAGAAATGTAAACCATCCTTGGGCCTTGACTATAGCAAAGTGTCATGCATGAATTAATATAGGCCATCTACTAAGGGTAAACAAACCATTTGAATAATTATGTCCCTATAACAAATGTGCATAATAAATATGTGTGCCATCATTTTATGTACAAGATAATGACGGCCACCAAGTCACTTTATAAAACGTCGCATAAATATGTCGCAAAAAATGTAATATCGCCATGAATATAGTGATGCCAAAATGTGTATCCAATATGCATGCCAAAAATGTGTAACCATCATCATACCGCCCGCACTAGACCTGCCACTGATTTGCTATAAAAAACCACATGCATAAGAATATATCCAGTGACTATCTACCTAACATGGTGGCAAATAATCAAAAATAAATATCCATGAAAAATATATCACCAAAATATTTCGATAATTTCCATAATCCACAACATGCCCTCGGATTGGAAAGCACAACTGACCTCAGTTGGTCATGAAGCTAGGAAGATGCCTCAATTGCAGAGCGAGTCTTCTTTCTCTACTCGTGTTGCTTCAGTCGGCGAGTCTACAACAAAATCATGCTGCCTTAATCGAT
The DNA here is from genome assembly GCF_041138505.1 of Cibotium barometz. NCBI lineage: Eukaryota > Viridiplantae > Streptophyta > Polypodiopsida > Cyatheales > Cibotiaceae > Cibotium > Cibotium barometz. The sequence goes on from NC_141068.1 coordinate 40,681,728, forward strand.
GAGTCTGCATAATAAATATGTGTGCCACCATTTTATGTACAAGATAATGACGACCACTAAGCCACTACATAAAATGTCGCATAAATATAATGTCGCCAAAAATATAATATCGCCACCATGAATATAGTGATGCCAAAATGTGCATCCCCAATATGCACACCAAAAAAATGTATAACCATCATTATGTCGCCTGCACTAGCCCTGCCACCACTGATCTACTATCAAAAACACATGCACAAGATTATATCCAGTGACTATCTACCTATCATGGTGTAACTAGTATACCTGGTGATAATGAAAAGATGCAGGGGAGAAGAGAGCTTGCGCTCTTACAAGCACACACACACTCACAAAACCCTAATAGAGAACACACAAGGTGAGAGGCTGAAAATCTTCTTCTTCTTCACTCAACACTCAACACACCATATACAAAGATAAGAGTACACACATATGAAAAGGTACTCAACCAAATACATACTAGGGTTCTCTATAGTGTGAACCCAACTAAATGAGCTGGCGCTATAACTATGCCAGTCTCTAGAATGGATGTCACATAGCCTGTCATCCCACTGACCGCATATCACCCATGATCTCACCAACCATGCTAGTGGTGTAAGTGTGGGGCCTATCCCCCAGGCGAGTCATCAGTGTCCACCGCCTCACTAGATGAGCTCGATATCTCAACACTCCCCTTCGAGCTCAACTCCATCTCATGTACACCAAGCAAAGCCCTGAATCTGCGGAGCTTCTCAGTACCCAATGCTTTGGTGAAGATGTGAGCTACCTGATCCTGTGTGCTGACATAAACAAGGTCAAGGTCTCCTGCCAAGACCTTCTCTCTGACAAAATGGTAATGGACCTCTATATGCTTCGTGCGAGCATGAAAAACTAGGTTCCTAATACTGCTAATGTTGTCATAGAAAATGACAACTTGTCTATCCACTAATAGACCCAAATCTGCAAGTAGCTTTCTCAACCAAGCTACCTCACATGCTGCCATAGCAGCACCTCTATACTTGGCCTCTGCACTCGATAGAGAAACCGTAGGCTGCTTCTTGCTGCTCCAAGTCATAGCAACACTCCCCAAAGAAAACATGAGGCCACTAGTAAATCTCTTATCTGAGATACTACCAGCCTAATCAGCATCTATGTACCCATGTACACATATCTCTGTCCCAGTTTCATAAAATAGTCCACAATGCAAAGTAGACCTCACATACCTCAGTATGCATCTCAATGCATCCAAATGCGGCTTCTGAGAGGAACCTGCATAAACTGACTCACCAACCCAATAACATAGCTTAAATCTGGCCTGGTGATCGTCATGTAGATCAAGCTTCCTACTATGTGTCTATACATAGTAGGATCCTCCAAGATCTCTCCGAAATCTGCACACTCAACTTGCCATTCTGATCCAATGGCACTGAGATAGGCTTGCAGCTTGTCATATCATACTTGGACAACATGTCTAAGCCATACTATCTCTGCAGTTATCCAATACCATGTGGTGACCTAATCACCTCAATGCCCAAGAAATATTTGAGCTCCCCAGATCCTTCATCTAAAACTTTTATCTAAGCAAGATCTTTACATCAAAGATCTCTGCATCATGGTCCCCCGTAATGATCAAGTCATCTACATAAATGATGACAACAAGCACAACCCCTCTATCACTGTGTCTCACATACAGTGAGAAATCTGCATTGGCTACATGAAAGCCAATAGTGACAAGATATTTAGAAATCTTGTCAGACCATGCTCTTGGTGCTTGTTTTAAGCCATACAAGGCTTTCTTCAACCTGCACACATGCTCGGGGTGACTCACATCCTCATAACCAGGTGGTTGCAACATATACATCTCTTCCTGCAAATCCCCATGCAAGAATGCATTCTTTACATCCATCTGATGTAAAGACCATTTCTTTGACGCAGCCACTACTATCACAACTCTCACTGTTGCCATCTTGGCAACTGGGCTGAAAGTTTTCTCATAATCAATACCATATGTCTACGTATATCCTTTGGCTACCAATCTAGCCTTGTACCTGCTTATGCTTCCATCACTGTTATGTTTTACTTTGTACACCCACTTGCATCCAATGGCTTTCTTACCTTCAGGCAATTGCACTTAATCCCAAGTCTCATTTCCATATAGTGCATCCATCTCCTCATCCATAGCTTTCTCCCAACACACATTTCAAATAGCCTCATCAATGCATGTGGGCTCTACAACCTGCACAACCTTTGCCATGTATGCATAGTGATATGCCACATAACCATCATAGGTAAACCTCTGCACAGGGTTCTTCACTCTCCTAGATCTTCGTAGCTTTGCATTCATGGCTTCCATAGCCTTCTTTACACCAGGTGTTCTCATAGCTGGTATCCCAAGCTCCTCATCAAGGCTCATCTCTGAGCCACTAGACTCTCCATCAACATGAGAATGCCCTGAAGAAATGTCACGCATACTAAGGGACTCAACCACTTTTTCTTTGCCTTTATGTGATATACTAATCACATTTGTAGGACTGGTATTATGACGTAGCCTGCCACTCCATGGTCTATCAACTGAACCATAGATGAGGACTCTCCTGGTCCACTCAAAGATTGTGATTGCTGACTTGCATTCTGTGCAACCACATTTCCACTCACATCAGCCCCAATAGCTTCTTTTTCAGCAGCATACTCACTGCTCATCTCATAAAAAACATCCCTGCTTATCCTCAACTCACGTGTAGTAGGGTTATAACACCTATATCCCTTTTGCTCAAGGGGGTATCTAGTAAACACACAATTTTTTAGCTTTTGGATCCAGCTTAGTTCTCAGCTCATCTGGCACATACACATATGCAATGCATCCAAAAACTTTCAGATGACACAAATCAGGTTTTCTGCCAGTAAACCTCTCCTCTGGAGTTACATCATGTATGGCTGCAGTTGGAGTCCTCTTCATGATGTAAACTGCTATGGAAACAGCCTCAGCCCAATAGCTATGCGGCATATTCTTCTCTTCCATCAATGCTCCCGCAATCTCAGCAATGTGCCTGTTTTTTTGCTCAGCAACTCCATTTTACTGTGCGGAGTGTATCTACATGTAAACTGTCTCCGAATACCATTCTTCTTCAAAAATTCAGAGAACTCATTGGAGAAGTACTCTCCCCCTCCATCTGACCTTAGGCACTTTACATATTTCCCTGTTTGCTTTTCAACCATAACTCTGAAATTCTGAAAGTGAGTGAACACCTCACCCTTCTCCTTCATGAAGTATACCCACACTTTCCTTGTGTGGTCATCAATAAATGACCTACAGCCTCCCATAGACATGGTCTTCGTAGGACCCCATACATTTGAATGCACAACATCTAGTGCATTTCTACTCACATTTCTGCTACGTGGAAATACATGCTTTGTTTGCTTTCCATATTGGCATGCTTCACATATTCTCTGCATACCTTCAACTTTAAATTTTGGCAGCCCTGTCACAATTCCTTTAGTCTGCATAGACTTCATTCTCTGCACATTCACATGTCCAATTCTTTTATGCCAAATGTCTGTGTCTGCAACAATTCCTGAACCATTTGCAAACATGGCAGCACTCACTTCAGGCATGTTTACATTCAACGTAAACATTCTGCCCCCTCTGTTGCCTTTTGCAACTAACCTGCACTTGTCTTTAAAGTCTTTAACATAACAACCATCAGGATTAAACCAAACCTGCAAACCCTGCTCAATTATCTGGCCAACTAAAACCAGATTGTTTGTTATGTTCGAAACATGAGGTACATCTGCAAGGTACTTCACTTTGCCATCCTGCATAGACAATGGCACATCTCCAACATGGGCAATTGGATGAGCAGTGTCGTCCCCTGTTTTCACAAAACCTAGTCTTTCAAGGTTCTTCATCTCCTTGAACCACTTCCCATGACTTGTCATGTGGTTCAAAGTGTTGAGATATCGAGCTCATCTAGTATTGAGATATCGAGCTCATCTAGTGAGGCGGTGGACACTGATGACCTGCTTGGGGGATAGGTCCCATACTTACACCACTGGCATGGTTGGTGAGATCATGGGTGATATGCAGCCAGTGGGATGACAGGCTGTGTGACAGCCATTCTAGAGACTAGCATAGTTATAGCGCCAGCTCATTTAGTTGGGTTCACACTATAGAGAACCCTATTATGTATTTGGTTGAGTACCTTTCATATGTGTGTACTCTTATCTTTGTATATGGTGTGTTGAGTGTTGAGTGAAGAAGAAGAAGATTTTCAGCCTCTCACCTTGTGTGTTCTCTATTAGGGTTTTGTGAGTGTGTGTGCTGCAAGAGCTCAAGCTCTCTTCTCCCCTACATCTTTTCATGGTATCAGAGCCTGGTTCATGCTAAGGGTTGAGCTGCAAGCAAGAGAAGCACAGGAAGCGGTACAAGGTAAGAGCTTCAACCACTCTTTCCTATTTGTGTTGGCGAGACTACACCGTAATTCTGATTACCTATTCGGCCACCTCCTTGACCGCATCCACAGCCTCCTCTACCTCGTCCTCTTCCCCTGAACTTGTGTAGAAGGCCTGTTGCTCTGAACTGTTTTTGTTTTGTGAAGACTGTTGGTCTTCACCCAAGCTCTTCTCTTCTATTATCAATATAGACTTCAAATCTGTAAAATTGGAAATGTTTTCCCGAGTTTGAATAGACGTCTTGAACCACGCCTTGTATTGTAGCCCGAGACCACGTAGACAGACTTCCACCTTGTCATCATCATCTACTAAAACACCAATAGATGCAAGGGATTCCACAATACCCTTTATCTTCAATGCATAGTCATTCACAGACATACTCTCTCCACAGTATGAAGTTCATTCTTCAACTGTATCTTGCATGCCTTGGTATTCGTTTCATAGAGTTTTACCAAGGTGTCCCACGCCTCCTTGGGGGACTTGGTATCCTGTATGTGCCCAATCATGGTGTCCTATATATTGATGAGAGCCAATACATAACTTTTCTGGCTCCTTGGTTTGAGTCCTTGAACTCTTTCACATCTGTAGCAGTCGGATTGATCTCCGGTATCCGGTGCCTCTTCATGCTCACCTTCTATATAGTCCCAATAGCCCTTTTGCATCAGAAAATTTATCAGCCTGAACCTCCAAGCATGGAAGTTGTTCTTATCAAGATTCTCAGCAACAATCTGGGTTATGCCATCATTTGACATCTTGCCAGACACACAAATTTACCAGAAACAGCACTCTGGTTTGTCCTGCACAAACTGCTATATTTTCTACAGCGGTACTGTAGTACACTCAAATGTCACAACTAGTGACCTCAATGTGCATACATACACCCACCAATGGTAACTGTTGGCCTCCTTGCAGCACACACAATGTCTGCACAGCCAATCCGTCTTCCTGCAGTTCTTAAAACAGAGTTCTGTAGAGAATTGATGACTTACCCGCAGTGCTCGAAATCGCTTGCTTTCTGAAAAACGAAGGTCGAGACGTGCCCGAAATGCGTTTTTGGCCCAAAAAATGAAGTCCAATAAGACAATATAGTTGCCCTATAGCTTTACTCCCGCGAAGAAAGCTCCTCAATCTGAGATTGTTTGTCGGTGCCTCCTGTAGAGCTCCCGGCGCAGTAGCATCAACAACAACAGTCCTAGAATTCACAACAACAACAACAACAACAACAACAACACGCAGGTGGAAGAGGCCAATTCAGAGGCAGGGGGGGGAGTCAAAGAGGTCGTGGAAATTGGCAAAGGCAGTATAACGATACACATGGATGCTTTTATTGTGGTAAGCCTGGACATGTGCAGGCAGATTGTTATAAGAAGCAGCTGACATGCAAAATGAAAAATTGCAGCAAAACAACTATGCATCCTCGAGCAGAAACAATGAGGATAATGAAAGGTTGTTTGTTATGCAGCATGTTGTGAATGCCATGTCTGAAAATGATGAAGCAGCACATAAAGATGATGTATGGTATGTTGATTCAGGTGCTTCGAACCACATGACAAGTCATGGGGAGTGGTTCAAGGAGATGAAGAACCTTGAAAGACCAGGTTTTGTGGAAACAGGGGATGACACTGCTCATCCAATTGCCCATGTTGGAGATGTGCCATTATCTATGCAGAAGTACCTTGCAGATGTACTTCATGTTTCGAACATAACAAAGAATCTGGTTTTAGTTGGCCAGATGATTGAGCAGGGTTTGCAGGTTCGGTTTAACCCTGATGGTTGTTATTTAAAGACTTTAAAGACAAGTGTAGGTTGGTTGTTTGCAAAAGGCAACAGAGTGGACAGAATGTATGTAAACATGCCTGAAGTGAGTGCTGCGATGTTTGCAAATGGTTCAAGAATTGTTGTAGACACAGACATTTGGCATAAAAGAATTCGACATGTGAATGTGGAGAGTCTATACAGACTAAAGGAATTGTGACAGGGCTACCAAAATTTAAAGTTGAAGGTATGCACAGAATATGTGAAGCATGCCAATTTGGAAAGCAAACAAAGCATGTATTTCCACGTAACAGAAATGTGAGCAAAAATGCACTAGATGTTGTACATTCAGATGTATGGGATCCTACGAAGACCATGTCTATGGGAGGCTGCAGGTATTATGTGACATTTATTGATGATGACCACACAAGGAAAGTGTGGGTATAGTTCATGAAGGAGAAGGATGAGGTGTTCACTCACTTTCATAATTTCAGAGTTATGGTTGAAAAGCAAACAGGGAAATATGTAAAGTGCCTAAGGTTAGATGGAGGGGGAGAGTACTCCAATGAGTTCTCTGAATTTTTGAAGAAGAATGGTATTCGGAGACAGTTTACATGTAGATACACTCCGCAGAAAAATGGAGTTGCTGAGCGGAAAAACAGGCACATTGCTGAGATTGCGCGAGCATTGATGGAAGAGAAGAATATGCCGCATAGCTATTGGTGGACTAAGGCTGTTTCTACAGCAGTTTACATCATGAACATGACTCCAACTGTGCAGCCATACATGATGTAACTCCAGAGGAGAGGTTTACTGGCAGAAAACTTGATTTGTCTCATCTGAAAGTTTTTGGATGCATTGCATATGTGCATGTGCCAGATGAACTGAGAACTAAGTTGGATCCAAAAGCTGAAAAATGTGCATTTACTGGATATTTCCTTGAGCAAAAGGGATACAGGCGTTATAACCCTACTACACGTGAGTTGAGGGTAAGTAGGGATGTTGTTTTTGATGAGATGAGCAGCATGTATGCTACTAAAAAAGAAGCTGTTAGGGCTGATGTGAGTGGAAATGTGGTTGCACAGAATGCAAGTCAGCAATCACAATCTTTGAGTGGACCAGGAGAGTCCTCATCTAGTGGTTCAGTTGGATAGACCATGGAGTGGTAGGCTGTGTCATAATATCAGTCACACAAATGTGATTAGTACATCACATAAAGGCAAAGAGAAAGTGGTTGAGCCCCTTAGTATGCCTGACATTTCTGCAAGGCATTCTCATGTTGATGGAGAGTCTAGTGGCTCACAGATGAGTCTTGATGAGGAGCTTGGGATCCCAGCTATGAGAACACCTGGTGTAAAGAAGGCTATGGAAGCCATGAATGCAAAGCTACGAAGATCTGGAAGAGTGAAGGATCTTGTGTAGAAGTTTACCTATGATGGTTATGCGGCACATCACTATGCATACATGGCAAAAGTTGTACAGGTTGTAGAGTCCACATGCATTGATAAGGCTATTGGAAATGTGTGTTGGGAGAAAGCTATGGATGAGGAGATGGATGCACTATGTGGAAATGAGACTTGGGATTTAGTGCAATTGCTTGAATGCAAGAAAGCCATTGGATGCAAGTGGGTGAACAAAGTAAAACATAACAGTGATGGAAGCATAAGCAGGTAAAATGCTAGATTGGTAGCCAAAGGATATGCGTAGACATATGGCATTGATTATGAGGAAACTTTCAGCCCAGTTGCCAAGATGGCAACAGTGAAAGTTGTGATAGCAGTGGGCATCAAAACAATGGTCTTTACATCAGATGGATGTAAAGAATGCATTCTTGCATGGGGATTTGCAGGAAGAAGTGTATATGTTATAGCCACCTGGTTATGAGGTTGTGAGTCACCGAGAGCATGTTTGCAGGTTAAAGAAAGCCTTGTATGGCTTAAAACAAGCACCAAGAGCATGCTCTGACAAGATTTCTAAATATCTTGTCACTATTGGCTTTCATGTAGCCAAGGCAGATTTCTCGCTGTATGTGAGACACAGTCATAGAGGGGTTGTGCTTGTCATCTATGTAGATGACTTGATCATTATGGTGGACCATGGTGCAGAGATCTTTGATGTAAAGATCTTGCTTAGATAGAAGTTTGAGATGAAGGATCTGGGAGAGCTCAGATATTTCTTGGGCATTAAGGTGATTAGGTCACCACATGGTATTGGATTACTGCAGAGACAGTATGGCTTGGACATGTTGTCCAAGTATGGCATGACAGGTTGTAAACCTATCTCAGTGCCATTGGATCAGAATGGCAAGTTGAGTGCAGATTCAGGAGAGATTTTGGAGGATCCTACTATGTATAGGCGCATAGTAGGAAGCTTGATCTACATGACGATCACCAAGCCAGATTTGAGCTATGCTATTGGGTTGGTGAGTCAATTTATGCAGGTTTCTCGGAAGCCGTACTTGGATGCATTAAGATGCATACTGAGGTATGTGAGGTCTACTTTGCATTGTGGACTATGAAACTGGGACAGAGATATGTGTACATGGGTACACAGATGCTGATTGGGCTAGTAGTATCTCAGATAGAAGATCTACTAGTGGCTTCATGTTTTCCTTGGGGAGTGTTACTATGACTTGGAGCAGCAAGATTTAGCCTACGGTTGCTCTATCCAGTATAGAAGTCGAGTACAGAGGAGCTGCTATGGCAGCATGTGAGGTAGCTTGGTTGAGAAAGCTACTTGCAGATTTGGGTCTATCCGTGGATAGACAAGTTGTCATTTTCTATGACAACATTAGCAGTATACAGTTGGCCAAGAACCCGTTTTTCATGCTCGTATGAAGCATATAGAGGTCCACTACCATTTTGTCAGAGAGAAGGTCTTGGTAGGAGATGTTGACCTTGTTTATGTCAGCACACAGGATCAGGTAGCTCACATATTCACCAAAGCATTGGGTATAGAGAAGCTCCGCAGATTCAGGGCTTCGCTTGGTGTACATGAGATGGAGTTAAACTCGAGGGGGAGTGTTGAGATATCAAGCTCATCTAGTGAGGTAGTGGACACTGATGACCCGCCTGGGGGATAGGCCCCACACTTACACCACTAGCATGGTTGGTAAGATCATGGGTGATATGCGGCCGGTGGGATGACAGGCTATGTGACAGCCATTCTAGTGGCATAGTTATAGCGCCATCTCATTTAGTTAGGTTCACACTATAGAGAACCCTATTATGTATTTGGTTGAGTACCTTTCATATGTGTGTACTCTTATCTTTGTATATGGTGTGTTGATTGAGTGTTGAGTGAAGAAGAAGAAGATTTTGAGCCTCTCACCTTGTGTGTTCTCTATTAGGGTTTTGTGAGTGTGTGTGTTCTCTATTAGGGTTTTGTGAGTGTGTGTGTGTGCTTGCAAGAGCTCAAGCTCTCTTCTCCCCTGCATCTTTTCACGAAGCACTTGAATCAACGTACCATACATCATCTTTATGTGCTGCTTCAACATTTTTAGACATGGCATTAACGACATGCTGCATAACAAACAACCTTTCATTATCCTCATTGTTTCTGCTCGAGGATGCATAGTTGTTTTGCTGCAATTTCCCATTTTGCATGTCAGCCTGCTTTCTATAACAATCTGCCTGCACACATGTCCAAGCTTACCACAATAAAAGCATCCACGTGTATCATTATACTGCCTTTGCCAATTTCCACAACCTCTTTGACTCCCTCTGCCTCTGAATTGGCCTCTTCCACCTGTGTGTTGTTATTGTTGTTGTGAATTTTGGGGCTGTTGTTGTTGTTGTTGTTGCTGCTGGCCATAATTCTGATTACCTATTTGGCCACCTCCTTGACCGCGTCCATGGCCTTCTTTACCTCGTCCTCTTCCTATTTAATAGTGACACAATATGGAAAGGCCCTTGTTTCTATGCTACACAATACTAATATGGTCATTCTCAATGGAACTAGAATGTTCCCTGAGACAAGTGATTACACATGTATTACAACATCAAGAAGACAAAGTGTGATTCATTATGCAATGATTTCAAAAGGTGGATTACACTTGGTGTCAAAATTTGAAGTTGGAGCACTCACTCCAGACTCTACCTAACTATAAGCCAGTTCAGCTGGATGTTGCCATAGATGTTGTAAAGAGCAAGAAGAAGCATAAGGTTCAAAAAGCGGATATGATCTGTCCATGTACAAGAAAAGCAAAGGCATATGCAAATAGTCTTGGAGCTTTGGTAATGAACTTGTAATGGGGCTACTAAGCATATAGGCTAATTGATATCAATTTAAGGATGTTATTTACTATACACCTCAATAACATTTTGGTACACATGTGAGAAAACAACATCAGATGCTTAGTTTTCCATGTAATGTATGGTTTGATGAGATGAATGTATGGTTTGATGATGAATGTAAGATAGCCCAAAAAGCTTTCATGAGCATGGAAGAAGGAATACATAAAAAGAATACAAAAGATACAAAGGGACAACACATACTAAGAGAAGGCATCATGACAAAAGCCAAGAGGTGAGAAAGAAGATTCTATTTAAGAAAGCACCGAGAAGAGCATGGAAGGAACTCAAACAAGGACCCAAAAGTGAATGTGCAAGGAGAATTCTTTTAGGATGCCATGCTTAGATATGTACAATATCTTTATACACATAATGATGCCATGCCAATGATGCAAGAGTTCCAAGTTTCAAAGGAAGATTACATCTCAATCTTGGATGTGTAGTAGAAAGGGGCAAAGAAACTAGCAAATGGTAAGAATGCAGATTCATTATAGCTCTCATGTGAATTACTAAAATGGATGGGACCTTTAGCTAAAGAATGGATTGGTATGCTTATGAATCAAGCAATCAAGGATGGGTTTCCATGTGACTAGCAAATGAATTGGATTAAACCTATTTACAAGAGAGGAGGAGATCCCAATCAGCTCACTAACTATCGTGCAATCATGGTGGGCTTAGTTATGGCAAAGATGTTTGGTACTATTGTGGAGCAAAATCTCCTAAACTGCTAAAAAAAGCATTTTAGCATGTAGTAGCCAATAGAGCTTGAAGTGGGTTCATGTTTGTAACAACACCCTCTTCTCATTGCCTGATGCAATCAAATATTTTGACTAAAGGGTATATTGGCCTAAATTTATATCAAATATCAAAGGGTTTTGACATCATCCCATTGTATTTTTGAATTGCTCCAAGTTACCCACCACGGGCAAAGATTTGCACATAGCATTACAACTAGTCCATGGGAGCTCAAGTCTGACTGGATAAAAGGTTACTCCAAAAACTAGCAGAACTCGTCTCCCACGACGTCCCTTTACAAGCACACGAGATTTGGTACACATCTACTGATGATGATAGGGGGGTCATTTGTCAGGGAAACCTCTTCAAAACCTTGATCAGACACCTCTGGACAGATGCCCGCATAGGGGGTCCATGTTTTGGAAAAAGAGGGGCTTAGTCTCCTCAAATTTTTGCATCCCCTAGTGTATGTACATTCCAATGTCTGTTCGTGATGCATACTAGGCCTCAAACCATTATGGGGAAAGGAAGGTTACTTTTTCTACTACTAAATTGGGCTCTAGACATTGCATTCACCTCCTGCTTAGTAAAATCCCATGCACATACTTAGCATAACAAAAGAACTAGGACGACAGGCTTGTCAACTTTGGCTAAAGTTCGGATAGTCTACCTGCTTCTCGGGGCTTCAAATTGGTAAAAATCATTGGTTTTTAAGTGGGTAATACTGCTCCCAAATCAAGGGTTCACGTTTGGTAAAAATCTAGGCTTCCACTCATCAAACAGCTTCACCCTCTGGTAGGTGTGTAGTATTTTTACTGTTTTGCATGCATACCAAATCTTGAGTTATTTCGATCAAATGAAGGACCTTTTTTAAGCTAAATGAACATGACCCCGGACATCATTTTCAGCTCTAGCTTAGTAAAAGCCAACATTTGGTAAAAATTTGACCGTAGTCTACTCAGATTTCCCCATGCACATACCTAACAAAGAAAAATAACTAGGACTATAGGCTCATCAACTTTAGCTCAATTCCAGATAGTCTACCTACTTCTACGGGGCTTCAAATTGGTAAAAATCATCATTTTTAAACCAGGTAATACTGCTCCCAATCAAGGGTCCAATTTGGTAAAAAATTGGGCTTCCCCACTCATTAAATAGATTCACCCTCTAGTAGGTCCTCTAGTAGGTGTGTAGTCTTTTTATTGTTTTGTAGGCATACCAAATTTTGAGTTGTTCCGGTAAATTGAAGGACCTTTTTTGAGCTGCTAAACATGGTCCTAGACATCATTTTCAGCTCCAGCTCAGTAAAATCCCATGTTTGGTAAAAATTTGATCGTAATCTACTTAGATTTCCCCATGCACATACCTGACATAGAAAAATAACTAGGACTACAAGCTCGTCAACTTTGGTTCAATTCTGGATAGTCTACCTGCTTCTATGAGGCTTCAAACTGGTAAAAATCATCAGTTTTAAACCAAGTAATATTGGTCCCAATTAGGGGTCCACGTTTGGTAAAAACTTGAGCTTCCACTCATTAAAAACAACTTCACCCTAGTACATGTGTATTCTTTTTACTGTTTTGTAGGCATACCAAATCTTGAGTTGTTATGGTCAACTGAAGGACCATTTTTAAGTAGCTCAATAGGGCACCGAACATCATTTTCAAGTCCATCTCAGTAAAAGCCCAGTTTGGTAAAACTTTGACCGTAGTCTACTCAAATTTCCCCATGCACATACTTGGCAGAGCAAAACAACTAGGACTATAGGCTCATCAACTTTGGTTCCATCTTGGATAGTCTATCTACTTTCATGGGGCTTCAAACTAGTAAAAATCATCGATTTTAAACCAAGGTAATACTGCTGCCAATCAGGGTTCCATGTTTGGTTAAAAATTAGGCTTCCACTTCACCCTATGGTAGGGGTGTAGTGTTTTTATGTTTTTCAGACATACTAAATCTTGAGTTATTCGGGTCAAGTGAAGGACCTTTTTTAGGCTATTGACTATAGCACTGGACATTATTTTCTTAGTAAAAGCACATGTTTGGTAAAAATTTAACCATATTCTACTTTGATTTCCCTATGCTCATACAAATCTATGCTTTGCACATAGGTTTCCATTCCTATCAAGTATGGTTCCATTCTGGATTACCTAGCTGCTAAAATAGGATAGTAAACAGGTAAAAAACATGGACTTTTGGGCAATTTGCATATGGTCTGGTCATGGACGCTTTCTCAAAACAAGGTCTTTTGTTCAACATTAGGTAGTGCCCTCTAGTATGTGTGCAAATTGTTCACTGGTCTTAGTACATGTGAGGTATTGAGTCTATCTGATCATGTTTTGCTATGTTTTCACACTATTTCAATTGGGCCTTCGACATGTTTTTGAACCTTGGCTAAATACATGTAAAGTACATCTTACCTAGACAAAATTTAGGATGATGTAATGGTGCCTGAATTCTTTAAGCTCTTGAATATGAGTTTAAGCATCCCTGCTCAGCCTTCGTTTGATCTAGTTTAGCCAAGTGCAACTTGGAGCTCCTCTCTTAAGCTCCCGTTCACACAATCATATTTTTGGACCTAGCCCTCTAATTTAAGGTAGTACTCTAACTACTGGCCTCACAATTGTCGGTTTTCAGTAAGATTTAACATGAGGATTATGGAATGTGTCTTGATGATTTATACCAAGTTTGGTTAAGATTGGGATCATGTAGGGTCTGTTTTTAGTAATTGACCGGCACAAAGCTTGTTCAAATCAATCCATTGGATGGCCTCAGATCAGACACCCAATCTAAACCAAGCCTTATACACATGTTTAGGGTGCCAAGGACCTTCTATGGTTCCAATCATATGTTATTTGGCCCATGAGGACATACTAAAAATAGCTAATAATCAATTTCTTAACATTTTTAGAAGCCAAACTACTATTTTTAGGCGATAATGTAGCAACACCCAATTGGGTCCATTGCAATGGAAAGTGGATAACAAGGTGTTAAGAATTGGCATTTTAAATTTTGACCCATTCTAAACATTCTAGCTAGGTCAAACCTTGTTCGGAATGTTCCAGGTACATTATGAAGCACTGTTGCATCAGTTTGTTGTCCTAGCCTGTAATAGGGGGTCCACGTTTTCTTCTTTAGGGCCCTTACCATCTGTTTGCTATAGACTCTTATACATAGGTGGTCAAATGCCCTGATTACAAGCATGTCAAAATGCCCATATTATTTCGGGTAAGTTTAGCACCAAAAATAGCTTGTTTATAATACTTATGGGCCAAGATTTGACCTGATGCTAGACATAGGCATGCAAGGGTCCACGTTTGCTATTTTTAGAAGGTGCATGCAGTCATAATCTAACATGGTCTTGCACATGCAAGAATTGTACTGTGCACTTGCCATGTGTCAAACCCCCAGCTATTCTAACTCTGTTTACATACTTAAAATAGTATTACAATGCTTGCTAACAACTTGGATGGTGTGATGTAAATATGAGCCAGACCCCATATTCCGCATACCTGAAAAAGGCTCACATGATCTTGTCGAGTACATATTTGATGTACACTTTGTTGACATATCAAATCTTGGACCCATACGGAATAATTAGCCATAGTTTCAGACCATGCCAGCAACCCATCAAATATAGTCATCTTTCACTATTGGTCCATAGTAGTTATCGGATGAGGAAACTGCTATTTTGGGCTACTTATAGATCTCCAATGGCTACAAGATTTCATATATGGAGTCTACTCATCAAGGGCTATGCACACCTGAAATCTCATTAGTATCCCACAACCTGACAGTATCCGCTAAATTCAGCACAAATTTTTAAGAAATAATTAGGATAATTATTTATTTCTTGAGCTTAATTACTAGACAAATATGATTTCTAGCTTTTGGGTTACTTTTTATTATTTTCTAGCTATTTTTGGTAAATTTTTCATGCTTTTTTGAGATTTTAGTTTATTTTTAGACATAAAAAGCTATTTATGCATGTAAGTGAGCTTTTAGTGCCCAAAACTTACTTATAGAGAGCCAAAACAAAATGTTTTTCTTCAGCCCCTTCATATTCCTTGATGCTATTGGTTTTTCAGTGCATGCGAGCCCATACTAGTCATCAATGACAAGTTCGAGGACTGCTCATAGATAGGGTACCCTGTCTACATAGCCTGCAATAAAGTGGTTTTTGTTGTGAATCAAAGCAAAGGGGGCTGAGGAGCAACACGATTTGCTTCAGAGGGATTCTCTCACCATTTGCACCAAATTGAATCACCCTGCACTCTCACAATCTCTCAGGTAATCCGAAACCTTGCAAACTATGTTTTTATGTGCTTTTTTGTCGATTTTTTTTATTTCTTCACCAGAGATGCATAGATACCATACTGAAAGAATCTAAGACAGAATTGAGTCATAATTAGTCTCTTTTGATTGGAAAAGGGCTTGCATGATGCATTTACTATGCTTTTTATTGAAATTATTTCTTTTTTGTGTAATATGCATGCTCTCTAATTAATTGAGTTTATTTTAGAATTAATTGATCAGTCTGATTCTAATTGGGTAAGTTATTCCTTCCCTTTTTGTCATCAATTACCCAATCATGCTTCTTTGGACAAGTAAAAATTAAAATTTCATCCAAAATATAGAGGTGACTGTCAAAACTTTTCCAAATTTCCCCGCATTAAACAAAAACTTGTAAAATTTCTTGACTTAGGGACCACCTTGGCATGCAATTAGGTACACTTGTGTCTCATGCACAATGCTCTAAAGGGCTGCACATTCTTGTTCAAATTTGACATAGGTAAGTACCTGCTTTTGATAAAAAGTAGGTTAATGCGCATATAGTTGTGGGTGACTTAAATTATGACCTAGTTTAAGTTGTATTCACCCAAATCTTGTATGGATTGTTGCTAATAGCTCCTTTCCATGTCCTAGATAGGGGGTTAGGTCCTTGAACCTATCCAACAATTCCTTCTATGGGCTACACTAGTTAGTCGGACCACCTCACAGTCATTTTTGACCTTTTTGGACCTTAAATGGACTACCTGCACTCCCAATTTCACAATTCTTCTGCTTACAATAGTTGACTAATTTTTGTCCTATATTCACCTATCAATTCAGAATCTACATTACTATTGCCTATTTTAAAGAACTTCCCTGTTTTTAGTGAGATCTGACCCTTTCTATGCTTTATTCAGTCCTCTCGAGTCTGATCTCTTCAAAGAGCTCACTATTCTTGTCCATGGCAACCATGTCTAATTTAGTCTAGTAATTACGATTGGTTACCACCCTCTTTGGTCGTAATGATTGCATTCACTTGGGCATCCATACTCGTGGAAGAGTGTACTGGGTCTAGGTAGGGGGCGGGACATCCATCCTCTAGGATTTTGACCACCACTTTCAAAAGGAAGGAAGTGGAAAAGGGCCATTGGAACTCTCCTCGGATGGGGGATATATATTTTTTTCAATCAAAAAGTTCTTGTCCTGTTCAAGGAAGGGTATAGAATAGTTCACTAGGACACTCAGTCACTGCACTGCATGTAATAGTGATATATTGATATTATTTTTTAAAAAATAGAGAAAGCAAAACCAAATAAAATTCACCACTGATATGGGTTTTGTTTGCAGAAGAAATGTCTACAAAGACTCAAGAAAGTACTGAATCCAATGCAAAAATGACGAGGAAATGAGGCATTGCTTCCAAGGAGTCAAAGCAGCAGGAAGAGCCCAAGGAATTAAAGAGAATACAAAAGGTGCTAGATAGGTTATTAAAGGATGCTGAAGGGTGGATAGCTAAGCATAGTTATTCATCTAGGTGGCTAGGCGATGCTGGAAAGAATAGAAAACGCATTCGCATTCGAGTGTTTCAAAGGAATACAGATAAGGAGCCCTGGTTGTTTACCTACCATGCACACGAGAATGCTACTTATTTCTTAAGGCAAATGGTGTGATGGAGAGCTTAAAGACAACAAGCTTGGAACAGATGGCAGCTTCTTGGATTCTTTACTATGACCCTATTCTCATAAAACTGAATTCCTAAACTCTTATGATGTAGACAGAGAGTGGGTGTAGTAACCATAGGAGACTATGAGGCTGAGATTAAGCTGTAGAGAAAGCTAATCATTGAAGCATTTAGCCTACCTTCAGAGGTGTCATATTCCAAAGTAAAAATAGGAACCATAGATATTAGTAAGCACATGAAAAAATGGAGTAAGTCACCGCATGGAGAACTCTTTGCACACACAGATCTTGGATCCTACAGTAGAAATGGCTTGTAGGGCAGTCTGTCTTCTCACTCAAAGTAAAATACTGACAGACATAACATGATAAACTCTCGAGCTATCTTTAGGTTGTAGAAGGCCGTGAGGAAGATTAGGCATATCTAATCTTTAACAACCTCACTGCTTATTGTGTAGACCATAAGTATACAATTGGTAATCCCTATCTTCTACAATAAGTTCTGGATTATGGGGCTAGAAAGATCCTTAAAGAAGAGGGTATCGACACTCCTACTCTCCTAGGATAAGAAGCTCAACCAGGGAGATCAAGTATCTTAGGGCTGAAGTAACGAACATGTGCAAGATGAATCTTCATCCATGTGTAGGGAGACCCCTATTGTAATCTATCCACAAGCACAATCCACAACATGGCAACCAGCAACAATAGTAGACCCTAAAGCCAAGAGTAAAATTGATTCAAGGATAACTAGTCAAATGCCTAAAGAAGCATCAAAACCCTCTGAACCTTGGACAAAGAAGCAAAGGATTGAAAAGGAAGTCCCAAACGCTAAAGTGCAACAAGTACATGAGCAAGTAGTCACTCTGTTTGGACTGGACATAGAATAAAAAGAGGAGGAGTCAGGGCTACAGCTTTTAGAGTTGACAAGCTTACTAAACCAAACAATTGCAGACTTTTACAAACAAAAGGCACTAGACATGCAACAAGTCATTGACCAACAAAATACTTATATAACACGGCTCAAAGCCCAACTACAGGAATCGGCCAACCAAGCAGAGCAAATCAGTGAATTGGTTGCCAATCTTGAACAAAAAAAATGGTGTCTTTAAAGTGGGCTGTAGATGCTAACATGCTTAAGGGTCATTATGAAAAGGCAAAAAACAAACCAATATCTAATAAGAGCTAGAAACTACAAGAAAAGAACTTGCCTTGGTAACAACAAACATGAATCAAGTTCAAAGCAAGGTTGCTGAGGAAACGGCTAAGGTAAAAGACTTGATAGCCCAATGTAGTGACTTGGAGTGTAGACTATAGGAAGCCAAGGAAAGTTTGGTACATGAGCTTCAAAAGTAGAACGAAGAAGAACTCAGGCTAGACCTCAAGCATAAGGTAGAAAAGGATAGTTTATTCCAGCAGCTACTAAAGAAGGCACAAGAAGATTGCACAAAGTATCATGATGAAGATATGGACAAAGCAAGAGAATTGGAGTCTACTCTCTAGAAGTAGAATCAACATGAGGAGAAGGATTCTTCTTGAGTGGAACAAGGGGCAGGTACATTACTTGATACCATCTCTAACTATGCCTCTAATCTAGCTACCATCTCTAACTATGCCTCTAATCTAGCTACCATCTCTAGCTCCTTAGTTGTTTCCTCGAGAACTCCTGCAAAGACCCATAATTTTTACACCTCTTCCTTTTATTATCTAATCTAGCTACCATCTCTAGCTCCTTAGTTGTTTCCTCGAGAACTCCTGCAAAGACCCATAATTTTTACACCTCTTCCTTTTACTGTCTATTATAAAAGATATAGACTTTGAGACTCCTTAGAATAGCGAGGTAGTGCAATGGGTTTTTAAAAAGATGTCTAGGCGAAACGCCCCAACATTTGTAATGGCCACTCTTCATGGGGATATTAGTCTAGAAATCCCTAGTGATCTCTTCTATGCCCTATAGTTATCAATTTGAAGGCCTGGGTTAGGGTGCTTCTAAATTCTCAAGATTTCTCTGAAGAGGGTGAACTAATCAATTTAGGTTTTCTTGAAGATTTAACCTTTGAAGCCCAAACATTTGGGGACTACTTAGAGAAAAGCCTCACTTGGATGCAACTTTATGGACCTTATGAGGCTAGGGACTGATCCTTGTATTTAAGGGCTAAGCAGAGCAATCTTTATCACCCCTTGGGCATATGGAAATTATTCTGACTCATTACATTGCATTTGTAAAGTCTAAAACGAGGGGGAAATTCTTTAAAATTTGAATTGCCTCACATCAATTACCCCTCCATCGATGAAACCGAAGTCATTTAATGGAAAATGATTTCAAGCAACACTTCAATAGTAAGCCACCTAATATAGAAGAAGATAAAGGGCCGGGCAAAGCTTTAGATAGATTAACATACCCATATGTCACTTCCTTCCTTGTGAATGCTCAGCTAACAGTTGTCACCAAAGGGAGGTTCTAAAGGTAAAAGTGAAGGTAACAGTAAAGAAGCTGAAGCTACACTAACACTCAGTCATGCATGAGAACTTGACCTACCTTTACAAGATTTTCATAACAAGACTAAGGAATGGGCCTATGCAGTCCAATGGGAAATAAAGGGGCTCACACAAATTTTAAGAAGGCTTATGTAAATGGTGGAAGGGAACTCACATGAAACTCTATAACAAGTGGTTAGCAGTGTTAAGGATATTTCTACTGAGTCTCTTTCAAGTACTTCCAGTATCTACGAGCAATTCAAGACTCTGTATAATGATAAGGAAATGTGGGATATATAAAAGGAAATTGCTGCCAAGGAAATAGTAAGCTTAGAGCATACTTTGGAAACCATGAGGAGTGAAAGACCATTGTTGGTTTGGGACATTGGCTTTTCAGATCACTATTTTTTGGCTAAAGCACCGGTGGCTCCAAGAAACATATTTACTACAATTAAAATGGTGATATGCTGCTTAAGCCTGTCTATGGTAACTTCGTAGTATGACTTCAAGGAGCTCAAGAGGGATGATATACAACTGGTTTTATCCTTTCTACCCCATGATGCAATTCCCCCTCTCACCTAAAAGTTGGTACTTTTAGCAAGGAAAATGAGTTAAGGGATCCAAAGGATCTTTTATTATGGCCTGTGCACCAATTTGTGCTTAATTTTAGAGCTTGGGTGAGATTCATTACCCTCACTCAAATCTAGGATGATGAGGAGGAGCCAATACAGTTGGAAGCCCTAATAGTATTGTACAATTTCAATGGATGCAAGATAGTGTCTGGTGGTTGGAGGTCTATGATGTGCAAGAAGTCAGGCAGGTTTATAATAACTTGAAGAATGCTAGTGGTGTTCTCTATCACCCTTCGGGTATAGTTAAACTATTTTATGAAATCCATCGCTTCCTAAAAGGAATGCTCTTAGGGATAGCCCAAGGGTTAGATTGGACAATGGACCTTATTAATTACCCCAGAGTAGAAGCCATGGAGGGTCCGCATCTGCATTCTTTATATAACTAACTATGGGAACTAAGGCATGAATCTCAAGAAGATGAACATAGGCTTACATAATTTACTTATCATTGCCTTGTGGAAAGGAATAACATGGGGGTTGTGCCTATAGTTTAGGACTCTGGAGGATTGCAGATAGTGCCATATGAGGGCCTACAACAACAAGAGGACAATGCTTGGCACCATGAAGAAACAATTTGGTGGGAAGAAGCATCACAAATACCCAACGGTGAACCAACTGAATCAGCAATGGATTTTCTTGATCACACTGAAGATTCAAAGGCTGAAAAAGCGGCCCAGGCACAATATCTTCCACATAGCACAAATAGCTCCTCACACTATTGCTGAACTTTTTACAAAAAAGGACATGTTTGAGCAGATGTCGAAGGAAATATATTTGGAGGTTATCAAGGATGGAAACCCTTGGTTGTAGCCACAACGTTTCTTTGAAGCACTCATATAGGTAACCACCATTGATCCTCATTGTCCTTATGATCCTACTGTAGGTGCCAAAACACCCACCATCCTTTGATCCTACTATAGGTGTCAAAACACTCACTGCAGAAATGATGGACAAGAGGCCTTATCTGGCCTATCATCCTAGGGGTGATATGGAAGAGAATGTAGAAAAGAACAGATGGAAAGACAATGACCTATGGGAGCCTATACGAAAAAACACACAATTCAAGAACCCTCACCTAGCGGATCTTCTTGATGTACAAGTGGCTGACTTCTTAATAGAATATTCTTTTAAAAGATGGAAGCAGGAACATCCAGTGGAGGAAAGAGGTGGTTATACACTAGTGAAAGGCCAACAGGATGGGAGGGCACACAACGAGAATGGAGACTGACCTACCTTTAGGTTGATCACTATGTCATTATTATTCACCAAGGAACCTTTGTGTCAATTCATGCTTATGCCTACCCTAGAAGGTGGACTAGGGAATCCTTCAAAGCTAAACAAGGTAGGAATCCCCATTGTATCTTAACTATCCTAAGTTCCACCTGTCAACCTTTGCAGATATACAGGCAATGAGGAGCCACCTTACGAAAGTGTACTATGTATGGAGGCAGATACGTGATCCGGCTTTTGTGGCAAGTGTTAGATTTATACAACTTATTATAACACTTTTAGATGTTTTACAAAAAGGTAGATTTCTACCTAGGTACATGCTCTGTGACTTTGAGACTATGGTGGATATAGAATTTTGGCCTCCCTACAAAGCTTTCAGAAGAACTCAATACTCCTTAGAATTGAGGCATTTACATTGGCAGCATGCTACCAATAAGTTCTTGTTGTCAGTCATCAGAGTCGCCTAGCCTAAAAGTGGTAGGCATAAAAGTTCAAGTCTAGTCACCAATTGGTTTTCCAACCATTGGCATAGTCTTGCAAGTTGCGTCAAGTTGCCAGTTGGTTTTCCAATCACTGGCATAGTCCTTCCATATTGCATGTGTATTTGGGCGTGCTAGAGGCGTTGCCAATCTAGGCATTGGCATAAGAGTCTAATGTCACCTAAGATTTTCTAGTCAAGGGCATAGTCTTGTGACATGGAGTCATGCATAAGCATTTCCTTGTACATATCTGTATATTTCATAACCAAATATAATAAAATAACATAAAAATTATGAAAACTTAAAATCTTGAAAAGACTAGAAGCCTCAACATCAGAAGCCATGTAGCTGGTACATTTTGGATGGGGGGATCTTGGTGGGATATTCCTGGCCCAAGATATGACCCATCACCTAGATCACCCCTCAATTTCTATTCTTCCACAACATGCTGTTCATTTCATTATGGAGCATATAGACACTTGCATTTTTCAAGTGCATGCATTAGGCACTCTTATTTGTTTATACCCGTGCACATGCATGTGTACTTAATCTTGGCTCCACCGATTTTGACATCGACAACCAATCTATATCGTAACATCATAAAGTTGTCTCAAGATCACTCACAAGGTTATTACACTTCAAAGGCTCTATTCATCATCAACACACTTAAGAAAGGTTTTGAAGTCGACAACACTGATGATTCTACAATGATAATCCAATGATGTTTTCAGTGCGGCTAATCTTTAGCTTTCCTAGACTTTTCTTTTCTTTACATAGGTCTGAGTATGGACCTACTTTAGGCAGGGGGAGATGCTAACCACATCTCCAATGATGATTAACTAGGCGGTTGACTTTTCTTTTCTTTACATAGGTCTGAGTATGGACCTACTTTAGGCAAGGGGAGATGATAACCACATCTCCAATGATGATTAACTGGGCGGTTGGCTTAGGAGGTGTTGAGATATCGAGCTCATAGTGAGGCGGTGAACACTGATGACCCGTGTGGGGGATAGGCCCCACACTTACACCACTGGCATGGTTTGGTGAGATCATGGGTGATATGCGGCCAGTGGGGATGACAGGCTATGTGTGACAGCCATTCTAGAGACTGGCATAGTTATAGCGCCAGCTCATTTAGTTGGGTTCACACTATAGAGAACCATAGTATGTATTTGGTTGAGTACCTTTTCATATTGTGTGTACTCTTATCTTTGTATATGGTGTGTTGAGTGTTGTGTGAAGAAGAAGAGGATTTTCAGCCTCTCACCTTGTGTGTTCTCTTTTAGGGTTTTGTGAGTGTGTGTGTGCTTGCAAGAGCTCAAGCTCTCTTCTCCCCTGCATCTTTTCATGGTATGAGAGCCTGCATCTTTTCATGGTATCAGAGCCTGGTTCATGCTAAGGGCTGAGCTACAAGCAAGAGAAGCACAGGAAGCGGTATGAGGGTAAGAGCTTCATCTACTTTTCCCTATTTGTGTTGGCAACTACACTCTTGTCGGGAGCTCTATGGGAGGCACCGGCAAACGATCTGTGATTGAGGAGCTTTCTTCGCAGGAGTAACGCTACAAGGCAACTATATTGTCCTATTGGACTTCATTTATTGGGCCAAAAATGCGTTTTGGGCGTGTTAGGACCTCCGTTTTTCGGAAAGCAGGCGATTTCGAGCACTATGGGTAAGTCATCAATTCTATGCAGAACTCTGTTTAAGAATTGCAGGAAGACAGATTGTTGTGCAGACATTGTGTGTGCTGCAAGGAGGTCAAACAATTGTCATTGGGTATATGTATGCACATTGAGGCCACTGGTTGTGACATTTGAGTGTAGTACGGTACCACTGTAGAAAATACAGCAATTTGTGCAGGACAAAACTAGAGTGCTGTTTCTGGTAAATTTGTGTGTCTGGCAAAATGTCAAATGATGGCATAAACGAGATTGTTGCTGAGAAGTTTGACAAGAACAACTTCCATGCTTGGAGGTTTAGGTTGACAAATTTCTTGATGGGAAAGGATTACTGGGACTACATAGAAGGTGAGCAGCATGAAGAGGCACCGGAGATACCGGAGATCAATCCGATTGCTGCAGATGTGAAAGAGTTCAAGGATTGGAACTAAGGAGCTAGAAAAGTTATGTATTGGCTCTCTATCAGTATACAGAACACCATGATTGGGCACATACAGGATGCCAAGTCCCCTAAGGAGGCATGGGACACCTTGGTAAAACTCTATGAAATGAATACCAAGGCACGAAAGATATAGTTGAAGAATGAACTTCATACTGTGGAGAAAAAGAGTATGTCTATGAATGACTATGCATTGAAGATCAAGGGTATTGTGGAATCCCTTGCATCTATTGGCATTTCAGTAGATGATGATGATAAGGTGGAAGTCTGTCTACGTGGTCTCGGGCCACAATACAAGGCATTCAAGACATCTATTCAGACTCAGGAAAACATTCCCAATTTCACAGATTTGGTGTCTATGTTGATTATAGAAGAGAAGAGCTTAGATGAAGACCAACATTCTTCACAAAACAAAAACACTTCAGAGCAACAGGCTTTCTACACAAGTTCAAGAAGAGGACGAGGTAGAGGAGGCTGTGGACATGGCCAAGGAGGTGGCCAAACAGGTAATCAAAATTATGGCCAGTAGCAACAACAACAACAGTCCCAGAATTCACAACAACAACAACACGCAGAGCAACAACAATAGTCCCAAAATTCACAACAACACGCAGGTGGAAGAGGCCAATTCAGAGGCACGGGGAGTCAAAGAGGTCGTGGGGAAATTGGCAAAGGCAGTATAATGATACACGTGAATGCTTTTATTGTGGTAAGCCTGGACATGTGTGCAAGAAGATTGTTATAAGAAGCCTGGACATGTGCAGGTAGATTGTTACATGTGGATGCTTTTATTGTGGTAAGTCTGGACATGTGTGCAGGCAGATTGTTATAAGAAGCCTGGACATGTGCAGGCAGATTGTTATATAAGAAGTAGGCTGACATGCAAAATGGAAAATTGCAGCAAAACAACTATGCATCCTCGAGCAGAAACAATGAGGATAATGAAAGGTTGTTTGTTATGCAGCATGTCGTTAATGCCATGTCTGAAAATGTTGAAGCAGCACATAAAGATGATGTATGGTACGTTGATTTAAGTGCTTCAAACCACATGACAAGTTATGGGGAGTGGTTCAAGGAGATGAAAAACCTTGAAAGACCAGGTTTGGTGGAAAAAGGGGATGACACTGCTCATCCAATTGCCCATATTGGAGATGTGCCATCGTTTATGCAGGATGGCAAAGTGAAGTACCTTGCAGATGTACTTCATGTTTCGAACATAACAAAGAATCTAGTTTCAGTTGGTCAGATGATTGAGCACGGTTTGAAGGTTCAGTTTAACCCTGATGGTTGTTATGTTGAGACTTTAAAGACAAGTGCAGGTTGGTTGTAAAAGGCAACAGAGTGGGCAAAATGTTTACATTGAATGTAAACTTGCCTGAAGTGAGTGTTGCGATGTTTGCAAATGGTTCAGGAATTGTTGCAGACACAAACATTTGGCATAAAAGAATTGGACATGTGAATGTGCAGAGAATGACGTCTATGCAGACTAAAGGAATTGTGACAGGGCTGCCAAAGTTTAAAGTTGAAGGTATGCATAAAATATGTGAAGCATGCTAATTTGGAAAGCAAACAAAGCATGTATTTCCACGTGATAGAAATGTGAGCAGAAATGCACTAGATGTTGTGCATTCAGATGTATGGGGTCCTACAAAGACCATGTCTATGGGAGGTTGCAGGTATTATTATATGACATTTATTGATGATACAAGGAAAGTGTGGGTATACTTCATGAAGGAGAAGAGTGAGGTGTTCACTCATTTTCAGAATTTCAGAGTTATGGTTGAAAAGCAAACAGGGAAACATGTAAAGTGCCTAAGCTCAAATGGAGGGGGAGAGTACTTCTCCAATGAGTTTACTCATTTTCAGAATTTCAAAGTTATGGTTGAAAAGCAAACAGGGAAACATGTAAAGTGCCTAAGGCCAAAATGGAGGGGGAGAGTACTTCTCCAATGAGTTCTCTGAATTTTTGCAGAAGAATGGTATTCAGAGACAGTTTACA
The DNA here is from genome assembly GCF_041138505.1 of Cibotium barometz. Lineage (NCBI taxonomy): Eukaryota > Viridiplantae > Streptophyta > Polypodiopsida > Cyatheales > Cibotiaceae > Cibotium > Cibotium barometz. The sequence goes on from NC_141068.1 coordinate 40,707,836, forward strand.
TGTAGGTACACTCCGCAGCAAAATGGAGTTGTTGATGAGCGAAAAAATGGGCACATTGTTGAGATTGCGCAAGCATTGATGGGTGGGAGAGAAGAATATGCCACATAGCTATTGGACTGAGGCTGTTTCTATAGTAGTTTACATCATGAATAGGACTCTAACTGCCGCCATACATGATGTAACTCTTGAGGAGAGGTTTAGGATGCATTGCATATGTGCATGTGCCAGATGAGCTGAGAACTAAGCTGGATCCAAAAGCTGAAAAATGTGTGTTTATTGGGTATTCCCTTGAGCAAAAGGGATACATGTGTTATAACCCTGCTACACGTGAGTTGAGGGGGGTAAGCAGGGATGTTGTTTTTGATGAGATGAGTAGCTGCTACTGAAAAAGAAGTTGTTGGGACTGATGTGAGTGGAAATGTGGTTGCACAGAATGCAAGTCATCAATCACAGTCTTTGAGTGGACCAGGAGAGTCATCATCTAGTGGTTCAGTTGATAGACCATGGAGTGGCAGGCTGCGTCATAATACCAGTCCTGCAAATGTGATTAGTACATCACATAAAGGCAAAGAGAAAGTGGTTGAGCCCCTTAGTATGCCTGACAATTCTACAAGGCATTCTCATGTTGATGGAGAGTCTAGTGGCTCAGAGATGAGCCTTGATGAGGATCTTGGGATACCAGCTATGAGAACACCTGGTGTAAAGAAGGCTATGGAATCCATGAATGCAAAGCTGCAAAGATCTGGGAGAGTGAAGAATCTTGTGTAGAGGTTTATCTATGATGGTTATGTGGCACATCACTATGCATACATGGAAAAAGTTGTACAGGTTGTAGAGCCCACATGAGAGGCTATTGGAAATGTGTGTTGGGAGAAAGCTATGGATGAGGAGATGGATGCACTATATGGAAATGATACTTGGGATTTAGTGCAATGCTTGAATGCAAGAAAACCATTGGATGCAAGTGGGTGTACAAAGTAAAACATAATAGTGATGGAAGCATAAGTAGGTACAAGGCTAGATAACCAAAGGATATGCATAGACATATGGTATTGATTATGAGGAAACTTTCAGCCTAGTTGCCAAGATGGCAACAGTGAGAGTTGTGATAGCAGTGGCTATGTCAAAGCAATGGTCTTTACATCAGATGGATGTAAAGAATGCATTCTTGCATGGGGATTTGCAGGAAGAGGTGTATATGTTGCAGCCACCTGGTTATGAGGATGTGAGTCACCTTGAGCATGTTTGCAGGTTGAAGAAAGCCTTGTATGGCTTAAAACAAGCACCAAGAGCATGGTCTGACAAGATTTCTGAATATCTTATCATTATTGGCTTTCATGTAGCCAATGCAGATTTCTCATTGTATGTGAGACACAGTGATAAAGGGGTTGTGCTTGTTGTCATCTATGTAGATGACCTGATCATTACGGGGGACCATGATGCTGAGATCTTTGATGTAAAGATCTTGCTTAGATAGAAGTTTGAGATGAAGGATCTGGGGGGAGCTCAGATATTTCTTAGGCATTGAGGTGATTAGGTCACCACGTGGTATTGGATTATTGCAAAGACAGTATGGCTTGGACATGTTGTCCAAGTATGGTATGATAGGCTGTAAGCCTATCTCAGTGCCATTGGATCAGAATGGCAAGTTGAGTGCAGATTCAGGAGAGATTTTGGAGAATTCTACTATGTATAGGCGCATAGTAGGAAGCTTGATCTACATGACGATCACCAAGCCAGATTTGATTTATGCTGTTGGGTTGGTGAGTCAGTTTATGCAAGTTCCTCGGAAGCCGCATTTGGATGCATTGAGACGTATACTGAGGTTTACTTTGCATTGTGGACTATTTTATGAAACTGGGACAGAGATATGTGTACATGGGTACACAGATGCTGATTATTGGGCTGGTAGTATCTCAAAAGGGTTCTAAATCATCATATGCCATTGCAGATGAGAGAAGATAGCTTCAGCTCAAAGTATGTATATAGTTTCAGAGCTGATACAATTTGGAAGTTTTTGAAGTATGCCTCCCCCAAACCTATTGTACCAGCTACTGTCGAGTTGGGTGAGAGCTCTAAAGTCCGAGAAGGTGTCATACACCTTGATGACACAGATGATGCTGATGTGGTGCCAAAGGAACAAGGACCTAGTTGCTGATGAGGAGAAGCCACAGGAACAAGGACCTGCTCTGCTGATGTTATTGAGGAGAAGATGGAGCAGCAGCAAACAGATGCTCCAGGGGCAGTAGAGGAGACAATGGAGTAGCACCAAGAGATTGTAAAGGACAGGATGGAGCAGCAGAAAACAGATTCTCCAAAAAGAGCTTTTTGTACTTCTTTGAAAAGCTTGGCCCTATATGCCTCTGTAACACTAAAATGTGGGAGAGGCCAATCCACTGAATTCCATGCCGGAAGGTCTTGTTTTCTTAACACGCCATGTGTGTTAGCATTGTCCAGCAACAACTGATAAAAATGATCAGTAAAAAATATACCCGATTGAGCTAGCTTTGTTGCACATCGACCTTGGTATTGTTTTTCTCCTATCGATCCATGCAAAACATCTATAAATCCCAGAATACAATCGATGTTTTTCCATGTCTCATATGATGAAGGGTATAAATCTGAAATAAAATAACACAAGAATGTCAATAAGCAAAGAAAGAAAGATTCATCTTAAAAATCCATACACCTCATAAAGAACAAAACCACAATAGAAAAATATACAGTTAGGCCTATGTTACGGAAGATCATTTGGATAGTCTCGCAAGACAAGTTCTTTATGCATGTACACATGCTGAATCAAAACTTCTTTCACCGATATCTTCCCTCTGGTGATTTTAAAATCTCGTACTCTTCCCTTCCATGACGCCAAGAAAATGTTTTTTGTCTGGGGTCTCTTTCTTTTGCTAGGTTGCATGAGCACCCATGCTCCTTTCGAAACACTAAACCTTTCCCAAGTTCCTTCCGTTTTGATTGTACTTGAATTCTCTACCAAAGAAATAGAAGAAGCAGGTTGACGGGGTAAGGATGTGTGGTATAATTCTGCCTTCATAGCATTATCATCCACCACAGAGCGTCTTCCACAAGAACGGCCATAGTTTTTATTCACCATGGAGACCTTGTGAATCTATAACAACAGCAAAGTAATGTAAACAAGATAACAAAGTGAAGTTTCAAGAAAGAGAAAGTGGGCAGACAGACAGTTGACAAGAAACATCTTACTCTAAGCCAAACAGGATCAAGGGAGCAGTTTTGGAAAAGAAGAGGCTACTGCACAATGAGGCAGTGGTGTAGAATGGTAGACCTTTCGAAGGAAAGGCAGCACAACATTTCAAAGTTCAAAGGAAGATGGAAGCGGGAAGACCCTTGTCAGAGAAAATGTCAGACTAGATTCTATCTTCATGTCCAAAGATCTTGTGAGAATAAAAAACCAATCTCCACATTAATGTAGCATGCTTGTACCTACATAAAGTATTGTTTCTTTTATCTATTTTCTCTTATTTTTGTGAATTTCTAACGTTACGTTGGCCCTCTGTTGATTGGTTGAGAGCTTATTTTTCCAAACCGTAAAAGGCCCCAAAATGAGCTCCCTTTTTTCCTAATGCCTTCTCAATCCTCTTCATGCTCTCTAGAACCCTTTGAAGGATTATATTAAGATTTTTTTTGAAACTGTTATCAGAAGATAGCTTCATGTTATTGACATACACGAACTCGTCAGTTCTAATGAAAATTCTATCCCTTGAAGTTAATCGTGAGAATTCTACCTCATGCTCTAAAATCTCAATCTAGGTGTCCCTGGAGGAAGTCCTCTAGAGAAAAATAATAGTTAGACATCTTTAATATTTCCTCAAAGTGACTATGCAGCTCTAGTTTGTGCAAAAAATCATACAGCATCACTGTTGCTAGTGTCTGTGATAGAGATGCGCTTTAATCCATTTGCAAAGAGTTAATATGTAGTAATATAAGATGGTTATTCACGCAAGAATCACCAAAATACGATAAGGTTTTGACGGTTATGTTTGGGTGCCCTATTCGCGTTGTGGTGATCTCGACAAGTTCAAAATAAAATAATGTCAAATCAAATTAATGACATCTCTAAAAGCGTTTTCTTTGTACCATGAATCGATAATAGCATGTTCAAAGTGTCTTAATGGTGCAAATAACATTTATACCATTACTTAAATACAAATCACCACAACGCGACAAGGCAATGTACGCCATGAAGAAATGACTTATTCGCATTGTGATGATTCTATCTTAATACACAAAAATAACTCAAGAAATGGCCTAAAATAATGTGTAAATCAAGAAATAACTCAAGAAATGGTGTAAATCATACAAATCACTATAATGCAACAGGGTTGTGTTCGTCCATGAACAAACGGCGTATTCGCGTTGTGGTGATTCTATCTTAATACAGAGAAAAAGACTCAAGATATGGCTTGAAATAAAATATGGGAAATCAAAATAGCACAGATTGGCATTAACATACCTATAAGGGTCCAAATAGCTTTGAATTTTGTTGGAGTTGCTCGAAAGAACCTAGGAAACAACTTGAACGACCGACCGAAGTATAAATGAATGGCTCCGAACAAATGCACTTATCATTTTTATATGCATGTCAAATGTGTGGAAACTTGTCCATGTCATCATTCACCATCGTGTCATCATGCATCTGTCTAGGACACATGATGACATGTGTGATGTCTACACTTATTGTTGATGTGACACGTGTCTTAATGGATGCACCACTACCATGTCTCTTTACACGTGCTAAAACTTATTTTGCATGCAGCCGTACACAGATTTTTTTAAAAATCTAGAATCACCACAATGCAATAGGGTTGTCTCCGTGCACGTAGAAATGGCCTATTCATGTTGTGGTAATTCTATCTTAGTACACAAAAATAATTCATTTAGAATATCTGTCATAATACCACCAGTGCCATGTGTCTGTCACATATGCACATGTCATCATTCAACTGCCTCTCTCACGTGCAAATCTATTGCTGACGTGACTCAACACAACTATCTATCATGTAGCCATACACCTCTATTTTTGTGTAGGTTTGTTTATTTATACCCCATGTTTGGTAATGCGTACACTTTTTCTTCGCTCACTCATTTCTCTCCCCTCTCTCAGTTTGCACCTTTCCTTCGTCATGATGATTCTTGCTATCAAAGCTTCATCCTCTCTCTCGCTCTCTCGGTAAGGTAAGGCATGTACCCTAAACCCTTATAATGTATTCAAAATGTTATGTTTTTTTTTTCATTTCATAATGTTTATTCAAATCACCACAACGTGATTAGGGCTATCTCCGTGCACATTGAAATGGACTATCATGTTATGGTGATTATATCTTAATATAAATCCCCACAATGCGATAGGGTTGTATGCATGTAGAAATGGTCTATTAGTGTTGTGGTGAATCTATTTCAATGGATAAAAATAACCTTTTTTCTTTGACTTCCAACGTGAATCACCACAATGTGATAGAGTTGTCTCCGTGCACATAGAAATTGCCTATTCACGTTGTGGTGATTCACCACAATGTGATAGAGTTGTCTCCGTGCACATAGAAATCGCCTATTCACGTTGTGGTGATTCTATCTTAATACACAAAAATAATTCATTCAGAATATCTATTTTGGTTATTTCATAATTTTAATACTATTACTTTCTTACAAATCATCACAATGCGATAGTGCTCCTTCGACATGGGAGAAACGACCTATTTGTGTTGTGGTGATTTATGTAGAATTTCTCTTTTTCTAACCTTTCTTATTTTATTTCATCCACTAATACGTTTTATGTGGTAGTTTCAGATGGTCCGAACAAAAAAAGACTGCTAGGAGGGCAACTGGAGACCCCAGTGTAGCAAAGAAGATGGCTTCATCCTAAAAGCCCTCCAAATTACAGGAAAGCTCCAGACGAATAAGGTTTTACTAATACCATGGCATGATGACAAAGCTTAGATAGGCAATGAGATGTATGTAGCTATGTATCACTAAGCTGCCTTTCCAAAGACTCGTTCATGGCATCTATGAACATTATGGACTCCAGGCATGGTGGAAGCCCTCAAGCCTATGCTGCCTTCAAGAGGCAGCAAATGATTTTCTGATTGAGTTTTTCCAAGATAGCTAGATCTTGGCAGCACATGCACTCACGTGACTGTCATGGACAAAGACATGCACTCGCTTCAACGACTGTGTCTACAGATATGACCGTCTCTTGTCTCCTCTCCCTATTCTTGATTCATGAATGAGAAATATTCTAGAGATCGCTCCCCTCAAAAGAGAGAGAGAGAGAGAGAGATGGAGTGGTAGAAGAAGTGTCCCATGAGCGGGATACTCAGTTTTGGCTTGAAAGTGAGGGGTAGACCTGTACATAGAGAACAGATGGCTAAATAGCAAGCATAACAAACATGGCAATCATGTGAATAGCTCAAAGCATTATGCCGCCAGGCTCAAAGACAACAATTGCTAGATGACTTTTTTCTCTGGATGATGTAAGAGTTTTGCAAAACTATAGACACGAGGTTACAGACTCGATCGTGCTACCTTTTCTTTCGTAAATGTTTCTTATTTTAGTGTACAATGTTAACTTCTTTTCATCCTACACGATGGATATGTTTTATTTCTTGCAGAATGATTGTAGGAAATCTGCCATTTCCAGTGTAGAGCCGTGTGCTTGTGCTAGACCCATTGCTGTCAACATGATTGCATGATCAAAATGTCACTTTTTTGAATATCTTGAATTGGTTTCTTGCTAACATGGATCCCTTCCATGTGGTTTTGTTAGCTTACCATGAAATGTAAGTACCAGTATAATTTTTATACATGATAAAATCATTAATGATCTTTTTGTAAGCCTTTAAGGTTTTTGCAAAAGCCAGTGGAGCTTGGTCTTTTTTGACCTTCACGCTAGAGTCTGTTATTAGCCAACTTGTGACAGCAGGCTACCACGGACATGTCCAATTGTAAGTGTTTCTATTAGAAATATTAGCAACTCTAACCCGTTAAGACTTTCAAAATAAGGAATCTTATTTTTCAGGTCTGGTAAAAAAATGTTGAATGCCTGGGAAGCTTTGAATCCAGACAATTTTTCAAATATACAAATGAGTACAATAGAAGTTCCAATACAACTCAACTCCCCCTCATATGGATGGAGGGTCTGTCTAAATGTGAAATTGCTCCTGCATAGGACTTTTCAACTACAAGACGATGTAGGTTCTATTAAACTAGTATTTGTTTTCTTATAAGTTTTTGTATAATTTTTCAACTTAAAAAATATGATGTTTGTTGGAACAATGATTTGAAAAGGATTTATAATTTGATCAAGATGAAAATTGGTCTGAAATTTATAAACATATAATATAAGACAATAGCAACAATACAATCTCTTGTGACATTTTGGCTTGGGGACATTAGAATGGGTCGAAAACATTTCTTTGTGCTTATTGGGGGGTTCTATTGAAGCAAGTTTTGGATCACTGCACTTTGCTTCTTTACATTCTCATGACTTTCAATTTGGTTTTCATTAGGGGGCATCAAAGCCAATGTAACGCCATGATGTGTAGTAACCTGATGTGAAAAATCCACTCCAACATGCACTTCGGTCGGTCGTTCAAGAACCTACCCATCCTTGACTAATAATGTGATATAAAAATCTCAAGATTGCGACAAACATGACAAAGTAAGTATGTGCACACAATAATTAAAATAGACACTATTATATTCTAAAAATCCTTTTTTCTATGCACTCAACTATCATGTGCAATGCAAAGCTTGAATAGCTACATTTAGCCTACCTTTGAGACTACGCAGGGAAGGTTACTTCTTGACTTTAGAAGTCCTTATTGTTGTTGTTGTTGCTGAAACAAAAAAAATACAAACAAACATTTAGTTAGAGAGAAAGAGATCATATTAGAGTGAAATAGACATGTAAAATATGTGAGAGAGAAACCCACACCACACACAATTAAACACCACCAACATTTGCCTTAGGGAGATGTTCAAACCTTACATAAAGAGAGCAGAGACTACTAATCCACACAAAGATAACTAGATAGATCTGTACTTAGGTCACAAAGACACTGAGGAAGAGCCCCCCTCACACAACAATACTGACCCTCACACAAAGAAATTGATGCCAATTGAAAATATTTGTACTCTTTCTGAGAAAGTGAGATTCTTTTGGTATGTACACATATTGAAATAGGAAAGATTTGTACCAATTTTGGTAAAGCTAATTGAAGTGTTTTCCCAAATTTAGAGCTTGATCATCCTTAACATTAATGGTTTATTATTGAAAAAGTAGTTAGTGTCTACGGCTCAAAATTACATAGGTTATTATAGTTAGAGAGGAATGATGTTCACTTTGTTCTGCAGATCTTTACATAAAATTACCTTTTCTCTACAACAGTTTTCTTTCATTATTATGAAAGAAAAGATATTCTGGTGGGAACTCATGTATACATTCATTTGTAATATCCTTCCTCAGTTGCAGTAGATTACATAGCTCCCATTGTGAAATGACTGTCAGGGCAAGCAAATACCAAGAAAAAGCAAGCAGATACCAAGAATGACACTCTAAAGACCAAGGAAGTGCTACAGAAATAGAGTTGTTTGTTACCATTAAAGAAGTGTGTAGTGGGACAACTAATATTACAAACACATGATGATTCTTGGATTGTTGAGAGTGGGACTTCTAGGCACATAACTAGCCACAAGGATTGGTATTCCTACCTAAAGCTTGTGGGGGATGACGTCATTGCATAGGGCATTCTTGGAGGAATGACTTGTATGAGATTTCTACGTTTCTTTACTCCATACCAACTTGAGTAGCAACAAACTTTGGCATCAGAGATATGGGCATCTCAATATGCAGACTCTTTCAGAGATACTGAAAGGAAAGCTAGTTGAGCATTTACCACCAATTTCTGACAGTCTTGATGTCTATAAAGCTTGTAAAAACAACACTAGAAACCCTTTCCAACACAAGAGACCAATTTTAGGACCAAGGCTCCTCTTCAGCTCATAAACACTAATCTTTTTGGAAACATGAGTATAATTGCACTTGGAGGTTCTTCCTATTTTTTTAATATGAATAAGATTACAATAGGAAAGATTTGGGTGTATTTTGTTAAGGAAAAGTCTCAAGATTTTGTAAAGTTTAAGGAATAGCTTGCATTAGTTGAAACTAACATATGAACAAAATTGAAACCATTCAAAACAGACTGAGGAGGAGAATTCATGCTTGATGAATTCTTGGGTTTTTGCAAAGAAAAAGGCATAAAGCAATAGCTCACTCTACTGCTCACACGCTGTGGATTACGGTGCCTCTATGACCAATCATGGTGAGTGGTTTAGAAATATGTAAAAAATGAAAAAACCAAAGTATATGGAAAAACTAGAGGTATGTGATAATATGTAATGATATTGTGACAAACTAGGGTATATGGAAAAACCAGGGTATGTGAAAATATGTGATGATATTGTGCACCCCACCACGCATGTTGATAAAGTGTAATTTTCTATATAGGATGGCAAAATAAAGTGCCTGATAGATATACTTCATGTTTCTAATATTACCAAAAACCTACTTTTTGTTGGACAGAGGGTTGAGCAGGGGATGTAAGTGAGGTTCAATTTTCAAAGGTGCTTTCCGGAAGACTTCAAAAATATATGCCGCTTGGTTGTAAAGGGTGGTAGGATGTTTACTTTTGATGTTAACATGCTTGAGGTGAAGGCATCCATGTTTGTGCATGGGATAGGTGGCATTGTAGATATTTGACATATGACACAATGAAACGTACCCATAATCTATTACATGATCTATGCACAAAATTTCTTAAAACTTACAGAAACATCACATCATACTTTAGAAAACAAAGAGATTTCAATAAACCATAATCGTTGACAATCCAAAGTAACAATAATAATCGCCAATACAAAATCTCAAAATCAGAGAGATAATCACCAACAAAAAAATCTAGCCAATAGGGCTTTCCTCCGATGCCTATCCACCCAACCACCATGCTGGACGTTGTGGCTATCCCGGTATGCCTCTTCTAAATCTCGTCCACTCTGGGTTCTACCAAATGGCTCCCAGAGGGCATAAATCACATTCTCTGTCCAGCGTTCCCTGGAAGGACGGCTGGCCCGAATCTCAAAATCTCTCTCTCTCTCTCTACCCTACACAGAAATCACCTCAAAGCTCTGGAAGAAGCCAAAAACAACAGCCCATGAGAATTAGTAGATTATCATGCACGAAAATGTTAAAGATAGAAATCCCTTCTAAAAATATGATCTTGAACCAAATTAGAGATGATACGTTTTTTTTGTCAACACTGGAAAGTGGTGTCAGATTTGTTTCGCGATACCGGCCATCCTTTGCGGAATCTTCCAATTATTTGAACACAGACTTTGTTCTTCTTGTGATGGACTAACTTTCTTTCATACGTCTCTCTGACAAATAAAGTTATCTACCCCCTCATGCGAGGCCATTACTCAAAATTAAGGATCAATTTGGTATCCGAACCCTATTTTGGGCACCCGTTGGTGGTTATATTTACTATGTAAACCCCCATATGAGTTTCCTTTAGGCTAAACTACTCACTATAACCCTCTTACACATTATCTAACATGGTTAAGTATAGAATAGAAATCGCTTACAAATGACACCACAAAACATGAATAAAAAGTCCCAAAATTGACAAAAAATTTGACATATCTAAAATTACTAAATTTGTGACCAAACTTAATCTTTTATGTCCTCTAAGTATTTCCTACTTTTCAAAATTAAATATAGATGCTAAAAATTTCCAAGTCAAATGGACCCAAAAATACGAACATATGGATACGTTACATTCTCCTCGGGTAAAAAAAGAGTGATGTCCTCATGCAGCATGAACTGAGGATAGTGAGTTCTCACATGATCCTCGGACAACCAAGTAGCATCTTCAACTGGATAAGTCTTCCATTTTATTAGGAGATCAACTATGTCCCGATGTCTAAGCTTCCTAACCCTGCGATCCAAAACTGTCTCTAGTTCTATCTCAAAATTTCCCACTTCTTCCACTCTTGTAATGTCACCCAGTATGTGATTTGGATCAGCCCACATACTTCTTCAGTAAGCTAATGTGAAATACATTATGTGCTTTAACTCCTTCTGGAAGTTGTAGGTGATAAGCTTGTATTCCAATCTTCTTAAGCATTTTGAAGGGTCCTGCATATCATATTCCACCATATGTAAGTATTCATCCACTTTCCAGGTTTATCCATATGCAATACATTCTTAACATGTCCTCCAAGATTTGCTTCACTCTTTCTGTTTGCCTATCACTTTGAGGATGATATGCTAAACTCATACTAAGTGATGTTCCAACAGCTTTAAAGAATGCTTGCCAAACAATCGAAGTGAATCGAGAATCTCGATCCGATACTATACTTTTAGGTATACCATGTAACTTGAAGATATTCTTCACAAACACATTTGCCACATCCATAGCAGTATATGAACTCTTGAAAGGCAAGAAATGAGCGGCTTTTGTAAGTCTATCCACCACCACAAAAATGCTATCATAACCTCCTCTAGTCCTTGGTAGCCCAGTAATAAAGTCCATTGATATACATTGCCACTTCATCTTCGGCACATCTAATGGTAGCAAGAGCCTGGTTTCTTTACATGCTCAGCTTTCACCTCTTGACACTTTAGACATTTCACCACATAATCCCTTACATAAGCTTTCATTCTTGGATAAAAGAAACTCTTTCTAGCCTTAGTGTATGTCTTCTGAAATCTTGGATGTCCTGCTATGGTAATATCATGAAGGTCATGCATCAACTTGCTCTTGATCTCCACAACATCAGGTATGCATAACCTTTTCTCATAAATATAATATTCCATCAATTACTTAATACTTTGAAAATGCATCTATTTCCTCTTGTAACCTGTATTTCTCAAACTCACAGAAGCTGTGTTGAAGAAAGAATCTCTTGGGATTTCACTCTTTACCTGTTCTCCCAAACTATATGTATGACAGTGATTGCACTCACTAAAGCAACTTCTGGTTTTCTACTCAATGTATCGGGCCACTTTATTTTCTCGTCCTGGTTTATAAATGATTTCAAAGTCATATTTCTGCAAAAATTCTATCCACCTTCTTTGCTTTGCATTCAATTCCGCTTGGCTAAACAAATGCCTCAAAGCAGATTGATCCAGTTTACAATTGAAACTTAACTCCAAGAAGATAATGTTTCCATACACAATGGATGCACAACAACCAATAATTCCAAATTCTATGCTGAATAATTCCTCTCATCAGGTTTTAGCTTACATGACTCAAATGCAACCGAATGCCCATCTTGCATCAAAAGCCCACTAAGCGCTATAATACTAGCGTCGACCAAGAAGGTTTTTCCAAGCTTAAGCAATTTAAGCACAGGGACTATAGTCAATGCATGTTTCAAAATCTAAAAACTCTGCTCACATTGTACAGTCCATACAGTCCATATGAATATTCTACCCTTCTTCAAAAGGTCTTTCACTCATAGGACTTTCTTTGTGAGAAAACTCAAAAATAAAGATTTGTAAAAACTTGCAAGTCCCAGAAATCCACGAACTTCTTTGACAGAAATGGGAGTTGGCCATTCCATAATGGCTGCAATCTTCTTGGGATCCATTGAAATACCTTCTTTAGATATAATGTGTCCCAAGTACTCCACCCTGTCTTTAAAGAATTCACATTTGGATCTATTTGCATACAACTTATGCTCTAGCAATATGTGGAACACTTTTCGTCGCAAGTGTTCTTCATGCTCTTCTTTACTTTTAGAAAACACCAATATGTCATCCAAAAATACCAACACAAAGTCATCCAAGTTCTCCTAGAAAATGCGATTCATCACACACTAAAAAGTAGCAGGTGCATTTATTAATCAAAATGGCATCACAACAAATTCATAATGCCTAAAACGCGTTCTAAATGTAGTCTTTGCTATATCACTGTCTCTGATGCGAATCTGATGATAACCAGATCGTAGATCAATTTTAGAAAATATGGAACTCCCTGCAAGCCGATCAAAAAGCTCCCCCATTATTGGTAATGGGTACTTATTCTTGATCGTTAACTTATTGAGCCCGTTGTAATCAACACACAGCCGCATAATCCCATCCTTCTTCTTTACGAATAGAACAGGAGAACCCCATGGTGACACACTAGGCGTAATAAATCCATGATCAAGCAATTTCTGCAATTACATTTTCAGCTCTACACTTTCCTCCACAGATAAACGATAAGGAGCTCTACATACAGGTTCTGCACCAAGTATGAGCTCTATTTCGTGATCTGCAAATCTATGCAGAGGCAATTCAGTCAAATCATCAGGAAACAAATTTTGAAATTCTTGAAGCATAGGATGATCATCACCCATTTTTTGTCCTTAAGACTTTCTGTCAGCAATTCCATGGCATATATATGATAACCTTTTCTTTCTGCTTTAACAAACTTTATAATAGACATCATTCTAAATTCTACATCACATCTTTGACCCTGTAAAGCAATAATCTTTACAATCATCTCCAATCATGCAAACCTGCTTCTCATGACACAATATTCTAGCCGTTCTCGGCACTAACCAATCCATCCCTAAAATGGCATCATACCTTCCTAAAGGCAACACATGGAAATTTGCTTTTGACTTGAGGTCACCTATGACAAAAGGCATATTCTTGACATAATCCTTACATGTCTATTGCTTTCCCAAAGCAAGCTCTACCATGAGTTTTTTTTATATAAAATTTAGTTATTCCTAACTGTCTTGTCACGTGGGTTGATAGAAAACTATGGGTGCTTCCCGAGTCAATCAACACCTGAAAAACATTATTCGCAATCTTGATAGGAATTTTTATATAATTGAAGCTCGGTTTTTGGCCTTACCTACATGAACATCAACATTGACATGTGCATATTCTTCAATCTCCTCGGCCATAGTTGCAGTAACTTTTCCTCTTGCTCCACGAGCATTGTCATTACTTGAAAATCCACGTACCTGCACATTTTGCCTTGTTTTCTGATCTCTTGTAATTAATCCTTCATGTTCCTCACGTGATACTAGTTTGTTTTTGCACTCACAAGTTCTATGAACCTTTTGTAAACAACGAAAACATAAGCCTTCACGCCGCGCCTTTTCTACCATCTCTGGGGAGGACAAATATGTGAAAGGTTGATTACCATTCTTCTTCTTGCCAGTCTGCATTCTCCTATTTTGCATAAAATTTTCCATCTCATCATAAAATGGATTTGATCTCTTTCTTTTATTTCCAAAGCTTTCTTCATTCTTTCCCATCTGTTCATATGTCATGGCACACATCATAGCATCTTGGACTCTAGTTGGCTTGTTATCCTTAACCAGAAATTTGATTCGCCTATTTAAGCCATTCACAAATCAAGAAGCTCTTTCCTTTTCTGTTAAAAAGGGTGAATATTTCTACAAGTCCCAAAATTTATCATGATATTCTACAACAGTAAGTGCCCTCTGTTCCAAGTTTAAAAATTCATTCATTTTCTCTATGTGGTATTCTGGCGGACAGTAATGCTGAATCATATGCCTTTTTATTAGAGGCCATGTGATGTCCTCATTCCGTAAGTCCATGCTGCGCATAATAGACTTCCACCATAATTTTGCAGAACCTTCAAAAAGAAGTACTTCTGTCTGCTTCCTCACTGAAGTTACATTTTCAAAAATAATCTTCAAGCTGCTCAATCCATGCTTCTGCTTCTTCACTCCTCTTCCCCTTTCCATTAAAGGTTGGTAGTGAACTTTTCTTTGTAACTTGTTTGAGGGCAAAATCATCTGCATGTCTCGATTTAAATCCTGTGCCCATAGAAGTTTTCATGGCCTGCACTGTATCCTGCAACTCCTTAATAGCTCGATGAACTGAACGATCGAAACCAACCTGTGCAGCAACTCTTGGTTGAGGGCTTATAGGAATTTTACCAGGTTCTTCTGCTCGTCAAAATTTCTTACTCGTTGTCCTTCTCGTTGACCCTGACTATCATCAAAATTTAGACGATCTTCCAGCTGCAAATGGGGGCGCATTTACTCTTTTTAAAGTTTTATATGTGCCAGGCATTAAGAAGAACTTGCTGTCAGTTTTAGCCTTAGCCTTGTCAGGCTTGACGGTGCAATTTGTGGATGACAGATGTACAGTTCAGGATAGAAATGATGGTTATTCTATCATTACCTTTGGTACCTTGTTTCATGGCCTATACAAGATGGATGCATTTGAGAAGTTGCAGCATGATGCCTGCTTATTCTCTACAACTCATGCTATGAGTGATGGAGAATTATGGCATGCATGATTTGGCTATTTGAATTATGGCAATTTGTTTCGCCTTCAAAGGTATGATATGGTGTCTGAGTTGCCAACTCTTGAGACCCGGGTGTATTCTTGGTAAAATGCATCAGGCATCATTTCCAAAGGATGGATCTGTGAGAGCTGTTAAGAAATTATAGCTTATACATAGTGATGTATGCGATCCTATGAGGACACCATCTATTGGGGGATATCTCTACTTCGTCCAGATATAGCTGGGTGTATCCATTAAAGCAGAAGTTAGAGGTTTTTATGTGCTTTAAGCACTTCGTATCCATGGCTGAAAATGCATGTGAATGTAAAGCTGGCACCCTTCATTCAGATCCAGGGGGGAGTATATGCCCAAGGAATTTCATGCATATATGGCTGAAAAAGGCATAAGGTATCAATGTACAGTGCCATACACACCTCAACAAAATGGTGTGGCTGAGAGGAAGAATAGGTCTCTCATGGAGATGGCACGATGTATGGTGAAAGCCCAAGATTTACCTCATGGTTTTTAGTTAGAGGCAACTATGTGCACAAACTAGGTGCTGAATAAATGCCCTACCAAGGCCTTGCAGTCTAAAACTCCTTATGAAGCTTGGCATGGCAGGAAGCCTTCTGTGGCTTATTTGCGTGTTTTTGGTTGTCTTGCTTATGCTCTTGTGCCTGAGCAACAACACAGTAAGCTTGATGATAAGGTAGTTAAATGCATATTTATGGGATATAGTTCAGAAAGCAAGGGATATAGACTCTACCATCCGGCCTCAAAGCGGATTTTGGTAAATAGAGGAGATGTTTTTGTCGAAAACTCAGTTCAGTCCATGCTTTCATGTAAAAAACAGCAGAATGTATGCTCACAGGACATGTTTGATTCGCTCATGTGTGTGTGTGCATTGTGGCAACCCTAACCCTAATTCCAACACATACTTCAAAAAACGAAGAGATTTCAATAAACCATAATCGTTGACAATCCAAAGTAACAATAATAATCGCCAATACAAAATCTCAAAATCAGAGAGAGAATCACCAACAAAAAAATCTAACCAATAGGGCTTTCCCCTCCGACTCCCGTTCACCCAACCACCACGTTGGATGTCGTGGCGGCTATCCCGGGTGTGCCTCTTCTAAATCTCATCCACTTTGGGTTCTACCAAATGGCTCCCAAATGGCATAAATGACGTTCTTTGTCTGGCGCTCCGTGTCTAAGGACGGCCGGCCCGAATCTCAAAATCTCTCTCTCTCTCTCTCTCTCTCTCTCTCTCTCATACACAGAAATCACCTCAAGGCTCTAGAAGAAGCCAAAAACACCAGCCCATGAGAATTAGTAGATTATCATGTACGAAAATGTTAAAGATAGAAATTCCTTCTAAAAACATGACCTTGAACCAAATTACATATGGTACGTTTTTTTTCAACACTGGAAAGTGGTGTCGGATTCATTTCTCGAATACCGGCCACCCCGTGTGGAATCTTCCAATTATTTGAACACGGACTTTGTTCTTCTTGTGAGTTGGACTAACTTTCTTTTATACGTCTCTCTGACAAATAAAGTTATCTACCCCCTCATCCATGAGAGGCCATTACTGAAAATTAAGGGTCAATTTGGTGTTCGAGACCTGTTTCGGGCACCCATTGCGGTTATATTTACTATGTAAACCCCCATATGAGTTTCTTTTAGGCTAAACTACTCAGTATAACCCTCTTATACATTATCTAACATGGTTAAGTATAGAATAGAAAACGCTTACAAATGACACCACAAAATATGCATAAAAAGTCTCAAAATTGACATATCTAAAATTACTAAATTTGTGACTAAACTTAATCTTTTATGTCCTCTAAGTATTTTCTACTTTTCAACATTAAATATAGATGGTAAAAATCACCGAGTCAAATGGACCCAAAAATACGTACATAATATGAGTACGTTATACACAAGCGCATTGGTTATGTGAATATACAATAGGGCAGTTGAAGTCCATATAAGCCTAAAATATTGTTACAAGTTTGCCAAAGTTTAAGGTTGATGGTATGCACAAAGTATGTGAAGCATGCTGGGTTGATAATATGCATGCCAAACATACTTTCCTGCGTGAGTTCAAGGTTATTGGATGTTATACATTTTGATATATAGGGACCAACCAAGACTTTAACAATTGCAAGTTGCAAATACTATGTTACATTCATTGATGATCACACTAGTAATTTACATGCAGGTACACTCAACAGAATGCTGTTGTTGCAGAAAGAAAAAGCATGCACATTACAGAAGTTGCTCGGGCCTTGATGTTTGAAAAGAATGTTTTTAGACTGAAGCAACGATAACTGCTACTTACATTATGAGCAGGACTTCCACTGCAAATATGCACATGAACATAAGCAGATTAAAAGTGTTTGGATGATGGTAATGTTGGAAAATAATGTTCTTTTCATATATTTATTAAATCTCGTCACATTTGAGGAGGATATTGGAAACCAGAACATGCCATTTGAAGCCCTTGGCTATGGCGTCTGCGACGTTGTGCGTGCCTACAGGCGTGAGGCTACCTCATCCCTCTTCTCAAGCCAGCACATCTTCAGAAAAGGCTCCGTCTTCACGTTCACGGTGCGCACCCACAAGTCTGAGTAGGGCTTTCTGGTCCCCAGTTTGGGTGCGAGCTTCATCATCATCGCCGTCTCCAGCGTCTTCTTCTTCTGCTGCTGTGTCTACTCCATGGATTCCACCGGCTGTCACACGGATACGCTTCAACGACTCTTCGCCCACCGCATTCTCGCCCTTCATATGTGGGTGCTACTCTCTTGCGGGCGGCCATGGCTACATCTATGAGAGAGATTTCTTGGATGCAATGGAGCTCTACTCCCGGGCGGGCTTCTCCACCTTCGACACAGCGGACATCTACGGCCCGAGCGAGGGCACGTGCGGCAAATTCCTGGTAAATTGGCAAAAAATCAAAGAAGAATCCGGCATCGACAGCCCCCTCCCCGAGGTAAACATCTTCACCAAATTTGTGCCTAATGTGTTCAGCAACAAACCCACGTTCTCATATGTGCAGCAGAGCATCCAAAAGTCTATAAGGGCCATTGGGGTGCCCAAACTAGACCTTGTGCAGCTCCATTGGTGGGATTACTCCATGAAAGGCATGCTTGATGTTGCCCTCTCTTTAGCAGAATTAAGAGAAAAGGGCCTCATCACCAGTGTGGGCACCACCAACATGAGCACAGAAGCCCTTGCCAAGATTGTTGATGCCGGCGTCCCCGTCGTCTCCAATCAAGTCCAGTGCTCTCTGCTTGATAGAAGACCCCTTGGCAAAATGCTTTCTTACTGTAAAGAGAGAGATATCAAGCTTCTCACCTATGGTACACTAACAGGGGGTGTGCTCACCAATAGATACCTCTCTAGGCCCCTTGTTCTCAAGACATCCAGCTTGAGACAGTACTCTCGAATCATGAAAGAAGCCGGGGGTGAAAAGTACTGGCGGAAGTTGCTTGGTGTGTTGCTGGAGATCGCCACCAGAAAGTCTGTCAGCATTGCTGCAGTAGCTCTTCGATGGGTGATGCAGCAGGGCCCTTTTTACCCTATAGTTGGGATGAGTAGCGGCGACCATTTCGAGGATAATCTCAAAGCTTTTGCCATCTCATTGAATGAAATGGATCTGGCTCAGATTAATGAAATCCTACAAGAGAGTGAAGGCCCTCGGGGCGATTGCTATGAGCTGGAAAGAAATATCTTTTGATGGAGCAGATTATTAGTCAGAAGAACACTCTATCAGGCAATCATTGAATAGCAATGCATGCATAACACAGTTTTTAATCCGGAGATATATGTGTATGGTTAATGTTTTTGAACGCTGAGGTTTTCCTAAATCTGTTAAAGAACTGGAAGCACAAAGCTATTGTATCATTCAATTGCACATAGAGGTAGAGGATTCTACAGGGTACGAGGAAGATAACCCTATAGTTTGCCAGGGAATTTTTATGAAGGTATAACAACTGTCTAAGGTTTAAGATTGGACATGGGAATGTGAAACAGGTGGTATCAACAACAAGCAAAGGTATGACAACTGTCTAAGGCTTAAGATTGGGCATGGGAATGTGAAACAGGTGGTACAAGCATTGAAGTTCCATGATTAAATAGTGGAAACAATTTGAGTGTTGTGGGATAGTGGTTTCAAAATGAAGCTGTAGCATTAAAATGCTATGGTGGTTTTCTTGGCTTGCTGTTTGTCGTTAACATCAATTCGACTTTATTGCACCGTCATCCCAATGACGAAGAACCTATTGCAGTTGCTCAGTAATGTACTTGAGTGCTAGTATGTTAGTTGATTGGTCATGTGCTAACCTTATTCTTGGCATGCCTAGGGTTCTCTTCACCTTTTCTCTTTATTCTCTATTGCCATTCGAGACACTTCATGCGTGTTTCGATTATATATTTTGTTAAAACATGCATGTTTTTCAATTCTGTTTTCCCTTGGATGTGAGTAGACTTAATCCTGCAATAGTTGCTAAACTACTATGAGTCTCACACTTATGGAGAAGTGTCCTTAAGTAGGCATTTCTGTAGACTGTTTCATGTCTATAGAGAGAGAGAGAGAGAGAGAGAGAGAGAGAGAGAGAGGAAATCAGTTTTACCTAACTTCTTGCTCAGACATTGGATAATGTAGCCAGTTTTGCTCTTTCAAGTTCTCTCTCTCTCAATATTTGCTTGGTGGGTTGTCAAAATAACCTGATTTGAGCCACAATTGAGTTGTAAATTAGAGGCAACCATGTTAGCCACAGTCACCAGAGGGAGGGAAGTGGGGGATGGAAAATGAATTATTATTTGTTTCTCTCAAGATTATCAGGACCATTTTCACGTTATATTCAGTGGACACCTGCGTGCACATAGTATGTGCCCTTTACAGCCATGAGAGCTTGCTTTGCTCTTAGTTATGGCGTGTCTGTGCAGGGCTGAAGAACACACCAGCCCTCATGGGCTGCTTTGTTTTCTAATTATACTTGCATATAGCTTTGTGCGGCTTGGGATTGAAAGAAAAGCTTGACGATTTTGTTTTGATTTTTCGGAAATTTTCGATGTGGGTTTTTCTTTATCCTTGGGGTACGCTTGGGAAAAGAAGGAATTCTAAACTTTAATCTGCATTCTATTCTTTTTCCGGTTGCCATGGCGACACAAGCTATCAGGGGCTGCTTTGGGCGGGGATAGAGATGATTGGTGGCTCCTTGGTTGATTGGGAGTTAATCAAGGCTAAAGGAGGTGATTAATCAAGGCTTAGTGATCTAAA
Source organism: Cibotium barometz (assembly GCF_041138505.1). Lineage (NCBI taxonomy): Eukaryota > Viridiplantae > Streptophyta > Polypodiopsida > Cyatheales > Cibotiaceae > Cibotium > Cibotium barometz. The sequence continues at coordinate 40,728,482 of NC_141068.1, forward strand.
ATTGAGGTGATTAGCCCGGCTTTTTTGGCTTAAAATGAGGTGATTAATTGATGTTAAGCAAGATTAAGGTTAGGCTCGGTAAGGTTTGAAATAGTATCTAATTATAATATGCTTGTGAAGGGTATATTTCAAATCATGTAGTGAAGGATATATTTCAAATTATTTGATATGTAATATAATATTCAGACAAGTTTATTTTGGTTGCATATTCAGACATTTTATTTTGGCTGTATTAACTAAGTGGCCACTTAATTAATTTTTTGCTCAAGGTTCACAGCTTGTCTCCTCACCTTCCCCACTTGGGTGCTCCCCTCTGCTACCAGTGCACATCGCTCACCCCGCCTCCCTTAGGCTCACCTCAGCCTCGCTTGCTCAAACTTCCTACCTTGCTCGCCTCCTCAACCTTGCCGGCTTTGCTCCCCTTAGCTGCCTGCTTTCATCGCCTCCCCTACCCTAACCCTTGCGCGCAACCTCCCTTGCCCTAAGCCGTGTGCTCGACTCCTCAGCCCTCTCCTCCCGCCTCGCTTACTTTCACCCGCACGGTCGTGTCCCCTCCTCTCGCCTGAGGGCTCGGGGAGAAGCATGCTAACAAAAAGCACAATTTTCTTTTTTTTGGAAGGATGGAGAAAAGCCACAACCTGTTTCATTATCAGATGCCATAAAATCCTTCCTAGAATTTCAGCCTAATACTCAAGGTTGCTAGTCACTTGCTTGAAATGTCGTACCATAGACAATGCCAAGTGCTGCCTATTCCTTTGAGAGCATGATGGTTGTATACAGCACGATTCCTCTTCACCTGCCTCAGCACTGTCGTATTGTGGGGCTGAACGGTCAACTTGATTAGTAATAGCATTCCATTCCAATTAAAGTAGAGGGCTCTATCCTACAAAAGAACCCAAATTTCATTATGAATTCATGTCTTGCTTGGCCTACAAAAGAACCCAAATTTCACTATGAATTCATGTCTTGCTTGGCATCGTATGAAATTTACTTGTAAACGATACATATTAATTTGTATAATTTACTTGATGGAATTTGATAAAACTGTGAAATTTGCAATGTATCTAGAAAACATGCTACACCTTCTTTTGTGGGAAAATGATATACACAATTGATAGAATGTATTGGACAAGTGAAAGGGAGGGAGAGAGAGCAAGTACCAGCTTGCTATTAGCTACTAATGTTGTCAAGACAAAAAGAGGGAGAGAGAGCAAGTACCAGCTTGCTATTAGCTACTAATGTTGTCAAGACAAAAAGAGGGAGAGAGGGAGAGCATAGCCAAAGCATAGAACACTGTGTGTGTGTGTGTGTGTGTGTGTGTGTGTGAGAGAGAGAGAGAGAGAGAGAGAGAGAGAGAGAGAGGACAATCCACATTGCACGATCCTCTGAGCTAAGGGAATCTAAGAGCAACCAAAAATTAATTTCGTTAACGGAATCTGTGATCTTTTCTTCGATATGCGAATGGAATTGAATTCTCAACTCAAATTTTCTTTGGGCTACCAAAAGTTTTCACCCACCCTAACTTTTTTAACATGAAAATCTATAAGAATTAGTACTTAATGCTTACTTAGGTACTACGTTCTTCTTTATTCCAAAAGAGTACTTTTTTAGACACCCTATCATGCTTTCACCCTTAACCTTATCCAAAGAAATATTATTTCCTTTATCACATGAGAATCGATTCTCATGCTAAGCCACTGGCATGAGAATTAGTTCTCATGCCAGACCATGAGAGTCAGTCATGTTCTTCACACTTGTGAGAATGAATTATCATGCCATGCTGAATCAGTCATGTTCTTCACGCTTGTCATAATCTTCATGTTCCATGAGAATCTAACACGTCAAATAGCACCAAATCAAGCAAAATCTTGCGAGATTTTTGGGGAAAAAAAAAGGGAAATATTACCTTTTTTACCTTTAAAAATCTCGAATTGTTCACACAACCTGACAACCTCGTTGCAAAATGTAATTTCTAAGAAATTAATGAACAAAGGAAAAATGTCGTGGGTGCATATTCAAACAAATTTGGTGTGCATATTTTTTTTTCAAAAAAAGGCAGTTGAATTATAGAAAAAGGAGGAATCCGATGTTACAATGGCCACGTGTTGGCTGCTGATTCAGACTGGCCAGTTGGCACACACAATGCATGTGAAAGCTTGTGCGACGCGTGGGAGGGGAGAATAGGAGTGGTCTGAATTGCTGACTCCTCGCGGTGGTATCATTGCATGGCGAGCCCTCCAGTACTGGAGCCTGATCGATCTACGGCCTTGCTGGTGATGAGTTTCCTCTCACCTCTCCTCCTTCTTCCACTTGAGGATCGAGCTCCCTTCTTTCTCTGGGGTGCCTTGCCGCCGGCTCCTTCTCTCACTCTGGTCGCCGGGTGAGACTTGCAAGGGAGCTTCATCTTGCTGATTGGCACTTCCTCCTTTGTCTCTTCCAGCACGGGCAGTTCTGGCTCGGACCACTCTTCTCCAAACGGGGGGGAGGATGGTGCTGGTACTTTAATCTGTTTTGCAGGCTCCCTCGACAGGCCTCTGGACGGCAGTCCTTCTGGGCTGCTTCTTTTCTTTCTTGATCCTGAGTCCACGTGGCGGAGCCCCCTGGCAGAAGAAGGGGACTAACTCTGGGGGGCAAGTAGTTTCCTCACCCTTTTGACTGATTGATTTCGATCCTTTGGTAGGAGCCCTTTTGGGGCCCTTGATCTTTCATCTTGGACCACCAGGACGCCTTTTGGTGTGCATATTCATACTTTATTTGGTGTGCATATTAATTAATTGCATGTCATATTAATTAATGCCACGCCTAATTAATGCCCTAACGTGGCATTAATTAATAAAGCCTTAGAAGGAACACTGCCCTCTCTGAGCTCCTTCTCTTGCCTGGTTTGTGGCGCCCTTAACGCCTCAACATCTGCTCGACACCCTCGACCATTGATCTCTCTCACTCCTCCATGGCAAGCCCTAGCCTATTCGCACATTCCCTCCCCTCAATAGCCCCTTGTTTCCCTCATAGCATGGCCAACAAGTAGGCAGAGGCATGGTTGTTGTGCGGACGCAGGTGACACTAGGTGGAGCCCCCATTGCGGGTTGCGTGCCCCCTGTGTGCCCTATTCCCTCCACGCAGCCCCCTTGTCATGTACAATGTGCGTACCATAGAGAGAGCTATCTTTGCTGCATACAAAGAGACAAAGTCAGACTCCTGAGAGTTATAGAGAGCATGCGTGCAGTTCGATGGACTGCAAAACAGACGTGTGCTATGAGAAGCCATGAAAAATCTCCAGTACCTATTTTTGGGAAGATTTACAAGCATTAGAAGATCACGATATTGAGGTGCTAAAACCTTATAAAAGACTATTTAATAGCCTATGAAGAAACGGTTTGGTGTCTTATTCATACAAATTATGTGATATGTATTAATTAAATGCCACCCACATGGCATTTAATTAATACAACCTTAGAAGACGAGTTTCCCCCACTCCCTTCGCCTTCCCCCACTCCCTTCGTCTTCTGTCTTTGTCTCTCTACCTCTATTCGTTGAGTGAGCCTTTTGAGGCTTTTTATAGAGAATTGTGGACCTTAAATAGAAAACGAATAGAAACGATATGGGGGGTTATCAATTTATTGCCTTAAATAGATAGGATTCCAAATAGAAAGCATATGGGTGAACGTATGCAAATAGAAAGCATATGGGGGAATGCATGCGAATAGAAACGATATGGGGGTCATCATTTTATTACCTTAAATAGAGAGGATATGGGGGTCATCATGTCATTGACTTTTTCAAGCATTAATCATTACATACTAAAATGAAACCTTAGGAAAATACTCTTATTCTTGAAAATCTCACATTATATATTTAATGGAAATGCAAAAACATTTTGGTGCCATATTGAAGTGCAATTGCATTCACTATTAGCATCACTACTATATAGGGTGCTAAAACAATTACTTTCCTGGCTACTATGTGTTTTGATGAGGATATTTTATTCTTTGACTTGTTGACCCTATAGTACTATTATGACCTCTACATATTTATAAATGTAGGTGAATTACAGTTGCATGACCATTTTTTAGGGTTTAGGTACCTATATTGAAAAGACACGGAAAAATTCATCTTGAAATTTTTGACAATAGCACCAAAGCATGGTGTTATTGTCAAAAAGTGTCAAACTCTTTTAGAGGGATAGATCTCAAGCTTTCCTATTCCTCTTTTGTGGCAATTGGTGGGACCCACAACAATTAGTGTTGACCCTACAGACCCTAGGCAAGATGCAACTCTAATTCTAAGTGTGAGGGTGTAAGCTTTGAGTGAAGAATTCAAAAACTTTTCCAACCCACAAGGGGGGTAAATTAACTATGATTAGACTATTCCTTGTTTTTGGCCATGCCCTTAGAACCCCCACTAAAGCTATGAAAAAGAAGACATTTCATGGTAGCAAGCCCCTTTCCTTTAATATCGTTGCTAGCCTCCAATGAAAATGATAAAATCTTAATGATTTTCTTCATTTGAGCCAAAACATTTATTGCTCTCTCCAAACCTTAATCTGTGACCTCCTCCTCATCGTTGCCCCTCCTCCCCTCAATACCGTTTGGGAAGGGGGTCTTATCTTACACCCTTACACTTAGAATTTTTATATGTAGGACCTAAGTGTTTTGAAAATTTGCTACAAGAGGGGCCAATTTGTGTAAGACTATGGATGAGGGATGTGTACAATAACCCAATTTGTGTGTGAGTATGTATGTGGCTATGTGCAATAGGTGCGATTTAAACCTAGCACCATCATTTTGACACATTCTTGTTGCAACAATCACTTTACCATACACTCGATTGTAAAATGCCCTATTTTCATTACAAGTGAATTAGAATATTTTAATTCACTTGTCTTTTTTTGCCTGTCCTCAATGCTTAAGGACAAAAGTCTCAAACTAAGACAAGCAGGGGGGCTTGTTTTTGATCCATATATGCTAGGGTTTAAGGAGTTTCCAACTTTATCCTCTTTGAAAAAACATGACGTTGCACAAGCCTTGGTCTCAAAAGGGTCTCTCAAATTTTATTTACAATGGCTTTTCACTCTACAAACCTATCGTAATATTATTAGTACTTCCCCTTTTCTCGTAGCACTCCTTTTTTGTAAAGTTCTACATGGGCCAAAATTATTAAGAAATTGGCATAGAGTTACCAAAGTACTAAGTATCATTTTTTTCTAGAACTTGGGGCAATTCTCTTCAGTATGGCTTATTTTTGTAGAATTTCAAAGCATATAATACGTGACCACAATAACAAGTGGGGAGGCAATGAAGACACATGCCCATTTACAAACTAAATTTAAGGTACTAATGGTGTGGATGATGATATGTCACAAATCCTCCCCCATATTGTATTCTTTAGATTTTGGGAAAGCTAGGTTATATGTTCACTTAGTGGCACAATTAGTTTAGTAAGGTCATCTCAAGCAAAGGAATCATTATGTTGATGATTGATATTGATAATCTACACATGACCGCTATTCTCATAATTTTGTATCACTAAAGGAACTATGACTTAGATGATTCCCTCACTTCTAGAAATTATGCACCTCCTCTTCCTACCCCCTCATAAGCCTCTCACTTTGCATCCTTGACCCTTGTTTTCACAACTTTGTTATTATCCACAATATAAAAGGTTTCTTCTCAAGTGTATCCCTCACTTTTTAGAAACTTTAGCTTTCCATTTTTGGACATCTAAGATCCCTAAGGGAACTTCATTTAATGTGGAACCTTTTTATCCTTTTACACCTATTCTTAATAATTGTGCTAAATCTTTATCCCCTATAGTTTCCTTTTCCCACAAAGAAAAATAAATTGGTCTTCATGGCCATTTCCTCTAGCCCTAAATGTTCTCAACCCTTTTCCTTCTAATGCCTTATTCTCCCCCTCTTAGAAACACCCTTATTCCCCAAAAACAAATTTCAAAGCAAAATACTCCCACCCTAAACCCTCCCCTACATCTCTCCCTCTCCCTTTTATCAACTCCACCAATGCACTCCCTCTATTTTATTGTGCTTTGTATAATCATGGTGGCATCATGCGTACATACATGTGTGCGTGTGTGTGTGCATGTTATATGTATATGACACACACACACACACACACACACACACACGTGTGTGTGTGTGTGTGTGTGTGTGTGTGTGTGTGTGTGAGAGAGAGAGAGAGAGAGAGAGAGAGAGAGAGAGAGAGAGAGGTGGGGGATCATGTCCATTCATTATAAGATAACATGTTATATACAACTTGTTAAAACCGGCCCTTATTCATACTTAGGTACCCAAAACTCCTAACTTAAATAATTGAGTGTGTGTGTAGCCATATTTCTCATAAATGCTACAACTTTTTAGTGCATTCACATGACACGTATTCTTCACTCTCTTGTAGGCCGGAGAGCGTCTAGTTAACCCAAAGTGCATTCACATGATGACACTTACTCTTCACTCTCATGTACAGCAGCGGAGAGCATCTAGTTAACCCAAAGTGGGGTTAACACAAGCCACCAAGGGTCTATTGCTACTAGTTCCTAGCATCCCTTGCATGTCCACTTAGATTTAGCCTTTTTTATCTTGCTCTAATTTACTCAATTATGCCAGTGTCTATCTTCTCAAGCCCTACAAGTTGAGATTTAAAGCATCTACAAAAGAGCAAGCATCCTTGGACCACACCACAAGGATGACAAAAACATTAGAAAGACACAAAAGTGCTTAATCTTCCAATAGTGGAAAGTGATGTTTCAAATGAACATATCCAAGAGATGAACTAGGAGGAAGAGAAAGACAATATGACAAGAGTTAAGGTGACACGGCATGATAAAAAAGGTAGGAGACCCAATAGGAGTTAGATGCACCTAGACTCTGGGTGAGACAAGTCTCAGATTCAGGTTTTGGTTAATGGAAATATGTAGAAACAACACAAAGAGAGGAGAAAATTCATTAGAAATTAGACCAAAATGGTAAGACTAATACTTCTGAAGAAAGTTCAGGTGCTACTCTCTTGTGGGAGAAGATCTCAAACATCTAGGTAGATCGACCAAGTGTTGGAATTAGGGTTGCAGGAAAGCACACAAAGCTTGGAGAAGAAGAAGCAAGAATGCACACAACACACAGTGTATTAGATTGTGTCAATGTACAAAAGATAAGTTAGCCCTAGAATAATGGGCATATATACAAGCCAAGGGAAAAAACCTCCTAAAGAGGGAAAAAGTGCCCCGACAATCCTAAGTGTGTTCACACATATCACTGCCTATATATATAGCAACAAATCCCCCCTGGAGTGATGGTGTGAACGAGAGCTGGCACTCATGTATAGGGAAGTGCCATGCCCGAAGTAGATCAGTCCACAAAGGGGAGCAAGCCCAAAGCTTTGCGAAAAGCTTCGAACTTCTCACGAGGAAGCGCCTTTGTAAAAAGATCGACGAGGTTGTCCTGTGTTGGCACATAGGCCAAGGTGATCTCTCCTGCTGAGAGTCTCTCCCTCACATAGTGATAATGCACCTCAATGTGCTTTGTGCGAGCATTGAAAACTGGGTTTCTCGCAACTGCCAATGCGCTCTGACTGTCAATGTAGATAGAGGTGGCAGACTCCTGTCCAACACCCAAGTCACCCACCATAAGCCGTCTGAGCCACACATACTCAACCGTAGAGCTGTGAAAGCTGCCCTGTACTCAGCTTCACAACTAGAAGTGGCCATAGTAGGTTGCTTCTTGCTCAACCAAGATATGCATGAGCTATCGAGCATGAAACAAAAACCACTTGTGGACACTCTTGTGTCATAGCAACCAGCCCAATCTGAGTCCGAAAAAGCATGTAAATCTGGTGGCAACGATCCCCCCTTGGGATAAAACAATCCAAGATGTATGGTGCCACTCAAGTAGCGAAAGATGCGTTTAACTGCCTTCCAACGCTGAGACCCTGGGCTATGCATAAACCTGCTCACCTGTGAGACTGCAAACTGAATGTCCGGCCTCGTAATGCATACATAAATGAGGCAACCAACAACTATCTGATAGAGTGTGACATCAAAGTGATCTCCAGCATCATGAAGACTCAACTTCAAACCTGTCTCCATTGGAGTAGCAATAGGCTTGCAAATCTCCGCAACAATGTCTCAATATACTTTGTCTGACACAAAGCAATACCTCCATCACACTGTTTGAATTGTATCCCCAAATAATGATGCAAATGCCCCAAATCTGACATCTCAAAAGAGGCATTCAAATTAGCCTTAAAATCAGCAATATGACTCTCATTTGGTCCTGTGAGCAGCATGCCATCGACATAGAGAGCAATGCTTAGATGTACATCATCCACACATTTAACATACGAAGTGCTTTCTGTTGGACTATTCTGAAAACCATGTGCAGTCACATATGCATGTATCTTTTCATACCAAGCTCATGGAGCTTGCTTTAAACCATATAAAGCCTTTTTCAACCTGCACACTTTGTTTTCCTGCCCTCTTTGAACAAAACCACGAGGCTGCGATACATACACCTCCTCATGCAAATCTCCATTCAAGAACACAATCTTTATGTCCAACTGATGTACATTCCAACCATTATGAGCTGCCAATGCACAAATGCTACGAATGGTAGTCATACGACAAGTGGGAGCAAAGGTCTCATCAAAATCAATGCCCTTTTCTTGAGCATAACCCTTTGCAACAAGTCTAGCCTAATAGCGATCAACACTACCATCTGGCTTTCGTTTCAACTTAAAAACCCACTTACATCCAATGACATTTTTACCAATAGACAAATCACACAAAGACCATGTACCATTCTTCATTATAGCATCATATTCACTTTGCATTGCAGCCAACCAATTTTCTGATTTTTGTGCCTCATCAAATGAAAGAGGTTCTTCCTCTTCACACATACTAGACACAGCCAAAGCATAACAATTTGATGCATAAGAGGCATGCTGAAAACCTGAACGAGTACAACTAGAAATAGGTGCATCAATTTTACTATCACGCAAGGTTTGCACCAGCCATTTAGGCATACCTCTAGCCTGCTCATTTTCAGCCCTATCCTCATAAATTACATCATGTAAATCTGCATCAGAAATAGGCTGATCTATGAAATGCTTTGACTGTGGATGATACAATCTGTAACCCTTGCTCTCAGCACTGTAACCAACAAAAATGCATTTGATAGCCTTATCATCCAATTTTTTATGTTGTTGCACAGGCACTAAAGCATAGACCAAGCAACCAAAGACATGCAAGTGACCAATAGAAGGCTTCTTGCCATGCTAAGCTCGCCAAAACGCATGTGGCAAAGCTTGGCTCTTGACCATACATCGTGCCATCTCCATAAGTGACCTGTTTTTCCTCTCAGCAACACCATTTTGATGAGGGGTATACGGCACTGTACATTTCTGCACAAAGTGACGAAAACACCTATACAGAACTTGTAATGCAAAAACGGAGCCCGAAACGACCTCAGATGCAATTTCTGAGAACGCAAAGCCCTACGCAATTTCTGAGAACGCAAAGCCCTACGGGCCTATTAATAGAGTATAGGGACCTGCAAGTGCTCGTGAAAGCTCACCTCAATCGGAGAACATGAGTCGGAGGGTGCTAGCGGCGTAGCCCTGGGAGAGCCGATGCCTGCTCTAATACCAATTGTTGGAATTAGGGTTGCAGGAAAGCACACAAAGCTTGGAGAAGAAGCAGCAAGAATGCACACAACACACAGTGTATTAGATTGTGTCAATGTACAAAAGATAAGTTAGCCCTAGAATAATGGGCATCTATACAAGTCGGGGAAAAAACCTCCTAAAGAGGGAAAAAGTGTCCCGGCGGTCCTAAGTGTGTTCACACACATTGTTGCCTATATATATGGCAACACCAAGTAACTCGAACCAGCCAGCAACCTTCATGCATTGTAAAGGCACTAAGAATTAGCCAGAAGTTAAACGTATCTTCAGATACTTGCAATGCACTAAAGATATTGGATTGATTTATTCCATGGGGGGTGATTTACAACACTAAAAGCCTTCAATGTTTTTGACTGGGAAAGAAATTACAATACACGACAATCCATATATGGGAACTGTTTCTTTCTTGGAAATTCAATCATATCTTGGCTAAGAAAGAAGGAACCAATTGTGGAAACATCGTCCTATAAAGCTGAATATAGAGAAGCAACATTCATTGTGAGATAATTAAATATGTATGGTTGAGAAGATTGATGGTGAAGGATAGCCCTACTCCTGTTCTCTCATGAGTTGTTGGAGTGTCCCTTCGGACACCCCTACTCCTATTCTCACGAGTTGTTGGAGTGCAATGGAAATTACAAAAAATCTTATCTTTTATGCTAGGACCAAGCACATTGAATTGCTTTACCACTATGTCAGAGAGAGGCTCAATGCAACAAGCGAGATCAGTATGATTTTTTGTTGTACACATAACAATGTGGCAGATATTTTGACTAAAGCCTTAACACATGAAAGGCTTAAGGCCTTCCGCAAAGCTTTGGGCCTCTTCCCTTTCAAAGTCTGATCTGCAATCTCTATAAATCTTACAATTGTACTACAGGGGGCTTTGTTAGATATATGGTAGTACTACATTGTGAGGACATGTGCTTATGCCATGGGAACATTTATTCCACTGGGTTTTTAGCCACCATGGCCATTTAGGTGTGAATCGGCACCTTAGGGTTAGCTAGTATATAAGTAACCTCATCTTCACTTGAGGGTAGCTTTCTCATTTGTACTTTCTCTTTATACTTATAGAGAGCTCCATCTCTCTCCTTTGAGTAGCTTTAAAATCTCTCTCACACTCTACACCTCTATGTTCTTGTCTTTGAGCATCATGTCTATGTGTGAGTTTAGCTCCATTCTATGTGACCTAACATTTGCATCAGATGGAGGTAAAGAATTTATTTTTACATGGTTGACTTACAGGAGGAAGTTTACATGGTGTAGATATTTTTATATGGGTGACTTATAAGATAGTTTACATGGTGTAGCCACCAGGATATAAGGATCATGCATACCCAAATTTTGTTATAGATTGCACAAAGCCTTGTATGGCTTGAAGAAGGTACCTAGAGCATGGTTAGATAATATAGAGGAGTAATTTGTCACTATTAGATTTCAAATATTGAATGCTAATTTCTCATTTTATGTGAGAAATGCTAATAGGAGGATTATTCTAGTGGGTCATTTATGTTGATGATGACTTGAATATCATAGGTGAAAGTGATTATGATATTCATGAGGTGAACATGTTTCTTAAGAAGAATTTTGAAATGAAAGATTTGGGCGAGGAGGAATACTTCCTAGGTATAGAGGTTATTAGATAATGTAGTGGGATTTATAACAGTCGATGTCCCTTATAGGACCTCGTTTGATGCATTTTATGGCAAGAAACCAACTGTTTCCCATCTTCGTATCTTTGGGTGTCGTGCTCACACACATTCCAAATGATACGAGGGGCAAGCTTAAGCCAAGGAGTGAATTTCTCATTTTTGTGGGCTACTCTTCTAAATGAAATGCCTTCAAAGTCTTTCATCCAAGATCAAACAACATTTTTGTTCATCGACACATTGTCTTTGATGAGCGGGACTTACTTTACCTTTCGCTGCCCATACCACCCGAACAAGAATCTCCAACTCTACCACATGAACCCAATCAATTGACTATTACTCCATCACTTGAGGAGCCTTCCTCCTCCCAATAGCCACCCAGGGACCCTTTACCCTAGTGGTACACGAATAGACCATGCAATATTCAAGCATGCTTCCTAGCGATACCCCCTTGGATGGTCCTTGTTGGTCCACCAGCAAAAGCACAATCCTTGTGCCTCATATGCCTCTGTGTTTTTAATAGACTATGTGGCGCATGATGAGCCAACATTGTGGAAAGAGGCAATCAAACAACTAGCCTAGAAACAGGCTATGGAACAATAACTTGAAAGCATTCACCATAATGGAAGGGTTGTCCCTTGTGGATCGCCCTCATCTCATAAGAAGGTCATTAGAACCAAATGGATACTCTGCACTAAATTTAAAGCCGATGGTACCTTGGACAAGTACAAAGCCCAGCTTGTAGTGCAAGGTTTTTGCCAAAAAAGGCATTGACTTCGGCGAGACCTTCGTACCTACAACTCGAATGACGACCATCCATCTCTTACTCAATCTGGCCAAACACCACAAATGGCCAGTCTACCATATGGATGTCAAGAGTGCCTTCCTAAATGGCATTCTTGAGGAGGAAGTCTATGTCAACCAACCTTCAAGCTTGTTGCTCCTCGGGTGGCATGAGGACAAAGTCTTCCACCTGCATAAAGCTCTTTACAGGCTTAAGCAAGCATCCCAAGCGTGGTATCATCACATCGACAAATTTCTTCACATCATCGACAAATTTCTACACAACCAAGGCTTTCAACCATCCCATTGTGATCCCAATATCTATATCCACATAGATGAGGGGATGGTGTGCGACCTAGTGTTGTATGTCAATGATCTTATCATCTCTAGTTCAAATCAAGACAAAAGGACTGATATAATGGCATAGTTGAGACGAACGTTTGAGATTGATCTCGGTCTTCTCTTGTATTTTCTTGGCATGGAGGGTGGTCCAACATCCTCATGGTATCTTTATGTCGAAACAAAAGTAATGTCTTCAGCTAATCACTTCCTATTTTCTTGATGGTACTATCCTTATGGCCACCCCACTGGATCCAACCACCAACTTACAAAGGAAGAGGACTCACCGCCACATGAAGAGCGAATGGCTCACTAACTCTAGACTTGACATTTCCTATTGCACATCCATTTTAAGTCAGTATTTCAATGCTCCAAAGCCACATTAGAGTTCAGCGAACGATGAGGGTTGTTTGCTATCTAGCAGGTACCTATATGTTGAGACTTCACTTCAATCATGGGTTCACCCTGCGTGGTTACATAGACTCTGATTGGGGCTGGTGATCTATTCTCGATATTCTCATGCTGGTTATTTATACTCACTTGGATCTAGCCCTTTCTCTTGGTCTAGCAAGAAGCAGGATATTGTTGCAATTTCTTTAGTTGAGGCCGAGTACCATGCTCTCTATGACGCCACCATTTAGCCTATGTATCTATGTCAACTTCTTGAAAAGATGCGTGATCCCATGGACACCGCTACTACCATCTTCATCGATAGTATGAGTGTGATTGCCCTTTCCAAAAATCCTATTTTTTCTAACTATACCAAGCATGTTAGTGTTCATTTTCACTTCATGAGGGAACATGTATCAAGCTCCAATACATTCCTACAATGGTGGAAAACCATGTCGACGTCCTTACAAAGTCCTTTAATCGGCCTATCCTTGACTGTCTCGCGAGAGCGGATCGGCATCAGTTTTGCACCATCACCCTCAACATCTTGTTGAGAGGGGGACCATCCTCACCATTTGGATTATTTATCATTGTTGTAAAGGGTGCATGAGTAAGTGAAAAACCCTTGAGGGCACTACTCATGTGAAAACCAATAGCATAGCATTTACCACCTTGCATACCCGTTGCATTGCATTCTTTTTTTCATGTTTCGGGTGCATGTATGAATGAAAACCCCTTGCATTATGGCAAATGGGAATTCAACCCCTTGCATTATGGCATTGATCAAGTATAGCCCAAACTTAAAAGACTCTACAAAAGATAAAGAGCACATGATCTACACCCACACAACAGCTAACCCTACCCAAAGCCAAATACTCCATAATGTTCCTTTTCACCCAATTACCATCTTCTTTATCTTCTCTCATGGTCCCCTTTTGGCTTGAGAGGGGGTTTGTGACTACCAGCCCAAAATGGCACCCAAAAGGCCCGTTATTATCTACACCCACAACAACCAACCCTAAAAGGCCCGTTATTATCTACACCCACAGCAACCAACCCTACCCAAAGCCAAATACTTCATCATGTTCCTCTTCACACAATCACCATCTTGTTTATCTTCTCTCATGATCCCTTTTTGGCCTGAGAGGGGGTGTGTGACTACCAGCCCAAATGGTCCAAAACAGTGCCCAAAAGGCCCATTATTATTTACCTAAAAAAATATTTTTTTTGGTCGATTTGTGCCAACGCTATTTAAGCATGCAGCTACTAGACCAACAACATCATAATCAACACGTCAACCAACGTAATCATCAGTATAACCAACATATTGATCATCTATATTAACCAACACAACTAGCAGCTATCGGCTCGATCATTGTAGCAGTTGTTATGGTTCACCCTAACCCCCCTTGAAACACATCCAACAAGAGATTACCTCGTGATGAACCACAACTATCATGAGGATCTTTTTCAAATGGCCAAGCTCGTAACCCTTGAGGTCTCCAAGCTCTATAACTCCTTGAGAAGCAATTCCACCGAGCCTCTTGTACGAGCGTTGTTACATCGCCGCGTTGCACTACGTGTTCTTGTACCTCCTCTCATCTCACATCACTCACACACTCACTAGCATGCATTAGAGAGAGAGATTGGCAAGAGGATTAGCAAGAGCAAGACTCAATTGCACAATGGGAGATTATCCTTGTATTATGAGAGAAATTCACTTATATACATGGCCATAAGTGTTAACACTCACTTAAACTATGGGCGACCAGACACTTTAGGCTCAAAATAGGCCTAATGCTATTACAATGACTACTCTCATAATATATCCATGAAGTACATCACTTGGGACTTCATCCTACATGCTACCACACGCTCTTGAAGTGGGAATCACCATAAATATTCCATCGGACCATTACGGGCGCATGTCCAAGTTGTAGATTTAGACACCATTGCTTTATATCTTGCACGTATGACCTTTTGGTGTATCTACCTTGACTCCTTGATATAAGATAATGGTAGTAGCTCTTCTTAACCCTAGGAATGGGTTAACATTCTCCCTTCCTGATGGCGACCTCGTGATCGCATTGAAGACTTTTGTGTGTGGGGAGAAGTGGCAAGCGTTGTTGATGGCTTTAATGTTGAGTGACCTTCAATGGTCTTTGTTTCTCTGGAAGGAATAATAAAGGCTAGTTAGTGAATGAAAAGATTAGTGTTTTATTGGGAACTCCTAACGGGGTGGGGCGGTGGAGCTGGGCCCTAACATAGTTGTGCATATTGAAGATGAAACTTCACAGAATAATTTTGACTTGACAAAACCATGCTTGGCAGCATTGGCTCATAAGAATGAGTATTGCTCAGATACTATCATTCTTGCAATGCTCTAGTAAGTGTCTTTTATTTTACATTTGTTTGCAAAACAATCCTTATTGTACCTCCTCCTTTACACCCTACCCTAATTATTGTTTGGTCCAATGTAGCATGATGAGAAGCTGAACCATGCTGTACAGCATACAGTTACATATTATTGATCCTGCCATTTCCTTCAAGTTAAGAGATCCAAAGGAAACTCCCATGGATATTTCCAATTGGTTTAGACACTGTGATTTTGATGTTGTCGATATTTTGCTACTTCCATACCATAACAAGTATGTGGGTGATTTCTTCTTTTGGGATTTTTCTTCAAGATTGAGAACTCTTGTAGCCTTTGATTTCTTAATGCTTTTTTCCTTATGCAGTGACCACTGGAGCTTTGCTTCTATTGACATCCAGTAGAAGCAATGCATTTTATTCAACTCTCTTAGAAACACACACAGAGAGCTGAAATTGTAAGTGGTTTGTGTGCTATTTTTAACTTTAAACTTCATTATTTTGATTTAATGCACACTAACTGAATTATATGTATTGCAGTTGTATTAGAAGGCTTCTAGATGCATTGGATCACTGTCCTAATGTCAATCTTTTGGATTCAATAGAGCCAATAGATTTAGAGGTAGAAAGTCGTTCCCTCTACTGATGTCTATTTCATGCTATGCCTTTGAACTTATTGAATAATTTTGTTTTGTTCAGATATTAACAGTTTCTAACATATCTTTCCAACTATCCAGACACCACAACAAGATGATTCAAGTAGCTGCAGGCGGCTGGAGAGTGTTGATTAGTGCCAAATATATACTTTCAAGCTATTTTGAGATAGGACAGCCAGAGCTTGTAAGAAAAAATAATTTTCATTTAGCTTCAAAAAATTTGATATTGGTACAAAGTGTTCTAAATCATCATATCTCATTGCAGATGAGAGAAGATAGCTTCAGCTCGAACTATGTATATAGTTTCAGAGCTGATACAATTTGGAATTTTTTGAAGTATGCCTCCCCCAAACCTATTGTACCAGCTACTACTGTCGAGTTGGGTGAGAGCTCTAAAGTCCGAGAAGGTGTCATACACCTTGATGACATAGATGATGCTGATGTGGTGCCACAGGAACAAGGACCTAGTGCTGATGAGGAGAAGCCACAAGAACAAGGACCTGCTGTTGCTGTTGCTGATGTTATTGAGGAGATGATGGAGCAGCAGCAAACAGATGCTCCAGGGGCAGTAGAGGAGACAATGGAGCAGCACCAAGAGACTGTACACTACAGGATAGAGTAGCAGAAAATAGATTCTCCAAATAAAGATGATACGGTGAGCTTGGACCATGTAGAGCAGCCTTTAGATCAGCCTGTAGATAAATAGAAAATTGTTGTCAAGAATATGTTCTACATATATAATTAAACACTTTTGCACAAAATTTTACTTTATTGAATATAATACCTTTGTTTATGGAGTCTGTGTTATCTCAAGTTTCAAATTTTCAATGTCTTTGCATTTTATTAAACTCTTTCTTCTTTTGAGCACCTGCAAAAAAGCAATATGAAACAATAGGATAAAGTAAACTAATAGCAGTGCTTAATGAGACTAGGATAAGTCATATGGTATACCTTCTTATTGTTGTAGATAAATAAAAAGTCCTTTGAAATAGAACCTTCTGTCTCAAACAGAATGTCATTGCGCAATTGAGCTAGGGAGCAACATTGTCTTAATGAGATATTGACTAGCACATCACCATTCTCAACAACATCAATATCAAGAAGTTTATTTTCTGCACCAAAAGAATCTTCATCTTGATCCATTGGGACTAGTTTTGTACCTAGCATTCGACTATGCTTATAATAAAAAGAAAAAATAAAATTTTATGATGCAACCATGTACTTCAGTTGCATAGAAGGTTGGACAACCTCACAAAACACTGAACTACATGTCTTCTTATCCCAACCTTTATCCAAAAATTGTGGCATGCATGCCAAACTTGTTGCTTTAACTGTGAACATTGTTTTTGAAACCTTCACTGGAAAGGTATTAAACAAGTCTACAAAAACTGTGAGAGGCATGCATAAAGAAATTTTTATTATCCTTGTGGCAATATTGGGCCTTCGAGCTTTCTGTACTTCTTTGAAAAGCTTGGCCCTATATGCCTCTATAACACTAAAATGTGGGAGAGGCCAATCCACTGAATTCCATGCCGGAAGGTCTTGTTTTCTTAACACACCATGTGTGTTTGCATTGTCCAACAAACTGATAAAAATTATTAGTAAAAAATATACCGGATTGAGCTAGCTCTGTTGCACTATTCTCCTATCGATCCATGCAAAACATCTATAAATCCCAGAATACAATCGATGTTTTGCCATGTCTCATACGATGAAGGGTATAAATCTGAAATAAAATAACACAAGAATGTCAATAAGCAAAGAAAGAAAGCTTTATCTTAAAAATCCATACACCTCATAAAGAACAAAACCACAATAGAAAAATATACAATTAGGCATGTGTTGCGGAAGATCATTTGGATAGTCTCGCAAGACAAGTTCTTTATGCATGTACACATGCTGAATCAAAACTTCTTTCACCGATATCTTCCCTCTGGTGATTTTAAAATCTCGTACTCTTCCCTTCCATGATGTCAAGAAAATGTTTTTTGTCTGGGGTCTCTTTCTTTTGCTAGGTTGCATGAGCACCCATGCTCCTTTCGAAACACTAAACCTTTCCCAAGTTCCTTCCGTTTTGACTGTACTTGAATTCTCTACCAAACAAATAGAAGAAGCAGGTCGACGGGGTAAGGATGTGTGGTATAATTCTGCCTTCATAGCATTATCATCCACACATAGCGTCTTCCACAAGAACGGCCATAGTTTTTATTCACCATGGAGACCTTGTGAATCTGTAACCACAGCAAAGTAATGTAAACAAGATAACAAAGTGAAGTTTCAAGAAAGAGAAAGTGGGCAGACAGACAGTTGACAAGAAACATCTTACTCTAAGCCAAACAGGATCAAGGGAGCAGTTTTGGAAAAGAAGAGGCTGCTGCACAATGAGGCAGTGGTGTAGAATGGTAGACCTTTCGAAGGAAAGGCAGCACAACATTTCAAAGTTCAAAGAAAGGTGGAAGCGGAAAGGCCCTTGTCAGAGAAAATGTCAGACTAGATTCTATCTTCATGTCCAAAGATCTTGTGAGAATAAAAAACCAATCTCCACATTAATGTAGCACGCTTGTACCTACATAAAATATTGTTTCTTTTATCTATTTTCTCTTATTTTGGTGAATTTCCAACGTTACGTTGGCCCTCTGTTGATTGGTTGAGAGCTTATTTTTCCAAACCGTAAAAGGTCCCAAAATGAGCTCCCTTTTTTCCTAATGTGATCAAATGGCTTCGGGGCGTCTACCCCTTTCCATCTCCCAAGATTTTTCAATCCAAACAGTTTCAGCAAGTTACTTATCCAAAAGAGTTATGGGTAGGTATTCCGAAAATCAAGCCATCACTCGTAGTACCAATTGAATATTTTGAGAGATGAATCGACTCATCTTGTTATCTATGATAAAGAGATGGGGGTTGCTAAAAAAAGAGAAAGAGAGGGAATATATATACTGGAGATGATAAAAAAATGAGCAATTGTGTATAACGAATTTATCCAAATCAATTCATGAAGCTATTTTGACATTACTAGAGTTGGGTATTCTACTAGGAAGTTTGGGGGTAGTAGCTGCCGCGCAATCACTTGTTTATGTAGGAGCTATAAATGTTTTAATTGTGTCTGCCGTAACGGTTACTGATGAACCCACGAGTTCCAATTCACCCACTAATTGAAGTACGGGGCATTTCATTACTTTGGGAGCTTGTACGGGTCTTTCTTCAGTATTAACCATTATGATTAATAGTACAAAATGGTCTAATATATGTTTCATTAATCGATCAAAGATTCTTGTGGGAGAGACCCTGTGGAATAACGTCCAAGAACTTGGATATCAATTATTAACCACTTTTCTAGTTCCGTTTGAACTTCTTTCCATACTTCTCTTATGATTACTTTGGGAGCTTGTACGGGTCTTTCTTCACTATTAACCATTATGATTAATAGTACAAAATGGTCTAATATATGTTTCATTAATCGATCAAAGATTCTTGTGGGAGAGACCCCGAGGAATAACGTCCAAGAACTTGGATATCAATTATTAACCACTTTTCTAGTTCCGTTTGAACTTCTTTCCATACTTCTCTTAGTTGCTCTAATAGGAGCAATTACCCTGGCCCAACGAAAGTAACCACAATGAATGAAGGGTCTGTTTCGTCATCTCGGAATAACTCTTCATTTTTATGATCAATCTTGACCTTATTGAAATAGAAAGGTTAGAAGAGACAGCCGTGTAAAAATGACCTATCATGTTTTCTAGAGAGGAGGTTAATGCATCACGCTTGAACACGGACTAGTGCTAGGTGCTTATCTATATTGTATTGGTTTCTTTGGGTTGATCACGAGTCAAAACACGGTTAGGGCACTCACGCGTCTTGAGCCAATTTTTAATGCAGTTAATATTAATTTTGCAACATTCTCCAATTTTTTTGACAATCAGCGATTGGGTGGAGAAATATTTTCTTTATTCATAATAGCCGTTTTGTTGCTACTAAAGCTGCTATTGGATTAGCCCCCGCTCTTGTTATTCAGCGAAATAGAAGATCGACTTGTATCGATCAATTCAATCTGTTAAAATGGTAATTGATCAGTAAATACAACGTTTCTCTAAATCTAATCAATTTGGTGTTCAATTGAAGAACGGGTAGTATTGAAGGGGATCTCCTTACATAACACTTATTGTCCTGCTCTCGTATGTAGTGAAGAGCATCTGTTAACCCATAGAATGGGATTGACAATGTTATAATTGCATGATCATTGCATCTCTCTCTCTCTCTCTCTCTCTCTCTCTCTCTCTCTCTTGTTGCCACATATATATAGGCAGTGATGTGTGTGAACACACTTAGGACCGCCGGGGCACTTTTTCCCTCTTTAGGAGGTTTTTTCCCCCGGCTTGTATATACGCCCATCCTTCTAGGGCTAACTCATCTTTTGTACATTGACACAATCTAATACACTTTGTGTTGTGTGCATTCTTGCTTCTTCTGCTCCAAGCTTTGTGTGCTTTCCTGCAACCCTAATTCCAACAATTGGTATCAGAGCAGGCATCGGCTCCCAGGGCTACACCGCCAGCACCCTCCGACTCAGGTTCTCCGATTGAGGTGAGCTTTCACGAGGGCTTGCAGGTCCCTATACTCTACAAATAAGCGCATAGGGCTTGGCATTCTCAGAAATCGCATCTGAGGTCGTTTCGGGCTCCGTTTTTGCATTTCAAGTTCTGCACAGGTGTTTTCGTCATTTTTTGCAGAAATTTCGACAGTGCAATTTTCTACAAAATAGGCATACGTACTCTATTGTGGACCGTGCTACATAGCACGAGTTGTTTTCTGTTCAGTGTTTGCTTCATTACAGGTAGCTTTTGCATCAGTTTCAGTCAGTGGTGGCCATGGCTGATAACAGCAATGATGTATTTCGCATGTTATCTACTGATGACAAATTGGATGGAGACAGCAACTACCCACTTTGGGCATACATGATGCAGCATGTTTTGGTTACAAAAGGAGTGTGGAACATTGTGCAGGGTATGGATGTACGCCCAGGTTCTGTGGATGTAGGATCTGTTGAGGATGTTGCAGGTTCTAGCAGCTCTACTGTTGCTACTGTTTTACCCACTGCTGAACAAGCTCGTTGGGATGGTAAAGATGCGCAGGCTCATGCCTTGATTGCACTTTCTGTCAAACGTAACATCACCCCACATATTCGTTTAGCTAAAACAGCAAAACAGGCTTGGGATATTCTAGCTGGTTTTTTTTGTATGTAGGTCGTAACGAGGCAAAAATCGCTTACCTGCGTAAAGAGCTAGAATTGAAGATTATGCAAGAAGATGTGTTTTTCTTGCTGAGATTAAAGATCTCAAAGAACAGTTGATTTTTGCAGGTGAGATTATTCCTGATCATTCTCTTGTGCAGACTGTTCTTGATGCTTTACCTGAGACATATCAGACTTTTGCTTCCACGTGGAGACTTCTTAATGAGGACAGACCTGATGCTGTCAAGTATGATACTTTAGTCAACAAGCTCTTGCAAGAAGCGCAGTCCAGGCAAAACAGGGCCAGGCAGTGTGCAGTTGATCAAGCATTTATTGCTGCCCAGCAGCAGAGAAGAAGTGGTAAGGCAGCCCCTTCCACTGTTTCTTCTCCTATTAGTAAGTCTGCAACTTCTTCTCCTTCCACAGGTAGCAACAATAAGTCTGAGAAGGCTCTTGATAAAGGTAAGAAAAAGACCAAGTGCAACTATTGTAAGGCAAATGATCATGTCATTAAGAATTGCCCTAAGCTAAAGGCTAAAGAGGCAAAGAAGAAAGAGTCAAATGCAGCCACAATAGCGGATGCTTCTACAAATGCAGATTCTGCAAATGTTGTGCAAGATACAGAATGGGCGTTTAGCGTGTATTGCCAGTATGACCCATCTGTACATGATGCATGTTTGGCAGTTTCTGTTGACTCTCATGTATGGTATTTTGACAGTGGTGCTACAAAGCACATTACCTCGCATCGTGATATGTTCACTTCTCTTGAGGCTGTCCCTAATGGGAATACTGTCACATGTGCCAATAATGCTTCTTACCCAGTGAAGGGTGTTGGTAAAATTATGCTTACTACTGCAAATGGCAGCGCTTTCACACTTTCAGATGCTTTGTATGTGCCAGGGATAAAGAAGAATCTATTGTCTGTCTCTGCGCTTGCTAGACTTGGATTTGTAGTCAAATTTGTGGATGACAGATGTACTGTTCATGATTTGACTTCTGTTGATACGATTATTGTATCTGGCACCTTGTTTCGTGGGCTGTATAGGCTCAATTCGTATGACAAGTGTGTGGAAGATTCAGCAAATGCAGTTTCTGATGAAAAGACAGTTTCAGATGCAAAACTATGGCATGCTCGTTTTGGTCATCTGAACTTTGCTAGTTTGCTGCATTTGCAGAAATTTGATATGGTTGCTTCATTGCCCCCTCTTGAGGCACCATTCAAACATGTTTGTGAAGGCTGTATTTTGGGCAAAATGCAACGTTCTGTGTTTCCAAAGGATGGTTCTGTGCGGGCCACTCGCAAATTGCAACTTGTACATAGTGATGTATGTGGGCCTATGCAAACTCCGTCATTTGGTAAACACTTGTACTTCGTGACTTTCATTGATGATTACTCAAGGCATGCATGGGTATATCCACTGAAGGCAAAGTCCGAAGTGTTTTTGTGCTTCAAACAGTTTTTTCTTATGGTTGAAAATGTATCCAATTGTACTGTGGGCACCCTCCGTTCTGATCGAGGGGGGGAGTACATGTCTAAAGAGTTTGATGCATTTCTGGCTAGTCGTGGAATAAAACACCAATGTACAGTGCCATATACCCCTCAGCAAAATGGTGTTGCTGAGAGGAAAAACAGGTCACTTATGGAGATGGCACGATGTATGGTCAAGAGCCAAGCTTTGCCACATGCGTTTTAGCTTGAGGCTGTCATGTGTGCTGCACTTGCATGTCTTTGGTTGCTTGGCCTATGCTTTAGTGCTTGTGCAACAACGCAGAAAATTGGATGATAACTGTCAAATGCATTTTTGTTGGTTACAGTGCTGAGAGCAAGGGTTACAAATTGTATCATCCACAGTCAAAGCATATCTTGATTAGTCGAGATGTTGTTTTTGTGGAAGATGCTGTGCAACCTTTGTTATCATGTACCAAAGAGACAGGTGTGAGCTCATGGGATGTATTTGATACGTTGTTGCCTCTCTTTACAGGTGGGAATTCAAATGTAAGTCTTAATGAGGAAAATATTCAGCCTATGCAGATTTCAAATGACATCATAGATCAGCCTATTTCTGATGCAGATTTACAGGATGTAATTCATGAGGATAGGGCTGAAAATGAGCAGGCTAGAGGTATGCCAAAATGGCTGGTGCA